>NC_052052.2:24307566-25653816 GCF_903992535.2 Arvicola amphibius | reverse complement strand
ATTAAAGAAAAAGTTCCTAAGCTTACAAGTGGCAGACCCAGGTACTAACCCAGAAACCTGTGTGACTTGGAACTGAAGCTACAGTTCGGTGGCGAAGTCCAGCCCTGCTATGCTCAAGGTCCAGGTTCTGTTTTTAGCACTGCAAAGACAAGTTAGGAGACAGTCTGCGAAATATGATCCCTTTTACCCATAACGACTATACGCAACCGCTTCTTTTATATTGGCAATTGACCCACAAAATCTAAGAGTGTGTTTTCATGATTGATCATAGGCAAGTTTGGAAGGTATTTTGCTTTTGTCCAGAGAATTAGAAATTCATTTGACAAATTTCGGGCCCTTCTGTGTGCTTACTTTACAGTGCTAAGTGCTGAAAGGGGGCGGGGAAAGAATGCTGTGTAATCCCTGTTTTAAAAGAAATGAACAGAGTTGGGATGATGGCTGAGTAGCTGTGCAAGCATGCAGACCAGAATTTAAGTCTCAAGTACTCGCTTTTAAAAAAAAAAAAGGCATACATGGCTGTGTGCCTGTAACCCCTGTTGGGAGCAACAAACACAGATCCTGGGAGTTCACTTGCCAGTCAGTCAAGCCCAAAGGGTGAGGTGCTTTATGAAAATAAGGTGATGTCCTTCTCTGTCCTGGGCACAGGCAGGTGTACCCATGCATTCTTGTGTGTATAACGCATGCACGCACGCGTGCACACACACGCACACACACAGTAATTCAATAAGAGATTTAGATATGCATATATATATAATTATAAAACAAGCCAGAAAGTGTTTGATTTGTCATGATGAGAGCAGTCAAACTTTGCGCTAATAGGAAGAGGGGGTTGTTTTTTAGGTACAGTGGTGAGGGGGAGATTCTGGTTGTAGAGGTTAGGGAAAGCTTTGAAGTCAAATAGCAGTTAATACTGGTCTCTGGAAGAAGTGTCAATGCTGGAGTCTCCTGAAGCGTATGATCAAGGTGAAGCAACAAGGTGCCTGTGGCCGCTTTTACAGAGGAAAAGGCACCTGTCTGGTTGTGAGCCTGGAGCTCCCATCTGGGAAAACAGAAAGAACTCTATGAACTTTGCTTGAGCTCTGTTCTTTCTGAAGAACTTGAAGTCATACACCTGCGGTATGAATTGTTTCTCAAGAGACTTTATGAAATTTAAGGTTAGTTTGTACAAGTTCTGCTTGTAACCGGTCTCCCAACAATCTTTGCTGTGAGGGTCAAGTTGCCCGTTGCTTTGAAGAGTGAGGCTCTGAGAGCAGGTGATTTTAGCGTGAGGCATGTGGGCGGAGCAGTCACCAGGTCAGGACGTCTTCTGTTTCATCATAGTGATAGTGAATGGCTTTGAGACGGAGAATGTGCTCCAAGCCCTTATCCATACTGTACTTCTAGTTGCTACAGGGGGTGCAGCTTCTTGGGTGAAACCTGCAGGAAAAAGCACAATAAGGAGAGCCAGGCGTAGTGTTTCCCTGTAATCCCATCCCATAGGAGGCAGAGTCAGGATGATCTCTAGCTGGAGACCACCTGGTCTACATAATGAATTCAAGGCTGTTGTAGGATTATGTTAATGAGACTCTGACTCTGTCTCAAAAAAAAAATCAAAGAAAAACCTAGGAAATAAATACAAGATGCTTTTTGTTTGATAGAAGTATTACTAGTTAGTGTTAGATTAGGTTTTTTTGTTTTGTTTTGTTTTGGGTTTTTCTTAAGTGTTTTTTTTTTAAAAAAAAATTATTTTACATTCCAACTACACTTCTCCCTCCCACCCCTGTTTTTGTTTTTGGTGGTAGTAGTTTTTTGTGGGGGTTGGAGGAAGCTTGCTTTTTTAAGACAGGGTTTCTCTGTGTAGCCCTGGCTGTCCTGGAACTCACTTTGTAATACCAGATGACCTCGAACTCACAAGAGATCCACCTGCCTCTGCCTCCGGCGCACTGGGATTAAAAGCATGTGCCACCACCTCCCAGTTTAGGCTGGCTAGTTTTTAGATTAACAGTTTTAGGAGTAAGTCCTATGAATAGCCACAGAAATTATGGAATGGAAAAAGGATGAATTTGAGCAAGTTCTTGAAAATGAGTTGGAAATGATTGCACTCAGCTGATACCTTTTTCTGGTGTGAAAAACTTAGGGTAGGGGGTTTAGAGTTGTCTGAGGGAATTTGTGTGGAGTAGGCACGAGTGATGAACAGTAGTGATTTGGGGAGAAGCTTCTTTTGTCAATGCTCTTAGGGGAGGAGGGCTTTTTTGCTCTTTGAAATGGGGTCTTAACTATGTAGCCCTGGCTGGCCCGGTACGTCTCACGTAACCTAGCCTCCCAGGACTGGAGTTATAGGCATGTACCAAAATACAGGCTCAGAATCCTGCCAGGCATTGTTTCTTCATCATGCTGCGTACTAGGAAGAAGACATCTTCCAAATGCCTGCTGGGGAAGCTAACTGGTTCAGCTCTCAGTTTGCTTGGATGTGTGCCTCAATTCATGCCTTTTTTCTCTTGCCCTAAACAGAGTGCCTTTTTAAGTTACTCAGAAGTCTCCAGAAACTTGCTTTTCTGAATTCCACAGCATGTGTGATTTAGACTCTGCTCTCTAACGCTAAGTGTAATAGTTTTCCTTACCTGTGACTTAGGCATTCGGAAGTGATAGTGTCACCGTTTACACATTTTTGGTAAAGTTTAGGCAGGCAAATTGTTTGCCTGCAGTGTCTGACCAGAATGCGTGTCTGGTCGGTTCCCCTCAGTGTGCCCACGTGGCATTACATGCTTATTCTCATTTGGTTGTCTGTGTGTGGGTCCTGTGAGTTTATTGAGTGTAGGAACATCCTACAGCTGTACAGGCGGTGTCTTGTACAGCCCTGTTCTGAAGGGTTGTCTTTTGTGAACGTGCTCCCTGTTTAAGATAAATTTGCCTGAATTACATTTATTTCATAATTAACAGTTTACTGCCTAGAATCTTAGCCTTTTTGCTGAAATGTGATGTAAGTTTGTAAACTCACTCCCCAACAAGAACTACTTTCCTCCCCGATATTGTGTGTGCAGACATGTCACACATGCGTGAAGGAGTCATTTCTCTTCCTTCCTCTGTGTGGGTTCTGGGGATTGAATTCGGGGGGGGGGGGGCGAGTGCTTTTTTACCTGCTGAGCCATGATGCTTATCCTTTTTTTGCTTCTAAAAATAATGTAAACTTAATAAATGATGTTTTCTTACAAAGATGAAGCATGTTAAGTATAGAGATTTGGAAAATACTAATAAGCAAAAGAAGGAAATAAAAATTGTTCATGTCTTTACCATTGTCAGGCACTTAGAATATATACCCTTCTAGTCTTTTGCGTGCGTGCGTAAGTGAATCTTCCTTTTATAACAACTTTGCAAAACTAACAGTCTTTGAATGTGTAGCAAGTGAAAAATTGTTTATTTGGGAGTTTTAAGGCAATTCAACATTGTCTATAGGCATATTTTATGTAGGATCCCCCCAGTCTAAAAATCCACATTGTTAGTGTCTACAACTCTCCAACACTTGTAAAGTATTTGATAGTTGCATTTGTTCCTTAAATCCTATTAAGAGATTTTGACATTTCAAAAGCTTTCATGCAGGAAAACATGTCTCCCAGGGGAGATTACTCAGCACTGCTAGAGAAATGGAAAGTGAAAGCGGGTAAGATAGGAAGAGTTAGCGCTCCTCTGAAGCTGCAGACTAAATACTGAGCTTTCTTCCCTAGGCAACAATTACAGCCTGATTAATTATTTATCTATTTAATCTGAATGAGTCTGGTTCAGCTAGATAAGGTTAGAGTATTACGGTTTTTGTTAGGTATTTAGATAGCTCACTGTTAGCGCATTCCTTAAAGTTTCTTCTTTGGCAACTACTTTTCTTTTTTGCCTTGGAAATGCAGTCATTTACTTTGAGATTTGAAGTCTCAGCTGATTGTTTTTTTCTTGAAATGGTTCCATAATTTGAACTGTAGAATCATTCTTTTCACATTTTTTGTATGTTTATGTAACATTTGTATTTGTAGTAACAGAACTTTGAGCCTAATCTGTGCCTCAAGATAATCACTGTAGTCTGGATTCCTTCAGTTTGCCTCACTCCCCCCACCCCATTTTTCTATTCCTTGTATTTTAAATGTTCCTAAATTGTTTTTTGTTGCTTGTTTGTTTTGTATTTTGAGATGGGGTCTCACTGTGTAGTAATACTTGTCTTATAGCATACCATGTAGAACAGGCTGGCGGGCTCCAGCTCACAGAGATCAGCTAACCTCTGCCTCTGGAGTACTGGGATTAAAACATGTGACCCATGTCAAGCTTAAATTTTATTGTTTAATTAATTAAGTGCTAGAGATTGGACTCAGACCTCACATGCACACAGCATATGCTGTCTCACTCTGATACATCTATAGCCCTAAATTGCAATTAGAACAAAATAGTTACTTATTTTTATGTGTATAGGTGCATGTATGAAACCACGTGTGTGCAGTGCCCCTAAAGGTCAGGAGAAGGTGTGGGATTCCCTGGAACTGGAGTTTCAGATGGTTGTGAACCCTAATGTCAGTGCTGGGAATCGAACCTGGGTTCTCTGAAAAGCAGCCAGTGCTCCTAACTGCTGAGCCATCTCTCCAACCCTGCCTTCCCCCACAATTGTATTTTAAATAATCTGCTTTCATATACAATTTTCAATTGAAATTAACCTTAGTAAAATATGTAGTTAACCTGTTGGTTAGTGTAACTATTCTTATAATAATAATGGTTAGTAAAATTATTTAGCTAGTAATTAGAAGACTTGTTTATGGTTGCGTATATAAATGACCTTTTCTTTCTGTGGTGGTATTTTCTAATATGAATTTTATTTTTTTTTCTTTGAGCAGATCATGACAAGATGTTTAAGATGAGTGAAAAAATCTTACTCCTGTGTGTTGGAGAGGCTGGAGACACTGTACAGTTTGCAGAATATATCCAGAAAAACGTGCAGCTTTATAAGATGCGGAATGGTGGGTAAGACTTGGAGGTTAGCTTTGGCTGCTGCATTAGTTTTCTAGGGCTGCATAACAAGGTTCCACAGACCGGGCAGTTTGAACAGCAGAACTCTTTCATATCTCAGGAGGCTACAATGTGAGGTCAGGGAGTTAGCTAGATTGAATTCTCCTGAGGTTTTTCCGTTGGCTTGTAGGTGGCCATCTTCCCTCTGTGCCTTTACATGACTTTCCCTCTGTGTTTTTGTCCAGATCTCCTCTCGTGAGTACACCAGTCACATTGGACTGGGGCTGGAGAGATGACTTAGTCGTTGAGAGCATTTGAGTTGCTCTTGCAGGGGATCTGATTGGTTCCAGACCCACATGATGGTTTACAAATGTCTAGCACTTGAGGCAGAGGCAGGTGGGTCTCTGAGTTCTAGGACAGCTAGGGCATCACAGAGAAGCCATCTTAAAAAAACAAAAAGACAGAATATAGCTTTAGTTTAATTTTTACATGATCACATATGTAAAATGATTAGATAGCATCCATTCATACATGTTTTTTGGGCAGTACATTTATTAATTGGGCACATTATGTACCCAATTACTTAAGTATTTTTGAAGATCTTACCAGTGTTAAACACTGTGCTTAATACACTGGAAATTTATGGGTGATCAAGACTTGGAACCTGCCATTCAGGAACCTAAAACATATGCTGTTTGGGCTTACACATCCTTAGGGTGAAGGGTCTGAGAGTGCTCGTGCTCCTGAAGACTGGTGCTGTTTCTTCGGCTGTCCTGAGAGGGGTCAACTGGATAAGATTAGGAAGAGTTGCTTGTTCCATGTGTTTTAGGTGCTAAAAGTCAGTGCCTAAAAGAAAAATTGTGTTTGCGAGGCTAGCCTTTAAACACCCTAAGTTACCCGGATAAGTACAGTTTGGAAGATGGAGGTGGGAAGATCAGGAGTTCAAGGCCATCTTCAACTATAGCCTGACTTAAGAGACCCCGTTTACACAAGATCATATTTTAGAAAACATAAATAAATAAAAATGGCTTTTAACAATAGTCACAGTTAGGATATTGTGGTGGTACACACCTGCAATCCCGGCACTTGGGAGGCAGAGATGGGAGGAGCTCAAGTTCAAAGCCTGTCTTTAAAAAGAACAGGTCTAGAGAAGTGATTGGGTGGATGCTGTTATTTTCTTCCGCTGCACTTCAGATACAATTCTTTGTGTTTTGTACAGGATATGAATTGTCCCCCACAGCAGCAGCTAATTTCACACGTCGAAACCTGGCTGACTGTCTTCGGAGTCGGGTAAGCAGTGCAGCTAGCGGCCTTCAATAGCAGCAGAAAGATAGGTGCTTTTATATTTCTTTTAGACATGAACGGTATTTTTGCCCCCTTTTTGGCTTTCCTGAAACCTTCCCATTGCTATTTATCCCTTTTTAATTCCCTTGGGTTTGTTTTCCTTTGTTACTGCTTTTTACTATCTAATTTTGTTGCTTGGGAGGCTAACGAAGGTTATTGAATTCAAAGCTAGTTTGGTCTACATAGCTAGTTCTAGGTCATCCCCGAAAATGTAGTGATAAGATGCCTTATTTTAAGAAGTAAATTAAAAGAACGTTTTGGTTTTTTGTTTTCTTAATGTTTATTTTGTATGTGGTGTGGGTGTGGAGGTCAGAAAAAAGTTAGAGTTGGTTCTCGCCTTCCAACTCTATGGGTTGCAGGGATCAAGCTCAGGTTGACAGGCGTGAAGGCAGTTAGTTGTCTTTACCTGCTGAGCCGCTCACTGCCTCAAAAGAGAGGTGTGGTGTTTGTTTGTTGTGATAAATTGCCCCATTCCCTGATACTTAATTTTTTTCAAAGCAATTTTAGGCTCTTAGTATACAGCAGTTTATTTATTCTTTGCCCTTTACTGAAGGACATCTTTGTTGCTTCCAATTTGAGGCAGTTTGCATCTTGGATTTGTTTAGATGTTTTCAATTTTCTTGGTAAATACTAAGGCGTGTGATTGCTGGTTTGTGCAGTAATTATATGTTGATTTATTTATTTATTTTGAGGCACTGTTTCTTTGTATAGTCTTAGCTGTCCTGGAACTAGCTCTGTAAACCAGGCTGGCCTTGATCTCATAGGGATCTGCCTGCCTCTGCCTCCCATCACCCCAAGTTAGAATATGGTGAATTTTGTAAGAAAGTGCCAAAAAATTTTTGAGGTGTTTTTATTTTTGTTCAGCTGTAGCTGAAGGTCCCTACATAGTAATGGAGGGAGGTAATCCCTAGCTTTCTGTGACTCTTCAGCCAAGCATGGGGAGTTGTCTTCTTTCTTTCTGGTCTTGTACTGTAGCATTCTCTGCCTCATGTTAAAAGAGGCAAAGCTGACTTAGAAATTGAATGCTTAAAGACTGTGTAGGGTGTGCCAAGGAAGTTCACATGATTGCCAAAGGGTGTGTATTTTCTCCATAGGGACTAAGTAAATAGACTCTTACCATGTGACCTTACCCCCATGCCTATTTATTATCTTTGATATCCAGATAACTTCCTAACCCCACAGGAGTGCCAGGAAAATGAATACTTGTAAATCATAATATTTAACATTCATATGACTTTTGCCCAAAGCATTTTGCTTAATAATTTAATCTACTCACTATTCCACTGAGACAGATAATAGTTGATTCTCTTGCTGATACTGTGAAAAGCATAAGTGGCAGAGGGATTAGTTCAGGGCACACAGCAGGTCAGACAAAGTGGCAGTAATTGTACCATAATTTGACTGTTTACCTTAAGGTCAACTCTTTGGTTCTTCAGTAGCAGTTTAGAGCATTCGTCTTTTGATGCTTTGGGTTCATCTACCTTCTTAAACTTAGTCACATGTAATCAAAGCAAGTGTGGGTGTTAAGCTTTTTATATGCCTGCTTGCTGTTGGTTTTTTAAAAGATTTAATTTTAAAGCTGTATTTGTACGTCTGTATGAATATGTGCACATGACTGCATGTGCCTGAGTGGCATTGGCTCACTCAGGAGCTGAAGCTCTATCTAGCAGGTTGTGAGCCTCCTGACATGGGTGATGGGAGCAGTACACTCTTAACCGTTGAGCCATCTTTCTAGACCTACTGTAGATCTTTAAAGCACTTTTCTTTTCCAGTGCCCAATACTAGACCCCAAACATCTCCCTAAATAGAATCTGTCCCAGTGCTAGCTTTGACCAAGGGCTTTGCAATCTCAGTGATCCAATATACAATTTTTTTTTTTTTTTGATTTTTCGAGACAGGGTTTCCCTGTAGTTTCTAGAGCCTGTCCTGGACCTAGCTCTTGTAGACCAGGCTGGTCTCGAACTCACAGAGATCCGCCTGCCTCTGCCTCCCGAGTGCTGGGATTAAAGGCGTGCGCCACCACCGCCCGGCCCAATATACAATTTTTAACGATTATGTTTTGCCTGCATGTATGTCTGTATATAATATTTGTGCAAGTGATCATTATTTTTAAGAATAAGTCACAGACATAATGGATTGCAAGGTGAAGACAGATTTATGTACATTATTTTTATCTGGGTGAAAAGTTAGGGATCTTTTATTTAATCTTTGAGGGAGAAGTGTGGGACAAAGTTGGTTTCCTACCACCCAGAAGTGCCTGTGTTGTGCAAGGAGTGTGCCATGGCTGCTTGTGGAGAATGTTCCTCCGACTTACCAAGCAGAACTGGAATAAGAATTCCAGCTTTGGACACAATAATAGGTTTACCATTAAATGCTGCAGACATTGAATGAATTAAGCTCCTTTTAGAATTGAGATAAGAGTGGGAATTTGCTTCGTGAAAATGCAGTACATCCATGTAATCTTCTCTGCTAGCAGAAATGTTTGATGTTCTAAACAAATACTTACCCCTTGTGCACAATGACAAGGCGCTCTGGTGTGTGTTGACTGCCTCTGCCTGTGCTTCTTTGTTCTTCTAGTCCCTTATCAGAGTGATTCTAAAATAGGAATTTGTACTTCAGTGATTTAGAATTTTATTTTTAAGTGTATATGGGTGTGCATTTGCGCATGTAGGTGCCTCAGTGGCCACGTAGAGGGCATTGGCTTCCCTGGAGGTAGAGTTACAGGTGATCTCGAGCGACTTGACCCAGGCGCTGGGCAGAGAATACAGGGGCTCTGGAAGCATCAAGTGCCCTTAACTGCTGAGCCACCCCCTCTAACCTCAGTACTTCATTTTATTCTACAGAGAGAAATAAATTCCTAAAGTTATTACATTTGGTATATTTACAAGGTGACATTGTTTGACATGTGATCCATACTTTGGATTAACCAGATTTTCTGTCTATGAAGTTTCATGTCTATGTCTATAGCTTAGAGTGTTTGATTTTCAGTGTGCGCGTGCGCACGTGCTTACCAGTGGTTTCAGGAATTGTGGTTGAATAGTCTTTAGACTACTGCTAGTTGTATGTCTTTGAACTAACTCAAAGCTCAGTTTCCCTATTTACAAAATAATAGGACTTTATGGGATTATTATAAAGATTAAGAGATATTCGTGCAAAGCTCTTTGTACATTATGTAAAACATGTAATGATTAATAAGTGATTTTGTTTTTAGTGCCTCTTACTGTTTGGTTAAAGAAGCATTTTTTTTTGTTTGTTTTTGTTTTTGTTTTTCGAGACAGGGTTTCTCTGCAGCTTTTTTAGAGCCTGTCCTGGAACTAGCTCTTGTAGACCAGGTTGGCCTCGAACTCACAGAGATCCGCCTGCCTCTGCCTCCCGAGTGCTGGGATTAAAGGCGTGCGCCACCACCGCCCGGCCTTAAAGAAGCAATTTAATGGTTATAAGTTATCTTTATAGGAAATTATTTATTGATTTGTTTGTTGGGTTTTGATTTTTTGAGACAGGGTTTCTCTGTGTAGCACTGGCTGTCCTGAAACTCACTCTGTAGACCAGGCTAGCTTCAAACTCAGAGATCCACCTGCCTCTGCCTCTCAGGTACTGGGATTAAAGACATGTGCCACTACCACCCAGCTTATTTGTTGGTTTTTAATTGAACTGATTAATTGCTACAGTGGGGGCTATAGGAATTTGCTAGTATTGATGGAGAATATAGAAATAAACCAGCACCAAGCATCTTTTACATAGCTTTGTTCTAGACCTACCCAGGATGTATGATCGCCACTAGCTATAAAGGGCTATTTAAATTCCAGTTAATTAACCCCTTCTCTCCATGCCATCTGTCACCTTGGTTTGAACCTAGGACCTAATTAAAAAAATGTTGTGTTTTTTATTTTTATTTTTTTTTTTTGAGACAGGGTTTCTCTGTAGCTTTGGAGCCTGTCCTGGAACTCGCTCTGTAGACTAGGCTGGCCTCAAACTCACAGAGATCTGCCTACCTCTGCCTCCCAAATGCTGGGATTAAAGGCATGTGCCACCACTGCCAGCCTAATAAAATATTTTAATTCATAAAAAAAAATCCAGGAAAATGTCTCCTGGGTTTTTATTGAGTGAGAAATAAGCTTATATTTCCTAGTTTGGGGTTTTGAATGAGCCTTAGGCATGCTAAGATTGTGCTCTGTCACTCAAGCCCTATTTTTGTATTTGTGCGCGTGTATATACATGTGTGCATGCCATGGCACACCTGTGGAGCTCAGAAGAAACTGGAAGTCAGGTTCTCTCATCCTTTGGGATGGGACTCAGGGGTTGAACTTAGACCGTTAGGCTTGGTTGCAAACCCTTGAGTCATTTTGCCTGCCTTGCCCCACCGTTGCATTTTTTATATGATTATCTGATTTCCTTAAAAATCTGCTCTGTACACCATCTCCATGTCACTGGTGTGGGCTGAAGTGTGAACCAGCCCACTCTGGGGTCCTTGGGGAATGTGGAGTTTTGTGCTGAAGCTTCAGCAGAATACTGGCCTCTGAAGTGCTTCATAAACCCTTGTTCTCTCTCTCTCTCTCTCTCTCTCTCTCATGAATGCTTAGCAAATAAACAGAAATAATGAAGGCTATCTAACCTGGCATACTGGTTTCCAACCCTTGTCCCTACGCTGGCATTAAACACTTACTTACCAGGAAAGATCAGTGTGATAAAGCCTCAGCTCATCCCACCCCAATTAACCCCACCTCTATTTTCCACATGCAGGAATTACATGTAAAATTCTAATCAGAAAAAAAAAATGGCTTCATCATTCTTATCCCCCGTGGTTTAAAATCTAATAGTTAAAACCTGCTGTAGGAGGTTTAGCGCCTCCTCTGCTGTGAGCTAGGGGGACAGTGCTGAGAGACCATGCAGTGATTGGTCAGATGGCGTGGTCTGTTGGCGGGGCGGGGGTGCAGCAGCTCGGCAGTGGAGCACGCGCTTAGCAAAGTCCTAGTCCAGCCCTGGTTCCAAGAAATAAAACATAAAGATCTGATGTCAAGGCTTGAATATATTTGTTTCAATGAAGGGAAAAGAAACTCCGGAAAAGTTTTGGTATTAGTCACTTCAGAAGTGACCACTGCTTCTCTCTGCTCTGGTTTTGAAGCATTTGCTTTGAGTAATGGGAGGCAGGTGCGGTGTGCTCCTCTTCTGAAAGAATCCTGTTGCTGAGAGACTGCTGTTCCGCACTGGAGTTATTCTCTTGATGCCTTATGTGGCTGGCTCTGAGACCATCTCCTGTTTATTGGTAGCCTTGAGATCATGTGATTGGTGAACAGATGGGCCAGGTGGAACCTTGACTTTGCAGGTCTTATCCCCTAAACACAGCCGACCATTTGTTACATGTGATTAAAATGTCACTAACAAGGGTGACTTCACATGCTTTTTGGCAAATGTGGTTAGCAGGGTGTGACATGACGAAGCACGGCCTTCCTCCTCTGTGTGCCATCTCCCTTGGGGCCTCGTCTTCCCTGCTCGCCGCCTCTTGCCCTTGCCCAGGCTTGCCTTCCAGCTCACCTGCTCCAGATGGGCGGCACAGTGGGAGGACACTGGCACAGGCAGATGTGTTTATTTTCCGGAGACAAAATGTTGTGCTGCTGCAGATGGCGGTGCCTTGGAGCAAATGGCAGCCTTTGACACCACTGCCACACAGCCTGGGCATCCCGACAGACAGAGCTGGCTTGCTCTTGATGATGGGGAAATTGGGGAGAAAAACAAAATTGAAGATGTTAATCAATTCCTGGACTTTCGATACAACTAACAGTTTTCTACTGGTGGGGAACAGTTTTTCTCCCCCACAAATGTCTCAGCAAGTCTGTGGATTTTCATTGTGGGCCAAGAGTTATATGTGTTTGTCGCTTTACCTCCTAGCATCAATAGGATAGACTAAATTTAGATAGGTATTCATTTATACTGCAAAACATGAATATCCCAGGTCACATCAATCCCCTAGGACTGGGGGTGGCTCGTGTCTGCCCCATTGGAGATACTACTGTTCTATTTTTAGTGGTCATTTTGATTATCCAAAGGCCCAGAGACAGGTGTGCCTTGAAGTTGAGGTACCTTAATTAATATGACAACACTATGCTTATAGTGTTTTTCACCAGGGTAAAAATTCTGACAGCTGTCCTTTGGGCAGTTTGCTTATTCAGTCATTAGGGCCTGCCTAGGTCCATGAAGACCAAGTGGGTGTTGAATCATTATACCTACTGGCTCCTAAGGAAAAGAAAATGGCTTCAGATGATTCTTCTTTGAAGCTACTGACTTTATCAGAAAACCTTTTTTCCCCTTCTTAAAAAAATTATGTGGTGTTTTTCCCAGCCCCAGTGCTGATAGAGTTAGGATTCTGCAGGTGTAAAGTCCTCCCCCTCCCCTTCCCCATCTCTCCAGGGGGTTGTATGTGAGAAGGTGTTGCTTTCTCACTCAGAGAGCATATATGTGCTACCCTGTTGGATGCCTGCTGTGAGCAGAGAGAACCCCTGTTCTGGTTGTATGGAATAAGCCTATTGGATGGCTGGAATCGTACAATCCCATAATGCCAACTTTTCACCTAAAATACCTTTCCTAAGCACAGTGGCGGTGAAATAATATAGGTAATTGGCTTAGATTTGTATTATTTTGAAACATATCTTTAAAACTTTATGTGGTTGTTCTATCAAGGTTTGGTTCAAGGCTGGAGCTTAGTAAGAACATGCTTTTAGTTTTCGGTGTTTGCCTTAGAAACACCAACTTACCCCACCTTTACGGTTACACCAGTGTCCTAGTCTGTGTAGGCACAGTTGTGGGTAAGTCCTAACACACAGACAGAAGCACACATAAGCCCAGGCTTCTTGCTGACTCTTTTTATCTTTGTAGGAGCATACAATGTTATGGATTTAAGGACTGGTCCCCAAAACCCTTTATTGTCTGACAAAAAAATGCATGTGTACAGTGAGGAAGGCTTCACAGTAGAGGAAGAATTGACTGCTTTTCGCTACCCTGGGAAGTACTTACATATGTATCTGTTATATTCATTTAAGCTATACATATATGTTTTATGTATTTTTACATGTTACTCATAAAAAAGTCTAATTCAAAAAAAGATAAAAGAAAGGCTAACAGCAAGAAAACAATTTTAAATTAAAAATAAGAAAAATAATACATATGATTAACAGGACTAGGAAGAAGAAAAGGAAGGGAAAAGTTATCTTTTCTGTGTGCTAATTGTTGGTGTTTTTGTTTGTTTTTGTTCTTGTGTTAGGGAGCTGAGAACCAAATTTAGAGCCTTGTGCTTGCCAGGCAAATGCTCACCACCTACTTAAATCCCGACCCAAATATAATAACCTGAATCACTGAAATGTTCTCCCAGAGTCGTATGCATCCTTTTCTGAAGCCTTTAAATGGGGGTGACCTAGAGCCAAGATGCTCTTTAATTGCCGATAGCCATTCGTTCAACAGATCTCCAGCCTGCACTGTCTTTGGGGCTGAGGATGCAGGTGCGAAGTTCAGTGTGTCCCTTCAGATGGGAAAACAGAAGTAAAAAGTCAGCTGTACTGCAGAATGAAAGTGCTGGGATACACATGTACGCAGGGTGTTCTGGGAACAGACTTAACCTATGCTTTGAAAGAGAAAAGATGCAGCAGAAGGGACAGCTGGGAGCACAGACCAGGATGTGCGAGAGCATGCTAGTGTTTGCAGGTGCTCAGGGCAGCGAGAGAGAGTTCTCTGAACCACTTACTCCTAATTTTATCTGTTTTAAGTAATAGGATGCAGTATACAAGTTAGGGTATTACTGATTTTTTTTTAAAAAATGTTAATAGGTGACATATTCTGTTGTATATAAAACTCTACAGTTTGATAAATAAGGCTGAGAGTTTGAGAGGGGTTTTATTGTTGTTTTTCAAGACAGGATTTCTCTCTGTAGCCCTGGCTGTCCTAAAACTCAAAGGTGCGCCTGTCTCTGCCTTCCAAGTTCTAGGATTAAAGGCGTGAGCCACCACTGCCCAGCTAGAGGGATCTTAAGAGATTGAGACTTGAGAGGTGGTCCGTGTTACCGTAAAAGCAGTTGGCAGGCCCGGCAGGATGGCTCAGTGGTTAAGAAGGACGCGGATTTTAGCACCTATATCACAGCTCACAACTATCTATAACTCTAGCTCCACTGGATCCAACTCCCTCTTCTGGCCTCCTTGGGCACCAGGTATGCATCTTGTAATACATACATACATGCCACGGAGATAAACATTTCATGCACACAAAATAAAAATAAATTCTGAAAAACAAAACAAAAAAATCGGTGGGTCTTTCTGAAAATCTTTTGGCTAAAGAGGAGATTTGCTTAATCAGATCAGATTTTGTTAGATCATTGGCTGCTCTTTGGAGGATTTGAGGAAGGAATTGAAGAAATAGGAAGAGTTTTGAGCTCACGTAACCACTGACTGTAGGAATAACTTAGACTGGATATGAGGTGTTAATAGGGAACACTGTTCTCACAGAAGGGTTCCTAAATAGTCTTTTTCCTGGAGAATTCATTGTTACTCTGTATATACACTGTTGACATCTGAAAACATACAGTTGTATATATTCTAAGTATTCCCTCCCAGAAGACCATAGTGTCTATTAACTTGGAGATGAATCTGTTATGCATCAGCGTTCCTAGATATTCACGGACATGTTCCATGTAAACATTTAATATGTAAGCTGTGTTATGCGTGTGTATAGCAAAGCATGAGTCTGCCTTTGAGTTTTAGTAATTCAATTGAATGTACATGGAACTCTACGTTTGTCCCAGAAACCACCAGCTCAAGAGAAAGGATCCAAGCACCCTTGTTGCAAACGTGGTGTTGGTTTTGCCATTGCAGGGTCAGCAATTTTATTTTGATGTTATTTGGGAGAAAGCAGTATTTTTGATTAGCAAGTAAAATTAATGTAGAAAACAAATACTGTGTTAACTAGTTGGTATAATAAGGCATCTGTGCCATGTTGCATTTCAACTCATTAAATTTCCCAACTTCTAATTACAGTAAGGTTACAGCGTTTAATAGAATCAACCAAACTTGAGCTTAGCAATGGCTTTAGAGAAATAAAATTAATTGCATTTTGGCATTTTTGTGGGATGGACTTAGTAAACATTGAGGTTACGTGCTACTTAATTTTTTTCCTTCTTTTCTTTTCCTTTGGCTCCTACGCTTCAGATTTATTTAGTATGTACTATTTACTTCTAGGAACTTTAACACAGGTAAGCACTGTGATTCATCATATTACCATTAGGCAAGTGGGTTGGTCATTTGAGGCTCTAAGTGGAGCAATATACTTTCAAAGAAAAAAAGAACAGCAAAAGTATGGTTGGATTGTAGACGTATCTCATTTAGAGTTTCTGAAAGTCCAGTGGCTATTTCATTTGTAGCACCTTGCTTCTTTGTTCTCAGTGTGGCGTGAACATTTATAGACATTGATTAAGTTACTAGAGATTAAACCTAGGGCCTCATACATCCTAGGGAAGTTTTGAACCACTGAGCTACATCCCTAGCAAATACTTAGTGGTTTATGTCTTTTTGGTTTGAGGTTTTTACGGTTGTTTCGTTCTTTCTTTCTTTCTATCTATCTATCTATCTATCTATAAATAATTATATAATATATATTTTTTTCCATTCCAAAATTTCCACTTCTTCCCCTCCTCCCATTTCCCTCCCGCTCCCCCACTCACCCTCCTCCCTCCCCCTCCAGTCTTAAGAGATGGCAGGATACCCTGCCCTGTGGGAAGTCCAAGGCCCTCCCCCCTCCATCCAAGCCTATGAAGGTGTGCATCCAAATAGACTAGGATCCCAAAAAGCCAGTACATGCAGTAGAAACAAGTCAATGGCTTCTCAGTCAGCCCCCATTGTCAGCCACATTCAGAGAGTCCGGTTTGATCACTTGCTCGTTCAGTCCGAGTTCAGCTGGATTTGGTGAGCTCCCGTTAGATCAGGCACAATGTCTCAGTGGGTGGACCAACCCCTCACTGTCCTGACATCCTTGCTCATCTCCTCCCTCCAGCTCTTCAGTTGGACCTTGGGAGCTCAGTTCAGTGCTCTGGTGTGGGTCTCTGTCTCTATCTCCATCTATCGCCGGACGAAGGTTCTATGGTGATATTCGAGATAGTCATCTGTGTGACTATGGGACAAGGCCAATTCAGACACCCTCTCCTCTGCCGTCCAAGGACCTAGCAGGGGACATCCCCGTGGACAGCTGAGATCCCCTCTAGAGCCAAGTCTCTTGCCAACCCTAAAATGGATATCTTCCCTGCTCCTATATCCGCCCTTCCTCCACCTCAACCCTCCCACTCCCCCAAACTCTCCCCAATCCTTCTCTTCTCTCTTCTCTCTCCCCCTCTCCCCTTCCCCCCAAGCTCCCAACTTTTGCTCAGCGATCTTGTCTGCTTCCAATTTCCAGGAGGATCTATATATGTTTTTCTTTGGGTTCACCTAATTTGGTTTCTCTAGGCTTGTGAACTATAGGCTCAATGTCCTTTGTTTATGGCTAGAGTCCACTAATGGGTGAGAACATACCATATTCATCTTTTTGGGTCTGGGTTATCTCACTCAGGATAGTGTTTTCTATTTCCATCCATTTGCATGGAAAATTAAAGATGTCATTGTTTTTTACCGCTGAGTAGTACTCTAATGTATGTATGTTCCACACTTTCTTTGTCCATTCTTCCATTGAGGGGCATCTAGGTTGTTTCCAGGTTCTGGAAATGCTTCTATGAACATAGTTGAACAAATGCTTTTATAGTATGATTGAGCATCTCTTGGGTACATTCCCAAGAGTGGTATTGCTGTTGTTTTATCTTTCAAAACAGGGCTTCTCTATGTAGTCCTAGCTATACCAGAACTCTCTTTGTAGACCAGGCTGGCCTCAAACTCAGAGATCCACCTGCCTCTGCCTCCTGAGTGCTAGGATTGAAGGCGTGCACCACCATCACCTGGCTGGTGAGTTTAAGGTTATTTTTATTGCTTTTGTGTGTGAGTGCTTGACCTGTATATGTTATGTATGTGTACCACATGCATACCTGGTTCCAGGGAGGTCAGAAAAGGGTATCAGATCCCATGTAACTTAAATTGCCGGTTATTGTGAGAATGCTGAGACTTGAACGTGGGTCAAGAACAAGTGCTCTTAACCACTGAATCATCTCTCCAGTCCCAAACTTATTTTATTTTAAATGGTTTTTAAGCTTATTTTATTTAATGTGTATGAATGTTTTGCCTGTCATCTGTACACCACATGTGTGCCTGGTTCCTGAAGAAGTCAGAAGAGGGTGTTGGATCCCCTAGAACTGCAGTTATGGATAGCTGTGAGCCACCATGTGACCCTCTACAAGAGCAACAATTGCTCTTAACCTCACAGCTGTCTCTCCAGTCAAAATTTATTATCTTTAATTATGTGGGGCAGGTACAGGGGAGTGCAAGTACCCTTGGAGGCCACTGGTATCGGATCCCTGGAGCTGCAGTTACAGGCAGTTGTAAGCGGGTATGGGTGCTGAGAATTGATCTCATGCTTCTGCTTTTTTTTATTTTTATTTTTTAAATAGTTTCTCTATAGCCCTAGTTTTGTATCTGCCTCCTGAGTTCTGGGATTGCTAGGATTAAAGGTCATGTGCCACAACACCAAACACAATATGCACTCTTAGCCACTGAACCATCTCTCCAGCTCTGTTTTCTTTAATGTATGTGTGTATGTGCTCATGTGTGTGCATGTGGACAGAGGCCTGAAGACACTGAGTG
Organism: Arvicola amphibius; assembly: GCF_903992535.2. NCBI lineage: Eukaryota > Metazoa > Chordata > Mammalia > Rodentia > Cricetidae > Arvicola > Arvicola amphibius. The sequence goes on along the minus strand of NC_052052.2, from coordinate 25,635,763 downwards.
TCTCCTCAGTGCTGTTTATCTTGGGTGTTTTATTTTGTTTTTAAAGGTAGGGTCTTACTCAGTTGGAACTCAGCAGATTCAGCTAAGCTGGCTGGCCATCAAGTCCTGTCTTTGCCTCCCTAGCAGCAGGATTACAGGTACACACTGCCAAGCCTGGCCTTTTACATGCATGCTGGAGGTTGAGTTTGACTAAACCACCTCCCCAACCTGTTGGTTTTACTTTTTGAAACAAAGTACAGTCACGGCTGGGAATTTGGAATCCTCCTACAGAGCTGTGGTTACAGTTTTTAGTGCTGCAGTGATTAAGTACATTTGTGGAACGTAGAGTTAATATTCTGATTCTAATTAGCTTAAACTTATAGTTTTTTTTTCTTTTCTATTTGTCCATAAGTTTAAGGATTAAGAAGGAAACTGCGTTCAAATTCCAGCTCTCCTTTCCTTTAGCCAGTCAGTAACAGGAGCTCAGCCTTCCTAAGTTCTTTCTTGTACCTCTGTGTCCTTGCTAATATTCTCGCCAGAACACTGATTAAGCTCAGTTTAGCATTTATTAGGGACATCTTCTCTGCACTCTTCACCCCGTTCCTTCACATGAATGTCACCTTCAACTTTGTGCTGTCATAGCAACCTACATATATTTCTGCCAAGTGTCCCGTTGTGATTATATCCTTTACTATCTTCCACGTGTGTGAGCGTGTAGGTGTCAGTGCGAGTCAATGCTCCTCACTGGCTGCCTCTTGGCTCAGGCTTACTGACTTTGACTTCTTCCCCCTTAGTGAAAGTCTTAACTCTGTTGCATTTTCTGTTCCTTGTTCCTCAGTCTTACCAGTTTACCTTCTAAATATACCTCATATTCCATATCTGCCCCATCTCCTTCTGCCACAGCTTAGCCCTATCTTCCATCTAGACTACTGGGGTACACTTCACATGTTCTCCCTTTCTGTTTCATCCTAATTCGTCATACATATAAACGTCGGTTCCTGGCCTAAAGTGGTTAAGTTTCACCGTCTCCTCCATGGTTACAAACTGTTTGTGCTCCTCCTTTCCTTTAAGAAAGGATCTTTTTTTGGTTTGGTTTGGTTTGGTTTTTGGTTGCTTGTTTTGTTTTTTGAGACAGGGTTTCTCTGTGTAGCTTTGGTGCCTGTCCTAGAACTCATTCTGTAGACCAGTCTGGCCTCAAACTCACAAAGATCCGCCTGCCTCTGTTTCCCAAGGTTAAAGGCATGCGCCACCACCACCAGGCTTTAAGAAAGGTTCTTACAAAGCTTAGGCTGGCCTTGAATTTAATGTTTATGAAGGTGACCTTGAACTTTTAATACCCCTTCCCTCTCCCACGTGCTGGTATTACAGGCTCCCTCACCTGGTTTGTCCTGAGCTAGGGATCAGGTGAGACTGGTTGAGACAGGGTTTTTCTGTGTAGCCCTGGCTGTTTTGGAACTCACTCTGTAGACCATGCTGGCTTCAAACTCACAGAGATCCGCCTGTCTCTGTCTCCCGAGTGCTGGGATTAAAGGGATGTGCCACCACCCAACTGTGTACATGGTTTTCTTAAAAACGGATATTTTTGTCTGAATATGGTGGCTGATGCCTGTAATCGCAGTACTTGGAGGTTTGAGGCAGGAGAATTGCCATGAGTTCAAGGCAAACATGGGTTCCTTAGTGAAGCCTCTGTCTTATGGAAATGATTCTCTATTATTTAGGAATAGATAATAAATATTATTTAAAATATTATTTTAGATCAAGTAAAAGTATTTAATCATAATAATTGGAAATTGCTCAATTTTAAAATGTTTGGAATGAATTTTATTTTAAGTGTGGAAATCTGTGATAGGACCAGCAAGATAGCACAGCAGGTAGAGACACTTGCTGCCATGCCTGAGTTTGGTTTCTGGAACTCAAATGGTAGTAGGAGAGAACTAGATCCCTACAGGTGACCACATGTGCACTCGGGCGCTCACAAACTCAGAAATAGTGTTAGTCTGCTATTAAAGTGGCAGAATTAGAATTTTAAAACATTGTGCTCTGAAACCACCCAGAGGCAGTAAATTCTGTTGGTTACTGAAAACAAGTTCCTCAGTCAGTTCAGCACTAGTATCAAAGAATAATTGATCCAGTTTACTTCCTAGTGAAGATGAAATGTATCCTGACAAAGCAGTTAAGGGATAGCTCCTACAGATCCTTACAGAAGAGTCCCAGCTGTGACACTAACCCTGCTCTCTAAGTTCTAAAACGTTATTGAATTATTGATCAATGCAGAACAGTGGGTACTAGTATAAAAATTGGGGGTGTTTGTGTATGAAATTCACAGCTATATATTGAATCATACATTTCTACTAATTTCCATTTTGTGGAGGCAGAGTGGTTTCCTGGAGGGCACAGAGAACTTGTAGTTGGGAAGCCTGAATTCTGATCCTGAATCTGGTGCTAAGGGCCCATGTAGATGACAGTCTTCTCTTTCTTTGAACAGTTGGCCCCATGTGTAAAGGGAATGCTGGGTAAGCGCACTGAACTCATAGATCCTCCAAACTGCATTTTTATATTTTATCCATCTTAGAATAAAAGGTGGAATCTTGGCAATCTGCTGGACTAAAAGAAACAGCAGGCACGGGGCAGGTGGGATAAATCAGTGCTAAAGCATGTGTTTAGTATGCACAGGGCCCTGGGTTTGATTTCTACCACAACCACCCAAAAAGGTAGTCACAGGATTCTTTTCAAGATGTATTGTGGAGCCGGGCAGTGGTGGCTCACACCTTTAATCTCAGCACTTGGGAGGCAAAGGCAGGTGGATCCCTGTGAGTTTGAGGCCAGCCTGGGCTACAAGAGCTAGTTCCAGGACTGGCGTGATAGCTACAGCCAAACACTGTTTGAAAAAACAAACAAAAAAAAAGATATGTTGTCTAATATGTTTAGAAATCCGTTTATTAAAATGCTCGTCTCATTTGTCCCGTGGTGTTTTAGTACCTACTTCCACAATACTGGTCCACCAGGCATGGGCGTCTGCTTCTCACACTGCTTAGGACTTGAAGGTGCAACATGGCCCTAAAGATACTGCACTTTTCTTCAAGACCCTCAGTCATAGTGATGTCGTCCCGTTCAATTAGAGGTGGCAAAGGCTGGCCTGGCTCCAAAAGAAGACTGTCAATTCCTTTCCTTTTCTGTGTCCACGCTCGGCAGGATGCTTCCTCGCGCCCACCTCTCTCCCCCTTGCTGTGACTCTGGCTTCCGCCAGATGTCACACCGCTGCTTGTCACCGCCCAGACTCTCATCATCGCTGATTTGGTTGTTTCGGTGTATTTGTGACAACTGTTCTCTTTAGCTGTAAAATTTATGGAATTTCACACACTTCTTAAACACCAGTGTTCTTTTTCATAATAAGGAAACAAACAAGGAATTGTATGCACAAAAGTTAGATTTAAGCAGAGTTTCTGTGTGTGATGTACACTCCCCACTCCCAAATGTACAAGTCACAGTGTGTAGCTGAGCTTAGTTCTATGATTCTCAGGGGCACAGAGATAAGTTAATGCATCTTGATCTCAGGAGGAAGTACATAAGAGATATGCTTTATAGATAGTAAAGATAGTATAGATAGTTCAATGTTATCCCTTTGGTAACCATAAAAGGTAGATAATTTTATTCTTTGTGATAGCATCTCCTTGACATTTGTATTATCTCGTCCAATCTGTTAGTACAGTCAGTTTCTAAAAGTGAGCAGGTGAGAGTAGCTAGGATTTTATATTACTGTGCATCCAGCCTTGCCCTGACTTCTTCACACATATTTATTTAAACACCAGGAAATCTTAAAATGGCCTGAAACTCTTCACTTAGTAATAAGCTTATTGTGTACTTTTTAAGAGGGGAGAATCTATCTGCCTAGCCCCTCACACACGTGTAATAAGAGGCAGATTTTTATCTTGATATGGTGACACATGTCTATGATCCCAGCACTAGAGATATGAGACAGAATGCTCACAGCAAATTCAAGGCCAGCTTCATCACATAGTGAGTTCCAGGGCTGTATAAAGACCATGTCTCCACCTGCCTCCCGAAAAGAGAAAGGCAAATTTTTACAATATCTTATTCTAGAGGCTAAAAGTTATTTTTAAGTCCCTGGTTTGAATTTTTTGAAATGTTTTTCTTTGTATGACATATACAACTTAAAACTAAGCATGTTGGTGTTTGTAAACCACTGGTAGTGACCCTCAGGCTGTTGTTAGGGAGTAACCTTAACTAAGTGCTTGGGTTCTGCTAGATGGACTGTTGAATATTTGTGTTCAGTCTCAGCCTCTGCTGTAGAAAATGTCTAGTCATCTAACACACGGGTCTCCACTGGCAGACCTCCTAACTTTGTCTTACATCTTTGATAGAATAGAGGTTACTTTGTAAAAGATGGGATTTTTTTTTTTTTTTGTCCTGCCATTGGCCTTTGTACTCCTCAGTAGTTAGGCAGAGTCTTCCATTTCATATGTATTTAGTTTAGTAAGTGTTACTGTGCATAGGAAATACGGGAACTTATGAAAAAGTACACAGGCTAGAAAGTGATGCTTAATGCTTAGGATGGCCACATCTGCAACGACGGTGTGAAAATGTGATTGCTTTCAGCTATGCACATCTGTTAACCTTAGGGTATGGGTAAAGAATCTTAGGAGGGAGACACTAGGAAAGTCCCCCACTTTTTTATTTCTTTTTATTTCTTCTTTTTTATTTGAGACAAGGTTTCTCTGTGTGGCCCTAGCTGTCCTAGAACTCTCTCTGTAGATCAGGCTGGCCTCAAACTCAGAGATGCATTTGCCGCTGCCTCCTGGGTGCCACAATTAAAGGCATGTGCCCCCACACCTGGCTGAGACTAGGAAGCTTCATTTACTACTTTGCTTCCATGTTCCAGACAGTGTACTGGATACTTCAAATAAACATTCCTCTGTATCCTTCTATAAAGACCCAGACCTGGAAGGAATTTGCCTAGTGCCAGGAGTAGTTGGACTTCCAATTACTTATACTTTTTATTTCATAGATTGTTTTGTTTTACTGATAATTATCTATCACTTATTAGGACTGTATTCTTTAGAGACTTAACCATGTACATGCATTTTCTCAGACCCCACAATGCAGCCTTTTTGTACTAGGCATTAGCCCATATTTCAGTTGAGAATTCTAAAATTCAGACTGATGAAGTACTTTCTCTAAAGTAACACATATATATGTTAGTAGAGTCAGAATTCAAGCTCAGGCCCAGCCCTTTGCTCCTGTGGCCTGTTTCTTCCTGACTTGTTTGTGGTTTAGCTCCCTCTTTATTTGGGACTTAATGCCTAGCTCGCATCCTAAACTGTTTTCTTCTTAGCAACTTGTGTCTAGAGGGAAGTGGAAAGAGAAGCAACAAATCCACTTATTTATGGAGCTGTAGGCATTTAATTTAAACCTGAACCACTTGTCAGAAATGGGGCCTATTGGGGCTGGAGAGGTGGCTCAGTAGTTAAAAACATTTACTGTTTTTGCAGAGGGCCTGGTTCAGCTCCCAGCACCCACATGACAACTCACAATTGTCTATAACCCCAGTTCCAATGGATCCAGTACCTCCTCTGACCCCTGAGGGCTCCTATACAAACATGGTGCACTTACATACACTCAGGCACACACGCATGTACTTAAAATAAATAGTTTTTAAAAGAAGAAAATAGGGCCTGTTACATCCTTGCCTTGTTTTAGTGGTTTTCCTATTTTCTTGTAATATTAAACATTAACCACATGTATGTTAAAATGTTTGAGATACTCTCTTGTATAATTATTAGTGTTCACTCATTTAACAAATGTTTATTGAATATATGCTGTATGCCTGTGCATCATTGAAGAAGACAGACAGACTCCTGTCTTCAGAGTTTATAATATATATTTGTGAATAGGTGGATTGTATTTTCTATATACTGTTTTCCCCATCACACCACGAGAAGTCACCATTGTGTAAGCTGTTAGAACAAAATTGTTGGGACGTGTAGCTGTTCCCTTCCCTTATAGAACTGCTTAGAATAGCACGAAGGTGACTTAGAATTGATCTGATCCAGCAAAACAATGACAACATTCAAAACTTTATTTGAAATTTAAAGACAAAAACAAACCAAAAAAAAAAAAAAAAAAACTAGCATAAGTCAAATGTCTTTGATGGAGCATTGTCAGAATTTCTGAAACTGCAAGTTGTTACCCAGATGTATTGACTTAATTAGTCTAGATAGCACCACTTATTTATGCTTAAGCATCTCACACATGCGAAAGTTGGTAATTCGAAGTCACACAATGTTTGTGAGTTATCTTCTGTACCACAAGTTGTAGGTTCTGGCTACCAACTTCACTAAGTGTATATGAGATGCTTAAGCATAAATAAATTATATTATGTAGATCAGGTAAGCACCACAATTGCTTCTGTACTTGTGTTTACATGGGGTCTCATATAAAATCTTCTAGTAACTGCTGTTGAGTAACATGAATTATTCTGAAGCATGATTTAATCTCGTACTATAGGAAGGCTTCATTAAATAGAACATACCTGGAATCTGCTGCTTGAGGCCTCTTTGAGTGTCTATGGATTCCTAATACACCATGCAACTTGGTAAAATTGGTTTGGTTAACCTTGCAGTGGCTATTCTGGCTATACTGAGCTGGGAGGACCAAGTTATGAATTTAGGAAAGAGATTACATTTACTTTGTGATAGGTAAGAAAATGTATCATGGATTCTCTTACAGGAAGAATGCTAATTAAAGACATTAGGCTAGTTTTTTTCTCCCCATCCCTAAACTGTAAGAACATCATAAGATTTAGTGAGGTGATGGTGTCACACACCTTGGGAGGCCAAAGGCGGGCAGATCTCTATGAGTTTAAGGCCACCATGGTCTGCAGAGTCAGGGTTACACAGAGAAACCCCTCTCTCTCAAAGAAAAAAGTAAAATAAAAAGACCATCACAATATTCTGTGCCTTGTCAGATTTGCAGTACTGACTGTTTTCACACTTTAAAAATAATTCTATTAACTATGTATATATTTACCTTTAGCTAATTTAAGCAGAGCTTTTGTTGTTGTTTAAAGTGTGCTTTATTAAAATGTTAGAATGTAGCTAACACACTGGAAGTTTAGGTAACTCTCCTGCCCCAGAATCTGGGGCTTTTCCTATATTGTTTTCTCTTGCCTTAGAAGATAGAAAGAAGTAACAGCAATCAACTTAGTTTGGCACATTTAAAAAAAAGAAAAAAAACAAGCTCAGGGCCCAATGAGATGGATCAGCTGGTAAAAGCACTTGCTCCTGGGCCTCAGTTCAGTTCCCATGGCCCGGTGACGAGAGAACCGCTGCTACAGAGTTGTTCTCTGAAGCCACATATATGCCGTGGCATGTGCATGCAGGCGAATACATGTGGTCACACACAATAAGTAAGCATAATAAAAGAAAACAGACATTCATAGCATATAACACTTAAACCTCTTACCTATGGTTGGGCTTCCTGGGAAGGTAGTCCCAAGTACAGTTCCAAACTACAGCACACTTCACTGGAAATGTGATAGGCCGGCCATTATTTTCACAGTCCTGACTACTGGTGGCTCATTCTTATTCCTGTAAGCTGTCTACTATTTTACCCCATGGCCAGGCACCTGTTTGGAGGTTGGTACTCCTGTAATTTTCGAGGGACATTAGAAGTCTACCTGCTTAGTAGCAGCTGGTTATTAGCAGGATTCCAGTAGGTGTATTTGTGTGCTCTAACATGAGTTTCTTCAAGCTACCAAATGCCCACATTGATCACTGTACAAAAATATACAGTGTCTCTTTTAAAGCCATTTGTTGTTCCAACCTCATGTTCCATGTTAATTGAACACAAGCATAAGTGTAGGGATAGGCACAAACCATGGGCAAGGCTTGTATGCTAACCATTGAAGCAGATACAAGAGATATAAGAATAAACAAAAAGGAAGCCCACAAAATGGGATTGCCACCACTGGTGCTTGGGGCATAGACAGACTGCATTTAGCATGGCAAATGCCCCAGCTGATACAGGAAAAGTAATTATCCATTTAGAAATGAACAGCAACACAGACTTTGTGTTTTTAGACTTACAGGTAATATAAAGAACAAATATTTATTAAATGCAAGTTACAACCATCTTTTGTGTCATTGATGCAAATTAGATTTTATCCATCTTATCGGAGTTTTGTTGTATTAGGAGGGTGTTGGGCTGGAGGGATAGCCAGTGGGAAAAGCTGCTTGCCACCATGCCTGAAACCTGAGTTTAATCCCAGGACCCACCTGGTGGAGGGATAAAGCCAACCCTACAGAACTGTCCTCTAACCTCCATAGATACACAGACACGAGAAGTAAATGGAGCCTTCCAAAAAGGAAAGGGAAATGAAGGGCATGTGCACACACACAATAAATAAATGCAGCTCAAAGAGAGAAAATGTCAACAATTTGTTTAGCTCTACAGCTCTGGGGGTACTCTTTGTCAACATGGACTCCTCTTACTTTTTTTCCCCTAAGTTGAAGAGTACTGATTGCCAGGTGGTGGTGGCACCCACCTTTAATCCCAGGACTCTAGAGGCAGGTGGATCTCTGAGTTGGAGGCCAGCCTGATCTACAGAGCGAGTTCCAGAACAGCCAAGGTTACAGAAAAACCAAAAGACATCTGGTGTCAGTGGCACACACATTTAATCCCAGCACTCAGGAGGCAGAGGCAGATGAATCTCTGTGAGTTTGAGGCCAGCCTGGTCTGCAAGAGCTAGTTCCAGCAGGACAGGCTTCAAAGCTACAGAGAAACCCTGTCTCAGAAAAGCAAAAGAAAGAAAGGGGGAAGGGAGGGAAGAAAGGGGAAAAAAGTGTAATGGTTTTAGCTTAAATATTTGCTGTGCCTCTATCCTTCCCTTCTCTTTAATTCCCTCTCAGTAATTATAGAACATACAGTTTACTGTTTGATATTGAGCTAATGCCTAGCCTAAACTAGTTTTGAGGTGGGATTTGGGGGAGGGTGGGATTTTTGAGATATGCCTTACTGTGTTGCCCAGTCTGGACCCCAGTCCTAAACTCCTAGGCTCATTAGCTTGCTTCTTTTGAATGACATAATTGGACCCAATCTCTGGACTGATTGCATAATTGCATTTGTTGGGTTTTGTTGTTTGAAACAGGGTCTCTCTCTCTATAGCCTTGGCTGACCTGGAACTCACAGAGATCTGCCTGCTTTTGCCCCCCAAGTGCTGGGATTTAAGGTGTGCACCATCATTCCATGCTGTTGGTTTCAGTAGTAAAGAATGACCCAAGAACATCTAAGCCTTTGAAGTGCTTTTGTATCATCTCCCCCCTCCCCACCACGTATGATGTGGGATGTCCTTCTGTATGTGTATTGCTTTTATTAGTTGATGAATAAAGCTGTTTTGGCCAACGGCTTAGCAGAGTGAAGCCCAGAGGGAGATCTGAACAGTGATACATATATAGGGAAAAAGAAGGCAGAGTCAGGCAGATGCCGTGAAGCTGCCAAAGGAGAATGACTCACTGTGGCTACAGTATCATTATGATACACAAATTAATGATTAATAGAAATGGGTTAATTTAAGGTATACGAGCTAACTGGACATATGCCTGAGCCGTTGGCCAAACTGTGTTATAATTAATACAGTTTTTGTGTGAGATTATTCAGGTATGGGTTGCAGGGAAGTGGAAAAGCATTCTCTGATTACGTGTGTGTGTGTGTGTGTGTGTGTGTGTGTGTGTGTGTGTGCGCCTGTGTGCCTGTGTGCCTGTGGGTGTGTGGACAGCTGGTGGGAATCAGGTTTTAGGGATCAAACTCAGATCATCATGCTTGGCTATCAAGTCCCCTCACCTGCTGAACCATCTTGACTGCCCATATGAGGTTCTTTTCCATAGACTTTAAATAGAAACAAACAAACAAACAAACAAGAAAAAGCCTTTTCTTGTACCTCTGACCATACTAGCTCTCCAGGTAGGCGTGAACTTTTACTTCCACATGTGATTTAGCCAGTTGCTGCTCATATTTGCTTGTTATCAAGAGCCAGAACACTCCTATTTGTGTTGTTGGCGTTCTGCTCAAATCAGCACGTTTTGTCTTTTCTTTGCAGACTCCATATCATGTGAACCTCCTCCTGGCTGGCTATGATGAGCATGAAGGGCCAGCCCTTTACTATATGGACTACCTGGCAGCTTTGGCCAAGGCTCCTTTTGCAGCTCATGGCTATGGTGCCTTCCTGACTCTCAGTATCCTTGACCGATATTACACACCAAGTAAGTACTGGCAGTCTAGGGAGAAACCCTTAGCTGTTTCCCAGTCTTGTAAAACCTTGGAGTTGGCTGGCTGCACCCTACAAAGAGGATAAGTCCTCTCTGGAAGCTGCTCTCTCTCGTGGGTCAATACAATCTTCAAAAACTCTGCCTGCCAGGGCTGCAAAGGTGCCTCAGCAGTTTGTAGCACTGGCTCTTCTTCCAGAGGACCTGGGTTCGATTCCTAGCACCCACATGGCACCTCACAACTGTCTGTCGCTCCAGTTCCAGAAGACCTGATACCATGGCAAAATACCAATGTGGTTATTTTTTAAAAAGTCTTCCTGCCAGCCAAAATAAGTTACTCCTATCTCTGGAGCTGGGTTTTACTTTGTTTGAAAGCGGTGCTGGGGTAAATGTCACCATGAATAAAACATACCTTATTCAGTTCTTCTCTTACATTCATTTTCCTCTGCCTAGGTGTTATTGATGTCTCAGCTATAGACAGTGAGCCCGTAAACAAAGCAGTTTATGTGAATGTTTTGAACTTGTAAGGATGAACAGGTCCAACCATGATAGCTAAGGAATTCTTTATTTAAAAACATCAAAGCTTTTGAAGATCACTCCCTCCTATAAAAGAAAATCATTTCTTTGCTTGTACCTAAACTGTCAGCTTGATGAAATATGAGAAGAGCAATGCTTTTGTGCCAAGTCTGTCTTCTGACCCATTCCCAGCCTCAGCGTTAGCCGTGGGGACTGGACATTCCTAGCGGGCTCTCCCAAGCTAGAGATGTGCACAGTTGAGCACTTCCCCCTTGCACTCCGGTCTTCCCTGAAAACATCGTAACAGTCAGCATGGTCCTTTTTTTGTGGTGCTGCCCTCTCATGCGCCCTCAGCCATGCTAGAGCTGCAGGCCACATCCTGAAAAGAATTAGTCTGGCCTCCTGGCGACTGTCTCTTGATTTGGCATCTGTCAGTAATACAGCTGACTTCCCCCACCAAAGTAACCACCAGCCACCCTTGAAGCCTAATGCCTAATATGTCATCCCGGTTTGCCACGCCTACCAGCGATCCCTTTGGATCCTGTTCAGAAGAGTCTCAGTTCCATCCTCTTAACTGTCTTCCCATTGTTCCACTGAGACCCAGCTGGGAGCATGAAGATGGCGCTCTGGCCTTGTCCTCCCGATCCCTGATTTGCAGCTGGCAAGGGCAGGTGGAAATGATTTAAGCCCTGGACTAAAGGGGACTGGTGAGGGTGAGCTATGAAAAAGAGGCAGGCTGCCGAACTTCTTGAGAGGCGGGTCCAGGCCAGGGGAGACAGAATTCTGTCATGCTTACCCTTCACTGCAGCAAATCAATTTGTGATGGCTCAGGGCTGTGGGAGCATTGGTCTGGGGCGCCCTCCCCTGCATGTGGACTAACTTTGTTGCAGGCTAGAAGTCTGAGTGTGTTTTGCTTTTTCCAAATGTGTGGCACTCAGACCTGAGGAACTTTGAAACTTAATCACAGGCCGTTAGGAGCTGGACACCGACAGCTTACAGTGCTCCGCCTCTGTTCTCTTTCAGCTATCTCACGTGAGAGGGCAGTGGAGCTTCTTAGGAAATGTCTGGAGGAGGTGAGTAGCTCCCAGGGGATCCGGAAGGAATGTTTTGCCTCCGTTTGAAGTACCATTCCTGTTCTTGGTTGCTTGTTTCTGCCCCTTGCCAGACAGTCTTGATAAATACCCACTGGCCAGGTGGGAAGCTGCTACCAGTAGGGAGGTTGGTGTGGGTAATGCACTTACATATTAGTCGGTTTCATTGATTTAATTATTTTCCTTTCTGGTTAATCTAGACTAGTGGTTCTCAAAATTCACTGTGTATCACCTCAGGGAAACTTTCCTTATCCCTGGTAGGCCCCAGCACCCAATTCTAAATCATCTGTAGGTAGGTAGAGACTGAGTCTCCTGTTTTAACTGGCAACTAAGTGATTTTTTTTTCTTTTTTTCTTTTTTTTTTTTTTGAGCCGAGGTTTTTCTATGTAGCACCTGGAACTAGCTCTGTAGATCAGATTGGCCTGAAGCTCAGGGAGATCCACCTGCCTCTGCCTCCCAAGTGCTGGGATTAAAGATGTGTGCCAGTACATCTGGCTAGGCAACCAAATGATTTTAATGCAGGTGATAATCAGGCCCCAACACCCTGGGCTCTGTACACTCCCTTGTGCCACTGTAAAGCCTACTCCCAAACATTGCATTCAGGTCACCGTAGAAAGCTCCTGGGAATTTGGATCAGAGGGGGAGAGAGATCTTTGTTGTGGGAGGTCACAAACCCAAAGTCTCCTCATAGGAAAAGTGTCGGATACAGGGTGGGCTGGCAGAAAGTAGCCTCGTTAGACGTCATTCTTTTTCCTTGTGACCTAAGGATGAACTGGAATGGATTGTCTAGCGAGGAGGGGACAGGAGCGGTGAGGGCATTGGCAGCACTGCCGGTTTCAGTCGCCTCTTGTATGACTCTGTCATTTGTAGACCACGGTGACCTCATCCCTCTTCCTCTTTTTAAATCTCCCTTCACAGGAGCTGCTGAGAATCAGTCATGGGTTTCCTAGCCATCCAGCTGATGGACAGTATTACCCACAGATACCCTAAGAGGGGAGGGGTAACCAGGACAGCCTTAACCTGGACTGCAAGAGACAGGCATGGCTTGTTCCAGGAATGTTCTCTAGACATGATTCCCACCGTCTCTGCAGCTGCACACACACACACACGGGGAAGTGACTACATAAACTGTTGGCACCTAGGGCGTCCTGTCCAGGTCCAGAGTCTGTTCTTAGATGAGCTCCTTGCTGGCCTAGTATCTGGAGACTTTCCTAGAGGCAGGTGTGTTCTTGTAGACCGGCTGGTAGCAGACTGTGAGGATACACATTGGATTGTCTCGTGTACCTGCTGACTGGCCAGAGGCAGGCTCACAGCTGCATTTCCCAGGTAATGGTCACTGCCTTCCAGTGAGCATCCAGCTCTTGTCTGGACATTCTTCAGTGACATGGCACCAGCTGGCCAGTTCCACAGGAGAGGCTTTACACTTATCCCGTTAGCTGAGGGCGGAACCTGCCATGTGCTTAGTAGTCAGTATATGTCTGCTCACTGGTTTCCTTGGTCTCTCTGCAGCTCCAGAAGCGCTTCATCTTGAATCTGCCTACCTTCAGTGTTCGGGTCATTGACAAAAATGGCATCCATAACCTGGAGAACATCTCCTTCTCTAAGAGGGTCTCCTAACGTCTCGTCCTTCCTCCCACTTATCAGGGGACTTTTTTGATAGGCTCCTTAATTTTTTTTCTACTCTTTTGGCGTGCACTCTTGATAGATGGTTAATTCAAAATAAAGCTGACAATATTAAATTGAGCTTTCTGGTTTTGGTCTCAGTTTGCCTAACATCATGTAGAAAGGAACAGGAAGGAAGGTTTTCGTCTTGCCTGATGCGCCCTCCCTCTGTAATAATCTAAGTGGTTCACGGCCCCACACTCTTTCCTGTCCATCTTCCATCTAGCTCTGTCAGTCTTTGCTTGTTAATGTCTTGTTCTCTCTGGAGCAGTAGTTCTCTTTGCCTTTAAACCTAAATCTTCTTTTGTTGTCTGAAAATGGTGGCACACACCATTAATCCCAGTACTTGGAAGTCAGAGAGGCTGGGGGGAATCTCTGTGAGTTTGAGGCCAGCCTGGTCTACAGAACAAGTTCCAGGACAGGCTCCAAAGCTACAGAGAAACCCTGTCTCAGAAAAAGAAAAAAGAGATACAAGTATACACAGGGTAGCCCAGAGGTAGAGTACCTACCTGCTTAACAAGCTCAGATGCTGGCTTTGATCTGCAGCATCACACAACACAAAAATAAAGCTATTCATACATGAGGGGTTTGTTCTGTTTGTTTGTTTGTTTGTTTTCAGGTCTTGATTTTTTTAAAGGAGGTGGAGTTTTTTATTTAAAAAAATTAATATGCTTATGTGTGTCTCAGATTCCAACATTGATGTAGTTGATTCTCCCGACTTCGTATGGGTTCTGTGACTCGGACTTGGGCGTTCAGGTTTGCATCATTAGTCACCAAGTGCCTAATAAACCATCTCTCTGTATATCCTAGGATGATCTGGAACTTACTCTGTAGTCCAGGCTGGCCTTCAACTCACAGAGGCCTGCCTCTGCCTTCTGAACGCTGTGTCTAAAAGCGTGTGGCACGGTACCCAGGTAAGTCTTTTCCTGAGGTAAGGACTCATTGCATATGTATAGTCCAGGCTGTTCTGTAAATTTCTATGGTGACCAGGCTGACCATAAACTCATGATCCTTCTGCCTCAGCCTATTTTTAGAGGCCAGAAAGATGGTTCAGTAGAGAAAGGCTTTTGCCACTAAACCTGAGTTCAGTCTCTGGGATTCACATGGTAGAAGGAGAGAACCAGCTTCTAAAGTTGCCCCTAACCTCCATGTGGCTCCATTTGTGCCATACCCACACACTAAAATAAGTAAATAAATGTAAAAAAAAAAAAAAATGAGACTGAGTGTGGTGGTATACACTGAAGGCAGAGGCAGAAGGATCTGAGTTCTAGGCCAGCCAGGGATGTGTGCGTGCATGCGTGTGTATATGTGTATGTGTAGCAAGACCTCATCTCAAAATTTTTTAGGTGTTCTATGACACTATATTAGAAATTGTTTTGTTCCAGTGCTTACAAATCTACTTAATTCTTGTGAACAGTTATATTATATTCCCTCAAACAGATAAACCACAGGTTGTTAACCAGGCAGCTACACCCCTTCCTCCCAGTGTATGTGTTTCCCCACTGAAACAGTGGTTCTGTGTGGATGTGTTTGTATGGAACCAGGGACTCATGCACTCACTTTACCACCGCCCACTACACATGTGCCTGGTGCTCAGAAAGAAGAGCATCACATCAGAGCTGGAGTTAGGATGGTTGTGAGCCTCCATCTGGGTGCTGGGAATGGAGCCTTGACTGCTGAGCCGTCTCTCCAGCCCCAAACAGTAGTGCTTAAGCTGTTTGTATCAGAATAACCTGAAAGTGTTTTCTTTTGTGGTGAAATTGATTGCACTGCACTCCAAATTTTAAGATACTTTGGGATTTTTTTGTTGTTGTTTTTTTAATTTTTATTTATTTGTTTGTTTGTTTATTGAGACAAGTTTTTCTGTGTAGTCCTGGCTGTCTTAGAACTTCATCTATACCATTCTGGCCTTGACTCAGAGATCCACTTGCCTCTGCCTCCCAAGTGCTGAAATTAAAGGCATGCTCCACTACACCCAACTAGATGTCGGATTTTTTTTTAAGCTTCCCAAATTCTTCTGTCTTGACAGAAAACCCTTGAACTGAGTTCTCCTGGGAGCTGTGACTCTGATATGTAAGTTTGCACTCTAGCCCCTTAGGGCTTGGTTTTTGTTTATTCCTTTTTGTTGTTTAGAGATAGACTCTCATGTAGCCCAGGCTAGCCTGGAAATCCTGATTCTCCACCTCTCAGGTGCTGGGATAACACATGTGCACAGCAATGCCCAGCTTACTGTAGGGCTTAATGAAACAAAGCAGTTGGTCCTGCTCTTGTGGTTTGTGCCTGTGGGGGTAGAACCTGCCCTTTTACATCTGATCGCTGCATAGACCAAATAGGCCCAGCAAGTCACAGTACATAATACGCGTACCGCCTTCACTTTTACACACAAAGAGCACACCCATGTGACAGGGCGTGTGGACTACTGCCACCACATTTGGAAGAGCCTCCTGTTGTCTAACTACCTCCCTTTCCTTCTCCGCTTACTCAGAGCCCTTCGTGAGCAAACACCCTCCATCACTGCCCAGGTGGACACATTGAGACATGAGTAGAAGTCAGTAAAATGAACCTCCAAGCCATTAGGATAAATAACTCATGCTGGACAATTTCAAATTTTGAAATTTAATTACATTGTACATAAATAAATAGGACAGACAGCAGGTCTGTGGTGTGCAGCCTGGATTCAAGTTCTGTGATTTGTGCTGTACCATCTCTGTTCCTCTGGGGCCTCTCCTGCCCACTCCTCCCTAAGAGCAGGAGGGATCCAAAGAGCCCACTGGGACCTCCTGCTATCCCCCGTTCTCTGGGGCTAGGGGATTCTGGAGTGGGGGTCACTAACTCCTCAGTAGCACCTCAGATTTGTTAATGACGTCCCTTGGGACACCCACTGCTGCCCAGGCATCGCGGTGGGAAGGGTTCTGCCCCCTGAACCAGACTTTTCCATGACAGTTTCCTGTCAGAGCCTTGCCAGAAACCTTCCCTGACCCAACCAGGCTTCTGGATAAAGGTTCTCTCTCTGGCCTGAATGGAATTCCACCTGTTAGTCTTTTCAGGGCCCCCACAACAGCCAAGGCCTCGTCTCAGGCATTGGGAGTCACTTCACTACAGAACAAGAGACGGTTACTTCCGGTGCTTGGCATCCTTCTCTGAAGCCTTGGTTTCTCCATGCCCGCTGCCCGCGCTGCTTAGAAACATCTTGTCCAGTCCTTTGAGCGACTCTAGCAGGTAGTTCTGGAAGGCAGTGAGGGCAGCACAGATGGCAGGCCCCCCGAAGCCATGAGTGATGAGACTGAAGTGTGTCAGACAGCTCTGGACCCCGGCGTCCAGGATGAGCGCTGGGCGGCTGTTGCCCAGCGGGGAGCGGTCCTGAGCCATCAAGTCTGCAAACTCCTTGCAGATCTGCCTGGTGGGAAGAACAGTCAGAGGTTAAAGAACAAAGTTCCAAACCCAGCAGAGGGCCTACTTGCTGACTCTTTGAGACAGGGTAGCCCTAGCTGCCCAGAACACTCTATGCAGACCAGGCTGGCCTCAAACTCACAAAGGTCTACCTGTCTCTGCCTTCCAAATGCTGGATTTAAAGCCTTGGACCACTTCACCCAGCAATTTACTGGATTCTTTATTTACACTATCCATATAATTTGACCTTCCTGACAACCTACAAGTAACAATGATACCATTTTGCAAAAACGGAAACACTTTCGCAGATGATGGCTCATCAGCTCAGCGCTGCACACTTGTGAACAACTCATGCTAATACCTTAATTTCTCTCCCTTAGACGTCCTGTCTACCTAATGCATGCAACTATTCCCTTAAACTTTTGTGCTCCCTTCTTCCACCCAGACAGTGCTTCACAGAAGCTTGTCTGTGAAATTAAGAGAACAGCCCAGAATCTGTGTTGCATAATTAAAATAGCAAATATTGATGTACCATATCCACTTTGTATGTCATCTTACGTCAGCCTTGAACAGATCTATACCGTTATCCTCATCATATGGTTCCAGGCAGATGAGTGGCTAAGATTTGTGAAGCATGTATGACTCAGGTCGGAGAATCCATCATCACTCATCCTTGTGTCTGGCCAAGCATCTTAGACAAACCAAGGTCCCAAAAGCACTGACTCATATTCATGAATGAAGCGAGCTCCTTTTGGACAGGCTCCTCTAGCCACAGGAAGAAGCCTTCCAGGACTCCGTAATAAGCAGTCCTATGAGACTGAGTCCTTTGCTGCTTAAAGAAGGAAAGCCCCACGTGGAGGGCAGAGTTGTGATTTGAAGACCAAACCCACGTCAGTCAGCTGGACTAGAAGTTTGAGTGGTCCAGCCTGGGAGGTCCTCCAAGGCATCTGGATTCAGCCTGCGGAAGAGGATTCTGAGCTCTGCATCTCTTCTAGCCCTTTCTTCCCACCTCTCAATGGGACTATTGCCTTCCAAACAAATGTCTGCAGCCTTCTGGGTTTTATATATTGAGATCTTTCCTGAGATACAGATGAAGATAGAGTCTTTGGGAGGTGATGAAGTCATTGGGCTAGAACCCTATAGACCAGTGGTCCTCAACCTTCCTAACGCTGTGACCGTTTTGATACAGTTCTCGTGTTGTGGTGACCCCCCCACACCATAAAATTATTTCATGGCTACTTCATAACTGTAATTGCTACTGTTATGTGGCATGATGTAAATATCTGATATGCAGGTTATCTGATATGTGAACCCCAATGGGGTCACTACCTGCAGGTTGAGAACCACTGCCATAGGTGTCATTAATACCTTTGTGCTCCTTTACCATGTGGAGAATACAGCAAGATCAAGTGCTGTTTGTATGTTAGAAAACAGGCCCTCGCCATATACAGATGCTATGCCCTGGTCCTGAACAGCCTCCAGAACCATGAGAAGTGAGCTGCTACCCAGCTGAGGGTATTTTATTACAGTAACCCCTGGGTAAGATGAGAAGACCTGAAGTAGCAGCATGCGGTCGGTGGTGAGGGAGGTGGCAGTGGGACCTGCAGAGGGCTCAGATATGGCCTGAGGTCTTAAGGAGAAAAGTCACAGAAGCAGAATAACCCCTGTGGACCCGTGCCAGGGCCTGGGCTGGTCATGCCATGAAATCGTAAGGAAGTGTAGCACCCATACATGGGCTGCAAGCCTGCATAATGGCACTGTTTTTAATATGTGCATATAATGGATGTTCACTTGTGTCTGTGTGTTCCCTTGGAAGCTGTGGGAGTGTTCATCAAAGTCTAAATGCCGTGAACATGGTACCTAAAGATATCTACAAATACCCATGTGTGCCTATATAGCATGTACAAGTGTTCCCATGTGATCTTCAACAAGGAATCCAGCTGCCATGTATGGTGTCGTATATGCTGTATGAACATGTGTGTAGTCATAGGTCTGACATGTGTATCTGCGTTGCATCCACGTTTGCCACGCGCAGTGCCGTCTCACTCACTTGGCAGCCAGCAGCATGCTCTTGCGGCTGTGCAGTTCCCCAGGGTCAGCGTGCTGTCGGCATAGGTACTCAGCAGCTGCCTTGGCTGGAAACTCCGTCTCACAGACATAACCAAAGTCCCGGGCCAGGTGTACAGCTTCTCCTGGGGAAAGAAGGGATGTTACGAGGTGTACCTCTGAAGACCAGAGCCTAGCCTTGAGTGTCTTAACCCCTGGCTAAGGAGTGTCCTGCTTCTGGAGATGCTTTCTCTGTTTTTTAGTTCTCGGTTCCAGCTTCATGTCCATCACCCTTGGCTCAGAGATGGAGCTGGGACCAATGTGTATCCCAGAACCAGAGTCTAGAGTCAGCAATCTCTAGGGAAGAGGGATGCACCCCCTCATCTACTTACCATATCCAAATACTGACCACTTGCCCTCCCCCTGCCACAGCCCAAGTAACTCCACTGCATATGCACATAGGTGCACAGACATATAAACAAAAAGGGTTAGCTCCAGAATTTCCCACAGATACCAAAATAAGTGGGCACTGAAATCCCTACATAAAATGGCATGGTGTTTGCATATAAACCTACTTGCATCCCCCTGTATGTTACAAATTGTCCCTTGGTGGCTTAAAATCCCTAATACTATATAGATGCTGTGTATGTAAAGAGCTATGTGCATTATTGGTAATAATGACCAAGAATGTCTGCATGTGTGCAGCACAGGTACAACTTTTCCAAATATCTTGAACCATGGGTAATTAAATCCTCAGATGGGTTGATTGCCCATGCATATCACACATAACACTTCTTTATACATGACACACTGAGTACATGTGCCAGTACAGCAATGTTCACGGGCATAACTAAAGGATACCCTCCTACACTAGATGACATGTCCCCTCCCATTCATATGCATGGTCTTCGGGCCTTACCTTCCACCAGGGAGGTCAGCAGCGTCACATTAGCTGCCTTCCGACGGCCAGCTGGCAGGTTGAGTCCAATCTTCTCCAGTCGCTCCCGCAGACACCGGCCCCCATTCTTGGACTTGGCCCTTAACATACACAGACAGAGACAGACACGCAGCTATGAAGATGAGAGAGCCGCCTACAGGCTAAGTGACTCCCAAGGACCTTCCTTGTTTGCTATACCAGCCCCTGTTAAGGCTTGGTTGTAGCCATAACCTTGGGGTCTCTGAGCAAATCCCAACCTGTCCTGACTTCCATTGTGCAGTCAGGATTGGATAAGAAGCAGCACCCTACTGTAAGAACCTTCCTTCTCCCCAGTCCTCTCAATAGCAGGGGCAGCCCAGGGTGGGAAGGACAGGGTAGCATCTGAGGCTCCTTCTTCCCCACCTTAGCACATTTGCTGGGGACACATGAAACTGTACAGAGACATACAGGGACTACAAACACAAGGAGGCACAACTATATACAAAGTCAGCTACATATACACAGATGAACCCACCCTCAGTGTCTCCAAGAATGGAGACACATAGATAACGTTAGAGACATACAGACATGAACACCAAGGAACACGCAGAGACACATGTGCACATCAGGATCCCAGAGATGTGCACACAATCCCAGGGACTTAACACAGGTCCATATAGGACATTCAGGGATCAAGAGTAAGAGTACAGCCCTAGTTGCACTAATGTGCCCCCCCACACACACAGATACACACATAAACAACTAGAAAAAAGGAAAGAAAAAATGAGAGAAGAATAAAGAAAAAAGAAGTGGGGCAGTGGTAGCACACACCTTTAATCCCAGCACTCTGGAGGCAGAGGCAGGTGGAGCTCTCTGAGTTTATGGCCAGCCTGGTCTACAGAGCTAGTTCTAGGACCACCAAAGCTACACAGAGAAACCCTGTCTGAGGGGGTGGGGGGCGGCAAGCCAATAAACCTGCAGGTGCACACGCAATTGCACATGTATGTGCAGGGGACCCACTGTAGGCCACACATTCCCAACTAATGCAGAACCTCACCCTGGTAAAGCCCACTCTTGGCCATCATACCGCACATACACATGCAGCCCTTAGATCATCACAGCTTATCCCTGAAGCAGCTCCCCTGCCGAGACACACGAACATGCAGGGAGAAAAACATGGCCTATCATGTTGCTCTCTCCAGACTCACACCAATGAGGCCTGTGCTGTCCTGGGGAAGAGCTAAAGGAAGAGCCACTCTTCCCAGAACCAGCCTTGCCCCGCCTACTTAGTGCAGGCGAGTCTTTCTCTTTGTCTTCATTCTCTGCCCCTCCTCAGTCTCAGACCCAACAACTCGTGGGAGGTGCCGGGACCTCGGCCAGCCACCCCAGACCATGTACCATCCTGAGTCCCTAGGCACTGCTCTATCAGAGAAACTGAGGTGGGGATGATGTCGGGGCCTGGAGTGAGGCTCTGATGCTGCGAGGTCTGAAGAGACCAAAGATTTTGGCTGGGGTGCTGTGTAGGGTTGTGGGCTGGCCTTCCTACCTTCGGAGGACACCCCCCAGGAGGGAGGCGTTGAGGCACTCTGGAGGTGAGAGTCGCCGCTGCACCTCCCCAACGGTCACCTTGTACTTGGATGTTGAGCTGAGCAACGAGAGCCGGCCAGGCACGGAGCAGAAGACCTCACTGGGGTTGCTGATGCCGCCAACCAGGCTGTCTTTGGCCAGGGAGAGGGCGGAGAGGCTGCCGGCTTTGGAGGGAATGGGGACTGTGGAGCAGAAGAAGCAAGGGGAGAGAGAGGGGGGACACCGAGTCAGCGACCGACCGCAGGACAGGTGTCGTCAGCTGTGATGCAGGCAGGCTGACTCACCACCAGCTGTGGATGTTGAAGGATTCCAACACTTTGCAGAGGGAGGGTTCTAATACCCCTGCTTTACAAAGGAAGAAACTGAGGCATAGTGAAATGGAAGTAACAGACCCAAGTAAGCTGATGGGCGCAACTCTACCCTGAGCTGTCTGGCTCTTGCCCTGGCACCCCCTTCCTGAGTCCGCTGGTTCCCTCCTAAAGCTTGGCATCAGCCAGGTGGTGCCATCATCAGAGTTTTACTCTGGACACGAGGAAAAGGACTCTAAAATGAGGCGGGATTCCTGAATCCCTGTGACGGGGTTAGGAAATCTCCCAGATTCCCAAGTCCCGTTCTCTGCTATGAATCTCACCCTCTCATCCTGGGGGTTTTGGAGTCCCACGTGCTGGAAACAGGAGGTTAGGGCCCCAGGAGCCCTCTAGCCTTCCCCCTCCCTTCCAGGTCCCAAAGACAGGGAATAAGGGGCTGTGTGCCCCACAACACCCTCTCCTAAATGTTCTCCGTCACAGAGAATTTTCTAAACTCTTGGCTCAGAAAGGAAGTTCTCCTGCCAGATGATGGTGGTGCACGCCTTCAATTCCATCACTTGGGAGGCAGAGGCAGGCAGATCTCTGTGAGTTCGAAACCAGCCTGGTCTACACAGTGAGATTCAGGCCAACCAGAGCTATTCCACAGAGAAACCTTGGGTTGAAAATTAAAAAAATTAAAAAATAATGATAAAATAAAGAAAGGAAGTTCTCCATGCATTGACCCCATCTCCCTTCTTAATTGCAGAGGAAGGAAGGGGCCAGGCAAGCACTTCTTTGGAGGACTCTTGGTTTCCTCATTCAAGGACATGAGGCCTTGGTGGAGAAGAAATCCGTGGGGAGTCTGGGCTAGAATACTGAGCACCCCCTGCTGCATGCATTCAGATTATACCTCACGCCTCAAACCTTTAGGACAGTCCATGATGGGGCTGTTGTTCCCATTCTACGGATGGGGAGACAGAAGCCCAGAAGGTGAGATTGTCTAGCTGGCAGACTGAGCTAGCAGCAAACCCAGGACCAGGGTCTCAAAGGCAGGGTCATGCACTCTGGTTGCTGCTGTCAAAGGTCACGTCCCGGATCCACCTTTGCCTCCTTCACCCTCCTTTGTGTTCTGGCCCCTGCCTCCTTTTCTGCCTCTCACCTGGTTTGGTTTTGCTTTTTGTTTTTTGACTCTTTGTTCTTTTGGCACTTTGCTCCTTGGGGGGCCTGCCACCCAGCTCCCAACAATCACACAGAGACTTATTCTTTCTTATAAATGCCTGACCTTAGTTTGGCTTGTTTCTAACTTTCTTTCTTCCTTTCTTCCTTTCTTCCTTCCTTCCTTCCTTTCTTTCTTTCTTTCTTTCTTTCTCTCTTTCTTTCTCTCTCTCTTTCTTTCTTTCTCTCTCGGTTCTTTATTAGTAATTGCTTTCTGTTTCTTTCTCTTACTTTCTTTATTTCTTCTTTATTCTTTATTTTCTTTCTTTCTTTCTTTCTTTCTTTCTTTCTCTCCTTCTTTCTCTCTCTCCCTCCCTCCCTCCCTCCCCCCCTCCCTCCTTTCTTTCTTTCTTTCTTTCTTTCTTTCTTTCTTTCTTTCTTTCTTTCTTTCTTTCTTTCTTTCTTTCTCCCAGGCTGGCCTCAAACTAGCTCACAGAGATTCACCTGCCTCTGCCTCCTGAATGCTGGGATTAAAAGTATGCGCCACTACCACCTAGCCTAGCCAGCTTTTTTAAATTTAATCATCCCATCTACCTTTTGAGTCCAGGTTTTTGTCTTTCTCTATTCTATATACCTTTCTTTCTTTCTTTTTTTTTTTTTTTTTTTTTTTTTTTTTTTTTTTTTTGGTTTTTCGAGACAGGGTTTCACTGTAGTTTTAGAGCCTGTCCTGGAACTAGCTCTTGTAGACCAGGCTGGCCTCGAACCTTTCTTTATTTCTTACGCTGTGATTTGCTGTGTGTCTGGGTGCTGGCCCCTGGCATCCTCCTCTCCTCCTTTTTCCTCCTTTTTTTGCCCCTTCTTTTCTTCTATTTATTGTCTCTGCCTGGCAGCCCTGCCCATCCCTCTCCTGTCTAACTGTTGGCTACTCAGCTCTTTATTAGGCCAATTGGGTGTTTTAGGCAAACAAAGTTAACATAGCTTCACAGAGTTAAACAAATGTGACATAAAAGGATGCAACACAGCCAGGCGGTGGTGGTCCATGCCTTTAATCCCAGCACTCAGGAGGCAAAGGCAGGTGGATCTCTGTGAGTTCAAGGCCAACCTGGTCTACAGAGCAAGTTCCAGAATAAAAAAAAATGCAACACTCTTTGCATCATTAAACAAATGTTCCAGAGCATAAACAAATGCAACACATGTTCAGCTAACAGTCCACAACGGCCCTCATTTGTCTTTTAGGCTCTATACTAAAAACTGACCCAGCACACGATTTTAATTACAGAATTTGGGAGGCAGAGGCAGGCAGATCTCAAGTTCAAGGCCAGCTTGGGCTGCAGAGTGAGTTCCAGGAAAACCAGGACTACATAGAGAAACCCTGTCTCAAACAAACAAAGTAATGAGGGTCTAGAGAGATGGTGCAGTGGTTAGGAGTACTGGCTGCTCTTATAGAGGACCTGGGTTCATTTCCTGGCACCCACATGGTGGCAGATAGCCATCTTTCACTCTAGTTCCATTGGCTCCAATGTCCTTTTCTGGCTTTCTAGGCTGTGCACTCATATGGCACGTGTACAAACAGACAGGAACACACTCATACACATAAATAAAAATAAGTCTTTAAAAAGAAGAAAATGAGACCCTGGTGAGGTGGCATACACCTTTCAATCCCAGCATTCGTTCGGGAAGCAGAGGCAGGCAAATGGGTCTCTGTGAGTTCTGGGCCAGCCAGCAATACAGAGTGAGACCCTGTCTCAAAATAAACAAATAAATAGAAAAGAGAAATATGAGATTCATTTCAATATATTCAATAGTATATAAGGGCTTATATATTTTATTTATCCTAATCAGAACTATAGTAATTTCAACATGCAATCAATATTTAAAAAGTCATTAATGAAGGGGCTGGAAAGATCACTCAGTAGTTAAGAGCACTGGCTGCTCTTCCAGAGAACCTGGGTTCAATTCTTAGCACCCCCATGCTAGCTCACAACTATCTGTAACTCCAGTTCCAGGGGATCTGACACCTTCACACCAATGCACATAAAATTAGATTATTAAAAATAATAATAAATAAAAATGAGATATGTTGCATTCTTTCTTTATATTTAGTCTTTAAAATCCGATACAGTTTATACATACAGCCTACCTCTATTCACGCCGGTCACTTTTCAAACACCCACAGTTTTATGCATTTTGTGGCAAGTGGGCCACCACAGTGGATGGCACAGCCCTAGACTTCAAAAGTTGAGTTCATAAGCTACACCCACGAATAAGGAGAAGTGGGATCAGGACAGTCCCTCGCCTGGAGCTGGCCCCTGCCTGGCCCCTGCCATCGGCGGAACTTGCTCCCCAGGACACAGACACAACATTCTTCTTTCAAGCCCCGCCTTGCTCAGCCTCGGCTTCAGCACCATTTTGTGGGCAGTTTGCTGCCCCGCTTCCACCTCAGCCCCTTGTATACCCGACCTCATCGTTACAGCTCTCAATGACCCTTGTCTGTTTCCACAGCCGCCATCCCACCAGCTAGGAGTCTGTGGGGGGCGAAGCCTCGGCACAGGGAGCCACCCTTGAATGTGGACGAGTGCAGGAGGTTTTGGAACTGATGGCCACCATGCAAACGTCTTTTCTTCCCCAAGTCCAGAAGATCTAACCCAGGCCCTCACAATGCTAAGCAAACCCTTTGCCACTGACCTATATTCCTACCTGCCCATGTGTGTGTTTATTCAGAAAACTGTCTTACTAAGTTACTCAGTCTCCTTTGCCACAAAGGCCTAGTAGGTATTTTACATCTTTGTTTACTGTGTGTCCATACGCACATGCGTGTGTCACGGCATATGTGTGGAGAGCAGAGGCCAACTTTCAGGAGCTGATTCTGTCTTTCAAACTCAGATCAGCAGGATTAGAGGCCACCTTTACCTGCTGAGCCCTCTTACCAACTCCTGCTTGTTTGTTTGTTTACTGTTGAGATAGGGTCTCATTATACTGCTCTGGGTGGCCCGGAATGTGATGTGTGGACCAGGCTGCTCTTGAAATTATAGAGAGCCACCTACCTGTGAGTACTGGGACCCAAGGCATGTGCCACTACACCTGCAATCCTGAGGTTGTTTTTATTTTTTAAATATAAAGTCATATGTAAAAGATGAAAAAGAGAAGCAAAATCCGTGATAAACAAGATCTCAGAATTCCAAATAAAAGCAGAGCTGCTTTGTTCCTGCTCTACCTGATCCCAACCTTGCCCCAGAGAGAGGACACCCAAACTGGAGAAGCAAGTAGGTGCTGCCTCTCCCCATCCATGTCTCCAGCCGTGTGTGTGTGTGTGTGTGTGTGTGTGTGTGAGAGAGAGAGAGAGAGAGAGAGAGAGAGAGAGAGAACACAGCTGTGCCCACGTCACTACCTGTATCTCTGTCCTATTCTGAAAAGACCTAGGGTAATAGAGCTTTTCTGTAGTTTGATTTTTGTGGTCCCATAGCTCCAAACACATTTGTCATAGAAATGGGCATTATATATTCTATACATCAAACTTGACTTTAAAAGATGAAAACTGGCCAGGCGGTGATGGTGCACACCTTTAATCCCATCACTTGGCAAGCAGAGGCAGGTGGATTTCGGTGAGTTCAAGGCCATACTGGTAGATAATTCCAGGCTAGCCAGAGCTACACAGAGAAACCCTATCTCAAAACAAGCAATCAAACAAACAAAAAAGAAAAGAAAAGAAAGAAAACTGTGGACAGGTGAGATGGCTCCGTGTATAAAAGTGTTTGCAGCACAAACCTGATATCCTGACTTTGACTCCCAAAACTCACATACAGAGCTGGATGTAGTGGCGTGCATCTGTCGCTCAGCTCTTCTCCAAATAACTAGAAGGTGAGACTAGGAGAATCACCTGGAAGCTCATGAACCAGCTAACTTGGAGTTTGCTTTGAAGAGGCAGAAACCATACCTTTAATCCAAGCACTCAGGAAAGCAAAGGCAAGTGGATCTCCATGAGTTTGAGGCCAGCCTGTCCTACCTAGTGAGTTCCAGGACAGCCAGAGGTAAATAGTGAGACCCTATGGTGATAAAAAAAACAAAACAAAAAACAAACGAAGAAGCCGGGCGGTGGTGGCGCACGCCTTTAATCCCAGCACTCGGGAGGCAGAGGCAGGCGGATCTCTGTGAGTTCGAGGCCAGCCTGGTCTACAAGAGCTAGTTCCAGGCCAGGCTCTAAAAAAGCTGCAGAGAAACCCTGTCTCGAAAAACCAAAAAAAAAAAAAAATGCACCTGTGTTTGTGTGTAGCTACACACATAGACATATAAAATAATCTTAAAAGAAACAAAGGCTCAGGGCTGGGGATGCAATTTAGTGGCAGAGCTTTGGCCGAGCACACAAGGCTGTGAACTCCATCTCCAGAATAAAAAAGAGGAGGAGGAAGGGGGAAGGGAAGAATCATAGACAGGAGGAAAATGTCTAAAGACACTTCATTGAAAAGAATAAGATAACTGACCATTAAACACATGAAAAATACTTAACATCAGTAGTCATTAGGAAAATGCAAATTAAAAACAACATGGAGACTCTAGATGGTTATAATAAAAGGATGATATGAAGTGTGAGGGTGTGGAGAAACTGAAGCACACACACACTACGGGTAGGGATGTAAAACAATCCAAACACTTCAGGAAGCGGCCAAGCCTTCCTTCCCACCTTTCCTTTTCTCCATCCCCTCCTCTCTCCCTTCTATCCTTCCTCGGATGGATTTCACTTATTAGAAGTTTCTTAACAATTAAACATAAATGGACCAGGGCCTGGAGAGAAGGCTCGGTGGGTAAAAGGCCCTGGTCACGGAATGTAATAGTGACCAGAATTCAGTGCACAGTGCCAACACAGCAAAAGGAAAGAACCAGTTTCTGCAAGCTGTCCTCTAACTGTGCATCCACACACCCATGCACACTCCTCTGATTGAGAAATAAATAAATAAAATGACCACAGAGGGCGGAAATTCCATCTCTCCAGCTCCCAAGAAGGTTAAAATGAAAGTCACTCGGAGAAATAGTACAATAGTACTCAGCAATACAAATCCAAACAACAGAAACAAAATACGAACCCAGTATCTGACATATCTGTAATGTGTTACAGTGGAGACAAACCCTGGAAACATTTGCTAAAAGAACCAAGATGCAAACAAACCTAGATGCATATCCACATATCCATAGGGCATTCCAGAATATGCAATTTTGTGGAGCAAAAGCAGATCAGGCATTGCCCAAGGTTTGAGGCAAGAACAAGGAGTAACTACAGACAGGAATAAAGAAACTTTGAGGGGTGACAGATGTGTTTCAAATGGGTTGTGGTAGTGATTATACAACTCTATACATTTATTCTTTTTTTAAAAAAAAATCATTAAATTGGATAATGAGTTGCTTGGTGAGGAAGGGAACTGGCACCAAACCTGGTGACCTGGATTTGATCCCTGACACTCGCAGGGTGAAAGGAAAGAACCAACCCCCACAAAACACAAAATAAATGAATAAATATAAAAAAATGAAACCATTAAATTGAGCTTGGTGATGTTGGCACACGCCTTAAATTCTTATGTACTCTACGGCTCCTACTATCCTCAGGAAAATTTAAAATTATTAATATCTGTGCAATAATTCTTAGTGGAAAGTCTTAGCAGGCAAATGAAGAAGAGCTATGGAAATGCTGAGCTAGATTCTGATTTCATGTAAAAATTGAATAGCTCATCATGGATTTGTTTCCATTAGTCTCAATTTTTTTTTTTTTTGATTTTCAAGACAGGGTTTCCCTGTAGTTTCTAGAGCCTGTCCTGGAACTAGCTCTTGTAGACCAGGCTGGCCTCGAACTCAGAGATCCACCTGCCTCTGCCTCCCGAGTGCTGGGATTAAAGGCGTGCGCCACCACTGCCCGGCTAGTCTCAATTTTTAAACGATATATTAAGGTATTTCTTACCGGGCCAGGCTGTCCAGGCTGAGAACCTGAGTTTGATCCTTGGAATCGGCATAAAGGTGGAAAGGGAGAACCTCCTGTAAACTGATTTTTGACCTTCCCACCTGCCTACACACATACACACATAAATGAATAAAAATGCATACTGGCCAGTCTGTGGTGGCACACTCCTTTAATCCCAGCATTTGGGACACAGAGGCAGACAGATCTTTGTGAGTTCGAGGTCAGCCTGATCTACAGAGTGAGTTCCAGGACAGTCAAGGCTACACAGAGAAATCCTGTATCGAAAAACCAAAAGCCAAAAATCAAAACCCAAAGCGGGGGAAAAACGGTTTTAAAAAGAAACTTCTTATGGAGGAGGGGATTATGAGGCACCAACTCAGCCTGAAGAACTTTGGGTTGCTGGGGCAGGGAGTAGCTAACAGGGCACACACACGTGCAGTCAGTCATCACTGAACGAATTGGACAGGATTTTTCTATGCTTTTCTTAGTTGTCTTGAAACTCACAGAGATCTGCCTGCCTCTGCCTCTGCCTCCTGGGTGCTGGGATTAAAGGCATGCGCCACCACACTAGGCCTCCAGGGCATTTCTGATCTCTCTACATCACTCCATTTTAATTTCCACAACGCACCCCCCTTCCGTTTTTTCACAGGTAAAGCGCTTGTGTGGCTGTTCCTGTGCTGTAGCGCCCTTTCTAGATCCTCTGTCCCAGCGTGCTCAGACTTCAAAACCCAGCACTCATTTACTGAGCAGCCCCACACCAAGCGCCTTACAAATGCCTGTCCTTTAGGAAGCTTCCCAACTTCTCTCTCCTGTGAGCTCGCAGGATGTCCTGCACAGACACCCCACCCTCTCGGCTGGAAAATACTACGGAGCACCGCCTTCTCCCCTCCAGTCGTTCCTGCGGTGTCTGCAATAGATTGTAAAACTGGAGGTGACAGCTGTGCGCAGAAAATGGAGCGTTACTCTTTGCCCTGCGGTTTCTTCAGAGTAATCGACCACCACCAACCCACACAAGGTGGCTGCAATGGGCGGACCTAGAAGTCGGGGTGGGGGAGACGCCCCTGGCCCCTCCTCTCCAGGACAAGTGCCTGTAGTCCGCAAAGATGTACCTCTCAGATCTGGGCTGTGAGACTGTCCAGGCTCCAGTGCCTTGCAGCACTGATGAGATGGACACCCGAGGCCTCCCCGCATCCGGAGGAGGAGGGCCACTTCTGCCCGGGGCAGGAGCTGCAAGGGTTTCGCGTGCCAGACCCCAGTCCCTAGTGGTGCAAGCTCCCTCCACCCCAGGACGCTTCAGGGCTCTGAGATCTACTTTCCCTAAGAAAGGGCTTAGGCGGTAGGTAGGTGGTCGCTCTCAGCACCGAGCAGAGTCTTTGGAAACCATTCGACGACATCGGAAGGGCCCCCCGAGGACCAACACCGGGTCTAACCTGCCGCCTATTGCCCTGCAACCGGCAAAGTCGAGTCCCGCATTGGCCATGGAGAACCCGGCAAAAGCAAAAACAAAACCTGCGTGTTGTGAGGCTCCCCCAGGGAACACGGTCTGGAGACAACACCGCTTGCCTCGCCAAAGCCGGTCTTCTTAGGGTGGACCGTGGGAGCCCGCTGAGCAGGAGACCTCAATGCTGGCCGCGGATCAGGCTTTCTTCCGCAGAAAGCCTCCCACCCCGGCTCTGTTCTCTCCCTTCCCACAGTGCCTCAGGCTGTGACTTGAGGACCCTCAGTTTGAGTTAGTTTCCGTGGGTAAGCACTGCTCTTTCCCGGATGCGCACTTTCAGATCTGGGTAGCCCCCATAGGCCCCAAGAACCCACAGGGAACTCTCAGACCAACAGCAGATTCTTTCTGAAAATACCGGAGTTCCCCAAATAAAGGATTTGGGTGTCTCTAGGGAGTCAGTAAACTGGGGTTCCCTGCCCTTGAGCTAGGCAGGAGCCAGGATCTGGGGTCTTGCAAAGAGCCCAGGGGCAGGCTATTGTAAAATTCAGACCCAACTTTCTCTTCTACCAGGTTAAAACAAGAGTTGTCCAGGGACCCAACAAAGTGCAGATAGCAAAGCGCTGAGTGAGGGGGACAGTAGGTCCCCAGCATCTTCCCTGCACTCCCAGCTTCTGGTGACAATCCCAGATTCCTGAAGGCACCCCTCACCAAGTTCTAGGAGGTGTGATCTCTCACCCCCCTAATTCCATACCTAGCTCTAATTCCTGGAAGTCCAGCCCCTTCTATGTCTCCACTCCCACGGCAAGCCTCCTCTGAGAACCTATGCAGGGCAAACAGCTTGGGCTTGAATTCACTTGTTTGAAAAACAGCTCTGGCCAAATCCTGCGGGAGGTGCGCCTGCCCTCTGGCACTACAGGCTCCTATGTGCCTCTGAATTCCTTTGGGCACCCACCCCAAATCTAAGGAGCTTGCCCAGGGCCTGGGTCTCTCTGTTTCTGTCTAATTTGCCTCTTTCTCACCTTTCCTTGGCACGATCAGAACTTGGTCTTCAGGCTGGAAAATCCATTCAAGAGGTGTCTCACACCTCTGCCTTTTACTAATACAAAAAGACACACAGATACCGGAGGCAAACAAAACAAAATGAAACCTCCAAGGAGAGGGCCCCACAGCCTTAGAACGCCTCGAATATCAGTGACAAATTTCCGGACACATGGTAGGTACACAGAGAGCCCCAAGCACAAAATATATATCCCAGCACACACAGATACAAATCACAAACACTCGCAATAACAAACACACACGCCAAGAAACACTGCTGCCTAGAAGAGGAATAAACAGTCTGCACGGAACCCTGAGCCCAGAGACGCAGACCTCCCGGGGGACAGCAGGTCTGCCCCGGAGCACACTGCCCAACGCAGTTCCTCCAATCCTAAATGCTTTAGGAGGCTTCAACTCCAAGAAAATCCCCTGCCCTGGGATGTGGGGAGGATGCAAGGCCTGCCCGAGATTCTGCTGAGAAGAAAGGAGCAGAAAGTATTTGCCAGGCTCCAAAGTGTTAAAGCTCAATAAAATGGAAATCATCGAACAAAATGTGTGGGAACAGCACTCCCATTCCCATTCCTTAGGAAACAGGGAAGTGGTTTAACTCGTTCTACAAATAAACTCCAGATACACACACACACACACACACACACACAAAAAAAAATCGCCCTCCTTTCTCAGAGGAGAGGCAGTGCAGTTGTAGATTAGAGAGTGCGGCCCACCTCCGGAGACAAACTCCTGAACAAAATCGTCCAGCTATTGCCACTAGCCTTCTCCTGGGCTGAGAACTATGTTCCGTGGCCACTGAGCCTGGCGATGCACAGGAAACAACAACCAGGGAGAAGAAAATGGGTCTGTGCCGCCCGGGGCCTGCACCATCACGCCCGGCTCTGCCTTGGAAGTTGCACACCATTCCTTACCTTTCTTGATCACGGATTGGTCCAGGAGACTCATTCCCGGGTCGTCTATCGCCTGCAAATAGAAGAGGATGACAGTAAGGGCGCTCAAGGACCTAGTCAGCTGTCGCTTCCCAACCCCGGCTTGCCCCTTAGTCCACATCTGCTCCGCCCTATGCTCACCACCGGCTGCCTGAGGCGGCTACCAGGAGGACGGGCGTGACCAGGAATCGCTTGGGCTCGGCACCATCTGCGCCCAAGCCGCAGTCCTGTCTGGGTGATCTCCTTGCCTTAGACAGACAACTACTGAGTCTCTCTAAACCCCAGCCTAGGCTGCTCCAGAAGACTGGGGCTGGGCGTGGATGCCCAGCGTGGCTCAGTCCCACGGTGGGGAGAGAAAGAAGTGATTCCAAGAGGGTTGCTGCCGTCCTCCTCAGTTTCGAGTCCGCCTTTTTGCCAGGCAGCACCTACCCAAGGACTTCCTGACCGAGGCATAAATGTAAAGTTGCGGCTGGGAGAAGAGTCGGGGATCCTGCTTTTGTCATTTTTTTTTTTTTTTTTTTTTTTTTTTTTTTTTTTTTTTTTTTTTTGTTTCCAGCCAGGATGCTAAATCGCTGCCCATCCCGGCCCATCCCGGGCGCTTCTGGTCTCACCTGCAGTTCCTCCAGGCCGGGTGGAGCCGCTAGCCCGGGAAGACCAAGGGGAGCATCTGCCAGGCCGTGCGCGCCGTCGGCGAGGCTGTGCAGGAGCCGGGGCACCGCGGCAGCATAGTCCCGGCGCGGGTCGAGGCCCAGAGCGCGGGCGGGTGGCGCCAGCAAGCCGGGCTGCTCGTCGTGGGCGCGGGTGGCAGCGCGGGGCGCGGCCCAGGCAGCCTGAGGGGGCTGCGGCTGTGCCAGGGGTGCTAGACCGCCGTAAGGGTCCGCGGCCAGGTGCGGAAAGGCGGCGGTGGCGTCGGGGCCCTGGCCGTAGGGCAGCGGCGGCTGCGGGTAAGGCGGCGGGAAGTAAGGAGGCTGAAAGTCCGCGGCGGCAGAGGCGGCGGGCGTGTGGCACAGTGGCGGCGCGGGTCCGTAGGCCGCCTGGGGCAGAGATGACAGGCGGGTCCCGCCAGCCGCTGCGCCCAGCCCGTCGGGGCGCTCCTGCAGAAGGAGAGGCGTGTGTTAGGCGAGCCATTAGAGGCTAAAATGACACCAGCCCGCGAGGTGCCCCTCAGCTCGCGAGGGTCCTGCTGCTGTCCACGAGTGAATGCCCCGCGGGCAGAACTCCCAGGCTGGGGACCTCGGGCTCCTGCCACCACTTTCTCAGCCTGGCAGAGGCCCTGCGTCACCCTTCCCTCGCGATTTCGTTGGCGCAGGGGGTAGGAGGTTTGGAAGTTCCAGTACCTAGGTTCCTCGATCCCCCACTCCCCGCCGAGTGTGCCCCGGATTACTCACCATGGCGGAGTAAGTGTGCACCAGCATGGGGAGGGTAGTGTGGGGCGTGAGGCGTGGCAGCAACACAGTCCTCGTCCGACGGCACTGCGAGAACTCAAACCCGGAGCCCTCACAGCCCGCGGGGATTACTGTCTGGTAGCTGGGTGGAACCCAGTCGGGAGCCCAGCGGGTGTGGGGTCCTCAGTGGTGGGTGCCCGCGGGTGGGTCCATGGAGGAGGAACGTAAGGGAGCTGATCGCACTTGAAAAAAGTCGGTCAGCGGGTGCCCAGAGCCCGCCCTTCTCCCTCTGAGCTCAGCCCGCTCCATGCACTCTAGTTATAGTGGCGGGGGCGCGCCGGGCCTCTGGGGGCGCGCATTAAAGGGACAAGCTATGGCCTACCTCATCCTTTTCCCCAGCGGCCTCCGAAAGGGAGGCGTGGCTCTGGTGGGAACCGGTGGGGTGAGGAGTGAATGAATTCGAAGCCCTTCTGATGAAAGCTCTTTCTAGGCTCCAAGATTGCAGCTGCGATCAAATGGAAGGCTGGAATGCAACGCAGGGGCCTACGCTCGCTCGGGTCTGTGCAATTCTTATCTACTTTTGCTTACTACATTTATTTAGTGTGTATGTGGAGGGGGGGGGCACGCGTGTGCCACTGTGCACTTGTGGAGCTCAGAGGACAGTTTGCAGGAGTCGGTTCTTTTCTTCCACTCTGTAGATCCAAAGGTTCGAACTCAGGTCCTGAGGCTTGGTGGCCAGTGCCTTAACCCAGCAAGCTATCTCGCCACCCGCTTCCAATCTTTTTAAGCGAATGCATAAATAAACGCACATGTTCGACTTTGAGCAAAGCGTTCCTCATTTCTGGCACGAGCTTCCTCCCCTGTTAAATGGTAGCCGTCTTTTCTGCAACCAACCACCCAACGGCGAAGGTGAAAGACACTGGTGAGCTGCAAACACGAGCCTATCAGTTCATGGGCACACTTGTGTCAACATGCATGTGTGTAGGAGGTTAGGTTACAGTCTCTCCTTCGTGGCTTTGGACCAAAACTACTGAAGGTGTCTGCTTCTCTCTGACTTCCTGAGATGGTCACCCTCAATGCCAAGCCAGAATCCTATCCAGAAAGAGTCGGAGTCTGGTATGAGCTCCACCTAAGAGACCAAAGTATTTCTGGAATCATGGGAGCCTGGGCTGGCTGCGAATCTGTGACGCGGAGACGGTTGAGTGTGTAGCTGACACTGGGTGGAAGGGGTGCCGTGTTACACTTGTGCACAGTCTGTGTGTGAGTGTGTTACCATGGTAGGCAATGTCTGTCTGTCTGTCAAGCATGTCCTAATCTCTACCATCAACTCGTCTTCTTTTCTCCCCAAATTCAACCCTTCTGTCCTGAGAAGCAAAGGTGGAGATTAAAGAAAGGCAAGCAGGAGAAACGCTAAGGACAATGAGAATTTTAAAAAGCAGAAGGAATTTTTTTTTTTAGGTCAAAAAAGGGGCGGGGGAATAGAAATGATCACGTGCACAATCACCACACAACGTGAATACTGAGTTACCTACCACACCAAGTCCCTTGTTATCCTCATTTTCAGGTGAGGGCAAGGCACAGAGAGGCCAGATGACTTACTGGCTAAGGTCAAACACCTAGCCCAGTGCGATGCTGAGGTGGCCCTTCTCCAGCCTCCTTCCCGGCTCAGGATCATTATTCTTTTCTGTCTCGGATCCAGGGCTTTACAGTTTAGTCTCGCTCTTGAGTGGCTGTGTAATTCTGGGCAAGTCTGGCTTCTTCTCCAAACTGTTTCTGCAGCTGCAACAAGAAGGAAGGGAGGGTGGAGAGGAGCTGTTGTTTTCTTATGTTTCTTTCTAGAGAAGGAAAAGATGTCAGGCCATTGAGAGGTTAGATCATTGACCGACCTGATGTGTGTTCTAGGTGAGTATCCCAGAATGCACCTGGCTAGTACAGAGCTCAGACTGAGTTTCTTTCAGCCTGGCAGGGGGAGGGGTGGGGAGCAGTGAGGAAAGGATGAAGCCTTGCTAGCAACCAAGAGCTTCCCAGAGGCCAGAAGCTAGGAGGGCAGACGGGGCAGACAGGGCAGCTGTGCAGCCTTCCTCCTCAGGACAGAGCTAAGGTCTGTTGTGAGCTTGCATATGTGTTATTCACGTCTGTGAGTCTACGGCAACTTCCTCCGTCCTCTACTCTCTACCTCACTCACGAGACATCTGAAATTAGTCTCTGAGATAGATGTCAGTGCATAGCTCACAAGTTGGTGGACTTCTGTGGGAAAAGCCCAGAAACCATGAGGATGATGCCTGGCCCCAGCCTGAGGAAGCCTTCTGCTCTTCCAACAGGTTTGGGATGGGCTGGCTGTCTCTGGCTTCTCTCACTCTTTCTTGCCACCTCCTCCTCTTAACTCTATTTCCCCTTTCATCTTCACCTCCTCTCATCATTCTTTTTCTTCTTCTCTTTTGTTTGTTTTCTTTTAAATAAAGTTTCTCTGCATAGCTCTGGTTGCTGTCCTAGAACTCGCTCTGTAGATCAGGCTAGCCTCAAATTCACAGAGATCCCCTTGCCTCTGCCTCCTGAGTGCCGGCAATCATTCCTACTCTTTGTCAGTTGTACATGTTCAGAGCAGCTTCTGTCTTTTCTTGTCTTTATTATTTTTAAATTTTGTATGTGTGCACACAAAATTTAATTTTAAATGTGCATGTGCACACGCGTGCACATGTATATATGTGGAGGTCAGAGGACAACTTGAAGGGCTTGGTTCTCTCTTTTTATCATGTGGGTTCTGGGAATTGAACTTAGGTCATCAGGCTTGGTATCACGTGCCTTTACCTGTTGAACCATCACATCAGCCCTCTGTCTACATTCTTCAAAAGCAAATTCACCCCCTCCCAAGTCTAATGACCTTTTTACCTCTCTGTTAACCCCACATGTGTCCTCCACAGTCTGTCAATTTGATTAGAAATCCAAAACCATACATGCAGGTGCCAATAGAATGATCCCTTAGGACAGTGGTTCTCAATCTGTAGGTCTTGACCCTTTTGGGGGGGGCTGAACCCTTTAATAGGGGTCTCTTAAAACCATCTGAAAACAGATGTTTACATTATGACTCATAACAGTAGCAAAATTACAGTTACAAAGTAGCAACAAACATAATTCTATGGTAGGGGATCACCACAGCATGAGGAACCAACCGTATTAAAGGGTCACAGCATCAGGAAGGCTGCAGTTAACCATGTTTCCAAGTTGAAGCTGAACATACATCTCTTCCACCATCTCAGGCTCACCCGCTTGTCCTCCTGGATTCTGCAGCCACATTCTTCAACTTTAAAACTTGCCAGTTTTGAGCCGGGCGGTGGTGGCGCATGCCTTTAATCCCAGCACTCGGGAGGCAGAGGCAGGCGGATCTCTGTGAGTTTGAGACCAGCCTGGTCTACAAGAGCTAGCTCCAGGACAGACTCTAAAGCTCCAGAGAAACCCTGTCTCGAAAAACCAAAAAAAAAAAAAAAAAAAAACCAAAAAAAAAAAAACTTGCCAGTTTTCTTGAGGCTTTTTCTTTGTTTGTTTTTGTTTTTGTTTTACTTTTGCCTATGAAACAGTGTGTCACTATGTAGCTCAGGCTAGCCTAGAACTCATGACCTTTCTGCAAGTCCTGGGATTATAGGCATGAAACACTACACCAAAGCCTGAGTGTTTCTACTTATAATCCATAAATGCTCACCATGAAAGACATTGAGCTGGTATCTCAAAAAGCACATGGCACCCCTTTCTCATCACCTTAAGTTTTCTTACTATTTTCTTCATAAACATAAGGCTCAAAATATGGTATCTTGTTCATCAACACCAATGACTTGTGTTTGGGGACTTGTTAGAAATGCCAGTTACCACTGAATCAGCAACTCTGCAGTAAACTCCAGCAATCTATTTTAATAATCCCTAAAGTGGACGGGCAGTGGTAGCACACGGCTTTAATCCCAGCACTCGAAGAAAGACCGAGGCAGGTGGATCTCTATGAGTTCAAGGCCATCCTGATCTACAGAGTGAGTTCTAGAACAGCCAGGACTACACTGAGAAACCCTGTCTTGAACAAACAAAAACAAACAGAAAAAACCACCTAACATGACCTAGGTTGCCCTGAGTAGGCCCTGGCAACAAACCTCAAACAGGTGACCTGAGTTCCTCACTCTTGTGATTCATTTCCAACTCTGTTGAGTGACTTTATGCCCTGGACCATGCCCCTCCCCTACTGAAAAGGCTTCTGGGATCTATGCGGTTCCGGCTCCAGGAACTAAACACACTAGCTAGCTGGCCCTCTAGGACTTGCGATTACTTTTCCTTTCCTGCTCTGTGAGTCATGTCCAAGAAGTCTAAATGAGGGGCTGGAGAGATGGCTCAGAGGCTAAGAGCACTGATTGCTTTTCCAGAAAAGCCAAGTTCCATTCCCAGCACCCACATGGCAGGAACAAAACATCTGTAACTCCAATTCTGGGTGAGCTGACACCCTCTTCTGGCCTCCACAGGTACTGCACCCATGTGATGCACAGACATACATGCTGACAAAACACCCACCCACACAAAATAATAAATAAATCTTTAAGAAAAGAAGTCTAAGCTGGGCGATGGTGGTGCACACCTTTAGTCCCAGCACATGGGAGGCAGAGGCAGGTGGATCGCTGTGGATTTGAGGCCAGTCTGGCCTACAGAGTGAGTTCCAGGACAGGCTCCAAAGCTACACAGAGAAACCTTGTCTCAGAAAACCAACAGGAAAAAAAAGTTTAAAGAAGTGAAAAGTGTATCTAGTACGTTCCTTGGTACATGTCAGGCAACCAACAAATGTCTATTAAATAAATAAGTAAATTAATAGAAGTTCCCTGGTCTATTAAGGGATTCTTTGGAAGGGCTCCCCCTCCCCGAACATGAATGACCCAGGGAAGCTACCCATAGGAGCTCATGTGACAAGTGATGATTTTGCTTAGTTTTTCTGGGGAGAGGCACGCTCTACAATCTGCTTCTGCTTCTTCGGAGATCAGAAGAGCTGTGCACCGCCAGGGTTTCAGATCAGGCGCCTTCTGCTTCAAGGACAAGGGTTCTACACTTTCTGAAGCGTACAGGTGACAGTTTCTTAATGGACTGTTTTTTTGAGATATAGGGATGGAGGCTTGGGGTACACAGAGATACATACTCAGATACCTCTGGAAAACAGGGGGACACAACAGGCACAGACACATTTATAAGACATGTACACAGGATATTTATTAATAATTTGCACATAGTATGCATACTCAAATATACACAAACTCTCATTTGACATACTTATTTCTTTTCCAAGGCTCCTCTCTCTCTCTCTCTCTCTCTCTCTCTCTCTCTCTCTCTCTCTCTCTCTCTCTCTCTCCCCGTCTCTGTCTCTCTCTGTCTGTCTCTCTCTGTCTCTTTGTCTGTCTCTCTCCATCTCTGTCTCTCTCTGTCTCTCTCTCTGTGTGTCTGTCTCTGTCTCTCTCTCCTTTAGACAGGGTTTCACTGTGTATCCCTGGCTGTCTTAGAACTCACAGAGATTTGCCTATCCCCCCTTCGAGTGCTGGGATTAAAGACATATGCCACCATCGCCTGGCTTCTCCTCTTTTTTTTTTTAATAAAGAAAACGTCTTGGCCTCCGTTGATGACAGAGCTACGTTCCTCCTCCTAATGGGTCAGTCTGGGAGTGTTTGCTGGGATGTGAAATCTGGCACAAGATACCGAGGCTCCATCTGGTGGTTGGAGCTTACCACTGCAGCTCGGCACTGACCCGCCCCCTCTCAGCGGCAGCACCAGGAGCCAACGCTGCTCTGCAAGTTTCAGCCTAGCCCCCTGACTACCCCGGAGCCCAGAACCCTCTCACCATGCCTCATGGAGGACAGAACTCACTCTGGCTTGTGTTTTCAAGATTTGCTGGATTTGGCATGCAGGAGGGGAACCTGACGACAAGGATCGTGGGCAGTAATCACTTGCTTTGCAACCCTTCCTTTTCGTTTTCCCAATCGGTCATTCCCATGAGTCTAAAGAACCTCTATGCTACTGTCAGCTCTCAAATCCGTTACCCCCTCAGACTTCTTTCTGTGCCAGGGGAGGTAACTACTGTTTGGATGTTCCATGAACAACACAAACCATTTCCAGAACAGCTTCCTTCACAAGTCTGTTCCTCTACCAGTGTTTCCCGTGACAGAATGGTCCCACAGGTCACACAGTGGTCAGAGTCAAGAATCTTCCGTTTCCTGTTCCTTGGTCCTCTTCACTTACAATTTCTACGTCCTATTTCCTAAGTCTTATCTACACCATTCTCATTATTACTTAGTTCAGATTTAATACCTCCTGTCATGCTCCCCCTGCCTCCGTGCTTCCTCATCTTTGCTCCCTTCCCCGCCCCCTCCACCTGCACTTGCCCAAGTGGCTTCCAGCATCCAGACTGCTGGGGTTAGATGTACGCCAACCACATCCAGCCAACTCCAGCAGCTCCATTTGCAGCCAGCCATCTTTCTAAAATACAAACTGGATCCCGTTTAATCTGTTCCAAAATCTGCAATCTAGCCCCTCCCTCAGCATGATTTCATATTTAAATTGCTGGGTATCACCTGACGGTGGTGGTGCACACCTTTAAACCCAGCACTCTGGAGGCAGAGGTAGGCAGATCTCTGTGTTCAAGGCCAGCCTGGTCTACAGTGCCAGTATTCTGTTTTCTGGGACTTGTTCGATGGAGACTGGGGAAGCTTGGGATTCCAGGCACATTTTGTTTTGACCTCCGTAGACGTCGTTGTGTATACATTTATGTTACATTACCTGTCTTCTGGATATTAAGCCATTTGTGCACAGGTTAGTTTGTCTTCTATTTACCTGAGAATCCAGTTTTCCAATGGATATTCTTGCTTTGCACAGCCAACCACAGATAAGCAACAGGATGTACTGAGTGTATGCGTTTAGGCTTGGGAGCCTAGATGGAGCCTGCATACAGGACAGACCTGGGGCTCTCCGGCTCCAACCCGACAGCTCTGGCTCCGGGTGGGACCGGCAAAGGGTACCAGGCTTCCCTCCGGCCCTTTCTCTTCTGACTGGGCAGGGAGCACAGGTCAACAGCTGATAGCCTGAAAGTCACATTTGGCTTCCGTGTTTTGTTAGGCCAACAGTGACTTAATTGAAAATAAAGTTTGAGTTGGACTCCAAATAAAAATTAGGATTTCTGATTTCTTTAGAAGTTGGAACACAGCCTGTGAGATGGTTCTGTGGGTAAAGGTACAAGCCACAGAAGCTTGGCGACTCGACATCTGTCCCCAGAACCCACACAAAGGTGGAGAGAACAAACTTCAAGGTCCTTTGACCCCCATGAGTGCTATGGGACAGGCATGCCACCCCAACCACATACCCTAATAACACATTTTTTTAATTGGGGGATATGGCAATGACCCTGGAACTAAGCTGCTGCAAAGAGAAGGGGCTTCTGGGCCCGGCCACATCAACATCTGTGTTTATGAACCTGTTGGACGAGGGCAGAGTGTGTCTAAGATTTCCTTGCATGTAAAACCAGAGCTATGGTGCTTTCTGGGGAGATGAATGAGAACATCTACTAAGTATTCAGGACACACCCTCAGCAGGTGGCGGTGAGCATCTTAAGTCTGAAGGGCACAGAGTAGGTGCAGGGCAGACCAGAAAGGAGGCTTCTCATCACCAATGAACATTTATTGAGTGTCCACATGTGCACAGCTTTGAACTTGGCGATCACAGAACGCACTGGGGGGAAGAGGGAAGCAAGGGGTTGGGTGTATGCGGGTCTCCAAGGGTTCAGAAAGATAGTTCCTGCTGGAGCCGCCAGTCGCGTCTCCCTGCAGAGAGGAGTCTAAGCAGGGATCAGGGTAGAGGAGCTGAAGCCAGGCACCACGGTGGCAGTGGAGTGCAATCACCGGGAAAACATGCGGATTCTAGGGCGGTGTAACCTCCTGTGCCTGGCTCCAGCCAGGCCAGATGGCACCAGGGGCACAGGGATCTGATGCTTAGGTGTCCAAGCAGGGATAAGGACAAGCAAAATAAATAACCCCCAACCCCCATCTTCACCCTGCTGCAATATGACACAAAAGCTCAAGAGACACGGGACCAAGGGCTCTTGGGTCCCCTCAAGGAAGCACAGGTGGAAGGAAGTTCCCCACCCCCCCACTGGTCTGCCTGCTCCAAACTGCCCTGGAAGGGCAGGGGGCAACTCGGACCCTGGGTCACTGAAGTTGAAAGGAAGAACTGTGATGTTAATGGCCTGAGCCTGCTCTCTGTCCAAGAGGACCAAAGGCAAGAACCAAATGGCCACTTTAAAGGGCGCGGACCTTGGGGAGCCAGAAGGGGCACCACAGCCTTGGGGAGGCCACGCCCTGGCCGGCAGGGCACACAGGCTGAGGCAGTCAGCGCCTGCCAGCCCGCTCCTACCCTGGAACCTCCCTCCTGTCAGGGAGCCAGACATTGGGTATAATGACACTTAGTTGCCCTCTTTCTGGGGGCTGCTCCAACCTTCCCCGGCCTGGCGGGGCAACCTCTGTTCCAAGCCAATCCCTGCCCCAGGGGGACTGGGGGCAGGATGCAGTTCCTTATACTTGAGAGGTGGGCATCGTGCCCTAGCCCTCGGAAAAGCCAGAAAGCTGGGATGTTTGTAGGGGAAGTCTGAAGAAGGGGTCCAGTTTGGGGGCTTCAGGGAAGATGCCTCTTCCCTCCTTCCCTCGCTGCCCGCCCCTGGGTCTATCCCTACTGGATGCCCCTCAGGGCTCTGACAGGCACTGCTCCAAGGCAGCCATGCGGTAATGGCTGGCTGTTTCTTCACCTGCTTGCAGCCTCATGGCCTCCCGGCACAGCCGGTTGGCCCGCGCCAATTCTACCAGCACACCCTGGTAGGCAGCCACCATCTCAGGCTTGACGGAGTTGGGGCTGACACTACCTAGCAGCTGTAGCAATTCCTGCGGCCAGCGGGAGCGCAGGGCGGCAGGAGCCAGCCAGGGCAGCAGTGGCACGCAACCCGTGAACGCCTGCATGCCCAGGAACCAGAGCTCTTGCAAGTCAGCCCAGATGCCCTCATAGTCAGGGGACAGGGCCAGCACCGCCTGGTCAGAGCCAGGGGTGGCCCGTGCCACATGGGACTGTGACAGAAAGAGGATGGCAGCTGCGAAGAAACCTCGCGACGCTGGCGTTCCCTGGAGAGCTGAAAGAACGGAGAGAGCAGCGGCATGACCCAGACAGGCACGGGGCCAGTGCCTCCCACTCCCTCCCACATGGACATGCTCAGAGAACAGAAGCATCACCTGGACTCACACTGCCCAGGTTCAAAGCCTACCTTTGACACTTAGAGTGTGACACTGGCTGTTTAAATTTTTCTGGGCCTCAGTCTCTTCATTTTAAGGTGGGGTCAGTAGCATACTAATCTTAGCAATTGGTTGTGAGAATTAAATCTAGGTACACTCATCACCAAGACTTCTAAAGGCACAGAGGGAGGAGTAAGCCTCATGTCAGGTGTTAGAAAGAATCTCCCTTGGGGTTTCCACAGCAGAGACCCAAAGCAGCTGGTGGCCAAGAGCTCGTCACCAAGCTGAGAAGGAACTAATTTGACATCTGACCAGAAGAGGGCGCCAAAGGGGATTGTGCGCAGTGACCCAGCTCTGGCCCACCGGCCATTCAGGGGTTCAGAAGCCCCCTCTTCAGATCTCCAGGAAGATGTTCAACTAATGTAGTAGCATTTGTGGGTAAGCCAGCATTGGATCCATAGTTAGGGGCTAAATGCAAGGGGTTCAGAGATATGTTCCCCCTTCCACGGCAGGGCACCCTGCTGGGATCCCCACACAGAAAACAGGCAGCTGAGGGTATGGGCACATTACACCCTGTTCCCAGGCATCTGCTCTGTTCCTCCAACCTGACAGATGGGGCACAGGGAACAGGCGGGGACAGAGGGACCCAAGCAGACACCCACGGTCAAAGTGGGAGACACTGAGGGCTGTCAGGGGCTGGAGGGGACGCCCTTCCCCCTGCACACAGTCAGGGGTAGGTAGGGCAGGAAGAAGCTGTGCAGAGGGTAGTGGCGATGCGTATCACTGAGTAGGGTGGGGTGCTAAGTGGTAAAAATCTCAATGCAGCAAACCGGGTCTGTGAGTCAGGGCCTGGGTGGGGGCAGCTCCACCTTGAAGACCCGGGATTCAGAGTTCCCAGGCTGCCACGGATTCCAGGTGCCTATGCTTGTGCCTCTGAACAGGTTTGTACCAAACACCCACCAGGCCTTGCCTTAAAAGTCTTTAAAAGGAAGAGACTATTATCATTTTGGGAAGGGTGGCATGGAGGATGGGGAGATACTGTAGAAACTGCCTCTGAATGGGAAAATTCTGCTAAACTGTGTTCTGAAAGTGAGGGCTTAGGTTCGGAACACAGCGAGTCCACTCACATGTTCTGTTCCCAAGGCTTACCTGGAGAGGTGCTAAGAAGCCGGGCCATCAGGAGGCCCAAGGTGGCCACATTGGCAGCCAGAAGCAGTCTCCCTTGTTGCTGCACTAGCGAGGGCAGCGACGTCATCAGGGTGTTCATAAGAGATGTGAAGCAGGCATCGCGCCTGGGGAGAAAAGGAGTGGAGAGAGGGGCAGGCGGAAGGTTAGCCAGCC
Organism: Arvicola amphibius; assembly: GCF_903992535.2. Lineage (NCBI taxonomy): Eukaryota > Metazoa > Chordata > Mammalia > Rodentia > Cricetidae > Arvicola > Arvicola amphibius. The sequence continues at coordinate 25,591,492 of NC_052052.2, read as the reverse complement.
CTGTCCAGCCCTTCGGAAAACCTGGCACCTGAGGTGTCTAGCTTCACTGGGCCAGAGCTTGCCAGGCCTTCATGCGGCAGAGTGAAGCGTTAACTTTTCGACTTGCAATCCTGCCATCTGGGTTGGTCAGATGCCAACTAGCTGCACTGAGCGATGGCTGGAGCAGACAGGCATGCCCTGAGAGATCTGGGGTTCTGGATCCTCGGGTGGCACTGGCTCGGTCTATTCCGAAACCCACTTATACTAACGAAGAGAGACCTACAGCTACCGGGAAACTAAGCAGAAGGTTGAGAATGGGGTGACTGGGCAGTCCCCTCTGGCTTCCTTGACCTCTCAGCCTCCCAGCCTCTCCCGAGCCCCTCACTTGATCAGGCCTGGCGCGGTGACCACCAGGTTGAGGAAGATGTGACAACAGGTCTGCAGGCCGATCTCCACACTGTCCGGCAGCACCGAGGTATCGTGGCCAGGGGACGTGAGTTCCCACTGCTGCAGGAAGTACTTGCACAGAAGCGAGGGGGCCCCTTCCTTGATCAGGATCTCCCGGGGCCCGTCTTCAACCGTCAGGTGGCACCAACCGGGCAGGAGGAGCCTGGGCACGCGGAGACAAATGAAGGAGATTGGGAGAGATAAGGAAGCTAGGGGACACACTTTCACACGCTTCAGAGAAAGCTCAGATGGCAGTAACGCGGGCCGGAGCTCACGGGGCTCTGCCACAGGGCATGATTATGGCCTCTGTGCTTCTCATCCTCTGAAGCTCATTTCCATCATCCTCCCGAGTGCTGGCATTAAAGGTGAGAGCCACCAACCATGGCCATTTTTATTTTAAAAAGGTGGCAAAGATTTGTGTCAGATTTGCTATGTGGACCAAATGAAATTGTTCTTGAGAGTATACAGCAGAACACCTGGCTCTGTAGCAGGTGCTCAGAAAACCTAAATTCTGTTTCTAACAAAAATCTGGAGATCAGCTGGGCGGGTGGTGGTGGAGCATGCCTTTAAATCCCAGCACTTGGGAGGCAGAGGCAGGTAGATTTCTGTGAGTTCCAGGACAGCCAGGGCTACATGAAGAGACCCTGGTTTTGTTTTTTGTTTGTTTGTTTTGTTGTTGTTTTGTTTTTATTTCTTTTTTTCTTTTTTTTTTTTTTTTTTTTTTTTTTTTTTCGAGACAGGGTTTCTCTGCAGCTTTTTTAGAGCCTGTCCTGGAACTAGCTCTTGTAGACCAGGATGGCCTCGAACTCACAGAGATCCGCCTGCCTCTGCCTCCCAAGTGCTGGGATTAAAGGCGTGCGCCACCACCGCCCGGCTGTTTTGTTTTTATTATTAAAAAAAAAAAAAAAAGAAATCTGGGATTGGCAAGTGGCACATTATAGCTCAGGAGTTCTGTGAAAAGAAGCCCAGAAATGGAAGAGTCAGAACTAAGAAACAATCCTAAGGGAATGCTTGTGACCTGTCAGGGAGCCCAGTTTAGGGGAAACAGGGTGTCCCTATGTGATCCTTGTCTCTTTCATCTATCTATTTTTTTTTCCTCTTTTTTGGAACAGGGTTTTGCTCAGGGACTAGCACTTTCTATGCAGCTCAACTAGGCCTTGAAATCTCAGATATTCCTGCCTCAGCCTCCTAAATGCTGAGATTACAGGCATGTGTCACCATGCCTGAAATCCTTTTCTTTGGAATGGTCTGACTGGACAAGCCACAACTACAAACTCACCGGAGAGCATCCCCTGGCCAGGAGGGCCCTGGGGTAGTGGGGGAGATGGCCAAGTTAGCCACCTGCTGCGAAATGTCATTGGCCTCCTCAGCCTCCTCGTAGAGGGTCTTGGCATAGCGGACAAGGAAGGGCAGCAGTTGGCACACCTCCTTACGCAGGGATGAGGTCTCCTCAGCCAGCCAGGCACCCAGGATCCGCACGGAGGCAAACACGAAAGGCTCTTTCTGTTTCTCTGGCCCCACCTGTTGTCAAAGACCCGAATGAAATGAAGTAGAAGTAGAAATTGCCCTCTGCTCCCCCAGCCTGCCAAGGACACTAGAGGGGAATCCTGGCCTGCACGCCCATCAAAGATGGGCACCGAGACGGCTCAGTGGGCAAAGGTACTTTACAACCTCAGTGTGAGTCCCAGGAATCACATGGTAAAAGGAGAGAACTGACTTGTCTTCCAGCCTCCACATGTGTGCTGTGGCATGCACGCACTGCCCCTTCACCCCATCTAAGAAACAGATAAATAAATGTAACTTAAAAAAAAAAAAAAAAAAAAAAAGCCAGGCCGGGCGGTGGTGGCGCACACCTTTAATCCCAGCACTCGGGAGGCAGAGGCAGGCGGATCTCTGTGAGTTCGAGGCCAGCCTGGTCTACAAGAGCTAGTTCCAGGACAGGCTCTAAAAAAGCTGCAGAGAAACCCTGTCTCGAAAAACCAAAAAAAAAAAAAAAAAAAAAAAAAAGGAAAAAAAAAAAAAAAAACAGGTGGTGGCGATGTACACTTTTAATCCCAGCACTCGGGAAGCAGAGGCAAGTGGATTTCTATGAGTACAAGGTCAGTCTGTTCTACAGAATGAGTTCCAGAATAGCCAGGGCTATACAGAAAAACCAAAAACCAAAATCAAACCAACGAACAAAAAATTCTGAACAAAACAAACCTCCCTGCCCACTCCCAAGAAGGGCACCAAGCCTACTTCTACCTGAAACCCAGCACACGGGAGGGGCTCACCCACAGGGGCTAGTCACCTAGCAGGACCCCAGTGTAGACAACTCAGTCAAGTTGGTCTCAGACAACATGCCTGATGCTGAGACCCAGGTCACACACCCCTAATGCTCTACCTCTTACTAAGGTAACAAGGGGACCAGGGGAAACTCGGGGGTCCACAGTTAAATGGTAGTCCTTTAGAGAGGCTCTGAATTAAGGGGCTGGGGGAGAGACTTCCATTAAGTAGTGAGGAGTCACTCCTATTTGGGTTAAATCGGAAAAGGAGACCAAACAGAGAGTAGCATAAGTTACTACGTAGAAGGCTGGTGAGTCCAGAAGCTGAAGAGACCATTCACGTCTCAACCCTAACGGAGCAGAAGAGGCGGCCTCTCAAATACAGAGTGGACAGGATGGTGGGGGAAAGAGATTTAGCAGAAACTCTACAGAGGCGGGAACCATGCCATTCCCTGCCCCCCACCCCCGCACCTTTCTCCTGCATTCCACAAGTTTACATGTAAGACACATAAATATGTAGGCATGCTGATATGTAAGACAATGGTGTAGCGTGAGCAGAAGAGACTGCTTCGATTTTGATGTGTAGAGTGTGTGAACCGGGAGTATATGTGAGTGGGAGGTTACTGTGTTGTGTGTGCTGTGATCAGAGCGCACATATGGTGTGTGGTATGGTGCTTGTGTGGAGGCCCACGGCAGGGAGGGAGAGGGAAGGAGGCTCGGCCACACACTACTCCTAGAGTGCCTGCTATAGAATCAGCCAGCGTGTACTCGGAGGCATGCCATCTCCCCATTACACTCCTAGCTCCTCTGTAGGCCCGTGGCCCCTTACCTGCAACAGGTAGTGAATGACAGCTCCAATGGCCTCCTTCATAATGCTCACAAGCTGCACTTTCTGAGGTTCCTTCAGCAGGGACTGCTCACAGCGGGTACACTCCTGAATGCCCAACTCCATGAGGGCATAGCAGGCGGTTACCACATCCTCCTTCACCTCTGTGCCCGTCTCCTCCAGAGCCAGCCTCACCTCCACGCATGCCAGATTCACCAGGAGGGCCAGAAACTTGCTCCCAGAGCTGCCCACTGGGATCCAGTCGGAGCCGCAGGCATGAGCCAGGCGGGCTGCCAGCTTCAGTGCAGGGTTGCGCTGCCAGGAGCTCAACTTGCTTCCTAGGATGCGTGCCAGCCCGGCCTGCAGATCCCGGTGGCATTCAGGGGGCACAGTTGTTGGGGGCAGAAAAAGGGGCAGCAGCTGGCAGAGCTCAAACTTGCTGGCATCCTCAGCTCTTTGGAAATCCTCACTGAGGCCTCGCAACACAGCCAGCAGGTCGGGCTCCGCCTCCTTCCAGCACTGTGTCTCTGCAGCAGCCAGCAGCCCCACCAGGAGTGCCAGAGCCTGGTCAAAGCCATAGCCATGCCCCAGGTATGCCTGGCACAGGGCAGATACTGTGCCACCAGCAATGAGGTGCCGGGGCCCTCGGGGTGTGCCTGCAACAGCTGTCAGGCACTGGTAGGTGTCATCAATCATGGAACGGCGGGCAGCATCGTCAGGGTCCCCCCGGGCTGTAAGGAATGTGCTAAGGATGGGGATCTTGTTTAGGACCTGGGGATGGCTGGCTAGTTCAGGGTCGCTGCAGAAACAGGCCAGCAGGGCCACACCCAAGGCCCGGAGAACGTGGTCAGGGCAGCCATCAGGTGCCTCCTTAGTAGTCAGGAGCCGATTGGGAAAGGTGAAGCCAACGGCATCAAAGATCCGCCGTCGAGTTTTGGCATCAATGTCACCTGCTTTGACTGCCTTGGTCACCTATGGTGGGTGGGAGGTAATGCACCATCAGCAGGATGAAAAGACACACAGCACAGATTGTCCTTTCCCTGTTCCCTGGGCACTGAGGGCTAGCAGCAATGGGTTATGCAATGGGATCCATCCTGGGGTCATTTCATCCAGATCCTCCTTTCTCCCTGGAGCCAGACAGGTGTGAGCGCTGGGATCCCTGTCATCTATGATTATCTTATGGAAGGAGGTCCAGTGGCCCCTTAACCAGTCATTTGGGCAAATGGTCACCAGGTGTCAAGTCCATTAATCCATATGCCCACAACCTGGGATGCAAGGGGCTTCAGAACCCATGTTTACAATCCTCGAGGGATGCAGGGTCCTCCCCTAACTACTTGTCTCCAGAGAAGTCTCTGATCCATTTCCGCCACCTTCTCACGGGAAATGGCTCCTGTGTCTCGCTGCTCCGCATGTCAAAACATTTCCCCTTACGTTTCACCTAAACACCTCCTCTGCTGCAGTGTGAGCCCTTGACTCCAGAGCCTTCTCCCTGTTGCCATGGCAAACAAGCAACTGCTGCACTCCCTCCTCCCTTCACCCCCCACACACCAACTCACCCCCCCCCCCCCCCAGCACTGCAGCTCCTGCTCCGCTGTCCCCAGCTTGGGTTCCTCTAACAGGCTCAGACCCACACCACTGCTTTACTTTTCACACACCTATGGCCACTCTGGCCGTCTTCTAGAACCTGTCACTAGTTACTTCTAATCCTGCTACTCTTCCAGGTCCAAGAAAAGCCACCCCAGCCCTCAAGTACTCTGCACTAGTTACAACCTGCTGCTGTTACCCTATGAGTCAGCTCCCATCTGCTCTGGGACGCCCCAGAAAGCAAATCCAGGCAGCCTCCTCCATGGTCCCAGTGCCACAGCCTTATTCACCTCCACCCCCCTCCCTCCCAAGGGAGAAGAGTACAAAGGTAGAGAGCTCTTGGGCCTTTTCGGTGTCTCCAGGTTGCTAACACCACTTAGATATCCCCGGAGACTTGCTGACCCCATTCTTTGGGTGCCCTCCTGTCCAGCCCTCCCACCTTCCAATTATCAGTCAGGTCCTTACTAGCAGCAGGGCTGCAAACTGCTCGCTGTCATTCTTGGCCTCACGGAGGGCTCCCAGGTAGCGCTCCAGGGTGGGGTTTCGGCTCTCTGCCTGGTTCAGAGCTGGCTCACAATCCGAGGCCATGATGCCCGCCTTGCCCAACTGTGAACACAAGAGGGACTGAGCATCCCTCTGCAGAGGAGGGGCGGGGGCGGGGGTGGAAGTGGAGGATGTAGGGAGGGATTAGCACAGAGGGAGGGGAGGGTGGATTTGAAAGGGTGGCTTCCTCATGACTGACCTCCCTTGGGGGGGAGCCCCTTTAAGAGGTTGGACCTGCAAATTCTTTAGGATGAAGGGACCCTGGTCCAAGGTCACCTCCAGAAAAGTGGGAAATGAGGACCATGCACACTGCTGCTCAACTGGACAGCTCTCCCCACCATCTAGAAGTGGGAAGGAGCTGGCTCCACTGTTCAGCAGCGCCTGGCTCTAGACACCGGGTTTTATCTCTCTCCAGGAGGCACATGGGGAGTGAGTGGTGAGGACAGACAGGGAGGGATGAAGACATACACGGGTGAAGTTCGATTATCCGGATTCACACTGACAAGGAAGAAAAGGACATTCTAGGGTTCCTTTCCCCTCCCTTCTTCAGAGAAAGTAGATTGGCTTCAACAGAAGTGAGAAGGCAAGCTCTCCAGAAAGGGCTTTGAAGAATCCCCTGAGGACCCACCCCTCCAGCCAGGACTCATAATCGCCCCCGCAGCCTCCCTGCCTTCTCTCTTCCCTCCCTCGGGCAGAGGCTGCAGAAGCAGGAGCTGGAGCTGGAGCAGCAGCAGCAGCAGCAGCAGCAGCAGCAGCAGCAGCAGCAGCAGCATTAACCCTTTATGCTCCCTGTACTCTCCCTGCCCATCCCGCTACCGGCACTGGCTGCAGAAGGAAGGAGAGGGGTCAGGTAGCTCTCAGGATAACAGACTCCAAAAGCCGGATAATCGAAGCGGGGCTGCTGTGATGGAGAGATGAGAAGGGGAGAAGGGATCCTGGCGGTCACCACCTGTCCCGCCGCAGCCAGGTCACAACACGACATTGATGAAGTCGAACGACAGAGCAGCGATGAGATCACACTTCACGATGGCGCGGTGATGTCACGGAGAGATCACAGCGAAATCACGACATGAAGGGGGACAGCCCCCAAATATGATAGAGCAAATTTTTAAATTATAGATAGATAAATACTGAAAGGGGCTGTGACAAAATGGAGCCTCGATAGGGCACGAGGATGTCGCGATATGGCGCGATGGAGTCGCGATAGGGTCTCTGGGGAGCCTCGGCATCGATCAGCGCCAGCTCGGAGAGGCTCCGGCTGAGATGCAGGGGAGGGCTTGAAGGGGGCTGAGCTCACCAGGCTGCGGCCCCGAGCGGCGAAGTCTTTCTCCGGGCGCGATGCTCTGGGAGCCTGGGGCCGCTGCTCACGCCGCGTTGCCCACTCTTGGCTCCAGACAGCTACAGCTCCACCCCCACCCCCGCATCGCTCTCGACCAATCAGCGCTGTCCTCACTCCTCCCCCTGGCCAATAGCGCGGCAGGGCGCTAAGCAGTAGGGGGGCGCCTCCAATGCGGCCATCTTACTTGTGGGCACTGCCCGAGACTGAGGGCTCGGTGCTCGTGCAAAGAAGGCAAGGTGCAGCCCGTCTCGAGGCGAAAGGCTGAGGGCCCGGACGTCCTCGCTTGTGCGTAGTCCTCTCCTCAGCACTGCCCCTCCTCCCATCCCGGGCTCGCGGCTGGAATTGAGCTTCCGGAGGGTGGGGGCGGGAGGGCTGGATCAACATGAGGAGTGTGTTTCCGGGTCGAGCCCTGGGAGGTGGGAGGAGGCGGCGTTTCCGGCCGCGGTCGCTGTCCAGGGAGGCTGAGGCAAGAGGGAGCTGTCCGGGTGGGGAGCCAGCACTTTCTTCTTTCTCTTTCTCCTCCTCTGCGTGAGGGGAGAGAAGGTTTGGGGCCCCTGAGCCCATGGACCGGGAGGAGGCGGAGGCCGCCGAGAGCCGGCACCCCTCTATGTGGTCCTGAGCCCCGGTAGGTGGCCCGGGCGGCTGACTGCCAGGCCGAGGACCATGAGCTCAGGGGAGGGGCAGAGGCGGGATGGGCGATGCCTAGGGGTACGCTGGCCCGGCGTTGGTACCCGGAGGTGGCGCTCCTGAACGGGCCAGGGCAAGTCAGCAGCTTCTGGCCTTGCAGGTATCAGAGTCTCAAGCTGAACCCCCGCTTTGGGGCTCAGGCCTGGTCAGGCAGCTCCCTCCATTCCCTGACAGAGTGGCAGACCAGGCGCTGCGGTCTTGACACCCTCGACCTCTGTAGCCTCGCCTCAGTTGCTGTCTCTGGTGTTTGACATCGAGATTAAAAGGAAAAAAAAAAAAAAGTTGATACAGGATAAAGGGGGCGGGGTTGGGCACATTGGCGAAACCTGCCTCCGTGGGATTTTTGACACTTATGCCCCACAGAGGGTCCTGCGGTGGCCGCAGTGAGCACAAAAGCCAAGTGTAGGGAATCAAAGGAGAAAATCTCAGGCGGGGTTTCAGGAGTGCTCTGCCTGCTCTCACCTCCTGGTGGTTGTGGCCGATCGACAATAGACGCTGTTGAAGCACAGCCGACTCTCCTTGTGCTTTCTTGTGATTAACAGACTGGAAACCAGGAACGAGTTGGAAAGACGACCTCCTGGAACAATCTGTTCATTTTTTCAGCTATTTGGAAAACAGTGTCTGCAAATATAAGCAAAGCTATTCATGGCAGTCTGTTCTGTAACTTTCTCAAATATGTAAGACCTTCCCCCCCCCCTTAAAGCTTTATTCTTGATTACTCACACCCGCTGAATAGACGTGCTCTGTCGTTATTCAAACATATCTTATCGCTGTGTACATAAAAGGAGTTCCACGTATGTAGCTGACAGACTGAACTATGATACATTCCCCATCAACCTGAAGTATTAAGTAAACATTGCCCCCTGCTCTGTCAGAACAGCTGCTGCAACAGAGTGCTTTTATTTCTGGTGTTCTTGTAACGCCCTAAATGCCAGAACTACTGGGAGCTTTTCATTTGTCAAGTATTGTGGGGGTGTGTGTTCTCGCTCTGGGTTGTCACGCTTTGATTTGATAACAAACACTTTGGATCTCAGTGGTGTTTTGTTGTTCCTGACTCTGGCCAGCAAGTCTTTAACTGGACCCTAGCAGCGATTTGTGCCCATAGGCAATTGTAGGTTTCAGCCAAGTCAATGGCAAGGGAGTGCAGATGAAATTAGCTGTGCCTTTCTCACGCACTTGTAACCAGTTTGCTAGTCCGACGGTGTCTATTACTCCTGTTTTCAAAAGCCTGTTCCTTTCCTTCTTGCTTTTCCCACCCACCTGCCAGGATATTGATGACAGGTGTTGAGTCACCTTTAGTCTCCAATCCTTTTGTGGTAGGCAGAAATATGTTGGGTAAGAGCCACGCACTCACACTCCATCCTGGGAGGCTAGAGAAGTTCCTGGGTATACTTTCTTAGGCTTCATTTCACAAACTCCTGAATGTGTTTGTGGCCACATGCCTCTCTTCCGCTCCTTGTACAATTACAGAAAAGCTAGAACCAGGAATGGGTGGGAGAGAATGAGAAAGAAAGTCCTTCAGGTGCCTATGGCGCAGTGAAAGACATTGTCTCAGTTTGAAGTGGTATGTTTGTGTCTCTTCATTTCCTGGCATTGAAATCCATTCCAGGCAATTCTGGTGTTCCTGTATGCTGGCTGGAGGTGAGGGCTAGGGTTGTCAACTTGTGTCATTTGCCAGGTGTGGATAATATTTAGAAAGATTTTTAATTTTTTTTTTTGTTTTTTGTTTTTGAGACAGATGTAGCCTTGGCTGTCTTAGAACTCACTCTGTAGACCAGGCTGGCCTTGAATTTACAAAGATCCACCTGCCTCTGCCTTCCAAGCGCTGGGATTACAGACATTCACCACTACTACCAGCAGAAGATTTTTAATTTTTTTTTTGAGACAGTGTCTAGGTTGACCTTGAAGTCCTGGATTTAAGCAATTCTTCCTTAGTCTTCCAAGCAGCTAGGACTTTGGTATGAGATACCATGCTTGGCCGACAGATTTTTAATTGCTTTTTCAAAACCCTATCAACTCATATGTTGTCAAGATTTATCCAAGAGGGAAGAAACTTCTGGAAAAATCAGTGTCATTCTCCTCTCCTCTACCCCGTATGTCCTACAGTCACTAGATTACAGAGTAGTCAGCACAGTGCAAAATTTAATATGTGGGGAGAAGCGTGCAAGAGTTGAAGATAGGGATTGTAAATGATCTGGAGCCAGCAGATGATGTAAAAGCGTAAGCCGGGTAGATTTGTAGGGTAATGATGGTGGGGATGGAAGCAAGCTGGACGGTAATTGCTGTGCCTGAAGAGACTCATCTTGAAAATCAGTTAGAGGAAGTCCAACCTCTTTGTAGATAGCAGAGTACTTTGGTCAGAGTCACAGAGCAGTTAGGAGGAGAAGTGGAAAATCAAAGCTGCTTCCTCAGGTTGGTGTTCTCACCCATTCTGTCACAGATTTGCTGTTAGGTTAGACAATAGTGGAATGTAAGTGCTCCTCTTTAACAGCAGATTCATTTTATATCTCTTGCTCTGTTGTTACACTGATAATTACAGGCTCTGCCAAAGCTCAGGCTGAAAACTTACTGGCAGGGATGAACAATTGAAAGACACACTTGAAATTTCTCTTTCTCCTGATCTGTCACATTTTCTAGCATTCCACATTTCCAGGAATCAATTATTAATTACTTGGCATATAATTTTGTCTCCTTCTGTCTTTCTAGTGTATTGGTTCTGCCTCTCTGGAAGGCCATGGAGAAGAGGCTGGGAGTCAAGCCAAGTCCTGCTTCCTGGATTTTGCCAGGATATTGTTGGCAGACATCACTGAAGCCGCTGAGAAGCCTGTACCTGCTCTACACTTTATTCTGCTTCGGCACTCAGTGGTTGTCAACAGGTATCATTTTTGACCTTTAAGATTTAACCCCTTCTGCCCTGCCCCCCTCAAACAATCAGCATCCCGAATTCCTGGGTTCGGTTTAAAGACCTACCAGAAAGCAGGAAAGCGACCTGCTGACAGGAATGGCCATTATTTTGGTGGGTGTTTGCTTGTTGGGTTTGTTTTGTTTTGGAATCATGATATGAATTGAATTTTTTTCTTATAAGGGAGAATTGATATTCATTTTGTCATTTTAAATTTTTTATTTTTATCTGCACTGGTGTTTGACTTGCATGTCTTTGTGAGAGAGTTGGATTCACTGGAACTTGAGTTACAGACAGTTGTGAGCTGCCATGTGGGTGCTGGGAATTGAACTCTGGTCCTCTGGAAGAGCAGCCAATGCTCCTAACTGCTGAGCCATCTCTTTAGCCCTTATTTTGACATTTTATAAAGGCAGATTGAGCAAAACAAAGCAAACAAACAAAACTTTTCAGAGTTGGGTAGATTGGGGTCCCGGAGCTGGACATTGTAATGATTGAGGCCTAGGGCTCATTACCTAATGGTTTCTTATTTTTAAAAAAATGGATTTCACTTATGTAGACCAGGCTGGCCTTGACCTCATGATACTCTTACCTCACTCGATTTACCTTGTTGGAATATAAGATTTGCCTTGTAGCTTGACCTGAGAGAGAACATATAAAAGCATGTGAAGCTCTGTGAACATACGTGCTCAGGGAATGATGCTTTGTTTCCTTTCTTAGAGGGATCCACATTTGGTTTTGGTTTTGAGACAGGGTACCACTGTGTAGCCCTGGCTAACCTGGAACTGGATATGTAGACCAGGTAGGCTATAAACTCATAGAGATCCACCTGCCTCTGTCTCCCAAGTTTAATGTTAAAGGTATGAGCCACCGGTGATGACTGGTGACATCTCACTTTAAAGAGTTGTATTTTTTACTTTTATTTATTCATTTTTTTGGAGAGGCTGTATGTATATGCCATAATGGTGTCTGTGTAAGGTTAGAGGACAGCTTTTGTGGAGCCTTCTCTCCTTCTACCTCTGTGTGGATTCTGAGGATCAGAGTTAGGTGGTCAGGCTTGCTAAGCTGAGCAGTCTCACTGGCTCTGCTTGTTGTTCATAGAAAGGAACCATGTTGACAGACTTCACAGAATATACTTTCCTCCTCAAGACTACCTTAGAGCCTCTTGTCAAAAGTTAGTGTCAAGAAGGCTAAATGTCAAAAGCCAAATTTCAAAATACCCTTGCTTGCCTGGCAGTGGTGGCACACGCCTTTAATCCCAGTACTTGGGAAGCAGAGGCAGGCGGATCTCTGTGAGGTTGAGACCAGCCTGGTCTACAGAGCGAGTTTCAGTACAGCCTAAACTACACAGAGAAACCCTGTCTCGAAAAACCAAACCCAAACCAAACCAAACAACAGACCACTTTCTGTCTTTACCCTTTCAGGTGTTTTTTTGTTTGTTTGTTTGTTTGTTTTTTGTTGTTGTTGTTGTTGTTGATATGGTTCCTCGCAAAGTATGGAGTGTGAGAAAACAGCAGCTTGAGAAAGTCTTTGAATGTACCTTTACTCTGGGCAGTGACCAGCCTTCTGCTGTAGGGACCACTGCTATGGCTAACTGTTTAGCTTGCGCTGAATGGCTGTGAAGATTTCTGTTGCCGACATGATCTTGAGAATCAAGTAATTACTGTATTTAGCAGTTTTAGTAGCACTGACTGTGGGTTTTGTTTTCTGGCTGTGGTAGCTGATGATTGCATGATTATAGTGGTGGAGACTGAGTTGATAGAAAGCTGACCCAGATATTTTTTTATGGAAGATGATGCTTTGTTGACTAGTTCTTGGTGTTATTCTATGTAAGGTAATTTGAGTGAAGTAATTAATTTAGTAACATCACATCGAGAGACTCACTTCTTTGGAAGTGTACCTACCCCTGCCAGGCTTCGAGAAACATCACATACCTTCTCATTGAATTTTTATGATAACCCTGAAATAGATAGTTTATGCACATTATATTAATAAAGAAATTGAGACCCAGAGAGAGAGAAGGGCAAAATGACTTACTAGAGTCACATAGCAAGAAGTCACACAGCAGAGCAAGATCCTAACTCAACTTGTTTGCTGATGCTTGTTTTCTTTTTCTCTTCTGCCGGTATGCCTTCTGGCTCCAGGTGGTTCTTGGAGGACCAAGTTGTAGTAGTAATTGTTGTTGTTGTTGTTTTTCCCAGAACCATGACAAGAAGCTGAAAGAGTCAGAGCACCAGGGGAGGACAACATGATTCTGAGACTTTCTGTGCTTTTCACTTACACTTGGGTTCAGAATAGAGTTGTGAGGGAATTTCAGATTTAGATAAGAAATTATTTTTAACTTAGCCTGATGAAGATTAAAGTGAAAATATCTAGGGGCTTGGGATCTGGGCAGGTGGTAGAACACTTGCCTAGTGTGCAAAAGACACTAGGTTCAATTCCACACTGCAAAACAAAGAAATAAATAGTACAGTTAAGAAAGATTAGCTGCCCTCAAACAGTGCTAGAAAATTTGAACAGAAAACATTTGGCATAAATATCAGGATATCTAAAAAGTTCATGGCTCTTAACTTAATTCCCCTTTCAAGGATTTTGGGGTTGGAGAGATGGCTCAGTGGTTAAGAACACTGACTGCTCTTCCAAGGACCCAGAGTTTGCTTGAACCTGTATGGTGGTTCACACCAACCTGTAATTCCAGTTCTAGGGCATCTGATGTCCTCTTCTGACCTCCGTGGGTCCCAGGCATAAAAGTAGCACACATACATGCAGACAAAACACTTGCCCACGTAAAATTTTTAAAAAAGAATTGTTGCTTTTGTTGGGAATTAAGGGGAACTGGAGAGATGGCTTAGTGGTTAAGAGTATTTGTTGTGTGTGGGGCATGGTGGCACGTGCCTTTAGTCCCAGCACTCAGGAAGCAGAAGCAGGTGGATCTCTGTGAGTTTGAGGCCAGCCTGATCTATAAATTGAGTTCCAGGACAGCTAGGGCTGTTACACAGAGAAAGCCTGTTTGGAAAAACAAACAACAACAAAGCTTTTGTTGCTCTTCCATAGGATCTGAGTTTGGTTCCCAGCACCTATATCAGGTGGTTAATAACTTCTGGTCTCTGAGGGCACCTTCATGTATTTTTGCATACTGAAACACAATCACACTTAAATAAAACTGAGTTTGTCTCAGATACATAGCAAGTGTGTGCGTGTGTCAAAAACTAGGCATGGTGATGCATGACTGTAGTGCAATCCTTTTGTTTGTTTTCTGTGCGTGCGTGTGTGTGTGTGTGTGTGTGTGTGTGTGTGTTTTGAGACAGGGTCTCTCTATGTAACTTTGGCTGTCCTGTAACCCAGTGTGCAGATCAGGCTAGCCTGGAACTCACAGAGATCCAGCTGCCTCTGCCTCCCAAGTACTAGAATTAAAAGCATGTGCCACCATGCTTTTATGTCTGTGTGAAGGTATCAGATTCCCTGGAACTGGAGTTATAGACAGCTGTGAGCTGCCATGTGGGTGCTGGGAACTGAACCCAGGTCCTCTGGAATAACAGCCAGTGCTCCTAACTACTGAGTCAGCCCTCTTTTAATGTAATCTTAAAAAATTTCTGTGAGTTCCAGGCCATATTGGCCACAAAATAAAGCCTTGTTTCAAAAACAAATGACTGGGCTGGAGAGACAGAGATTTGCTGCAAAGCCTGACAGCACTGGACCTCCATGTGGATGTAGAGGATGGACTTACAAGTGTCCTTTAACCTTCGCACACACACTGTGACACGTGTACATCCAACATAGGCCCACACAAAATAAATACTAGAAAATATAAACAGTTTATCATAAGTATATCTTTAGATAGTTCTTGTGAATAAGAGCATTCACCAATACTTTGTACTGTGAAACATTGCATTTGCCTGTCCAATAGCACAGCAATAATGTTTTTGCATATTTATGTGATGGATGTTGTTATAGTTACTTTCAGTGGTCAGTGTGACACAAAACTAGAATCACCTAGGAAGATTGGCCTTTGGCCAGTCAGTGAGGAATTTTCTTATTTGCTAGTTGATGTAGGAGGGTCCTGTCCACTATGAGGGTTGCCATCCCTAAGCAGGTGGGCCTGGGTTGTATAAGAAAGGTGGCTGAACAAGCCAGTAAGCAACTCTGCTCCTTGGTGTCTGCTTTGAGTTGCTTAGGCTTCCCTCACTGATGTGACATGTAAGCTGAGATGAGCCCTCTCCTCCTGAGCTGCTTTTGGTCATGGTGTTTATCACAGCAGCAGAAAGTGACTAGGACAGATACTCTGTAGTGTTCCCTACTTTAGAAGAATGAGTATATGGGGACACATCCTAAACTAAATGGTAAAAACAAGATAAACAACTGCATGTTTGCTATGGTGTCAATGGTATGAAATGAAAAAAAAAATCACATAATAGAAATCATGAATTATATGAATTCTTACTGACAAAAATAACCAAAAATAAGGGAACTCTGTAGTTGCCACCTCTTCCTGGGTACCACTTAGTAGTCCCTCATTTGGTGAATCTCTAGGAACCCACTGACTTCATTTAGTTGGCTTCTTTTCATTTCTGCATTGGGCTCAGTAGTGAAGGCCACTGCTAGAAATGAATGATTATGATTTATCTGATAAAGATACCCTGTTTTCCTTGTGAACTATTGAGTTAGAGTTTTTCTGTATAATTTTACTGCTATTTGATTTGAGAATAGCATTTTGGACCTTGTAATTGTCATTTAGAAACAAATATCAGATGACCCTAAGAACTTGGAAATTCCTCAATAGTCAGTCAGTTTGTTTGTTTTGTATTGTTTTTCAGACAGGGTTTCTCTGGGTAGCTTTGAAGCTTGTCCTGGAACTTGGTCTGTAGACCAGGCTGGCGTTGAACTCAAGGAGATCTGCCTGTCTCTGCCTCCCAAGTGCTGGAATTAAAGGCGTGTACTACCACCTTCTGGCTTAGTCATCTTCTTGAGAGCAGGAATCTGGCCTTTTTGCTTATTGAGATATTATTCTAAGCAAGCATAAAATTTGGCATATAAATGTAACAAAATTATTTGTTTACTGAATAAGTACATTAGCAATAAGGGGATTATCCTTTGAGAATTAAGCTAAAGCCAACATAAAGTAGAGGTCTACAAAAATAACTTAAAGAGACATAATACCTTTGAAACCAATAGATGGGATTAAAATCTGAATTATATTAACATATCCAAACAAGAATGGATATATCTGAAAAGTTACGGGTGCATGGGGCACAGACCTAATTGATCTTGGAATCCTAAAACAAGGATATAAGCCTAAAGGTAGCAGTTGATTCTGGAAACTTCCTTATCTGCTTCTGAGAAGGAGATTGCATACCTGGTTAATGATTAGAGAATTTAGTAGGACTCTGGCTCTAATTGAGGAAGTAGGATAACAAGGAGTGCAGTGCAGCTCCTGTCCTGGAAAAATATGCAGTTTGATGAGAGAAACAGACAGACACTAGTATATGCTAAGGGAAGGGATGGAGGGATTCAGGCACTATGCTACGGGAACCAGAGAAGAAACATTTTGCGTAGAGGCTGTCTTAGCTGGCGATTCTATTGCTGTTAAGAGACACTATGACCATGGCAACTCTTACAAAGAAAACATTTAATTGGGGGGGGGGGCTTGCTTACAGTTTCAGAGGTTCAGTTCATTATCATCATGATGGGGAACATGGTGGCATGCAGGCAGATGTGGTGCTGGAGCCGAGAGTGCTACATCTGGCAGGCAACAGGAAGTCAACTGAATGTCACACTGAGGGAAGCTTGAGGAAAAAAAAAAGACTTCAAAAGCCCACCCCTAGGGCTGGAAAGATGGCTTAGAGGTTAAGAGCATTGCCTGCTCTTCCAAAGGTCCTGAGTTCGATTCCCAGCAACCACATGGTGGCTCACAACCATCTGTAATGGAGTCTGGTGCCCTCTTCTGGCCTGCAGGTATACACACAGACAGAATATTGTATACATAATAAATAAATAAATATTTTTTTCCTTTTTTTTTTTTTTTTTTTTTTTTTTTTTTGGTTTTTCGAGACAGGGTTTCTCTGCAGCTTTTTAAGAGCCTGTCCTGGAACTAGCTCTTGTAGACCAGGCTGGCCTCGAACTCACAGAGATCCGCCTGCCTCTGCCTCCTGAGTGCTGGGATTAAAGGCGTGCGCCACCACCGCCCGGCTAAATAAATAAATATTAAAAAAAAAAAAGAAGAAGCCCACCCCCACAATGACACTCTTCCTCCAACAAGGCCACACCTCCTAATAGTGTCCTTACCTTTGGGGGGCATTTTCTTTCAAACCACCACAGAGGTGAAGGGAGTCCTTTCCAAAGCTGACACCTAAGCAGTTTTGAAAATTGAATTTGAATGACTCAGAAGGTATTCCCAGGCAATGGGCACTAGAGAGCAAAGGTATAGAGGATGTGGATAAACCATGCACCACTTAGTGCTTCTGGAAGGGCAGTTCCTGAAGGGGTCAGGAGTGGCCAGATGATAAGGAGTCTTGTTTGCCATGCTTAGAAGCCTCAGTCTGAATCTTTTTCAGAGAGGTTGTCTACAGATTATCTCCTCTGTCGCTCGGGTAGTCCTTGACTTTTCCATCCTTATGACTCAGCTTCAGCTTCTAAGTATCCCAGGATTGCAAACCTGTGTCACAAGGCACGGCTCAAATTCTCTCTTTTCCAGTGTTTTCATTTCCCATTATTTCTGCAGTGCTTGTGCATGTTAGGTAGGTTCTCTATAACTGAGCTATGTACCCAGCTCTGGTTTGGGGTTTCTTTGAAATACGGTCTAGCTTTTGTAGCCCAGGCTAGCTTGGAACTGACTGAATAACCCAGACTGACCTTAAACTTGCAGCAGTTGGTATCTCCCAAGCACTGGTATTGTAAGCATGAGCCATCACACTTGGTTTCAATTCTATTTTTTAATAATTTATTTTTATTTAATTTTATTTGCCAAGACAGGGTTTCTCTGTAGCTTTGGAGCCTGTCCTGGAATTCATTCTGTAGACCAGGCTGGCCTTGAACTCACAGAGATCTGCCTGCCTCTGTCTCCCTAGTGCTGGGATTAAAGGCATGTGTCACCACCACCCAGCAGAATTTTAATGTTTTTATTTAATATTTTAGTTTGCAGAATGAGTTTAATACCCTTTTGTACACATATTTTATCTTGTTTATATTCACTCCCTGTTCTCCCATTTCTCATTTCCCAGATAATTCCCTTTACACTTTCATATATATATGAAATTTTAAAAACTTACATATATATGTAATATATATATAGTATATATAAAACCTAGATTCTGCATAAGAAAACAGGCAGTATTTGCTTTTCTGGGTCTGGTGACATAATGCTCTCAGTGCCATCCACTTTCCTGGAAATCATGTAGTTTCATTCTTTATGGCTGAACAAAGCTCTATTGTGTATATGTGCCTCATTATCTTTGTCCATTTGTCTCTTGATAGGCATCTGGCTGGTTCTCTGTGTTCTGCCTTGACCCTCATTATTTACTTCTAGCTATTACTTTTGGATTTAGATTGTTCTTGTTTTTCTAAGAACTTAAATAATTTATTTGAGATGTCTCTGATTTTTCACATAAGCACTCACAGCTGTAAACTTTCCTCTTAGAACTGCTTTGCTGCATCCCAAAGGTTCTGTAAGTTTTGCTTTCATTTTATTTGCTTCTAGAAACTTCTGAATTTCCTCTCTCACTTCTTTAGTGATCCACTGGTCATCTAAGAGTCTGCTGTTCATATAATTAAATATTTATATAATACATGTAGTTTTCTTGTTAATTATTTCAAGTTTTATTCCACTGTGTTGTGTTACAATGGAAATTATTTCTTAAGATTTGCTTTATGGAACCAGGTGGTGGTGGCACACGCCTTTAATCCCAGCATTCAGGAGGCAAGCAGGTCTCTGAGTTCAAGGCCAACCTGTTCTACAGAGTGAGTCCCAAAGCAACATGGAGAAACCCTGTCTCAAAACACACACACACACACACACACACACAAAAGATTTGCTGTTTTAGAGAAAGTTCTCTTGGTTGGCTGAGAAGAACTTTTACTTTGCTCTTGGATGGAACATTCTGTAAATGTCTCTTAGATCCTCTTGATCTATTGTGCAGATTAACTCAAGTTTCTTTTGTTTTGTTTTATATTTTACATTGAGCTATTTATAAAAAAAGTACTTGAACGCATTTATTCTTTATGGGGGAAGTCACAAATGGATTTTGAATAAGAAAAATGACAGTTTGTTTTGTTGACAGGTTATCATGTATCCCAGACTGGTCTCTAACTCACTATGTAGCTGAGGATGACCCTGAACTCAGATCCTCTTCACCCCATCTCTTGAGTGCCGGGATTGCAAAGTGTCACAATGCCTGGTTTATGCATGGTTGGGGATCTAAGCCAGGGCCTTGTGCTAGGCAAGCACTCTGCCAACTGCACTGTAACTCAAGTCTTGAACTTCCTTTTCTTTTCCGTTTTAGACAGGGTTTCTCTGTGTGTAGTACTTGCTGTCCTGGAACTCATCATGTAGACCAGGCTGACCTCAACTCACAGAGATCCGCTTGCCTCTGCCTCCCGAGTGCTGGGGTTAAAGGTGTGCGCCACCACCGTCAGGGTTCTTGAAGTTTCTTTACTGATTTTTAGTCAGTGTGATCTATTTTTGTTTGCTTGTTACGTTTCTTTATGTATCTCTGTGTGTGTTTGTGTGTGGACATGAACACCCCTGTTTATGTAGATGTTAGAGGGTTTACTTTACTACATGGGTCCCAGGAGTCAAACTGAGGTCGTCAGGCTTGGTGGCAAGCTCCTTTATCCATTGAGCCATGTTGCTGGCTCTTGATGTCCTCCTCCTTAGGAGAGTGAGATATTAAAGCCACTTACAGTTACTGTGCCAAGACCTATCCTTTCATGTCCATTAGTGCTTTGTGTTCTAATTGGGAACCCCAACATTTTTTGTATGTATATTTATTTTTTGTGTTTTATGTTTTTTTTTTCTTAATATGTAGTGACATTAGAAAAATCTTTTTGATTTATTTATTTTTACTTTCTGTGCATTGGTATTTTGTGAGGGTGTCAGATCCCCTGGAGGTAGAGTTACTGGCAGTTGTAAGCTGCCATGTGGGTGCTGAGAAGTGAACCCAGGTCCTCTGGAAGAACCACTGCCAGTGCTCTTAACCACTGAGCCATCTCTCCAGCCCCGAAAAATCTTTTCTAGTTGGTGGTGTATGACTTTAATCCCAGCACTCAGCAGAGACAGATGGATCTCCATGAGTTTGAGGCCAGGGCTACATAGTGAGACACCATCTCACAAAACAAAACAAAAAAACCCAAAATCTTTTCTGATTTTGGTTTAAAGTCTGTTTTGTCAGATATAAAACAGCTAACTTGGTTTTGGCTTTTATTTGCTTGATAAATTGACTTCCATCCTTTCATGCTCAGTCTGTAAGTATTTTTGCCAGGGACATGTGTTTCTTAGAGACACTGGTAGTTGGATTTTTTTTTTAAATCCAGTAGGCTCTCATGCACTTCTAATTGCAAGGTTAAGACTGTGTACATTTATGGTTACTATTGAGGGGCGTCTGCTAATCGTGATGGATTTGTCAGCTGTTTCCTTGGCTACACAGATGTGTTAGTTGTTTGTTTCTATGAGCAAACACTAGACAAGATGTACTCTGAAGAAGGAAGGTTCATTTCAGCTCACAGTTCAAGGAAACATTATCCATCATGGTGGCTGGGAATGAGCGGACAGAATGTGTAGGCAGCTAGGAAGCTGCGAGTAACGGCACTCATTCAGTCTGGTACCCCATGGGACACTACTGCCCACATTAACCTCATCTAGATAATTTCTCACCAGTTTGTCCAGAGCCTTGTCTCCAAGGTGGATCTGGATCCTGTCAAGTTAATGTTGAGAATGAACAATGGCAATAAGTTGTTGTTTGTGTTTGTTTATGTTTTTCTCTCTCTCTCATTTGTATTAGGTGCTTGCTAGTTTACGGTATTGGACATGATGGATTCTTATTTCTCCTTTTCTTGTGAAATTCTTTTTTTTAAAGATTTTTTAAAAATTGATTTATTTGCCAGGTGGTGGTGGCACACGCCTTTATTCCCAGCACTTGGGAGGCAGAGGCAGGCGGGTCTCTGTGAGTTCGAGTCCAGATTGGCCTACAAAGCAAGTTCCAGGATGGCTAGGGCTGTTACACAGAGAAACCGCGTCTCAAAACTGCCCTCCTGCAAATCTGTGCAGCTTGGCATCTTTGTCTATTTTCTTGAGATCCTGACTTCTCTTGCCTTAAAAGTACACCGTTTTCTTTGTTCTCCTACTTGCTAGTCTGCACTTTTCAATTACTTTCCTTTTCAACCCCTCCTCAGCTTTTCTCTGAAATTTTTTGTTATTGAGGGTTTTGTTTCAAAGCTCCCCCCACTCTTTCACGCACTTTAGCAATCTCGCTCCTTCCTTCAGCTGATAGCTCTGTGATTACCACTCCCAGATCTGTCACTGCTGCTGAGTACCAAACTGCCTAGCCACCTGGATGTCACACATCTCCAACTGGATGTCTCATAACTACCATTAGCTTAATATGTCAAAACGGAAGCCAGATCTTTTCTTCTCTTTCTTCTCCTTTATTCCCTATAAACATAAAAAGAGCATCTCCACCCATATTCTGAGGTAGAACTCTGAGTCATTCTCTCTTTCTTCCCTCCTCCATATCAGAAGATCATCATTCATATCATGCTTTTATGCTCCATTCTGCTGCATGTGTCATTATCATTCTGCCTTATGTTTTCTGAATCACATAAACAAGCTTCTCTCAGACTCCGAGACTTCTGGTCTGAAGTCCTTTGTGCAGTGCTCTGTGTACCCTGCATTCTGTGCTGTAGTGCTAGGCTTTGTGAAGAGAACCCAGGCACAGGTCTTGCCCGGAAAGCAAGTCTTTTTGTGTTGCCGCTAGCAGATGATGTAATATAAATGCTTAACACTAGCTGGACTGAGTTCTAGCATAGCCCTGCCTCTCTACTACCCTAGGCACTGCTTGACCCCTAATGATTCTGTTTGCTTCTCAATCCTGCATTGTTCTCCATCTAATAAGCACCAGGTGATCTTACTTTACATTGTCTGCAGTCCAGTTCTTAACCTCAGACTGGTTCTCACTGGTCTGCTGCCCCACCCCATCTTTTTACAACAACTTCCTCAATTTTTAGCCAAATGCAGAACTTTGCTTTGTAGTATCAGGGAGACTCCCCTGTCCTGCTTAGGTTCCAGCTTTTTGTGCTACAGTGGGGAAACCATCTTTTAACAGAAAACTGGGTGTTCGTGGGGGTCATTTCAAGTTTTTCTTTTCTTAGGGCTGCAGCCTTATTGCTGATTGTTGCAAATATTCTGTATGGTAGATGGCAGTTATGGTGGGGTGATGAGTTCTCCATCCTGATTAGGAACAGGAGTCTACTATGATGATTTAACTGTGTATCTGTTCCATCAAACTGTCTTGCTTAGAGTTATCTATCCAGCATGTAGTGTAGAGTAGGTAACAAGTTCTGATGTTAAAGTAACCATAGCACCCCTCTGGACATTTGTGTTGTGTTATCTTTTCTGCTCTGTTTTTTTAAGCAGCCTATTATGTGGGCTCTTCATGTCCAAGGAAGAAAATGTAGCTATCTTTTCTCTGTCTAGTCCATTTCACAAATGGCAGGGATTTTTCTTTCTGGTTCATGAAGTTAGAAATGAATCCTAATGTGTGGGGTGGGCCAGTCTTGAAGACTTCTTGCTCCACCATGCTCTACTGGCCTACTTCTCCCAGGACATCCTGCATTTGCCTCACTGAGTAAATTTAATGTTGTATGGAAAAACAGAAGAAATGTTGTGGCCACACATCCCCACCATGTTCTCCAGCCACTGTTATCATTTGTACTATAAAGGTGATATTTTGATCTCCATGTATCTTGTATTTTAATCAGTCCAAGACTCTGCATGGAGAGATTAACAACCTCAGAACCCACAAAGACCACAGATGGGACACAGAGATGGCTCCAGGCTCAGCAAGGGTCTCTTCCTTTCTAGTTGCCATTCTGTTCTTTTGTGCTGTGTTCATGAGCCCAGATATGTGTCCCTAATGCCAGGAGTGTTCCTGGTACCTGGCACAAGAGCCAAAGCAGCTGTTGGTCGTGAGCCCACTGTCTTTCTTATTTCTCTTTTGTTATACTTTGTGATCTGTAGCCCTCTTATGCCAGTAAGAGCAAGACATACCTTTTTATTTCTTTTTAAATAATGTGATATATTTTGAACATGCATGGGTCTTATTTTCAGGGAAAAGCATTTTTGGGAGCCCCTTTGGGTACCTCCATTTATCTTCTATGTGCTGGGTGCCCAATTTAAGGTGGATGACTAATGGAATATCTCTTCCAGCAATGAGCCTTCAGCAGGAACTTTCTCCTGCCAAACTGTCTTATATTCTTAACTACATTGCAGTACAAGAAGGTAATGAATTATTAATCCTCATCCGTCTCCTTAGACTGCAGGGTAATGACTTGAGTGCATGGCGGTCTGGGAAAAGGAGAGTTTTCTGGCTGTTGGCACAGACCATGAAGCCTTTTGATTCTAGAGTTCAGCTAACTGGCATGAGCAAGTCTAAGGGATCTTGTTATATTACACTAAGTTGATGCGAGTTTGTGAGATTGGTCAGAGTTCCCACAGTTAGCCTCTCTCCCGATGGCATGAAATTGTTTTCTGTGGCTTAAACATTCTGAAGCGAGATATAGTCATCTTCAGTTCCTCATCTTGGGAAAAAGTATTTTTGGTGGGTTTTCTTTGCCCTTTAGAAACTCTATGCAAACATAACAAACTTATTTAATAACCTGTGCAGTAAAGTGAAGAGAGATGAGGAAATGGAGTGATTGGCAGTAAACCGTGCATGATTTAAAAGCATTTGTTTTGTTTTGTTTTGTTTTTTGGGACAGTGTTTTTCTGTGTAACAGCCCACCCTAGCTGTCCTGGAACTAGGTCTTGTAGACAAGGCTGACCTCAAACTCACAGAGATCCACCTCCCAAGTGCTGGGACTAAAGGTGTGCACCACCACCACCGGCCCAATGTAAAAACAATTTTAAATTGATTCTTCTTGGAGGTTTTTTAGGAGAAGAAATAATAAGGTAGCAGTGAGGTCTTAAAAAAAAAAAAGAACAATTATAGGTCAAAGAATAGCCTTTGGCTTGTTTTGTAGGTTTTATAAAAATCTCAGTGTTTGGGTTAGCTGCTAGTTTAAAGCATTGTGTCAGAAGTTGCCAGGAATATACTTAGGAGTGATGTGACCAGTGCCCAGACACCTGTTTCCAGCTAAGCAGTGTCAAGAAGTTTGAGTTAAAATTTATGGCTCTTGATTTATTTTTGTTTATTTATTTAATATGCATGTGTGTATTGGGCCCAGGGTCATACTTATGACAAGCATAGTTCTACCACTCTGCCACTGAGCTACAGCCCTAGACCCTAGGACCTACTTGTTTCATGTGGTGTGTGTGAGAGAGAGAGGAGGAGGATCTCATAGCTCAGGTGAGCCTTGAACTTGAGTATTGGGATTATAGGTGTGCACCACTATTCCTATGGGTCTCCTTTTTAAGCTGTCTTTCTGATCCTCCACCCAGAGGTTTCCATGATAAGAGTCAGCCCATGTGGTTGAGCTCCCAGAGCTACTGTTGACTGCAGACAGTACTGGATATGTTTCAGAGAGAAGATGTAAGGATTGGTCTTGCTGGGCATGGTGGCCCATACTTTTAGCCAGCACTCGGGAGGCAGAGGCTGGTGGAGCTTTGTGAGCTCAAAGCCAGCCTGTTCTACATAGCAAGTTCCAGGTTGGCTATAGCTACATAGTGAGACCCTGTCTCAAAAAACAATTGGTCTTGACCACCTGCCGGTTCATAAGGTAGCAAGAGGTAGACCTCAGTCAACAGCATGGGCTTGAGCCTGACTACATCCTGGGCTTCCTATGGACTGGTATTGCTAAGCTCCATCAGGTTCTTCATCTGTAAAGTGGGGATGAAAGTACCTCTTGGAGAGTTATTGTAGGGATTACATGAAATACTTATGCAAAGGGCTCACCCTATTTTTAAATTCTGTCAATAAATGTTAGCAGTATTTATTTTCATATGAAATTCAATTTGGTGAAAGTCTTGTTTAATTTCAGAGTGACCCAGCAGCAGCAAGTTTGAGTTCTGTGCTGGCTTACGTCTCTGTCCATTGGGATCTGAGTCTCCATTTCTAAGTATAATGCAGGCAGTGGCCTTTCTGCATTGTCAGAGAAAGTAGGCTCCCGTCCATTTCTACACAGGCTTAGCCCCGAATGAAGTCTAGGAGTGAATGAACTCTAGCAGATACTCTTCATGGTTGTTGTATGTCTCTGAGGAGCACCACAGGTCGCCTGTTTACTCTTCTTCCTCCTCTCAAGGAGCACTGTGTCCTGCTGCCACCACCACTGTGGCCTCCACCCTGCTTCACTCCCTCAACGTGCTTCACAGAATCTTGTGCCCGACCATGTTGGCTCTGTCTTTTGGTCAGGATAGTGGTTCTTATTTTCTGAGAGTATTACTATGCTGCTCAAGCTGGCCTTGGACTTGCCACCATCTTCCCTCCGCCTACCTCAGCCCTGGGATTACAGATGTGTACCTCCACACCTGGCTCGGGATATTTTTTTTGACTGGAGTTGATTTAGAATTAGTTTTAGATTTTGTGTTGCAAGCAGATAGCAGAGTTAGTCCCTCCCTCTATTAAAAGGGTAATTTTTGTGTGCCAGCTAGTGTAAGCATTAGAAATGGAGTAATGAGCTGGATTGGTTTCTGCCCTCATTGAGCTTCTTTCTACTGATATCTTTCACATCCCTGGGGAATGAGAATTCTCTTTCCAAGGAATACTTGGAGTTTGGGTGTGGAGAGATGGCTACATTTCCAAGAGGACCTGGGTTTGGTTTCCAGCCCCCACACAGTGGCTTTGTAGCTCCAGATCCAACACCCTTCTCTTGGCTTCCGTGGGTATTGCATGCATATGGTGTACAGGCATACATGCAGACAAAACACCCATACACATTAAAAAAAATAGGAGTTTGAGGTTTCCTTATGGTCTTGAGGCAATATAATGACAATGACAGCACTGTATACCTTGTAGAATTCTAGAAATGTAGGGAACTAGTCTGTTACCATCATTATTATTATTAAGATAGGATCTGACTTACAGGCCACATTAGAACTTGCCATGGAGACCAGGCTGACCTCTAACTCACAGAGATCTACCTGCCTCTGCATCCCCAGTGTTGGGATTAAAGGTGTGGGCTGACATGCCTGACCTGAAACTAAGCAATTTGATGCCTCAAGTTAGTTTTAGTAAAGTAAAACTCTGTTAAGAATTATGTTAATAGTGCCAGGTGCTGGTGCACGCCTTTAATCCCAGCACTTGGGAGGCAGAGGCAGGTGGATCTCAGTGAGTTCAAAGCAAGTTTCAGTACAGCCAGGACTGTTACACAGAAAAACCCTGTCTCGGGAAAAAAAAAAAAAAAGGATTATATGGATAGAGGCTTGACATGGTAACATTTGCATGTAATTCCCTTGGAAGGCTGAGGGGATAATGGGAAGTTGGGGCTGGTATGGAGTTTTAACAGATCCTGAACCATGTTGTGTGTCTGAAAAAGCAAACAGGTTGGAGATATATCTCAGTGGTGGAGCACTTGCTTTAGCATACAGGAGGCCCTGGGTTCAATTTGTTTCATACCTCCAGTCAGAATTATGCAGGCATGTCTCCAATTCTCTTTCGACCCAACTTTCTCTTACCTTGAATAACCTACATCCCCTAATCAGCAGTGAGAATATTTATCTGGAGAGATAGGACAAAAACTATACATATAGTCTTTGCTTCATTTTTAGATATAACCAGTCAATACTGGAAAATCTTACCAGCATCAGGATGTTCTTGTCACTTTGGTTTCAAGTTTGTTACTCCAGCATCCTGAATTGGCCTGTCAGTCACAAAGGGAAGCTAGACAATGCTATAAGATGAGAAGGGATTACCCTTGAGTGGGGAGTTAAACATCACTGACATTGTCTAAAGAGTATGAAGCAGAGGAATCCTGGCCAAGGCCGGTTTGACGCTTTGGAGACTGTCTCTAAAGATGGTGCTCAGAGTATCTTGCCCCAGTTCACCTTTGAAAACTCACTCAGCAGACAGGGGTTTTTAGGAATGCTCTTCCAAATGGCTTGTCATTATGCTTTGATTCTAATCCAACAACACATTTGAGTTTGAGATTCTCTCACTTGTAGGTAATGAAGGGAATGACTTGACCATTCACAGGCTTGGTGAAGAGGAGTGGTGTTTACATTGATTTAGTTTTACTTTGGTAAGTCTTCATTTCTAATTCAGGTTTTACAGTTTTAAGAGAACTGCCATCTACCTGTTAAAAGTGCCCCCCCCCCACCCACCAAACCTGCATTGTTTATTGACCGAAAGCAACCTGGGTCAGCTGGAGATTATGGAAATGCGCCTGCCGGTGTGAATGAGTCTCAGTTAGAATAAAGGAAGCTGCCTTGTAGATAGGCAATCTGTACTCTGCCAGGTTAGTCTGCATGGCAGCAGCCATGCTTGCCTCTCCCTGTGTGTTCCCTCTACCAACTTCCACTGCTGGCTTTCAGAATTGCCCTCCACTGTGCTCCCCAGGGTGTGCTCAGAGCTTATGCTGACATTTCTCACAAGGTACTTTTAAAATAACAAGGTGGATTTTAATGTCATTCCTTCTGTGAAAGGTTAAAGGGTGGGAAGCTTGGCCTTTCAGCACAGAAAACCAGACCTGGAACAGGTTTCTTTACCCAGGATGGCTAAGGCAGAAGCAAAAGTTCTCTTGTCTCTCCCTGGAGTCTTTCTCTGACAAGGGCTCTCTTCTTTCCTTCCCCAAGCTGTTTTGATTGAGCTGTTTCGCCTCCACCCTTCTGTGCGTATGTGGGAAGTACTTGGGAGCATGGGTGCCTCCATCAGTGGGGAAGAAATGGTGGAGAGTGAGAGCCCATGTGCCACAGACTCCGGAGGTTTTCATGTGTTTCTGTGGGGGCCGGGGAGAGGTTGCAGACACATGACACATTTTGGTGCCCTGCCTAGACTTAATCTTGAAATTATTTTTTTTTTGACTCAACACAGCAATGATGCCATGTGTTTAAAGAGAGTTCATATTAGATAATTAGTGGTCAGGAGCCTTGACCAGTTTATCCAGATTTTTATTTTTGTCAGTAGAATGCATAAATTATGAAATTTGAAAGTGGAGGTATAGGATAAAGAACAATGCATTAAAATATATGTCATAAAGTGAAGTCAATGGCCAGGTGGTGGTGGCACACGCCTTTAATCCCAGCACTCAGGAGACAGAGATAGGGGATATCTGAGAGTTCGAGACCAACCTGGTCTACAGAGTGAGTTCTAGGACAGGCTCCAAAGCAACACAGAGAAACCCTGTCTCAAAAAACCAAAAAGAAAATTGAAAGCAGCTTGTCTATACCAGATAAAGAGACATAAATGTCAACACTGCATCAAGTTACACTTTTCTAATATTTGTAATACTTTGCTCTTATGAGTGTTTGATATACTTAGAAGCTTGAAATACCCTAATTTTCTTAAGTACTGAGGATTGAATTCAGGGTCTCTAGCATACAAGGCAAGACTCTATCACAGACATGTGATCCTGTGTCCCTGTCAGCTACATTTTTATTAAGTTCTCTACGGTATTTATTATTTTCAATTTTATTTTTTGGTGTGGGGTGTGTGTATATGTGTATGTGGGTGCATATGCATGTGTGCTTATGCAGGTAGAGGCCAGAGGTTGATGCCTGGTGTCTTTTTTAAAATGTCTCTAAGTATTTATTTATTTGTTTGTTTGTTTGTTTGTTTGTTTGTAGATAGGGTCATCACTATGTAGTCCTGACTGGCCTGAAAAATCACTAAGTGGAGCAGGCTGGCCTCAAACTCACAGAGATCTGCTGCTTCTGCCTCCTGTGTGCTGGGACTAAAGGCACATGCTACTACCATGCCTGGCCTTACCTATGTTTTTTGAGATAGAGCCTCTCACTGAACTGGAGCATCAGTTGATTAGACTATAGACTGGCAAGTGAGCTTCAGGGATCTGCCTGACTCCCCACCAGCACCCCTTCTAGAACTGGGGTTACAGGTCCCGGCCTTCTAATATGGGCTCTGCGGCTGTGAGCTCAGGTCTTCATGCTTTTACAGTAGGCATCTTACCAACTGAGCCATCTCTCCAGACCTTCCCTAAGACATGCCATTCAAATAATTAGTGAGAACTAATAACTAGTGTTATTACATACTATAGACACTTTTTAGGTCAACGGACACTATACCAGGCTAAAATAAAACCCAGTTCCTGCCATTAGAGTTCACAGTATGGAAGCAGAGGAGAAGTAGAAAAGACAGATGCATGAAAATTCCAGGATGTGCTGTGGGAGCACAAAGAATAGGGCAGAGAGGAGCCAAGCCCTTCTATAGCAGGTGGCTGGTGAGGCAAGGGCTATTTTGATTCCTTTGAACCTCCCTCTCCTGGATCCATCTGAAGTGGTTTCAGTCTGGCCGGCTCTTTTCAGTTTATCTCAGAGGGAGGGTGGGAGGGAGGGCAACTGCAGCTCTGTAGCGTCTAGAGAGTCAGAGCCCTGAGAAAATTATTTTTGTGCAGATACAGATTGGTTTTGATTTAATTTAAATAAACTGGCTCTCAGAAGTTCTAAGAATACTGACTACTCCACGGCTCGGCTTTCGTTTACACACAGATGAGACGGCATCTGCAGCTCTGCACTTCATCTGCTATAAGCAAAAAGTGCTTTGAGATATTTAAGTTTGGGAGCTCAGTTGTATTGAGTCCTCATATGTCCCAGTTCAGCCTACTGCAGATGTTTTATTTTTTTAAATTTTTTATGACACTTACATAATGCTGCAAAAAGAGAGGCTTTCAATGGATAAACTGACAAACTTTTTCTCTATTTGCCATACCTGCTGAAATAACACTTTTTAGCTAGCTATAGTTTTCCTTGTTTCCTTTCATGCTTATTGCTAATTTATTTAATCTGTATGTTTTTGCTGTAAGCTTCTAAATGACCTTTTCTTTAGAAATAAGAAAACAAACCAGGGGTGGGGGAAAAAATCTTCTCCAAAACAAAGCAGGGCTCTGATTCAAGGTTCTTTGTGTGGGTTTCAGAGGAGGTTGGTGTGATTGTAGTTGAATGCAAATAATTTATCAGCTCATAGTAGCTGCAGTCAGAGACAGCAATCAACTGCAACATCTTAACAATGTCATTGTCAGGGGAACTCACGGAAATTGCTAGATCCTAGGCATTATCTAGATGCTTTTGGTTTTTTGCATTTTTTTCCTTCATAGAGCCTACCCTCTTTTATACAAACCAAAGCTTATCTGTTATCATTTGATACGTGTGCTTTTTGAAGTACAAAGACAGCATTACATGGAGAGGTGTGGGCTTCCTTCACGCTGTGGCCTGGAGGCGTGCTCTCCTCGCTGACAGCATTCTCTTGAGAGTCTTTTAGTCATAAAGTGGTGGGAGAAGAAGCAAAGCAGGATTTTGAGTACATCATATGCAGCAATGTAACCCCCAGTTACAGTTTTTTTTTAAGTACATGTTTTAATCTGCTTTTAAGTAGTATAAAGCTCTTGATGACTGGATTGTTTCTGAGCAGGTGACTTTATGGTAAGAGCACTATTTTCAGCCATACCAGTGATTCTATTAACACTTGGTTGTGAGAAATGTCTCTGGGCTAAACTCTTGACAGATGGGCCTTTTGAAACATAATGACAACTATATCCAATTAATGCAAACTTTTCATTTATTAGTAGCAGCTGAATTAAAACTGAGATAGAATGGTTCCCATGTTTTCGCTTAGGTGACCAGAACTTGGGGTTGTTTTAAAATCTTCTTTGTCTGTGTCACTCAGACAAAGGACTGGGTAGTGGACCAGGTGTCAACAGTGGTGGATGACTCTCTGCCTAGGTGAACTAGGAAGCTATTCTCCACTGTTGATTTTGTTCAGAAGTTTCCATGGTGAAATCCTCTCGCATCTTGAAGTGGTGTGGAGAGGTTTGAAGCAGATGGCTCAAGGAACTGAAACTTGGCTGGTCCTTTCACAGACACAGAATTGCTCTGTGATGTGAAAGGACTTTCCAGCCTAGGGCTTTGACAAGGAAGCCCATTTCCTATCTGGTTCATTGCTCAGTGATCTCTTTAGCCACTTAGCATGTCTTCAGGTTTGCGCTACACAACTCATCGTGCTTCTGTGTCCCTGAGTTTCCTTTCCCCTCCTTCCTTCTCTTTCTCTGAGACAGAGTCTTGCTCAGCTCCTCCTGTCTCAGCTTCCTGAGTGCTGAGCTTGTGGGCTGGGCAGCATCACCACACCTAACTTCAAAAATTATTTCCAAGGATATTAATCAGCATTAAAACCTGACTCAAACCCAAGTGATCCATACTGGAGGTGACATCTTTTGTTCAGTTTTACCTCTTAAAATAACAAATTTATTTATTTAAAGTTTAGTAGCTGAACTTTAAAAGCTAAGGAGATTCTATGAATGTCTACTGTCAAGAGTGTGTCAAGCCTGTGAATCCAAAGCTACAAGGTACAAGCTCAGCACTTAGAGAAGGAAGACTTCATGAAATGGATAAAGAGAGGCCCTCCAGGAAAGAAATGTAGGTGTTACAGACAGCATGAGCTATCAAGAGGGTGCTGGGAATTAAACCTGGGTCTCCTGGAAGAGCAACCAATGCTCTTTTTTTGTTGTTGTTGTTTTCTTTTCAAGTCAGGGTTGCCCTGTGTAGCCCTGGCTGTCCTGGAACTCACTTCTGTAGACAAGACTGGCCTGGAACTCAGAAATTCACCTGCCTCAGCCTCCCAAGTGTTAAGATTAGAGGAGTGCGCCACCACCACCTGGCTGCAGCCTGTGCTTGTAACCACTGAGCCAGCTCTCCAACTGTGGAAACCTCTTTTCATTGTACAGATCATCAAAAGTTAATGTAAATAGCAGCAAAGACATATGTGTCGCGCATCTGTGTCCTAGGGAGTTTCTCATAACGGCCTATGGGAACATGGAAACACTGCAGTCAAGGAAAGGAATCAAAGCCTAGTAACACTTGTTTAGCGGAGAGTTTAGTTTCAGCAAGTTACCTACACCATAACATTTAACAAACTGTGCTCTTAACAATCTAGGCACACAGCGAAGGCAGCACATAGTAATTATTTTCTTTTCAAAGGACTACTTTGTGAGGCAGCCGCTACCTTCAGTCTGACGTGTGCAGTTGAGGAAATAAAAGTGTTGGCCCTTTTGAGAAAGAGGAGAGGGGGCCATGGTTATTACTCTGGCCTTTTCCAAACTTCATAATACCTAATTGCACCCTATGAAGGATTTGTTACCCCCTGCCTGGCCTTCTGAGTGTGCTCTACAGAAGAAAACTGGTGTGGGGAGGAATGTGGCACCATTTTTTTTGTATTTGTTTATCAGTAGGTGTGCAGGTGACAGATATCCTGACAGCAAAAGGAAGGTGGGCGTGCCCCTACGTTGGTTTTTGAGCAGTTCTATTAGTGTGCCTGTGTTTCCCAGTTTTCTGTGGTGGCCATCTTGGCTGAGATGCAGCATACCTTTGGTGATGACTGCTGGAAGGGATATGGTGTAGAGCCACAGTTCACAGGCTCAGCACCAAATTTAAGGCTTCTGCCTTACTCCTTAATAATAATTCATTAATAGGTCCAGGGAAAAACATTCGATGAATTCTATACATTGTTACAGAATCATGAGACTTCATAAAAATAATTTTAGCTCTAATAATTTTTTTTGTTGTTGTTGTTTTGTTTTTTGAGACAGGGTTTCTCTGTGTAACAGCTCTGGCTATTCTGGAACTAGCTCTTGTAGACCAGGCTGGCCTTGAACTCACAGAGATCCATCAGCCTCTACCTCCCAAGTGCTGGGATTAAAGGTGTGCACCACCACTGCCCAGCTAGCTCTGATAAATTTAAACATTCACCGAAATATGCAGATTTTACCTATAAAATGCCCTCATTGTGCTGTTTTCTGCAGAAAAAAACCCACCCTACAGAAGAATTTAGCAGTTGCTCTGGGTTTTTTCTTTTTGAAGCAACTCCAGTCCCTACTCATATTTCCACCACCATAGCCCTTCCCTTTGGATGCAGTGTGATGGATCTGGTTCAATTCCCCGGGTGCTTTCTCAGTGTGGCTTTTGAGGTAGTGCGGTTGCCAATCAGTGGAGTCTCTAAGTTTGCTCCTGAAATCAGACGTGTTACCTGCCTGAGTTTTAAGAATGCCAGAGGCAATTGCAGTGCTTCTAAATATTTCTAGAATTGTTCACAGCTTACTGAAAGTATTTAGTGAATTTCCTCCTGGCAATAATTCATTTATTCTTCAGTCTCCACTCTGCTGCTTGGAATTATGAAACCCGGTCTAGATTTTGTGCCAGATTTATTAGAATTCTGCCTTTTGAGGAGTAATGAGAATAAGCATTGCTAGTTTCATGTCCTCTTGCTTTGGGGATCATCCAGGTAACACACATGGGAGTTCTGTCGTCTTTGCTTTGCCATTATAGACAGTGATCAGCTTTGCCTATTGCTCTTACCTTAGCTGAACTTTCTACATGTTTCTACCTACAGTGAGCTCCAGCCGTTCGCAAAGAGTTTTCAGTCTCGGGTTCTACCAACTGTAAGCCCTTTTTTGTAAGCATTTAATATTGCTTTTGCCTAAGCCCTGGGAGCAGAGCCAGCCTATGGAAGCGTGGGCAGGAAGAGGAACTGATCTAAAATTGGAGTTTATTTTCACCTCACCTTTTATCCACATTACTTCTGGAATCCAATATTGACTCCCCCAGTGCCCTTGCCCCTCTTCTCACAGACTCTTTTCTAAGAGCAACAGCAATGAATCTTGGAGAAGTTAAGTTGTCCTTCAAAGGTTAAGCTTTTAGTAACTGGTGTTCAGAGCTGAAGTTAGAACTAGTGTCTATTTGAGATGGTTAATTATCTTTTCATCATGCAGAGGAGAACTTACTCTCATCTAATGAATGGCTGGAGACGAACTGTTTCCTTGTGTTTCTAATTATTGAATACCCAATAGAACAACCCATGTGATGACTTATTTCTGTGGTCAACTCTATTGGGTTAATAAGCACTTAGCATGTTAATGATGAGGCACACATTTGAGTGTATCTGTGAAGGTATTTCCAGAGGGCTTGAAGACCTACTCTGAACGTGGATGGCATTGCCCATGGGCTCCAGCCCCATACTGCATAAAAAAGGGAAAAAGGAGAAAGCCTGCCGAGTACCGCCGTTCCCTTCTGGTTGCTGGTCAGCACCACAGACCATGCCTCTCCATGGTGGACTGCACTCTGCCCAACTGGAGACATATACAAACCTTTCCTTCCTTGGGTTCCTTTTTCTCAGGTATTTGGTCACAACAATGAGAAAAGTAACTAAGCAACATTAAGTAGCATTTAATAATGATAAAATACTGTTTTGTTTGTGTAAGTGTTTTATGTAATTAATGGCTAAACTTTATTTTCTTTTTAAAGATAGGATCTTGCTCTGTAACTCAGACTGGCTTGGAGCTCACAGTGATCCCCTGCCTTAGCCTCCCAACTGGTGGGCTTAAAATGTGTACTGCTCCTTAGCCAGGTGGTGGTGGCGCACACCTTGAATCCCAGCACTCAGAGGTAGAGGCAGGTGGATCTCTGAATTTGAGGCTCGCCTGGTCTACAGAATGAGTTCCAGGACAGCTAGGGCTACACAGAGAAACCCTGTCTTGGAAAAAAGAAGAAGAAGAAAAAAAAAAACAGAAATATGCACTAACAAATTCAGCAGGCTCAATTTTTATGATAGAAAACTGATGATTTCTGCATCTATAAAACATTGAAAAAGAATAATACATTAAGAGCAATTAAGGAAACAAAAAGCAAACAAACAAAAAGACAATAGAGGGGAAAAATCAGTGAAAATAAAAATGTGGTTTGAGAAATCAATAAATCTAATAAACTAAAACCAATAAATCTAATAAACTAAAACCAATGACAGGGAAAAGAGCACTGCTGCAGAGGAGGACTGCAGAGGAGGACTGCAGAGGAGGAGGACTGCAGAGGAGGAGGACTGCAGAGGAGGACTGCAGAGGAGGACTGCAGAGGAGGACTGCAGAGGAGGGAGGACTGCAGAGGAGGAGGACTGCAGAGGGGGACTGCAGAGGAGGACTGCAGAGGAGGACTGGAGAGGAAGGAGGACTGCAGAGGAGGACTGCAGAGGAGGACTGGAGAGGAGGGAGGACTGCAGAGGAGAACTGCAGAGGAGGACTGCAGAGGAGGACTGCAGAGGAGGACTGCAGAGGAGGACTGGAGAGGAGGACTGGAGAGGAGGGAGGACTGCAGAGGAAGACTGCAGAGGGGGACTGCAGAGGAGGACTGCAGAGGAGGACTGCAGAGGAGGACTGCAGAGGAGGACTGCAGAGGAGGACTGCAGAGGAGGGAGGACTGCAGAGGAGGACTGCAGAGGAGGACTGGAGAGGAGGGAGGACTGCAGAGGAGGACTGCAGAGGAGGAGGACTGCAGAGGGGGACTGCAGAGGAGGACTGCAGAGGGGGACTGCAGAGGAGGACTGCAGAGGAGGACTGCAGAGGAGGACTGCAGAGGAGGACTGCAGAGGAGGACTGCAGAGGAGGACTGCAGAGGAGGACTGGAGAGGGCGCAGAGCACTCGTTCTGCTGCCGGAGTCTGAGTCAGGTGGCTCACAGCTGCCTGTAACTTGATTTCAGAGACCTATGCTCTATATGCTCACACACTCAAAATTAAAAATAATAAAAATAAGCCGGGCGGTGGTGGCGCACGCCTTTAATCCCAGCACTTGGGAGGCAGAGGCAGGCGGATCTCTGTGAGTTCTGGGCCAGTCTGGTCTACAGAGCGAGTTTCAACACAGCCAGCAAAGAATGGACTACCCCAAAGGAGTTTACACATTTACATGGTGATAGAGCTTCTTTCCTATATGTATTATTTGATGTCTAATAAAAGTTGAGGTCTTCCTAACGGGTTTCCCTTAAGTATAACAAGGTACAAGAAATGTTTTAATTTAGAAAAAAATACACCAAAACTTTGAGTGTCACAATATTTTCTCATTCAATAAATAATAGTAATAATAATAATAATATAATAATAATAATAACTCACAAAAATAGAAAACAAAAGAGAGAATAGTGTGCTTTTTTTTTTCTTCTGAGAAGGGTTTCCTGAGACATGGAACTTACACACACATAGGCAGGTACCTAATTACATATAAGTTCTACATATATGGGAACTTTTTGCTATATTAAAAGGATTCCCACTCGGACTGTTAAGATGACTCAGC
This sequence comes from Arvicola amphibius, assembly GCF_903992535.2. Classification (NCBI taxonomy): domain Eukaryota; kingdom Metazoa; phylum Chordata; class Mammalia; order Rodentia; family Cricetidae; genus Arvicola; species Arvicola amphibius. The sequence continues at coordinate 25,555,509 of NC_052052.2, read as the reverse complement.
AAGTAAAGGTGCCTGCTGCCAATCCTGATGACTTGAGCTCCATCTGTAAGACCCACGTTGTGAAAGAAGAGAACTGACTATCAGTTTGTCTTCTGACCAACACTTACACTCTGTGAGTGGACACACATCCACACACTGACACACAACTGAGAAAACAAACCTTGCCTCAAAACTTCCGCTTCAGTCCTCAAATCAAAAACCACACAAGCTTACTGGGCGATGGTGGTGCACACCTTTAATCTTAGCACTCCGGTAGTAGAGGCAGGTAGATCTCTGAGTTGGAGGCCAGCCTGATCTACAAGTGAGCTCCAAGACAATCAGGGCTGTTCCATAGAGAAACCCTGTCTCAAGAAACCAAAATAAAAACAAACAAACAAACAAATGAAAAAAAAACATACCAGCCTGGCCCAGAGATTTTTTTTTAAGATTTTATTTTTATTTTTAATATTATGTATATATACATATATCTGAAGATGGGATGGTGCCCTTGAGTGCAGTGCCTTGAGTCCCCTGGAACTTGAGTTACAGGCAGTTATCAGCCACCTTGTGGGTGCTGGGAGCCAACTTCTCATCCTCTGTAAGAGCAGCACATGATCTTAACCACTGAGCCATCTCTTTAACTCCAGAGACCTCACCTCCCACCCCAAGGAACCACAAAAGGAAGTTTGGCACATTGTACAGCCACTCAAGAAAAGTGAAGTCAAGTTGTTCACAATGAGAAACAGATAAAAAGAGATGGGAAAACATGCCATAAACCAGAGGGAAGACCTGTTGATGTGGAGCAGGTCCTTCCAAAAGTACAAGCCTGTGAGCCAGAGTCTGTAGTGAGACTCACCACTAGATGGTCTGTGTAGTCCTAACTACCGTGGAGCTCACCCGGTAGACCAGGCTGACCTTGAATTTACAGAGAGCCACCTGCCTCTGCCTCCCAAGTGCTGGGATCAAAGGCATGCGCTACCACTGCCTGGCCCTAGACTTCTTTGTACTGATGAATCACTGAGACGTGGTCACAAGTTAGTGATCATTCTTCATAAGAAGAAATGTCTTCCCAGATTCAAACATTATACCAATATTTCTTATCTAGGAATCCCCATAGAACCCTAGATCCCAGTCCTAACCTGCCAACAGCCTGAGCCTAATTGGTTACTTCATAATTGAGGAAATTTTCTTCTTGGAAATGTTGGATCTGTCTGGCCATCCAGTGATGTGCCAGACTTCCTTTTGTGGTCCCTTGCAAATGTTAGTGTTCTTCTCTTTTGAATATTGGATGTTTTATTTCCGACACAGCTACTAAACTTGAGTCTACTGCTGTTTCATCTGCTGACTGTGGCTACAGTTACTGGCTCACTTCTCTAGCATTGCCTGGTGGGACTTTTACATCTTGCTGGATCCACCTCCTGCCATTGCCATTTAACTGAATCTCTACCATTCTATTTACCAATAAATACTTGGGAATCAAAGCCTGGGGTGAAAACCTGCTACCTTATAGAGATTGAGGAGCAACTAACTGACCTTCCCTCTTCACCACCTCAGAAAGAGAGTGTCTCTTCCATTGCTCTCAACCAAAAGTCCCTCCCTGTTACTTCCTGTACATCTCCCTATCCATTTTCCCGACACCCTCTGACTCGCTATGATTACTTTCTGTCAACTAGTTGCTAACTCCATCTCCTGACCCAAGGTTGATTTTATTGAACTAATACAAATGCAGACTTGGAGTTCACAGTGTTATCATGTATCCTGCAACAATTGAATGCTGCTTACTCTACTTAATCCTAACCATCTTCTCCTGTTGACAGACATAGCATATCCACAGTCTGGTTACTCCCATCACCTCATTCAGATTCTGCTTGTTTTCTTGAATATCACCCATCATAGCGTCCTCCTCTGTTCCTCAGCAGCTCCTTCAGCAGGAGACTGTCTGTTAGCCTCATGTTTCTAAGAGCTAGGCAGAGAAGACAGAGGGTGGTCTCATCCTTTCCCCATTTCTTTATGTGTTGCTCAGACCTGTTCTTCTGAGCATACGGATTGTCTGAGGCTGGTTTGTCTGGCAATGGATGCCAGAGTCTTTACTCGAATACCAGTTATGCTAACTCTGTGCTAGGACAATTCCCTGGACTGAAGGCAACAGACAGGAACATGAACCTGATTACAGAGATAATTGCTGCAAAAGTGATACTCAGCTCTGCCTGTCCTGGAACTCCCTCTGTAGCCCAGGCTGGCCTCAATCTCAGAGATTCATCTGCCTCTGTCTCCCAAGTGCTGGGATTAAAGGTGTGCACCACTATACCAGCTTTTAGCAAAGTTTATAAATCACTAAGCCACAATTTATTGATCATAGCAATGACTGTAGGCACAGCTGTTACCAAGACACATGCTGCAGATGACTGTGGGAAGACGGATAAGGACACAGAATATTTCGGTAGCTTCCTTCATCTTTGTTTCAGAATTGTTATTTATTCATCTTTTCTTAAGGAAGTTCTTTTTTTCTCTGGTTTTCTAAATTGCCTTGTCTGGTATTAGGTGCCAATGTATCTCACATTTTTCAGAGAATAGTGGTAGGCTGGCTTTCATACATAGAACTTGTGACTCAGTAGTCTAGAAGACCACCTTTATCTTTTTATTCTGCAGTTGATTAGTGTCCACATTTAGCCTGTTGGATACTTAGTGAAAATTTCATGGGAGTCATGTTGGTTTTGGCCAATGAACAATTGCTTTAGTTAGTGTGTTTTCAGTTCTGTGTATATGCAGATACATTTATTCATCAGTGCTTTGATTCTATTGCATGTTTCCTATCTGTATTTCAAGTATACACACATGCACACACATACACACATCTATATATATTTACATTATCTTTTTTCCATTTTTATATGTTTGCATGTGTTTCTGCACAAGTATATGTGGAGGTCTGAGATCCTCTATCACTCTTTCAATATATTCATTGTGAGGCAGGTCTCATAATCCAACAGAGCTCATAGTTACAGCTAGCTGGCTTGTTCTGGGAAACTCTTGTCTTTGCCTTTTGAGTCCCACCCACCTGGCATTTACATGAGTTCTAATATGTTTTCTGTATTATAACTTCAGGGACAGGGTTAAACTGGTGAAAGAGAGCATCTATTATGGGTCAACAGGAAGTTTAAAGAGGCATTCCGAGTTGGGCATTGTGCATGACTGCAACTCTAGCACCTCAGAGGTGGAGACAAGAGAATCAGGAGCTCAAGGCTATCCTTGGAAACAGTAAATTTGAAACAGGAAGGTCTGTAATCCAGCTCTTAGGGAGACTGAAAGGATTCAAGTTCAGTGTCTGCCTGGTACACAGTGAGTTCAGAGCCACCCTGAACCCCTTAGTGAGACTGTATCTCTAAGTAGAAGATTAAAAGTGAATGAAGAGGGGCTGGAGAGATGGCTCAACGGTTAAGAGCATTGCCTGCTCTTCCTAAAGGTCCTGAGTTCAATTCCCAGCAACCACATGGTGGCTCACAACCATCTGTAATGTAATCTGGCCTGCAGGCATCTACATAGACAGAATATTGTATACACAATAATAAATACTTTTTTTAAAAAAAAAAGTGGATGAAGAGGGGCTGGAGAGATGGCTCACTGGTTAAGAGCACCTCCTGCTCATCTAAAGGTCCTGAGTTCAATTCCCAGCAATCACATGGTGGCTTACAACCATCTGTAATGAGATCTGGTGCCCTCTTCTGGCCTGCAAGCATAAATGTAGGCAGAATACTGTATACATAATAAATAAACAATTTTTTTTAAAAAAAGGATGAAGAGATGGTCCAGTGGTAGAGGACTTATACACATGTCTGAGGCCCTGTTTAATCTCTAGCCCTGAGGGGTAGGGTGGAGGGAGGACTTTGTGCTGGCTACTTTTATGTAACATGAGGGCCTGCTTGTTGGGGTTTCTGTCCTGCCAGGTTCCCACAGCCAGTAAGCCCCAAAGAAATTACACAGAGGTCTATATTAATGATAAACTGATTGGCCCATTAGCTCAGGCTTCTTATTAGCTCTTATAACTTATATTAACCCATTATTCTTACCTATACTAGCCACGTGGCTTAGTACCTTTTTCAGCGGGGCAGGTCACATCTTGCTTCTTTGGTGTCTAGATAGGACTGGGGAGGAATAGGCTTCCTCCTTCCCAGAATTCTCCTGTTCTCATTGCCTCACCTATACTTCCTGTCTTGTTGTCCCACCTATATTTCCTTCCTGGCTACTGGCCAATCAGTGTTTATTTAAAACATAATTGACAGAATACAGAATTGTCCCGCACCACTTTTATGTCAACTTGACACAAACTAGTCGTCTGAGAGGAGGGAAACCTAATTGAGAAAATGTCTCTCTAAGATTAGCTGCGGAGAGGCAAGCCTGTGGGACATTTTCTTTTCTTTTTCTTTCTTTCTTTTTTTTTTCTTCCCCGAGACAGGGTTTCTCTGTTTAACAGCCTTGGCTGTCCTGGAACTAGCTCTTGGAACAGACCAGGCTGACTCACAGAGATCCCAAGTGCTGGGATTTAAGGTGTGTGCCACCATTGCCAGGCTGTGGAACATTTTCTTAATGAGTGATTGATGTGGGGAAAGCCCAGCCTATTGTAGGTGGAGATACTCCTGGGCTGGTGGCCTGTGTTACTGAGCAAGCCATGGGGAACAAGCCAGTAAGCAGCACCCTTCCATGGCCTCTGCATCAGCTCCTGCCTCCAGGTTCCTGCCCTGCTTGAGTTCCTGCCCTACCTGCTTTTGATGATAAACTGTTACATGGAAGTGTACATGGAAACAAACTTTCCTCTCAAGTTGCTTCTTGTCACAGTATTCCATCACAGCAACAGAAACCCTGACTAAGACAACAACTTTCATTTAGAAAAGATTTCATCAGAGGCAATGATCAAGAAGCTCAATTTCATGCCTGAAATAGTTCAACTGAGAATCTGGGATCATGTTATTATCTAGATTACGTACAGTACAGTAGAACACTATTGCATGTTTTCATTTGTTTATTTGGAATGGTATGGCTTGTCATTAAGATAATCCATCTAGGATATTTCTCCCTTGATTTTGGTAACTTTCATCACTACTTTGGCTGATGACATGATATGCAAAGTCATGTGACTGGCAAATAGCTGATTAGAAAATACCTGTGTGTGTTACCTCATGCGGTCAGGAGTGCTTAGCTTGTGTTGCTGTTCCTTCAGTAGAGAAAATGTTACAGCGTATTCATCCACCTACACTTCTGGTCCCTTAGCCCATTGTCCCTGACACCCCTTGGAGGCAAGTAGAAGGTCAAGTCTGGAGACTCTGTACTTTCATCAGAACAGTCCTCAAAATTTTGCTCTATATTTTGTTTCATACGTTATAACTCTTTGTAAAGGCTTTACATGACAGAAATCCATTGAGAATAGAACCTTCTCCATGGATGTGGAACAACTGTCTTATAAACTAAAATATCCTGAGTCATAAAATGTTTTTTCCTTCTGTTCTATTCTATAGACGATTTTCTTATCTTTTAAAAACCTGTCTTCAGCCAAGCATGGCAGTTCACACCTTTAATCCTAGCACTCAGGAGGCAAGGTGAGTTCAAGGCCAGCCTGGTCTTAGTAATGGGTTCTATCCAGCTAGGGTACTTAGTGAGATTTTGTCTCAATAAAACAACAAACCTGTCTTCAAAACAGCCCCCAAAGCTGGTGTTCCAGCTCATTATGGAGGAGTAATCTCATCTGGTTTTATCCTAAAGTGTTTTCATTCTTTATTTTTAGATGCTAATGAGAGCAGATGCCATCAGGGGAAGACACTCTATGGAGTTGGCTTGAGAACTGGGGGAGAAAATCACCTTTGGCTTCTTAAAGGAAGCCTGTCTTTCCAAGCTTGTTGGGCTGCCTGCTGCCAGGACTCTGCCTGTCATGCTTTTTGGTGGCTGGACGGGATGTGTTTTCAGGCCGACTGCAGCAAGCCCCAAAGCTGCCAGCCTTTTAGGACAGACTCTTTCAATTCCATGGTGATATTTTTTCAAAAATCCCAAGCTGCAAATGGCTTGGGCCTTCTACCTGAAGATGATGAGCCACTTCTTCTGAGGCTAGGCTGGGGCAGGACGTCTTGGAGGAGGCAGAGCCTCGCCAGGTCTCCCTTCACCCTTGCCGTGTCCTCTGGTGACCATCAGAGTTTAACCAGGGCTCGTCAGAAGAGAGGTCGTCTCAGTGAAGCGGCTCCCCCTGGAGCCGAGCAGCATTCTCATTCGAATGGCTCGGAGGAAGCAGGTGCTGTGAGTCCCCGCGCCTCTGTGGAGGTAAGCAGGTTCCCAGGGAGTAGAACTTAAATCTACTCTTTCACTTCCTGCATGAGCAATGGAGCTGATACTGTGGCCAGTGCTCAGAGGCCCAGTGTATGTAGAAAGCTGGGCGGTATTTCTTCATAGTTCCTAAGAATGTTCATTTTATGCAAGTCTGACAGCTGCTTGGTTAAAGCAGAAAAACTGCTCATTATCTATTCTAAGCTGGTTCTTGGCTACAGGTAAGTGCAGCTGTGTGGGTGTGAGTCTCTACCAATGGCTTTGCAGTGTGTTCTGCCAGATAGCAAAACAGCCGATTGATGTAGCTGCAGTCAGTTTTCCTCCTCCATCTCCTGCCTATAAACATATCCCTTATGAGCTGGGTTCTATTCCAGTTTGAATAAACTAAACCTGGTACTGTGGACCAAAATCTGACCTGCTGGGCTGGGATGCAGGAAGTCTATCAGCTTAGAAGTGTCTGGGAGGAATTCTCACCAAGCTTATATGCTAAGGAACATGCTACCAGTATAATTTATTCTGCTGCTTATTATGTTTCTTTGTTGTTGATCTTCCTGCACAAATGATTTAAAAGGAATGACTCATTCTGTGCTCGGTCTGCCTTGATTACTGTGACTTATTTTTGTATTTGTTTTGTCCTAGTTGTCTCTGTCAAGTTGAAACCTGAGTGGGGAGGCCACTACTTGCCAGGCACTGTGTGTACTAATCATTGCACCGTGTCATTTTGTTTAATTTTCATGGCAATATTTCCAAATAGGTATTATTAGCCTTGTTTTACCAGTGAGGAAACTGAGGCCCAAAGAGGTTAAGCAGGTTGCCTCATGCAGCTAATGAGCAGCAGGCCTGGGATTGGAAGCCAGCTTTACTGTTTAGGAAAACCTTTAACTGAAGCATTAGAGATTACTGCTCTTGGTTTAATGTACCCACGGCCATTTATGGAAACCTACCTCAGTGAGAAGTACTTCTCTAAGCACTAGAAGTGTGAAGGTGTGTAAGACATAGTCTGTGTCTTTCTGTAGCGTGTGATTATGGCATTAGCAAAACCTAACCCTATGCATGTTAGGCACATGCTCTACCACTGAGCAGTGGGAAGTCCTTCAGGACTTTAAGCAGGGAATGACAGCAGTTTTCTTCATCCCAGGGAAGGATGTTCTCAGGACCTCAGTAGACCCTTGAAATTAGTACCGGTTCTCTGGACAGACTGCTGCCTAACATCACCTTATTTTTTTTTTCCGAGACAGAATTTCTCTTTGTAGCTTTGGAGCCTGTCCTGGAACTCCCTCTGGAGACCAGGCTGGCCTCAAACTCATAGAGATCCACCTGCCTCTGCCTCCCAAGTGCTGGAATTAAAGGTGTGCACCACCACTGCCTGGCTTTATTGTCATTATTTTTTAAAGACTCTTTTATTTGTGAGAGTTTCTGCTTGCATGTATGTGTGTATATCACATCTGTGCCTGGTTCCTACAGAGGTCAGAGCAGAACATCAGATCTCCTGGAATGGGAGTCCTGGACAATTGTGAGCCACTATGTGGGTGCTGGGAATAAAACCCTGGTCCTTAGCAAGAACAGATACTCTTACTGCTGAGCCATCTCTCTGACTCCTGCCATTTTATTCTTTTTGTTTGTTTGATTGGTTTTTGTTGTTGTTGTTGTTATTTTTTAAGGTAGAGTTTCTTTGTGTAACGCTGGCTGTCCTAGAACTCCCTTTGTGGACCAGGCTGGCCTCAAACTCACAGAGATCCATCTGTGACTCCTGACTACTGAGATTAAAATCATGTACCACCACTGCCTGGCTTGACATTTTATTCCTAATGTAGATTTTGTAATAGCACCCTTAGTTTATCTTTTTTTTCCTTATTAAATTGAGATCTTTCACATTTTCGCGTCGAAGGAAGCACTTGGCTTTTTTTCTTTTTCTTTTTCTTTGTTGCCATATCTGGTTTCTCAGCATCACTATTTTGCTTTTGCACTGCCGCCGCCCGCCGCCGCCACCACCACCAGGCTGTTTAAACTTTGTATCAGTTCTTTGAGGATTTCATCTCATTCGTTTCACTCATGTTCACTCCCCCCCCACATACGTGTTGCCCAAATATTCTTTTTTTTTAAGATAGATTTCTCTCTTCCTTCCTTCCTTCCTTCCTTCCTTCCTTCCTTCCTTCCTTCCTTCCTTCCTTCCTTCCTTTCTTTCTACAGTATCCTGCCTGTAGGACAGAAGAGGGAACCAGATCTCAGTACAGGTGGTTGTGAGTCACCATGTGGTTGCTGGGAATTGAACTCAGGACCTATGGAAGAGCAGTCAGTTTTCTTAACTGCTGAGCCATCTCTCCAGCTCCCAAGTATTCTTGATGTGTGTCCTTCCACTGGGTGACTTCTCAGGAGTTACACTATTAGAGAAAACTGACCTTTTCTCTCCCAGCAGCTATTAATTGCCAGTAGTACTTGGCTGGGGTGAAACTTAGAGCCTAACTCTCCTCTCCGTGCTGTGGGTTCAGAGATGCAGCTGCCCTGCTGTGTCCAGAAGACACGTTTTCCTTATAGCTATCCGCTGCATCTGGATCATAGCCTTCCTTCCCCTCGTCTCTGAGCCTTTGGAGGACAGGGTAATGTATATGTTCCATTTAAGGCTGAGCATTCTTTTTCTTTCCATGATATTTATTGATCTCTACATTTTTCTCTGCTCCCCTCCGTGCCTCTCCCATCCCCCCTTCAACCCTTCCCTAAGGTCCCCATGCTCCCAATTTACTCAGGAGATCTTGGCTTTTTATACTTTCTACTTCCCATGTAGATTATATCTATGTAAGTCTCTCTTAGTGTCTACATTGTTGTCTAAGTTCTCTGGGATTGTGGTTTGTAGGCTGACTTTCTTTGCTTTATGTTTAAGAACACCTATGAGTGAGTACATGTGGTAATTGTCTTCCTGTGTCTGGGTTACCTCACTCAAAATGATGTTTTCTAGTTCTATCAATTTTCCTGCAAAATTCAAGCTGTCGTTATTTTTTTCTGTTGTGTAGTACTCCATTGTGTAGATGTACCACATTTTTTTATCCATTCTTCGATCGAGGGGCTTTTAGGTTGTTTCCAAGTTCTGGCTATGACAAACAAAGCTGCTATGAACATAGTTGAGCACATGTCCTTGTGGCACTATTGAGCATCCTTTGGATATATACCCAAAAGTGATATTACTGGGTCTTGAGGAAGGTTGTTTCCTAATTTTCTGAGAAATCGCCATATTGACATCCAAAGGGGTTGTACCAGCTTGCATTCCCACCAGCAATGCAGAAGTGTTCCCTTTACCACACAACCTCTCCAGAATAAGTTGTCATCAGTGTTTTTGATCTTGGCCATTCTTACAGGTGTAAGATGGAATCTCAGAGTTGTTTTGATTTGCATTTCTCTGATGACTAAGGGTGTTGAACATTTCCTTAAGTGTTTTCAGACATTTTAGATTCCTCTGTTGAGAGTTCTCTGTTTAGGTCTGTACCCCATTTTTTTTATTGGATTATGTGATTTTTTTTTTTTTGGTGTCCAATTTCTTGAGTTCTTTGTATATTTTGGAGATCAGACCTCTGTCTGATGTGGGGTTGGTAAAGATCTTTTACCATTCTGTAGGCTATCGTTTTGTCTTGTTGACCGTGTCCTTTGCTTTACAGAAGCTTTTCAGTTTCAGGAGGTCCCATTTATTAATTGTTTCTCTCAGTGTCTGTGCTGCTGGAGTTATATTTAGGAAGTGGTTCCCTGTGCCATTGTGTTCAAGTGTACTTTCCACTTTTCTTCTGTAAGGTTCAGTGTGGCTGGCTTTATGTTGAGGTCTTTGATCCATTTGGACTTGACTTTTGTGCATGGTGATAGATATGGGTCTATTTTCATTTTCTACATGTTGATATCCAGTTATGCCAGCACCACTTGTTAAATATGCTTTCTTTTTTCCATTTGATATTTTTGCTTCTTTATCAAATATCAGGTGTTCGAAGATGTGTGGATTGATATCCGGGTCTTCTATTCAGTTCCATTGGTCCTCCTGTCTGTCCTTATGCCAGTACCAGGCTGTTTTTAGTACTGTAGCTCTGTAGTAGAGTTTGAAGTCAGGGATTGTGATGCCTCCAGAAGTTTTTTTTTGTACAGGATTGTTTTGGCTATCTTGGGTTTTTTGCTTTTCCAAATGAAGTTGAGTACCATTCTTTCGAGGTCTTTGATGAATTTTGCTGGGATTTTGATGGGCATTGCGTTGAAAGACTGAGCATTCTTGAACATTCTGCAGTTTCTTCCTCTGTGCACCTAGTTGTGGGTCTGAGTTAATCATCACCTACTGCAAAAGGAAGCTTCTCTGATGAGAGGTGCACTAATCCATGGGTGTGGTGCTAAGTTGTTAGGAGTTAGTTTAATGCTGTGCCCACTTAGCAGGAAAGCAGTAGTAGTTCTCCTCTAGAGCCTATGACCTGGGTAGCTATAGATAGGTTCTTGGGCCAACAGTGGTGCTAGGTGGGTTTTATCTTGTGAAATGTTCCGCTTATTTTTTGTTGTTGTTGTTTTGTTTTTGTTTTTGTTTTTCAAGACAGGGTTTCTCTGTGTAGCTTTGGAGCTTGTTCTGGAACTCACTCTGTGTATCAGTCTGACCTTGAACTCACAGAGATCCACCTGCTTCTGCCTCCCAAACAAGAGAGATGCTTTACTATCAAAGTAAATGAAGGATACAGAAAAGAGAGTAACCAAGAATTAATTCCCTTAGGTATGGGGTCCCTGGACTTTAGCATCATCAACTTCACTTGAAGGCTATGTTCAAAACAGATCACTGGGCTCCAACCCAGCGGGGCCCCACCCTAAGATTTGATTTTCTAAGTTTCCAGAGAACATTAGTACTCTGGTCCAGGGACCATACCTTAGAGACTCTGCCTTACAGGATGCGTAGGAGTGGGGGTTAGTATAGAATAATACAGAGCATTGGTTTAGTCTTAAGCATGGGATTAGCCATAAGTAGGATACCTCCTTCATTGTGACATGGAGGAAGGATTTCATGGATATAACTAAAGCAAATATTGATAGGTTTGCTAAAGGAATTCTTGTCATTCTTTGGTTCTTCTGAAGTGTGATAGATTATGGAAAATGGAAGCAGAAACAGGTAGGGTAGGGGTAGGTGGGCAATAAACAGGAAGATCAGGGGTTTAGGGAGAGTGGCAAGGGTCTGAAGTAGCCTTTGTGACAGAGAAGATGGAGAACTAGGTAAGGAAATAGGAAGCCTTCCTTCTAAGTAGTCTTGAAGATGGAGACTGTACAGTAGTGTGCTGATCTTTCCAGTCATGTGCCTCTTCTCAGTAGCTCCCAGCAACCCTGCCAGGAAAAGGCTGGTAGTTTGACTCATCCAAGTTAGGAGATTTGCTAGGTGGTTTGTGCAAAAGGAAATTGGGGCATGGAAATTAAGGTTTTCAAGGGAGTGGATGACAGAAAATAAAAAAGATACCAAAGGAGGTAAAGGTAGGATGGGCTCACTGGTAGAACACAGAAGGCTGTCGTTTGGAGGTTTCCATGGTCAAGCAGATAACCAGGAACAGTGATTATGGGAAGGGCAAGAGGCCATATGCAGAGCATAGGATATTTGAATTTAGGATTTGGGGTTGTAGAAGTTCTGGTAGTGGCAGGATCTGAAGCACAGCTGTGGAAGATGTTGCTGAAGCATATGGCGAGGTTTAGTGGAGACAAGGGGTTGAAAAACCACAGGAAGCAGCCTCACAGGATGCATCAGTCTGTTGATCACGCTGTGAACCTGAGTGCATTGTTTACTGGGAACATGCTTCTAGCTGTGGTGTGGCTCAGCCCTAGCACACACCTTTCATCCAAGAACTCTCTGCTCGAATATTGTAAACAGAAGTAAATAAAGTCAACCATAGGTCTAGAGGCGGAGGAAGCAGGCAGTTGACAGGAAGTGAACAAAAGATTAAGAAAAAAACCATAGAGAGTAAGATGGACCGATAGAGAGATGCAGAAGGAAGAGAAGCGAGGACACTGAGTTTGAGGAGACTTTTGTCACAGTAGGAGAGAGGAGGAAGGTCAGCTGGGTGCTTCCTCTGCCTCTGAACTAACAGGTTTGAGTCTTTATTGATTGAAATTCTGTTAGAAACAACGGTTGTCCTTGTGGGAACTGATGGCCATTAACAATGATGGTGTTAACAGCAACAGCTGATGTTCACTGACACTTCCTGTGCTCCAGGTGCTATTCTGAGCCCTTTACAGACTGTTGTTCTCAAGCCACATAACAAGTCTATGTGGTACTGCTACTATCCCTGTTAGAGAGAAGAAACTCAAGGGAGAAAAAAAGACCAGCCACCCAGCTTGCTCGTCTTGACTCAGTGTGATTCCACCCAGAGTCTGTTCTTGGAACTCTTTTACTCCTTAGGCAGGACCTGGGATGACGAGGATTTGAAAGGCAGATGTCAACACCATGTAGAAGGCAGGAGTGATGAGTGAGCTGGGATGACAGCTGTGCTAAGAATGAAAGCCCAGCAGGTTGGTAGGAAGATGTGTCCAGAAAGGGGAAGAGTGATGGTTTGCAAAGGACACGGGAGAGGGCAGCCAGGCTGATCAGGACCAATGGCATTAACGATGGGTCAGCACAGCTGAGGCTATAGCAGGCTTTTGGAAGGTAGTGAAAACACAACTCAGGCTTTACTGAATGCAGTTGCATGCTGGGAGGCAGACCCTGGGTTTGGATCAGCTAGAGACTTCTTTTGCTTGTTTACCTGTGGTGGGGGGTGGTTACGAATTGTCGTTACTAACAGAATTTCCAGAGCTCTGTGGTCTGACAGAGTGGGTGGACGTGGAGGAGGACTTCTGCATACCAGCTGGGTCTTTGCTGCAGGTAGTGCTGCACAGAGGGACACTGTGGACTTTGACTTGGCACGAGGACCGCAAGCGTGGCTAAAAATGGGGCAGTCTGTTAGACCCTCCATGCTTTGCTTAAGAGCTTACTTAGTGCTTTAGCCTCAAAGCCATGAAAAACTGTGGAAGGTGGTAAGGTTACCTGTACCTTCTAAGTACTTAACTGGTAGGCGCTTCTTTGAGGATACAGCTTCAGAGTTCTGTTTAATCCACAAGGAAAACTTGAAGAATGTGTATGCACTATAGTTCTTATCCTGCTCAGTGTTGACTGGCCTTCACTAATGGTTTCTGGTCTATTCTGTTTTCATCGAGGTAGGTCAAGTAGCTCTGTATCCAAAGTTGGGAGAAATTGTCATGTATTGCTCTGGGTTTTCCTGAAATGCCTGCAGTACTGTAAAGGCATTTAGCTTGTCAGGGTGAATTGTTCATCCTTTTTGCTACACATACATTATGATGCCCAAGAGCAGGTACTGTGGACATTTTGTGTTTTTGAAGTGGTAAGGAGTGCCATTTAAAAGAGGAAAAAGTTAGTCTTGCTTGGCTTGAGCACTGTACTCGTTCTGTGTCAAGAGCCTCTGAATTGTGGCAGAAGGAGCAAGGAGGACGGTTAATTGGGACCTGGAACAGGCACTGTAGGCGTGGTTCAGCCCTTGGCAATTAGCTGCTGCTGGTCCTGCTTTGTGAAGGAGTTCAGGAAGCAAGGTCCACATGGACCACAGTTTGACTTTAGGAAGAGTCAGGTGTTCTCTTTACCATGCTTATTCCCCATTCTAGTCACTGAGCAGCGGCTCAGCTTCTGCAAGCCTTTCATCTGCAGCTCTCTGCTGCTCGCTTCTCCTGAGCACTCATGTGCTGACTCCTGGTGCGGCCTGAGCTTCCCTCTTATCAGAAGAGAAGATAAGGCGTGGATGTGGGCAGCCAAGGAGAACAATTACATAACCAAGGACAGCCTTTCCTCTCAGCAATCCGGTGTTCTTTTGTTGTTTAGTCATGCCCCGCCCCAACTCTCCATGGTTTTCTGCTTGCTTGCTTGCTTGCTTGCTTGCTTGCTTGCTTGCTTGCTTGCTTTTGGTTTGTATTTTTTAATTTTGTCTACATCCTTTAGGCTGTGAAATTATTGCCAAGAGTTCGTTTATTCTTCTGGTTATTACTCTGACAAATCTGGAATCCCTTGGGGCCTAGATTTTTTTTTTCAAATTCTAACTTAGTTATCTAACAGATAAGCTAACAAACTTGACTTTTTTTTTCCTCTTACAGCCCTAGGTTACTTCCAGGCCTCTGCTTTGGGTAGTTTGTGTGGGTCTCTACTCCAGACTTAGACTCTTCTAGTACCGTCTCTGCATATATACCTTTAAGCATCCCCGCTCTCCATTGTAATCTCACACAAATGGCTTATTACATCTTGAGAAGAAATGGGTCACCTGCTTCCTTGCTATGTATATATGATAGACGTCCCCGCAGGACCCACTTTCTTTTGCAGAGCATTTGTTTCTGACCCACAGCACCTCTCCCATTTCCCTATCTCATAACTGCTCCGTTCCCATCTGGTGTGCTAAGGGCCTCTTAAATATTCTGCTTTACTGTTAGCTGCCTCTTGTCTTAGTCCATTTGGCTGTTGAAACATAATGCCACAGAGGGTGACTTAGGAACCTCAGAAGTTTCTTTCCCACAGTTCTAGAGGCTGCGGAAGTTCAAGATGAAGGCTTTGGCAGATCAGAATTTCTGTGAGAAGCCTGTTCCTCATAGGCACTTGCTTCTCCTCACATGGTGGGGGAGATAAACAAACTCCATGAAGCCTGTTTTAGAATGGTAGCACTCACCTCCCAGAGGCCTCATGCCCTAAATACCAGTTCCTTGAGGGGTTAAGATTTCCAACATATAATTTGGGGTGTACACAGACATTTATTCTATAGAACTTCTGAATATAATTTGCTCAGAATTTTTTTAAGATTTATTTTTTATTTCATGTGAATAGGTATTTTGCTTACATATGTGCTATGTGGTGTGTGTGTGTGTGTGTGTGTGTGTGTGTGTGTGTGTGTGTGTATGCGGTGCCTGAGAAGGTCCAAAGAGAGCTTGGACCCTCTAGCACTGGAGGTACTAACAGTTCTTAGCTGCCATAAGAGTGCTGGGATTTGAACCCAGGTCTTCTGTAAGAGCAGCGAGTACACTTCATTGTGAGGCATTTCTCCAGCCCCTCAGAATTGGGTTCTTTTTAAATGACTTCTGTCATCCTACCTTCCTTCTATCATACACCCTGCCATTCAGTATTTCATAGTTTTTGAAGTAAAATGCTTTGCTTCAAGTTTTCCTGCTCATTTCCTTAAAAATAAATACACAAATATATGATAAGCTGTTTCTTTAAAAATAAAATTCTGTCTAACTTTAAAAAGCTCACAGTTTTCTGCTTCTGGGAATCTAATTCGAGAAATGATTCCTAAAGAAAGAGATTTGTATACAATGTTAGGATGCTGTTTATTTTGTATTAATTCATTCTTTCTCCTCTCACCTCTCTCTCTCTCTCTCTCTCTCTCTCTCTCTCTCCTCCTCCTCTCCCTCTCTCTCTCTCCTCCTCTCCCTCTCTTTCTCTCCTCCTCTCCCTCTCTCTCTCCTCCTCTCTCTCTCCCTCCCTCCCTCCCTCCCTCCCTCCCTCCCTCCCTCCCTCTCTCTCTCTCTCTCTCTCTCTCTCTCTCTCTCTCTCTCTCTCTCTCTCTCTCTCTCTCTCTCTCGTGTCTTGCTATGTGATCCTGTCCTGAAATTCCCTGTGAGCCAGGCTGACTTTGAATTTACATTGACCCTCCTGTTTCTGCCTCCTAAGAACTGGTATTACAAATAGATGTCACCTTGCCCAGTGGCATCTTCATACATTTGTCAATATACTTTATTCTTTTCTCACCATATAGCCCTGTTCTGTCTGGAACTTGCTATGTAAATCAGGCTGGTCTCAAGTTCACCAAGACCTGCTTGCCTCGCTAAGATAGGGGTGCACCGAGATATACTTTGTTCTTATTTGACTCCTCCCTCGTTACCTCGAACTAGTCCTTTCATACCTCCAAATTGTCCTTTCTCGGTTTCTTGATACATGGAACCCCCATTTTTTCCTTCTTCCCTTCCTCCTTGTTTTCTTTCTTTTTTTTCCTCCCTCCCTCCCATCCTCCCTCCCTTCCTTTCTTTTTCTTTCTCTGGCCTTGAATGATGTAGCTCAGAATAACCTTGAGTTTACAATCTTCTTAGTCTACCTCACAGTTCTGGGGTTACAGTTGAACACCACTGTACCTAGTTTATGTGATGCTGGTGATTAAACCTAGAGCCTCATGAATGCTAGTCAAGCACTCTAGAAACTGAGCTACACCCCAGCCCCTCAGCAAGCCCCCTTATCTGGAGGAACTGAGAGCCTGGAAACTGACCATGCTGAAAAGGATCAAGGACATGTAGGGATCCTCTGATATAATCAGAAGTAAGCAAAGCCACCGTGAGAGAAAATAATGGGCAAGTTCATCAGTGATGTCTGGAAGCATAGCTTTGGAGGACAGAGGGGTTGTGCTTTATTTTCTTAGTCAGGAGTTATTTTCATGTGAAATGTCTTACCTTCAGACAACAAGGTACAGGCAAGTCTTGCTGGTTGCTGTAACATGCATGAACCTCACTGTGCCAGGATTTGTTAGCCTCTGCAGTCAGTGAGACTACTTCATGGGGCAGTGTTCACAGGACAACTTGTGACTAGTGAGTCTTGCTGCCAGCAGATGCTTGTTTTGGGTGATAAAATCATCAATGACCTGCTTCCTCTGCCCTGGAGCCTAGATTACATCAGCTGGCTTGTCTATATGCTCTTTCAAGAACAGGGGAGTAGGAATGAAGACACCAACCAGGAGGCCTTGTTATCTCTCTACCCCTCTCAAGCTGATAGGTACATTTCCAAGTGATACATAATCTTTGTATGCAGTCATCTTGTATAGCAGTAGCTGTCCCTGTCTCTAATGAAAAAGTGAAGACAGTCTGTTAGCAAGGGAAGGTTGGCCTTGTACAGCCATTAACTTCTGGGTGCACAAGTGACCCTCTTGTTACTCCATATAAAATAAGTGCTTGCTCTTTCTAGACTTCATGCTCCTTATTTATTTATTTATTTATTTATTTATTTATTTATTTATTTAATTTTCAGTGCTGGGAATCAAACAATCTAGTACCTTTACATGCTAACACTAATTAAGTACTCTACCATTGGATTATAATGTCAATGCACTATACTTTTTTAAAATTAAAATCTATCTGTCTGTCTACTTATTTTTGAGACAGGATCTCTCTACATAGTCCTGACTGGCCTGGAATTTGCTGTGTAGATCAAGCTGGTTTTGAATTCAACGGAGATCCATTTGCCTCTGCTTCCTCCTGAGTCCTGGGATTAAAGGCATTCACTACTGTGCCCAGCTCTTTATTATTTATTAAGATTTATTTTATTTGATTATATTTGTGTTTGCATGTGAGTGTGCATGCTTACATGTACGTGTGCACATGTGTAATGCCTGTGGAGGTCAGAAGGTGTCTAATCCCATAGAAGAGGAATTGCAGATGGTTGCGAACCACCTGACATGAGTGCTAGGAACCAATTCAGGTCCTCTGCAACAGTAGCAAGCTCTCTTAACCACTGGGCCATCGCTCCAGCCCCCAACTATATGTTTCTGTTAAGATTTATTAACTGAGCAGGTGTGGTGCACACCTTTAATTTCAGCACTTGGCAGGTGGATCTCTGTGAATTCAGGGTCAGCCTGGTCTAAAAAGTGAGTTTCAAGACAGCCAGGGTTGTTACACGGAGAAACCTTGTCTCAGAAAACAAAACAAAAAAACAAGAAAGGATTTATCTTATTTTATGTGTGTGAGTGTTTGGCCTGCATATATGTGCCATTAGTACCCTCATACCTGCAGAGGTCAGAAGAGGGCATCAGATTTCTTGAACTGGAGTTTCAGGAGATTCTGAGTCATCATGTGGGTGCTGGGAATGGAAACAGAGGCCTCTGCAAGAACAACAAATACCCTTACCTGCTGAGCCATCTCTCTAGTCCACTGACCATACTTTTTAAAAAGTAAAATTGCCATAAAATAACAGTGTTTAAGGGGCTGGAGAAATGGTTTAGCAGTTAAGAGTACTGGCTGTCCTTCCAGAGTACTTGGGTTCAATTCTCAGCACCCAACATGGTGACTAATAACCATCCATAACTCTTTTTTTTTCTTTTTTCTTTTTTTTGGTTTTTCAAGACAGGGTTTCTCTGCAGCTTTTTTAGAGCCTTTCCTGGAACTAGCTCTTGTAGACCAGGCTGGCCTCGAACTCACAGAGATCCGCCTGCCTCTGCCTCCCTAGTGCTGGGATTAAAGGCGTGCGCCACCACCGCCCGGCTCCATCCATAACTCTTAATTCCAGGGGATTTGAAGCCCTCTTCTGAGCCCTGCAGGCACTGTATGCACAAACTTACATGCAAGCAAAACATTCATACACATTTTTTTAAAGTTCATATTTTGGTGGCTTTTTCTTTTCTTGAGATGGGTGGTTTTTTTTGTTTTTTGTTTTTTTTTTGGCAGAGTTTCTCTGCATAACTGCTCTGGCTGTCCTGGAACTAGCTCTGTAGACCAGGCTGGCCTTGGATTTACAGAGATCCACCTGCCTCCCAAGTGCTAGGATTAAAGGCATGGGGTCTGATTTTTGTAACTCACTGGAACTTTCTGTCCTCCTGCTCAGTCTCCCAAATGCGGGGGGGACTGCAGGCATATACCAGCACACTAGACAAATTGCTTAGTTTGGCATATGAATGCCCACCAAACTACACCAAACCAAAAGACAATGACTATATCCATCAGTCTCAGAATTCCCCCTTCCCAATAGTAATTAATCCATTTCTCTTACTTCCTCCCTTATTCCCATCAACTGTTCGTTATAGATTTCTTTTAACAACTGTACTAAGATTCAGTTTATACCTCAGACAACCTCCCTCATCTCTTCATGCCATCCTTATCTCCATCACTTTGATGTTCATTGGTCTGCTATCTCTATGAGATTTCCTTTTCTGAACAGACATGCTTCAGTTCCAGCATTCAGGAGGTTGAGGAAGGAGGATCTCAGAGTTCCAGGATAGCCAAGTCTACATAGTGAGTCTATTTGTATTCGACAAAATTAAAGAAAATCTATCCTATCTTTGTAAGTTTAAAGTTTTATATCTAGTTTATTTTTTTATCATAACTAAGGAAAACTATAACTACCTAGTCTTCAACTCCATCAAAGACCCCAGAAGGATATAATATTACCTGAGTAAACAGGAAGTACATTATAAGCAATTTCCAAAACTCTATAAATGACAGAGACATCTCGCTGCCTGGACAATCACCCAAAGTTCTTCTGTAATGTTAGGGCATCCCTTTTCAACCTACAGGCCTAGAGTATCTAGCTGATTTCTCGGTGAAGCAGGAAATTTGAAACTGTTCCACCTATATTGGCAGTTTGTGAGTCATTTTTCTCTGTGTCCTGTAGAATGTCTGGCAGACTCTTCCATGAAGCAGGAACCCTGAAGGAATGACCCACCTTGTTTTGGCAAGCTCAGCAGTCATTTTTCTGTGGGTCCAGTTTATACAGCATATTTCAAGCAGTCCAGGCAAGAGCAGTTTCTTGCCCAAATGGCTAGCCTTGTCACGTTGAAAGCAAACTCCATAAGGAATTTCTTCAATGCCCATCATCCTCTTTAAGTAAATTGGTGCTGCCAAGGAGCAGACATGTCTCACGCTTAAGAAAAGTCTAAGTTTTAGAAAATATTTTAAATGCAATATTCTTCAGGTCTTTGAAGGGTTTGAAGATTA
This sequence comes from Arvicola amphibius, assembly GCF_903992535.2. NCBI lineage: Eukaryota > Metazoa > Chordata > Mammalia > Rodentia > Cricetidae > Arvicola > Arvicola amphibius. Next base: position 25,535,520 of record NC_052052.2, on the reverse strand, counting down.
CCTATTCACTGAAATATATCTCTGCATATCTAGAAAACTAGCATGACTATGACTATAAGTTTGGCTATTATAAATGACTGTTAATTTGTATTTTTAATTATATACTACATTTTTAAATGAACTGCATAAATACCTTAAATGAGTATAAATGTACATATGGTATAACAAAATTGACCTTAAATCTGTATCAATATACAAAAATCCTTTACATAAAAATAAAAACATATGTACAGGGTAGCAAAATTAACTTTAAATTTGTATCATTATGCCAAAATTCATGTCAATGAAAAATATCTGAGATTAATAGTTGTCGTTTTATCCTATATTCCTATATTTCCATAAATATAACAAACATCCATAACGTACCAAATAGCCAAAGATCATCTATTCCCTGCCCCTACATTCTTGGGAATGTACATATCATTTTTTCCAAACTGCCTTTTGCTGTCTGCAGATGAAGTATCTTTGGGGTCCCTGAGAAAATTTAAGATAATTGCTAAGTCCTGGGAAGACCAGCTATAACCTTTGTTGATAGGTGTCACCCGTCAAGGTTCAGGAGGTCTCCCTTGATCAAACCTGGTCCATCTTAAACTGGAACAAATCCATAGTCTCTTGTTTCCTATGGAAACAAAAGCAAAATTGCTTCTCCAATGCATCTTTTAATTTCCATTTTACAAATACATTTTTTGACTTACGTTTTAGAGTTAAGGCATCTTAAAAATATTTGATCATATCTCCTTTAATCTTATGTCTCTCAGCAGCTGTCCTTTGCTTTTTAGCAACCAAAAAATTTAAAATCAACATAATACTATACAGGATCCAGACACCCCATGTATTTCGCATCTTTAGATGGCTTTTTAAAATATTACTTTTGCTGTCTCTTTAAAGACTTTTTTTATTTTTGAAAATCTATTATTTCTTTCTATACCTATTTTCTGTCTTTCTTAAGCTTCCATACATATATTTTTTAAACACATTGTGACCTGTTTAGAGGTTTCTTTTTCTCTTAATTTGTCAATTGGTAATGGACTAGATATTATTGATGTATTATATATAGTTATTGAACTTATTGTATATGATTTTTCTTATATTAGTTATAACCTTTTATATTTTACACAAAAAGGGAGATGTAAAATGTTTTGCTTATGCTCTAACAAATAAAGCTTGCCTGAAGATCAGAGGGTGGAGCTAGCCACTAGTTAACCATAGAGGTCTGGATGTCTGTACAGACAGACAGGAAGTGATATGGCTGGGCAGAGCGGGGGAATATAAGGCAGGAGGAGACAGGAGCTCAACCCTTTTTTGTCTGAGGAGTTAGCAAGGTAAGAGTTGTCTGTTGCTTGCTCCTTTGCCTCTCTGATCTTTCAGCCTTTATCCCAATTTCTGGCTCCAGGTTTTTATTATTAAGATCAATTAGAATTCATAGAACAATTAGTGCCCAACTTTAGGGCACAAATTCACAAAAAAGCTGCTTGTCTGTGGCTTTGCTGTCATTGGCACACGCCAGAGTTGCATATGAAGGGGGGGGGGCTTCCCGCCAGAGTTACCGCTGCACTGGCTAGGTTTTTTTTTTTCTTTTTTCTCCAAGCCTCTGAGTGAGATTTGGATTCTCCTGTTGCAGCCTCTCTATATCAGAATCCAGCTACCATCCAAACTCCAGAAGCAACGGGGCTCCAAACACCACAGGACTTACCCGCCCTAGCCTGGATACCTCAGCTGGTAGAGCATGAGACTCTTAATACTTCACCTTGGATGCCAAATGTACCTGGAGACTTTTTTCTGCCCTGCCTGGTCCCACTTGTTGGGAGCAGTGAGACCCCAGATCCTGAATTTCTTGTAATCCCCTGATCTGAGTGCCTACAGCTGCTCTGAGCGTGAGACCTTCAGGAGTTCCTGATGGCAGGAGAGTGGTTTCTGGTGGGTTTGGCTGGGGCGTGGCTATCTCTATATAATCTGCCTCTGAACACAATAAAGGGGGCATTCTTGGGGAATTCAAGGATGGCCCGTGTTGCTGTCTCTCTGTCTTTGTGTGTCTGTGTATTTTAACCTCCAGCCCTTTGCCCAGAAGCTCGGTAACTGGGTAATAGTGCACAGAGCACAGACACGGGGGGCGCGGTGCATGGCACCCACTGAATCAGCTTCTCTCCCGACCGCCTTTCCCTGCAGCCACTTATAAAATAATCATTCGGAGGCTTAATATTAATTATAATTGTTTGGTCAATGGCTCAGGATTCTTACTGGCTAGCTCAATATATAAATTAACCAATTTCTAATACTCTGTGTAATGTCATGTGCCCAATGGCTAACCAATAATGCTCTGGCATCTTACTCTTCCAGCGTAAGATGCTGGAGTCTCCCTGGCTCCACTTTATTTATCCCTGTCTCTCCACTTGGATTTCCTGCCTAGCTATATTCTGTCCTGCCACAGGCCAAAGCAGCTTCTTTACTAGTCAATAGTAATAAAACATATTCACAGCATACAGAGGGGCAATCCCACATCAGCCTGGATTGGTTTTTAAAAAATAATAAATTTTTAAAATTACTATTATAATTATTGATGTTTGGGTGCATGTGTATGATGTGGAGTAGAGGGCATGCTTATACCAGTGTATGTGGTGGTCAGAGGACAGCATCATAGAGTTGGTTCTGAGAATTGAACTCAGGTCATCAGGCTTGCGCAAGAAGCACTTTACATACCTTATATCTGCCCAGGATCAGTTTTAATTGAATGAGGTTTTCCCTGTAAGGACTTAGATCCTGCTTTTATCTTCATGTCTGGCTATTAATTAGGCACTTGCTGTTTTACAAATTTTTAGGCTGGTGACTTTGTGTTACTGTGGGTGTTCTTGAGCTTTGGAATGTGGTCAAACTCTTTGAAAAACAATTTGATCTTTTGTTGTTTGTTGGTTTTGGTTTTTCAAGACAAGGTCTTATTTGGTAGTTCTGGCTGTCCTGGAACTTGCTATTAGATCAGGGCAGCCTCGATCTCATAGAAATGCCTGCCTCTGCTTCCTGAGTGCTGGGATTAAAGGCATGCACCATCACACCTGGCCTATTTGATCTTCTTGAATCTTACTTTTGAATTTTGTCACTTGAGCTCAGAGGTACATCTAGTTAAGGGTTAATTTCTCCAACTACTGAAGCAATTCCCTTATTACTAGTTCTCTAACTGATGCCCTATAAAGTAGAAAATTCCCTATTCAGTTTTGTGGAGTAAGTGCTGTTCCCAGCCATTCTCAGTACTGCTCCTCTAACCTTTTCTAGATCCTTCCTTGACCTGGGGTGGTTTGCTCCCATCCAGGAGAGTTTGCTCCTCTGTATCCCTCTCCTCTGGACTCCAGCTGCATCTCTTCAGCTTAGTTAGGCTGCTGGTCTTGCTCTTTTGGGATATAGCGTAGAAACTTCTGACAGTCAGATGGGGCAATCACAGGTTAAGGTTTACCTTGTGTGTTTTATCTTGTAGGAATTGCCACTTTCTACGAATGCCATTATTTTATACATTTTATCTGGTTTTAAAAATTTTTAGGCAGAGTGTTGAACCTATTCCTTATCATTTATTTTATCTTTACTATGTATGTCTCCTATGTAGTTTGGGCTGCCGTCAAACTCATGATCCTCCTTCCTCTACTTCCCAAATGCTGTCATTACAGGTGCATGACACCAAATCTGGCTTTTCTTATTTCTTTTTGAAACATTTTGATGACTTGGCATGGTGGTATGGTGGCATCTTCCTTTAATCCCAGCACTTGGGAGTCAGAGACAGGCAGGTCTCAGTTCAGTGCCATGAGGTCTCAAAATTTTTGTTGTTTTTTGGCATTTACAGTAGTGAAGATATTTCTCATTCTTTGAGAGTCATTCCAAGTTTCACGTATCATTGTTCAGTTTTCAGTAATACCAAATATGTCCTTGACTATGTCTTCTTGAATCCTCTTTCTATTCCAGTCCACTGCCATGCGCTTCACACAAATGGGAAGTGGAGTCTATAGCAGCTTACTCTTCTTCAGTGACTTTTATTTAACCCCTGGTCCTGTGGAATTTTCTACTGAAGTCATTCTTGCTGGGTTCATTGGTAAATTTCCAGCTGCCTATTGTAGTGTGTTTCTATCAGCCTGTATTTGATAGGCCGCTGGTCCTTGTCTCGCATGGCTGCACTGTACCTTGATTCTTGTTTGTGTGCACTTTCCTGCTTCACTTCCTTCTTTCTGACAGCAGTGTCTCAGTGTTGGGGTCATTTCATGCATTGAAATTCTCAAATTCTGCTTTGAGCCTCTGTTTCCTTTGCTCATATGCTCTTTCATTGTGGTTTGCCGTTTTCTGTGGCTTCAGCTGCGATCTGGGAACATGAACCCCAGCCCAAGTCTTTATTGACATTTCCTAGAGGTGGTGTAGACTTGATATGCCTATTACTTCCCTGTGCTCTGTCTTAGTTCTGACTTTACTGTGCAGTCAGCCTGTCATTCGGGCTAGAAAGACTGGTGCTATCGCATACTCACCTCTCCCCAAGTCCCAGGTCTATTTCAGCTTTACACATATTAGATCTTTAATATTTTGAAATTTATCCCACAGGAGGAATTCCAGTGATGATGGCAGAGTGAAGTGGTCTCCTGAACCTTCACAGATAATAATGATAAAATCTTTCTTTCTTTCTTTTCTTTTTTTTTTTTTTTTTTGAAGAAAAAGTACATAAAGGAACAGGAAAGAACCTAGAAGAATGTAGAAGCTAGAGGAAAGTTTAATTTTGAAAGATGAAGACTGGCGGTGATAAAATGTTCATTTGCAATTTAAAAAGTATTGCCTGGGGTATCCAACAGACTCCCTACTAGAAAAGCGTGCCTAGGGGAAGCCTGACTGTCTCATGGCTGCCAGGACCAGGATGCACAATAATACTATGTGGACATTTAGCAAGGAGGACCTTTCAAGGAAACAAAATCCTAAACAGTAAACAACAAAGAAGATGAGCCCCAGAAGACTGTAAGCTATGATCCCTGACTGAGCCTCTGTACTGTACCCATGTGGGGAGACTGCAGGAGGCCTGCTGAGGAAGCGTGCAGGGATGAAGGAGGCAGAGTTGATTTGTGAAGACAGTTTGTGCCAGGTTGAGCTTAAAGTTTTTTGCTCTTTACACCAAGTACATCTCCTAACCATGGGGAAGCAGGTGGTCAAAGTCCAAATTCATAGGGTTTGAGATGTTAGAAAATAAAGTCTGTGACCGAAAAATTAGAGAGGATTCCTTTCTAAGCAAGGAAAACAGTGACGGCTCTCAACAGGACAATTGTATCAGCAGCTTCAAGATTCAGGGAACGTCTCAGAAGAGGGGGCAGAAGGAGACCAGGGAGAGTGCTGTCACATGGTCTTCTGGACATAGTGTGACAGTTGTCAAAGACTGGCCTTGTCAGCATTCTGTCACATATGGAGGAGGGGCTAATGAGGCCTCACCCTCCTTAAGGAACTCCTTAACTCCTCAAGGGCAGTTAGGGTATCATTTAGCTTTCCTCATCCACTGATAAATTCCCCATTCTCTAGCAAATAATTGCTGAGCCATGATCATGCAATCAAGCATATTAAACACAGTGGGGGAAAGACATGAGTAGGAGGGGAACTTGCTGGGAAGAGGGGTTCAATGGAAGAGGGAGGGGTGGTAGAGGATAATGGGGGGATATCAAAAATTCATTACATGAATGTGTAAAACTATCAATTTTTTTTTTGTTTTTGTTTTTTGTTTTTTGTTTTTCGAGACAGGGTTTCACTGTAGCTATCAAGCCTGTCCTGGAACTAGCTCTTGTAGACCAGGCTGGCCTCAAACTTACAGGGATCCGGCTGCCTCTGCCTCCCGAGTGTTGGGATTAAAGGTGTGTGCCATCACCACCTGGCCAAAGAATAATTTTTTAAAAAGGAAATCAGAGTGACACCAGGCCCAAACCTGAGTGACTATAATCAGGGATAAAAGGCTATCAACAGAAACTGACCCCATGTTGACTCAGATGATGGAATTAATGATCCAAAATGCCCAGGTAGCTGTTGTATATGTATTTGGAAACTCAAAGGAAAACTGCCCATTTGAAAGTGCAAGGAAAAGAAATGCATACCAGAAACAAAGCAAACTACTTTTGTCACAAGTGTAATTATGCACCAAAAAAAAATTGTCTGAACTCTACATGGGAGATAGCAAAGTTGTAGGGTATATGGTCAATATGCAAAAATCAACTGTTTGATATATTAACAATGTATATAGAAACTGAAGTTTTTAAAATGTGCAGTAATATTGAAAGCCATGAACTAATTAGGAATAACAGACAAAATACATCCAAAAGCTATATACTGAGAACTATAAAACAATGCAGAGAAAAACTTGAAGTAAATAAATGGAGAGAAGCCATTTTAATGGGTTGTCTAGTGTTTCCTCTAGGACTCCTATTTCTTCTCGTCCCCTTAGATGTTCCTACCACATTTGGGAGCAGGGTGTTTGCAAATGTAACTTAAGGAGCTCAAGAAGAGATATTTTTGGATTGACCTTGGAATCCAGTGACTAGTGGTATTGCAAAAGAAAGGAAATAGAGATTTAGATTCTCAAAAAAGGAAGATCTTGTGAAGACTGAGGCAGACATTAGAGTTAGGTTGTTATAAACCAGGGACTGTTGTCTTAATTACTGTCCTGTTGCTGTGAAGAGACATCACGACCAAGGAAACTCTTATAAAAGAAAGCATTTAACTGGGACAGTTTCAGTGGGTTAGTCCATGGTCATCATCATGGTGGGAAGCAGATAGGCATAGTGCTGAACCATCAGCTGAGAGCCTCACATCCTGATCCACAGGCAGCAGGCAGAGAGAGACACTGGGCCTGGTGTGGAACTTTTGAAACCTCAGAGTCCATCCCAAGTGACTCACCTCCTCCAACAAGGCCACACCCACTCCAACGAGACCATACCTACTAATCCTTCTCAAACAGTTTCACTAATTGGAGACCAAATGTTCAAACATATGAGCCTACGGGTGTTTCTTATTCAATCCACCACAGATGTTAAAGTCTCTGGGAGCTAGACAAGACAAAGATTCTTTTGCACTCTGCTGCAGGAGTGGTCCTGTCGTATTGCCTTCAGACTTCTATCTCTAGAACCAAGACAAAGTTCTATTGTTTTAACTACTAAATTTATGGTAATTTTTCATGGCTGTTCTAGGAAACTAATACAGCTGTTCTCATGGATCAATACTGATGAGCAAAAGAAATGATTTTGGAAAAAAAAAGTTAGAGGACCTAAACTAACTAAAAGATGTATTATAACTAAAAATTTAGTAACCCATTATACAGTTCTCCGGTAAATACACAGCAGATATTCAACATTAATCATTAGGAAGCCACAGTATAGTGTGCAGCATGAATAATAAAAACCCAGAGACAGATATTGGGGTTCAACCTGAGAATCAGAGAAGCAAAGCAGCCAAGCCACTAGAAATCTTCAGACTGAAAGAGAAAGAGTTCCCGTCTTATTCATAGAGGCATGCACCACCACTGCCTGGCCTGTATGGCTAAACAGTGTGACTGTTTTGTGTTCTGGTCTCCAGGAAATCTTTATTTACTGAAACACAAATAATATACCACTGTATTTCTCCTTTTTTGTCTCAAGAGTAGAAATGTATGTACAGTATATTTTAACAAAATTAATCTCAAATTTGTATCAATATACAAAAATCCAATCCAATGTAAAGCGTTTAAAGCTAGTAGTTGATTTTTAAAAGTAGATTCAATTGTCTGCCTTTTTATCTTATATCTATATCCTCCCTTTTTTCCTTACAGAGTAGATTCAATCATCTATCTATCCTATCATATTTGTATCCCATTTTTTCTTTTTTAAAACAAGGACTCTGAATCCAATCTCCTTTGTTCAACTTTCCTCCTGGCCATAACCAATTATAACTTGTAATAAACCACCCTAAACAATGACAAATATCCATATCCCATTGAACAACCAAAAACCACCCACTCCACCTCTTGGGAATATGGGCATCATGTTCTTAAATTTACTTCCTGCTGTCTGAGGGATCTTGAAAAGAAAAACTTGGGTTAATTGTCAAGTCCTGGGAGAGGTAGCCATATCATTTGTTGTGCAGTCTCTGTGGAATGGGAAAGTGCAGGGCTCGTCTCAAGTCCTGGCTAGAGTAGTCTGTTAGGCTGGATCATCTCAGCTAGCCTCCTCGAAATTGTTCTGAGCAGTTTGTAGTCCAAAGCCGATCTTTAGGTAGTGTTTTTCAGCTTAGTGGTGTTATCATAGTCTGGAGGAATCGTTGTTTGGCCCTATCCTCCTTTTGGAGACATCAAAAGTTACTGTTAGGCATGTTCATGGTTCACGGAAGAAAACTGCTAGAGACTCAAACCCAAAATCATGTACATGTACAGGAAGGTAGATGGAACCTTTTTCTAGAATTAGTATTCTATATGACCGTAATATTATGACAAAAAGTTTAATATATATATATAATCTTATAAATCTTATACCTTAAAAGCTGTTAAAGAGTCAATATAAAACCAAAGGATTATGAGATTAGTGGCAATAAAATAGTCCTTAAATGTTGGTCTTTCTTCTGACCCATATCAAGTGGCTCTTCTGACATGAGACAGATTTTGGATTTCACTTTAAAAAGTATGCTTGGGTTTAGAGAAGGAAAGCCACATTCAAACTCTAAAACCAGCTTTAATTTTTTAAAGATTTATTTATTTATTATGTACAGTGTTCTGTCTGCATGTGTACCTGCAGGGCAGAACAGATCTCATTATGGATGGTTGTGAGCCACCGTGTGGTTGCTGGGAATTGAACTCAGGTCCTCTGGAAGAGCAGCCAGTGCTCCTCTGAGCCATCTCTGAAGCCCTTTAATTTTTAATTAGATGGGACTACAAAAAACCATTTCCATTATACATCTGTAGAGAACAGCAGAAACAAACATTTGGGAAGATTTATGAAATTCTAATGTGATATACCAATAGGCCAATTTACTCTTTTTCTTGAGACATTTTGTCTGGATGATTTGTTCTTTTTTCTTCAGATGTCTTATTTGTCCAGTGGTCTTCAGGTTCCTTGGCTGGATGCCTTTATTCTCCTGAAAAGACAGAAACAAAAGCCCTTCCCCAACCTTCATTTTGGAGAGATTCTCTTTTGGCAAATTATATCTGATCAAATGAAAAGCATTTGTTAGTTTTATAGGTTAGCTTAGATTAAATGGCCATGGTGCTTAATGAACTATCATCTCTTCTAATGAACGGGTCTCTCTTGTTCAAATCAAGTCATCAATTTTGATGGCATCCATAGCTTTTCTTCTCCTGTGGAAACATAACACGTGTCCAGGTTTCCATTCTAAGGTCATTACATCGTTAAAGTATATTGACTGATTTAATTCTGCAGTTTCTTTCTACTGTCCAATGTCTCTCTACAGCTGTTGTTCCTTTCTCATTAGCATGTAGAAAATTCAAAGTTAATGAAGCACTATGCAATCTATTTTTGGGGTTATTTATCATCCCTTTCTGTTTATGTAACATATCCTTTAGAGTTCAGTTTGATCTTTCTATAACTGCCTGCCTTGTAAAATTGTGTGGTTTACCTGTAATATTATAATTAAATATTATAATAAGCAAAAAAAACTATTTCACTTTCTTAGAGCATTGTCTCTCTTTATTTGTACTGGTATACCCAGGATAACCATATCTTCTAGCAAATGCGTGACTGCTGAATCACCTTTTAAGAACTCAAAGCAGTTGCCCGTTGGAAACCTGAATATGTGTCAGTGGTGGTGTGTATATGTTTTAGTTTTCTAGATTCTATAATATGGAACACATCTGTCTGTCAGATTTCATTCCTTTGAGTACCCTTTGGGTTACTTCCTACAGATAGTGGTGTTTGACTGTATAAAGAACAAGTAGGACATTTCCTTATAATTTCTATGGCTTGTTGCCATGTGATGGAAAAGTTTTCTTTTAAACCTTTGCTATTGACATGATTTTTTAATGAAATTCTGAGGCCTCCAAGGACATTTATAATCAATAATTAATCGATTTCTGCATTACCTTGTACTAGAGGCCCTGGCAGACTCATATGGGATCAGATGTTTGTTATGTATATGGGACGATTCCTTTTCCTGATTGTATTTTGTAACTCAATAAATAATAAAATCAATTCTGTATCACCTTGTATTAATTCAGTGGTTTCAATATGCAAAACAACCATTTCTGCATATTATGAATTGGTAACTATGTTGAGAGGTTCTTTAAAATCCCTTAGTACCACGAGAATAGCATATAATTTTTTAGCATATACCTAGATAGCTCTTTTTTATTCATTTTTATTGAGCTCTACATTTTTTTTCTGCTCCCCTCCCTGTCTCTCCCCTCCCCTTCAACCCTTTCCCAAGGTCCCCATGCTCCCAGTTTACTCAGGAGATCTTGTCTTTTTCTACTTCCCATGTAGATTAGATCTATGTATGTCTCTCTTAGGGTCCTCATTGTTGTTTAGGTTCTCTGGGATTGTGATTTGTAGGCTGGTTTTCTTTGCTTTATGTTTAAAAAACCACTTATAAATGAGTACATGTGATAATTGTCTTTCTGTGTCTGAGTTACCCCACTCAAAATAATGTTTTCTAGCTCCATCCATTTGCCTGCAAAATTCGGGATGTCGTTATTTTTTTCTACTGTGTAGTACTCCATTGTGTAAATGTACCACATTTTCCTTATCCATTCTTCAGTTGAAGGGTATTTAGGTTGTTTCAACGTTCTGGCTATGACAAACAATGCTGCTATGAACATAGTTTAGCATGTGTCCGTGTGGCACAATTGAGCATCCTTTGGATATATACCCAAAAGTGATATTACTGGGTCCTGGAGAAGCTCATTTCCCAATTTTCTGAGAAATCGCCATACTGACATCCAAAGGGATTGTACCAGTTTGCATTCCCACCAACAATGCAGGAGTGTTTCCTTTACCACACAACCTCTTCAACATAAGTTGTCATCTGTGTTTTTGATCTTGGCCATTTTTATAGGCGTAAGATGGAATCTCAGTTGTTTGGATTTGCTTTTCTCAGATGACTAAGGATGTTGAACATTTTCTTAAGTGTTTTCAGACATTTTAGATTCCTCTGTTGAGAGTTCTCTGTTTAGGTCTGTACTCCATTTTTTTTTATTGAATTATTTGTTCTTTTGGTGACCAATTTCTTGAGTTCTTTGTATATTTTGGAGATCAGACCTCTGTCTGATGTGGGGTTGGTGAAGATCTTTTACCATTCTGTAAGCTGTCATTTTGTCTTGTTGACCATGTCCTTTGCTTTACAGAAGCTTTTCAGTTTCAGGAGGTCCCATTTCTTAATTGTTTCTCTCAGTGTCTGTGCTACTGGGGTTATATTTAGGAAGTGGTCTTCTGTGCCAATGCATTCAAGTGTAAGGTTCGGTGTGGCTGACTTTATGTTGAGGTCTTTGATCCATTTGGACTTGAGTTTTGTGCATGGTGATAGATATGGGTCTATTTTCATTCTTCTATATGTTGATAAAGAATAGCATATAATTTTGACTTTTATTCAGAATCATAAGGGCTTTGATCCACTTTACTTAAATTTTCTGATTTGTATCATGCCTCCCCTGATTTATTTGCATCAGTATAAAATGTAGGGGCTCTAGTTATTGGTGTGTCCCATACAATGTGAGGAAGATCCAGTTAGTTTTCTTTATAAGTTGAATTCTCTTGCTTTGGGGATAGTTGTTGTTAATCTCTCCCAAAAATTACTATAAAATATTTGCCAGGGTTTATTGTCTTCCCATAATTTGTCAATTTTATCATTTTTAAGAGGTACTATAATTTCTGCTGCATCTATTCCTGCTCATTGACTTCTCAATTTTCCTTTTAGAATTAACTCAGAACCTTTTCCACATAAGCTTTTCATTTTTTACTTGGTTTTATGTGGTAAAAAGATCCATTGTAAGATAGTCTTCCTGGGGCTTGAGAGATGGCTCAGAGGTTAAGAGCACTGGCTGCTCTTCCAAAGGTCCTGAGTTCAACTCCCAGCAACCACATGGTGGCTCACAACCATCCAAGATGAGATCTGGTGCCCTCTTCCGGCCTGCAGGGATATAGAACACTGTATACATAATAAATAAATCTTTTAAAAAAGATAATATCTTCCCTCTCCATAAAAATTTCTGTAGGGTAATATTTGGGGAGTAATATGACCAGAATGCAGATCTACATAATCCACATGTGCCTTCTGCAATTTCTCTTCAATCAAAGCCAATTCTCTTTGAGCTTCAGCTGATAATTCCCTGGGACTATTTCAGTCCTTGTCACCATCTAAGGTTTTGTTTAAATTAATCAATTCATTGGGTTTTATACCAATAGTTTGCCATAGATGGGAAATGTCTCCTAGCAATCTTTGGAAGTCATTAAGAGTCTGCAATCAATCTCTCCTAATTTGCCCCTTTTGGGGTCTAATTTTTTTGTAAACCTATTTTATAACCTAAATAATTAATAGAATCATCTCTTTGTATTTTTTCAGGAGCAATTTATAAGTCTCAACAAAGCAAATTTTTCTTTACTTCTTCAAACATACTTTCTAAAGTATCTACATTTGAATCAGATAGTAAAATGTCATCCATGTAATGGTAAACTATAGAGTCACAAAAATGTTTATGTATCATTTCCAACAGTTGTTGTACAAATATTGGCACAGGGTGGGTCTATTTAACATTCTCTGTGGGAGAATCTTCCATTGATTTGTCTTAGCAGGCTGAGAATTATTATAGGTAGGTATTGTGAAGGCAATTTTTTCTCTATCCTTTTCTTGTAAAGGTATAGTGAGGAAACAATCTTTTAAATCAATAACTATAAGAGGCCATCCTTTAGGCAATAGAGAAGGTAAAGGAATATCAGGCTCTAGAGACCATTGGCCGAATCATGTTATTAACAGCTCTTAGATCTGTTGGCCATTCTCCATATTCCAAGTAGCTTTTTTGTTTTGTTTTGTTTTTTGTTTTTTCAAGACAGGGTTTCCCTCTAGTTTCTAGAGCCTGTCCTGGAACTAGCTCTTGTAGACCAGGCTGGCCTCGAACTCAGAGATCCGCCTGCATCTGCCTCCCAAGTGCTGGGATTAAAGGCGTGTGCCGCCACCACCTGGCTTCCAAATAGCTTTTTTTTTCTTTCTTTCTTTTTTTTTTTTTTTTGGTTTTTCGAGACAGGGTTTCTCTGCAGCTTTAGAGCCTGTCCTGGAGCTAGCTCTTGTAGACCAGGCTGGTCTCGAAGTCACAGAGATCCGCCTGCCTCTGCCTCCCGAGTGCTAGGATTAAAGGCGTGCGCCACCTCCCGGCTCCAAATAGCTTTTTAACAACAAATACAGAAGAATTCCAAGGGCTGGTTGCTTCTCCAATATGCTGAGCATCTAGTTGCTCATGTACCATCTGTTCTACAGCCTGCAGTTTCTCTTTTCTTAAAGGCCATTGATTAAGCCGTACATGTTTGTCTGTCAACCATTTTAAAGTTAGGGCTATTGGTGCCTCTGGAAGATCAGCAGCTGTTTTTCCCTGTTCTTATATAATGTGAATGGTCAGTGACTGTTCTTTATAATATCTTATAATATTTTCCCTAGAAACATATGTTATTTTATGGTTTTTTTCTAAGATTAGGGGAATGTTAATCTGAGTATTCCATTGCTGTAACAAATCATATCCCCATAAATTCATTGCTTTGTTAGTTTTTATATTCCTCTCTGTCCTTTGGGCCCTACACGTTCAACCCATCTCATGTTCTGCTTTACCTGAGATAAAGTTCCGATCCCTAAAAATTGAACATTTACATCCTGAAGAGGCCAATTTGGATGCCAAGATTCTGATGAAATTATTGTTACGTCCACAACTGTGTCCACCAGACCTTCAATGATAATGTCATTTATTCATATTTTTAATTTTGGTCTTTGTTCATTTATAGAAATTTGTCAAAACATTTGCTTTATGGTTTCTCCTGAAGTTTTTGTTCTCTCTTCTATACCTATTCTGTTATCCAGAGCAGTATGGTTTCTTACAATGAGCATTAAGTTCTTTAATTCAAATTCTTGAATATTCTTTGTTGACCTACATTCATTAATTCAATGCCTGCCATTGCCATACCTTCCACATAATCCAGAAGGGAGGAGCATTCTCAGTGGATTATTTTTAGAAAAAAACATTGTTTCTAGGAATGCCGTGTCTACAATCCCTTTTAAGCTAACGTTGTTTGCCATAATTGTAACAGTTGACATTTTGATTTTTCCTGGGACCTCTGGAAATCACCTCTCCTATCCATACATCATCATGGTCATGAGATTCAATATTAATTGTATCTTGAATCCATCCCTCCAAAGGTGCTGTCCTTGTTTTTAATGTCTTATTATCCTTTTGCATAGAGAATTGGCATTTTCAAAAGCCAGAGGTTCAAGTATTATTTGTCTGGCTTCTGAATTTGGTATCATTCTTTTTACTGCTGAAGTCAGTCTTTGTGAGAAATCTGTAAAGGCTTCCTTTGGGCCTTGCCTGTATAACTCTAGTAAATGACTCAATTTTCTTTCCTATTTCTCCAATTTTGTCTCAATTATTCAAAGCTGCGGTGTGGCATAGACTCAGGGTGTGGTCATCATATACAGCCTGCCTTTCGATAGTAGCATAGACTCCTTCTCCACTAGTTTGATCTTGGGAGATTTCCATACCTCTAACTTTACTCCACTGTTTAATAGTCTTAGCCTCTTCTCTGAACCAGGTACTCCATTGTAATTGTGGACCAGGCTCTAAAACACCTTCAGCCAAATCTATTCAGTCATTAGGGATAATTCTATTACAAACTGACCACAAGTTTAACATTTGTTTCACAAAAGGTGAATGCATGCCATATGAGACTGATGTTTCCTGGAATCTCCTTAAATCTAACATTGGCCTAGGAGTTCAGTTAGCTGTAACAGAGCCTCTGACATTTGGCAATTCCTATAAGGCTACTGGATGTGTTAAGGTTGGTTGTCTGAAAATCTTAGGCCGTTCCTCTCTATTATTACAATGTAATGTAGAATTTGGCTCTCGATTAAACTCCTCTGTCTGGATTTGAATATCTCTGTGATCTGTTTTATTAGATTTTTCTAAGGCCTGTATCCTAGCACTCAGATTAACTAACTTTTTTAGTGATAAGACAAAAATGATGACTAAAATAACAGAAACTGCTAATATTTACAACTGACATTACATAAATCCATCTAAATTAGAAAGCCTCAATTTAATTGTGCCATTTTCAAACTGTCTAACATATTATCATAAAAAGATTCAAATCCCTCCATTGTAATGTTTTTTCCCATTTTTTTTTTTTTTTTTTGGTTTTTCGAGACAGGGTTTCCCTGTAGTTTCTAGAGCCTGTCCTGGAGCTAGCTCTTGTAGACCAGGCTGGTCTCGAACTCACAGAGGTCCGCCTGCCTCTGCCTCCCGAGTGCTGGGATTAAAGGCGTGCGCCACCACCGCCCGGCCCCATTTTTTTTTTTAATGTGGGAAAAAACTTCCTCTTTTAACTAATTCTTCCTCTTAAGAATTCCCAATTGTCTTACCAGATCTCCTGGTGACGTTGACGAGGATGTGAGGCTTATTCCTGCTGCATAGAACAGTGAAAGACTGACTGGATTTCAAGGCAGCTGCCTAGTTAGTTTGGCAGCAGCCCGAGAAGGGGGTTCAGGAAGAGCCTGCAACCCAGGGTGGGGAGAGAGAGAGAGAAAATGAGAGCACGAGCACTGGCTGTCTGAAAAATGCACAGAAGATTGTTGTGATGGTGGGGGAAAGGGAGGGGATGGGGAAGAGAGTGGGGGGAGCTAGTCAAGAGCAAGTGAGACCTGTTGCTTTTGGAGCCCAGGTGCTTCTGGAGCTTGGGTGGAGACTGGAGACTGTTTCAGAGAGCTGTAACAGGAAAATGCCAAACTTGCTCAGAGGATTGGATAAAAGAAAAAAAAAAAAAAAAAGAAAGAAAGCCTAGCTGGGTGGGGCAGAGCCCCACATGCAGCTCTGGCCTGTCCTGGTGGCTAAAAGCCACAGACAAATGGCTTTTTTTGTAAATTGTACCCCAGACAGACAGCAATTGTAGCATGAATAATAAAAACCCAGAGACAGATATTGGGGTTTAACCTGAAGACCAAAGAAGCAAAGCAGCCAGCCATTAGAGAGCTCTTACATCTATGAAGTCTTCAGACTGAAAGAGAGAGTTCCTGTCTCATATATAAAGGCATGCACCACCACTGCCTGGCCCCTGTGGCTAACTAGTGTGGCTGCTGGGATTAAAGGTGTGTGCCACCACTGCCTGGTCTGTATGGCTGACTATTGTGGCTGTTTTGTGTTCTGGTCTCCAGGCAAGCTTTATTTATTAAAACACAAATAATATACCACTATAATGCTGACCCCACCTTTAGAAATAAATCTAAAACTCATTCACAGCAAATGTTGGTAAGGTCATAGGATACCTAGAATGTCCAAATCAATGGGCATGCTACACAATTCCCTCAGCAACTTTTGAGAGCTATTGAAAGTTTGTTCTTTTATTTATTGAGATCGGGTCGCACTGTGTAGCCATGCCTGGTCTTGAACTTGCAGTAATCCTCCTGCCTCTGCATCTGTCTCTGCCTCCCAAGTGCTGGTATTAAAGGCATGTGCCACCACACACAACTGTTCCAGACATTTTTACAAAAGCATGAACTGAGCTCAGTGGTAGAACAGTGGGCTAGTCTGTGTGAGGCCTTGGGTTTGAAAACTGAAAACAGAGAGGGGTCAGGGAGAGAAAGGGAAGAGGAGGAGGAAAGTTCAAAATTCTTTGACATAGGTGGCACTCACTAGGCAGGCAGGCAGGCGGAAGCAAGAGGATCGTATTGTGGAAGCCAGCCTGGGTTACAGAGTGAGACCCTGTCATCATGTCTTTCTGTTCATGTGACATTCTAGAATGGAAAGTGATTGTTAATGGGAGTGAGTAAGTAGAGGGTGCTGCTTGGAGACTGTAGGTTGGGAGGGGAAGGGAGTCCAAAGGAACATGGGGATCTTTGGAAGCTCATTTGAATTGATGATTTCATAGTTGTTTACATCGGTTCAAACTTGACCAAGTATAAGCATTAAATATCTTTTGTGTCAATTATACCTTAAGAAAGCCTTTAAAATGGACAAAGATTTGATTAGACCTCATCCAAGGGGAAAAAAATGGTCAGTAGGCACATGAAAATATCTCCAACATTATTAGTGAAGGAAGGAGGCTCCCTGTCAAAGCCACTAGAATAACAAGGAAGTACAGAACAGGAACACCAAGTGTTGGGGAAGCTGTGGCCTGGAGCTCTTGTGCTTTGCTGTGAGAGTATAAGCTGACATTAACTGTCAACTGTTCAGCTAACCATTCAGAAAGTTAAACATGCTGGCTGTGGTGGCTCACACCTTTAATCCTAGCACTTGGGAGGCAGAGACAGGTGAATCTCTGTGAGTTCGAAGCTAGCCTGGTAGTCTACAAAGTGAGTTCCAAGATAGCTAGAGCTGTTATACAGAGAAATCCTGTCTCAAAACAAAAAACAACAAAAAAAGAAAGGTCAAACATTCAGTAAGTATAGTCAGCAATTCTACCCCTAAATATTTATCAGTGAAAATTGGGCCAGACACAAATCTTAGCATTCTAGAGGCAAAGGAAGAGGCAGGCAAATCTCTGTGAGTTCAAAAACAACCTGGTTTACATAGCGAGTTCTAGAACAGCCAGAGTTATATAATGAGATCCTATCTCAAAAAAAAAAAAAAAACTTGTTTGTAAAAATATATATATCCAAATATTTTTTTTTTTTTTTTTTTTTTTTTTTTTTTTTTTTTGGTTTTTCGAGACAGGGTTTCTCTGCAGCTTTAGAGCCTGTCCTGGAGCTAGCTCTTGTAGACCAGGCTGGTCTTGAACTCACAGAGATCCGCCTGCCTCTGCCTCCCGAGTGCTGGGATTAAAGGCGTGCGCCACCACCGCCCGGCTATATCCAAATATTTATAGCAGCTTTCTTTATAACACCTGGGGACTGAAAACAACTTAAATCTCTACCAGTAAATAAATGGAAAATAAGTTTGCTATATCTGCAATAAAATACTGTTCAGTAAAATAAAAAAAAAGTACTACCAATACATTCAGTACCATGGGCTAATCTCAAAACCTTGTTGAGTGAACACAGCTAGAAATAAAGATAGAGCACATACAGTTCCTTTTATAGAAAGTGTAAGAAAACACAAACTAGTCTTTCTGTGACAAAACAAATGAGTGGCTGCCTGAGTCTGGAGGTGGAGGCAGGGACGTGATGAAAAGGCATCAGTGAGCCCTTGGGGCTGACGGAGATGTCCGTCTCTAAGTTGTTGTTATGTGGGTGTGTGCATTTGTCAAAACTTGACCTCATGTTCTGATGTGAATTGTGTTTCCAGTAACTTGATTTGTAAGGCTCCCTACCCCCATGCTGGCTTAACCAGGTGGGGGTCCTGTTGTCACTGCGCTTCTTGGAGCCCCAGCAATGCAGCATGACCTAGACAAACACTTGATTGTGCCGTTCTCTGCATATGGTCCTCTAGCATTCATCAGTGTGGCTCTGCCTCTCCCTGTCTTCCAGCTCATCTCCATTGCTTCTGCCTCTTGCTGTGCTTATGGCTTTTAGTCCCCAACTGCTCTATGCTAATTTCATGTCTGTGCCAGTGTTCCTTCTCTAGCCCTTTGTGTGGTAAACAGTTGTTCCCCTTATAAAACTCAGCTTAGGACTCTTCTTGCCCAGAATCCTTCAAGAGAGAAAACATGACATGTTCTCAGTTACTTCTTCAGTTCATCGTGACTTTTATAGGAATATTTACTGTTTGACCTTATTATGCTTTTAGTTTGTTTTCCCCTGTTAGCTAAGCATAATATTTGGATATATATATATATATATATATATACACACACACACACACACACACACATATATATATATATATATATATATAATGTATACAATATTCAGTCTACATGTATGCCTGCAGGCCAGAAGAGGGCACCAGACCTCATTACAGATGGTTGTGAGCCACCATGTGGTTGCTGGGAATTGAACTCAGGACCTTTGGAAGAGCAGACAATGCTCTTAACCGCTGAGCCATCTCTCCAACCCCCTTGGTCATTTTTAAGTTTAAAAGTTCTTTAATGTATACGGGTGTTTTGCCTGCATGTATGTCTGTACACTGTGTATGTGCTTGGTCCCACAGAGGCTAGAAGAGGATTTTTGGATTCTTGAAACTGAAATCACCATGTGGGTGCTGGGAATTGAGCCCAGGTCTTCTGAAGGAACAGCCAGCGCTCTGAACTGCTGAGTCATTGCTTGAACTCTCTGGTTTTTTTGTTTGTTTGTTTTTTGTTTTTTTGGTTCTTACTCCATAGCCCAAGCTAGCCTCAGATTCTTGTCAAAAACTCTTTGCCTCAGCTTCCTGAGTGCCAGAATTTTAGGTGAGAGTCTCCATGCCCAGCTTATTTTGTTTTTGGTATGTAATTTGTGGTTCTGAGGATCAAACCCAGGGCTTTCACATGTCTGGCAGGCATTCCATCAATGAGTCTTTAGCTCCAAATTTTAACACTATTTGACTTTGGGTGGTAAGATTAATTTCTTCAATGTTTTTGATACCATTTCATGAGCCCACCCCAATGAGTCTGTAACTTTCGCTCACTGAAGTTAATCTTTCATATTTTTTAGGTCCACAAAGTCGTCACAGTTTCCAGTCCTGTCACCTCTGACCATACGACACAGACTCCTGATTGGCCCAAGAATGTGTCCGTCCATCCTGAACCAACAGAGCATTCCAGTCCTACATCCAGTGCTCAGCAAGTAAAAAGCACTGAGCACAGCCCAACTGATCCCCCTCTTCCAGTGGTCCCCTCCTACAGCTATGCTACCCCTACGCCCCAGGCCTCTTCCCAGAGCACCTCAGCACCACACCCAGGTGAGGCTCACTGCTCCTGTCCTTGGAGATGAGAGAAGAAAGTGGAGTCTTCCCACTTAGAGACAACAGAGGAGGCAAACCCGACTTGTACATGACCCTGTCTGTGCCCCTGAAAGTGTGGGTTTGGAGCCCCAGATCCCTATCTCAGCAGCTGCCCACCTGGGAGACTTGGTGGAATTCATTTTCTCAGAGCCACTGTGACCTGAAGGCACAAGCTGTGCTGGGGATGCTGTGCACACCTGTTATCTGGGGGTGAAGGCTGGAGAGCCAGGAAGTCAAAATCACCCTTGACTGTGAGCTTGAGACAAGCCTGAGCTATGTGAGACCATCTCAAACAAACAAACAAACAAACAAGCAAAAACCTAACTAACTAACTAAATAAATAACTGGGGCGGTATGACGGGTGGTGCTAAGAATGAAGAAACAGATGTGCAGGGAGGCAGTGCTGATGTGCCCCTCTGCCTCCCGGATGCCTGGCTGTGGTTCAGCCTTTTGCCACCTTATTCTCAGGACAAGCATGGGAAGGGGCTTAGACCTAG
This sequence comes from Arvicola amphibius, assembly GCF_903992535.2. Classification (NCBI taxonomy): domain Eukaryota; kingdom Metazoa; phylum Chordata; class Mammalia; order Rodentia; family Cricetidae; genus Arvicola; species Arvicola amphibius. Next base: position 25,515,012 of record NC_052052.2, on the reverse strand, counting down.
AGCTTTGCCTTACCAATTCTGCCTGGTGGTGCAGGACTGAGGGACCAAGTAGAGATAGTCCATCAGCAGGGGCAAGGCAGAACACTTTTTTTTTGTTTTGTTTTTTGCCACTTTTGGTTTTCTGGGGTCTCCTTTGCTTTTAATGAAATTTTAATGACATTGTTCCAGTCCTGAAGCCACATGTGATTTCTGTGTTCAGGAGAAAGCCTGTGGAGTTTCTATGAAACTGAAGTGTTTGGCTTTTGCTGTATTGACTAGCCGGATTTGGTCAGTTATACTGAGTATAATGACCCCCGCCCCCCGAACGTTCCATTAGAGAGGATTCCATCTCCTGGGGCAGCTGGAGGTTACAGTTTCCATAAAGGTTATTGCTTCATTTCCTCTCTAAGTGCAATGTTCCCGAGCAGAGGCAGATAAACCTCACGTTCCTTACTTGTTCAGGAATCCCTTTGCACCCCCAGCCTTAGAATACAAGTTGACCAGTCTGCTGTTTCCTGCAAGGCCTCCTAGAATTGAGGCCTCATATCCAGTAAACAGCTATTGCTGGAGGACTGAATCAGTGGTTTTCAGTTGGTGTAAACCATCTGCTTTCCCCAGCCCCCCAACAATTGTTTGATGCAAAATATCAATAATGCCAAAGTTGAGAAACACAGACACACAGGAGATAGGTGGCAAATAGTGTGAGCAGTGCACAGCTTTGTGCTGATTTGGAAGTTCCAGAAATGCAGTGATCTGGAAAGAACTCTTTGAGAGGAGACAGTTTAAACTAGAAACAAAGTAGAATACAGGAAAGGTAAACATCCCGCTTGAGCCAATAGCTGCAGCAGCCCCCATGTGCTTCCCAGAGGCTCCACAGCTTCTGTGATGCTGAGAGGGAAGGTGGGACTGGGTTGGAAAGGTGAGTCCATGTGGTTCTCCTATGCCAGCTTAGGCCTTTGTGTGGGAGGCAGGAGATTGATGGACTTGTCATAGCAAGACCGGATGGGCTGAGTAGGGTGGGGCACAAGTGGGAAAGGAATTAAGAATCTTGGAATAATCTTAACCTGTGAACAATGAGTCGGTAGTCGCAGACATTGGAAAAGGTGGGCCTTCTGACTGACATCCTTGTTATTTATATGCCTTAAGAAAAAGGTATTCACCTGATAAAAGTGGGCATTGAAGCAGAATTTGGACTCTTGGGAAAGTAGTATATAAAGCAGATGTGGAGACAGACATTAGTGCAGTACAGAAGTCGGAGCCCTGAGCTCTGCCTGGTGTTGTGAGCGCTTTAATGTGGAGGCAGTCAGCAGGAGTGTGAGTGCCACCAGCCTGAGGTGGGGAGCAAATCTAAGAAGCAGCTTTCTGATAACCTCAAGAGACCCTTTCCAATGGAAAAGTGAATACCGAATCAAACTTGAGGGGATTAGAGAGTAGACAAGTAGCAGATGAAGATGGTGGCTGAGGAGAGGGTATGGTGTGCTTCTGCTCACGGTGCTGTCACTTGGTTCCAGCTGTAAAGGAACTGGTGGTGTCTGCTGGGAAGAGTGTTCAGATCACCCTGCCTAAGAATGAAGTTCAGCTAAATGCCTACGTTCTCCCAGAACCAGAACAAGGTAAGCTTTTGGGAAACACAATTGTGTTTGCATTGGTAGCTACAAGCTTCAGTGTATTTGCTTTTGGAACAACCCTGTGAAGACAGGATGTGGCATGTGGGCATACAAATCTGCAGGCAGCACAGGAGGTGATGTTCTGTACAGCTGGAGAGCAGAGACTCTGCTTTCTTAGCCTGCTGGGTCTCACATATGCTCCATAAGTGCTTTGTCATAGAGCTGCTCTCCCTCCTGATCCTGTAGGCTTCGATGTCAAGCCTAATTCATTCAATTATTTTGAGCAAATTACTCCCTGTTTTTTATTTCTCAGTAAAGTTAGGAACAGAATATCTATGCCCCTAATATAAAAGCTCCCACTTATGTAAAAGAAACACTTCTAGAACTCAAGGCAGCCATCAAACCACACACACTAATAGTTGGAGACTTCAACACTCCTCTCTCACCAATGGACAGGTCAATCAGACAGAAACCTAACAGAGAATTGAAAGACTTAATGGAGGTAATGAACCAAATGAACTTAACAGACATCTATAAAACATTCCATACAATATGACCTGAAAGGACCAAATGTGACGGTATGTAAGTGACCTCTCTGGTGCCTAGCCGACGCTCTTTACTGGGAGTCTTTATATATGATTGTGTTGTGTCCAGGTAAAGGGGACAACCAGGCTGAAGTATAACTCAGTGGTAGAACACTTGGTAGGGGGAAAAAGGAAGGAACAAAGACTCAGATATACTATTTATTTTGGCTAAACAATTAGTAAATAACAGGTGCAGACCTTGAAGTTATTCAAGATTATTGCTAATATAGATTTTTACTTGAGAAAGTCAAGACTGGCAAGATGGTTCAGGCTATTACCACCAAACCTGATGACCCGAGTTCAAGTCCCAGAACCCACATGATGAAAGGAGAGAACTGACTCCTTCAGATTGTCCTGTGACCTACGTGTGCCTGTGCACACACACGCACACACACACACACACACACACACACACACACACACACACACAGAGGAGGTGGGGAGGTAAGTTCAACAAAAAGATTTTAAAGAAAAAGAAAGTACAAGCTTCAAAATGGCAAATAAAATTTATATTTATAAGTCATATAAGGGAGTTGGTGACCACTAGGTGTGGTAGTGCACGCCTTTAATCTCAGCACTCAGGAGGCAGAGGCAGGCAGATCTCTGTGAGTTCAAGGCCAGCCTGGTCTACAGGCGAGTTACAGGACAGCCAGGGCTACCCAGAGAAACCTGTCTCAAGAAACTTAAAAAAAAATTATACACACACACACACACACACACACACACATACATATACACACACATATGTAATGATATTTGATTTTAAAAAATAAGAGAGTTGGTGATAAATTCACTGTTTCAAATCTTGTAATATGAAAATCCATTTCATCTTTTAAGTGTGTGTTAATATACCAAATTTGACTCATAAACAGCCATAATCTCAGCTGGGTGGTGGTGGCGCATGCCTCACACCTTTAATCCCAGCATTTGAGAGTCAGAGGCAGGCGGATCTCTGTGAGTTCGAAGCCAGCCTGGTCTACAAGAGCTAGTTCCAGGATAACCAGGAATACACAGAAGAAACCCTGTCTCTTAAAACAAAAAACAAAACAAACAAAAAACCATAATCTTTTATGATCTCCTGTGACAGGAAGGGTTTGGTTTGTGTTTTACATTAAAAGGCTGACCAACTTTTAAGAATAATAAAGCTAATCCCCTTCTATTCTGTAAGACCACTTCTGAGAGGGAAGTCAATGACTCTTCAAGTTTGGAAACAGATTGTTCTAGAGCCCTCAAATCTTCATCCATGGCTGTTCTTAATTCGCTAAAGTACTGAGGGGTCTGTATTAGGGCAGCAGTAATTGCCAACACCTGAGGCTACTCCAAGGCCCAGTTCAGTGACTATGTTTCAGGAACTAGCTGAAGGTAAAGTTAGATTGTAATCTTGAGAATAATCTTGAGAAAGGAACTAGCTGATTATGACTTTGGGAGTGGTCTTGAGAGACAGGGAGTTGCCCCCTGGTGATCATCATTGGTATTCTCGGAATTTTCTACACCCTCCCTGCCCCTTTTGGATCACTGGGCAGTGGTTTCTTCCCTTAAAGGCCCCTTCTCCTGGTTACTCGGGGTCGAACTCTTCCCCTGTGTGGGTTATGAGTCTCGGCCCCAGTGCACTGGTTCCCGTCTCATCTCATCATTAAACCTCGTGTGATTGCAGCAAAAAAAAAAAAAAAAAAAAAAGGCTGACCAAGTAAAATGCTCTTCCTCTTTCAGGATGAGCCCTTCCATTTTATGTTTGTGTGTTTCTGATTCTCTTATTCTTTGTTGTTGGGTCTGGAGAAACTGCTCAGTGGTTAAGATCATGTTCTGCTCATCCAGAGGATGAGAGTTCAGTTCCCAGCACCTACATTGGGTGAATCATAATCACATTTAACTCTAGCTCCATCGGGACTGTAGGGCACCTGCACTCATATGCACATACCCCCACACAGACACATACTGCACATAATTTTAAAATAATGAAAATAAAATCTTTTTGGAATGCGTTCTTCGTTGTTTTTGAGACAGTCTTATTGTGTAGTTCTGGCTGGTTTTGAACTCATTGAGAATCACCCTCCTTTGCTTCCCAAGTACTGGGATCAAGGGTGTGCATGTGGTTGAATTCAATATTCTCAATGTGGGAGTCTAATACTAAGTAGTATATGCATGCCGAATATACTTTCTCAGAGCTGGAGCCCTGTTCCACTCTGTATTTTTGTTCTTGAAGTAACATTTCCTTATTAGGTCATTCCACTTTTTTTTATTGAAAAAAATTTTCACGTTAATATATTTTGATCAAGTTTTTCCTCTCTTCCAATTTCTCCCAGATCTCCCTTATTTTATATTTATATTCTTATTTTCCTCCCTCTTTCAAGAACAAAACCAGATAAAAAAACAGAAACAAACAAGAAACAACAAATTTGAGAATAGCTTCGTCTACAGAACTAGTTCCAGGACAGCCAAGATGACACAGAGAAACCTTGTCTCAAAAAAACAGGGCTGGAGGGCTGGAAGGCTGGAGAGATGGTTCAGAGGTTAAGAGCACTGGCTGCTCTTCCAGAGGTCCTGAGTTCAATTCCCAGCAACCACATGGTAGCTCACAACCATCTGTGATGGGATCTGATGCCCTCTTCTGGCGCGCAAGCATACATACAGATGGAACAATCATACACATAAAATAAATAAATATTTAAAAAAATAAGGTTGGAAAAAAATAAAAAAAAAATTAAAAAAAAATTAAAAAAAAACGAAAAAAAAAAAAAAACAAAAAAATAAGGTTGGAGAGGTGACTCAGTAGTTAAGAACATTTAAGAGCTCTTCCAGAGGTCCTGAGCTCAATTTCCAGCAACTACATGGTGGCTCACAACCATCTTTGATGGGATCACATTTCTTCTTCTGATGTGCATGAAGGCAGAGCACTCATATACACAGAATATATGAATAAATAGATAAAAGATGGAAAAAAGAAACAACCACCAAATAAAATTTAAAAAATAAACACATGCCAGGCAGTGGTGGCACGCCTTTAATCCCAGCACTCGGGAGGCAGAGATAGGCAGATCTCTGTGAGTTCAAGGCCAGCCTGGTCTACAGAGCTAGTTCCGTGACAGGCACCAAAGCTACAGAGAAACCTTGTCTCAAACAACAACAACAACAAAAACTCACATAAAAAGACCAATAAGACAAAAAAATGCCCAAAGCAAAGCAAAATGAAATGAAGTCCATTAAAAATGCCATTGAGTTTGTTTTGCTGGGTATGCCCTTAGTGTGCTTGATATACCTAGGGACTCCACTGGAGGAAACTGATCCTAGGATCCTAGGCTGTGTGTGTGCATGTGTGAGAACAGCTAGAGATGACAGTGGGCCAAATTATCATGCTAGTTTGGTGGAGGATCACTTACAAAATAAAATTTGCTTCTCAGGTTTTGGGGATTAGGCATTGTGTTCAACATTTGAGCTCCTCAGGTAAAAGTGTGGCCATGCTTTGCTGAGCGCTGTGGACTGTTTTCTCTCTCCCTGGAGCAGCCAGCAGCCCTCCTGTCACACCCACCTTTCCCCGTGCATCTTCCCCAGCTGAAGATTGCTTTCCTGGGGGGGGGGGGAGATGGTCCCTCATAGATGACGGGGATTCTACTACCCTCATGCTATGCAACAATACAGTCTAAGCTTTAAACGAGGACCATTTACTGCTTCATTTGATCTTAATTAATTTCAGTGGGGCCTGTTTTAAATGGGCCATGCCTTGCCATCTTCTGCAGGGTGTTATTTAGCTCAGCAGGAATGAAGTAGCTCTTTTAACTCACCAGGGTGTGATGACCTCAGCTAGACTAGCATTGTTAGCACTCTGTAAAATGCTATTTTTGAACCATGTTATTTAGAAGTCATTGCTGTTCTTTGTTGGGAAAGAAGTTTTGTAAGAAAATGACCTTTGTTCCCAATCAGTTCATCTGTAGTGGTTGGTAGGGCATGTATCTTCAGTGAGAGATACACCATGAACAACCTGATTTTTTTTAAAGGGAGGATTGGCTGGAGGGTGGGTGTGGGGCAGAATGAGCACTATTGAGAGAATGAAAGAGACCCTGTCTGTGGCAGAGTCAACAAGAGCCCTTTCAGGAAATGGTTGGCTTCCCTACAGCTTTAGGGCAGCATGTTAAAGCCACAGCTTTATCAGGATTTAAAAAAGGTTTCTTATTGGCAGGCTGTAGAAGCGATTTGTTATTGGCAGCCTTTTGTGTGTAGGTGCATGTTTTCATGGTTTTCCTAACTGCCCTTCTATAGGAGAAACCTACACCTACGACTGGCAGCTGATTACTCATCCCAGAGACTACAGTGGGGAGATGGAAAGGAGACACTCCCAGGTCCTCCGACTGTCCAAGGTGAGTTTGCCTCCTTCCACCTGCTGGGCGAGGGGAGAGCCCCTGACTGAAACAGGGAATACAGAGTTTCTGGTCACACTGAAGCTGAGAACAATCTTTTGTGGTGAATCTTTCAAAAGTCTCCATGGCGGACAGCCAGTGTTTGTTTAGTGTATGATTCTCAAATTTTCATTGCTGGTGAGAAGACTACAGCATGCTAGAGATGGCTGAAAATATACACTCAACAGCTCTGTGAGGTGACATAAGCACTTCAGAGTTCCAGAGATAAGCAAGGTTATTTGTGTCCGTATGACTGGATCTTCAGAGTAGTTATGGGCAAGAAGATGTTCATGTCCCTTGGCCCAGTGGCTCCCGCATTCAATGACAGTTCACTACATACTCTGGTAGCCACTTGGGATTACCCAATGATTAATCATAATCTTTTCTTCCCCCTGGAGACACAGTCTCTTTATGTAGATCAGACTGGTCTCAAACTCAGAGATCCATCTCTGCCTCTGCCTCTGGAGTGTTGGGATTAAACGCGTGTGCCACCACATCCAGCCAAAATCATAATCTATGTAGGCAGAAGCTGCTCTTTCATTTCCCAGCCACCTAGACCCGAAATAATTACACAGAAACTATATTAATTAAAACACTGCTTGGCCTATTAGCTTATGCATATTTCTCGCTGGCTCTTACATCTTAAATTAACCCATCTCTATTAATTGGTACATCACCACAAGGTCGTGGCCTACTGGCAAAGTTCCTGTGGGCTCTGGTGGGCATTCTTCTCCCTTGGCAGCTACATGGCATCTCTCTCACTCTGCCTCCTTTTTCCCAGCATTCAGTTTAGTTTTTCTGCCTAGTTTTATTTTGCCCTGCTGGTAAGCCAAAGCAGCTTTATTCATTAACCAATGGTTCACAGCATACAGAGGGGAATCCCACATCAATCTTAATATTTAGGCAGCATAAGAAGCAAGTAATTACAGCAAAGGGTTTGTGGGCAGTAATGGGCCACTGATGGTTATCAGTAGGATCACTGAAGTCCTGGTGCTTACTGTGGGTTTCTTAGAGTTAACCTACTTGGGTCATGAAAGGGGCCCTCTTTACTGGGTAAAGGGTGTGTGGAAAGAGAATACTCTAGCGACAGAAGCCCTGGGCTAGAAATCTCTCAGAGGCAGGACCTGTGGTGGAAGGAATGCCACATGGTTCGGCCTGTGAAGAACACCCGTCAGGGAAGGAGGAGGTCCTGGTGGCAGGACTTTGAATGTCTTTGGCTCTTTATTTTTCTTTGTGTGTGGCTGTCAGGCCCAGCATCAAGTGCCTTTACCTGCTGAGCCATCTCGGTGGCTTTACCTTGAGTATTTTCTATAGAGCAGAGAGCCTGTGAGAGGTAGGTTCAGATTCTCAGTTTAGAAATCCAGCCTTCCACAGATTGGCGGAGATAAGATGCAAAGGGGGAAGATGAATAAGGAATCTACTGACACATTTAGGTAGGAAATGATATTATTCTGAGATTCTGAGAAAAAACACTAAAGTACAATTAAAACAAGAAGCCATCTATTGAGTTCAGACCATCTAGCAGAGATGTTGATAATTGTTTTATTTAATTATTTTTATTGTCATAAAACCTCAAAATAGCACGTATTAAGATCTCTTTTATAAATGAAAAAATAAAAAAATATTTAAAAATATTTAAAAAGGGAATGGCTTGGCCAGATTTCACAAAGCCATTAAGTGGTGGGTTGTATCTAGAACGTTCCATCCCAAAGCCCACACTTGGATTCCTAACTGCTGTGATGAGTGGATGAAGAGGAAGGCAGGGGGTACGTGGGGACAGTCGGATGAGGAGGGGGTGCGTGGGGACAGTCGGATGAGGAGGGGTGTGCGTGGGGACAGTCGGATGAGGAGGGGTGTGCGTGGGGACAGTCGGATGAGGAGGGGTGTGCGTGGGGACAGTCGGATGAGGAGGGGTGTGCGTGGGGACAGTCGGATGAGGAGGGGTGTGCGTGGGGACAGTCGGATGAGGAGGGGTGTGCGTGGGGACAGTCGGATGAGGAGGGGTGTGCATGGGGACAGTCGGATGAGGAGGGGTGTGCGTGGGGACACTCGGATGAGGAGGGGTGTACATGGGGATAATCAGATGAGTTTGAGATACTGGATGGGGATACTGGGGGAGAGAAGTCCAGGCTGAGTCTAGCTTTTAGAGGTAGAGGAAATGAGGACAGAAAAACCAAATTTGAAGGAGATTTAAAGATAGGTGATTGAGTCATTTGGAGTATATGACTGAGGTGCATATGGGACATTTGGGTGGAGTGGATCCATTGGCAGCTAGAAGAAAGGACTAGAGACCAGGAGATAAGTCATCTGGATTGAGAGATAAATTTGCAGATCTGCTTAAAATCAAAGGTGTAGTCACAGCTCAGGGTAGCCAGTGGAAGTGTGTGGGGTGAGGCAGAGGACATGGGGGGAGCAAGGTGGAAGCCAGGGACAAAAGCATTTTGAGGAGAGACTGGCTGAATGGTATTCACCCAAAAAAGAAGAAAATAAGGAAAAATCTTTATTTTCTTCCATGATGTTCATTTTAATCATAACTAAAACTTGGAACCCGCTCAAGTATCTAGCAATGTGGAATTCTTGTGTGAATTATCATACATATATTCATGCAGTGTTTTATAGTCACTATGATAAATGAATGTTAAAGAGACTATATCATGGGGCTGGAGAGATGGCTCAGTGGTTAAGAGCACTGACTGCTCTTCCAGAGGACCGGTGTTCAATTCCCAGCACCCACATGGCAGCTCACAACTGTCTGAAAATCCAGTTCCAGGGATCTGACACCTTCACACCCGTGCACATAAAATAAAAAGATTTTTAAAAAATTTTAAAAAAGAGATTATATCATAATCAGGGACATTACTTATGCTAACTGAACAAAATAAAAAACAATAAAAAGTTTGATACCTTGATTTTTAGCTAGTCCCCAATACCTCTGAAATTTGGCCTGGGATAATACAGGTAATGTTTGGCTCTGAAGAAATGAGTTGAAGCCAAGCATAGTGGTGATCACCTTTAATTCCATCACTTGGGAGGCAGAGGTAGGGGTATCTCTGTGAGTTCAAGACTAGCCTGGTCTACAGAGCAAGTTTCAAGACAGCCAGGGCTGCAAAGAGACACCCTGGCTCAAAAAGAAAGAAAGAGAGAGAGAGAGACAGAGAGAGACAGAGAGAGAGAGAGAGAGAGAGAGAGAGAGAGAGAGAGAGAGAGAGAGAGAGAGAGAGAGAGAGAGAAAAGAAAAAAAAGAAATGAGCTTGAATAAAACTATTTTTTTTGGTATGTGGTCAGGGATTAGAGGGTTTTCTGGATAGTGGGACAGTGGTGGTCTCACTGTGCCTTCTCTTTGGTCGTTGTATACACTGGGTGGAAACCGAAAGGGAAAATCAGATATTTAAGCATGATTTGATTTTTTTGTTTGTTTGTTTGGGTTTTTTTTTGTTTTTTGTTTTTTTTTTTTTGGTTTGGTTTGATTTGTTTTTTCTGAGACAGGGTTTCTCTGTGTAACAGCCCTGGCTGTCCTGGAACTCACTTTGTAGACCAGACCAGCCTTGATCTCAGAGATTTGCCTGCCTCTGTGATGGGATTAAAGGTGTGCGCCACCATTGCCCTGTTTGTTTTAATTAAATTAGCTTTTGTATATATGGGTGATTTTTCTGCATGCATATCTCTCTACCACTTGTATGCCTGTTGCCCAAGGAAACCAGAAGAGGATTTCAGATCCCCTGGGACTTTAGTTAACAGATGGTTGTGAGATGCCATGGGGTGTTGGGAATTGAACCCAGGTCCTCTGGAAGAACAACCAGTGCTCTTAACCACTGAGCCATCTCTCCAGTTACCCACTTGTTGTTTTTATTTTTAATAAGATGTTTTTCTTAGAAGTCTTGATTTTTTAATTTCATAAGTGGGATGGTTGGGTCTTCATTGTTCCTCTGAGAAGAAAATTGGAGTATAGAGAGACTGAAACATTTCTTTTGTTCCAGATACAGCCAGTAATAAGAGTCACATTAAAAGATGGGTTTCTTATTAATTTGACCCATCTTTAATCCCTTTGGCTACTTTACTTTTTCCACTTTGAGAACAAGACACAAAAAGAGTGCAGGACTCAGGCCAAGAAAGCTCATGTGCTCTGTTGTCCAAAACAGCGCTTCTGCTCCTTGCAGTCATCTAAAGGGTCTTGTCTTCCCTTGTCAGCTGACTCCAGGCCTGTACGAATTCAAGGTGATTGTGGAAGGTCAGAATGCCCATGGGGAAGGCTACGTGAACGTGACAGTGAAGCCAGGTATGCATCTACCCCAGGGCTCCCTCTGCAGGACTTCGAAGAGGGAGATTTGGCCTCAGGCTTTGAGATTCCTATTCATTTTCTTTTGGGGGTGGGTCATCATATTCTATTTATTGGGCAATTCCTAGTCCAGTGTAGTAATTGTAGCAAAGTGTACTGGGCTGGACATGGGAATGGCCCAAGCAATGACTTTCTGCCAGAGACTCCAAGTGAACAGGGCCAAGAGATGACCCAGTGTTGTAATTAAGAAACTAAGGGAGCTTGAAGCCCTGGAGAAGCCAAGTGACCAACCAGCCAGGTGACCTCATTTAAGCACTACCAGTTTTCTCACATTGGAAACTCAGTCCTGAATCCATACTGTCATTCTCTTAAAATGAGCCATGAGGCATCGTAGTTTGCATTTGGACAGACATTTGCAGGAAGCTGGAGAGAGTGCCTGTGCTGGCATAGGTCAGTGCCACCTTCTTCCTCTATTGGCAACAGAGTATTCCTTGGCCTCTAAACCCAAAGTAGACTTTTCACCAGACATTGAATGTGTGACCTGCAGACTAGATCTGTAGCTCGATGGGGAGGCGCTTGACTAGCACGAGTGGAGCTGAGCTAACCCAGAAGTAGCGATTGGCAGCCTTGTACTTTCCCGAAGCTTGACACACTGAAAGTGTGCACAGGGCCATGGAGTGATGCATTTATTTCAGTCTAGCTCTCAGGTTTGTGAGTTGAAGGTCAGTCAAGACTACACGGCTAACAGGCTCTTGTTGGCATGGTCTTGGGAACAGTCAGGTTTGGAACAGGCCTGAGCAGGTGTCTTCCATTAGAACGGCAGCCTGGTCTTAATACTTTCCTATCTGGTGCTCCTTCATTAGTCAGCCATTCGTTGAAAAGGATTTGTAATCAACACAGATAGGCCCCACCCTCCTACAGTTTTAAATTTTTCTCTCCCATTTCTTTTTGGCTCACTCTCTTGCAGAACCCCGTAAGAATCGGCCTCCTGTTGCTATTGTGTCCCCCCAGTTCCAGGAGATCTCGTTGCCAACCACTTCAACCATTATCGATGGCAGCCGTGAGTATTTGTCTAAGTGTTATAGACTGGAAGTCACTGTGAACTCTAGGGCCAGCTGTGTCCATATTCTGCTTAGGTCAGTCTTTTTAACCATGTTACAGGAAGGTCAACCATCCCTAGCAACTGACTGGGAAGTTATCAGTCAGGCCAGTTAAAATCTTGTTTGAAGGGGCTGGAGAGATGGCTCAGAGGTTAAGAGCATTCCCTGCTCTTCCAAAGGTCCTGAGTTCAATTCCCAGCAACCACATGGTGGCTCACAACCATCTGTAATGGGGTCTGGTGCCCTCTTCTGGCCTGCAGGCATACACACAGACAGAATATTGTATACCTAATAAATAAATAAATACTTAAAAAAAAAATCTTGTTTGAAGTAACATTTCTACTCAGAGAAAATAGGATTGTACATACAGTTAGAATTACCTTAGTTGAAACTGACTGGTTTACATATTTGTTTAGATGCTGTTTCCTTTCTTGGTTGTCAGAATCAAGTTCTTGGCTACATCAGTATCCAAAAGGGCTGTCCTAGGAGTGTTCAACAGACATCACTGCCTTATAGGCTATTGTCAGCCTCCTGGAGAGGCTCACTGTGCACCTGGCCTGGGTCTATGTTCCTTTTTTGTTTTGTTTTAATGATTTTTGAAGATTAATTTTTGTTATTTTAATTATGTGTAGGGGTATGTATGTGCATGTACCCAAGGTATCCCAGAGGCCAGAGGCGTTCTGCTCCCTAGATGGAGTAGAGTTGCAGATGGTTGTGATCTACCTGGTATGGATTCTGGAAACTGAACTCTGGTCCTCTGGAAGAGCAGCATGTGCTCTGGAGCCATCGTCTTTATTCACTGTGACTGTGGACCGAGGTTTCTGGAGCTGTGGATGCGGCTCAGTGGTGCAGTGTTTATATAGCGTGCACAGGAGCTGGACTGGGAAAACAGAATAAAAACCAAGCCCCAACCCAAAGTGCTCAGGTAGTTTTTGTCCTGTGCCCTGATCAGCTCCATCCCCATCACTCTGCCTGTCTTGGCACACGGACACACTTTTTGACCAAGATAGCCCCTGCTCTAGCAGAGAACACTTAAAAAGGGCTCAGCATTAGATGTCGATGGCTCTGTTAAGAGGAAGGGCCCAGAAAGAAGCGGGTGTCAGAGGAGGGGTAGAAGGGTTCCGACACCACTTGTTGCTTTATAGTTTGGAAGGTCAAAGTTGAATACTATGCAGATAGCATGAGGAGAGTGTCCCCCAGTCCTCCAGACAGCACGGCTGCAGTTGTCTGTGTCTTTGCAGAGGGACACAGCATGCCTGCACTGCATATCTGGAAACTGCACATGCAGCGGCATCTTTGCTCTCACCCACACGGCCACATGTCACACACACTGTCATTTGTGGTGGAGCTCGGCTCTGTGTGGAGGGTTTGTCTGGTCAGTGCATGGAATGCTTATCCCACTTTCAAAGCTGACTTCTGCTGAGTATGGAAAGTCAGCGTGCTTGTTTACAGTATCTGTTGGTGACCATTTAGGTTACTTGAATTCATTTCTGTGATGAGCAGTGCTACCACAAATAATATTGTCAACATGATGTTTATCATACATGAAAGTCTATCTGTAAGGTAAATTTCTAGAATTATTACACTAATTAGTAATGAAGATACATGTTGCCATGTAGAGCAATAAACTGTATTAGTTCAGCTAATATGAGGGCCCTTTTCTCCATACATTTACCATGCTGTGAAACAAAAAATTTTTATTGCATTTCTTGCTGTAAGTGCTAGGGGAGGGTGTTGCACACATGTGGAAGGCAGAGGACAACTTGTAATCAGTCTTCTCCTTCCTCCACATGGGGCCTGGAGACTGAACTCAGGGGGTCAGGCCTGGTGGCAAATGTCTCCACCTGCTGAGCCATCTTGATGGTCTGAAACTTTTTTTAAAAAAATCAGTGTGATAGGTTAAAAATATTATCTGAAAGAGTATTTTTAATTTTCATTTCTTTTAAGTGAGGGTTCAATATATTTTCATGCATTTAAGAATTGTTTTTCCTTTTTCACACAATAGCATTGATCTCCTATGTGAGAGTCCTTAGGAAATGACACAGAACACTCCTATGGGACCAACTGACCCAGTATTCCTGGGGAAAAACTGCTTTGGAGAGAGAGTCTAATTTTACGTTTTTCTAGCTTGAGTTCTCTATGTGGCTGCTTGGTTTGTGTAGATTGAGTAAGTGCTGAGGACCAACATTATTGTCTCCTAACTGATGTCCTTTGTGGTCCAGAGAGCACTGATGATGATAAAATTGTCCAGTACCACTGGGAGGAGCTCAAGGGGCCTCTGAGAGAGGTGAAGATCTCTGAAGACACAGCCATTCTAAAACTAAGTAAGCTCATCCCCGGGAACTACACTTTCAGGTAAATCAGGATTCAGTTCCGTCAACCTTGTAGGAGCGACTCTGAAAATGTCTGCTCACTCCGGGGTTGGTGGAGGGTTCAGCCGCGGGGTGACTGGTCACAGTGGTGGTGACTTCTTGTGTGTTTGTTGAGGCAGGGTTTCTCTGTGTATTGCCACGGGGGTGGGGGGGAGGGTGGTCGCCTCCAGGCAGCTCAGGGCTCGAAAGGAATCCACAGTTTTGGCATAAGCTAAGACTTCTTTCTGAGGGGGTTAGGGGAAAAAGACACTCATATGTTTTTTGATGTTTTTTTCTTTCATTTTCTGTCCTCATGTGTTCTTTCTAACTCTGTCTTTACTCTTGAAGTTCCCCTTCTAGTTCTCTCATTTTTGATGGTTTCCTTCTAGCCCGTGTTAACTCCTCTCTCCGTCCCCTTACAACTTCTACACCCCAGCCCAGTCCTCCAGGTAACACAGCAGGAGTCACCACGGGCTACATCCATTTCTCAGTGAATGATTGTAGGAAAGATTAAAAGCAGAGTCGTCCAGACAGTTCACACGCGCTATGCCTAAGTAACTTGTCACAGAGCAAGGAAGGAACATTTTTTTTTCTTAGTCAGCTCTTTCATTGACAGGCTGAAAACTGAGGTAGTTCACTTTCTTATCTTGAGAGGTAATCTTATCAGGAATTTTAAAGGAGTCATAAACCTAAACTAATGAAGAATCTAAGAAAATAAGAAAACTGTACTATAACCTATACTTCTGAGTATTTTTCTATAAAGCAGGAATTTTGAAGGACTGTTCACCTTGTTTTGGCAAAGTTCAGCAGTCTTTTCCCTTTGTGTTCTGCTTGTCCAGTTTGTACAGCAGTCAAGGCCAAAGCAGTTTCTTGCTCAAAGGGCTAGCATTGCCACAATGAGAGCAAATTCCAAATGGAGGTTCTTCAATGCCCATCATCTTTTCTGAAGTAGAGTGGTGCTGCCAGGAGCAGACACATGTCTCACTGTCACGAAAAACCTTAGGTTATTAAACATCTTAAATACCATATTCTGTAGGCCTTTAACGTGTTTGAAGACTATCTATCTATCTATCTATCTATCTATCTATCTATCTATCTAAAATATATCTATTTAACCTTGAAAACATACCTAACATGACTACAAGTTTGATTATTGTAGATGACTAACTACTAACCTGCATTTCTTAATTTTTAATTAAGTTATATAATGAGCTATATAAGCACAATATCCCAAACAAGAATAGAAATATAACTTTAAATTTGTATCAGTATACCAAAATTCATACCATTGTAAAATATTTGAGGTTAATAGTTGTCTTTTTATCCTATATTCCTATATCCCCCATAAATGATGACAAAAATCTATAACCAACCAAATGACCAAAAGCCACCCATCTCACCACTTAGGAATGTGGACATTGTGTTCTCTAGACAGTTTCCTGAGAAAATGGAGATAATGGTCTAGTACTGGAAACACTAGTTGTCACATTGTTGTCCAGTCTCAGAGCTGTCCCCGTGCAGAGGGATCGGTATAAGTCACCTGTCTTGTAGCCTTTCCTGGTTTACTTCTTTGTATCTGTAGCCAGGATTTTCAGGAGGTTCCTCATCCCCCTCCCTAATCAAACCCCATCCATCTCTCTTAACCTTGAAGGGATCCATGGCCTTTTGTTTCCTGGAGAAATAAAAGCATAACCCCTTCCCCAATACATTTTCTGACTTCCGTATTGAAGTTAAAGCATTCCTGGAGTGTTCAGGCTGGCCAATCCAGCAGGCCCTCTTACCATCCCATGTCTCTCAGCAGCTGGTGTTCACTCATGAGCATTCAAAAAATTCAATCAGCACAACATCATGCACGATCCAGACTCCCTGTGTATTTCCCATCTTTTTTAAAAAATGGTTTACTTATTTTTATTTTATATGAATTTGTTTTTTTCCTGCATGTATGTCTGTATGAGGGTGTTGGATCCCCTGGAGCTAGAGTTACTGATAGTTGTGAGCTGCCATGTGGGTGCTGGGAATTGAACCCACGTCCTCTGGAAGAGCAGCCAGTGCTCTTAACCACAAAGACATCTCTCCAGTCCCATATTTCCCATTTTTATGTGACTTTTTTCCTTTATATTACTTTACCACACACCCCCCCCCTCTCTCCCTCTCTTTCTCTCTCCTGGTTTTTTGAGACAGGGTTTTCCAGTAGCTATGGAGCCAGTCCTGGAACTAGCTCCTATAGACCAGGCTGGCCTCAAACTCACAGAGGTCTTACCTGCCTCTGCCTTCCGAGTGCTGGGATTAAAGGTGTGTGCCACCACTGCCTGGCACTTTATTCTCTCTTTAAAGTCTTTACCTTATTATTTATAAACTATTTATTTTTTTTCTATGACTGGCTATATCCATTTTTTTTCTTTCTTAAGCCTACATACATTTTAAAACATGCTGTAGCCTGTTTAGAGTTTTTTCCTATCTGGACCTGTTGTTGCTGCATGTCTCCAGCCTTTTCTGACCGTGTGAGGCAAACCTTAAACTGCTAAGTGGCATTTGCACTAACAACTGGCTCCATCCTGCTCAGATCCATGAGAGCCAAGCTTTACATACTACGAGGCTGGTCGAGGGCTGCTTTCAACTGGAGGCTACATCTAACTGCCCCAGCTCTAGGAAGCTGGTGCCCTCCTGGTGGCAAGCATTTTTACTTGGCTTTTTGTTTCTACTTAATGTGCTGGCTACTCAAGTGTTTGCTCTATGGCAGAGCCTCTTAAAGGAGTCATCTCCATTTTTTGTTTGTTTGTTTGGGGGTTTTCTTTTCTTTCTTTCTTTAGCTTCCTTAGGTCCTATGTGGAAATATGGGTCCCATTTTGGAACAGCAAATGTAACACATCTTTACCTCATTAAACAAATATTCCACATCAGAGCCTGAGCTTTTTTGTTTGTTTGTTTGTTTGTTTTTGTTGTTGTTGTTTTTTGAGGCAGAGTTTCTCTGTAGCTTTTGGAGCCTGTCCTGGAACTAGTTCTTGTAAACGTGCTGGCCTCGAACCACCTGCCTCTGCCTCCTAAGTGCTGGGATTAAAGGCGCATGCCACCACCACCTGGCTCAGAGCCTGAGCTTTCAACCACACTGATAACATACAATTTGGGGGTAAATGGGTATAGGGAATATGCTTTCTTTCTTTTTTTAAAAAAATCTGTGATATGAGAGTGGCCCTGATTAGCCTTTTGCTTTTGTTTGATTGCTTGTTTGTCTTCTCCTGCTTTTACATGGCATTAGCTTGCCCCCACGTTGTAGCCAGGTGCCATCTGAGTCTAAGACTCAGAAGGCCAGCCGGGGACCTTTCCAGGTGATTCAGAACAAAGGACCACAGCCTTTATGTAATTGTTCCTGTAATCCTCCTGACATAGGAGGCAAGCTAACAATCACAAACCTTTGAGAAGTCAGGGGACCAGGGGAAGAAGCGAACACCATGATTCCCCTTTTCCAATACTTGATCTTGTGTATGTATCTAAGTTTCTGTGCCTCTTTGGAAAGGCTGCAGTACTCAGGTCTCTGCAGCTCACAGGTGAAAGGTAAGGCTGGTAGGAAGCCCCGCAGATGGCTGGGGTGTCTGAGGCTGCTGGTGAGAGCTCAACAAGCGGCGTGTCTTTGCAGAGCTTTTCCTCTTTCTGTCAGCAAATGGAAGGATCCCAAACTCCCCGCTCGCTTACACTCACATTCTGAGGTGGTGTGAGAAGCTTTAGGCTGTTCAGCTGGAAGGCATCATTTAGGTGGAAGCCTGCTCTTATAAAAGAGCATTCCCCTCAAACCCTGCTTCTCACTGCACACACCGTGGGCATGTTGCGCAGGCCCACCCATTCCCATTTCCAGCTCCCGCCTTGCTGGAGCCAACCTTCTGGTCCGTCCCGGAGCTCTGTGTCCAGGGTGTCCATATCCATTTTTGTGATGTGCCCGTGGCTGAAACAGAGCAATGGTGGACAGCCAGACTGAGTGCTGTGCTGTCTGTGAGCTCTGCAGGAACAGAGGTCAGGGATTATTCCTTCTTAAGAATGGGTTTCTGAGCCGGGTGTGGTGGGTGCCTGTAATCCTGGCACTCCAGAGATAGGAGAGAGGCATTCAAGGGCAGCTAGGGTTTCTCTGCAACACTTACAGGGTCTTAGCACACGGGCACACACAGGCAGCAGAGCAGTCTGCTGCTGCTGACATATAGGGCCTGGATTACAAATTCTGAGGTCACTGCTGTCAAGCTGTACAACTGTGGACAACTTGGTTTTTCTTTCAGTCTCTTCATATGGGTGTGGAGATGCGAGGAGGTTAGACTTTACAGAGCTTGTGTCTGTGTTCAGTAGATACAAAGCATTAGGAACTTCACCCTGTGCAAGGAAACTCTCAGTCAGTTTCAGATGTCTCTAACATTACCTTGCTTTTCCAACAGGATGGGGAGGAGTGTAAACTCCTGCCACTGTGGTATTGCCCAGTACTGACGCTCAGTCCTCCAGGTCTATTCCTTTTCCCTTAACCTTCCTGTTGAACTCTTCTCTCCAATAGCCTGACTGTCGTTGACTCTGATGGGGCTACCAACTCCACCACTGCGAGCCTGACAGTGAACAAAGCTGTGGATTACCCTCCTGTGGCTAACGCAGGCCCCAACCAAGTGATCACCCTGCCTCAGAACTCCATCACCCTCTTTGGAAACCAGAGTACTGACGACCACGGCATCACTAGCTACGAGTGGTCCCTCAGCCCAAGCAGCAAAGGGAAGGTGGTGGAGATGCAGGTAGGAGAGCATGCTCATGTCTTCTCTCACTCAGGCGGCAGGAAGTTTCTTGAGTTGGGGTCACCCACTCAAGGTTTATTTCTGTTCCATTTTAGTTAACAGAGTCAGTTTTGTGCATTTAGATTTTTTTAAAAAAAAAATCTCCAAACTAATTCAGAAAGTTTTAGGTCTTCTGACTAGCACATTATCTGAAACCTTTATATTAGGAGGCTAGGTAAGAAATGTGTCTGTTATGGGTGACCCAACCTAGAGAGTCAAATTACACAGATGCAACCAGGGCGCAAATCTTCATAAACTCATTGGAGTAGATCATCTGGCTAATGGACATCTTCCCTAGAAGTGTTGCAGAATAGACAGGGCATTTAGATAAGTAGAGGAAGCCGGGTGGGGCAGTGCTGGAGGAGGGCTGCTGTAACATGGAGATAGGGTCCTAGTCCAGACATAAATGAGACTCTTGGGTGGAATTTTCCAGCTATTCATCACTACAGGCCAAACAAAATACCTACAAGCTGGACTCAGCCCTAGGTTGCCAGGTTTTGCATTATTCTATAGGAAGCACCTGTGTTGGAGGTTTGCCTCTTCTTTACAATGTTCCTTCTGGTGTGCAGGAAGGATTCTGTATCTCTGGGTTTCTAGACACAGCCCAAGGCATGCTTGACCCATTGTACTTGATGTGTTCTGACAGGTCTCTCTGAGGTCACAGAATCTATTGAAATTCTTATTAGTACATTGTCTCATGCTGCACTTTCAGCGGTCCTTTACCATGCTGAGCTGGGAGGTGATAACCAAGTTAGGGTTAAAGACCTGACTGAACCATTTCTGTCAAGTGAGCATTGTATGCAGTGCTGTGATCCTGGGAGTCATTGCTCATTCTTGAATTTCCGCATGTAGGGAGTTAGAACGCCAACCCTGCAGCTGTCTGCAATGCAAGAAGGAGACTATACCTACCAGCTCACCGTGACAGACACAATAGGCCAGCAGGCGACCGCTCAAGTGACTGTGATTGTGCAGCCTGGTAAGTTCCTTCCTCAGGAGCCTGGGAGAGAAGGGGTTGAGTTCTGACCTGAAGGAGCAGAGAGGTAGAAGGCATCACCCACAGAGAACCACATCTGTTGCCCCCTTGCCCTCTCTCGTAGCTAGAGGAGGCTTCTCAGCTCCAGTGTGTGCCCCTCCCTTGCTCTTTACAGTGTGTTCACATGGCCTGGGAGAGGGAGCCACACCGTGTCAAGTGTCACATGATTTTAAAGGATTGGTGTGAAGCCCACTTTATCTAGAAAGCTGTCTCATGCTTCCTACCCTGTTGCATTAGATTGCAGAGCTAAAACTTCACTGTTTTCAGAATCGCTTGACATGAATCAGTCTTATTCTTATGAGTCCCCTGATGGCATCCATCTCTCTCCCATGTACCTTGTAAAGCTCTGGGCTAAGAGGCAGAGTTCCCATGGCTACCAAAACGGATGTCCCAAGGGTCCTCTACCACCTGGAGTGTTGCTTTTGACGGCTGCATTTCTTTGTCCTAGAGAACAACAAGCCGCCTCAGGCAGATGCAGGCCCAGACAAAGAGCTGACCTTGCCAGTGGACAGCACAACCCTGGATGGCAGCAAGAGCACGGATGACCAGAGAATTGTTTCCTATCTTTGGGAGAAGACCCAGTGAGTGTTCTGTGCAGAGGTTCCTGGCCTTGGAAGAGCATGGTTTTACTTGTTTTTCAGGTTTGACTCACTCCTACTGGCTTATTCAGGAGAGGAGAAAGTAATGTTTATAATTCTAAATTTCAGCTCTTTAGAAAGATTTTCTGATTTATTTACTTATTTATTTATTTTTAGAGAAGCATGCGTATCGTCAGCCGCCCCAGGCAGTGTGTCCTGGGGTTTTGCAGGTCCAATCCATCTGCTAATGCATAGTTGGATTACATTTGAGAGGCAGGCCGGAGAGGTAATGGAGCAGAAAAATACCGTTGTTCAAAACTACCTGGTAAGGTTAGCCGAGGATGAGCAAGCAGCTACTAAGAGGAATTGAAAATTTATCTATAAAACAAAAACATGCCTATATTATTGTTCTTGGGAGACATTGTTTCTCAGTTAAGTTAGTCAAAGATCAAAGACTGTAGCCAAGATAATACTTTTTAAATTGAAATTACCTATTTGAGCCATTTTTGTTTGCAGTTTCTTTCAGCACTTATGAACCATAACAAATGGAACTTAAATTGTATACAGGATCCTGCAGGAAGCGAAGGGATTCTAGGGAAGTTGAAAAATTCTTTATTTCCAAAAACAGCAGCCACAGGACAGGTGGGGTTTAGTCTTAACATATATGTTCACACGCACACACACGCATATACATACAGACACTTTGTTACAGCACTGGAGATGGGTAGAGAAGGCTTTAGTTCCTCCTTAGGCAGTCTGTGTCAGGCACCAGACATCTTCTCTTCAGCTGCTTCGGAGATCTGGGTCTCCCTTAGCTCAGTGTGTTGTTGCTGTAACTGTTTATTGAAGGCAGACCTCAGGAACCCTCAGGCAGAATGTCAGTGGTACCTGCAGTCAGAGGTAGTGCTTCCTGGATGAGACAGACTCAGGAGAGGCCACTCTGGTGAGAGGTAATAAGTTTCAAAAGCAGAGCTGGGAGCTGGCAGCTTTCTCTGGTTGTCCTTAGTTGGAGGGATGCGTGGGTGTGCAGGGCTCTGGCTGTGTGAAGCCCTTGCCTGTGTGCTGGCCGGAAGCCTGCTGAAGGCTGCTGTGCCATGGGACACAGTGGGAAGGAGGCAGGCAGGATGTGGTGTCGCAGTGTTTTGTGGCACTGTCCATGATGTGGAAGAGACTCAGTTACAGAGCAGGGAGAAGACAGTTTTGTCCCAAGAGCCCCTCGGCAGCCCTGGCCTGCATCCGTCCCCCAACTTCTCCTCAGGAGGACTCGGGAGTGTGGATAAGAAGTGTGTTTTGCATCTTTGCAGGCAAGGGCAAACCAGCTAATGGGCCAGAAATGCTTCTCAGAAACCTCGTCCTTGGGTCATCCTGTTGAGCAGAGCTGCTCAGAGGACTATTTCTTATATAAACTAGAATAATGAAGAGTTTGAATGTTCTAGAAGCTCATATAAAAGATAAGCCCATATTTGTTGAAGAGTTGATGAGGGAAATTTTCTGACCAGAAGACGACTGTGTTTGGGGGCCAAGTGATACTTTCTCCAAACAGAATATTTTTAAACATTTTCTGGGAAAGGTTTGGGAAACAATTGTTCCTGTCTTAGTTGAGGCAATAATTGCTGTTCCTGCTGCCAGGAGAGCAGCAGACAGGTACAACTCCGCCTTCTGATTGCTGTCTTGTCTAGGGGGCCTGACGGGGTACAGCTGGAGAACTCCAACAGCAGCGTCGCCACTGTGACTGGTCTGCAAGTGGGGACCTATGTGTTCACCTTGACTGTCAAAGATGAGAGGAACCTGCAGAGCCAGAGCTCTGTGAATGTCATTGTCAAAGAAGGTGCGTCCTGCTGTGTATGTGCAGCAGCCTCCTCTGGGGTCTGATGGCCCAGGAAGCTACCTTGTCCCATTTGGGGGCAGAATTGATGAAAGGGAGACAGGGAAGCAGACTGGGGAGGGCGACTGTAATGTTGTAAACAGTCTTTGAGGGTAACTGTAAGTAACTGATTTTAGACCCCTTTCTCCCTGCACTCCCTACCTCATCCCCTGCTTCCTTCCTGATTTTCCTTCTCAAATGAATAGTGGAGGTATTAAGCAATTTGTTTTCTTTGTATTTTTAGTTTGCCCCATGCTAAGACCTGGGGTTTCTGTGACTCCCCGGTAGCAACAGTGACCCCTGCTGCCAGGCTCGGAATGACTGGCGCTGGAGTTGTCCTGGGTTATCTGGCTTGTCCCTCAGCCTTGTTGTGTTGCTGGTCGTAGAAGAACCACCCTATCAGTGGGTGACATCCGAGCAGTGTGCTGACCAAACTCTGTAACCCTCGGCCAGCCGAGCTTCTGTGCCATAGATCACACTCTTCCTTTTCCTGCGAGGTGAAGGGGGTGGGAGGGAACGGACCCTGGGGGCCCCCTGAGAGCAGCATTCGAAAGGAGAGGTCCTGGTGTTAACTGGCAAAACCAGGGTCTCGGGCTCTAAGCGCCCCCGGCCTTCATCTCCAGTCTCTAAATTTAAGTAGAGAAAGTCTCCCTCGAAGTAGAGAGCTGAAAACACGCTGTCCCCTCTGTGTGCAACAAACGGGAGAGCCTGGGAGCCTCGGCTCCAGTGGCTTTGTGCTACACCCTTGGACGAGCACTGAACAGCTCTCCCTTTAAGGTTCTTCAGTGTTAGCTCCTCATCAGCATCACAAGCAGCATCTTGCTTTTCCAGAATGTGACATTGTTTCAATGATGTCTCCTTGGTTAGAAATAAACAAGCCTCCAGTAGCCAAGATCACCGGGAATGTGGTGGTTACCCTGCCCACAAGCACTGCAGAGCTGGATGGCTCCAGGTCCTCGGATGACAAGGGGATAGTCAGCTACCTGTGGACTCGAGACGAGGCGAGCCCAGCTGCAGGGGTGAGTGGGCCAGAGTGGGAGTGCTGTGTAAAGTCAGGATAGGGGTGGGTGAAGAGGGGGATCCTACCCTCCAGTATCTGTTTTAACCACAATACCCCTATATCAAACCTAGATTGTGCTCTGGAATGGGGAGTCAAATGCCTTCCTGTGGGTCACCCTAGAAATTGGTGCACACAGCATCTTCTAGCCCCTGACCCTAAGGGCCATAAAGGGTGATGCTGTGTGGCTCAATCAGCAGCTTATTCCAAGAAAGGAGTGGCATTCTGTCCCACAACATCCGTGCTGTTCACCCCCACAGGAGGTGCTGAACCAGTCTGACCGTCACCCTGTCCTCCTCCTCTCTAACCTGGTTGAGGGGACCTACACGTTTCATCTGAAAGTGACGGACGCGAAGGGCGAGAGTGACACAGACCGGACCACCGTGGAGGTGAAGCCTGGTGAGCTCACTTCCTGTTCCTGTGCCTCCACCTCCCCGAGTCCCTGCAGACACCTAGCCAGCCTCAGAGAGGGTGGTTGTGCCGTGTCAGACAGACCTTGTGTCCCAACTCAGTCCCTTCTCCTCTGCACATGTCTGCGAGCAGGCTCGGGTACCATGGGATCTGAGCACAGGAATGGCTTGAGTCATGATTGTCTCATCAGCACCCAAATGCACAAAACAACTTATTTTTCTAAGTTGAGCCTCAGGCTTTATCTGACAATCCAGGGAAGTAAAGTGATGTCCTGCACACTTCTCAGGTTTTCAGAAATTGATGCCCTTAAATAGAAGTTTGCTTTTGTGATGCTTGGCTGCACCGGTGATAGGGAGGATGGCGGTGGGCAGGGCTGATGGCCCCTAGTAGAGATGTTAGCTCTTTACTCTTGGCCAGCTTGAGGCATGGCTCTACCTTGGGTCTCATGTGTGTTGAAAATCAGGCTACAGCCCTGGCTCTTCCATCCAAGTCTGCAGGCAAGGTTTTCTGGGCAATCCATGGTTGCTTCAGCTGTGCCTAGCAAGTGTAACCACATCTCAGTTCTAAAGGTCAACCGTGTGGCAGGCACTGAGGTCATTTCTTGGCTACCTGGACTTTCCGTGTTGGCTGCATCCATACCACCGTTAGGACGGTTGGAGGTGTACTCTCCCTCCGGTATTTATGAACAAAGCACAGCACATCCCTGAAAGTCTGGTGGGGTCTGGGGAGACCACTGACATGGTTAACTGGAGAGCTCAGCTGTGCCTGTCAAACAGGTCTTCCCTCCACTGCCCCCTCCCCATGAAGCCTGGTGCCTTGTGGTTTGCGCCTCACCCTGGGATTTGGGTGGCGGGGTGGTGGGAAGCTTTCCAAGCCTGCTCCTGATGGCTTTACCAAGAGTTTGCTCCTCTTCTTTCCCACTTGAAGAATGTCTAACTGCTGTCACCACTTCCCCTCCTGTGCCAAAGCAAAACACAGTGGCAGGCCTGTTTAACCGCTCCCTTCTGAAGCCATGGCTGATCCCTGTGCTTTGCAGACCCCAGGAAGAACAACCTGGTGGAGATCGTCTTGGATGTGAATGTGAGCCAGCTGACGGAGAGGCTGAAAGGGATGTTCATTCGCCAGATTGGGGTTCTCCTGGGGGTGCTGGATTCTGACATCATTGTGCAGAAGATTCAGCCGTACACGGAGCAGAGGTAGCTGGACAGTGAACGTGGAGGAAAAGGGAAATCCATGGAGGTCACAAGGCCCCAGCGGAACAGCAGTGGGGCTAAGTGGAGAAGGGCGGGTGCTCTGCCAGTCAGGCCTCGGGCCCTGTGGTAAAAAGTCAAACAGGCTCTGGGAGCAAGGTCAGAAGAGATCCTTTATGTTCACAAAGCTACCGTCTAAAAGGGAGACAACTGTGTTTGTCCTCACTGCACAGCTGGGGGCACACTGTGTGACCTTCAGGAAACAGCCAGGGAGGGCAGTTAGTTCTCCCGGGAGAGCTGAAGGAGGAGGAGCCCAAAGATACTCCAGAAATAAAAGTTTCCTTGCCCAGCACATACGAGATTTAAATGGCTCAGACGGGAACAGCAGGGCTGTGGGCCTGAGGTGGGATGGTGCAGGCTTCTAAAGGCAGTAGTCCAGGATGTGGTCGAAGGTGAGGCCAGTGGAGACAAAAAGTACAAACCACTCCAATTAGTACGTTGTAAAAGCAAGGCAACCCCATCTTAAATTTATCCTCAGGGAGATGAGTACTGGAGAGGTTAGAGAGGTTAAGGAGGAGCAGTTGGGAGCTTCTGCTTGTCCAGCAGCACAGTGAGTGTGCTTAGGTAAGGTGGGGGAGAAGCACAGAGGCTGTGGAGGCAGTGCTGTGCCTGCATCAGGACATTTAGAGATGAAGCTGGGCGAAGCTGCGCAGGTGATTCAGGCCATGGACTCAGGCTAGGGAGGAAGAAGGAACTCACTTGACTGTTGAATTTGGGGTAACTTCTTGTCCTCATGTAGCCCAAGATGGATTTGAACCCCTGAACCTCCTGCCTCCAGACTTTCTGAGAGAGAGGATTATAGTTGATGCTTTGGTTAGGGTTAATATTGCTGTGAAGAAACAGCATAACCACCACAACTCTTTTTTGTTTTTGGTTTTGGTTTTTTGAGACAGGGTTTCTCTGTAACTTTGGGGCCTGTCCTGGAACTCGCTCAGTAGAAAAGGCTGACCTCGAACTCATATAGATCCGCCTGTTTCTGCCTCCTGAGTGCTGGGATTAAACTCGTGCGCCACCACCGCCCAGCTACCACCACAACTCTGATAAAGGAAAATATTTAATTTAGTTCAGAGGTTTAGTCCATTATCTTCATAACAGCATGCAGGCACACGAGGAGTTGAGAATTCTACATTTGATCCACAGGGAGCAGAAGCCACTGTGTGTCACACTGAGTGTAGCTTGAGCAAGAGACCTCAAAGCCCACCCCACCGTGACACACTTCCTCCAACAAGGCCACCCCTACTACAACAAAATCACACCTTCCTATGAAGTTATTTTCCTTCAAACCTCCACATTGGGAACCTGGGGATGGGAAGTTAAAATAAGAACAAAAACAAAACCTATCAAAGACTAGGAATCAAAGCCAGGACGGATGACACTGGGACATGTCAGGGGCAAGGTGATGCATGACCCTAGAGCCCACAGCATTCAAGGGGAAAGCAGAGGAAGAAACGGTAAACCTGGAGAGAACCACAGGGAGGGTGGCTGGCAGCTAGGCATGACCTGGTGGTGGGGCTGCCTGCAGCGCATTCGGAACACACAGCCCAAGGGATATGCTCTGCAGATTGCCAACAAGGCAGGACAGTGTTACTCTACGAGCACACAGAAGTCTGCATAGAAACCTTTGCGGAAGCTGCTGCTGGGTAAAGGATGGAGAGTGGATACAGACTCACCTCTCTATTTTTTTCCCCACACCACAAGAGGGCGTGGGAAATCTCACACACGGGACACAGACCGCACACGCCGCTCTGTGACAGAACCCCGGGCCCTCGGACTTGCAAGCGCCGCACTTAATAGGCTGAGCTATTGCTCAGCTCCAGACTCACTTCTTAAAGACAGGCCACCTCTCAGCCTTTTTGTTGCCTCGGGCAAAGTGCCAGTCTAAGGAACTGGCTGTTGGAGAGGTGTGGGATTCAGACAACACAGGTGATACTGGGTCCTGTTAGATCTGTGTGAGGGGCCCAGGGAGATGCATCCTGAGCTTGGGAGCATCTGTGAGGGCTGATGACTGGGAGCAGCTCCAAGGAGGGATGCTAACTTTGAGCAGCAGTGGTGTCAGAGCTAAGATTCCTCAACAGCTACTGCTGTCACTCCAGCTTCTCGGGACAGTCACCTAGAGATTTAATGAGACCCAGGTCTCATCCTAAGTGGATGGGGCTGGACCTCTGCAGTGTACAGGCATCCAGGGACTCTGATCCACAGTCCACCGGGTCAGGGAAATGACGAGGACATCTTTCTTCCTTTTTTCATTTCTCGTATATATGCATGTGCCGTGAGTGCAGGTGCCTGCAGAAGCTGGAGGAATCAGATCCCTCTGGAGCTCAGGTTCCAGGCAGTAGTGAGCTGCCTCCCGTGGGAGCTGGTACTCAAACCTCTGTAAGAGCAGTGTGCATTCTTAACTACTGAGCCATTTTTCCAGCCCCAGGACTCTTTTCTTTAAAAATAAAAAATAAAACAAACAGCTCAACCAACAACAACAAAAAGCTGTGCTGTCTAGGGAGCAGACTAGGACAGACAGCTGCTTAGATTGCCGGGGTAGAAGTGTGGCGTCACTGCAGGTGGGCATAAAGAAGAACAGGGCTAGGTGAGGACTTCAGGGGGGGCTCCTCTGTAGTGAGAAGGCCACTTGGTCATTTCCAGCCGCCCAGAACCAAAATAACCACACAGAAACTATTAATTAAATCACTGCTTGGCCCATTAGCTCTAGCTTCTTACATCTGAATTTAACCCATTTCTATTAATCTGTGTATCGCCATGTGGCTGTGGCTTACCAGCTAAAGTTCTGGCACCATCTCTGGTGGGGACTACATGGCTTCTCTCTGACTCTGCCCTTCATTCTCCCAGCATTCAGTCCAGTTCTCCCCTCCTAGCTCTTCTCCGCCCCACCCTGCTCTGCTATAGGCTCAAAGCAGTTCTTTATTCATTAACGGTAATCATGGCATACAGAGAGAAGTCCCACATCAGTCCTCCTTTGAGGGAGGTGCACACCACAGGGATAAAGAAGGGCCTTATGTCCTGTCTTCCACACAGTACGTACCCTGGGAAGTGTGGGAAATACCTCCTCTCTCAACCTGCTTATCACCTGTGAACACTCTGGTACTTAGTTTATAGCATTCATGTCAAGGCTTAAATATGACCATGTGGGACCAAGAGGTGGCTCGGTAAGTAAAGGAGACTGCCGCTAAACTTGATGACCCGAGTTCAATCCCTGGGACTCCCATAGTGGAAAGAGAGAATTGGTTTCCACAAGTTGCCCTTGGAGTTCCATACACATCCACACACAAAGTAGTGTAGTAAAAATTTAATAAGCTATTTGTATAAATCGTAACATGTAGTATTTGATCAGTGATGGTTTTGTGTTGTAAATGTTAGTTTTTTTCACTCTGGTCCCATGTTGGTACACCAAAATGCTGTTGTTTGGTTTTTACTCTTTTCTACATTGGCTCTTTGGGCAGGGGTACCACCCAGCTCCCAACTAAAATACGCAGAGGCTTATTATTTCTTTTAAGTGGCTGGCCTTAGTTTGGCTTGTTTCTAGTCAGCTTTTCTTAAATTATCTCATCTATCTTTTGCCTCTGGCCTTTTACCTTTCTTTATTTCTGTATATCTTACTTTATTTCTTATTCCATGGCTGGCTATGTAACTGGATGGCTGGCCCCTGATGTCCTCCTCCCCTTCTCCTTTCTTGCTCCTTCCTCTTATTCCAGATTTCTTCAAATTATTCTGTCTGCCTGCCAGCCCTGCCTATCCTTTCTCCTTCCTTGCTATGGCCGATCAGCTCTTTATTAGACCATCAGGTGCTTGAGGCAGGCAAAGAAACACAGCTTCACAGAGTTAAGCAAGTGCAACAGGAAAGAATGCGACACATCTTTGCATCACTAAACAAATGTTCTGCAGCATAAACGAATGGAACACATCTTCAACTAATATTCCATGACAGTTTTGTTTGTTTGCTTTTTATTTTAAGACAGGGTCTCACTATGTAGACCTTGCTGACCTGTAACATGCTATGTAGACTAGAACTCACAGGGGTCCACCTGCCTCCGCCTTGAGTGGTCGGTTTAAAGGTACGTGTCACCACCCTGGCTGTTACTTACTACCACAAGTTTATTTTGAGACACGCTGGATTGAGGCATCACTGGAGACCTGGGCTCTATAATCTCAGCAAGTTTCTGCTGATACAGATTAGTCACTATTTGTCCTGTGCAAATGGAGATAAAGATGTGAGGGTTATTGGTAGAGACAAAAATAAAAGCTGTACACATGGATTACAGGAGGAATGGTTTATGATAAAGATTGTATCAGGTCTGGAATTTGCAGGGCCCCACTGTTAGCTTCACTTTGTTGTAAGTAGCTTTTAGTCAGAAGTAGGACAGTTCAGCCCAATTTATATGTCATGTCACATGTGGACGATGCTGCAATACTTTAGGGTAGCTTGTCCTGGAATCAGCTGGGCCAGGGCATTTGGGATACTTAGGGCCCCTCAGCCACCCTATATGCTAAGGGGTCAATATCTTGGGCAAACCTCTAAGTCCACATGGCCCACTGATTAGGAAGGTTTGCTTTGTGATGCTAAGGAACAGGCCACCAGAGAGACCTGAGTTCAGATGACAGGCAGAAAGCAAACAGATTCTGGGCTTGGAGTGGCAACCCTACTGTGTGGAGTCTGTCTTTTTGCTTCACAGTAACGGTTGTTTGGTGTATGGGCAATCTTTCCAGCAGGTCACATTTATGAGGTGCTGTGCCGTGATTTACTAGTCACCCAAGCACCACCCTGCTACACAGGCAGCGAAGACTGGAAGCAGGGATAGGGCCACACCCACCCTGCTTTTCTTGCTGTCCTGCAAGCTGTGTGGACCACAGTTGCTGACAGTCAGGGTATTCGTAAAAGGGTAAACTTTAGGGTCCTGTGTTACAGGGTGGGGCTGTGTGACCCTGGGTGAGTTAGCTCCTCTGGGCCCCCATTTTGTCCCTTGTAAAATGAAGGTGGGGAAGAAAGCAGTGCGTGACACCACAGGCTGAGCACTGTCTCGCAGATACAGGGTGCTTAGCGGATGAGGTTATGGCAGCCACTCGGGCCCACTCCAGCACACTCATTGTTGTCTGTCTCCACAGCACCAAGATGTTATTCTTTGTTCAGAATGAGCCTCCCCACCAGCTCTTCAAAGGCCATGAGGTGGCAGCCATGCTCAAGAGTGAACTGCGGAAGCAGAAGGCTGACTTCCTGATGTTCAGAGCCCTGGAAATCAACACAGTCAGTGAGTCATGGGAAGCTGAGAGCAAAGCAAACGACCTTTCACCCGGAGGGAGATTCTCACCCCAGGGCCCACAGGCCCCTGACAGTGCTCAGGGAACTGTGAGCCTGAGGAGGAAAATACTTGTATTTTTATTTTATCCAACCTTGCCTCCAGATTCCCCATCACCCTCAGTTTTGAAGGCAGGCAGCACTAACAGAACATAGCTGGCAGCACACTGTGGGCAATAGCATTCGCACAGCGCTGCTTCAGAAGTAGCTGTTGTCAGACCCACTGCAGAGCTTCTTCCTTAGTGCTTTAATAGATACATGTCTACTTTTAAAACTTTGGGTTCTTAAAGTCTATAGTATTTTATGTATTGTTTCTGGATTACATTGCTCTGAAGAGGAGGCATGCCGGATGGACAGTCACTAGTGCAGACAGCAAAAGGAGACTTATGGGAGCTGTTTGACCAAGGTCTAGCACCTGCCTATCAACATGAAGCTAACATGAAACAAGGGACTTCAATTTCCATGACCTCTGAAGCTTTCGTTTGCCTTGCTCTTTCTCACGCTTACCTCTTTCCTGCCACCTTCAGCATGTCAGCTGAACTGTTCTGACCACGGCCACTGTGACTCATTCACCAAGCGCTGTATCTGTGACCCATTTTGGATGGAGAATTTCATCAAGGTGCAGCTGAGGGACGGAGACAGCAACTGTGGTGAGTGAGTGCGTGGCTTCATGCCAGCCAGCTTGGCTGCAGAATGGCGCTGTGCTGCGGGGGTAGGTGTTGGTGTTCAAGGTGGATGAGCAGGCAGAACTCTGTATTTTCTGTTTGCAGAGGACTCTTTGGTCCCTTCCTCCACACTTTCTGAATGCCAGCAGAGGGTTCTGCAGCAGTCAGAGCAGCTGCGCGCTGTGACCTGAATCCCATGTGCTTCCAGGCGGCCCCTTGTCTTTTTGGAGTGCCTGCATGGTGTGACCTCATGGGAACCTACATTCCCATCTTAGAGTTGTGCCCAGAGCATTGCTAGAGTGGGGCCTGGGACACACGGGCATTTTAGACGCTTGCAAGCTTCCACTCCCCCTCCCCAGGAGCCGGGCACATTCTTACCTTTTGTGATTTCTTTGCAGAGTGGAGCGTGCTGTATGTTATTATTGCAACCTTTGTCATTGTTGTTGCCTTGGGAATCCTGTCTTGGACTACTATCTGCTGCTGCAAGAGGTGAGGTGAAGGGCGCTGACAAGTATGTGTTGGAGTCTGTGTGGCTCGTCACAGAACCTCTCCATGAGGAGGTGCCTGGCACCTTCCTTGCAGGCAACCAGTCACTGGGATGGGATTTGACCACCTAAGGCCTGTGGCAGAAAAATCCTCATTTCCCACTCCTGAAGGCAGAAGCATTGCCCTCATTTAAGGGGTGTCACTGCAGATATTTGCAAGGTGGGGACCCTGGTGGAGGTGTGGCTGGGTGCATGTACTCTGCAGTGTTCTGAGCCATCCTCACACCTGGACATAGACTTAGACTTGAGTTCATGATTGCATGTTCTAGTTTGTTTTTACTTGAGACAGCCTAGCTAGCTGTATTAATTATTTTATGGTTACATTGATTGTATATTTTTCACTGTTAAGCATGATTTCAAGCTATAGGCATAACTCAGTGGTAGAACACTTGCCTGGCATGTGCAAGACTTTTGTGTGTGGTGATAGCACCTGAACCAAAAATTTTGAGTTTTGTATGTCATGATAACATTCAGAAGGCATTATCATTTTTTATATTCCCCAACAGCCTTCTCCCAATCCACAGATAAGGAAACCCAGGCTTAAATACTCAACTGAGAGCAATTTGAGAGGGTTGGGACTAAATCTGATATATTTGCCTTATTTAAAACTTAGAAAAGTATGGTTTTTTAAAAGCCCCACCAGCCAAATAACCCATCAGCAGAGTGCACTGCTTCTCTCGCTGTCTGCTGCGCTTTCTAGCCAGCCCATCCCACAGCGGCCACAACTCCTTGTCTCAGGTTGCCACCTGCACTTCGAGCCTCACAGACCTTCCTGAGCAGAGATGGGGGTTGTGTTTTTTAGGCAAAAAGGAAAACCCAAGAGGAAAAGCAGATACAAGATCCTGGATGCCACTGATCAGGAAAGCCTGGAGCTGAAGCCAAGCTCCCGAGCAGGTAGGACTCTGGGAGCTGGTGCTGAGGGCTGGACTGCGTGTTCCGTCCCCATGCTCCTTTCACCTCGTGCTCCTTTGCCTGCTCATCCCAGGTTTGCTTCTCGCTCAGTGACCCTGTGGTCACTGCCAGGGGCCTCAGTCTCTTGAACCTGAGCAGTCTGTCCCTTCCAGGCAGAGACCAGATCGGAACCTGCTTTTCCTCTGACCTTCTGCTATCCCACCCTCTCCATCATTAAGCAGATCCCAGCTGCCTTCAGTCTTATGGCAGCTGCTTTCCTGATGTCTGTGGGTCCTGGGGGCCAGGTGTCTCCCACTATGACTCCTGCTACACAAGCCCTTCCTGAACCGATCAGTAGCTGAGGTTCCCTCATGAGGGCCCCAGCACAGGTCATCTGTCTGTGGGAGTCGCTCTCCATGTAAGCTGTTTCTAAACTGTTTTTACAGAAAGCATTTATTAGCCGGGTGGTGGTGGCCCACGCCTTTAATCCCAGCACTTGGGAGGCAGAGGCAGGCGGATCTCTGTGAGTTCAAGGCCAGCCTGGTCTACAAGAGCTAGCTCCAGGACAGGCTCCAAAGCTACAGAGAAACCCTGTCTCGGGAAAAAAAAAAAAAAAAAAAAAAAAAAAAGAAAGAAAAGAAAAGAAAAGAAAGTGTTTATTAAACACCCTTCTGCTTAAAGCTTTGTATTGAAGAGGCTGTGGTGGAGACAGGCCTAAGACCCTCTGCCCTAGAGAAGACAGAGCTATAGAGAATGAGTGTTCACAAGCACCTGGGCTCTGCACCAGGCAGCTCCATTGTGAGTCCTGAGTCTAAAGTGGGCCTAGTTACCAGAGCAGCAGTCGGAACACTCCCCCAAACAAATACTGTGTGCAACCAGCTTCCAGAGTGGCCAGTGCGGCCCCTGTGGCTTTACTCCTGACCATGTTTCCTCCACAACTCTCCTTGGCTTGGTTACATGGCCTATGCTTCTGTTTACTTCCCATCTTGTTCATCTCCAGTCTGTTCTGCTGCTTCATGTTCAGAACGTTTATTTCTCATCCCTGTTTGGCCTCCCAAAACCACTCACAACTCTCCAGAGTGATAGGAAAAGGTCTTAATGAAGAGTACACGGGAGGGAGGCCCGAGAGAGGCGCGGCAGGTAAAGTGCTGCCGCCAGTTTTGAGAATCTGCATTCAAGCTCCAGGAGCCACAAGCTGGAAGAAGCGTGCATAATCTCACATACTCACAGCAAGGAAGGAGGGATACAGTTTAAAACAAAGCAGCAGTGAAGCTGAGTGTGAAGGATGAGTAACATCAGATCAGTCAACAGCACTGCAGACAGAGGAATGGGAGGGTGAAGTCTCACTGCTTGGAGGGGCAGAGAGCATTTGGGGATGTGGACAAAAGCTATTTACACTGGCAAAGTGAGCCAGAGTGAATGACCCAAGGCTGGATACAGATGAACAGGTCTTTGCTGAGGTTCCCCCTAAGAGTAGTGGGGTGCCTTACATGGGGTTAGGGCTGAGCATCTGTCTGGGTGGTACCACAATGTGGTGTTTCGAACATGCTCAGTGAGTCTAGTGACAGCATGCAGCAGGCTAAAGGGAGAACTGCAGATAGGGAGCCTGGTCTGAGGAGGTGGTGACAGCGCAGAGGAGCAGACAGGGTCAAAGCCGATTCCCATCTAGATGTTGACAGAATCAGGACAGTTGTTACCAGGGCTGTTAGAGAAGAATCAAACTGAACCCAGCAGAATGGGCGGTCAGGCCTGAAAGATGGGATTCTTTGCCAGTTAGGATCAGCACCTCAAAAGTGGGTCGCGGCCCTAAAAAGACCCAGGCACCCAAGATTGGCTGCAGAGGGGAAGCGTTGTCATAAAAGTCCTGGCTCCAGGGACCCTAGCCTGCAGGGCTGGCAGAGTGGAGGACTGTAGAGGTTAGGAGTGGGAAAACATGTCCTATGGATTTTGAAGCTTTTTCAAAATTAAATTACAAAGATAATCTGAGAATGGGGACAGAGGGCCAGGACTCATGACCAGATTGCGTGCAGGGCAGGGCCTGGTGGTGAAATTCCTGGAGTGGGAGTGTCATGAAGGGCTATAGACCAGGCTGGCCTCAAACTCAGATCTGCCTGCCTCTGCATCTTGAGTGCTGGGATTCAAAGCATGCGCCATCACCACCTGTCCAAAATTACTTTTTTACCACTCACAAAAGTGGCTATTCTCTGTTTGCCAGAATACTGGAAATACAGCAGGTGGAGTTGTCACAGGGAATATACCTAAGAAATCAGCCCCTGGCCCTCTCTTTGTGCTACCGTCCAGGCAGTGCCCAGGTTAATAGTATCTTGGAGTCAGATTGCAAATGGTGCCACGTGCTGGGCCGCATTCCCCACGTTGCTTACAGCAGGTACGCACCCAGTCACCTACGGACAGGTACATGGTTAC
The DNA here is from genome assembly GCF_903992535.2 of Arvicola amphibius. NCBI lineage: Eukaryota > Metazoa > Chordata > Mammalia > Rodentia > Cricetidae > Arvicola > Arvicola amphibius. The sequence goes on along the minus strand of NC_052052.2, from coordinate 25,479,908 downwards.
CAGTTACACTGCTCATCACTGTCTTCTAGAGGACACACACGGAGCTCTGTTGAGTGCAGACTCAGAAAACTGTTGAGTTCCAGCGATGTGTGTGTAGTTTTCACTGATGGTTCCCCAGCTTTGTCACTTTTCGAGGGTGAAGTACATGAGCAGCAGCTGTGGTAGACAGGTGTCAGGTGAGAGATGGGGCTGCACAGCCAAGGAGGGATCCCTTAAAGGCCCTTGTCCTTTGCTGTGGGGAAGAGAGGAGGGTGTGGGCACTAGGAAGGAAGTGAATACTCTTTTAAGGTCTCCAGTGGAGGGGCTGTGGGAGAAGGAACAGCATTTATGGGAAAAAGCAGCGCCTTTTCCTGGACCTTCCATTGCCACTGTTTCCACCACACTGGAGAGGGCCATGGTGCCAGTGCTTTTCTGTGGCTCTGCTGCACTGATGCCCTGAGGCTCTGGATGTGACTGCAGGCATACCCCAGAATTGTACCCCCTGTAATGGTGGGCCTTAGCCCACACTGCATGGCCAAAACACTTGTGGATGAGGTCCACCACAGGGTGTGATCCCTGAGTGGGATGGGAGTGGTCGGGTCTGAAGCCTTGGGAGACCAGAGACTCACAGCTGTCAGGCTGCCCACCAGTCTTTTCAGGGTACCACTGATGTTTAGACAGATGGATGGCGAGTTGTGGACTGCCTGACAGAAGTACAACTCACCTGACAGCCACCACTTTTAACAAGTGGAAAGCTAGCTCCTGTGGTTGGCAGTGCCAGTGTAGACCACTGCTGGAGTGATCTTGTTGGCTATTCCTACTTGCAGTCATCTCTCTGGGAATGGGATCTACCCTAAAGCTGTTGACAAACAGTTCATCCCTGTGTCTCTATAGTGAGGGAAAACCTGTGAAGGTAACTGTTGTGGCCTTTAGAGTTTCAGTTTTGTGGATTTTTAAAAGATTCTTTATGTGTAGTTGTGCTGTCTGCATAAGTGTATGTCCACATGAACCATGGAGTCGAGGTGTTGGGATCCCCTGGAGATGTAGTTACAGAAGCCACGTGTCGTGGGCACTGGAAATAAGACTTAGGCCTTTGGAGGAGCAGCAGCTACTGCTCTTAACTGCTGATCCATCCAGCCCCAGACGCTTCTTACAGAACATGGTGTGTGCCGGGCGGTGGTGGCGCTCACCTTTAATCCCAGCACTCAGGAGTCGCAGAGGCAGGTGGATCTCTCTGAATTCAAGGCCTGGTCTACAAGAGCTAGTTCCAGGACAGACTCCAAAGCTAGAGAAACCCTGTCTCAAAAACAAAACAAAACAAAACAACAAATAAACAAACAGAACATAGTGTGTTCTGATAACATGGCTGCTTGGGACTGTATCTGAACGAGAATCCACTCATTTTAAAATCTTACTTTTGTGGTGTGTGCGTGTTGAGAAGGGTCTCACTATGTAGCTCTGTTCAGGGTCGTAATGAAGGAGAACAGACCACCACTTGGCCACACCAACTGAAGCTCAGGAGTATAGCAGAGTCCAGGTCTTATCTCCAGGCTTTGCCCTCTGAGCTCTTCTAGGCAGCCCAGCCTTCCTCCCACCTGTTCTTCCTGTAGGATGCCTGGTGGTCTTCCTTGTCTCCTTTCTAGGCAGAGATGAGGATGGGCTACGGCTCAGGCCTCAGAAGGTGTTTCCTGACACTGGGCTTTTCTTGGCAGGCAGCAAACAGAAAGGCCCCATGCTGAGCAGCAGCTTGATGCACTCAGAGTCGGAGCTGGACAGCGATGATGCCATCTTCACATGGCCAGACCGGGAGAAAGGCAAACTCCTGCATGGTCAAAATGGATCTGTGCCGAATGGGCAAACACCTTTGAAGACCAGGAGCCCACGGGAGGAGATCTTATAACTCCTTGGTCTGTCTCATCAAATTGGGCCCCAGTGCCAGGGGCCAGAGCACGTCTAGGCTGGTTCCTGACCTCCTGGGTCTGAGGGCAGCTGCTCTCCCAGCATGTGCTGGTCACTCCATCCCAACAGCCCTCTTCAGAACTGCTGGTACTTGAATCCACAGATACTTTATAGGAACCCCTGAATGAAGCTGTGAATGAAGGTTTCCTCTATGAACCTATGTGGTAGGCCCCTCCCCCCCAATATCCTCATCTCAGGGCCTCACTTTGCACACATGTTCCTGCCCCCTGCCTGAGAGCAGACACAGCCAGCCCCTTAGCCTCTCCTCTGCTGTTAGAACAGTGCAGCTGAGCCCAGAGCCGAGTGCCACCAGCCTAGCCCTCGGCATAGTCTGTTAGCTTCTCTGGGACAGTGTGCCCTGCCTTTCCCAGGCCAAGAGAAATCCTTGCCCACTAACTGCTGCCTGACCCCTCATCTCAAGAGCGGGCTTGTGTACTGACCGTATCAGGGATGTAGGGGGCTTGCTGGGGATGACCAGCACCTGCTTCCAGGCTCAGGCCACCCCTCATTCTCCCAGAGGAGATAGCCACAGCTCGACTGGAACTCTGTGGCATTCGCGCGCATGTGTGTGACTGCCCCACTGTGGTCCCTTCCTTGTCCCTCCATCCATGTCTTTTCTGTGTCCTTTGCACGCGTGAGTGCTTGAGTGTATGTGTACCTGTTCCTTATAGGTCTCTTGGCTGCTCTAAGGCAGCTCTAACTTGGAGACTTTCAGCTCCTTGGAAGACTATTAATCCCTCTGGCCCTGTCACCAGTTCCTCAGCCATGGTGTCGGGAGTTTCAGGGAGAGTGACTTTTTAAACAAAGGACTTACAATTTCTACTGCTGCACTATCTGTTGTGAGATAATTAAACATGCTATTTAATTGTGTGCCTGACTACTACTAGGTTGTGCTTTTTATACTACATCCATGACCTGCAGGGCCCGAGACTGCTGCAGACCCCATGAGGTCACCATCCTGAATCCTGCACACTGGTGGTCCAGGGCTCCCGCCTGCCATGGTAGGTGAGCTTGTGCCACAGGAATGCTGGCTGCCCTAGATGCTCTTTGATTTTGACCTTTTGTTACATAAAAATGACTTCTGTCCACCTATGACCATGCTGAGGGGCACAATAAGAACTTTAGGGCAATATTGTTGCTTTTTGAGTTCCCAATATTTCAAGAATACCAAAAGGAATATATCCACTGTCACATATCCCAGTCCTACCACAGAGGCCGGGATGCACATCTCAGTGTATCACAACTGACAGTGACGCTAGGCCGTCCCATCTGAGAACAGCTGGCAGGGCTAGGCCGTCCCATCTGAGAACAGCTGGCAGGGCTAGGCCGTCCCATCTGAGAACAGCTGGCAGGGCTAGGCCGTCCCATCTGAGAACAGCTGGCAGGGCTAGGCACAAGAGGCTGACAAGCTGACAGCTGAGTGTGAAGAGGAGAAAGTGAACCTCCTGTGTGTCAGCAAATAAAATAATCCCTTCTGTATGGAATCTAAAGTACTGGCTAAGAGGTAAGTGTGGTTATGTAAGATCATTCTATAGAATGCTCATACCTTTTATAGTTTAACTCAGGTTGTTCCATGTTGTGAATATTTTGAGAAAACCCCTAAAATGTCAGGACAAGAATCTATAGAAACTTAAAAACCAGCCAAGGGAGATTATTTCAACCAACCAATCAGAAAGCAGGAATAGAACCAGTTGTAGTGGTGCCATGCCTATAATTCCAGCATTTAAGAGGGCCAAGGTACAAAAGATGCCATGACTTTGAGACCAGGCTTGGGCATACAGAGAGATCTTGCTTCAAAAGGAAATGAACTGGAAAAGATGGTTCAGTATTACGAGGATTTGCTGCTCTTGCAGAGGACTGGAGTTTGGATCCTAGCATGTACACTGGGTAGCTTAACTATGTCTCCCAACTTCAAAGGTATCTTCTGGTATACACACACACACACACACACACACACACACCCCTTTAAAAACAAACAAAGCAGGACTGGGGTGGAAGGACAATTATTAAAAACTATTAAATAATAGTTTATTTATAATAAATAATAGTTTAATTATTATAATAATTAAAAATTATTAAAAACAATTGTGCAGGCAACAATTATCACCAGAACCAGGCATGGTGGCTCAGCACTGGTGACGAAGGATTGTGGTAAATTTCAGGCCTGTCTTAAGACAGAGAGAGCCTCACTTTATGCTGATCCTCCCTCTCCCTATACCTCCATTAATAATGGTAAATTTCTATTTATAGGAGACACTTAAAACAAAGGTTGAACATATAAACTATCTTGTTTTCTATTAATAAAATTACTATCACTTCCTTTCTTCAAAGAGACATTACTACCAACAAACTAAAACTCAAAAAGTATCAAGATTTCCCCCAAATATTGCGAATCTGTGAGACTGGTGGCAATGGTTAATTAGCACACCTTGAAGGTGAGGTCGAGCCATTCAGTTACTGTCAGCAGTAGGTTGGTGGTGTGCAGGTAATGTCTATAACTCCTTCCTCCCAGAGCTGCTGCTGCCCAAAAGTCCATCTCCTAATAGTTCTGGGAAAGTGGTCAACAGCGAGAGATGCCCGAAGGCCATGACCTTCCCCTTAAGGTACTGACAAGGGCTTTGGTCTTTTTCCAAAGACTACTAATAGACAGCTGTGGGAATAGCTGCTCACTCAAATGCCATAAATTTGATAGCAAGTGAATGCACTATTCATACCAGCAATTTAAGGCAGCAAGGGGCTGAAGAGAGGGCTTCAGAAGTCCATACCACTGACTGTTCTTTTTGAGAACCCAGGTATCATTTCCAGCACCCACGTGGCGACTCAAAACTGTCTTTAAATCTAGTTCTAGAAGCTCCAGTGCTGCTTTCTAACTTCCTTGGGGACTAGGCACACATGGTGCACAGACAAAAGGCGTACACATACCTATATGTTAAACATGATATATTTGCTGGGTGTGGTGGCACACCCTTAAAAAATGAATCAGTATGAATAAAGCTTAGCAAGTGGAAACAACTCATAGAAATATGTGAGAATATATGATATATATATATCATATATATACACACACACCTGATTATAATAAATATTCTCAAGGAGGCTCAAAAGCAAGAGGGTCAGAAGTTCAAGGTCATCCTTAGCTACTTACCAACCTGAAGGCCAGCCGAAGAGGGAATAGGTGAGGGGAATTTCTCTCGGAGAAATGGTCAAAAAGTACATTTAGATAGAGGGTGTAACCACTGGGAAAGCTGTACTCAGAAATGCCCAATCCTATGAAGATAGCAAGTCCAGTAACATTTATTAGCTTTCTGGAACCCAAAGTGCAATATAACTACTGACAAGACCAAAGGAGTTGCAGAGTATAAATCTTGACAAGAAGGCTAACGTACATTTAACCAAAAGGAGTAAACAAATGTTTAGTATTAAGAGGCACAGCAAGCTGGGAGCACTGAAATATACATGTAATCCCAGGACTAAAACAGCAGGAGCAGGGAGGTCATGAGTTCCAGGCCAGCTTAACTGTAAAGTCCTTCTTTAAAACACAATGAAAGGCTAGAGAGTGCCATGGTATGAGAGGCACTGGAGACCGGAAGAGGCCATTGGATCCCTGGTACTGGAGTTATAGGTGGTTGAGCCATTATGTAGATGCTAGATATTGAACCTGGGTCCTCTGCAACAACAGGAGGTATGCCTGACAGCCTGAGCCATCTTTCTCTGGCCCCTGTGTTATTTTAAATAGGAAGAAGAGGGTCAGGTAAAAAAGTGCAAGCTAAATCTCTGGAACCAACAGAAATTATGGTGGAGATACCCAATGTCATGAAGTGTCCTCCATATGTGCTGCAGCATGCACTGTGCCCCCTGCACCAACCTTACGTGCTTTAGTCCTGCAACTCTAGCTAGTATGGTGAAGGAATGAAGAGAGCACAGATATACACAGTGAAGCTGTGATGGGGTGTGTGTGTGTGTGTGTATCTAACCACTACTGCTGAACCTGGAACCTCATTTATGCTAATTAGTAAGTAGAGCCCAAGGACAGGGGTTAGCGAGTCTCTGCAGGTGAAAAGTCTCAGGCTATAAACATCTGGAAGGGAGAAGCTGCAGTGTCTCTTTGCTCACACTGATAATCATCCATAAACATTAATACTGGGATTCCTGAGAAGGTTTGCCGTATCTCTGATCTTGACCCATATATTTAATGGCTTTGAGAGACCCTGACAGGCCCCACCATATCAAAATATACATTCCCTCTGGATTTCACTCACTCGGGGCTCCCTCTGCTGTCCACACCACCACCCCACATATAATAACAGAAATTAAACAGAAGAAAATTTGCTACTCAATAAAATGAAACAAAAAGTCACCCATAGCACAGTTAAGTGTATTTAAATATTTTGGTCCCCATTTGGTGAAACTGTCTGGGATGGAGTAGGAAGTGTGCACTTGTAGGAGGCGTGGGGTAGGCTCTGAGGTTGGTTTGTCTCTGCTCTGTGCTCGTGGAGCACACGTGAGGCATGAGCTGCTAGCATCATGCTGCCGGCCATGCTCTCCACCAATGATGGCTACGGACTTAGCACCCACTGAAGCGGGGAAGCCCCAATACATCCTCCATAAATTGCCTTGGCCATGGTATCTTCCCACAGCCACAGAGAAGTAGTAAGGGCAAAGCAGAACATGGGCAATAACAGCTGCAGTTCTACTGGCAGCACTTAAAAGTAAACACAAGTGTGCAGACACAAGGGTTCAGGCTCACACTTCCCTCCTCTCTGGGGAAGAGTGCTGGGGAGGCCGGCAGCTCACTCACTTCAGCGCAAGTGGGGCAGCAGGGACTGGGCTGGCTGAAGACTGACTTTACTATTGCTGTTTTTACCACAGCACAGGTCATACTGAATATTCATTCTGAGATGCAGAAATAATCTACAGAGTAACATTTTGCAGGATCTACAATGTTGAATGCCTAAGGACTCATATGTATTTGAAACCAAGCAATTTGTGAATATTATAAATAAATTTAAAAATCTGAGGCCAATGAGACAGCTTAATTGGTAAAGGTACTTGTGGCCCAGTCCACTGACTTGAGTTCTATCTTGAACACACAGCAGAGGAGAGATCTGACTACACCAAGCTATCCTCTGACTCCTAGACATGCATCATGGCACACAGACACAGACAATACACACACACACACACACCCACCCACCCACCCCCCACCCCCCCCACACCTACCTTTGGGGCCAGTGAGATGACTCTGTGGGTAAAGGCACTTTTGCTGAGCACTTGAGCTCTCTACAGAACACACAAAACAGGAGGGAACTGGTTCAAGTTGTCCTCTGACCACCACATGCACTGCTGTTGCAGGTGTCATGCACACACACACACACACACTATATATATATATATATATATATATATATATATGGCTAACAAGACAGCTCAACAGATGTTAGGTGCTTGCCAGCAAGCCTGACACCAGCGTTCAATTCCTAGAACCCACATGATCTGGAAGGAAAGATGTCTTCCACCTTCACACCATACTGTGGCAAGTGTGCACACATGAGATGGCTAAGGTGTTAAAAGCCATTTTACATTTGAAAGTCTACCATGTGCCATGGTCCAACAACTAGAGTTGGTACTGTTTCACTTCACAGAGAAAGTTAAACAGAGGTTTGGTTTTTTTTTGTTTTGTTTTTTTTGTTTTTTTTTTTTTTGTTTTGTTTTGTTTTTCGAGACAGGGTTTCCCTTGTAGTTTCTAGAGCCTGTCCTGGAGCTAGCTCTTGTAGACCAGGCTGGCCTCGAACTCAGAGATCCGTCTGCCTCTGCCTCCCGAGTGCTGGGATTAAAGGCGTGCGCCACCTAGGTTTCTTTATTTACTTTTACAGAAACAACAAGCACAAAGACCCCAAAGCCTGCAACTCTCCCAGTAAGTTACAATACCTCACAATTAAGAATATCTCAGGAATGGCAGGTGATGAAGTACCAGGATGGACAGCGCTAGTATAGAGGTGGGGAGCACTGGCGCCTCATTTACAATTGCCTGAGCTTTCAAATGGCCACTATAAAGGACCTTTGTATTCACATGGAAAAACTGAAACTCATTTGAGAAACCTACTTTATACGTTCCATTTGGGAGAAAGGAATTTTATAAACTTAGGAATGTCATAAGGCATACACAAATGGACTCTGTAGAATTTGGTGGAATACCAAGACACTTCTAGAGACCTAGAAAAAGCACACTTTATTACCACATCCGCAATGAGATTCTCATTGACATATGAGAGTAAGCCAATGTCAGACACTTATCCCCAGCCCCCTTCTCTCTTTTAGTTTCCTGAGATAGAGTTTCTCAGTGTAGCCATCATGGCTGTCCTGGAACTCGTTCTGTAGACTAAGCTGGCTTCTAACTCAGAGATCCACCTGCCTCTGCCTCCCAAAAGCTGAAATTAAAGGTGTGCTCCACCAACGCCTGGTAACTCTTACCATCTCAAACACTCACCGTCTTGAAGAGGTCTGCCCGAAAGGAGGCATACATATCACTTGGTATTTCTAGCTGTTGGGACTTTTCATATAGTTTAAAATGTCCTAAAATGGAAATAAGTCTTGAGAGAAAGAAAGCAAGCCATGGGAAGACTGCAGGGGAACAATGCATTAACTGGGCTGAATAAAAACCAAGGAACTTTTCTGAAAACTGCTTTCCTTTTGTGTGTGTGTGTGTAATTTTACATCTCTTTGATCATACCAATAAGATCAAATATATATTTTTATATAATATATATATATATATATATTTAAAATTCTTTAAAGTCACAAAGAAAACTCACCCATCAAATACAAATATACTATTTTATTCTATGGGAATAGTTCTGTGGTTCCTGCAAAGGGAAAATCCAAAGACAATTAAAGACCAAGGAACAGCAGGACAGGACAAGTTCAGGTTCTGTTTGTTGGTGGTTTTTTCTCACCCTCCTGGGGGTGGGGGAGTGTGATTTCTACATAATTTTAACAAAAAGTAAGTAACAAACAGCTGACATAACAAACAGCTACATTTATGAGGAATGACTGATGATCAACCAGTTTGAAATTAGTTTAGGGGTCTGAAGCCCCTGCACTAACATGCAGCTGAAGCCCTGATACAGTCATTTATCTGGGTAGTGGTTGTTCTCTTAAGATATATTTTTTTCTCTCTGGTATTTCATAACAATTTATCTACTAAGCTAACAATATTTGTTTTGCATACAACTATAGATGGGAAATGTTAGTGTTCACACAAATCATAACTGATACAGCGGACTGGACACCTGGTGTTTCTGGATGGTTTATTGGTGACTTATCAGACAGGTGAACTGCTTTCCCTCCAATCAAACAAGGTCTGGAAGGAAGCAGTTTCCCATCAAAAATGACAAACACAGATGGAATTAGCCATACAGACTGGGGCAGATTTACTTCTTTCACACAGTTCTTAGTAACAAAAAGGAGATTCGTTACAGGCAGAGGACAGAACCACCAAGTACACAATGTCAAAAGGCCCATTTAAAATTCTGTTGAACTTAAATGACTTATTTGTTTAAAACAAAACAAAACAAAACTTGCTACCCCCACCTAATATATGGAACCACACTGAATGAAGTCTTTCACTTCAGAAGAAGCTTAGGACTTCTCAGTTCTGCTGTAAACTCAAATTAACTTCAATTAAAGAAGCTCAGTAATTACATTATTAAAAGCTTGATTCAAAATTTTGTAGGGAAGAAACTGAGAATGGAGTCTGATAATGTCACACACACCTATGCCCTGCAATCCTCACAGAACTAAGACAGCTAGAATCTGAAATAATGCTGCTTATGGGTATGTACTTGTACTCTAACCCCAGCATCCCTAACTTTCAAGTCCTTAGGGCAACAAGGTCAACTTCCAAATGTTTACTACGACCTTCCCTACCTTAATTCAGATAGCTACGTAATACTGTGTCTTTGTGGGATCTCCCACGTTTGTCAGAACTGTGGAGACAGATTATTCCGTTTGAAATGACAAGGGCCTCCAGAAGCTGGTGCAAAGGACAAGAAGAGTCACTTGGAAACAGGAAAGTAAAGCAATGGAAGAAAAGCTGCCATTGGGGGAAAACTGGGAAGGAAAGGAGCCTCCACTTCTGTGCAGCAGAGCTGAGGCTATGAGACAGCAGCAATAACGGTGTGCACGCAGGAGGAGGCTGTTAGTGGGCTTTCTATAAACAGTTCAAGACACCCAGGGTCTAATGGGCTCCACAGATTTTCTGTGTCGACTACTATCCTTTTACTTTCAATCACCCACATCTGAGAAGGAAAGACCAAAATAAAAAGGGGCACACTAACAGCAGTGGAGGGTGTTTCCCCATGTGAGGGGCCTTCAGTCAAAGTACCAAAGGCTTCTATCCTTCACATAAGTGGGTTGGCAGTGTAAATCAATCAAGACCACTGTCTTTTTACAAAAACATGAGTATTTTTATTGGATCTTCAAGGCTGAGTCCCAGTGTCCTTATTTGATGTCAGTCTCAGCTCTGTACTGATTTCCCTCCTGACTCATGGACAACTTGCTCGAACAGCCTACTGCAGCGAGGGTCTCACTCCAAAGCTACCCCTTTCTAACTAAGGTTATACTATAGTAGAATTTTATACAACAGTTTTCCTTAAAAATATTCCATAATTTCTTATTCCCAAACAAAATAAGATTACGCACCACTCAGAAACTGGTTAGTCATTCGAAGATGTCTACGAACTCTCTCCCTGCCAATCATTCACACTCCTCCCTTCGGGTTTCACCTGCAGCCACACTGTGGCTCAGGAGCTGCCTGTTCTTCACGCCTCACAAGAGTCAAGAGGACTTGGGCTATACATTTTCCCGACAGCTGAGTGCATTCACAGCTTGGTGCACACCAAAGAGCATGAAAACAGGAACTTTACTCCATCTTAATCTGATAATTCAACATCAGAATCTTCAGATTTGGCTTTGGCAAGTTCTTCATGGACCTCCCTCACCATGAGAATGCGCGTCAACATGGTGTCCAAGGTTCCAGGGTCTATTGGGAATGTGGAGTACCACATGGGGCTATTAGGAACACAGGAGCGCTCGGGCTGAAGGTAGAACACATCATTCCTCTGCTTCACACTTTCAGAACTATCCACAGGAGGGAACAAACAAAACAAAAGAGAAGGGAAGCTGAGATCAGAACACAGGAAACACACATCATTCTTTCTTATATAATGGTTCTGAACTTCTCCACAGGAGTAGATAGGGACATAGGCATTCTCCTCCCAAGAGTAACCTATAACTAAATCCAAAGTGGTAGACTTTAATAGAGAGAAAGCACAGCTGGATGTGATGGCAGACACCTGTAGTCCCAGTACCTGAAGGTGGACAAATGAGGATTACAAGTTCAAAGTTTAAGGCCAGCTTGAGATACATGAGACCCTGCCTTAAAAAAAAAAAAAAAAAAAAAAAAAAGTGGTGGTATACGCCTTTAATCCCAGCACTCTGGAGGTAGAGGAAGGGGGATCTCTGAGAATTCGAGGCCAGCCTGGTCTAACAGTGAATTCCAGGACAGCAGAACTGTTGCACAGAGAAACCTTGTCTTAAAAAAACAAACAAAACAAAAAAACAAAAATGAAATATAAATCAGGTCCTTCATTTCAAATGCTGGTAGGAAAATGAATCCTGAGGTCACCTAATGCCATTATTTCTTTGATCAAAAAAAGGACTTTTAGTATGAGTCACACATTATAATCAGAGATTCACTGAAAATGTTCAAGCCTGGACTAAGACTGTATGGCGAAGTGGGAGAGCATGCCTAGCATGGTGACAGGCCTGGTAAGACTCCAGCTCTTTAAAATACAAAACTGAATATCTGCCCTTATAGGTTTAACAAAAACCAATCTCAGATCTTGTTTTCTATACAAAAAATAAATCACTATAGAATCTACAACACTGCAAAAGATCAAATGAGACATAAATTTTGCTTTGGAAGACATTTTGGGAGAAAAACTTTGTGAGAAGAGGGCTTGCTTTTTAGCTCCAAATCCAGGCAGATAAAATGATGGAGAAAATAGAAATGAGAGGCAGATCCAGTACCACAGGCCAACTCTGCTTCTGGTTTCCAAGGACTTGAGCTGGGTGGTGAGTGAACTATACTCAGAGCACAGAAAGAGCCCTTACCATTTTGACAGGTAAAATTCATAAAGTCGAACAGGACATCTCAGTGGGTTGTCGGTATTCTCTGCCATCTCCACACCCACTGGAGTCTCGTCATCTTCATTTCGTTTCCTCTTGCCAATTGTTAGTTTATCTTGAGAAAAAAAATCAAATGTTTGTATAAGAGAAGTGCCAACAGACCTAGTGAGCTTTGCTGCATGGCCAGAGACCCTGTCACTCCTGCCCTTTTTCATTTATCCAACAACACTGACTGAGCTCCTAATGTGCTAGGTCTCATTCAAGTGTTCAGTTTACGCCCTAAACACCACACTTGGACTACAACACATATGGTCCCCGTCCCCGTGGCAAAAGGGACAGTGTGGGTGGTGTGCCTTCCTTTGGAGTTTGCTTTGTTAGCAGACTGGATTAGGTACATGGTTCAGGTATTATTAGGAAGAGTTGCCCTCTTTCTATTTGGACTTGTTTCTCCTCTGGAACACTAGCACTGACCCAGTTGTTGCTCAAGTTCCTTCTCATTGTGTGGTCTAAGAAACAACATCTTAGGAAAAGAAAGTCTCAGCAGAGTTGGTCATCTGATACGACTGGCCTCTATAGGGGCTGGGCTCTCAGACAATACAGGGTGCAGGCATAGGAGGGAAGCTGCTGCTTCTTATCTGTCCACTCAGTCTAAACAGAGTTCTACTAGGTAGACTCAAGAGCCAGAGTGGCTCATATGTCATTTATACATATGTGGAGGTAGGGAGACAACTATAGAGAACTGATTCTCTTCCACCTTCCATGAGCAGGGGGATCATATTAGGTAATCGGGGTTAAGCAACAACCACCTTCCCTTACTGAGACATCTTGCTGAACCTCCATTTTCTTTTTTTGAGGCAGGTTTCTCACTGACTTGCAGCTCAGTCATACGCTACATTGGCTGGCCTGGGAGCTTCGGAGATGCACCTGTCTCTGCCCCCACAGTACTGGGTGACAAATGCGCATGACCACTTCTGACGTTACAGGTGCTGGAGAGTCTTCACTCAGGCTCTCATGCACATTAGGACTTCAGACGCTGAGCCATATCCCCAACCTATTTTTCTTTTTCTTTGTGGGCTGGTTCTCAAGACAGGGTTTCTCTGTGACGCCCTGGCTGTCCGGAGAACTCACTCTGTAGACCATGGCGGCCTTGAACTCAGAGATCCACCTGGTCTGCCTCTGACTGCTGGGATTCAAGGTATTCACCTCTACGCCCAGCCTCCAAGCCATTTTTTTAAGATTTGTTTTTATTTTATATGTGTGGGTATTTTGCTTGCATGTGTATCTGTGTACGACCTTCATGCAGTGCGCACAGAGGCCAGAAGGCAACAGCTCTCCTGGAAGCAGAGTTACAAACATCTGTAAGTTCCATGTAGATGTTGGGAATAGAGGTCCTCTGGAAGAGCATCCTTTTGCAGAATATCCTTTACAGTTTGTGAAGATGTGTCACTGTGATTGGTTTAATATAGAGCTGCAGGGCTATTAGATAGGCAGGACTTCTAGGGACAGAGAGGACTCACAGAGTAAGAAAGGCAAAGTTGTCAACCAGACACAAATGAAGCAGGATGGGCAGTTATAGAGAAAAGGTAACTGAGCCACCTAAAAGAACGCAGATTAGAAAGTAATTAGAAGAATTAGGAACAAGCCTAAGCTAAGGCCAAGCTTTCATACTTAATAATACGTCTCCGTGTCATCTTTAGTAAGTTGCAGCACAAAGGAAACATCTGACTACACATGGCATCCAACATGGGTACTCAAACATCCAAACACAAAGAACCTGAGAAAGCTAAGAAAAGTTCTGGACAAGGAGTTGATGTGGCTTTCAAGCCCTTGCAGTCCCTCAGGCAGTCAAGTGTTTGGCATACCAAGTCACCACCATAGAAGAAGGAAAGAGAAAAAAAAAAAAAAAAGAAAGAAAAAAAAAAACCAAGTCACCACCATGTGGTAAGCTGAGTCTTGTGGCAGCTAACATGGCAATTTAAGGTTTGTCTCAAGCAGAAAAAAAGAATTCTGCAGGTATTCAGTAAAGACAGATCCAGAAGGGAAAAAACACTAAATAGGTTATAGTGTTTTTAAAATGTGCATAGGTTTAAAAAAGAAAAGAAAATGGGTACAGTCATAGAAAAATAATTTATAAATAGTAAGATAGTCTTTAAAGAGAGAATAAGATAATATAAAAAGGACAAGCCACATAAAGATGTAGAGTATGGGTCCTAAATGGTATCTTACGGATTCTGAATTTTTGATTGCTGGTGAGTAAACAACAGCTGCTAAGGAACATGGGATTCTAACAGAGACTGCTAGACTAAACCAGCCTACAAAGTTTAAAAGTACCTTAATTTTTTGTTTTGCTTTGTTATTTTGTTTTTTGAGACAAGTTTCTCTATGTAGTCCTGGATATCCTAGAACTATCTCTGGAGAATAGGCTGGCTTCTAACTAATAGATCCACTTGCCTTTGACTTTCAAGTGCTGGGATTAAAGGCATAAATCACTGCAGCCCAGTTACGATACCTTAACTTTAAAATCGAAGTCAGGCAGGGCGGTGGTAGCACACGTCTTTAATCCCACCACTCGGGAGGCAGAGGCAGGTGGATCTTTGTGAGTTCGAGGCCAGCCTGGTCTACAAGAGCTAGTTCCAGGACAGGCTCCAAAGCTACAGAGAAACCTTATCTCAAAAAAACCAAACCTTTCCCCCTCCCAAAAAAAAGTCAGAAAATGTATTACTTTGGGGAAGAGGTTATTCTTTTGTTTCCACAGAAAACAAAAAGCTGTGGATTCCTTCAAGGTCGAGATCAGACTTCATCAGGGAAGACCCCTGAAAATTCAGGCTACAAATATAAAGAAATGAACCTTAAAAACTACAAGACAGGAGATGCGTATTTTACCTGCTTAGACATAAAACAAATTAAAAAAATCATCTTTAGCTGGCTTGTGTACAACACACAGTTCACACTTGTGTTACTGCAGATATGCATGTTACCTTTGAAAGTTTGTTTTCAGAACAAGAGGACCAGACACCAATGAAAACAGGTAGCTCAGGTGATCCAACGTCTCAGATGCCTCTGCTACAGTTTCCTCAGAGTTCTGCATTCAGAACAGCTCCCTCTGAGAGCTGAGGTGGTCCAGCCTCAGACTATTCTAGTCAGGACTACAGAAAGCCTTGCGTCTTTCAATTGCACAGAGACAGGACAACAAATATTATGGCTAGTTTTCCCAGGACTTGACAATTATCTCAATTTTCTCAAGTTTCCTAAAGATATCACTGCCACAGACAGCAGGAAGAATGTAAAAACCACAAAGAAAGGAAGGAAGGAAGAGCAGCAAGAAACGGTTACAAAAAAAGCAAAAAACAAACAAAACCAATCAGTGACAACAAAAACCATGACAGCAACAATCCCAAGAGGTGGGATGAGTGGTTTTGGGTCGCTCATTGGGTTATGGATGTTTGTCATCATTTAGTTGGGGTTGGTTATGGTCAGAAAGCTATACAAAAATTAAAGGATCTCTTTCTAAAAGGAAAAAGGGGATATAGTCCAGAAATGATGAGATAAAAGGGTAGATAATTGACTCTACTTTTGAACAATCACTAATCTCAAATATTTTACACTGCTATGGAATTTTGTATATTAATATAAATTTAAGGTTATTTTTGTTGCAACATACTATACACTATTCTACTCTTGTTTAAGGTATTATATCTGTGTAGGTTATTTAGCAATGTAATGTAAATTTCTAGTTCTTGAAAGTTATTACTACAAACTATTTAGAATAATAAAAAATGCAGGTTAGTAGTTAGTATTTATAACAATTAAACTTGTAGTCATATCAAGTATGTTTGCAAAGACCTACAGAATATGGCATTTAAACGGTTTTAATAACCTCAAGCTTTACATGAAAGGGAGATATGTCTGCTTCTAGCAGCAACAATTTACTTTTAAAAAAAGATGATGGGCACTGAAGAACTTCCATATGGCGTTTACTTTCTTTACTGCAAAAGCAAGTCATCTGGATAAGAAACTGCCCTTGCCTCAACTGCTGACAGTATACTGTCCAAATTAGAAAAGCAGAATACAAAATAAGGCAACTGCCAAACTTTGCCAAGACAAAGTAGGCCAGTCCTTCAAAATTCCTGCTTCACAGAAAAGTCTGTCAGATATTTTAAGCCTATAGGCCAAACATGAATGCTCCATTACATAGTAACTTTGGGGTGACAGTTCAGGCAGCCAAATGTCTGATGTTTCTATGGTTTTATAAGTTTCTTGCACTACTCAGGTAATATTATATCCTTCTGGCATCTTTGATGGAGTTGAACACAAGATAGGTAAAGTTATAGTTTTCCTTAGTTATGATAAAAGGTAAATTAGGTACAAAACTTTGGACTCACCAAATCAGGATTAGTAACAGAGTACTTTCTCTGAATACACATACCAAATACAAATGAAATAGATATTGTAAATGTAATTCTTACCTGATAATTCTTCCTACTGTTTATAGTTTTATTATATTAGAGTTAAAACTTTTCCTTTTTATTTAGACAAAAAGGGGGAAATGTTGAAGAATATTCCTGTGCACTATGTGAAGATGTGTCACTGTGATTGGCCAATAGCTAGGCAGGAAGTGGTTAGGTGAACTTCTGGGGATAGAGAGGACTCAGAGAGTAAGAAAGGCAGAGTCGCTATCCAGACTTAGAGGAAACAAGATGGGCAATATAGAGCAAAGGTAACTGAGCCACATGAAGGAACACAGATTAAAAAATAAGGGTTTATTTGTTGTAAGAGTTAGTTAGGGACAAGCCTAAGCTACGGTCTCTGTGTCACTACTTGTGAGCTGGCGGCTCAAAGGAAAGTCTGACTATAGCATCCAATGCTCTACCACTAGGTCATCATCTGTCAAGGCCTTCCCCAGTCCATTTTTACAGTCATTTTTTTTTTTTCGAGACAGGGTTTCCCTGTAGTTTCTAGAGCCTGTCCTGGAACTAGCTCTTGTAGACCAGGCTGGCCTCGAACTCAGAGATCCGCCTGCCTCTGCCTCCTGAGTGCTGGGATTAAAGGCGTACGCCACCGCTGCCCGGCTTTTACAGTCATTCTTGACAAATAGTTTAGGGTTCTTTTTCTCCAGCTACCTCCACTATTACTTTAAAACAAATTCACTCCAGTTTCCACTAAAAAATGCCTTGCAAGTAACTTAAAAGCCAAGTTGAAAATAATATCAATATTTTTTTTTGGTTTTTTGAGACAGGGTTTCTCTGTAGCTTTTGGAGCCTGTCCTGGAACTAGCTCTTCTAGACCAGGCTGACCTCGAACTCACAAAGATCCACCCACCTCTGCCTTCCGAGTTATAGGATTAAAGGCATGTGCCACCATCACCTGGCTAATATGAACGTTGTTAAGCACCCAATCAAAAGTGGCAATATTAACTGACTGCCTCTCATTCATCCAGCTAATAACTCCTACAAATACAAAGCAGACCTTAAGGAGAAAAAGGTCTACAATCCCATCCCCAAGGAAGCTGAGAAAATTGTATTGCTTCAGGTCAGAGGCCACCTTGGGATCTACAATTGAGTTCTAGGCCAGCCTGGGATACAAAGTGAGATGCTGTCTCAAAAAAGCAAAAAAAGCAAAACAAACAAACAAACAAACAAACAAAAAAAAAAAAACAGAACTACAAAGTGGATCACATAAGCATCAAGCTAAAGCCAAGAGACAGACTCCAGGTGAAAAGGCAAGATGATCTTAATATTTTTTTAAAATTAAAGGACAACTGAAAACAAGCTAATAAAACAGGGTACATGGAACAACTATTCGTAGATTTTTCACATTTCAAGTATGTATTTTATTCTTAAAAGTAGTAACACAACTTGAAGAACTTGATATTGAAAAAAGTAAGGGATTTGTTTGTGTATATATGTGATGCACGAGCATGATGGCTTATAGCTGTAAGGCCAGCACTCAGATGGCTGACTAAAGAGGATTTTGAGGTCAAGGATAACCTGAGCTATTACAAAGTAAGATAAGCCTCAAAAAGACTAAAACCAAACACAGAAAGTTTGATTTCTAGTTCTAGAATAACAGCATTATTTTTCAGACATTCAAGATAAAGAGTCACTTTGTCTGTTTTTGAAACACATGATCATAATCTACTTACTGAAAATGTCACTGCTTACCTAAGCCTACCATAGGTAAAAGCAGTCTACTTTAGGCCTGCTGCTAAGTTCCTTTAGAATTTTAGAACTGATTAAAAGATGCTAATTAAGACAGGATGTTCCAGTCAAAAACAAAATCCCAACAAATTAAATGCTAACCAAGTTTCCTTTGATTGGTGACTGCTGACTGGCGTACCTGATGGAGGAGGGTCTTCTGTTTTGTGTTGATTTCATTGGTTAAATAAAGAAACTGCCTTGTCCCTTTGATAGGACAGAAAATTAGGTAGGTGGAGTAAACAGAACAGGATGCTGGGAAGAAGGCAGTGAGGCAGCCACCTCAGGCAGACGCCATAGCTCTCCTCTCCAAGATGGACACAGGTTAAGATCTTTCCTGGTAAGCCACCACCTCGTGGTGCTACACAGATTACTAAATGTGGATTAAAGCAAGATGTGAGAATTAGCCAATAAGAGGCTGAAACTAATGGGTCAGGCAGTATTTAAAAGAATACAGTTTCCATGTAATTATTTTGGGTAAAGCTAGCTGGGTGGTGGGAAGCGGCCCGCTGCCTCATCTACAACACGTACCTGTAAATCAGTGACCTCTTCTAAGTATTATATGTTGGTTACTTGGGATTTATCTAATTAAAGCAGGGGGCTTTACTCGGTTACATCAAATTTCTAACGTAAAGACAATAAAAACACAAGGAGGCAGAGTCCTCTCATTTTGAAAGCTTATAACCTACTTGAAAACAGAGAAAAATATTGAAATGTTATAAGCAAGTTTTGGCCCTCCATGACTAGAATGAACTATCTTAGCATTTCAAACAGAACTCTCATCTCCAGCAACACACCTGGCTCTGACTCTTGCTTCTGTAAAGGTGGGAAGAATCTCAGGTATGTCATCTTGGTGCTGTACTTCAGAGTCCTGGTCCGTCTCATCACATGGGCAAAAGAAAGCTTCAAGTGCTCAGTAACATTCTTTAGTTGGAAATATTTGGTATTGAAAAAAAGGAGGGTGTTTAACAGGACAATTGGCGAGTAAGCGCCCAGCTGTTTGCATTCCCACAAATGCTCTTCTTCAATGCGAGAGAACATGTAACCTAGACAGGATGGGAAGAACAAAAGTATGTGATCTCTCAAATTCCACAGAAAGAGCATTGTTCTCTCCCACCACTCCTTTATACAGGCAAGAGAAGCGGCACCAGGAAGAACAAGGCAGAGGACTCCAGCTAGACAGATTCAAGCACTGCCCTGTAAGCAGTGGTTACCATTCCTCAGAAGGCCACCTGCTTGGAACAACTTTCTGTTGCAGAAAGAGCCAGAGACAGTTTTATTTATAGACATATTCCAATTTCATTCAATTTCCCTATCACAAAATATTTTCTTTAAAGTTTATAATCATTTAAAACCCCCAAAACACCTTTAGCTCAGACAACAGAACCAGGACACAGGCCAGATCTGCTCTATGAAGTTAACCAGCTCTTGCCCAGACCATCAAGCTTACAATTTGCCAGTTCCATGTGTTTAGTTACTAGGGAGGAACAAGTGGCTCCCTCCTCCCATCCTCCCTCTCTCTCTCTTGGTTTTTCCAGACAAGAGTTTTTCTGTAGCTTTGGAGTCTGTCCTGGAACTTGCTCTTTCTCTTGTAGACCAGGCTGACCTAGAACTCACAGAGATCCACCAGCCTCTGCCTCCTGAGTGCTGGGATTAAAGGCGTGCGCCACCACCACCTGGCTTCCCTCTCATTCTTAACTTACATTAACAGCTATGTTTCTTGGGACCAACTGGAATCTGTATGTATGAGAAGCAAGGTCTTAAGAAACTGTACTAATTCTTGTACCTGTCTCTCCATGTCCCTTAAATTCAGCTCTAACACAGTGCTTTTTCCTGAACTCTCTTTACTGCTGCTTTCATATTCTATTCTTGGGGAGATCATCCCTGAATGTGACTTTACTACTTCCAAATCTATGCTGTAAGTCTCCTCTCTATTAAGTTCATCATGTAGCTCAGAATGATTCAGAGGTGCTCCAGAGCTCAACAGAAAGCACACATTGGTTGTTACACTAACTCATCCAGTCAGAGCCTGGGAGCCTGAGTGAACCACAGGCTTCTCTATGACACCAGGTTAAAGAATTCATGGATAAGAACAAGCAAAGACGTTCAGCACGCGCTGACAAAAATCATCTGTGCATGGATAAATCAATAGCAACTAGCTTATTGACTCTACCAGACAAAACCATTCTATAAACATAAATATAACAATGTAAATTTTTTCAGGTGTTAGTATCTCTATGTATACTGTTTATTACTTTTTAGTAACTGTTCACAGTGTATTTTACTAAAATGCTCCACAACAGATTAATCTAAAACAATCTCAACAACTGTATTACATCAGGACAGATTATATTGCAATATATGAAAATATTTTAAAAAGCAATTTATAAAAGTATACCATAAAAATAATTAAAAACAATTCCCTTACCATTAGGAAGTATTGTAGGCTCCCATATTTTCAAGAGTTTCGTAAGTTCAATCATAAATCTGGAATAGGGCTCCGTAAAAATGTTATCTATTCTACCATTTTCAAACAGGTACTAAAAGATAAAAGAATTAACACATACTGGTATAAAGAAAGCTCAAGATTAGAAAACATCATAAGAAATGGTTTCCCTTAATGTCTGCCTTTGTAATGGTCTATCCCACACAGCTTCTAAGCATTTTACTACAGGTTAAAACACCAGGATTCAAGTCCAAGGCTCTGTCATGGAAACTGGTCATTGTCCTTAGCACTGAATTTGCAAAGGAAAGTTCCTTATAAAAAGTGTGGGTGGTACAGAATAAATACTAAAAACAAGATCTTGGAGCAGCAGGTAAGAGCACGTACTGCTCTTGCAGTGGACCCAGATTCTGTTCCCAGAACCCACTCAGCAGTTCATAATCATCAACTGTAACTACAGTTACAAGGGATCCAATGTCTTCTTCTGACCTCTGAGGGGTCATGTACAAACACAGAGACATACCCAGGTACACACACACACGTATATAAAACCAATACACATAAATAAGTAAACTTCCCAAATAAGAACCCTTCACTCTTGATGAAACTGACCAACTCTCCTCTCCTGACATGCACTATGCTTGGAAATGTCCTCACAGAGCTCTGTCTGCCATTCTACTTAAACAAACTTTCTCTTGAAACAATACAAACTCAAATTTAAGACCTTACTGAGGTGGGGGAAGGGGCTGGTGTACACTGGAGAGCTGCTCTTCCAGAGAACCTGAGTTCAACTTTTAGCACCCACATGGTGACTCACAACTGTCTGTGATTCCAGTTCCAGGGAATCAGACACCTTCTTTTGTCTTCCCTGGGTACCACACATAGACATGGTGCATAGACATTTATGTAGACAAAATACACACACATTTAAAAAAAAACTTATAGGGGTGTGCTAGAGAAATGGTTGGCTTCTCTTGCAGAGAACCTAGTACCCACATAGTGGCTAACAGCTATAACTCCAGTTCCAGGTGATCCTAAACTCCTATCTGTCCCCATGGACATACTTCATGCACATGGGATACAGTCATACATGTAAGCAAAAAAACAAATAAAAAACCCTCATATACATAAAATACAAATGAATAAATCTTTAACAAAAAAAAAAAAAAACCACAAAACAACACCAAAAACTACTTGGGAACTTTCAACCACAGTTCTCAACATTCTGACCCACACTTCTGACAGATTTTTTTAGGGGGTGGGGAGTGGACTGATGGGGGACAGGGTCTCTCAAATAGCTTTGGCTACCTATAATTCACGTGAAAACTCACAGAGCTCTATCTGCCTCCCAAAGCTGGGATTTAAGGTGTGTGCCAGCAACCTGAAAGGGTCAACTATTAAGAATATCACAAAATAAAAAAATAAAGAAATGCTTGGATAACACACAGTCAAAACAATACTCTGGCTAGGAGGTGCATGCTCTTAATCCTAGCAACTGGGAGGCAGAGGCAGGCAGATCTCTGTGGGTTTGAGGCCAGCCTAGTTTAAAGAGCGAGTTCCAGAACAGCCAGTGCTGTTACACAGAGAAATCCAGTCATGAAAAACCAAAAACCAAAACAAACCAAAAGAAATCTGTACTCAGGGTGCAGCTAAAATATAAACCAATTAAGACAGAAAATATAATAAAGGATTATAGAACAATACAAGGTATATTTAGTTTTAATTTTTATAAGGATTTATTTTATTTTTATATATGTGTTTGTGTGCATATGTGCACATGTGACTGCAAGTGTCCTCCACACAAGCCAAAAGGAGATATTGCTTTCCCTAGAGATGGAATCGTAGGTGGTTGCGAACTAAGTGCTGTGAACAGAAGCCACACCCTCTGAAACAGCACAAAGACTTACTGAGTCATCTCTATAGCCTGAGCATTCAGTATTTTTAAGGTATTTCTCACATCTATTACAACTTCTTATATCACTGATAATTTTATAAACTACAGAAAATTATTTCCATTTATATTTATCCAAGTCAATAACAAATATCCATCACTCCAATACGAATTTGAGTATGAGACAACTTATGACCTTACTTGCCCGATAGTTTTGTTATTAGATATTCAATTTTTTTCTTATTTCCCTTACAATGTTAGGGACTGAATCCATGCCTTGTACATGCAAGATGCAAGAAAAGCACACTGACTATTGACCTCAATCCCTAGTCCCTCTTTTTTTTCAACAAAGTCATTTCCCCAAGTTTAAAATATAGAAGAAAGGGCTGGAGAGATGGCTCAGAGGTTAAGAGCATTGCCTGCTCTTCCAAAGGTCTTGAGTTCAATTCCCAGCAACCACATGGTGGCTCACAACCATCTGTAATGGGGTCTGGTGCCCTCTTCTGGCCTGCAGGCATACACACAGACAGAATATTGTTTACATAATAAATAAATAAATAAAATATAGAAGAAAGGACTACTTAAATTTAGCTAACAAAGCCAACTATTAGTAAGATGTAGAATATGTTAATCTTACCAAATACATACTTTTAAATACATTAAAACATGTAAAATGCATGGCTTTACAGATGTCTTCACTCTGGGCAGGAAGAACAGAATGATAGTGTCTGCCACTCCTATTGAACACTGTTCTGAAAGCCCTAACCAGAACTATGCCAGAGAAAAGTATAAATCATTCACACAGGAAATTAAGTTAAACGTTATTCTACTTGCAGATGACAGGACACAGACACGTACTTACAACATACCAGTAGTTAGAGCTAACATGTAAGCTCAGCAAGTAATGAAATATAAACACAGCCTCTTTTCTCAAACAATCCAAATAGGAAATTAAAAACAAAGCCAGACAGTGGTGACGCACGACTTTAATTCCAGCATTCGGAAAGCAGAGGCAGGCTGATCTTTGTGAGTTTGAGGCCAGCCTGGTCTACAAGAGCTAGTTCCAGGACAGGCTCCAAAGTTACAGAGAAACCCTGTCTTGAACAAACAAACAACAAAAACCATAAAGAGGGACTGGAGAGATGGCTTAGCAGTTAGACCACTAACTGTTCTTTCAAGGGTCCTGAGTTCAATTCCCAGCAACCACATGGTGGCTCACAGACATCGATGCCCTCTTATGGTATGCTGTCATGTACGCAAATAGAGCAGCACTCATATACATAAAATAAATAAATCTTAAAATAATGTCATAAAGAATAAAATACTTGGCCTAGAGAACGGCTCAGCAGTTAAAGAGCATATGCTGTTCTTGAAAAGGACAGTTTGGTTTGGTATCCAGCTCTGTTCCCTCCACTGGGGGCGGAGACCAAGAGGGAGGGGGATGTGTGTTTACAACCCTCTATAACTAAAGCTCCAGTACTCTCCAAAGCTATCTTCTAGCCTCCATGGGCATTAACCTCAGAGGCACAGCCATCCTTATATAAATATATGCACATACAACTAAAAATGAAAACTTAAGAAAAAAAAACAAGAAAACAAAACTAGGGAAGACTTAAATCAAACTACAAGCTGTAACTGAGGTAAAAATTACAGAAGACCTAGGTAGATGGAAAGATATTAGAAGACTTAGATTTGGTCAGATAACAATATTCTCCAAATAATTTGTGCATGAAACATAACCTTTCTACCAAGGCATTACATGATACTCCATTAATATACAATTTTTGTTTTAATGCATGAAATTTAGTGGACTGCGATGACTGTTTATAAAGCACATGCTATGCAAGTAGCACCTGAGTTTGTTCCTAGAGTCCTTAGCAGGCTTAAGCTATATATGTAAACCAGGCTGGTCACCAACTCACATGATCCTTTCTGCTTTTTAAAAAAAAAAAAAAACAAAATGCTGGGCAGTGGCACTTTAATCCGAGCAGTTGTGAGGTAGAGGAAGGCAGATCTCCGTGAATTTGAGAACAGGCTCAAATTCAGGAACAAGTTGCAAAATACATGTTTTATAGACCCATTTTGCTAAATAAAAACTGAGGAAAACAGGGATGAGAAGATGGTGCAAGAACACATGCTGTGTGAGCATAAGGACCCCAGTTTAAATACCTAGCACCCAAGTATAAGTTTTACATGGCCAGGTGCGCCTGAAACCCTGGAACTGGAGTGTGGAGTCAGGTAGACCCCTGGAATTTGACAAGTCAGACTAACTGAAAGAGCAAGCTTCAGGTTCAGTGAGATACCCTGCCTCGAGGGAATGAAGCAAAGTGATACAGATACCTGACATCCAGGGCATGCATGTGCACCCACATACACATGTACACACACATACCTGTCTCCCTTTCTCTCTCAGAGAGGCACAGACACACACAGCAAAGCAAAGCAAAAATATTAACAAAGAGCTGGAGATACTGGCTTAGCAATTAAGAGTACATGATATTCTTGCAACAAACATGGATTCTGTTCCTAGTATCTAAATAGGAGCTCACAACTGTCTATAACTTCAGTTCCAGGGGATTTACCCCCCTTCTAATGTCTGAGTGTACAAGGCATGCACATGGAGACAGACATGTGGGTACTAGTAATCACATGCAGTTCCTCTGGAGGAGGAGCCAGTATGTTAACAGCTGAGTCATTTCTCCAGACCACAAGTTACTTTCCTTTGCTTATTTGAGACAGATTTCTCTATGTAGTTCTGGTTCTGAAGCTAGTTCTATACCTGGAACTCAGGGATCTTGCATCTGTCTCCTGAGTGCTGGGATGACAAGTGTGTCCTAGTCAACCTAGTACTTACTTTTGAAAGTAAAGAACAAAACAAAAAACCCTACCTTGTTTAAGGTCAGATTAATACCACCCAGAGACAATAACCATTGCACACGTTTTTTATTTCACCTTCTTATGAATTCATATCACTATGCCATTACAGAGTAATACCTAATTTATAATATAGTTATGTATCACTAAGCATTACTTTTGGAGATAGCAGTCTCACTATGTAGCCTAGGCTGTCCTTGAACTTGCAGTTATCTTGCTTCATTCTAAGCAGCTGAGAGAGCTGGCAATACTACCAAAACCACATTCTAATTTATAAATAAAACAATTGGTTAGATACTATGCTCTATTTACTAACTCTCACATTTGGTGAGCATGAACTATACCCAGTAACTTTACAAACTTGTCAGAACTTCAACTTTGATGAGTGATTTTTGATTTATGACTATGTAATTGCCCCCAAATTTGTAATCCTCTTGCTTCAGCAACCCCAGTTCTAAGATTATAGAGGCATGAACCAAATGAGTCCTAACCAGACACAAATGTTGAAGAGATGTTAAATAAAAACTAGGGAGGAAAAAAAAAGGGTGAAAACATTCTTAAATACTGTACTCAAATTGCTGTAGAAAGTGTGCATTGCCTCCAGCTGGTAAATTCTCATCATGTAGCACTCTTATGAACAACTGATCTTTTAAAATGTACGTACTTGTGCATCTATTAATTTACTTTGTACTTTGAAAGTGCAAATAAAACATTTACACATACAGATGCAGTCACCTTAGTTGCTTCTAGGTAGGCTGATATTTATGCCCTTTTTATCCATTTAACTACAGAATACATGATCCCTTCCCAATGTCTACTATTCTCCCAACAGTCTCACTTCAGTTTACAAAGACTGTATGTAAAGACTTTTAAATTGGGATAGCAGTTCACTAAGGAAAATGTTTAATACAAATAAATGACAGAATACACTTATTTTCAACAATTCACAAGTTATCTCAGATGACGAAAACCACAATCAAATGTAAAAAAAGTTATTGAAACTGATACCTGCTGAATTCCAAGGCACAAGTATAAGATACTGTCTGGGTCATATTTTTCGCCATTTGGTCTCCGCACCTCTTGGATAAACTGGCATAATCCCAAACTCAACTCTGCAAACGTGCAGGACAGAATATCTTCCTTCAGCTTCATAGAGCGGACTGTGAAACGGGAGAAGACATCTGAAACATGAGCTTGCAGAAATGCAGTACCACTACTGTTCAATGAATCAACCAGTACCACTGTGCCCCAAACACTATGTATGGATCACAAAGCATGGTAAACCAACATGACGTTACAGTACTCGAGATACTGCGGCAGGAGGACTAGCCTAAGCCACACATAAAAATCCTATCTCAAATCCATCAACCAAATAACAGATCCTGACTCAAGTATTTTTTTTCAAGAAGAGAAATACAATTTACTGCACACGGTGCAACAGGTACTATGACAGAAGGTTCGTTTAACTGGGACTCTATGAAAGTAAACAAGGAATCCAGGCATAATGATGTATGCTTTTAATTTCAGCAGGTAGGAGGCAGAACCAGGCAGCTCTCCTTTGAGTTCAAGGCCACATTGGTCTATATGACAAATGCCAGAACAGCTAAGGCTACATAAAACTTTTTTTTTTAAAGTTGGGGTTTCAGTAATTTGCCACGACTGATATTGAACTGGTAAGCTCAAACATTCCTCCTGACTTTGCCTCCAGATAGCTGAAGATACAGGAACTGTATCTGGCACTGCAGCTGGATCTCTTGCTTCCTTCAATAAAGACTAGTAAACAGCAGGGGAAATGTTGCAGGCACAACCTCCAAACTAGAGGGTATTTATAGAACCCTAAGAGCATAAAGGTAATACTTGATTTGTAGGGACTATGAGTCATCACAACACAGCAGCAACTGACTGTTCTGATAAGAACTTGTGTACTCCAAGACCAACAAACAGACTACTAGCAACAAAAGCCAGAACCTGATATAGTGATCCACTTGTAAGAGAAACGGTATAGTGGAAAATCTCAAACCAAAACCTTTAAATAAATTAGCAATAAATCAAAGCTTACGCAAATGTTATTAAATGGGGCCAAGTACCATCCCAAGTAGGTAGCAGGGCTTGACAGTGTTGGTCATATTGTTCTGGCTTTAGAATCAGGAAAGATACAGGAATGAAGGGGCTGTGAAAATTCCCTCTGTTGTTAAAGATAGCTGCTGAAGCTAGGCACGTGGCAGGGGGAGTCTCTTCCTCCATCCTTCACAGTGCTAAGACTAGCACATCTATACATCTGGTCAATTAACAAACTTATTAGGGTCCAGAGAGATGCTCAATGGTTAAGAGCACTGGCTCCTCTTCCAGAGGATGCAGGTTCAGTTCTCCGCAACCACGGGTGGTTCGTAACTAACTGCCTGTAAACTCTAGTTCTAGGGGATCTGATGGCCCCTCTGGCTTCTGCATGCACCAGGCGTGCAAGTTTTCCACAGATACACATATAGGCAAAATATTCATGCACATAAAATATTCTTTAAACATCAATATTAAAAATAATTGATAGGAAAAGAGACAGAAGAATATTTACCTTTACAACCTTGCTCTGAGGATTCTTGAGAGAGTACCTGGTCTTGAACACTTCCTAAGGCATCAGAACATGGACTAGGAGAGGCATGTTCACCTCCTGATGGGATAAATGAGACAGGTAAATAACAATAATGAAATGGGATGAGAAAAGCCAAGTTTTAAGTCTTATGAGTTAATCCTTCTTCGAATATATTTACGACTTTGTTTCTATTTCTTGTATCTGCCTGACACAGAGTGTACTGAGGACTTACCTCCACATTTCAGATCTCCTTGTTCTTCCTTGGCATTTTTCCATTGGACCCAATTCTTCCAGGCATTCACCCCATACATATACTTCAGTGTCATTCCAGACACTGAACAACCTTGCAAGGCTCCTTGAATAAGACTCCTGGGCTCCACAGGCACTACAGACTTCTTCCTTCCCTGTGAGAATTCCAAAAATTCAGAAACTATAAAATTCACCTTTGGAACTTTAAGAATCTGAGTTCTCGGACTTGCAAAGCGAATAATCCTATTAATAAGGAAATTATTTTTATATCCTAAAGATTCAGAATTCAGAGCTGAAAGGGTTTTAAAAATAATCTTCTACTTTCAGACAAGATGATGCACACCTATTACAGCACTTAGGAAGTGGAGGCAAGAGGATCAGGAAAAGTACAAGGTCATTCTGGGCTCCATGGAAAGTTCAAGGTCAGCCTGGACTACAAGAGACCCTGTCTCAAAACACCAAGAACTCATCAAATCCAATTCATATAAAAAAGAAATTATTATAGTAATTATCACCATTTAGGTAACTGGGATATAGCTATTACCACATGATACAGTACAAGCTCACTTCATTAGGTCATATTCCAAACTATAAAATAGGTTTCAATAAATTCTTTACACAAGATTTAGACTTAGCCAATAATGGAAAAACATCAAGAAAACTCTCAAATCATAAATGAATAGTACACTTATAAATATTGTGTAGATCAAGGAAGAAATTGTAGCTATAATTAGAAAATCCTGTTAACTTAAATGAAAACCATAAAACTTAAAAAAAAAAATCCTGTGATGGATTTTTGTACTTGTGTGATAGGAGTGAGATATTCAAAATACCTATAAGCTCCTGCAAAACTTAAACAGCTCTGGCATTAACTTATGCAGAACATGTGCCTAGCAATCATGAAGCTCAGAGTACTAGTACCAGTAATGTCAAAAGAAAAGAAAGCAAACTCAAAAAAAGAAAAAGACTCATAAAATCCACAATTAAAACTTTCTGTCTAAAAAAAAACTAAAAAAGAAAACCAGATTAAAGCAGGCAAACCATGACAGCACACGTCTGAAATCTCAGCACCTGGGAAGCAGAGGCAGGAGCATTATTGCAAGTTTGAGACAAGCTTGGTCTACTTAGCAAATAGAAACCAGCCATGGCTACACAGTATGACCGTCTCAAATCGACAAAAGAGAAGGATCAAGATGAAGAGAAAATGGGCTGATGTACCCGCAGCGCCCACACTGATGTCTTTGACAGTCTACGACGGAGGTGAGAGTGCTCCTGTAAGCAGCCTTAACAAGACTCAGTGGGTGACTTAGAGAAAGACACAGAAGTAGAAGGGAAGTTAGCTAGGAAGACAATGATTGAGACTAGGTAATACGTGTGTGTCACACGCGAGTATTTCTGTGTGAGAATATTTGTGTGTGCTGTGGAAAAATCCTCTGGTACACTGTATAGATTTGTCACTCAAATTGGTTTAATAAAACATGGATTGGACAGTAGCTGGGCAAGAAGTATAGGCGGCAACCAAACTAAGGATTATGGGATGGAGAAGGGCAGAGAAGGAAATCACTAAAAAACAGGGGTGCAAGATGAGAACGCAGTACTTTTTTTTATTTTTTAATTTGTTTTTTGATTTTTCGAGACAGGGTTTCTCTGTAGCTTTGGAGCCTCTCCTGGAACTAGCTCTTGTAGCCCAGGATGGCCTCGAACTAACAGAGATCCACCTGCCTCTGCCTCCCGAATGCTGAGATTAAAGACGTGCTCCACCAATGCCTGGCTTGAGATCGCAGTACTTATAAGTGTAAGATTTAGCTAGTAATAAGCCTGAGCTATCGGCCGAGCATTTATAATTAATATAAGTCTGTGTGTGGTAATTTGGAAGCAGCTGCCAGAACAGGGAGCGAGAGTGGACAGGACAAAAAACTTCTGTTTACATGTGGGCATGTGTCATCTAAATACACTATGTGCTTGTATGAAAATACAATGAAGGGTCTTGAGAGATGGCTCAGAGGTTAGGAGCACTGACTGCTCTTCCAAAGGTCCTGAGTTCAATTCCCAGCAACCACATGGTGGCTCACAACCATCTGTAATGGGGTCTGGTGCCCTCTTCTGGCCTGTGGCATACACACAGACAGAACACTGTACACAAAAAAAATAAATAAACAAATAAATAAACAAACAAATAAATAAATAAATAAATAAATAAGAAAAATACAATGAAACCCATTGTTATGTTTAATATGTGCTAATGAAAACATTAAACAAAGGAAATAAAAACCATGGGGAAAGATTTTTTTTTAAAAAACTGATGAAATGAAAGCTCATCTTTTGAAAAATATTATTAACATTGGTAATTCTCCAGCTACGATGATTTAGGATAAAAAAATAAAAATATAAAATAACAAGAACACTAACACTGTAGAGACAAACGATAAAGAATATTACTTATAACATTATTGTTTTTTGTTTTTTCGAGACAGGGTGATAATCCCAGTAGCCACAATGACACACACCTTTAATCCCAGAAGCCACACTAGTTACCACAGAAATTGGACGGTGCATGCCTTTAACCACGGTGGTGTATGCCATTAATCCCAGCCCTGGAGAGGAATATAAAACGGGAGGAAACAGCGCTCACACACAGTCTCATTATGAGATTCCTGGATCGCCATTTGGGACTGAGGTCGAGGTAAAAGTGAGTGGCTTGCTGTTTTGCTTTTCAGGTCTTCAGGTTGAATGCCAATGCAGTCTCTGAGTTTTACTAATCGTGCTTCAACAGGGTTTCTATGTAGCTTTGGAGCCTGTCCTGGAGCTTGCTCTGTAGACCAGGTTGGCCTTGAGCTCAAAGAGATCAGACTGCTTCTGCCCACTGAGTGCTGAGATAAAGGTGTGTGCCATCACCACATGGCTGCTAATTTTAACTTGTGAATTGATGCTTAAATTTAAATAGAATATTGGAACTGGATTGAGGACTCAACAATTAAGAGCATTGGCTGCTCTTGCAGAAGACAGCTGTAACTCTCAGTATCCACATAGCAGCTCAAAGCCATCTGTGACTCATTTCATAGGATTCAATGCCCTTTTCTAGACTTTTTGGGTTCTAAGCACACATGTGGTATACAGACATACATAAGGCAAACACTTATATAATTAAATAATATAAAAAATTTTAAATTTACACAGAATACTGCTATACCAATAAATTTAGTGACTTACAAATAAAAAAAGTATTTACTCAGTATAGTGATGTACACACATAGTGTCCCAGGCTGAGTTGGAAGAATATCAAACTGAAGCTCTGCTTAGTTTACAGAGTAAATTCAACGCATAGCATGGGCATCTAATTGATACCCTGTCTCAAAACAAAGATAATTAAAAGGACTGGGTATATAACTCAGTGGAAAAGCACTTGCTTGGTATACATGCCATGGGTTCAATGCCCAGAATATATATACTCTTGAAAGATACAAAGCAAAAAAGTTTATAACAGAAAAGAACAGATAACCTAAATTCAAACACATCAGGTTTATAATTTAAAACCTTCTCACAAGGCGAGGTGGAGTGGTACATGTCCACCACATGTGGAGGCAGAGGCAATAGAAGAACTTAAAACCATAACAAACCAATGGGCAGTGGTGGCGCACGCCTTTAATCCCAGTACTCAGGAGGTAGAAGCAGGAACTCCGTGAGTTCAAGGCCATCCTGGTCTACAAGAGATAGTTTCAGAACAGGTTCCCAAAGCTACAGAGAAACCCTGTCTTTAAAAACAAACAAACAAACAAACAAACAAAACAAACCTACCATAACAAACCGTTGTCACATCTGATCCAAAATTATATAAAAAGAATACATTAGGGAAAATGTATTTCACCAGCTTAAAAGACTATGAAACAACACAACAATAAAACAAACATTGAATCACTAGATTAAAAAAAATTCAACTGATAAAAGTCTATCAGGGTGAAAATTTGCAGAAAACTCAAAAATCAAAAGAAAACTACAAGGGGAGCTAGAGAGATGGCTCAGAGGTTGAGAGCACTGGCTGCTCTTCCAGAAGACCTGAGGTTAATTCCCAGCAACCACATGGTGGCTCACAATCTATAATGAGATCTGGTGCCCTCTTCTTTCTGGTATACAAGCAGAACACTGTATACATGATAGATAGATAGATAGATAGATAGATAGATAGATAGATAGATAGATAGATAGATAGATAGACAGACAGACAGACAGACAGACAGAAAGATTTTTTAAAAAAAAAAGTAGAAGGAGAAGGAGAAGACCTACAAGGAACAATGCAAGACAGATTGGGAACAAAGCAAAGGTTTCTCTACTACTGCCCAGTACATAAGAACATCCCTGAATTCAATACAGGAAGAAAAATAAAGTAGAGGTATTCAGATTAGGAAGAAAAAGCTAAACTATCTTTATTCATAGATAATCTAACTGTAATGTAGAAAACTCCAAGAAATTTAGTGGAATGAAATGTTAGGAAAATAAGGTGAACAT
Source organism: Arvicola amphibius (assembly GCF_903992535.2). NCBI lineage: Eukaryota > Metazoa > Chordata > Mammalia > Rodentia > Cricetidae > Arvicola > Arvicola amphibius. Next base: position 25,447,041 of record NC_052052.2, on the reverse strand, counting down.
AAAAAAACCTTCAGAATTTTTGTAAGCCAAAAGTAAAATTTAAAAATAGTATGATTTAAAGTATAATGTGGTAGCAGAATGGGCAAGCTCAGCACTTAGAAGGTTGATTTGGAGGATAACAACAAGTTTGAGGTCAGCTGGGTTACTGAGTAAAATCCTGCTCCAACAATTAATTAATATAAGTAAATAACCTAACTTACTTGTAATAATATTAAGAATATAATTGATATTAATTAATATTACCTTTAATAGAACAATGAATTGGAAATACTCATGAAAAAAAAATCTGCAAGCACTAAACATATAAATATATAAGACATTGTTGAGAGAAACTTAAAGTGACCTAAATAGTTGGTCCTGAATTGAGAATTCAAGTACCCACATAAAAAACGTGGGGAGATGCTGGGTAGCAGTGGCGCACACCTTTCTTTAATCCTAGCACTTAGGAGGTAGAGGCAGGTGGATCTCTGAGTTGGAGGCCAGTCAGGTCTACAGAGTGAATTCCAGTATAACCAGAGCTACACAGAGAAACCCTGTCTTGAAACACTAAACCAAACCAAAACCTGGGAAGAGTGTAGTTCTGTGTATCTGGGTGAAAGTAGACACACCAATGGGACACATGCAGGGACAGAAAAGGCAGATCCATGAAGCTCAGTGAGCCATCCTATCTCAAGGTAAGGTGGAGGGTAAAAGGAAAAAACTTAAACTTCTTGTGTCTAAGTACGTGTGTGTGCACATGTACACATGCATACTCAGGTATACACTACACAGTGAGTGGCACATGAAACAAATAAATCGGGGAGATAACATTTTTATAGACTAAATGGAACAACTGCTAAAGATGTCAATTCTAAGATATATAATACGGACTCAAGAAAACCCCAATGAAAATGCCAAGTGTCTTTAAAAAAATTTAAAAATTAACAAGGTAAAGTTAAATTTATAAATATGAAAATTGCAATTTAGAAAAGCAATACTAGAGGCTGTAGAGATGGCTCAGTGGTTAAGAGCACTGACGGCTCTTCCACAGGACCTAGGTTCAATTCTTAGCACTCACATGGCAGCTCTCAACTGTCTGTGACAGGGGATCCAACATCCTCACACAGGCATACAAGAAAACAAAAAACAAACAAACTAATGCTTATAAAATAGAAAAAGAAAAGGAAAAACAAGATTTTACCCTTGACTCCAAGACCTACTGTAAAGCCACAATTTAAAAAAAATGGTATTAGGAGCTATAGAGATGGCTTAGTGGTTAATAGCAAGTACCACTCTTGCAGAGTACCCAAGCTTAGGTTCTAGCATCCATATCAGGCAGCTCATAACCACCTGCAACTCCAGTTCCAATGGGAATGTGGTATTTGTAGCCTCCTTGGAAAATTGCACTTAGTTGCATATATATAGATAAATACAATTTTTAAAAATAATAAAAATCTTTTTTTAAAAGAATCTTGATAATGGTATTAAAAATTTTTTTAAAAAATCAATACAGTAGAATGGAGACATGAGAAATAGAATATCTATATATATATATATCTATATATTTATATATAGATATATATATATAGAGAGAGAGAGAGATGTTTAGCATTCTTTTATGTAAAAGTACAAGTGTAATTTGCTGGGGAAAAGTTGATCCTATATATGTGTGATGCTGTAGGAAATGGATGGCCATGTAAAAAAAATTCAGCCTTGACCTTGAACTCCTGCAGAAAAATTAAGACGAAACAGTCCAGAAAAATCAAAGAAAAAAATTCTAAGACTTCTAAAAGAAAACAGAGCTGGGCAGTGGTGACACAAGCCTTTAACCCTAGCATGTGGGAGGCAGAGGCAGGCAGATCTCAGAACTTGAGGCCAGCCTAGTCTATAGAGCAAGTTCCAGGGCAGGCTCCAAAGCTACACAAAGAAATGTAAATGTAAGAGTATTTTAGACACCACTTGTGAGACAATAACATTTAGTCAGAATATTTTAAAGCATTAATTATCAAAAAAAACTAGTAAAGCAGAATTTCTCAAAATTAAAATATTGTATTTGTTAGTAAGAAAATAAAGAAGGACGCTGAAGAGATGGCTCAGCAGTTAAGAGCACTGGCTCTTCTCCCAGAGAACCCAGATTCAATTCCTAGCACCCACATGGCAGCTCACAATGGTCTGTCAACTCCGGTCCCAGGGAATCTGACACCTTGATACCAAATACACAAAGTAAAGTTTAAAGAAATTAAAGAAACTGGACATGGTGGTGCACACCTCTAATCCCAGCACTCGGGAAGCAGAGGCAGGCAGAGTTCTGAGTTTGTGGCCAGCCTGGTCCACAGAGCAAGTTCTAGGACAGTCAGGGACATAGAGAAAACCCCCTGGCTCGGGAGGTGGAGGGTCAACCACAAAAAGAAAAGAAAGGACAGTGTGCTAGGAAGATTTTTGTCAACTTGACACAAACTAGCGTCGCTGGGAAGAGAGAACAGCTATTGAAAAAATGCTTCCATCAAATTGGCCTATAGGCCAGTCTGTGGAATATCTTCTTGATTAGTGATTGATGTGGGAGGAACCAGCCCACTGGGAGTGGTGGCACCTCTGAGCAGGCTGTCCTGAGTTTGGAAAAGAAAGGTCAGCAGACTCTGTGTCGCTCCTACACGTAGGCTCCTGCCTTGAGCTCCTGCCATAATGGACAGTGACAGGTAACTAAGTGTAAGGCAAATGAACCATTTCCTCCAAAGTCGTTATTCATCAGAATGTTGTGTATTACAGCAAGACAAAGCAAACTAAGAAAAACAAGTAGAGGTTTAAGGAGTTCAAGGTTGTCCTCTGCTACACTGAAGGTTTGGGGCTAACATGGGTTATACAAGACCCTATCACAAAAAAAAAAGATGGGAATGGAGCTTAATGATAGAGCACTAATCTAGTATGCTCCCCAGCCTTGGGTTCAACTCCAAACACTGCAAATAAAATCATGAATCAATGAATGAATCAATGAATAAGTCATAGGAGAAAAATTCCTGATTGAAGAAAGGGATTATATCCACATAAAAATTCAGCAATATTAATGTATACCTGTAATTTCAGCACTTGGAAGGCAGAAGCAGAAATGCTGAGTTTCAGGCCAATCAACCAACAAAAACTACACAATAAAATAATATCCCTTTCTTTAAAAACACCCAAACAAAACCAACAGACACAAAACAAACAAAAAGCATACAATTCACTGACAACCACCACTCGGCATACATCCAAAAATGGGGTATGTATACTTAAGACTCTAAGATATTCTGCCAAAGATGGTTCACAGATGGTAAAAATGCACAAGAAAAGATATTTACTAACCTTTTATCACTAGAAGAAAAAACAAACAAACATCTACAATCTACTAGATAGGCTAAAATCCAAATGGACAAATATCAAGTGTTAGCAAAATCATGGAATTTATGAACTGTCCTACACTGCTTGTGAGCATATGAAACTGAACACCAGAGTGGTAAGCTTTGTAAAGTTTAAAATATACTTAGCATAAAACCTAGTAATCTTATTTCTAAATACTAATCTTCAAGAAAAATAAAAACATATGTTCATGTGAAAATTTACATTAGAACGATCCTAACAGCTCTCCACATAGCCCAAAATTTGCATGGCTTGTTAGGCAGAAACAAAACAGATGAAGCACTGAGACACAAAGCAGCATGGAGGAAAGCCAAAGGTCCTCTGCTGTCAGAAAAGGTACACTAGGAAGACAGCACCATATGACACTACTTCTCCGTATTTTCAATAACAACAAAACACTACCATTTTGCATTAATCTATATAACAAATTGTGGCTATCAACATCTGGAGATGAGAGTGATAACCAAAGACTAAGACATTTTCCATATAATTGCTCACGAATAGCAGTGATTACACAATCTGTTTATTTGTCAAAGCCCACCAAACTATGTTTATAATTTATGGGGTTTTTAAATATAACCAAAACTCAGTTTTAAAAAGTAAGGCTACTCTTGTTACATGTAAGAGGCACAAGTGATGAATAACTGCGAGGAAACACAGTTCTCCAGAAACAACAGGACTAATGCACATGAGTTCACAGACCACACCAACAAATACAAGACCTGTACAGGTTCAAGCCAGATGGGATCCCAGCCCTAAGAGAGGGAAGTGGACATGGGGTCCCACTACTACTCAAGAAGCCATTCTAAGAGGGAAACCCACAAACAGAGGAAAAATCAGTTTTTGCCAATGGACTCTCCCTGGGTATATCAATCACACTACTGGGCAGGCTGCATGCCCAGGGGTAGTTGGCCAACACAAAACAAACTGACCAGTATTTCTGTAGACATTATTTTTCATTTTGCTTTGTTTGGACGTTTTTATTTCTTTTGCTTGTTTAATTTTTGTTGTTGTGAGTTACTTTTTTTTTTCTTGGTGTGTACTTCATTTTGCTGTTTTTGTTTGTTTTAAAGAAAGAAAGAGCAAGAAAATAAAGTTGTTTGGGAAGGTGGGAAGGAGTCTACGAAAAATAGAAGGAGTGAGAAACATAATCAAAGGATGCTTATATGAAAATTTTTCTTTTTCTTTTGTTTGTTTGAGACAGGGTTTTTCTATGTAGCCCTGGCTGTCCTGGAACTCACTCTGTAGATCAGGCTGGTCTGTCCCGAGAGCTGTGGTTTTTTTTCTTTATTTTTTTCTTTTTCTTTCTTTCCTTTTTCTTGTTTATTTGATGAAATGTCTTCAACAAAAAAGTTTAAGACTACTCTACTGTACATATGTGCAATCAGGGTGGTAAGTGGAAGGGGAGGAAGGAAAAGACTGAACTCAGGCAAGGCAGCAAATACCTTTATATTCAATGAGCCATATCACTATTCCTGTCCTATCTTTTGGGAAAACCCTTTCAATACAAAAAACAACCTACATGAATTTAACTAGTATACTTTAACATACAAAAGTTAACTTTTGATAAGAACATGTAAAATTACCCAAATTTAGAGTTTAATGACAGAAAATTTAGATGTTTGTTTCATTTTTGGTGTTTAAGAGTTTCTCTGTGTAGTCCTGGCTGTCCTGGATCTCACTCTCTCTGTAGACCAGGCTAGTCTTAAACTGAGAGATTCTCCTTCCTCTGCCTCCAGAGTGCTGGGACTGTAATATTTAGAATTTTTAATGATCTTTAGTGATATGTTTGTATGGTTAAGTAAATACAGGTCTGTGCAGGAAACCCTAGAATCCAGAAGGGAGTGTTGGGTTCCCTGGGGTTCCAGTTATAGGCAGCTATGAGCTGCATAACATAGATGAATAATCAAATCCATGTCCTCTTCAAGAGCAGGAGATATTAACTGCTAAGTTGTTTCTCCAGCCCCTGGTATTATTCTATCTTAAAATTATTTACTTTTTATTATGTGTGTGCACATGTGCTTGAACATGAACGTGGACCTATGCATGCTATATGGTATGTATGTGTGTGGGGTCAGGAGACAACTTACAAGTGTCAGATTTCTCCTTTCACTACGTGGGTCCCAAGGTTCAAACTCAGGTTATGAAGCTTGGTGACAAATACCTTTATCCTCTATGAATATACCTCATTGGCCCATTAAAAAAAGATTATAAAAAGCTCCTCCACACACACTTTTTTGTTATTTTATGTGTTTATCTGTTCTGCATGTATTTTTGTCTGTGTAACACATGTGTTCAACATCTGCAGAGACCAGAAGAGAGCAGCTAATCCCCTTGACTGGAGTAATAGACAATTGAACTGTCATGTGGAAGCTGACAATCAAATCTTGGTCTTCTTTAAGAGCAGCAGCAAATGCTCTTTTACACTGAGCTGTCTCTCTAGGCCACTATAAAAATCTTTTCTTTTCTTTTTTTCTTTTTTTGGTTTCTCGAGACACGGTTTCTCTGTGTAACAACAGCCCTAGCTGTCCTGGAGCCCACTCAGCAGATCAGGCTGACCTTGAACTTCCAGAGAGCTGCCTGCCTCCCAAGTACTGGGCTTAAAGGTCTACACCACCATGCCCAGCAAAGGTTTTTAAAATAATAATGAAAACCTATAAATAGAAAAACAAAAGAAAAAGTTGTGTTTGAAAAAAATATGTAATAAATGACTTTTTTATACTAAGAAACAAAGGTGCAAAAAAACTTAGGTGTATGAAACAATACATGAAAATATTTTATTTGGGCTGCTATGAAGCTTTGTAAACAGAAAGAACTAATAAATACTGCTAGAAAAAAGTAATACAAATTTTAAAAATTAAGCTTCTGCTTACTCTTCGTCTGGGCTGGGGGAAGCCATCTCTGTGTCTCCTCCTTGTTCGAGAACGTGCCTGGATTCCCTGTCCTTTATTAAGTGGGTCAAAGGATTCTGCAGTAACCAACAGAAAGCATAATTAAAATACATAACACCAATTTAAAGGGAAACCAGAAAAAGAGAAGTCCTAATAATCATTAATCTATTCTTAATTTGTGATAAAAGAGCTTCAATTATACACTTAAAAAGAACAAAGAATTTAACACATAAATGAAAAGTTCATTATCAAGGAAATCTTTCATGAATAGTTATTGTTGAAAAGATTTTTTAAAATTTCAAAAATATCAAATTAACCACATATAAGAACCTTATAACAGACATTCACATTTACAAAATAAGGAAACTCTTGTGCCCTAGATAATCCCTAACACATCACAACTGCTTAATGATGCAAATGTGGAACCTTGATAAATCTTATGAAACAGGTGACCTTCAGTAGTCAAGTTAGGCTGCACAAACCTGAAGGAAAATCTGCCTCCAGATCTTGTTCTGTTTCCCCTTTGGAGAACTGTTTCAGTTCTGAATCAGCTTCTTGCACAGCATTTGACTTTAAGGCATAATGATTCAGCTCTTCCTCCCAGCTATGCGGCGTTGAAACTGCCTCTGATTCAAGATCACCGCTATATGTGCTTCCTTGGTCTGAAAGTGATAAAAACAAGCATGCTTTCTTGACATATTTAAAAACTCTAATGAGCCCCTGCATGCTTAAAACTGAAAGATGGTTGACAGATAATTACCTAGACACAACTAGTAAAGTAATGTGTAGTTGGAAAGACGACTCCATCAGTAAGTATTTGCTTTGTATGAGTTTCATCCCCAGAACCCATGCTTTAAAAAACAAAGGGACAAGCATCATAGCATGATGTAATCCTAGCACCAAGGGGGCAGAGACAGGTGAATTCCTGGTGTTTGCTGGCTAGCCAGCCCAGCCTATCTGGCTAGTTCAAGGCCAATGAGAAAACACTACAATTTGCCCCTCAATGGATGGTGATTAAGGAAAGACACCCAAAAATGTCACCTAACCTCTATACACACTGGTCATATACATGCACGTATACCTACATTCACATGTACAGATATACACACACACACATACACACAAAGAATTCAGCATCTTGTTTAACAGCTTCACACAACTGGATTCCTATTCGTGGTGAGAACTACAAAGCATCATCTCAATCTTTAAAACATTTGACGCAGTTATTATTTGCATTACAAATTAGCATGTCAGTTGGTGCCCCTCATAAATTAGGAAAAATTATAAAATACTAAACCCAAAGATAATAATGTTTATGAGTTGCTGCTTCAATTGTTAGCAGAGCTCAGTATTTCTAAAAACTAAAATATATTTGTAAATACAAACCTTTTTCAAATATCTTGGTATCTAGAAAGAGTTCTTGTTCAGAAGTTTGAGATTCTAAAGAAAAAAAGCAAACAAAACACATTGCATCTCAAATGAAATGATTTCATGATAAGTATTACTCACAATAGAGACAAACAGACTAATAGGTAAATAGCCTTCTATACATAAGGCCCAATTCATCATATAATGAAACATCTGTAATAAAAGAAGTTAAATCAACAATGCTGTCAGCAATGTTTACACTTCTAGGTAGCAATGTGAGAGAAGCCATAGTGAAAGGGGTTTTACTTTTGATTCTGTATTCTTTTGCCATTTGAAATCCTTTTATATAGTTATACATGCACACAGACACACATGCAAAAAAAAAGACGATCAATTATTCCAATTAAATGTCTTTTACATTACCTTTAAAAACCTAAAGACTTAGAATAGAAAAAATTGTTATATGAGCATTAAGCACACAAAACTGAGGCCAACATGATTCAATGAAAAATGAGATATTTGAAATGAAGTTCAGAGATTCAACATAGAAAAAAAATACAGCTTACTCAGGAAAACATTTTGGCTTTTCTTTTATTTTACTGAAAGCAAAGGAAAATTATTCCCAAATCCTATTTCTCCTTACAGTATTCCTTAACCACTTTACCTTACCTAAAGTGATTCCAAATGTTTATCTTGAAGTTAGCTTACTTTCTAAAGTTTTTCTGACTCAACAATATACGAAAGCAAAAATTTCCATCATAAGAAAAAGAATCCATTGGGCGGTGGTGGCGCACGCCTTTAATCCCAGCACTCGGGAGGCAAAGGCAGGTGGATCTTTGTGAGTTGGAGGCCATCCTGGTCTACAAGAGCTAGTTCCAGGACAGGCACCAAAGCTACAGAGAAACCCTGTCTCAAAATACCAAAAGAGAGAGAGGAGGGAGAGAGAGGGAGAAAAAGGGGGGGAGAGAGAGAGAGAGAGAGAGAGAGAGAGAGAGAGAGAGAGAGAGAAGAGGAGGTAGGGAGTGGGGAGTAGGGAGGATGGAGGGAGTGGGGGGAGAGATAGAGCTATTTGGTGATTTTTTACCGCTGTACTCCCCGGTCGTAGATAAGTCGCTCCCGTTCTCTCACCTTCTCGCTTACTCTCCTCTCTCCGATCCCTCCCCTCGCCTCCAGACCTACTTTGTTGCTGTTGGTGCGTGTGGGAGGGGGAGGGGAGAGAGAGAGAGAGAGAGAGAGAGAGAGAGAGAGAAACCCAAACAAATGCTCAATAGCAATGTGATGGAGAAGTTGTCCCACCCCTTTGTGGAGACTAGTTTTCACTATTATATAATTCAACCTGGCTATATGAATCTCTTGCCTGAGGATCTCAAATGCTAGAATAATAAATATGTGCTACCATGCCTGTCTACAAAAGGTAAATTTAAAGTAAGGTTTATCATCATGAATTGTATCAACTTTTAAACTGAATATAGTATCAGAAGTTAAAAGTTGTTCAAGCAAAGGGATAATATTCTAATATTCTAATACATTAAAGAAGAAAATCATAGGAAATACTGATAATGATAAATAAGCTTTCAATGAACTCAGTATGTATGATTTATAAATTTGATCAGTTAAGAGCACATTATACTCTTGTAGATCGCCGAGTTCAGTTCCAAATATCTACAAATGTCTGAAACCCCACCTCCAGGGTATCCTCTTGGCCTTCTCGGGTATTGCCCTTAAGTGCACAAACCCATGCACAAGACATATACTTACATGCACATAATTAAAATTCACACAAATCCTCATGTCGAGGTGGGATTAATGCCTTTAATCCCAGCACTTCAGAGGCAGTGGCAGGCAGATCAGTTCAAGGCCAACCTGGTCTACACAATGAGTTCCATGACAGTCAGGGCAGCACAGAAAACCCCTGTCTCAAACCACCCCTAGAACACCAGCCACCTCACTGACCCCTTCCCCAAAAAACAAAACCACAAACCTTTGAAAGATTCAAACCCGATGGTAACAAAAAGGAAACTTTGCATTGTTTCTCCATGTGCAATAATGCTCAAAAATTTTCCTAGTACCTATTAAGTAAAACCAAACACACCAGCTAGCTGGACATGGTAGCCAACAATGGTAACAGTGAGGGTGACGGGAACAGAAGGATCAGCAAGCAGTTCAAGAGCAGTTTGGACTGCATGAGACCATGTTTCAAAAGACAAAAAAAAAAAACCCCTCAAACCTCATTAGTTGTTAAAAATCTACCAGTGAGTAAAAGAAAAAGAAATGGTATTTGGCTCAAAAAACACAAAGAACATTACTCAGTTCATTTATAACATAAGAAAATGCTTTTGTGCTTCACATTTCAACAACTGAATTTTCTCTGTATCTTCCTGTAACTAAAAATTAAGATGATACAATCAAAATTAGAAAGCTTCCTGGAAACAGATCAGAAAGTTCCTTTCATGTTGTGGCCAAATCGTGGTTCAGTCATCTCTTAGTTCTCTTGGTATGCACGTGTCTCTATCTCGCTCTCTGTCTATGTATGTGTGTGTGGATATATATGTATGTATGTGTATATGTATGTGTATATATATCGCCAGTACAAAACTAACATCCTATTTCAATATGAGAAATGTCAATTAAGCAATACTCCCTTCACAGGCTGGTTCAGAAGACTAAATGCAGGAGAACATACAATACACTTGACTATGAGGCGCACACAAGAATAAATGTCATGGGGCTGGAGAGATGGCTCAGTGGTTAAGAGCATTGCCTGCTCTTCCAAAGGTCCTGAGTTCAATTCCCAGCAACCACATGGTGGCTCACAACCATCTATAATGAGATCTGGTGCCCTCTTCTGGCCTTCAGGCATACACACAGACAGAATATTGTATACATAATAAATAAGTAAATATTAAAAAAAGAATAAATGTCATCTATTATAATCATCGTTATTCCAAACTAACAGAATCAGACTTCTCTATAGGCAACTGAGTCAACAGGCTTTCTTTCCTATGCTTCTGTTTAGTAACATCAGCATGCTGTTGATTATAGATTAGGAATTATATGCATGGAACATAGTTTTGGATATAAGGATTAAAATACAAAATTAACATAAAATTGAAAATTACTTCAGATTAAAGTAAATTGTAGAACTGTAGATGAGCTTTAAAAAAATCTTTAAAGACTACACCAACCTCCCTGGGATAGACTCTTCTCCTTCTCTTCATCCTCTGCAATCATTTCTGCCATCTCAAGGAGATCAGCTTCAAATGGATGTGTAGGAAGCTTTTCTTTCATGTCTTCAATACTCTCAGTAGCTTTATCTTCATTATCCACAGAAGATGGAATAAGCATGGGAACAGGCAACTAAAAGAACAAGAACCAAAGGCTTCTTTTTTTCTGTGTGTGTGTGTGCACGCGCGCGCGCGCGCGCGCGCACACACACACACACACACACACACACACACAAAACTGTTCATTATCTTATTTTTACAAGACAGGGTATGCCACTAAACACAGAGATGGCAGACTGGTTTGCCTAGCCAACAAGCTCCAGGGATCTTCTGTCTCTGACTTTCAAGCACTGGGATTATAGGACACAACTATGCATGGCTTTTACATCAATGCTGGACTTTGAACTTGAAGCGTGGTGCTTGCATAACAAGCACTTTACTGACTGAGCCAACCCCCCAAACCCCTGAGGGTTTCATATTTTAAAATTTTTTTAACTTTATTTTTATTTTATGTCCATTGGTCTTTTCCTATGTGTGTTAGGTCCCCAGGAACAGTTGTGAGCTGCTGTGTGGATGCTGGGAATTGAACCTGGGTCCTCTGAGAGAATAGAAGGTACTCTTAACCACTGAGCAATCTCTTCAGCCCCTGCCCCCAGAATTTCTTACACAATAGGTTTGTTGTCAGAATCTGTGAACTGGTGTAAATATTAAAATAATGAAAAAAGATACTTTCATTGCTGAAATTATGAATCTTGGTAGTTCATTTTTATAAGGCTAGAATGATTAAAATAAAAATAAGCAAGAAAGATGATTAAAAATAAGTAAGCAAGGTGGGCATAGTGTCACAAGCCTTATATCCCAGAACATGGAAGGCAGAGGTAGGTGGACCTCTGTGAGTTTGAGGCCAGTCTGTACTACATAGTGCTCTATAAACAGTCACGAATACATATTGATACTCTTTCTGAAAACTAAAAATAATTTTAAAAAATAAATAAATAAATAGTACTTTTCTGGATACTCAACAAAATGCTTCTAAATCCTTCAAAAGAATTCTACAACATAAAAATCAGTTTTGTTTATATTTCTTAACATTTTCCAAACTGTCAAATGAGAAATATATTTAATAAAAAGTGAGAAACAAGCCAGACGGTGGTGGCGCACGCCTTTAATCCCAGCACTCGGGAGGCAGAGGCAGGCGGATCTCTGTGAGTTCGAGACCAGCCTGGTCTACAAGAGCTAGCTCCAGGACAGGCTCCAAAGCTGCAGAGAAACCCTGTCTCGAAAAACAAAAACAAACAAACAAACAAACAAAAAAGTGAGAAACAGTGATGGGTACCTTCTTTTACCTGTACTACACTTCAGAACTCTTTTAATTTTTATTTCATTTATCATATCATAATCATTATGTTTTAGCATGTTCTTTGGAAATGTGTGCCATGGTCAGAGGACAATGTATGGAGTCAGTTCAATCTTTCCACTTTTACTAACATTCCAGGGACTGAACTCAGATCAGCAGCCTTGCTTAACTGGACAGAAAGCACCATTACCAGTTCAATGACCATGCTGGCCCATAATTCAGGATTCTAACATTCATAGTTTCAAATTTTTCTTTTCTATTTGAGTGACTGCACTACCTTTTTAGTAGTGGCCATTTCATTTGTAAACCAAGCTTGCCTGAAGATCAGAGAAGTAAAACAGTCACACTGGCCAGCCGTAAAGACCAGGCAGCAATGACACACACCTTTAATCCCAGTAGCTACACCAGTTTGCCATAAAAACAAGGAGATAGTGGTGCACGCCCTTAATCCAAGAACTAGAGAGGAATATAAAACAGGAGACAGTTCTCAGTCTCATTCTGAAATTCCTGGAGGCAGGATCACCACTTCAGACTGAGCAGAGGTTAAGACCAGTGGCTGTCTGTTTTGCTTTTCTGACCTTCAGGTTGAATCCCAGTATCTGCCTCTGAGTTTTTATTAATTGTGCTACATTAGGCACCCAACCTCTGAAGTACAAATTCACAAAAAAGGCATTTGCCTGAGGCTTTATAACCACTGGTACAGGCCAGAGCCGAACCCAAACCTAGCCACCTGTATTTAGAAGAGAAACTGGAACTCCCAGCTTCCTTCGGCCCAGGTTAGCTTCCATGTAAAGATGGAAAATACACAGAGGATCAGGATACTGTATGTTATTATGTTGTCCTTGAATTGTTTGACTGCTGAGGAAGGAGCAACAGCTGCTAAAAGACATTTGATTATAAATACAGCTGCATTAATCCAAATTATGTATTTTGAAAATGCCTTGACTACAAAATTTAAGTCAAAAGATATGTTACTTGGGAGAAGAGATTTTGCTTTTGTTCCACAGGAAGTGAGAAACTGTGAATTCATTATGGATTAATAAAAATAAGGTCCGAATGAGGAAGACCCCCTGAAAAATCTGACAAGAGCAAATAGCCACATGATCCAACGTTTCTGAGCACTTCAGTTGGAGTTTCCTGAGTTCTACATTCAGAACAGCTTCAAGACTGCTGGCTGAGATGATCCAGCCTTACAGAATACTCAAGTCAGGATGTGAACATAATCCTAAATTTTCTTTGGGTCCTCATAAGATTATCAGTGGCCCAAATAAGCAGGAATTAGTCTAGAAAACTATGCCCACATTACCCAAAAATGGATTATAGATGCTTCTCTTTGTTTAGTGTGTTGGTTACAAACTGTTATGGATAATGGTCAGGAAAAAAAGCTACACAAAGGAAATCAGATTCAAGGTTATTGTTTTGAAGAGAAAAAAAGAGAGATACAGATATGACAGGACAAAAGGACAGATTATGGAACCTACTTTGAAAAGAAAAAGGGAGGTTATAGAAATCATAAAATAAAAAGGAAGATTATTGAATCTACTTTTAAAATGTGACTCTTAGTTTTAAATGTTTTACACTAGACTGGACTTTCATATATTGTATACAAAGACTGTATATTGATAAAATTTGAGACTTTGTTAAAACATACGGTACATACATTTCTACTCTTGCATACAGCTCATTTAACAATGTAATGCAAATTTCTAGTCTTTGAAAGTTATATTACCAATTGTTTAGGATAATAAGGAAATGCAGGTTAGTAATTAGTCACCCATTATAATCAAACTTGTCACATCAGGTATGTTTCCAAGGTCAAATAAAGATATATTTTAGATAGACAGTTCATCTTCAAAAACTTCAGAGATGTACAGAATATGGCATTTTAAGAAGTTTTAATAACAAAGGCTCTTTTTTGTGACAATGAGACATGTCTACTCCTGACAGCACCAATCTACTTCAGAGAAGATATTGGGCATGGAAGAAACTCCACATGGAGTTTACCTTTTTTGTGGCACATACAAGCCACTAAGTAAGAGAATGCCCTTGCCTAGACTGCTAACAGTATGGTGTCCTAATTAGACAAGCAGAACACTAAAGAAAGTGACTGCCCAACATTGTCAAGACAAGGACAGCCCTTCAGAATATCCTGTCTCACAGAAGTCTGCCAGATATGCTAGACCTGTAGGCTCAAGATGGATGCCACAATGTTACAGAGCAACTCTGGGTGATTGTTCAGGCAACCAGCTGTTTCTGTCATTACTCACATGTTTTGGAAGTAACTTGCTTGCACTTCCTACTTACTTAGTTAATATTATTTCCTTCTTGGGTCTCTGAGGAAGTTGAAGACTAGATAGTTATAGTTTTCCTTCTTTACCTGACACAGATAGCTAGTTGTGATAGAAAGTGAATTAGGTACAAGACTTAGGACTCACCAATATAAGATAGATATGGAGCATTTTCTCTGAATCTGTCAAATGCAAATGGACTAGATATATTGATATACTTTTGCCTGTATATATTTTATGTAGTTATTGTATTTATTGTAAATAGTTTTTCTTACATCAGTTATAGCCTTCTTTTTATTTTCATTTGTATTTTAATAATAAAAGCTTGCCCAAAGATCAGAAAGTAAAAGTCATACTGGCTAGCATTAAAGACCAGGCAGCAATGACACACACCTATAATCCCAGTAGCCATACCAGTTTGCCATAGAAAGCATAGGTGTGTATGCTCTTAATCCGTAAAATAGAAAGGATTATGAAATGGGAGGAGACAGTCTCAGTCTCATTCTGAGATTCCTGGAGGCAGGTTCACCATTTCAGACTGAGGTAGAGGTTAAGATTCAGCAGCTGGCTATTTTGCTTTTCTGACCTTCAGGTTTAACCCTAATATCTGCCTCTGAGTTTTTATTAACTGTGGATTTACTTTATTTGTATGAATGTTTTGCCTGCATATAAGTATGTGTACCACATGCATGCCTGAAATCACAGAGGTCAGAGGAAGGCAGCAGATCCCCTAGAACTAACTGGATTCACAAATGGCTGAGCCACTATATGGGTGCTAGGAATAAAACCCAAGTCCTCTGAATCTCTAAAGTATTTGTTTTGTTATTTTGAGGCAAGATCTGACTCTAGTATATATATATATATATATATATATATATATATATATATATATATATATATATATGTATAATGTGTGTGTGTGTGTGTATAAAATATATAAAATGCTGACCTTCAGGTGGCTTCAATTCTCCTCCAGCCTCACAAGTACTGGGATTACAGTTGTGAGCCAACATCCTACATCATAATGTTCTTTCGAAAGATAAAGTATGAGCAAAAGAAATCTTCTACAGGGCTGGAGAGATGGCTCAGCCGTTAAGAGTATTGCCTGCTCTTCCAAAGGTCCTGAGTTCAATTCCCAGCAACCACATGGTGGCTCACAACCATCTGTAATGAGGTCTGGTGCCCTCTTCTGGCCTTCAGGCATACATGCAGAAAAAGTATTGTATATATAATAAGAAAAAAAAGAAATCTTCTACATTCTCCATAATGAATAACAACAGTAATATAACAGCCATCAAACAAAATTAGGTATATTTTAACAACAAGTAAAACATTTTATTACACAGCTGTAAAATTATAAATGAGGAAAATGCAAAGTTAAATTAGGTAAAAATCTTTCAATGATTACTTACAGGAACTGGAATCCCAAAGGGGACAGGAGTATACTGAGTATAAAGATGAAGAGGTATAGGAACAAACACCGGCACAGGGACTGGTACCACTATAACCTGGGGCTCACTTGGAGTATCTTCTAATGAAAAAAGCACACACGGACAAAAAGAGTTAGAAAACAATTTAACGAAATTTCACCTTAAGAGAGGAGAGAATTTGTGCCAGGCAGCACACACCTTTAATCACAGCACTTGAGAAGCAGAAGCAGGCAGATCTCTTGAGTTCAAGGCCACTATGGTCTACAAAGGGAGGTCCAGGAAAGCCAAGGCTATACAGAATAACTGTCTCAAAAAGACAACAATCAAAAATAACCAAAAAAGGGGGAGAATTTACATTTGAAAGGGCAGGTATTCAACAAATGATGCTAAAAACTAAATATGTGTATGTAGAAGAATGAATAACACCTCAATTTGTCATAATGCAAAAATATCAGTCCAGAATGAATCAAAAATGTTCATGCAAGGCAAGCAAAATAATTAAAAGTATATACAGGAGAAATGATTCAGGATACTGTTCTGAGGAAAGATTTTTCTTTAATGTTTGACCCCAAGGAAAGTGGCAACAACATATAATTGGCCAAAGAGACTACCAAACTCAAAATGTTATATGGAAAAACAATTTGGGAGCTAAGAGACAAGTTACAGCCGGGCAGTGGTAATACACACCTTTAATCCCAGTACTTAGGAGACAGAGGCAGGTGATCTCAGTGAGCTCAAGGCCAGCTTGGTCTATAGAATGATGTCCAGAACTGGGTCCATAGCTACTGGAAAATCCTTTTGCAAAAAAATAAAAGGGGGGGGGACCCAAACACACAAAAAAACCTTCACATAATGACAAAATATTTACAAATTATACATCTGACAAAAGTTAACTATCTAGAATATAGAAGAAATTCAAGCAAATAAAGAGCAAAAGAACAACTAACCTGATTTTCAATTGATCAAATGGTCTAAGAGGATATCTCTCCAAAGAATACATATAAATGGACAATGGTTATAACATGCAAGAGTACACTCTAATTGAAGACTCTGATCAGGTGATATTGCTGGTGGGCGGTGGAAACTTCAGGAGGACCTTGATCACTGAGGTGGGGGTTGCACCCTTATTAGACAGCAGACAACAGTAGCTTCTCTGTTCTTGGAAAGTCGTTTGACCCCACAGATAGTCATCTCAATGTCACTCACACCACATGGTAACTGGGTCCAGGGAGTGGCATCCCCAAGCCTGTGTAACCCTCAAATGATATGCTAAATAAACCTTTTCTGTGTAATTAGCTGACTTGGATATTTCATTGTTAGGAAGTAACTATGTCAATAAAAATGAAAAAATATTCAGTGTCACTAATGATCACCAGGAAAATGCCTATCAAAATTATAGTAACAGGGCTGGAGAGACAGCGCAGCAAAAAAGTGTGCTTGCTTGCTCTTAAAAAGGACCTGGATTCAGTGTCCAGCACCAGCATCAGGTGGTTCCAACTACCTATAACTTGATAGGTAAATCAATAACTCAATGTTCCCTTCTAGCTTCTGTGGTAGTTTATTTGTACTTGGTACAAATAACATAAGAATGCATACAAACACATAAATAAAAATAAACTTTAAAAAATTAAAATGAAATAACATCTCATCCCAGTGAGAATGACTACTATCAAAAAAGAAGGAAAAAAAATCCTGGTGAGGACTGAGGAGGGGGAACTCTCTAATATTCCTGGTAGGCACTACAAATTAGTATGGCCATTATAAAAATAGTGAGAAGGTTCTTCAAAAATATGATAATTCAGCCGGGCGGCGGTGGCGCATGCCTTTAATCCCAGCACTCGGGAGGCAGAGGCAGGCGGATCTCTGTGAGTTCGAGACCAGCCTGGTCTACAGAATGAGTTTCAGGACAGGCTCTATAAACTACAGGGAAACCCTGTCTCGAAAAACAAAACAAAACAAAACAAAACAAACAAACAAACAAACAAAAAAGATAATTCCCAGGAGAGAACCAACTATGTAAGGGGAGCATGTCCTCTGACACGCTCTCTGTGGCACATGCTTGACCACACAGGTAAGATAAAGAATGAGTCAACTCTACTGAAAGGAACCTTTCAAGTAAATTTCAGGGAATATGTATATTCACTGTTTGGGAACAACAGCCTACATGATGACAACTTTTCATCTAGAATTCCTTTCTAGTTTAAAAACTCTAGGACCTGTGGTTGAATTAAGAGAGGCTATTGGGAAAGCAAAGAAGATGAAGGCTACGAAAGGAATTTGGGGCCAACTGTCTTGAATGTGCAAAACAAATGGAAATTAGTATTTCTTTTTTTTTTTCTTGGGTTTTTGAGACAGGGTTTTGCTGTAGTTTTAGAGCCTGTCCTAGAACTAGCTCTTGTAGACCAGGCAGGCCTCAAACTCACAGAGATCCACCCACCTCTGCCTACTGGGTGCAGGAATTAAAGGGGTGTGCCACCACAGCCCGGCTTGGAAATTTTATTTCTAAAAATAGTGAGTTTATGACATTCCAGTGACTACCTGCTCCAGCATTTAAGCTCAGCTCAGCACAGCTTGAAATATTACTTAACTCTGGCTAGCTGTGTCAAGAAGACTGGACTTCTCTGTCTCTGCAGACACAATTAAAGCTTTTAAAACTCACTACAAGGGCTCGAGAGTTGGCTCAGTAGTTAAAGCACTTGTTATTCCGTAGATGATCCAGGTTCAAACCATAATACCCACCTCACAACTCACAATTAACTGTAACTCCTTTCAGAGGGGATCCAATGCCCTTCTGACTTCCTCGCACATACATACATGTAGGTTGGGCATTCGCACACATAAAATAGAAACTAAAAACAAACAAAACTCACTAGGAGAGGGTAAGTCCCTAATATTTCTCGTTAGGGGATGGATTCCTGGTGAGTACAGGCAGAAGGACAGGGTTGCTCTTCAATCAGTTTTCATCCACAAGATGGAGGTTCTACTCCAAAACAAACAGCAGACAGGCTAAGAACACTGGGATTCTAGTCACTCACCCCAGACCACATACCGAGCAGGATGACTGTTAGGAGAGGCTGAGTAAGAACACGACATAACCCTGTGCAGAATTCAGAGAAGCAGTGCAGAGATTTTGTACAGAGGTAGAGACAGCTCCTAAGAAAGTTTGGAACCTTTCCAAGGCAACTGATCTTTTGTTTTAAGACAGGTTTCTCTACAGGTAGCCATGGCTGGCCCAGAACTCATTATGTAGATAACAGACTGGCCTGAAACTCAGAGCTCTGTCCTCCTCTTCCTCATGAGAGCTAAGACTGAAAGGCAAGCATCACCACTCTTAGGGCAATTGACTTTTGATTATTTGTTTGTTTTCTGAGACAGCGTTTTTCTGTGTAGCATTGGTAATCCTCGAACTCAGAGATCTGCCTGCCTCTGCATCTCAAATGCTGGAATTAAAGGCGTGTGCCAACACCACCTGGAGCAACTGACTTTTTAAGACAATATGAAGGAATGGAGATAGGTGTTACATGCAAGAAGCACAAGGCTATATGAACACCACTAAGTGAACACATATGAAAATGAGAAAATAGTAGAGTTATATAAACTTAAGAGCACATTAAAAAACTAAAGCATCTCTGAATTCAAATCCCACCTACATTACTCTAAAGCTAATGCTGAACAACACTGCATTATGAATTAGCTTCTTTCTTTTTTTCTGAGACAGGGTTTCTCTGTGTAGATTTGGAGCCTGTCCTGGAACTCGCTCTGTAGACCAGACTGGCCGCGAACTCAGAGATCTGCCTGCCTCTGCTTCCCAAGTGCTGGGATTAAAGGCGTGTGCCAACACCACCTGGCAAACTAGCTTCTTTTTGAGCTAACTTACTAAGTTTCAAATAGAAAAATACCTTATTCACAGGCACATTGTGCAAACTACACTGAGAAATAAATAGAAGTAACTAATCTAGGAATCAGTACTCCTGGGGTAAACCAATGATCTCTTCCCTTAAATAAAATAATAAACCCAAGGAACATACCCGTCTGGCATTCTTTGTTTTGAGTATGTGGTTTACATGAAGTGGCTTTCGTCTGCGTGATGGGTTTACACAATAAAGCTTTGTTCTTCAAAAGCCTTGGAGGCTGGGAAGGTGGAAGTTTCAGGGCATCTGTCTGAGTACTTGCCTAGGAAAAAAAAGGAAAAGAAAAAATTCAGAAACCAATTTCAAAATGCTTTTAGTAATTATTAGAATTTCAACTTTAAAAGACTTATCACTGAAATTACATAGTAAAAACAACATGCAAATATGCTATTTAATAAATCAGATCTATTTTATGCCTGAAATATTACTAGCAATCAAGGAATATTTTAGGAAGCATCACCTGACTCAATGTTCTTACTATATTTGCTTATCAAGGAAAACTCTGATATCAGCTTACTGTAAAACACTGATAATCAATACAATGGGGAGTTTTAAATGAGTGCTGTTATTTCCTGACTGAGTTAGAAGCATAGTCTTAGAGGATGTAACCAAAATTAAAGGAATCACTTATGATCACTCAATATAACATGAAGGAAAGGCTGTAACTGTGGTCTAGGCATTTAGAGTTTGGCACTAAAAACAAAAAGTAACTCAAACATGAAAATTAGACCAGAGGCTAGGAACATTTTCAAGAAATATCACTGTTTCATTCATGAGTTTTGTTCATTATTATCTTCTTTAGTCTTTTTAAAGACAACGTTAAACATGGTTATGATCAGCGTGTAATGGGAGTGAGTAGCACTAAGTAAGGATGTTAATAACAATATGTAAGATGAAATGGCCAAACGCTGTACATTTACTTTAATTACGCATAATTTAAAAATGTCAGTAATTAATTTATAATTACCTACTAAGCATTCAAAGAAATAACAGCATGTAAAAAAACTTGATTAGATAACAGAAATTCTATTCAACAATTCTTTTCCTTAATAATTAGCTCAGACATATGTAGTGCACATATATGAAATATACAATAACATTAATAAAATAACTTACATCCCCAATGATTTTCGCTGTTACTGTTGGAACTGCACCTTAATAAAGATTAAAATATAAATTTAGAATCTTTAAAATTATTTAAATATTAGTATTAAAGCCAATTATCAGTCATGATCTTCTATAACTTTCTACACAATTCAGTAAAAGCAAGCAATGGCTTGCTTCTATACTAATAGTAGTATAAAACAAGAAAAAAAAGATGTGGAACTAGAGGAAACACTTGTGCACCCTAGTGGTGCAGCAAGCTGCCAAGAGGTATATAGAGAATTTAATTCGAACGGTAAAAAAGCCAGTTCAAATCAAACTATACCTTGTAAGACGCTATTGGCATTTGCTGTGGGCTGAGCAGCAGGAGCACTTGCCAAAGATACCACATTAGCAATAACTGGAGTTGAATCTTTTCTGAGTGATGGGGGCCCTGCAGATGCAGCCTGAACCATGGAAATACTTGCTGGTTAAAAGAGAAAGAAAGACGAGAGTTTGTGTGACTTATGTTTTATACAAATCAACAGACCAGAAGAGACCAATGCCTCCAGGAGTAAGTCTGAAGCAGAGGAATAACTCGGATTTTGTTTCATCACTTCCTGACCTTTTGCCTAAGGTAAAGTGTAGTATCTTTTCTTTCCCACTTAATTACTCAGATTTGGTTTGCTAGTCTTTGATTAGTGAAACTTAAGTCTCTCATGTACTTTACCGTTGATAAAAATCCATCAGTCTCACTTAAAAGCAACAAAAATGCCAAAGGCATAATTTTAAACAATGACAATTACAAAGTAGAATTAAGGGGAATTTAAGGAAAGATGTTTCTTAACTCTTCCCTTTATATGTAAAGGACTTCCTAAGGAGTTTCTAGAGTAAGCCCTTACCTGTCCTCAAAGGGATACTATACTTGGACTCTTCTGAGTTTCAAAACAGCAATAATTTGTGCTCTAAATTAAAGCTTCTAAAATTTTATGTCCTAAATATGTATATTGTTGGTTGTTGATTGGCGCAGCTCTTACTATGTAGTCCAGGCTTACCTCAGACACACTATGTGGCTCATCCTCTCCTTGAAGTCTTGATCACCTAGCTTAGTAAGACTAGAGATGTACCACCAAACCTGACTATATATGGTATACTTAAAGGGCCATGTGATTTAGTCTTTATTTCTTTTGCTAAAATCTGAAATCTGTCATTATGGAAGCCAGGGTACATACAGAATTAAAAACAGCAAATGCCATTCATTCCCAGAAAATTGAATATGGTTGAGTGAGTATTCTGAGTATTCAATGAAATGATGTAATTTAAATGGTAAAGGTATTTGTTCAGTTTGTGATTGTCGTTCATGCTGCTGCTGTTGTTTTGAGACAGGACCGTTCTACACAGCCCTGGCTGTCCTGAAACTGGCTATATAGAACAGGCTGGCCTCAAACTCACAGATATCTGCTTGCCTCTGGTTCCCAAGCGTTAGGATTAAAGGCTACCATGACGGGCTTGTTAATGGTATTTGAACACAGTAAAATTCGTATTTTGTAAAATTATTGACAATGTATATATTCTAATCTGTACAAGAAAAGTAACTCCTTCACTGATAAAAGTTCATTTACTCGTTACATTTTACCTGAATTGTTTTGTAAAGGTTGGTCACACAAAGTCTGCTGATGGCAGAACATCAAGATACAAAGCAGGTTACAAAAGTGTTTTATTTCGCCTCGCCATTTCAATGACTCACTGAGTTTACCCTGTCTCTTGCAACCATCACATTTGGCCATCTAGAAATGAAGAGAGCAAAGAAGGAAAGTTAACAGAGGCTGAAGAGATGGCTGAACTATAGGAGCACTTAGCTACTCTTTCAGAGGACCGAGGTTCAATTCCCAGCCCCCACATGGTGGCTCATAATGGTCTCCAGTTCCAGGGAATTTGATGCCCTCTTCAGGACTCTGCAGGCACCAGGCACACATGGAACACAGACACACATGCAGGCAAAACAGCCGTAACACATAAAGTAAAACTAAATAATTGAGGGGAAAAAAAGAAACAAACTAAATATCTCTACAGTCTGACAGAATAAATCAGGATAACAAGAAAATTTAGAACTTAAATTACGGGTTTTTTTTAAAATTTCAAAATTTAACATGCTATTTGTTTATATGGGTATTTTTAATCTGACAAGATAACACACTTGATTTATTTTTAAAACTTAAATCATAAACTCCAACCTGACTACCCTAAAATGGTAAATGTTTCTACAATAATGATTTTTAAAAATGTGTGTATGTGTGTATGTCTAGTACATAGTTGGACATTTTAGAATGTGCATAGGCAAACATGTGGCAGCCCAACACTGACATAGGCAGGAGGGTCCTTCCTCAATCACTCTCTATCTTATTCACTGAAGCAGTGGTCTTTCACCTGAAGTCAGAGCTCATCAATTAATACTAGGCTTGCTCTGAAGGATTCTGCATCCTGTAGTGGTATATTATTTGTGTTTTAATAAATAAAGCTTGTCTGAAAATCAGTGCAAAGCAGCCATGCTAGTTAACCATACAGGCCAGGGAGTGGTTGCACACATCTTTAATTCCAGCAGCCACACTAGTTAACCATAGAGGCCAGGGAAAGATGGTGCATGCCTTTAATCCCAGCACTAGAGAGGAACATAAAACAGGAGGAGACAGGTCTCACTCTCAATCTCAATCTGAGGATCTGTGAAGGGAGGATTGTCAGTTTTCAGTCTAAGTTAGAGGTAAGAGCAAGTGTCTGGCTGCTTTGATTTTCTGCTTTTCAGGTTGAACTCCAATATCTGCTCTGAGTTTTTATTATTCGTGCTACAGCATCCAAGCACTGAAATTACATGTGGGCTTTCATGTGAGTGCAGAGGATCCAAACTATAGTCCTCACACTTGTACAGCAATGACTTTAGCCACTGAGGCAGCATTACAACAATCCTACCAATGACATCATTTAAAAAAAATCACTTTTTAAAAACCAACTTATAGGGATGGAAAGATGGCTCAGTGGTTAAGAGCACTTCTTATTCTTCCAAATGTCCTGAGTTCAATTTCCAGCAACCACATGGTGGCTCACACCCATTTGTAAGAAGAGCTGGTGCCCTCTTCTGGTGTGCAAGAATACATGCAGACAGAACACTATAAATAGTAAACATTAAAAAAAAAAAAACTGTACAAGGAAAGGAGTGGAGATCATCTTAAAAAAAAAACCAACTTATATTATTAGAGAACACACAATAAGTAGCAATTTAAAAACAAAGTTTTGATCCCACAAGTTGGCTTCAATAGGTAAAGGCACTTACTGCCATGTCTGATAACCTGAGTTCTATCTCCAGGAACATGTTCTCAAATGACCTCTTTCCATACATGTGTATGGTATGCATGTAACTACAACGACACACAGGCATACACATACGTGCACAAAAATAGACCAATGTAACAAAAGTAAAAATTAATAAAAACAAATATTTTTTTTAAAAAAATCAACTTAAAGCTGGGTGGTGGTGGCGCACGCCTTTAATCCCACCACTTGGGAGGCAGAGGCACACGGATCTCTGTAAATTCAAGACCAGCCTGGTCTACAAGAGCTAGTTCCAGGACAGGCTCCAAAGCTACAGAAAAACCCTGTCTCAAAAAAACCAAAAAAAAAAAAGACTATGTCTTAAGCTCAAAAAATCAACTTAAACAAGCTTTCGGTTCTTCACAATACAGAAGACAAATTCCATTTATTTAAATGAAAAATCATTAAAATATTTTAATGCCATAAGTCAGCTGTATCTACTATAGAAAATTCTCCCACGTGTTGTACTAATTGCGAAGAAACAAAATATTTAATATTAAAGACATTTTAATAATCAAGTTATTCTTTGTACATGAAATTAAGAAAAGCTAATGCTATTTCTCCCCAAACACAGACATGTGAATAATATTTTTTTACCTGATAAAACAAAACTGTATACTTCGACATGCATTCTTCACAACAGAAGTCTTCCACCTTTCCACCCAAATTATTCTGTATCAGTTTGGGAGAGGTCTGTAAACAGTAACTGCACATTTTACAGTGACTTCCCCAGCGTTTCCCCAAGTCATGTTTATAAAGCAATTTGCAACCTATGAAGTCAGGAAAGATAAAATAAATAATGGGGCAAATAAATACTTACATTTAAAAAATTTATAATAGCACTGTATCACTGTATCTTCATAGCTGGGTCCTAACCATCAGGCAGGTCAAGAAATTAATTAAAGGATCAAAACTAACTGTGTGTGTGTGGACTGAAATATATGTCATGTATAGTAAGTTTCATAAAGCTTTTGTTATATTTGAAATGTGAAAATACACTAGGTTGTAATATGAAATGTAATTATTTTGTGTTACACAGATCAAGAAGGATAACACTGCCATTTTAGAATCAATCGAACCATTCTTAAACATACACATCATCTAAATAAAGAAAACAATTTAACTTCCTTTTGATATTCCTACTCAAACGATTTATATTCAAAAACACAAATTTAGGATGTCATGAGGACTTAAAAATGTCCATCTTGAACTGAGTATCTAAATGTCTTTGAGTTCTCCATCAAATTAATGAGGTCAAATACATTCTGTGCTACCATCTTCTGCATTATACTTTGAGGTTCTTTCAAGTCATTTTAGTAACTATATAAAATTAAGATCACATAAAAACAGCAAATTATCAAAAGACTTTGTAAGCATGTACAAAAAATAAATCAGCAAGATAAATTGGCATGGTAATCTGTAAACAACTACTTAAGAAACCACAACCAATGCTCAAGAGTAAGATGACTTTTTATTTACCTTCACTACAAAATGACTTGTCAGCACCTGAGAATCGTACAGTCTCCTTTATAATTTTCTCAATTTTACAATATTCACACATTGCCATTACATTATTGATTTTCTTATATTCATCAGAACAATTCTTGCCACAGAACTGAAACATTTTACCCTGTAAAAAAATATTAAGTAGTAATTAGACATTTAGTTTGTTATGAAAATTCTCATCCTTCAAAAATACAGGGTATGATGTTGGCCATAAGGCACATGTCTGTAATCCCAGCATTCAGTAGGCAGAGACAGACCGATCTCTGGAAATTTAAAGCGAGTCTGTCTACATACTGAGTTCCAGGCCAGCCAGAGCTACACAGTAAGCATGTCTCAAAAACAAAATACCCAAACAGTACAATTTTAAGATAGAAAATAAAAATATATTTACAGACAGAATCATTTATACTCCAACTCTTATGACTCTATACTTTCTTGTTCTATTTCCTTTCTATTTTGTAGAAAGAGGTTCACAGTGAGGAACCACAGCTGATTTTAAACTCACAATCCTCCCGCTTATCCCCCTATGTGCACAAGCAACCATAGCGGCTATAAGCTCACACTTACCTTGTAGTCCAGAAGCTCTGGTTTTGTCGCAAAAAGACGATTACAGTGTTGACACCTAAGCTTTACCACACTTCGTGCAAACCCAACATGCTGGGACTGGGCAGCAAGCCGCTGGAGACCAGCTGCAGCAGAGCTGTTGATGGAGGTGGGGGACACAGCAGGAGTATTCCCTCCACCAGCAGAAACTGCTGAACCTGTAGGGATGCTCACAATTACTTGGCCCTGAGACAAGGGCACTACTGAAGAATTCATTCCAGTTGGTTTGTTGAACAAATTCTGAAAAAGTAAAACAATAAAAATAGGTCTCTTTAATCACTTGTTGAAGAAATAGGAATTATGCCCCTATGTATGCCAAGCAAGGCTCTAGTAATGCAACAAGCTAGCTTCCTTGGCATTGAACACCTTAAAACTGAATGGGGCAAGCCTCACTTAGAGAGAAAAATAATCTAATAATCTTCAAAACTACTATTCTCCCGAAAGTGTCATTTAATTTTATGGAGGACAGTTAAGTGACTTCTAAGCTGAAAAGCTGTAACAGAAACAGACAACCTTGGTACAGTATGAGGTGAGTCACTGACTGAAGAAGAGGAAGATTCCCGAAGTCCTACCTGGAAAGCTACCACACAACTGTAGCTGCAGAAGTTGCGTATACTTCCATCTGACATGGCTAGATGATACTGAGGGATTGCTGAGGTTTTACAACTGTTACACTGAACTTGTACACCTTAGCAAATGAAAGTAAAAGCTATGAGTCACACATGAACCTATGAGGAATTAAGTATCATAGACAAAAATTCAATTTTTAGGTTAAGCTATAGGAACTGAAGCTAACCTCAATCATGCCACATCTATCAAAAACTAACTGAACATTTAAAAGTTTTAAATTTTTAAATAGTCATAATCTACCCTGGAATTACAAAATAAATGAATATTGAAATTAATTGGATGTGGACAATGAAGATACATTAAAGAGGGTATCTGTAATCCATTCAGTAAGGGGGATGCATAAATAGGTAAGCAATAAATAAGATAACAGGTAGTATTTTACAATAAAAATGTGAAATATAATTGCCCTAAAAATCAACTAAATTTAGACAAAAATTTGGGTCAGCAAAAAAGTAGTAACTAATTTCCCAACTATTACATTTTATAGTTTATGAAAGCAGTATTACCTGCAGAAGTAACCATTTTAACTCTGTAAGCAGATAAGCAATTAACAGAACAGAAAAGTTCTGTCTTCCCCAAGCTATTGGTATTCTCAATCATTTCTGCTGAGGATCTCAATGATTTGCAAAGCGCACATGGTGTTATTTTGGCTGATTTCTAGTAACAGAATAAAACAACATTCATTTTTACTGAATTCATAAGGCATAATTCTTTGAAATGTTTAAACTTAACTCTGTTGAAATATTATGTGTGGTGTTAGGAATCAATCCCAGGGCCCTGCATGGTGCATTTTCCCCCTTACTCATGAAGTATTTTAAGTCAATAGTTTTCCAAATGATCATCATTACAATCTTCAGTAAAAAGCTTCACAAAGGGAACGTATGTTATTCTGAAATTCTCAGTTTGTATATTACATATGTATGCACACAAAAGTGAAAAGCGTTTCACAGAGCAACATACATCATGGAAACATGCATTATGCTTTCATATAACTAATGTATTTCATTAGAAAAGTGTTAGATATAATCTAGCAAATTTAAGATCTGATAATTGATTATAAACATTGTTTTTAAAAGATTGTTTTATACACTAACACAACGACTCTCCTTTATATTAGCTGTAAAGTGTAAAGAACTTCCTACAAGAGCTGTTATTTAAAAGCAATTAAGTTTTAACTTAATTTTAAATCAGTAAACTTACTAGAAAAAACAGTATCAATCCTCTCCATCAAATAGCAATACATTCACTGTAAGCAGCAAGATGGGAGCAGATCTTGTAAACAAGGACTCTGACAGAGTACTCAACAGAAAATAATTGTAAATGCTATTATCCAATCACACACTTAAGAAAACACTGTTCAAACTGTAACTAAGAGATTTTAAGATTGTTTTCCCTTTCCGTGGTAAACTGCAAAATTGATACTAAAATGGATGCATTATTAACATACACCTCATCTGGAATATTTTCTAAATTCACAGATCAGAACTACAAACACAAACCTAACTTAAAAGACATGAGTCAGAACTCATCTTTGTGAAACTTTTGCTGACACACTAGTCCCACCAACTATGTTTATGTTCTCTTCGTGTACACAGTACACAAGACTTCCATTACACCATCTTTATCTGCTGGTTTATTTGTATGTCAGAAACATGCCTTCCCATAAAACAGGAACTGGACTCAATGTTTAAATAAATTAAAAAACCATCTACAAGAAGCCAGGATCTGTATTAGTGTTTCTGCTCTTACTTTACATAATCCTGAACACAATTCATAGCTATTATCAGGGTAAGGCAAACAAACAAAACACAACAACCTAGAATCCATGTTTTCCCCATGTAAAATTGTACCCGAACATACTGGACTGGTCTTACCCAGTACATCAAAAATCTTTGGTTTGGTGTTTTGCTGTTGTTGTTGGGGGAAGAGTGTTTTTGTTATGGAGATAGTCTCAATATGTAACTCTAAATGGCTTGAAACTTACTATGAAAATCAAAATAGGCACAAACTCACATGTGTCTTCCTCTAACTCACAAGTACTGGAGACTAAAGATATGTAACACCATGCCAGGCCCTTGTATTTTTGAAAGAGTGAGAGACAGGGAATATTAAATTCTTGCCCCTAACATATTTTAATAGATGAGAAGTATTTCCAAAATTAAAATTTAAAACTCATTCTTAAAGTAAAATGTTTTATTCTATTTCTCCTTTTACAAAGTATGACTAAACTTTTAGTGCCTGACACAATTATCAGAAAAAGAAGGGCTTCTGAAAATGTTATATTTTTTTTCATTTGTGAGAGAAAAACATTAATATATATTATAAAGTTGAACCCTTTTAAAAATTATACATTAGATTTAAAGTGAAATTCCTATGATTTTAAAAATGCAAAGTTGAACTTACACAGTGAGTACTAGGCCACCCAGTACTACACTGTGAGAGCAACAAAAGAACCGAATGCAATAGTAAAACCTAACTACACTAGTCCCTGATTTGGGTGGACCATATACAAATTCACTATGTATTAAGTGGGGGGGGGGGGGCAATCAGCAAATGCAATAAACAGGAAGCCACTGCAAATTACAAAATATAAAAGCGTTTACCATCCCATTAGGACAGTAGTACTCAACTTTCGTAATTCTATGACCCTTTAAAACAGTTCCTCTGGTTATGGTGACCCCCAATCATAAAATTTTCATTGCTATTTCTTAACTCTAATTTTACTACCTACCGCTATGAAATCGTAATGTAAATATCTGTGTTTTCCAATGATCTTAGGTGAACTGTGAGTCATTCAACCCCAAATGGGTCATGATCTACAAATTGAGAATGACTGCTTTGGGGCTCCCAATTATGAAACTAACATTTGACCAAAAATTACTGGTAAAATATGAAACAAAATACTAAACAGCATAAAAGACCCTTATCATAAAGTTCATCCAGTTTATTCTCTGCAAATTGCTAATTCACAAAGTAACAAATAACCCTCATTTATTCTGTTTCATAGGAAAAGTCTTTTAGCACTCAGGAGGCAGAGGCAGGTGGATTTCTGAGTTCGAGGCTAGCCTGGTCTAGAGAGTTCCAGTACATCCAGGGCTACACAGAGAAAAACCTGTCTCAAAAAACAAACAACAACAAACAAATAAAAAACCCTCTTTACAAAGATTTTTACTTTCTTGTTTACAACTGTAATTATATGATTCCATTTGGAAGAAAATATATGTTGTGCATAAACACACATACACACACAAACAATCTGGACCATTTTCGTTAAAAATAAATAAATACACACACATATCAAAATATATTTCAAAGATCAGAAGGATACACAACAAAAAGTTAAGACCAGTTATCCTTAGGAAATATATTTCTGCTTTATGCTTGGGTTATTTAAAATTACTATTCAAAAATACAAATCACATCTGAAATAACAGTCATGCCCTAGTCAAGCACAGTAAATGCAGATAATTCCTACACTTGGCAAACTAATGCAAGATGGAGGCAAATAATATGGACTGGACCATATAACAAATTCCAAGAAGAAATGGCTGCATAATGATACCCTATTTCAAAAAACAAAGCCACACCCTATGCTTTTCTTTTTGGTTCTTCCAGACAGAGTTTCTCTGAGCAAATGGCTGTCCTGGAACTCACCCTGTAGACCAGGCTGACCTCAAACTCAGAGATCTGCCTGCCTCTGCCTCCCGAGCTGGGATTAAGGTGTGAGTCACAATCACCTGGCTGGAAGATGCATTTCTTAATGCATGTAGAGAAATTGGGACAAAGAACTCTATTTCAGAACATTTAATATATATGCATTTGGTAAACACCATCAACATGTAAAAATATAACCAAATACTTATCTCATTATTTTAAACAACTGTGCCAAAAATAATTTCTACCCAAAGGTTTTACTCCCCTGAAATGAAAAAGATACCAAGATTAAATACAATCAAATACCTGCTTGTATGAGGTGACACACATTGAACTACAAAACTTCTTAGACTGTCCCTCAATCTGAAGCACATGGCACTGTCCAGAGCCACTGTAACAGTAACCACCACAGTTCTCACAACAGTTCATAGTCAGGTTGTTAGCAGAGCGAAATTTAGAGAAGCAGGCATCACTGCAGAGTTTATGGACCACGTTCTGGTAATTAACTTCATGTCGAATCTAAGAACAAAGTAACACCGAAACAACAAAAACAAAATCAAACACTGTTCTCTAGGCATAAGCAATAAACTTATTCCCCCAAGAATAAAGAGGTAACTTACAACAGCGTTCTTCTGACACATGCTGCATTTGGTTGAAATGCTATTTGTATTTATGGTAACAATGGGTTTTTTTTTCAGTTCATATGTTGACAAGCATGATTGACTGCAAAAATCCTTACTGGTGGTACTATTTTCAAACTGCGCACTGATCACATCCTTTGGATTTAAAATGTCTCTAAAATAATAACAAAGATAAAATAAGTCCCAGGATATTACATTTACTTTTGTGTGTAAAGCAACCAAATAAAACCAGGCTTATAGCAAAGAGAAAAGACATTGCAACTTTATTAAACCATTTCTATTTTCTGTATATGAGTGTTTTGTATACATGTATGCCTGTGCACCACTTGGGTTTCTGGTGTGTTCACGAACCAGAAGAGGGAGTTGAATCCCTGGAATTGGAATTACAGATGGCTGTAAGCCACCACATGGATGGTAGAAATCGAAGCTGGGTCCTCTGAAAGAATAGTCAATGCTCTTAATCACTGAGTTATCTCTCCAGCCCCCAGGGTCACTGCAATTTAAATGTTTATGTGTGTATTTGTGAATTTGTGATGTATATGTGCAGTATCTATGTGTGCAGGTAGGTGCATGTGAACATGGGATTATATCAATGTTTGCTGTCTTCTTCTATCCATCTCCACTTATTTTCTCAACTTGGAACTCAATGACTGGCCAGCAAGCTCTACAGATTAAGCCACGTACACCCCCAACCCTGCAGCACTGGGATTAGAGAACCTTGCTGCCCAAATGGCTTTTCCTTGAACACTGAGGATCAACACAGCACTCACTGAGCCAATTTCTCAGCCCTGGAATTTAAACTGTGAAGTAAGTTTAGAGTTCTCCTCAATAAACTTAGAGATCGTTGAGTCTTTTCTTAAATAGGTAACATACCACTTACTACATTCAAGTATTATAACAATAATGTTTTCAAAATTAAAAAAAATACATGGAATGGAGCCATGCGTAATGGTTCTTGCCAGTTAACTCCTGAATGCTGGACTCAGGAGGCTGAGGCAGGAAGACTGCAAATTCAAGGCTAGACACGGCCACACAGTCAACACAGTGAGTTGAATTCCAGACCAGTCTTGGCTGAGACCCAGACAGACGAAGAGCACTGATGAATTGCATTCAATGTAGAGGACATTGAACATTTTAATTTTCTTCTTTAAAATCATCTGTATTTTCAAAATATTCAATAAAAAACAATTACATATGAAATTATTTTCAAATATTATGTGCAGGATCTTGTGTGTGTGCATCTCCATGTGTATTGTTCCTTCTACCATTTTTTGCATTTTATTTTTGTTTGTATTTTTTATATGCCAGTATACGCAATGTGTGCACACCACAAAGGCTGAAGTCAGAAGACAACTTAGGGTTCCAGGACATAAATTCAGGTCCTAAATCTTTGGAGCCAGTACCTTTACTCACTAAGCCATCTTGCACACCTCCAAAACAGAGTCTCTCATTGAACCTGAAACTTAAAGATATTCAGCTAGACTGGCAGTCCACTGAGTTAAGAGGATGTACTACTCTCTGCCTTCCCAGTGCTAGTGATTTGAACTCAGCTCCTCAGAGGGCACCCCATTTTCAAATAAACTATTTACCCAGTCCGATGTGATAGAGTTAAGCATGGTTACTTAGATGTCCACAGCTAATAAAATTTAATATATAACCATTAGTAATGAAGACAATGAAGAAAGAATCCCTAAGGATTAGGTTTCCTACCACTACTACATATATCAAGGTCTGGAAGAAACATTTCTCATTGATCTCAATAAATTTACAGACCAATTCTTATGACAGAAAAAAAGGGAAATAATCACATATATTCTGAAAGCTACAAAAAATTCAGACAAATTCTATGAATATCGTAACAAAAATGTGATCTAACAGAATCCACAAAATTATATTTCAAATTATTTATCTAAGATTTGAAATAAATATAAAAAAATTTTAGGTTCTTATTAAAAAACTATACATTAAACGATAATAAAAATATAATTCAGCATGATAATCCTAAGGGCACAATAATGGCATACATACATTTGGTGGTAACGAGCAGCTATCTAATTGCACTTAGGGCCGGCTCAACAAGAAGGATGTCTAGTACTAGAAATCTAGCCAACTACCAGGGCCTAATGAGTCATGGATCTTGGATGAGAACCTACATCTGCTACTTAACTAAACCGGCATAATCCCTAGCTGCATTCTAAATATTTATCTTGCACCCACAGTTAAGTGCAGTTTTTACTCATTATTAAAGAAACAAAGAAACTTCCATTTGTAATGGAAAAAGACCATTGGGGGGAAAAAATCAAAACTGATCAAAATGTAGAGTACAAGAGACTGAGTGGTGTCCAGTAGGAACTAATACACTGACAACACAGTTCCCACATCTGAGGCTCAGAGATCCTTGCAACAAAGGGGCAGTACTGCTCTAATGACTATGTACATTAACAGAGGGAAGAGCAGAAAGGTCAAGTGACAAATAGGAAATGAAAGGTCTTCTGTCCCTGAAAAGGGATAAAGCAAAACTAAAGGGGGAAAGTATAATGAAAAATGAGAATAAAAGAAAAAAAACTTTAAAAAGCCTGAGAAGACAAGTGGGTAAATAAACAGTGCTTAAAAAAATAACAGAAAAGGGCTGGAGAGATGGCTCAGAGGTTAAAAGCATTGCCTGCTCTTCCAAAGGTCCTGAGTTCAATTCCCAGCAACCACATGGTGGCTCACAACCATCTGTAATAGAGTCTGGTGTCCTCTTCTGGCCTGCGGCATACACACAGACAGAATATTGTATACATAATAAATAAATAAATATTTAAAAAAATAACAGAAAAATAGAAATGGAAGAGTAAAGAATGAAAATAGATAAAAGACTAAATGAGTGAGGTAAAACAGATAAACACTGAAAACCTTGAGGTGTAAGGCAAAAATACAAACATCATGGTTCAACTATTATTTTATATATTTTTTATTTTTATTTTATATATAGAAACTTTTGCCTCTGTGTATGTATGTTCATCATTGTGTGCCTGGTGCCTGAGGGGGTCAGAGGCAATATTGGATCCCCTGGACCTGGAGTGACAAATGGCTCTGACTCATCATGTGGGTCCTGGGAACTTAAGCAGGGTTCTCTGCAAGAGGAGCAAGTGCTCACAACTGATGAGTCACCATTCCAGCCCCAGTCAGAAACACTTATTTCTGACAGGTAGGAAGAAAAAAAAAATCTGTCTTCAGATAGATCAGTGATAACCACAAAAGGACAGAGAAAAATGATAAATGCAGATAAAACTAACATGCATGAACATGAATATAAAGAAATACATAACCAACCATGTGGCTGGGAAGACAGTTCAGTCAGTAAAAGGCTTGCCCTGATAGCATAAGGACCTAAGTTCAATGCTCAGAATCCAAATAAACAGCTAAAAGTGGTGGTGAGCACTTCTAACCCCAAAGCTAGAATAGTCCAGACAGGAGGATGCCAAGGACAGGAGCATTCCTAGGAAAAAGTGCCAGTCAGCCTCGAGTAACTGGTGAGCTCCAGGTCAATGAGTCAATGACATTCTGTCTTTTTTATTCTTTGAGTTTTTTTTTAATGTATTTATTATGTATACAATATTCTGTCTGTGTGTATGCCTGCAGGCCAGAAGAGGGCACCAGATCTCATAGATGGTTGTGAGCCACCATGGAGTAGCTGGGAATTGAACTCAGGACCTTTGGAAAAGCAGGCAATGCTCTTAACCTCTGAGCCATCTCTCCAGGCCTGTCTTTTTTTCTCTTCAATTTATATAACTTTATGTGCATTGGTATGAAGGTATCAGATACCTTAGAAATGGAGTTAAAGACAGTTAAACTGCCATGTGGGTGCTGGAAATTGAACCTGTATCCTCTGGAAGAGCAGTCAGTGCTATTAACCGCTGAACCATCTATCTGTCCAGCCCCAGGATATTCTATCTTAAAGAAAGTATATAGAATCCCTGAGGAGGACATCCAAGGTTATCCACTGCCCTTTATTCATGTGCACATATATACACACACACACACACACACACACACACACACACACACACACACACGTGTATGTGCATATACATAACCTCCCCTATATGCATACACATTAAAAATATATACATGGGTCGGTGATGACCTTTAATCCCAGCACTCAGGAAGCAGAGACAGGCGGATCTCTGTTAGTTCAAGGCCAGCTGGTCCACAAAGCAAGTTACAGGACAAGTTCCAAAGATATACTGAGAAACCCTGTTTTGAAAAATCAAATGGAGAGGAGTGTGTGTGTGTGTGTGTGTGTGTGTGTGTGTGTGTGCGCGCGCGCGCATGGGTGTGTATGGAAAGGAGACATATTTCTGCATACCAATATGAGTTTTATATGGTAATTTTAAAATAAGTGATAAATCTTTATAAAGCAGTATCTATGGTTCTCATGAAAGAATTACTGACATCTTGGAAATTGCTGGCACCTAAAATGATTAAGGATGTATAAGTTATTATATCAGACAATCAGATTTATTTCATAATAAAAAACAGCAAACAAGATAAAAATAAAAGGTAAAATAATTATTGTTTTCAATCTAACTTAATCATATAATAATTTAAAAGTACCTATACTAGAATATGAAAACTTAGAATACAGATAAGTATTATTTGTTTGTTTGCTTTTTGTTTTATTTTGTTTTACGAGACAGCCCTGGCTGTCCTGCAACTATTTCTTGTAGACCAGGCTGGCCTCAAACTCACAGAGGCCCGCCTCTATCTCTGCCTCCCGAGTGCTGGGATTAAAGGCATGCACCACCACCAACAGCCTAAGTATTCACTTTTAAAAGCACATGTTATAACCAAAACAGCAAAAACAAAGAACTCTACTTTGAGTAAATTAATCTTGCCAGAAATAGTAGTGAAAGTCAATTTAAACATTGCCTTACATAAGATATGGCTATAATGATAATAGTTTTTCTCTAAACTTAAGATCATTAAATAAATCATACAATAATGTTAGTTATCTACTAGATTTACTATATAGAAGTAAGCACAACAAAGTACATACCTCTACATTATTTTCATTTAACACTGACAGGTAATAATGTATATTTACTACATATAATATGATGTTTTAAAGCATATCTTTATAGTCAAATGGCTAAAGTTACTTATATATTGTAAGAATACATGAACTCAATTTGAGGGGGAAGGTGGAGTTCGTTTGTTTCTTTTAAAGATTTATTTTATTATATAAACCGTGTTCAGCCTACATGAATTCCTGCACACCAGTAGAGGACAACAGATCTCATTATAGGTGGTTGTGAGCCACCATGTGGTTGCTGGGAATTGAACTCAGGACCTCAAGAAGAGCTCTTAGCCTCTGAGCCATCTCTCCAGTCCAAAAGTGGAGGTTTGGTTTTTTATTTTGTTTTTAGTTTTCAAGACAGTTTCTCTGTGTAGCTCTTGGCTGTCCTGAACTCTCTCTGTAGACCAGGATGACCTCGAACTCAAGAAATGCAACTGCCTCTGCCTCCAGAGTGCTGGGATTAAAGAAGTGTGGCACCACACCGGACTTTTGGACGAAGAACTTTAAAATATACTAGCAATAATCACTGTGTTCCATAATAAATTGCTTCAATTTATTCCTTAAATTTTAAATCACCAAAAATACCAATATTATTATTGAATCAATTTTAACTTTGAACAAAACTAGACCAAATTTCCTAACCTATCCAAACAAAGCACATGGCTCTAGATCACTTTTAGTCACATACAAGTATTAGAGACATTCACCAGATAAAACTATAAGCACTGAAGAACTGCTCCAAACTGAATACACCCTTTCTTAAATGAACAGTATCACTAAAATATTTCAACTTTCACATTTTTTTCCAGATTTTGGAGTATTTGCACAAATATTATTGGTTAAGCATCCCTGATCTGAAAAATCTTAAGAATGATCAAAACCACAAAATTTCTGAGTATGTTTATTATTCAAAAGGTTTTGAATACTGGGATTTCTATTTGTGATTCTCAAACTGGATAACCTTAAAAGAAAATCCCAAAACAAAACAAGACAAAACAAACAAACAAAAAAAGCTGTGGTGTTTGTTATTTTAAGGAATGGCAAGGTAGCAGGTTACCAAAACAAACAAAACTACAACTTCCAAAGGAGAACGAAGTCCAGTCTAAATTGAGATACATGAAACACAGTAATTTAAAGTGCAATGCTACTGGATAATACAGCCAAATTTAAGTTTTCAGTTATCCCTGAGAGATGAACAAAAACAGATGTGCACAGATAATTGGGAGATATCACAGTGGTTATGGCTGCCCTTCCAGAGGATCTGTGTTCAATTCCCAGCACCCACATGGCAGCTTATGATGGTCTGTGTCTCCAGTTACACACTTTCTTTGGATTTCTGAGGGCAGGAAACACACATGTAGTACACAGATATACAGGCAGGTAAAAACACCCATGAAAATAAAAGTTTAAAAGAAATTTGTATGAAACTAAGTTATTGAAAAGTATCTACATATACTCAAATTTCTGTTAAGTCTATGGTCTAACCAATTCAGAAGACAAGAAAACTGAACAAGTGTAAACCCTGAAAGAAAGTAATAAACTGTAGTTTAAATTGAGAGGCGAAGAAGTTTCAAAACACCAAAAAAGTATCATTGCTTTTTCTTTTTCTTGTGTGGGGGTGAAGTTGGCCTCTCTGTGTAGCCCACAAAGATCCGTCTTCCACTACTGAATGTGCTACAACACCCAGCTTCTCTTTTTTTCTGAGTTGCTCTAGTAATAATTTACTAACACCTTATAAAATTTATAAGGGTGATCTTAGTATTTCTCAAAAACATCAAGATAATTTTAATTAAGCCAAGGTTCATAAACCTTTTTGCTATTCAACATTTCAACAGAACTTCTCAAGGTTCAGAGATACTAGATAAAGTGTATGTGTGCGCGCACATGCATGCACATATGAGAAGTCTTTTAAAGTGAGACAAAAATTTAACTATATTGCAACTAAATAACACATAGGAAACCTAACTGTAAATATGTGTGGCACCTAGGATCTATTGTCAACAACTGCAGAAAGAACTGCTGTGGTGCTAAAATAGTAAAATGTAAGGAACCTTAACTAATAAAAAGGAAAGGGTTAATTTAAAATCACTCCTTAAACTAAAAGAAAGCTGAGCACTTCCTACTCAGAAAAACATGAAAGCAGCAACAACATGGTGGCACTAAATTCTGTGGTATTCCTTTAAAAAAAGAAACCACAGTAAAGTAAAAATTCAAATATAACACACAGGTTAAAAAACAAACACTAAGAGAAACAAAGGAACAGTAAAGATAATTTAGAACTCTGTTATACTTTGAGCAACTTGAACAAGTCTTCTTGGTAAGAGGAGGTGGCAGGCGGGCAGGTGGAACTGTGTATCCAGTGAGGCACAGTGTGGAGCAGAAGAGCTGAGTAGACCCTTTCCTCTGATAAGCAGTCTGCCCCTTCTGGAGGATTTTTTTACAACCAGAACAGGAAACTCGAACAGCTGTGGCTGGAACTGAAGGAAGCATTTTATTCATGCCAGGTGATGCCAGAGAAGGCTGAAAGCCAGTAGTCAACTGTGGAGCTTTAAAAAAAGGAAAAGAACATTGAAAGGAAAAAACTTACTTTTGATCTTATATTTTATGCATCAGTACTTTTCTAGAGCTAGTTTGGAACCTGGTATTAACTATGGACTATACAATATAAAGGATTCTAAATGAACAAAGAACAGCCTAGTTTATTAACCTCTGATTTACATTGGCCAGAATAAACACAATTCATTTACTCAGGGCTGATTTCTTACCAAGAGGACTGCCACTGACTGAAAACACAGCACTAATTTTCAGTTCCCCCTCTGGAGTTTTTTGCTGTTGGCCATGACCATATTCCTTTAAAAAAGAAAAACAATAAATAAATATAGAGAAAAGACTAAATTCCTAAAGAAATCAAGACATTTTACTGTTGCTGCATAGAAGTGAAAAATGTTTATAACATTAACATTAATAAATAATGACACACAAAACAGTAAACAACTTATAACTAACAAGGGCGAATTTGCTTGTATATACTGAGAATAAGGACGGGAAAAAAAATGAATGTTAGCTACCAAAATAGCCTGATGTAGCACTACTAGATCGTTTCTAAATTATTACTGAATTTTTCTTTAATATTATAGTACTGTAAATTTTTGTTTATTATAAAAGTAATACACAATCACATTAGAACATTTATTTAGAAATAAAGAGAAAACTTCTATTCTTATTTCCATCACCTCAAAAGGACTGTTGTGGCTCTGTGGTATATTTCTTTCCAGTCTTTTCCCTTTTCTAGTCAAAGAAAAGTTTTGTTTCATTAGTTATAATTATTCCAAATATTTTTCTTATGAATTCATGTTCTGCTTATTGGAATTATGATATATTCTTGCATACTTCTCCACAATAACTTCTAGTGGTTAAGTATCAGCATTTATAAGACCTGAGTCCAAGAGCCAGTAGTCTAGGTAGTCTAAGAATTCTAAAAGAACATTTTAAACACTATATTGTTGACATAACTTAAAAGAGAAAGTTTAGATTTATTTATTCTTTTATATACGTGAGTTTTTGCCTGAATATATGTACACTACATGCATGCCTGGTGCCCATGGAGGTTAAGAGAGGACACTGGATCCCCTGGAACTAGAGTTACATATGTCTGTCAGCCCCACCATGTAGATGCTGAGAAATAAACCCATATCCTCTCAAGAAGCAGCCAGTACTCTTAATCTATGTGCCAAGCTCTCCAGCCTTAAATGAGTTTTAAATACAAATAAACATTTTAAGTCATTTATAGACACCATACACCAGAATTCCAGTATATATTTTTCAGGGTTATTCTTTAACTGTACAATTATACTTGTCACCTGTAACAGCACTAAGTAATAGTTGTTTTATAATTTTAACATACTTATTACAACAAAGCTTGCGAAATAATAAAGAGACCCATAATTAGAATCGTGGGTATCTCAGACATACTTCCTTTTGGTGGTGTGTATAACAATAAATAAAATACACTATACAACCAGAAGGACTATTGATATTTATTATATATACACAGTAATAAGTCAGATTAAACAGTTGAAGCTGGCATGAAATATGTACATGGGACTCAGGCACAGAACAAAGAGTACCCAAATCCTTGGCAATTATGAGAGCACAGTTCTTTTGGTGTTACTTTTGTTTTTGAGGCAGGGTTTCACTGTACAGCCCTGAATAGCCTGGAACTTCCTAAGAAAGACCAGATGAGGCCCAAACATGCTGCCTCTGCCTCCCAAGGATTGGGATTACAGGTGAGTACCACCACAAATGAATAATACAGAATATTCCTAAAAAAAAAAAAAGATCAAAACTTATGCAAAACTCCATGACTAATACAATAGTATTGTAACTTTTAAAAAAAAGCAGAATCAGTACTATTGATTTTTTTCTGCCTTTTCCTCAGGCTTTAATACGGGGATGCATGGCAATGACATGTAATGGACACAATGTTGGTATACTTAATGTTTACATATATTCAGCACAATGAGCGAAGGAATGCAATGATGAAAATCACATCCCCACCCAGTTTTTCAAGACAGGGATCTTCTGTGTAACAAAAACCCTAGCTGTTCTGAAAACTGCTTTGTAAAGCAGGTTAGCCTCAAATACACAAAGATTCACCTACCTCTACCTCTGCTGGAATTAAAGAAGTGCTCCACACACCCTTCTGATGAATATCTTTTATCAAGTAGAATTACTAGGTTACAAGATCCATATTAAAGATTTTTGAGACATTTTAAGAATGTTTTTATCCAAACAGAACTGATTTTTGAGTTGTTTTGGGTTGATGATTTGTTTTCTTTTTCCTTTTTTTTTTTTTTGTTTGGAGTTTTTTGGGGGTTTTTGTTTTGTTTTCTTTTGTTTTACAAGACAGGGTTTCCTTGTGTGAACCTGAGTGTCCTCAGAACTCAATCTGTAGATCAGGCTGGCCTCTAACTCACAGACAGCTAACTGCCTCTGCCTCCCTAGTATTGGGATTAAAGGTACACACGACCATGCCTGGCTTTCAAACAAAACTGTTCTGACTCCAATAACTAATGGAGTGGGGGAAAGAACAATTAAAAGATTTTTCATACTTGTTTTCATTTGTAGCTATTTTTAATCTTCACTTACAAGTGCATTATGCTAGTACAATATTAACCTAGGTAGCATTTCTCATCAACATTTCTTCTGAGTTAATTTTTTTTAAATGTACTAAGAGGCTTCCATTAATGCCAAAATTTTGACAATCTTTACCTTTGTGATTTCTTCTATCTCTTACCAAGTTTTACTTCCATAATAAAATAATAAGGAAGTTGTTTCACTGTTTATAATACAGTCCTTTAATCCAGGGATCAGCAAACTTTATCTGCAAAGGGCCAGATAGTAAATATTTTTGACTTTGCAAACCATATGGTCTGATCTCTATCACAACTGCCCAACTCTGCCCTGGTAGAGCAAAAGCACCCACAGACAACATGTAAATAAATGAACATGACAAAGTTCTGATAAAACTTTATTTCTAAGAGCAGTGGTTGAGCAACAGACTTAAATATAGGGTGGGTTTGATTTGACTAACCACTGATAACTTGCCAGTGCTAGCTACCGTTCACTTGGGATTGGTAAGCTTCTTGGACTAAATAAAATTTTTTTTTCGTCTTAACAGGATCAATACAACATACTAAATCCTGAAAAAACAATTTATCATGGGCTATGCTGCTATCATCAGTCTGATGACTATACAATGTTTAACTGTTTACACAGTTTCCACTCAACCTCTCCAAATACAATTGAAAGCATGTATAAACCATCTATGTATATTTGTACACTTACTCCTCAAAACATCAGAACCTAATCACCAGTATGTTTATGATATCTGTATCTTTAGGAATAGTTGACACCATTAATACTTTTTACATTTTTTTAAAAACTAGTCTCACCATTCATTCAAATCATCTTTTATCTACTTTTTAGTTGCTACTGATAATACTGGCTCTCAACTGGGCAACACTGTTTTTTCTATAATTATTATTTTACCTTCAACTCCACTTAACTATCACAAGTTCTATTAATACTCTGATAAAATTACTTTATTTCCCATTTCTATTACATTCTCTTCTAATTCCCTTTATAATACATTAGCATGTTTTGTGCCAAAGTAAAAATGCTAAGATCAATAATATTTATTATTTTAATAATTACAAGGTTCCCATAATTGTGCTTTCAAATTCAGAGTTTGGGCTAGCGTAGTTATTTTCTTTCCACAATGAACAGAATATACATAAGAAATGTATCATGAATTATGTGATATATCATTTGGTATATAATAAAGATACAGATACTCAAAGTACTCCTGAGTGCTGGGAATAAAGGTATGTGCCACTGCCACTTTTCTTTTTAAGACAAGATCTCATTGTATAGCCCTGGATAGACAGAAACTTATTAT
Source organism: Arvicola amphibius (assembly GCF_903992535.2). NCBI lineage: Eukaryota > Metazoa > Chordata > Mammalia > Rodentia > Cricetidae > Arvicola > Arvicola amphibius. Next base: position 25,404,195 of record NC_052052.2, on the reverse strand, counting down.
GTAAATCAGAGACTGCCCTCGAAATCACAGAGATCAGCCTATCTATCTCCAAGTATTGGGACTAAAAGCAAGTACTACCATATCTGACAAGTACTAATTTCTTTTTTTAATATTAACTTATCCTGACATACCTATTCATATATTTGAAAGCACATTTCTAATACAAAAATTCTTATCCCAGAAAACTCCAGAGCACTTGGTCTGTCTAGGTCCCCTATGATGACTATAGTAAGCCATGCTTTGTAAGAAAAAAATACCTGATGACTCCAAAGCTTTCAAAAACAAAATAAAATACAACTAAAAAACAGAGGTCAAATAAAAATTGCTTATCTTTCCCTTGCTGAACACAAAGAAAGGCCTTATTAATGCCACAGGATAAATGATGTTGAAAATGAACATCTCCTATGGCCAAATGAATGACATAATGCAAGCAAAGCTCCAACATTTGCACAATTGCATTATACTTTCATAGTCTATGAACCATTACTGTGATAATTAGGCAATTTGCTTTTCCATTTTCATTTACATCAATGAAAGACTACAAATTAGTTCTCTCTTCATTACTGTGAGCAGAAAAGAAAATAATGAAGATATCAACATTAGTAATATCTAACTTTCAGGTGCTATGGAAAAATAAAAACTGAGATCTTTGGCTCTCTTTAAGAGTTTCTCAAGGCTGGGCAATGGTGGCGCACGCCTTTAATCCCAGCACTCGGGAGGCAGAAGCAGGCGGATCTCTGTGAGTTCGAGACCAGCCTGGTCTACAGAGCTAGTTCCAGGACAGGCTCCAAAGCCACAGAAAAACCCTGTCTTGAAAAACCAAAAAAAAAAAAAAAAAAAAAAAAAGTTTCTCTTTGAGAACTTTAACTACACTCTTCCCTTTTTAAATCACTCCGTGAGCTACAGAAAAAATAGTCTAATAAAAATAAGACCTAGATTATCAACCTAGATTGATTCTTTCCTGGCCTAGATTGATTGATTTGGCCTTGAATAACTAAATTAAGCTATGACATTTGACTTCCTAATGTAGGCACAGGATAACATATTCTGTATTTAGACCACATACTCACAGTTGTTAGAAAGATAAAACAAAATAGTACATATAAAAAATCAACAACTATTTTTTTAAACTACAGAAAATACTATTGTAAAATGCAATGAGATTAGAATGAATAAATGAATCTGAAAAGCCAAACGATTTTATGCTAGGTAAAAGATGCAAGAAGATGACCAACAAGTAACTAAACACAATGGGGTAGAACTGAGATACATATACAGACATTTCAGCAGCCTAGCGGTCTGAATGTAGACCAACTTGAACAGTAAAAAGCACACTGAAAGCAAAACTACAAAACAAAGCAGAGAGAGAAGTCACTAGTAAATGATGATTAGAGAAAAGGGTAACCAGAGATTTTCCTTTGTTGGGGTGATTTCTCTGAAGATTTTCTTTTCTAGGTTTCTCCTTTCATCACATCATAGCAGCTATTTCTCCTACTCCCACTTATTCATTTATTTATTAATGATCGACTGATTGGGTGGTTTTTCAGGATAGGGTTTCCTTTGTGTAGTCCTGGCTGTCCTAGAACTCACAAGAGGTCCACCTGGCTCTGTCTCCCAAGAGCTGATTTAAATTTAGGTGTGTGCCACTACCCCGCTTACTCCTACTTTTAAACTATCCTTAATGAAGCTCTTCTCCAAGCTTTAAAAGGAAGTCTCTCTTTTCCTTTAAAGTCCTAACAGGCTGTTTCTGATATACCATATTGTGACTTTTGGATGGTCTACCTCACATGGCTCCCCTGGTCATGGTGCACTCTCCCCAAAACAAACACTATTTCTGACAGGCAATTATGTGTCAGCGCCTTTCACAAACCACCTGGCACTCCTTCTGTATCTTATACTCTATAGCTGCCTAGTCTTTACTCTTTGATCTGAAACAGGGGTGCTCTATAGTAAATGATTTTGCTCCCCAGGAATATCTGGCAGTGTCTGAAAATATTTCTGTTACAACTGGAGAGGTAGAAGGCTACACGTGGCAACAAGTATAGGTAGAGACCCCACAAAACACAGAGCAGGTCGTCATAATAAAGAACGGGCTTCTTCCAAATATCAGTAGTGCTAAGGGTGAGAAATCCTGCTCAAAGAAGCCTTCACAAAAAAATCTCTTCTATACATGTCTTATTCACAAAATCCCTTATATAGCAAAATAAGGAAAAGGTAAGCTTTCTTAGATATTATTTCATAGAAACAGCTAATCTGTGTTCTCTATTTTTCACTTTCTGAGTTCATGACATCTGAATACAGCCTACCTTCAAATAGCTGCTACTACTATATATTCATTGTTTAAATCCCTTCCTACAGTTCACAGTAACTACAGCCTGTGGTGTAGCTTCTTTCTTCTATTCCAACCACTGCAATACCATCAATGGGTAACTTAAGTAACTGTAGAATTTCACTTGCAGGACTCCTATGACTTACTTCCAGAGCAGTCTTGAAACTGCACAGCTAGACCCTTGTCCTTCCTACTCAACTATCTTAAACTTAGAATCATAAATCACTCACCAACGCCTCCTTTCCAATAACCTGGTTCTTCAATTAATTAACCCTTCCAAAGATATTTATGTCCACTAGCCCTCCTGAAAGACAATTAAAGGCATACCTAACCTGTACCTCATCAGTAGTAGAAGGATCTATGAATTAAATCATTACACAAACTCATGTGCCACCCTCCTCCTAAATTTTCAGCCTCTTCTGCTGTCTCAAGTCTTGAAACCTCAAAGACTCACCAGTCTTCCAATTCTGCACTAAAATGCCCACAAAACCCACAGTGCTATTAAAACACAGAGATTAAAGTCTTAATTACTCTTCCCGAACACTTTCATGTAATTCTTGCTACAGCCTTGCAAAGCAATTCAAGTTGCTTCAATCACAAACTCTTTTCATCCTGTCAATAAACTATTTACTTAGGCACTTCCTCTTTCAAAATGAGTTAGCTGATGTGTGGAACAAAACGAAACAAGGAGGGGGAAGGTCAAATGTTTACTTGAGCATTTTCAGGTTCATCTTTAACTCTGTCTAGAAGTCCCTGCTGAGGCGCCACTGCTTTGTCATACTCATCATCCAAAGGTTCTTCTTTAATTCTAATATTTGATGCAAAGGAATTTCCCAGTTCCGAACCAATAGATTCTTTATTGGCAAATGGATAGCTGGAGTCCTAAAACACAATATAAAGGATTAATAAATATTCAAATTTAAAAATTATTCCTCTTCAGGGTTAATACCCAAAGAAAAGCTCACTTGAAATTAATTCTATGGACATACATCAGTGTCCCTATGCCTAAAAGCTGATGAACTATAGGTCTAAATATCAAATGCAAATAAAGAATCTAAAAGCCAAGGTTTTTTTAAAAAGAAAATATCTCCAAAGATGGCCTTATGCAAATTAATATTTTTTAAAAAAATCAGTGCTCCTTCTAACACAAGCAGAATTTTGAAAGTGACATAAAGAAAATTTTGACACTTGCCACACTTAACAGCAATCTACATACACACTGAAAACTTACCCTAAAGTTTGTTTCTGGGGTTTGTGGTAAATGAGTATGTAATGTTTCTTCAACTTGATTAGCTATTGAAAGAAAACAAACAAACAAACACATGTATATGAATAACAAATCTTATAAAGAATGACCTAAAAAGACTATTATTTGAAATCATCTCACTATTCCAACAAAGAGTGAGTGAGCTAAGTTCCAAAAAACACAGTTTCATTCAAAGTTCCACACAATCTACTCTCCCCTACCATTTAGCCTTACCACACAGCTTTCCTTGCTCAAACAGAATGGTGACTTGATTTACTATGCTCTGAAAATTGTTGGTTCTCCTCTGCCACTCTGCTAAGTTACCCAAGTCTCTGCTTTCTGTTCTAATACTTAGTTTCCAGACTCTGCTCAGTTCAAAACTCACCTCTATAGGAAAACATCCCTTGTCCACTAAGTCTCTCTCCTAAGAATTTCAAGTGAGTTAGGAATGTGGTTCATGGGTAGAGCACTTGTCTTAACACACCAAAAGGTCTGGAGTCTAATACAAAGCATGTAAGGGAGCTAGGCAAATTTAGACTAGGTGTGGTGGCTCACACACCTGTTAAACACTTAGGAGACAAGGTAGGAGAACTGCAGTGAGTTCCAGGCCAGCTTGAGCTGAAGATTAAGACTGTCTCAAAAGTGAAAAGAGCAATCACGTTAACTAACACCCCAGTTATTTACTCTTCTATTATCTTATCTTACACATACAATCTTAGACTGTTCAACTCATCATTAGCACCTCTATTTCTACCTGTCTTATCTCTTCTATTACTAGACAAGCTCCTTCAGAAAAGACTCCCAGAACAATAGCCATTAATAGGTAATAAAATATATAGATAACTTAATCACATATTAGAAATAAAGTACATCCTTGAACAATGTTGTATATAATGAATGTTCAGCTAAACAGTTATGCTTCTTCACAACACTGATTTGTTCTTTCTGCAATTTATTTCCTAAGATTGTCTGAAGAAGTACATGGATTGATATGGTGTAGCTGCTTTCCTAAATATCAATTTAACATTTAGGAAAGGATTATAATCTTCTTGTAAAAGGAAAGATCCTAAGAATACAAAGATGAGTAAGATACAAACTGACTCTCGAGAAACAAAATCAATAAATACTATAAATAAGACATAAAACAAAATTCTGTGGAAATATAAGAAAACCATTCTTAGGAATGACTACAAAGTGGAAAAGATTTATGAATTATGCTTCAATGGATAAGAAGTCATTTTATAGGTATATATATATATATATATATACACACATACATACAGAGAGTAAAAATGAAATATCAAGAAAGGAAAGCATACAAGAAATGTGTGATACATTAAAGAACAGGACTAGATCTAGAATAGAGGGTGCATTGTGCAAAGAGAATCAAAAGGAACTTCAATGAACTAAAAGAGAAAATGAGGTACTTTGTTTCAACTCTCTAGACTAATAGATAGGATAGCAATTTAACTCAGTGCTAACAGCACAAAGATGCTAAGTCCAACTTCAGATTCTAATATTCAACCAAAGATAAACAGGTGATACAAGCATCTTGCCTTTCATCAAAATATTGCAATCCAAGAAGGGGAAAAACTATGGCTTAGAGCTATTTTTCAACCACTTACACCACAACTAAATGTTACGGGGAGAAATTCAATCACTCTGAAGAATAAGGACAAAATAAAAACAAGCGCTTACAAGGAGTTTAAAACTGTTCGTATTTCACTTAACATTACAAGTAATAAAAGCTCCATTATAGGTACTTTGTTATTGTGCTTTAGGGCTCTATTCCAATAATTATTACCTGCTTTATCAAAAAAACTGCTTTTCAACCTTGAATCCAAACCTTTATGGGGTTTATCCGACCGTTTTTCACGTTCATGATAAGTTAAGTCTCTATTTTTCTCCTTTCCAGAAAATGTCTCTTTGCTGTTTTCTCTTACTAAACAAAAATCTTTCCGTATTGATTTAAAGACAGAAACCTGATCAAACTGTTTAGGAAAGTCTTTTTTTAATTTATTTTGAATTTGTATTTCATTTTCATTGTCTGATTCATGATGAGAGGCTCTTCTCTCTACTTCCAAACTATCATCAGTATGAACTGAAGAAACCAGATTGTCCTTTGAACTAAAATCCTGTTCATCCTCATTGTCACTACTAACGACTGGAATTCCTGCAAGATCCCCAGAGCTCAAAAAATAATCATCTTCATCCAGCAATGAATTTTCAGATCCTGTTTGATTCGGCATTCCATAAGAGATGCTGGCAAGGGTAGGAGTTAAGTTGTGGTCTGTGTCTTCAGACATTTCTGTATCCGTGACGCCACCTTAAAAATAAGACACTGTTTAGACGAGTGACAGCACCGAGGATGGCCGCAGTCATGAGCTCTGTCTGCATTTAAACCAATATACTTCTTTGTGTCAAACAAAATACAGGTAGTATTATAATAGTAATCATTTAGCATCTCTGATGAGAATATCCCCGACACTTAAGGAAACAGGAAGCCTAAACTTAAAAGACCAACTTCAGGTTACAAAGAAAACAACATGGTACTGAGAAAGGAGCACCAACTTCGGAAACAGACCTATCTGTGCTGAAATTACAGAGCAAAAACATTCTCCATCTGTATATAAAACAATCTAATACTCACCTTGGAAAATAGTTTTGTGGTGAGGTTTAATGACAATATTTATAAAAAGCTACTCACAAATTAAAACACAGAAAGGAATATGAAAGTGATAATTATAATTTTTAATATTATGTGTTCTGCAGAGTTGAGACTAAAACACTAATAATATAACGCAGTTCTTTAATCCCAGAATCCCTTTTTTCTCTGCACTCACACAGATTCAATAAAGTAAAAGTTTACTATGCTAAGTACGCAAACATAAAAATAAATTTAGCTAAGTTGCTACCCTTCTAACTCTAAGCCGGTCTGTCCTATCTCTAAGCCGGTCTGTCCTATTACAAAGATTCAGCTTTCCTTCACAAATACACCTCTTTTTATTTATTTGTTTGTTTATTATGTATACAATATTGTCTGTGTGTATGCCTGTAGGCCAGAAGAGGGCACCAGACCCCATTACAGATGGTTGTGAGCCACCATGTGGCTGCTGGGAATTGAACTCAGGACCTCTAGGAAGAGAGACAATGCTCTTAACCTCTGAGCCATCTCTCAAGCCCCACACACCTCTTTTTTAAACAAGTTTTACCTAGCTTTAATCTAACAACAAAGCTAGTTCACTGGTCTCAGAACTTCCCACTAGAATTACCCACAACAACCTCAGAGTCACAGCCAACGACTGTGTAAAAGGCTTATCTGTTTGATACTGTACTTCTTACTACATATTATTTTATACTCTGTTCATGGGTTCAATATTAGTTCTCCAAGATTCCAAGTTTCTGGTTTCACATACTCAGACTAAATTATTTTATTCATTTGTATATACCTTGACCTGTTTTATTGACTTTTTCTTTTTTTGGAACCATGATACTTCAGGATGAAGGCCAGGAGCTTGTGCATTCTAGGCAAGCACTTTCCCACAAAGATATACCCCAATTTTAACTTCCTCTTTTCTTCCAAGATAGATTTAGTGAGGCTGGAGAGATGGCTCAGTGGTTAAGAGCACTGACTGCTCTACCAGAAAATATGGGTTTGATTCTCAGCACCCAGATTGTGGCTAACCTCTGTAACTCTAGTTCCAAAGGATTCCAATACCTTCTACTGGATGCACAGATATATGTTCACACACACATTTCACACACACACACACACACACACAAATCACACACAAAATATAAGAATAAATAGAACCAGGCGGTTGTTGTGAAGCATAGCTTTAATCCCAGCACTTGCAAGGGAGAAGCAGGTGGATCTCTGTGAGTCTGAGGTCAGCCTAGTCTACAGAGCGAGTTCCAGGACAACCAAGACTGATTCACAGAGAAAACCTGTCTTGATAAACATGAATGAATGAATGAATGAATGAACGAACGAACGAATAGATCCCAAGGTAGATTTAGGTACCTACATTTAATTAGCTCTCCTCCCCTAAGGAACTCCAACTTACCTAAGCGCAAACTCATTCACTCATTTCAAACATGCAGTTCTTATTTCTCCCTCACTTAAGTAAATGATTCACCAACTAACAATTATTCAGGAGAGAAAATTATTTCAATTCTTCTTTCCCATGAATAAATTCTATCAATGATATTATTTCATGTCTCTAAAATTAATATCTTCTATTCAGTACCTAATTCTGACAGTCCAAATCTCTTCCTGTCCTATATTTTCAGTGCACTAAATCCACATAACTCCTTACAAAGTAACTGCATTCTTACAATTCCTATGACTAAATCACATTTAATTGGTCCAAGAATAGGCAAAAAGGATCTTGTCAAAAACAAAGTCAAGACAGAAAATATTAATAGCATATTTGTTTAATCAGTTCAAAAAGCTTTCTGTGGTTAGCTCTTTAACCTGGATCTATAATCTAATAAAAATCCTTTATTTGTTTATTTACAATCACAATGTAACTATGCAGAGTCCAAATAAAAATTTCCTTCAAGGTACCTTCTCCAAAAGCATGTTTCTAAAATGTAAGTTAGTCCATAACCCTTGATGATCTCCCACAGTCCCCTGATCTATAAAGGCAAACCGCAGCCATTCACAGCACATATGTGGTAAGTAAGTACTACCACAGGTTATAAAGACAAAATGTAAAGGTAAAAAACTCTGATAATGGTTGCTGTTACTTACAAAGCTACAAAGATGATTGGGGGGAACCTACTAACAATACGACAACGGGGGTAATCAAGATTGGAGTTCATAATAAAAACAAAATCAGAAAAACAGAAACCTTTATATGTTTTCATCAGTAAAATGCTTGATAATTAGTGTGAAATAAAAGAACGGAAAAATCTTAATTGTATGCTTTTCAAAACAGTTCACAAAGGGTTAGAAAGACGGCTCAGCAGTTAAGGGCACTCGATGCTTTTGCAGAAGACGTAATATACTTGTAGAGAACTTGGCTTCAGTTCCCAGCACATATATGGTGACTCACAACCATCTGTAACACCAGTTCCAGAATCTGATGTCCCATTCTGGTCTCTGCAGGCACCAGGCACTCATGTAGCACACTTACATACATGAAAACACCCATATGCATAAAATTTAAAAACTAAATCTTTAGAGCCAAGTGTAGTGCCCACTCCTTTAATATCAGCACTCAAAAAGCAGAAACAGGAAGAGCTCTGTAAGTTTGAGGCCAGGCTGGTCTACATAGAGAGTTCCAGGACAGCCAGGACTACACAGAGAAATTCTGTCTTAAAATAAATAAGGGACAGAATTAGCTCAGCAGTTAAAGAGAACTAACTGCTCTTCCAGAGAACCTGGGTTCAATTCCCAGGATTTATATGGCAGCTAACAACTGCCTGTAACTCCAGTTGCAGGGGATTCGACACCATCAAACAGAAATATAGGCAGACAAAATACCAATATACACACATAATAAAAATAATTTAAAATGAAATCACACAATAGATGGTAAAAGGATGCTAAATTCTTTTTTTCTTTTCTTTTTTGAGACACGATTTCTCTATGTAGCCCTGGCTGTCCCAGAACTGGCTTTGTAGACCAGGGAAGTCTTGAACTCATTTGATCTACCTGTCTCTGCCTCCAAATGCTGAAATGAAAGGTGTGCATCATATCACCTGAGACAGACACTAAAATCTGAGGGGAAACGCACAATAAAGAACTCGCAGGTGAGGCATCAACATGCCTACTTTCTCATGGCACATAGCAGAGACAGGCAGAAAATGAAAGACTGCACAGGGTGAACAAAATTGGAGATATTTTCATAGCCCTGTTTTCCAATTACTTAAAACATCATCGAAAGAGATTAGGGAGATATACAGCCCAGCATTCTACCAGACTATAAGCATTCTAAAGTCATCTTCTCTATTGAGTAAGCCATGTACTGTGTACTCTGTAACTGTTTCATGAATAAACTGCAAGTAACAAGGTCATCAATTTAAGTTCTATAATAAATAAAAATTAATACTAACAAATAATATTGCAAGAAACTTTGATACCTATTTACATTAACAGGTAATAGGACAGAAAGAGACAGGCATTCAGAAAAACCTGACATGAAACTCACACGGAAATTACTTCCAGATAAATCTAAGTTCAAACATTAAAAGAAAAATAAAAGCCGGGCGGTGGTGGCGCACGCCTTTAATCCCAGCACTCGGGAGGCAGAGGCAGGCGGATCTCTGTGAGTTCGAGGCCAGCCTGGTCTACAAGAGCTAGTTCCAGGACAGGCTCTAAAAAAGCTGCAGAGAAACCCTGTCTCGAAAAACCAAAAAAAAAAAAAAAAAAAAAGAAAGAAAAATAAGAGAAGCCATGTTACAATGATTAAGTCTGAAGGTAATACCCAATATTTTAATGACAAAAAAATCAGTATAAAACACAAATTTACTGAATAAAAATATAAAACAAAAATGCAACTACAAACACTAATAAAATTAATCAAAAAACAAAGGATAAAAGTTAAAATGACTTCATTGTACTACGTCGCAAAAGGCAATAAAGAAACAACCAAAACATATAAAAGCAAAAATTTTAATAAACATTCCACACATAGGAAGGGACCAACAATCAACAAGAGAAATGTCAATTAATAATACAATGAGCTACAGAATGACAGTAAGACAAGAATGCTACAGGACAAGGTTGGCAACTATGACCCCAAGGCCATGAAATATAGAGAGAAAAGACTGTAGCAGAGATTACATGTGGACTTTGGAAAGCCTAAAATATGTTACTGTTAAATCCTTAGCAAAGAATATTTCCCAATCCTTACAGTTAAATACTGATGACAGAAATGAATGTAAACAAAAAGGTTAGTTTGAGGCTAGTCTGAGCTACATAAGAATTTTTGTAGACAGACAGACAGGCAGACAGACAAACAGACCGGAAACATTTCTTTTCACCAGTGAAGCAAATTGATTACAGTACATACACTGATAGACTATTACACAATTACTTTTAAAAAGGAGGTGGCCAGATGTGGTGGCACACATCTTTAATCTCACCCTTTAGGAGGTGAATTTCTGTGAGTTTTAGGCGAGCCAGGATACACAATGAATGCTTCCTTTTTTTCTTCTTTTTTGTTTTCATATTTATTTGTTTGTTTATGGTTTTTCAATATGTGGCTTCTGTATGTAGTAGCCTTGGCTGTCCTGGAACTCGCTTCGTAGACCAGGCTGGCCTCGAACTCACAGAAATCCACCTGCCTCTGCCTCCTGAGCACTGGGATTAAAGGCGTGCGCCTCTACTGCCTGGCTCCTAGTTACACTTTGTATGTGGAAGTCAGAGGACAAATTTTGAGTGTGTTTTCACCACTTTTATGTATTTCTTTGATCAAACTTGGGCTGTCAGGCTTATATGACAAGTGCTTTACACATCAAGCACTTTTGCTGGCTCTTCATTTAAATTTTTCTCCCTTGTCAATAGGGAATTTAAAATGACGTCATTTTCTTTCTTTTTCTTTTCTCTCTTTTTTTTTTTTTAAACAGAGACCCTGTTTCAAAAAACCAAAACAAACAAAAAACAAAGGGGAACATGGATATCAATACACTAATACATACTGTTAGGTCCAAAGCAGCCTCCCAAAATAGCCGTGCTAGTAAAAATGTCTTAAATAGAAAGACTGTTGTTATTACTGGGTAAACAGAAACCTAAAGATTCTGTCCTCCAGGAACCTCCCTTAACCCACCCCTTCAGCAGGGGACTCTAGTTCCCAGTCCATCCAAACAGCCTGCAGAAGCTCAAAGACCCCACCCTGCTGACTGTCACAAAGCCAATTGCTTTTTCATCATTTTGCTACTCTCTGCGAATACATACATTTGTACATACATGTGCTCGGTGCGCATAGACATACACACACATACATGCATGTACACACATACAAAGTGAGAGTTAGTTTTGGCAGTTAGATCCTCAATAAACCATTTTTTCTACCCGTGGAATAGTCCAAGGTTGTGTTTAATTTAATCAGATCATCGGGACCTATCCCAATAGTGTGCCATAGATGGGAAATGTCTCCTAGCAATCTTTGGACGTCATTAAGATTCTGCAATTGAGCCGGGCAGTGGTGGCGCACACCTTTAATTCCAGCACTTGGGAGGCAGAGGCAGGCGGATCTTTGTGAGTTCGAGGCCAGCCTGGACTACAAGAGCTAGTTCCAGGACAGGCTCCAAAGCTACAGAGAAATCTTGTCTCAGAAAACCAAAAAAAAATAAAATAAATAAATAACACGATGACAAAGAAGCAGCAGCAGCTAAGGTAGAAGTATTGGAGGCAAGTTTTTTTAAAATTTATTTATCTAGGGGCTGGAGAGATGGCTCAGAGGTTAACAGCGTTGCCTGCTCTTCCAAAGGTCCTGAGTTCAATTCCCAGCAACCACATGGTGGCTCACAACCATCTGTAATAGAATCTGGTGCCCTCTTCTGGCCTGCAGGCATACACACAGACATAATATTGTATACATAATAGATAAATAAATATTTAAAAAAATTTATTTATCTATTATGTATACAGTATTCTGCCTACATGTATGCCTAAAGACCAGAAGCAGGCCCCAGATCTCACTACAGATGGTTGTGAGCCACCATGTGGTTGCTGGGAACTGAACTCAGGACCACTGGAAGAGCAATCAGTGCTCTTAACTTCTGAGCTATCTCTCCAATCCAAGAGAGGCAAGCTTTTAAGACCAGTCTAGGTTATACAGTTCGAGGCCAGCCTGAGCTACAGAGTGAGATCTTATTTCAAAAAGACAAAAGAGAAGTAGTTGGGTAGCTCGGGGAAAGACATTTGTTGAATAAGTCTATAGATCTGAGTTGATCCTTAGAACCCACATTTCAGTGGAGAGAAAAAAAAAATCAAATCCAAAGTTGTCCTCTGCCTTTCCCATGTATACAGTGATACACCTGGTCCCCACTCTGGACATACAATAACAAATTTAAGTTATAATTAAAAGTAAATAAGAGAAATATATAACAAGAGTAGAACTCACTATTTTCCTATTAATAAAATAGAATTTTTGAAAGAATGAGAAGCATGTAAGTGGAATCCAAATCTTCAAAGACATCAGTATATTTCTGAGCCTTCTATAATTTAACTATCCATGGTTGTGTGTCATCTTTATTATCCAAATAAAGCTGTTCTTTACCATTTAAAAGAGAAAGATATACATATACCTTTTTACAAACTAGTATGAGTTATCAAAACAAATGTTCTGAATGTAAGTGACTAGTTCATGAACAAAGTAGCAATGCTCTCATTTTTCCTTTGAAATCCGTCAAGTTTGTTCTCAAGGAATCTTACTCTATCAATGATATTAGCAGCTATTCAATGATGAGCTGGTATCTCAAGAACTTTTACTAAACACAAATCTTTAATGGAAGCTGGGCATGGTGGTGCATGTCTTTAATCCCAGAACTTGGGAGGAAGAGGCAGGTGGATCTTATTGTAGGAATTCTATTAATAATACACAGACCCGAGCAAAAGTGTATTTGCAGGAGGTATTTAAAAATTATTTGGTTAAAAAAATGGAGTAGAAAAAAAGTAGTGAAAATGAGCTATAATAGAGGAGGGATGAACTCTGGCTGCTGTTTTAATATTTGGTTGTCTTCCTGACCACCAATGATGAGTTCAAAGATGAGCAGAAAAATCAAGGTGGTTCAATCATAATCTTTTTAAATTAATATACTTATAAGAAAGTAAAAGATATAACAGGAAATTTCTACTCTAGAAATCAATTCCTACCACTCTAGTACATATGGATATTATTTATTTTACTGAAACTGACAACAGTATCAAATGAGTTTACAATACTGTCATTTCAGTTAGCTGGCTGAATTACTCAAATTGAAAGGACTGTTTAATGTTTTGACTTAAGCTTACTTTTACAATATGTGATTTTTGTCATACCGTCAAATAAAAACAAGACAGCCGGGCGGTGGTGGCGCACGCCTTTAATCCCAGCACTCGGGAGGCAGAGGCAGGCGGATCTCTGAGTTCGAGGCCAGCCTGGTCTACAAGAGCTAGTTCCAGGACAGGCTCTAGAAACTATGGGGAAACCCTGTCTCGAAAAAACAATAAAATAAAATAAAATAAAATAAAATAAAATAAAATAAAATAAAATAAAAAAATAAAAACAAGACAGAAATTTTTTAGCACAGTGTATAAAATTAATCTAGAACTCCAAAGGATAAACTTCCAGAGGACAAAGAAATGGCTCAGTGGTTAATACCACTGAATGCTCTTCCAAGAACCTGTGCTTGACTGCACACACATAACAGCTGACAACCACCCCTAACTTCAGAGGATCCAACATATACCAGACATGCATGTGATACACAGACATACAAGCAAGCCAAATATCCATATACATAAGATAAAATAATTTAAGTCAATCAAGTGGTTAAAGAGATAGCTCAGCAGTTAAAAGCATGTACTGTTATTGCAGAAAACCTGAGTTCAATTCCCACGACCTATGTTACACAACTTGTAAACTTCAGTTTCAGAAGGATCTGATGCTCTGAACTCCTCGAAGACCAGCTGCACATACAAAGACACACACAAAAACAAAATTAAGAATAAATCTTTCTTTGCTTAAAGTCGATCAAACTAGGCATAGTGGTAAATGTCTTTATTTCCAGCACTCAGGAGGCAAAGGCAGACAAGATTCTGTAAGTCCAGGACCAGCCTAGTCTACATATACTGAGCTCCAGAGAAGTCCAAACTACATAGTAAGGTCCTGTCTCAAAAAAAAGTCAATCAAACAAACTTGCTTTCTGGGAACACTACAAAGAAACGATGCCCATGATCTTTTGCTGAAGACTCTAAACTTGCTCTTTACTTCCTCATTAAATACTGTGAAATATTTCATTGTACATCTAAAATTTCTCTTCTGAGGCTGAAGTAATATCATTCCATGGTAGAGCACTTGTTTATGAGAAGCCCTAGACTTAATCTTCAAGACGATAGATAGATAGATAGATAGATAGATAGATAGATAGATAGATAGATAGATAGATAGATAGACAGACAATGATAGATAGATAGATAGATAGAGACAGACAGACAGACAGACAGACAGACAGACAGACAGACAGACAGACAGACAGACATGATATTTCTTCTAGCTAGACTCTACTGCTTGCAACAAGGACATTCAATAGCTAACCCCATTATAGACTAGGAGAATTAGTAATTACTAGTTATCACACAAAAAAAACTGTTAGCAAACTAACTGCAAGAAGGAAGGTACTCAGAAACATGGAAGAGCAGGTAAATGGAAAGAAAAAAAAAACACATTCCCCTAAAGAATTCTAGATGACAAAATTTGCCATACATAAACAAGTATGAACATCCTATAAAACTCAATTCCATTCTTTGTATTTATCCTACAAAAATATTTGAAAAAATAAGCAGTGTAGATAGCAAAACATATTCAGTATTGTTTATAACAAAAATTTAAAATTGTTTATACATTTACTGAAAGGAAGCTGGTTACATTACAGCCCTGTAATAAAATACTCAGTAGCAATTAAAAGGATACATACAATATGTCTATAGCCATGGGCACATAAAAACATCTATACAGTTAAACAAAAAAAGCAGAATATTCATGTGTTCCTGAACATAAACCTCATATAGCATACACATGTATACATTCATAGAAAAGTCTGGAAAGATATATAATAAATTCGTAAAGCTAGTTAAATCTTCTGAAAATAGTAATATGTTTACTTTCTACTTTATTCATTCTGTACTGCAATGTATTACTTTTATAATCTATCATACAACATTTAAAGAGACTGCAAACTAAATAAAAGCTTTAAAGAGAAAAAAAATAAGTGCAAGCTATACATTCCATATCAGCAAAGTATTGCTGTGTTTTAACACAATAAAAACTGAAAGAATATTTGCAAAAAATAAAAAAGAATCTAAACACCTCAACTTAATGACATTGAGGCTAAATCGAACTGGACCATCCCACAACTCAACACTAACTAAACACCCTAATGGTTAAATGCTGAATCCAGAAATACCCTAACTATAACCATTTTTTTTTCTCAAATAGTACTTACAGTTCTCTACAATTTCATCAAAAACTGCATCACTTTTCTGTTCAAACTGAAAAAAGAGAGAGAGAGAAATATCATTATTCTCAAATATTTCAATCTTACTTTTTGGAATCCCTTTATACTCCCCAGGAGAAATTTGGTGTTCTTAAAATCAAAGTCACCCATGTTACAGTGGTGGCTACTGCTGAGTGTGGGACCTAGGCGAGAAGTAGAGTCAAGTATGGAGTAATTCTAGGCCTTTAAAACAGACAAGGAGCTGGAATGAAGCAGAAGCCACTACTCCTGGAATTCATGGTACTCTGCTTTGCTTTAGCCTTCCAAGTGCTGGGATTTCAAGCATGAGCCACAGCAGCTGGCAAGCATTTCTCAGAGTCTTAATGATAGAACATTTTTGGTTGTGAGCCTCCCTTTAACGGCTGAGCCGTTCCTCCAGGCCTGATAGAACGTTTTTGGAAGAGAACACTAACACAGCCAGAATCACAGTGATAAGCGATACAAACTGATATCAGAAGGTCACCTGTGTGCATTTCAATATAGAGCCACTTTTAATGTTTAGTAATATACTCCAAATTAATTCTATATAATTATGCTATTTGACAATTTCTGATTTTCAGAAGTATTTTCTGGGAATTTAACAAAGTACATTGAGCACAATATATTTAAAACACTAGAATCTTCAAATTTAATATGAAAATATTAAAAACAGGAAAACCTGGCTCCTAACTGTCCCTTACTACCCAACTTTTCTGTCCATCAATCAACCACATAGCACTCTTACCTACAAAATATAGATGTTATCAAAATTCCCAACATCCATTAATAACTAATTGAAGCTGGCAAGCAATGTCAATTATACAAAATCAATATAAAAAAAACAAAAAACAGTAGCCTTCATTTATACCAACAGTCTATTCTCAAGAAAAGAAATTACTGGGCTAGAGAGATGGCTCAATGGTTCAGACCTCTAGTTTCACTTCCAGAGGACCCAATACCCTCTTCTGCCTTCCTTGGATACTAGGTGTGCATACATATATGCAAGCAATGCATTCATACACATAAAATAAATATTTTTTAAAAAAGAAATTAGGAAAATATTCCATTCACAATAACGGCCCCCACAGAAGTATTTAGGAATATATCTAACCAAAGAAATGAAAGACTTTTAAAAACAAAAACTTCAAGATACTAAAAAAGGAAAACACGGAAGGTACTAGAGAACAGAGATAATCCATAGTACTAAATTGGTACAATTAATATTGTGAAATGGCTATAATACCAAAATTAATTTACAAGTTTGATGCAATACCGAGTCAAATCCCAATGTCATATTTCACAGGTATAGAAAAAAATACAAGAATTCATATGGAGCCACAAAATATCACAAATAGCCAAAGCATTCTTAAGGAGTAAAAAATACCACTGGCAGTTTTATAATATCTGATCTCAAATTATACTATAGAGCTAAAGTGATAAACAGTCTGATACTGGCATGGGGTAGACCAATGGAATATAATAAAGGACGCATATGTAAAACAAGGCTGTCAGGCATGGTGGCTCACACTTTTATTCCCAGCTTTTAGGAGGCAGAAGTAGGCAGACCTCTGAGTTTGAGACCAGCATGGTCTACAAAGCGATTTCCAGGACAGCCAGGGCTATACAGAGAAACTGTATCTTAAAAAATCAAACCAAAAACAAACA
Source organism: Arvicola amphibius (assembly GCF_903992535.2). Taxonomy (NCBI): domain Eukaryota; kingdom Metazoa; phylum Chordata; class Mammalia; order Rodentia; family Cricetidae; genus Arvicola; species Arvicola amphibius. Next base: position 25,386,766 of record NC_052052.2, on the reverse strand, counting down.
AAAAAATAAATTAATTAATTAAAATAAAACACACACAAGTACACACACGGACACATGGACAAATGGTCAATAACCATTTTTTAAAATCTCTAGTCATCAATGAAATGGAAATTTAAAACTACTTTGAGTTGGGGAGGGAATACCTACGAGAGGGACTGGGAAGGTATGAAGGAGGGTAAACTTTCATTGGAATGTAGTATGAGAGAATAATTTTAAAAATAATAAAAATAAACAAACATTAAAAAAAAACTAAAACCAAGCAGTGGTGGCATATGCCTTTAATCCCAGCACATGGGAGATAGTGGCAGGCTGAACTCTGAGTTCGAGGAAGCCTGGTTTACAGAGCTAGTTCTAAAACAGTCATGGCTACACAAAGAAACACTGCCTCAAAAAACAACAACAAAACAAAAAGAAAACCTACTCTGAGATAGCCCCAGTCAGAATGGTTGTCCACCATCAACAAACCTGACAACAAATGTTAGAGAGGCTGTGGAGAGAATGAAAACTTATTCACTGTTGATGGAGTTACAAATTAATATAACAACTGTAGAAAGGAGTTTGGAAATTTCTCAAAAAAACTACCATATGATCTACCTACCTATCTCATTCTCAAACATATACCCAAAAAACTCCATGCCCTACCATAGAAATATTTGCAAGCCAATGTTTGTAAGCCCAGATATTACTTACTGCTTTATTCACTATAACAAAAACTTAGATTTAACTTATTTGTCCATCAACAGATAAATGAATAATGAAAATTTGCTGTATTATATAAAATAGAACACTATTCAGCGCTGAACGAATTTTAAAATTTTCAAGAAAATGGACAGCCAGGCGGTGGTGGCGCACGCCTTTAATCCCAGCACTCGGGAGGCAGAGGCAGGCGGATCTCTGTGAGTTCGAGGCCAGCCTGGTCTACAAGAGCTAGTTCCAGGACAGGCTCCAAAAAAGCTGCAGAGAAACCCTGTCTCGAAAAACAAAAAAAAGAAAAAAAAAAAAAAAGAAAAGAAAATGGACAGACTTAAACCATGTATAATGCAAGGCTTCACAATCTCAAAAAGAAAAATAACCACATTCTCCCTCATGTAAAAATCCAGCCAGTAACATAGGCAAATATATAAATAAATATGTGTATTAGTACCATGTAATATGCAGAAACATTCCACAAACCCATCAGTGTCTCATTCATTATCAGTAGACAGGAACTAAACAAACAACCTCAACTAGACAATGTGTGGAGTAAAAGACTTTAGAATACTGAGTCCTAAATGGTATGCCAAAGCCTTCTCCTAAGGGCCCAGGAACTATGCAAGAGGCAGCAGAAAGATTCAAGCAGTCAGAGGAAAAGGAGAACACAAAGAAAACAGGGTCTTGTAGACACAACAGGACTAATGCACACGGATTCACAGGTTTGTTGCAGCATGCATAGGGCCTGCACACAGCCAAGTCAGAAGGAATTCCAGTGCAGAGAGAGGAAGTAGGCATGAGCTATCTTCAACTGGCTATCATTTGCAAAGGAAAAATTAGTCTTTTCCAACTGAATTTCACTAGATATACATAACACATTTAAGCGCAGCAGTTGATAGTATTCTTAGAAATTTTCTGTCTCACATTGCTTTGTTCAGGCACTTTTTAATTTTTATTTATTGGCCTTACTTATCTTTTGCTTTTATGATTTCTAATTTTGTGTTTTTATGAGTTTTGTTGTGGATGGGTGTGTCTCTGTGTGTGTGTGTATACATATATATATATATATATATATATTTCTCATGCTTTTTGTTTCTTTAAATATAATTCTGGTTTGTTTTATTTTTTTCTTTTTTTTTCTGGTTTTTCGAGACAGGGTTTCACTGTAGTTTTAGAGCCTGTCCTGGAACTAGCTCTTGTAGACCAGGCTGGCCTCGAACTCACAGAGATCCGCCTGCCTCTGCCTCCCAAGTGCTGGGATTAAAGGCGTGCGCCACCACCGCCCAGCTCTTCTGGTTTGTTTTATATGCCTGTTTGGTTTTTTTTTTTTTTTTTATTTTCCTAAATAAAGAGAGAAAGGGGACAAGGAGCTAGATGGGTAAAGTATGGAAAATCTGAGAGGAAATGAGGGAGGTGAAACCAAGATCAGAATATATTGTATGAAAAAAATTATCAATTAAAAACAAAAAGTTGGGAGTTCGAGGCCAGCCTGGTCTACAAGAACTAGTTCCAGGACAGGCTCCAAAGCCACAGAGAAACTCTGTCTCGAAAAACCAAAAATAAATAAATGAATGAATGAATGAATGAATAAACAAACAAACAAGCAAACAAACAAACAAAAAGTTGGGGCTGGAGGGATGGCTCAGAGGTTAAGAGCACTGACTCTTCTACAGGTTGTAAGATCAATTCCCAGCAACCACATGGTGGCTCACACCCACCTGTAATGAGATCTGGTGCCCTCTTCTGGCCTGCAGGGACACATGCAGGCAGAACACTATACATTCTCAATAAATAAAAAAAAGAAGCTACTTTGTGAACCACTTTGTCTAAGAACTTTTAAAATGACCCTAAGTACACAGGTATATAAGGAAGTGTACAAATCAAATATTTGCTGATAATAAATAATAAATTTACTTTAAAAAAATAAAAAAGTTGGAGCTGGAGAGATGGCTCATTCCTTAAGAGCAGTGGCTGCTCCTCAGAGGTTCCAAGTTCCCAGCAAGGACAAGTGGCTCACAACCTATCTATAAAGGGATCTGTTGACTTCTGTCTGGTGCCCTTTTTGGTTATGTATGTATACATGCAAATAGAGCATTCATATAAATAAAATACATACACAAATCTTTTTCTTTTTTTTAAAAGTCAGATGTGGTAGCAGGCTGTGATCTACAGGAAGGTTCCATCCAGCGTCTGTCTCCTGCAGCGGCTACACGGCATCTCCCTGACTCCCCTTCTTTTCTCTTCTATCTCTGCTTGGAAATCCCCCCTTGCTCTATTCTGTGCTGCCATAGGCCCAAAGCAGCTTCTTTATTAACCTATGGTAATAAAACATATTCACAGCATACTGAGAGGAATCCCACAGCACCTCACCTCTCCTTTTCTGTCTAAAACAAAATGGAAGGTTTTAACTTTAACATACTAAAATTACATATATGAAACAGTTATAAAGCAAGAATTATAGTTAAAATATTTAGTCCATTTACATTTGGCAAATTAAGGAAAATATTATCTTTCTGAGTCTAAAGTTTTATTTTTTTTTTATAATTATAACTATCTTTTTTTAGCTCCATTAAAGATTTTAGAAGGATATAATACTACCTACGTAAGCAGGAAGTGCATTGTAAGCAATTTTAAAATCCCTAGAATTGACAAAGACATCTCCCTGCCTGGACTCACCCGAAGTTTTTTTGTAACATTGGGGCATCTATCTTTAGCCTACAGGCCCATAGTATCTGGCAGACTTTTTTATGAAGCAGAAAATTTTAAAGACAGTTCTGTCAATACTGGCAGTTTGTCAGTCACTTTTTTCTGTGTCCTGCAGAATGTCTAGCAGATAATATGAAGCAGGAACGCTGAAGGACTGTCTCACCTTCTTTAGGCAACTTTAGCAGTCATTTTTCTTGTGGGTCCTGCATGTCCAGTTTATACAGCGTACCATCAAGCAGTCCCAGCAAGAGCAGTTTCTTGCCCAAATGGCTGACAAACTCCATAAAGAGCCTCTTTAATGCCCATCATCCTCTTGGAAGTAGATGTTACTGCCAGGAGATGAGTCTCACTTGTCATGAAAAGTCCTAAGTTTTTAAAACATTTTAAATACCATATTCTGTTAGTCTTTAAAAGGTTTAAAGAATACCTATTCATCTGAAATATATCTCTGTATATCTAGAAAACCTAACTAGCATGCTACAAGCTTGATTATTATAAATGACTATCTATTCATCTCTATTTTTTAACTATACATTACATTTTTAGATGAGCTGTACAAACACAATACCTTAATCAACAACAGAAATATACATAACAAAATTGACCTTAAATTTGTATTAATAAACCAAGATCCATACCAACACAAAGTATTCATCTCTATATCATATCCCCCTTTAACTGTTATAACAAACATTTAGGCAATTTGGGCATTCATTTTTAGACTACTTATTATTGATTAGGGGTGCTGTTAATCAGGTCTTTTATGAGGTATCCTGTGTGGTAGGTCCATTTTAGACAGCAGCAGTTCTGAAGCTGTCATGGATATTGGATCATCTGGTCCACTGCTTTAGCGAGTCTTGTTTGATCAAACCATATTAGTTGGTAAGGAATCTATAGCTTTTTATCCTCTGTGGAAACAAAAGCAGAACCTCTTTTCTAACAGTAACACACCCTTAGACTCAAATTTTGAAGTCAAGATACCTTTAAAACATATATATATATATTGGTTTAGCTTAGCAGCCCATACAATGAAATATCTCTCTGTACTTAGCTCATTTACAGTCAAAAAGTTTTAAGAAAACACAGTAATATACATAATCTAGACTCTCTGTTATATTTCTTTATGTGGCTTATCTTTTTACTCTATTATTTTTTTACAAGTTTAGTATTCATCTTATTATCTTTACTCCTTTAATCGATGACTATACTCTTATAGCTATCTATAAATACTCTCTTCCTCCCTCTCTCTCTCTCTCCTCCCCTCTTTCTCAAGCCTACTCACATTTATCCAGCTCTGTGACTCACTTAGAGGTCTTTTTAAATCTGAATTTATCTTTATTGCATGCATATTTATAATTATTTTTGATCAGGAGCATTTTTTTAATGCTAAGCACGCACAGCTAGGACCAACTCTGTGGCCCTGCTTTCCGCCCAGTCCTACATGGCAGAGGCATGTTCACTGCCCCAGCTCCAGGGTCAGAGCAGGTCTATGTTACCATTAAGCAATTTGTAACACACTGCTCACAGACGCCATTTAAGTGTCCAGCCTCCTGAAAGAATCAGAGCTGATCATGCAACTAGCATGAACCAGAAAGCCCTCCCCTAAAGAAGCTGGGCAGTCTTCACTGTCAATGCTGAGTCAGGAAGACCTCTCTTAAAGGAGCCAGCAAACAGAACCCATCCAGGGAGGTTTAAAAAAAAAGTGCCTATCAAGAAGCTGCGCTACACTCTGTTCTTTTGTGTCTAGAATTTCTTTCCATTTTTTATTATTAGTATACAAGGACATGTGTGCCACTGTGCTTGGTAGTCAGAGGACAACTTTCAGGAGTTGGAAATTTCCCTTTCTACCTTGTTTACTGCTGCTCTGTGTATTCCAGGCTAACTGGTTATTGAACTTCCAAACAATTCTCTTATAAGCAACCACCTCTCATCTCACCACTAAGTGCTGGGATTACAGATAGATACAACCACATCTGGCTTTATGGGGTTTTGTTTGCTTCTTTTTGTTTGTTTGTTTGTTTGTTTTTTCTCTGTTTCACATCTCTAGCTGCTCTGCAACTCACTCTATAGACCAGGCTGGTCTTGAACTCAGAGATCTTTCTGCCTCTGTGTCCAAAGTGCTGGGATTAAAGGCATACACCACCACCACCCAGCTATATTTGGCTTTTTATATGGAGAGACTGTTTTTATATACTGAGAAATCTCATGAGCTTCTTTCACCGAATTTTGTTATAATTTTGTCTAAAACAAAAACAAACCAGAAAAAAAACCACTATGTTTTTGTTTATGTAAAGGGAAGGGGAATCAGAGGACACTTTTAAAGAGCTGGTTCCCTCTTTTCACCATGTGAGTTCTAGGGATTGCGCTTAGGTTATGGCATTTTGACACACTAAACTAGCTAACTAGCCCAGTGTTAAAATAGTTACCATGATCTGGCATAGCCATTGCACTCGTGAACTCACAACAACTACAGCTAACTGCTCGAGATCAAGTAGTGAAAACCGTGCCAACAGACATTACTGATTAGACTCAGTGAGCTCCGGAAAGTATGAGTGGTGCTGAAGTGGGCATGGGATGCTAGACGAGGATGTGATCACAGTACACTGCTTAGGGGCTAAAGAGCTGGCTCAGTTGTTAAGAACACTTCCAAAGGACAAGGTTTTGATTCCCAGCACCCACAAGGCTGCTCACAACCACCTGTAACTCCAGTCCCAGAGTATCCAATGCCCTCTTCTAGCTTCTACAGGCACTAAGTGAACAAACATATGCAAGCAAAACACTCATACACTAGACACATAAAAATAAAATGAATAAATTTAAATAAATGTGTGTGTGTGAGAGGGAGACAGAGAGACTGTGTGTGTATGTGTATAGCCAAACATAATGGCACATACCTTTAATCTCAATACTCCAGAAGCAGAGACAAAGGATCTCTATGAATTTGAGGCCAGCCTGTTCTACAAAGTGCGTTTCAAGATAGCCAAGGTAATAAACTAAGTCTCTCAAAAATCATAAAAATCTTTTAAAAAGATACACTCATTACTATGTATGAAATTATCAAAAATAAAGAATATTATATTTCTAAAATTTTAAATGTTATCTGAATGCTGACCATATAACTCCAGAATTATTAATAATTTGGAATATATGCCTTAAACTCTTCGTTTAATATGCACAGTACATACTAACTTGGTTTTAGCTCATAAAATAGGACAATTTTGTTTGCTGTTGTAAAATTAATAGAGAGTGCATTAGCAAACATTTTTATAAGAATTATTATTATGGTGTGTGTGTGTGTGTGTGTGTGTGTGTGTGTGTAAGTGGTATTTCCATGTGCCTCCATTGTCTGGATAGTTTTTTACTTAACTCAGACAGCATTTCCTCCACATTATTGTTATGGGGACTGTTGTATGTATCTCTTTAAAGGAAGTTGTAAAATAAATTTATAGAAGTGCAAAAATTTTATCAAAAGTTACTGATAGTTAAAATATTTGTGGGTATTTGCAAAATTGCTCCCCAAAATATCTATCCTAACTCCATCCTCCATCTGAGTGCTCCTTCTCTTGCACTCTCACTATTGCTGACATTATCTGTATTTGTCAGCTATCATCATCTGAAATCTGCAGAAAGTTTGACACTCTTTGGCTTCTGTTTTTATGGTTATTTCTAGTCCCCAATCCTCTAATTCACAACCGCCATAATAAAATAAATTATTCTGAAAGAAATCTTCAAAAGACAAACTTTCTATAGTTCAGAGATTTTCAATTAGTGTGCTATAAAAAATTTAAAGGCAGATAAAAATGTTCTTAATTTTTTCATTATGATTTATACATTCTGAATACTGTAATGGGAAGGACTACTTCCAGGTTCTCTACATGACAGAGATATAACTTAAATTTATCTTATAATTTAATAATTCACCCATATATCAATTCAAAGAGAATGAATACTATAAAATCAATGAGCATGAGAGTCTTATCCATTTACTTTGGTCTTTTTTCCTCTACTACAGTTTTTTTAGTGCCCAGAGCTCACTATTATTTTGTAAATCATTCATGCTTTTGCTTCCTATTGTAATATATATAACTGAAAAAAGTATTTCATTTCAATTGCTTGCTACTGGTATACAAAAAGAATAATTAAATTTTTTTACTTTGTTTTCACTTGTAATCTTGTGAAATTCATTAATTTTAAAAGTATTTTGGAGACTTCATAGGGTTATCTATATATTTAACTGTTCTGCTTGTAAATAAAAACAGCTTGCTGGCCAGTGGTGGTGCACACCTTCAATCCCAGCAGTTGGGAGGCAAAGGCAGGTGGATGGATCTCTGTGAGCTTGAGGCCAGTATGGTCTACAGAGCAAATTCTAAGCCATCCAGAGCTGTTACACAGAGAAACTATGAAAACCTGTCTCTGGAAGGAGAAAAAAAAAAGCTTTACTTCTTTCTGATTACTATGACTTTATTCTGTATTGAATTAGCTATCACCAGTACTATATTAGTACAAGTAATAAAACTGGACATCCTTGCCTTATTTTTAATTTAGGGTAAAAGTACTCTTTTTTTAAAAAAGATTTATATTTTCTGTTTTTTATTTTAAATTTATTTATTATGTAAACAGTATTCTCAGTATTCTGTCTGCATGTATGTCTGCAGGCCAGAACCACCATGTGGTTGCTGGGAATTGAACTCAGGACCTTTGGAAGAGCAGGCAATGCTCTTAATCGCTGAGCCATCTCTCCAGCCCCCCCCCCTTTTTTTAACCAAGGGCTATAGTAACTGTAGGCTTCACTGGACAGTGTAACTGTAATGTAAAGCCTACGAGAATGGCATTTTAAAGAACAGCTGAGAGCCATGGAAGCCTAAGCGCTCGTCTTGGATAATAGCAGTGGTTATGCCACATTGGTACTGAGTGCTATGTCACCTATCAGAGTCCAGACATCTTTCCACCAAGCACTGACTTTCCTATTAGATCTGTATGAACAAGTACTTTGGGCTCTTTAACCTCATCTGAAGCCCAGGCCCAGACCCAGATGAACTATTACTATAATGGTCAAACACAGATACAAACCCCTGGCATACACAAAGTATAACACAGGTCTGGCACCCTCAAAAACAGTCCGTAACATCTCTAATGCCCTCTCACTGCTAGGACATGGCATCTGAAAGGCTGTTTCTCTCCTAACCTCTGCTTACAGTGCTGGAGAAAGTAGCTGCAGACCTGACTCAAGCAGGGAAATAAGAGCCAGGTTAAGGATGGAATCTGAGCCTGACCCCTTAAAACTTTCTCTGTATGGCTGTCTCAATTCTGGCACATTCCTTCTCTGAACAAAAGAAACAACTTGAGACTTACAGGACAGTTCAGCAGGTAAAGGAACTTGCTGACAAACCTGACCACCTAAGTTCAACTGCCAGGTCCAAAAAAGAACTGAAACACAAAAGCTGTCCTCTACCATCCACGCACATCAATGCACATTCATGCATGTGTGTGCACACTTACTAAAATATGCAAATGTGCTAGGCGGTGATAGCACAAACTTTTAATGCTAGCACTAGGAAGGTAGAGGCAGGCAAATCTCTGAGTGATAGAGGCCAGCCTGGTCTACAGAGAGGGGCTACACAAAGAAACCCTGTCTCAAAAAAAAAAAAGTAAATGTAATTTTTAAAAATTAAATTAAAGGTATGGGCTGGAGAGATGGCTCAGAGGTTAAGAGCACTGTATATTCTTCCAGAGGTCCTGAGTTCAATTCGCAGCAACCACATGGTGACTCACAACCATCTATAAGATCTGGTGCCCTCTTCTGGTCTGTAGGCACACATGCAGACAGAACACTGTATACATAATAAATAAATCTTTAAAAAAATTATTCCCTGCACTCAAGAGGCAGAGACAGGCAAATTTCTATGAACTGGAGGTCAGCCTGGTTGCAGACTAGCCAGGGCTACATAGAAAGACCTTGTCACAAAAAAAATAAAATAAAATAAAAAATAAAACATAATAAAACATGGGATTTCTGGTATGGGGGAACGTAACTTGTTTAGGATATGTGAGGTCTTAGGTTCAAATCAATGCACTATAAAACGGTAATAGATATAAAACTTTTAATTTCTTGTCCTATTTTTAGTGAGTTGGGTCTACTGAAGCATTTGTCTATCTAAAATAGGTGAATTAACTACATAGTTACTAATAACAATTATCTGTATGAGTTATCCCTCTTCAGTTTTTTTTTTTTTTTTTTTTTTTTTGGTTTTTTGAGACAGGGTTTCTCTGCAGCTTTAGAGCCTATCCTGGAGCTAGCTCTTGTAGACCAGGCTGGTCTCGAACTCACAGAGATCCGCCTGCCTCTGCCTCCCGAGTGCTGGGATTAAAGGCGTGCGCCACCACCGCCCGGCTTCCCTCTTCAGTTCTAATAAAGTTCTTGTGCTTTTATTTTCCTTTTCTTTAACCAGTCTAGCTAGATTATTTTTTATGTTGATCTTGATAAAACTACTAACTTCTGGAATCATTAATTTTTAAAGTTTTATGCTTCCTATTTGATTGATTTTTGTTTCTTATTGCTTTTTAAAAATCTGTTTATTTGTGTGGTTTTGTTTTGTTTTGTTTGTTTGTTTGTTTTTCGAGACAGGGTTTCTCTTCTGTTTATCTCTGGCTGTCCTGGAACTCACTTTGTAGATCAGGCTGGCTTCGAACTCACAGAGATCTGCCTGCCTCTGCCTCTCTGAAGTGCTGGGATTAAAGGCATGTGTGTGTTAATTTAAGTAGTGTGTGTGTGTCTAGACACAGAGGAGCCAAGCATCCATACAAGTCAGAGGACACCTTTCAGGACCCAGTTCTCTCCCTTCACCATAGGTCCCAGGGATTAAACTCAGGTCACCAAGGCTTTCAAACAAGCTCTCTTACCCAATGAGCAATACAGCTGCTCTATGCTTCTGTTTGAGACAGTTTCAATTTGCAGCCAGAGTAGCCTGAGCTCATGTAGTGCTGCTGCTTTGGCCTTCTGAGTGCTGGAATTAGAGGTGAGAGCTACCACAAGGGCTGTCTTGTAGCTTTATTATTTCCTTCACTTCTTTTGATTTACTACTATGCTTTATTTTTATTTGCCTAGTTGTTTTTCTTACTTTTCTATTGAGACAGGGTCTCATGAAACCCAGTCAAACCTAGACCCCACTATGACGCCAAATCCAAATCTCCATGATATATCTGTATTATTGTCAGATAAAGTAGACTTGATGAAAGAAAGCTTTACAGGTATAAAAATTATTTAGTATATGGGGCAGGAGAGATGGCTCAGAGGTTAAGAGTACTCACTGACTGCTCTTCCAGAGGTCTTGAGTTCAATTCCCAGCAACCACATGGTGGCTCACAGCCATCTGTAGTGAGATCTGGTGCCCTCTTCTGGCCAGCAAGCATATATACAGACAGAACATTGTATACATAATAAATAAGTAGATCTTTTTAAAAATTATTTAGTATAATAATCAGTAAGACATAATTCTATACATGAAGGTTTAACACAACTTTAAAATAATCAAAAACATTAAAATGAAAATAGGCAAAACCTCCAACTATGTTTACTAGACATACAATACTTACCAGCTGTTAGTGAATAATAAAAAAAAGCAAAAACATACTTTCTATCAATCAACTTGCCCTAATTTATATTTGTAGAAACATCATTTCAGACAGCTATAGCATACATTTTAAATCTATGTAGAAAGAGCACTATAGGGGGCTGGAGAGATGGCTCAGCGGTTAAGAGCATTGCCTGCTTTTCCAAAGGTCCGGAGTTCAATTCCCAGCAACCACATGGTGGCTCACAACCATCTGAAATGAGATCTGATGCCCTGTTCTGGCCTGCAGGCAGACACACAGGCAGAATATTATATACATAATAAATAAATAAACAGAAAGAAAGAAAGAAAGAAAGAAAGAAAGAAAGAAAGAAAGAAAGAAAGAAAGAAAGGAAGAAAGAGCACTATAATGTATCACATGCTAGACCAGAAAAACATCGAATAATTGATTTTAAAAGATATGTAAACCAGGTGGTAGTGGCACACGCCTTTAATCCCAGCACTTGGGAGGCAGATGCAGGCAGATCTCTGTGAGTTCGAGGCCAGCCTGGTCTACAGAGCAAATTCCAGGACAGGCTCCAAAGCTACAGAGAAATCCTATCTCGGGAAAAAAGAAATGTATTATCTCACCTCAGAGGTTTGAGAATCACTAACAAGGTAATAATAATGTCAAAATTTATTAGTTAAAAATACTGCTACCGCCAGGCACAGGTAGCACATGCCTTTGATTCCAGCATTCAGAAGGCAGAGGCAGGTGAATCTCTGTGAGCTTGAGGTCAGCCTGGTCTACAAAGCAAGTTCCAGGACAGCTAGAATGGAAAGATGCTCAGGAAATAAAATTTTCCACAAGGTTTGTGTTGCAATTAAAGCAACCATCTAAGAGTTACAGGAGGATTGATTACCAAATTAACAGATTAAGCAAAGTAATAGTGTATGTCTGTAATCACAGCTCTTGCAGGGGAGGCAGAAGGATGAGGATCAATGCCAGTGTCAGCTACACAGAAAGTCAAGACCAGACTAGACCAAAGGAAATTCCCAGGGGAGAAGGGGGTGATGAAAGATAGCACAATGGTTTGAGCACTTATTGCTGTTGCAGAGGACTAGACTCCACAGGCACCAGACATAACATGGTGCATACATATACAGAGACAAAACAATCAATAAAAATAAAATGAACACATCTAAAATAAAAATTTTTAAAACAGACAGCAATGACGCACTGCTGCTATGCACACAAGGGAATCCAGTCTGAATCCTAGCACCTATATAAAAGTCATCATGGAAAGAAGTTGTAACCTGGGCACTGAGAGCACAGATACAGGAAAATCCCAGGAGCTCACTGGACAGCAGATCTAACTGAAATGGCTAGCCTCAGAATCACTGAGGGCTCCCAGGTTCAGTAAAACTCTCAAAAATGATGGAGGAGTGTCTATGTGTTACTTTTATTAATAAAAAAAACTGCCTTGGCCCTTTAAGAGAACAGAAAATTAGGTAGGCAGAGTAGACAGAACAGAATGCTGGGTAGCAGGCAGTGGGGAGACGCTTCAGGCAGTCGCCATATACAGCTGCCATGCTTCTCCTCTCTGAGATGGACGCAGGTTAAGACCTCTCCTGGTAAGCCACCCCTCGTGGCGCTATATAAATTACTAAATATGGGTTAATCAAGATGTGAGTAAGAGGCTGAAATTAATGGGCCAGGCAGTATTTAAAAGAATACAGTTCCCGAAAAAGCTGCAGAGAAACCCTGTCTCGAAAAACCAAAAAAAAAAAAAAAAGAATACAGTCCCTGTGTAATTATTTTGGGTAAAGCTAGCCGGGTGGTGGTGGGACACAGCCCGCTGTTCCTTCTACACAAAAAACAAAAAGCAACAAAAAAGTGGCAAACAATGCTGTGAGATGATGCTCTTGTACAGTGTAAAGATTTGTCACTTATATTGATTTAATAAAATGCTGATTGGCCAGTAGCCAGGCAGGAAGTATAGGAATATAGACAGGGTGGTCAGACTAGGAGAATTCTGGGAAGAGGAAAGGCAAAAGGATGCAGTCACTAACCAGGTACAGAGGAAGCAAGGTGCCTTACTGAAAAGATACCAAGCCAGGTGGCTAAACATAGACAAGAATTATAGGTTAATTTAAGTTGTAAGAGCAATAATAAGCCTGAGTTAATAGGCCAAACAGTTTATAATTAATAGAAGACTCTGTATATTTGAGACTGAATGGCTACGGGACCAGGTGGGAAAGAAACTTCCATTTACAAAGCAAAATAGAGAAAGATATCCACTAATCCTCCTCTGGCCCCTACACACATGCACATGTACATCCACAGATAGACACAATAAGTAGGGCTGAAAGTTGAGTTAGTTGTTAAAAGTACTTGTTGCTCTTGCATAAGACCTGGGTTTGGTTCCCAGCACCCACATGGCAGCTAACAACTGTCTGTAACTCCAGTTCCAGAAAATTACATTACCTCTACTGGCCCCCATGCCCTTTACTAGTCTCTTTGGGTGGCAGACAGACAGTATACATACATATTCATACATACATACTATATTACATGCATACAGGGAAAACACTCAAGCACATAAGAAGTAAAAATTAGTAATAAATGTGATTTTAAAAATTAAGGGACCAACAATGTACTTAGTAGGTAAAAAGGTTTGCTACCAAGTCTGATGACCTGAGTTCAATTCCCAAAACACACACAGAAGGAACTTCCAACTCCTTGTGTGTCATGGTGCACGCACAAGGACATGCACACATGCAAATAGATAAAACAAAACATTTCTTTAAAAAAGTCAAATGACTGCTGGGCAGTGGTGGCGCACGCCTTTCATCCCAGCACTCGGGAGGCAGAGGCAGGCGGATCTCTGTGAGTTCGAGACCAGCCTGGTCTACAGAGCTAGTTCCAGGACAGGCTCCAAAAAGCCACAGAGAAACCCTGTCTCGAAAAAACAAAAAACATAAAAAAAAAGTCAAATGAGAGCTGGCCAGTGGGGGCACACGCCTTTAATTCCAACACTCCAGGAGACAGAGGTAGGCAGATCTCTGTGAGTTCAAGGCCAGCCTGGTCTACAAGAGCTAATTCCAGCACAGTTAGGGCTGTTACAAAGAGAAACCGTCCCCTCCCCTCCAAAAAATAGCAGAAGGGGTTGGACACAAGCATTTAATCCCAGCACTTGGGAGGCAGAGGCAAAAGGATCTCTGTGACTTCCAAGACAGCCTGGCCTACAGAGCAAGTTCCAGGACAGCGAGAATTATTGCACAGAGAAAACCTGTCTCAAAATAAATAAATGAAGGAATCAAATAATAAATGAATAAATCAAAAAAGAAGGGTAAATACTTAATGCAGAAAAAAAAATCTTTCAAATCCAAGGCAAAATGACAGTTTTTCAGACATATAAAAACTAAAAGAAACTGCAGAGACGGCTCAGTGGCTGCTCTTCCAGAAGACCCAGTTCAATTCCCAGCATCCACATGGCAGCTCACAACTATTTGTAGTTCCAGTTCCACAGGATTGACACACTAACACAGACATTCATGCAGGCAAAACACCAGAGGCTTTAGGAAACAAAGAGAGTGAACTTAACCTCTACAATCTGTATACCTACTATCCAACAATGTATTTCCTGCAAATGCCTAAATGGGCCACTGTTGTAGAAAATGGACCTCTGCGCAAAAGAGCCATTTTCATCAGACCGCTGTGTCTGCTTACAAGAGACCACCACAATCAAGCTTAAACCAACTGCTGACATTCCTTCCTTCATAGAAGGACAGGGTAGGGAGAGTCACTGAACCTTCACCTCAGATTCCAGACACTCCTCCCAGTCATTTGTACACAGTCCCAACTGCAAAATGGCCTCAGGGTCTCCAGAGGTGCAAAAATGTGTATAACTGAAAAGGTACCATCTATGCAGCTATAAAGAAACCCATCAGCCTATGTTGGGTGAAGACTTTTAAGCATGGCTACTTTGGGGTTCATGCTCCAGGAAGAAACTTCAAGCTCTTTAAATAAGTAACCTTAATACTAGGATAAACTTTGGTAGAATTGTACTTTTGAGTTTTAGAAACATGGTGTAGGAAGTTCTTCTGTCTATGTGTTGCTTTCATTGGTTAAATTAAAAAAAAAACTGCCTTGGCCTTTTGATGGGCAGTACTTAGTTAGGCGGAGTAGACAGAACTAAATGCTGGGAAGAAAGGCAGACAGAGACCCACCATGGAGCTGCCAGAGACAGACATGCCAAATCTTTCCTGGTAGGCCACTACCAAGTTGTAATATACAGATTAACAAAAATGGGTTAAATCAAGATGTGCGAGTTAGCCAATAAGAGGTTAGAGATAATGGGCCAGGCAGTGATTTAATTAATACAATTTCTGTGTGATTATTTCGGGTGTAAGCTAGCCTGGACAACAAGCAGCCCGCTCCTCCTGTTACAGAAACAAAAGAAAAGCAAAGAAAAGGAAAGGAAATCACATATCTTTTTAAATATTACCACAGGGAAGATGGCTCAATCAGTAAAGTGCTTGCTTTGCAAGTAAGAAGACCTGAATTCTAACCCCTCGGACCTACAAACAAAAAAAATAGCCAGGTATGGTGGCATATACCTGTAATCCAGTTATAGGGAGGCAAAGCAGATCCAGATCCCTAAGGGCTCACTGGCCATGTGGCTGCCCAGATAAACACATACTAATCAGCGATCTCTAGGCCAATGAAAGACCCTTGTCTCAAAAACCAAGGTGAAAAGCAACTCCCCAGGAGCAGCACTCAATTATCATCTCAGGTCTCCACACACACATACATGGGCACACAACACACATACACACACAGTTCCACTGTAGAAGAAACCATGCAAGGAATCACCAGGCTAAGGAAAGAATCTTTACCAGAAGACAAGGACAACTATAGAGCAGCAGCTGCTCTCAGCTAAGTCATGAGTATGCTGACATATAAAATAACAGGATTTTCGTGGAGGGAGAAGCAATAAGGTCAGATGTCTAAGACAGGTCAAATAAGAATGTCTCTGTGTTGCAGAATATTATTTTAAGATGTGTTACTTTTGTTTATGTTGTATTTGTTTAACTCTATGAAGTGGTGGCCAGTCACTCAGCCAGCCATGGAATAAGAGTGAACATAAGATATACAGAATGAAGGAAAAAAAGGAAACCCAGATTCAAAAGGCAGTTGGAATAATTTAAGTAAAGAAAACCTGGCAAGAAGCAAGCCAAACTAAGAACAGGCATTTATAAGTTAGTATAAGCCTCCACGAGTGAGTTATTTAGGAGACAGGTGGTGGGCCAAAAAGAGCAAAAAGCATAAAATACTGACACAACATCTCTAAAAGTCGGGTATAGATTTGGTGATTAGATTACTTAGGTGGTATTTTATAATTTTTATTATATATTACATATATACACATGTATGTATGTATGTATGTATGTACTTTACGTATGCTTGTATGTATTCTGCCGTCATGTATATAAGCATCACATATGTGTGCCAGGTGCACTAAGAGGCTACAAGTCCTAAGAACTGAATCTGGGTCCTGCCAAAGAACAACCAGTGTTCTTAGACACTGAGCCATCTCTCCATTCCCCTCCTAAGTGATCTTAAAGAGGAAATTTTCAGCCAGGCATATTGGCGCAAAAAAACAAAAACTACTACCTTAAAGTAAAGAAAGGAAAAATAACCAAAATACAGACACAAAAGTAAAAAGAAGGCCAGGCGGCGGTGGCGCACGCCTTTAATCCCAGCACTCGGGAGGCAGAGGCAGGCGGATCTCTGTGAGTTCGAGACCAGCCTGGTCTACAAGAGCTAGTTCCAGGACAGGCTCCAAAGCTACAGAGAAACCCTGTCTCGAAAAACCAAAAAAAAAAAAAAAAAAAAGTAAAAAGAAATCAGGAACTGGTATAATCTCAACCCGTAATTTTACAAGGCTTCTCTGAGAACCAAAGAGTGAATAAAAACACTTGATGGCCTGAGCTCAGTACCCAAATCACACCACAGCAAAGAATCAACCTCTGAAAGCTAACCTTTGACCTTCACATGTACACACATGCCCACACTCAAAACACATACCACACATACACAATAATAACTTTTTTAAAAAAAGAGGAAAATGTTTTTCTTGAGTTTGGACTTTGGTCTATAGATGCTATTTGACAATAAAAAGTACAAGGAATTCTTCAAAAACTGGTAAGCTCTAAGGCCACCATAGTAACATGGTGATTAGGAGCCCAGATAAACCTTTCAAGGACAGAAAGAAAACCACCTTTCTAGTATTTCTCAAGGTAAAGAGTTCTCTGAACACACGGACGGACAGACAGACGGACGGATGGACGGATGGACACAGACACAGACACACACACACACACACACACACACTTTCTTTAAAAATTAAATGGTTTATTTTTCTGTCATGTGTGTGCAAGTTTTGCCTCCATGTATGTATGTATGTATGTGCACAAAGAGCTAAGAAGAGGGTGTCAGATCCCCTGGAACTGTAGTTATAAATGGTTTTAAGACACCATATGCGTGCTGAAAATCTAATTCTGCTTCTCTTCAAGAGCAACAAGTATTTCTAACCACTGAGTCCCAATAAATTCAACTTAAAAACAAATTTTTAGAGGCTGGAGAAATAGTTAAGTACACTGGCTGCTCTTCCCCAGACGACTCATTCGGTTCAATTCCCAACAAACACATAGCAGTTCACAAACATCTGTAACTCCAGTCCCAGGGGATCCAGTACCCTCTTATGACCTCCATGGGCAGGCACTTCATGCATGTGGTACATACACACACTCAAGCAAACATTCATATGTATCAAATAAAAACTAAAATCTAGCCAGGGAGTGGTTGTGCACATCTTTAATCCCAACAGAGACGGGCAGATGTCTGTGAGTTTGAGGTCAGCATAGTCTACAGAGTGAGTTCCAGGACAGGCTAAAAAGCTACAGAGAAACCCTGTTTAGAAAAACCAAGAAAAAAAAATCTAAAAGAAATTTTTAAGAAAAGAGCTAGGCAGTAATGGCACATACCTTTAATCCCAGCATTTGGGAGGCAGAAGCAGGCAAATCTTTGAGTTTAAGGCCAGCCGGGTCTACAGAGCCAGTTTGAGGCTACACAGAGAAACCCTGTCTCAAAGTAAAAAATGAGAGAGAGAGGAGAGAGAGAGAGAGAGAGAGAGAGAGAGAGAGAGAGAGAGAGAGAGAGAGAGAGAGAGAGAGAATGCATTAAGGAGAGAAGATGAAGCGATGAAGCCTATTGTGGTAGCGCATGACTTGAATCTCTGCACTCAGAAAGAAGAGGAAGAAGAATCGCTATGAATTTGAGACCACCTTGGGAGGGAGGGAGGACGGTGGGAAAAAGAGGTTAAAGAGACTTAGGAATGAGTTAAATTCTTCTGGAAAATATAAGTAAACTTGAACTTAGTGATAATTTCATAAATATGACATCAAAATACATGGTACAAAGTAAAACAAGCTGGGCAGTGGTGGTGCACACCTTTAATCCCAGCACTTGGGAGGCAGAAGCAGGCAGATGTCTATAAATTCAAGGCCAGTCTAGTCTACAGAACGAGTTCCAGGACAGCTAGAACGGTTACACTGAGGAATCCTGTCTTGAAAAAAAATAAAAATTTCACAAAAAGTAAAAAGTTTCCAAGCTTCTGTGCATCAAAAGACATGTTCACAAGAATGAAATACAGTCCAGGGATGGGAGAAAATATTTGCAAATCACCTACTAAGAGTTCAACAGCCAGAAACTAGGTGACGGTAGCACATGTCTGTAATCCTAGCACCTGGGAGACTGAGAAAGGGAGCTGACAAATTCTAGGGTAACTCAAGCAACACAGTTCCAAGCCAGCCCCAAATAAACAACATGAAGCTATCTCAAGGAAGAGTTTAGTAGGTAGAATACATGTATAAAAATTTCCACAATTGACCAATGAAAGACAAACTCAGTTAAGGACCAGACAAAGAACAAAGATTTTAAATAGACATTTTACCAAAGAGGGTATACTAATGGCCTATAAGCAGATGCAAAGATACTCAACATTATTATTAGAAAAACATGCCAGGCAGTGGTGATGAACACCTTTAATACCAGCACTCGGAGGCAGAGGCAAACAGATCTCTTGTTCCAGGCCAGCCTGGTCTACAAAGAAGTACCACAACAGCCATGGCTACACACACACACACACACACACACACCTATCTCAAAAAAAGGGGGGGAGAAGAGAAAGAAATAAGGGAAGAAAGAGAAGAGAGAGAAGAGGGGAGGGAAGGGGAGAAGAGGAGAGGGGAGGAGAGGAGGGAAATAAAAAAAGAAATGAACAGAGTTGGGGTTGGAGAGAGAGGCTCAGTGAGTAAAGGCACTTGCCACTAAAATGGGCAACCTGAATTCATTCCCTAGGACCCAAAAAGTAGAAATAGAGAACCAACTCCTAAGACGTTGTCCCCTGACCTTTGCATGTGCAACATGGCATGTCTGAGCACAAATACACTAAATATAGTAACAAAAAATAAAAAAAATAAAAATTAAGGGAGTGGGCTGGAGAGATGGCTCAGTGGTTAAAAGCACTGACTGTTCTTCCACAGGACCTGGGTTTAATTCCCAGCACCCACATGGCAGCTAACAACTGTAACTCCAAGATCTGACACCCTCACACAGACATGACTGCAAGTAAAACACCAATATACATAAAATAAAAAATTATAAAAAAATAAAGGGAAGCAGGGTTCAATTCCCAGCACCACACTGAGGCAGCTCACAACCATCCACTCCTAGAGGATACAATGCCTCTGGCCTCTTTGGACACCTGCATTCACACACACATAACTACACACATGTGGCCTTAGGGTTTCTATTGCTGTGATGAAACCATGACAAAAGCATCTTGGGGAGGAAAAGGTTTATTTGGCTCACACTTCATAGACACTGTTCATCATAAATCAGGACAAGAACTCACACAGAGCAGGAACCTGGAGACAGGAGCTGATGCAGAGGCCACAGATTGATCTTTACTAGCTTGCTCTCCATGGCTTGCTTAACCTTCTCATAACCCAGGACCACTAGCCCAGAATTGGCACCATTCACAATGGGCTAGACGCCCTCCCCCATCAATCACTAATTAAGAAAATGTTCAGGGGTTAGAGAGACGACTCAGTGGTTAAGAGCACTGGCTGTTCCTCCAGAAGTCCTGAGTACCAACACTCACATGGCAACTAACAACCTCCTCTAATGGAAGCCAATGTCTCCCTCTTCTAGTATGCAGATGTAAACATAGTCATATACATAAATAAATCTTTCATTTAAAAAAAAAAAAAGCTGGGCAGTGGTGGCACACACCTTTAAACCCAGAAGAGGCAGGGGGAGCTCTATGAGTTGGAGGCCAGCCTGGTCTACAAAGTGAGTTCCAGGACAGTTAGGGCTGTTATACAGAGAAACCCTGTCAGAAAAAGAAATCAAAAAAGAAAAAAAAAAAGAAAAAGAAAATGCCCTCTAAGCTTGCCTACAGTCAGATCTTAAAAAGGCATTTTCTCAACTGAGGCTCCCTCCTCTATGACCTTCAGCTTGTGTCAAGTTGACATAAAACTAGCCAATATACATACCTATAATAAAATAATCTTAAAAAAAATAAATTTTAAAAAGATGCTTTTACAGAAATCAAAAGAAACAAGGAAGCAAGCAAATCCAAGTCATAAGATGCTATCTCATATTCACTAGTGTGGTCACTGCTGAACAGGAAAAAGAAAATAAGAGATGCTTATGCAGACATGGGAAAGCTGTAGTCTCCATACACTCCTTATGGGTGGAAAACAGTACAGCAAGTAGGTACAATAGTCCTGTGGTGCCTCAAAATGACAAACACAGAATCCCTATATAACCTAGCAAATGCCAAGTATGTGTTCTAAAAAAAAATGAAAGGCAGGGACTCAGATACTTTATAACAATGTTTACAGAAGCATTATAACAAACCTACAAGACCAACTGATGAATGAAAAAATAAAATCTGATATATACAATGGGACTTTTTTTCAGGTGTAAGAGGGAATGGGAAATTATGACACGTGACAACTGGTGTAACCTTGAAATTTATTTTTTAAATATTTATTTATTTATTTATTTATTTATTGTGTATACAGTATTCTGATTGTTTGTATGACTGCAGGCCAGAAGAGGGCACCAGACCTCATTGTAGATGGTTGTGAGCCACCATCTGGTTGCTGGGAATTGAACTCAGGACCTTTGGAAGAGCAGGAAATGCTCTTAACCTCTGAGCCATCTCTCCAGCCCCCAATCTTGAAAATGTCATCCTGAGTGAATCAATCAGACGTGACAGGACAAATGCATGATTCCACTTACATGAAATATCCACCAGAAACAGAAAATAAGAGTTTGTCAGGAATGGGAAGAGATCTATGTGGAATGACTGCTTAGTGTGTAAGTTTTCTATTTGGGCTAAAATAAGTGGTGATTGTTTCATTACACCATAAATGTACTTATAAAACCATCGAATTGTACATTTTTTTTAAAGATTTAATGTATATGAGTGCTCTATCTGCCTATATGACTTTATGCCAGAAGAGGGCATCACATCCCACTATGTGATGGCTGTGAGTCAGTCACCACGTGGTTGCTAGGAATTGAACTCAGAACCTATGGAAGAGTAGTCAGTGTTCTTAAGCTCTGAGTCATCTCTCCAGCCCCATGAATTAACACTTTAAATCGTTAAAATGAGGCTGGGCATGGTAGTCTTTAATCCCAGTACTAAGGATGTAGAAGCAGATAAATCTGTGCGTTCCAGCCAGACTGATCTACATGGTGAGTTCCAAGACAGCCAGGGTACAAAGAAAGAAAAAGAAAAAAAGAAATAAGAAATGAAAGCAAAGGAAAGGAAAGGAGGGAAAGGAAAGGGAAGGGAAGGGAAGAAAAAAGAAAAGCCCTATCTAAAACAAAAATAAATGGAAATAAAATATTAAGAAAAATTAACTGGGGGCTGGAGAGATAGATGGCTCAGCAGTTAAGAGCATTGCCTGCTCTTCCAAAGGTCCTGAGTTCAATTCCCAGCAACCACATGGTGGCTCACAACCATCTATAATGAGGTCTGGTGCCCTCTTCTGGCCTGCAGGCACACATGTGGACAGAATATTGTATACATAATAAATAAATAAATATTTTTTAAAAATTAACCTTTTAGTTATTTTAATCATAAGATATTAAATAAAGGGGACAAAAGACGTGCACCACCATGCCAAGCTCCTGCCCTGGTGTTAAACTATAAGACAAAGAAAGAAATGCTGATCTTTACCCATACACAGAAAGGTATAAACTTTGATGTCTGTGTAACAGACAAAGATGGGTAATGGTACTAATCCATCCACTCCTCTCCCCTACGCTCACAAATTGAGAGACTGGAATTCATACATAATCTAATTAAAATCAAATCAATAGTCTATACTATTATCTGTTAAAGTCCAAGAATTTCCTGTTGTTCTAACTGCACACAAACAGGAAAATAAGACACCAGGAATACAGAATTTAAGGTTGTCTCAAAACAATCGCTCTCGGGCTAGAGATGGCTCAGCAGTTAAGAGCTCTTCCAGAGCGGTGGTGGTGCACACCTTTAATCCCAGCACTCGGGAGGCAGAGGTAGGTGGATCTCTTGTGAGTTTGAGGCCAGCCTGGTCTACAAGAGCTAGTTCCAGGACAGCCTCTAAAGCTATAGAGAAACCTTTCATTTTAAAAAAAAAAAAAAAAAAGAAAGAAAGAAAAGAAAAAGAAAAAAGAGCTCTTCCAGAAGTTCTGAGATCAATTTCTAGCAACCAAATGGTGGCTCACAACCCATATGTAATGTGATATGATTCCCTCTTCTGGTATGCATGAAGACAGAGCATTCACTCATATCATGAAATGCATAAATAAATAAATAAATAAATAAATAAATAAATAAATAAATAAATAAATAAATAAATAAAATCCCTAAATCTGGGGCTGGAGAGATGGCTCAGTGGTGAAGAATATACTGCACTTTCATTTTCATAGGTTCTGAGTATGATTCCCAGCACCCATGTCAGGAAACTCCCAACTGCCTGTAAACTCCAGCTCCAGGAGGATTCGACACCCTCCTTCCTTATTCTGAGGGCACCTGTATTCACAGAAACAAACATTTACATACACATAATTTAAAATGACAATTTAAAGACATACAACCTTAAACCTAAAACTCAGGAGGCAGAGGCAGATAGATCTCTATGAGTTGTAGGCCAGCACAGTCTATATAGAAAGTTCAAGGGTAACCAGGGCAACGTAGTGAGAACCCTGTCCCAAAAAATAACTCTGAAGACTAGAGAGACAGCTCAGTGGTTAGGAGTACTCGCTGCTCTTGCAGAGGACTTGGGTTAGGATCCCAGCACCTGCATGATGGCTAACAATCATTGGCAACTCCAGTTCCAGGGAATATGATATCCTAATCTGACCTCCAAGGGCACCAGGCATGCACATGGTGCACCTGCATACATGTAGACAAAAACATTCAAACACATAAAATAAATCAACAAAAAATAAATCCTTTTAGCTGGGTGGTGGTGGTACCCATCTTTAATCCCAGCACACAGGAGGCAGAGGCAGGTGGATATCTGAGTTTTAGGCCAGCCTGGTCTACAGAGCGAGTTCCAGGATAACCAAGGCTACAAAGAGAAACCCTGTCTCAAAAGCAAAGGGGGAAAAAAGAGTTCTCTTACAAAAAAAAAAAAAAAATCAAATCAGTGGAGCCCTTTGAGCACCTATTGTGTGAAGGTTATAAATACTCTGCAAAAAGCAGTAAAATGAACTCTGGCCTGAAGGAGCTGAGTTTGGCTAGAGAAATAGCACATATTATCCAAAATAAACATGAACACAACACCTATCATGTCTCTCCCATCGAACAGTATAGCTCAACTTTCTAATGATTGGAGATGATTATGATTAAAGACAGTAAGAATCTTAAATCCCACTTCATCCATAAAATTTCAGATTAAATAACCTTATGCATCATACAGGTCTATGTAAATACCTGTAATAAGGCACAAATCATTTTAGATTATACTACATGTCAGGCATACATGTACATGCCTGTAATCCCAACACTTGAAAAAGAGAGGCAGAAGGCAGGAGTGCAAGGTAAACCATGGATTCAAATCTAAATCAAGGCCAGCAGGGGTTACATGAGACTGTTCTAAAAAATTTCAAAAACGAAAAAAAAAAACTGTACTAAACAGCTCCAACCAATCTGCCTATAATAAAACTTAACATTTTGGGAGGGGGGGGCATTTGTATCACAGAAATCAACAATTTTGAGCATGTTAACAAACTATCAAAGCCGGGCAGTGGTGGCGCGCACCTTTAATCCCACCACTCAGGAGGCAGAGGTGGATCTCTGTGAGTTCGAGGCCAGCCTGGTCTACAAGAGCTAATTCCAGGACAGGCTCCAAAGCTACAGCGAAACACTGTCTTAAACTGCGGGGGGAATATATATATATATATACACACACACATACACACACACAATAAAATGGATTATGGATGCAAAAGACTTTGAAAATATCAGATATAAGGCCAGAGAGATGGCTCAGCAGTTAAGAACACCGACTGCTCTTCCATAGGACACAAGCACAATTCCCAGCACCCACGTGCATCTCCCAACTGTCTGGAACTCCAGTCCCAGGGGATCCAACTCCCTCTTCTGGATTCCACAGGCACTGTAATGTAGTACACACATATATGCAGACAAAACACTTATACACATAAAAAATAAATTTAAAAAAAATATATATATTGAATACAAATATCCTCAACAATTTATCATGTAAAAAGCTGTGCAGGTGTTCCATGTGTTTCATGGTGGGTGTTAAAAATAATGTTTGAGCTGGGCAGTGGTGGTGCACACCTTTAATCCTAGCACTCAGGAGTCAGAGGAGGGCAAATCTCTGTGAGTTTGAGGCCAGGCTAGTCTACAAAGCTGGTTCCAGGACAGCCAAGGCTACAGAAAGAAACCATCTTGAAAACAAAACAATAGTAATAATAATGTTTGAAATCTGGGGTGTGGCCCAAAGGTTGCATGAAGCCCTGGGTTCAATCCCCAGCACCAAAAAGGAAAGATGTCACTTTTTAGATGGGGTCTCACTATGCAGCCATGACTGGCCTAGAACTTACTGTGTAGATCAAGCTGGCCTCACAAACCTGCCTTTGCCTTCTGAGTCCTGAGATTAAAGCCGTGGTCATTTCCTGCTTAAAACAACAAAAAGTTTTGATGGCAACAATCACTTTTTCACTTGTTGAATGGAACCCATGATAAAGAATATACTTAAAAAGTCTAATTTGTTAGCAAAGCACTTAGATTTTTCTAAGACATTCTATAAAGCAAATGACAACAGAATGAGTAGCAAATGAATCTCTGCATTTACGTTACTGTTAATTTATCCTTTATATTTCAATTAACAGACCACGTTATACACACTCAATGAAGACTCAGTTTACAAATGGTCACAAATTGAAGAACAATTAAGAATTTCAAAACATATGCACTCCATATCAATATTCTAAATGAATTATTTGAACATACTATTAGTCGGCTTCATCCATTCTATGATTGGCTAGGAAGAGAACCTAACATTTTGCAAATCTAAGACTACCTTTATTTTATATACTTATTTTTATACACACACACACACACATACACACACACGCACATATATATATATTGGTTTTTTGAGACAGGGTTTCTTTGTGTAGCCCTGGCTGTCCTGGAATTCTGTCTATAGACCAAACTGACCTTGAACTCAGAAATCCACCTCTCTCTGCCTCCTGTGTGCTGGGATTAAAGGTTTGTGCCACCACCATCCAGCCCAACATTAAATTTTAATTGTTAAAAATACTAAAATGCAATGTACTTAAAAGACTAATGACTGGGTAAAGGGTTTTTGCTAGATGGAATAAGAATGTGGTAAACACCCAGGCAGTGGTGGTACACACCTTTAATCCCAGCACTCGGGAGGCAGAGGCAGGCAAATCTCTGTGAGTTTGAGACCAACCTCGTCTACAAGAGCTAGTTCCAGGACAGGCTACAAAGAAACTACAGAGAAACCCTGTCTCAAAAAACCAAAAGAAGAGAAAGAAAGAAAAAGAAAAGAATATGGTAAACAAGTATCTAGAAAAAAAATGTCAATAGTAGAATCTAGGAGTTTGGGTATGCAGTTGCACCCTGAATTAAAGCTGTAGTTTTACTTTTCTTGATAGTTATAAACAGCTTCCTAATAAACTACTGAGGGAAAACATTTGCTGGCATATCGTTTATGATTTTAAGAGAAAAAAACTCCCTAGGGCTAGAAGTACACCTCAGTGGTAGAGGCTTGTATCCCAGACGTTAAAGCCCCAGCACTAGAAGAGTAAAATAAGAAAAAAAGAAAAGTACAGACCTAAACAGAGAACTCTCAACAGAGGAATCTAAAATGGCTGAAAGACACTTAAGGAAATGTTCAACATCCTTAGTCATCAAAGAAATGCAAATCAAAAAAACTCTGAGATTCCATCTTACACCTGTAAGAATGGCCAAGATCAAAAACACTGATGACAACTTATGCTGGAGAGGTTGTGGGTAAAGGGAGCACTTCTGCATTGCTGGTGGGAATGCAAGCTGGTACAACCCCTTTGGATGTCAGTGTGGCGATTTCTCAGAAAATTAGGAAACCACCATCCTCAAGACCCAGTAGTATCACTTTTGGGTATATACCCAAAAGATACTCAATCGTGCCACAAGGACATGTGCTCAACTATATTCATAGCAGCTTTGTCATAGTCAGAACCTGGAAACAACTTAAATGCCCCTCGATCGAAGACTGGATAAGAAAAATGTGGTACATTTACACAATGGAGTACTACACAACAGAGAAAAATAACAACAGCTTGAATTTTGCAGGAAACTGGATGGAGCTAGAAAACATTATTTTGAGTGAGGTAACCCAGACACAGAAAGACAATTATCACATGTCATAAACTCATAGGTGTTTTTAAACATAAAGCAAAGAAAGCCAGCCTACAAACCACAATCCCAGAGAACTTAGACAACAATGCAGACACTAAGAGAGACTTACATAGATCTAATCTACATGGGAAGTAGAAAGTATAAAAAGACAAGATCTCCTGAGTAAATTGGGTGCATGGGGACCATGGGGGAGGGTTGAAGGGGAGAGGGTAGAGGCAGGGAGGGGAGGGGAGAAAAATGTAGAGCTCAATAAATATGAATTAAAAAAAGAACAAGAAAAAATAAAAATTAAATTAAGGAGCAGGGAAAAAAAGAAAAATGAAAAGACAAGACAGAAACTCCTGAGTGGCATCCAACTCAAGGGCAACCCTGCATTCAAATCACAGATCAAAACCCTGGACTTTGCAGACTTAATTACGTAACACAAGAAAAAAAAAACTGCATTTCCTCAGCCACTAATGGGCTTCTGGTTTAACTATGAGGTTGAACTCACAAAGCACTTCACACGGGGTTAGGCACACAGTCAGCACTCAGTGTGTTAGCAGTGTCTTTCTTCGAAGCGACACTTGTTTTATGCTGAAGAGAGAAGCATTTCGGTTAAGAGCCTATGACAATGTTTTAATCAGGTTGCGTTAACAACTACCCCATCATTTGAGGCCAATTCCAAAAGGAAGACCCCAGCTAGGCGACTTAATGCTTTAACAAGCCGGCAAGGGGAAGTAAAAGAAATGCCTTCAAAAAATATTGCTCAATCGATAGTATTGCTCTCCATCTGAAGAAAACCATTTGCAATTTTATTTAAAAAAAAAAAGTTTCAAGAGAAACTTTTACAAGGGTTCCAACAACTCCCATGTAGACAAGGGCTGGCGGGGTACATCCTCCTAATGACGAAACTTGCCACTCTTCCACGCTCCTAACTGCAGGTAAAGAAGCTAGACTACAACGTATTTCTCGTTCTCAAAAAGAAGAAGAAGAAGAAAAAAGAAACCTTCCTTCAACATCAAGAGACAGCCCAACTTCTTCCGAGGTGAAGAGTACCGTGTCCACTTTGGATCTTGATAACGGTCAAGGGGGAGGGGAGAGTAAGCAGGAAGATGAATTGGCTACGGTCGGTGTTCCCGCAGCACCCTCCCGGTGGCTGCTCAGAAGGCAACCCCTCCACGACTTCTTCCCGCCACCGCTGCCCCCACCTGACCTCTCCCCAGAGAAACTTCCACGGACTCCGTTTCCCTGGAGGATGCAGAAGCGGAGCCTGACACCTTGCGTCCCCGAGGCTCGCCGAGTACGCACCCACCGCCCCCAAGCAAGGAAAGGGAGGGGGACCCGAGCGGACCACGGCCCCCGCCCCTCCCCCTCGCCGCCGGCCAGCGAGCTTTGTCCCACCTGCAGAGAGGACCCCCGGGCCGCCTCGGGCCGCCCCGCCCTCGGGCCGTCGACCACCGCGCCACCCACGAGCCCGAGGCTGAACGGGGCCGGCCGCGCCCCGCCCCCCGCCGCACGCCCGCCCGCCCGCCCGCCCGCAGTCCGGAGCCCGCCCGCGGCCTCACCTCACCTACCCTCTTTCGGGGGCCGGTCTCCACCTCCCGCTCCGCCATGTTGGGCCCCGCTCGGAACCGCGGCGGCTCCCGGCGCGGCGGCCGCGGCCCCTCTCGGCCCCCGCCCACACTGCAGACACGGCGCTTCACTCGCGACGGTCCGGTCCCCTTCGCCCCCGCTGGGCCTGACGCGGGAGTGACGAGGGGGCGGAGGCCCGCGCGCCGGCCGCAGCTCCTGGGGGTCCCACCGGCGTGCGCGTGGGCACGAGGGCCTGCCGGGGCAGGGGGGCCGGGACTCGGGGGGTTAATGGCCTCCAAGGGGGCCCCGTGAGTAGGATTATTTTCTCTCAGAGAAATTCCTCCGCCTGTGGTTTCTTAAAGGGATCTCCAAACCAGCCCCTTGCGCGCGTCCCTGGTGCGCAGGCGCATTACAAGCCCCTCCTCCCTTTCCCACCAAGCCCCCGGTCCTGAGCGTGCGCGGTGAGTGGCCCAGACTAGGCCAAATCCTGCTCGTCTGTTAGCTGCCAGCAGCTGCTCCCACCACTCAACTATGGCTGCTCCCTTAAAGGGACCATGACCAAGGGATGATGGCAGAATGAAAGATCTTAATGAAAGGACTGCCTGGAGGTCTAGGTGAAATGACAATGAGGGGTGCACATCACCACCCTACCTCTGACTACAGACTAAAAAGAGAAAATGTTGATGAGTTGAAGTTCTCAGGGAACCTTTGAGCATGAAGAATCCCAACTAAGAAGAAAACGGGACTGTTATCTCGAGGAAAAACCAACACCTTGCCAAGAGAAGGAAGGATAGAGACTACCAAGGACCAACTTCCAACCTTAAAATCAGATCCACTGGTGGTACTGAAGACAGAACCAACAACTGAAGATGCTCCAATAGTTATTTGTCATTAGAATAACAAAATGGGGGCAGGATCCTAGACACCGGCTACACCATTGCTTTCAAAGTTAACATTTCAGTATGGTCATTTGACGTAGATTAATTTAAGTCAAGATACTGAGTGGCTGGTGAGGAACCTGAACCCAGACTGGAGTTGCCTCCCTCCAGGATTTGGAATGGACAAAACGGTCTTCAAGACAACTGGGCAAGAGGACATAAAGTGTAAAGTCCCTTGATATTTCAAGAACGTGGTTGCTCTCTGGGAAGATGGGCCATGGTAACCTGCAACTGCTGTGTGCATCCTTTGCCTCCTCTGCAGGAGCGGGAGAATCTGACTTACAGGATAAGAACCACACTATCAAAACAGGAAAAGCCAAGAAGAGTGGGCTCTCTCTTTTCTGAAACACACTGAAGAAAGCTGAGAAGAATGAGAGCCTGATTCATCGCTCTGCCTAGTCTAGTCACAAAGTGCTCACACGGAATAAAACTCTCCTAGTGGAATCTTCGTGGTGGCTTAGGGACAAAAGAGAGACATGTAATAAGAAATACAAAGAAATTAAATTGGTTGGGGTTGGGTTGGATCAGGCTGGGTTGCTATGTAGCTCAGGTTGGCCTAGAACTCTTGATCCTCCTGCCTTGATCATCCAAGTGATTGGAGTGCTGGGATAATAGGAAATTCACAAACAACTAATCTTTTAAAAGAATGTAAGTCTCTGATTGAAGAGGTGTCATTTTCCATGGCAATACTTCTCGAACGGGACCCAGCGGCTCCTATACTCAAAGGATGAGTGTGCTTCTGTGTGTCAGTTGGTAGGTTTTTTAACCCAAGAGCTTTTGCTGAAAACTGAAACGGCTGCAAGTTTCCATGCTAGTCCTTGCTACCTTACTGAGACTGTTATCTTTAGTTTTACTCATGGGTAGAACAAAGAGAAATATATTCATTTCTACCAAGGAATTTCTTTTTTTTTAATATACTAGATTTTAGTTACACATCCAAGGCAAAAGCAAATAGAGAGATTAAGAAAAGACATTTTCAGGGAATGTAGGTAAATAAAAGACTGGATGGTGTTCACCTTTTTACAGGCTGTAGAATACTCCCTTCAAGTAAAATGAGGCAGAGGCAGGCGGATCTCTGTGAGTTCAAGGCCAGCTGGTCTACAGAGTGGGTCCCAGTACAGCTGGGGCTGTTACACAGACAAGCCCTGTCTCAAAAAACCAAAAAAGAAAGAGAAAGAAAGCAAACAAGCAAGCAAGCCAGCCTGGTCTACAAGGCAGTGTTTCAGCCTGAGCTGTTACACAGAGAAACTGCCTCAGTGCCCCCTCCCAAAAACAGAACAAAACAAAAAAAAAGCTGTACTTTTTTTGTTGTTATTTTTTGACCAACTACTGTTCTGACAGTTTTGAACAAGAAGGGTTTCCTGTTCGAATGGAAGAAATTTTCCTGACTGTGGACAATCATTCCTTCTGTGGCAGACGGTTAAAGTGTTTCTAATGTATTGGTTCTCAGCCTGTGGGTTGAGACCCCACAGGGATCACATATTAGATATCCTACAATCAGATATTTACATTACAATTCATAACAATAGCAAAATTACATGGAGTAGCAATGATGTAATTTTATGGCTGGGGGGGGGTCTTTGCAACATGAGGACTTGTGTAAAGGGTTACAGCATAGCTGGGCGGTGATGGCACACATCTCTAATCCCAGCACTCGGGAGGCAGAGGCAGGGGGATCTCTGTGAGTTCAAGGCAGGCCTAGTCTACAAGAGCGAGTTCTAGGACAGGCTCGATAGCTACAGCAAAACCTTGGCTCAAACCCCAGAAGAAGAGTTGCAGCATTAGGGAGGTTTGAACCACTGGTCTACTGTAGTCATGACAACGATCTTACACTAACCTGCATCTTCCTGACATCTGCTTCCTTTCTCTCCCAACTCTCTACCAATTCTGACTCTCTTACTCATTTCAAAACCTTTTGCCAGGGCTGGAGAGATGGCTCAGCAGTTAAGAGCACCAGCAGCTCTTCCAGAGGTACTGAATTCAGTTCCCAGCAACCACATGGTGGCTCACAACCGTCTGTAATGAAATTTGGTGCCTTCTCCTGGTGTGCAGGCATACATGCAGGCAGAACACCGTGTCCACAACAAGTTAATAAGTAAATAAATAAATCTATCTTAAAAAAAAAAACAACAACAAAAACTTCTGCCATCCAGGTGCTGGAGAAATAGCTTAGAAGTTAAGATTCCTGGCTGCTCTTCCAGAGGATCCAGGAATCCCCAGAACTTACTTGGTTGCTCACAGTCATCTGTAACTCCGGTTCCAGCGAGTTACCCCTCCTCTTTGTGCACACTGCACAAAGGTGGTGCACTGACACAAAACACCCATATATGGGGACATGACAGCCAGACCTGATTTGATGGCCTGTGTTCCTGCCTCCCTATGAAAGGAACTATTCTATCCCAATCATTAGAGGGCTCAGAGGTCCCCTGTGATGACTAAAGAAACTGAATAAGGAGCCAGTCATCCCTTGAAGACTGTTGACTTTTTCCTCTGGAATGCCTGGGAGATGCTAGTGGTCGGCAGGTGAGAGACAAACAGGATAATGGGCTCTGAGGTACAAACGCTGTCTTGCTTCTGCAAAGCTGGACCACGACTATGAGAAAGGGACCGGATGCTCTTTTCATCACTGTATGGTGGGAAAGTAAGAAACACCTGAGGGAAGTGAAACAGCGTTCCTGCCCAGCTGTGAACTTCATGGAACGTTGTAATGCACACCTTTCTGACGTCCACCTTAAAACCCCACCTTAACTCCCTTTCTGAAAAGCGTGCTGTTTGCCCCTAAAGCTTCTGTCCTTCTGCTGGCAATAAGAATAAATTCATTTAATCTAAATTTGAATTAAGCCTAAGTCTTTGGTTCCTCTCAGTGGATTCAATTGCCATAACACACATACACACACACACACACACACACACACACACACACACACACAAATAATAATATAAAATGTTTAAAATATTTCTAAGGTTTAGTTCTTTATATATGCAAG
The DNA here is from genome assembly GCF_903992535.2 of Arvicola amphibius. NCBI lineage: Eukaryota > Metazoa > Chordata > Mammalia > Rodentia > Cricetidae > Arvicola > Arvicola amphibius. Next base: position 25,354,304 of record NC_052052.2, on the reverse strand, counting down.
TGCTTTGTCTGCATGCACACCTGCACACCAGCAGAGGGCATCAGATCCCATTATAGACGGTTGTAAACCACCATAGGGTTGCTGGGACTTGAGCTCAAACCACTAGAAAAGCACTATCTAGTGCTCTTAACAGCTGAATCACCTCTCTGGCTCCAAGAAAATATATATTTTTTAAAAACATGCTATCTCATTCACCAGCTTGATAACCACCATCATAGATAGTGCTACCCCATTCAGCATCCATAACGTGATCACGACTGTCCACTGTAAGTTCCAGAGTCATTACTGTTTCCACTTGCACCGATGTTAGCGCCGCCAGAACTTCCTCCTTCACGGTTGCTGCCACAGCCACCCCTCTCCCATGTGCCCTCCATATCCTGGTCCACCGTCACTATCACCCTCTCACCTAGAACCAGAACCACAGCATGCACAAAGCCTACCTGCAAGCCCCGGATCTGCAATGGTTCCGAGCATAGCCTTCAAATTCATTCCTCGTCACCTCTTTTACCCTTATGGCCTCCTTCTTCCACCCAAGTTTCCACCACAACCAAATTACCTCCTTCATGTCTTCCTTCACAGACCTTAAAGTGGCCACATCCACCTCCACGACTTCTTTGTCATCCTGCAGACTAAGTCACTTATTTAGAAGGAGAATTTTCACTGTACAACTATGTATTAATAATTGGATATAATAGTTGCTCATGGTAGGTAGCTCATGCCTTCAATCCCAGCCCTTGGGAGGCAGAGGCAGGCCAAGTTTCAAGTCATCCTGGTTTATCTAGTGAGTTCCAGGACAACCAGGGCTACTACTACTACTACTACTACTACTACCACTAATAATAGTAATAATAATAATAATAATAATAAGGCGGCGTAATTTGGGTTGGGCATGTTGCTTAGTTGATGGAGTGCTAGCCTAGCTCATGGAGCCCCACGAAGTTTGGTTCCCAGAGCAGCATTAATGTCACGGCAAAGTGCACCTGCTAATCCCTGGCATTAGGAAGGTAGAGGGAGGTGAATCAGAGGTTCAAAGTCGTCCTCTGTTGCACAGCGATTTTAATAAAGGTTAGTCGAGGCTACTTCAAACACTGCATCAAAAAATTGTGTGATACTTCTGAAGAAAAAAATTTAACAGAATTCACAAAAGGGGCAGGGAATGGTGGTGCACAACTTTAAGTTTTCCTTCCTACTGCCTATCCCTAAGAGTGGGATCTCTCCCCATTTCCCTGGTCTTGGGACTGCCCTCCCACAACAACCAGAACCTTGAGCCTGGAAGTTTCAAACGTACAACCAAGATTTCATCCTAAAATCCTTAACTTTATTTTCTCTCCCCAGTCTAAGTGTGCTACAGATTTCAAATCAACTATAGATTGTTCCAGCTCCAGCTCCAGGTGTTCCCTCAAAATCTGCATCCTGGACAGCTTCAAAGCAGCTGGCCCCCGACGGTTATGAAGAGCCTGGACACCCAGTAAAGCAGCCTGCGCTTCCTGGGCAAGCATTTCAGCTTTCCTGCCCCCACCCAGCCAGCCAACAATGACATCCTGCTGTCAACAGCAAGTAGTCATAGAGAAGATTACATTTGGCCCCTCATCATTTGCTTTTTATCCACAAAAAGGCTGGAATGTTAGGTTTCAAACCTGGGATAAATGACTGAGGTGCCTATTTAACATATCAAAGCAGACCCGCCACCTGGATCTTCCTGTATCACAACCCCACACACACTCCACACACACCCACATTCCTCATGCCCCGCCCCCGTCACCACACACACACACACACACACACACACACACACACACACGTGCGGGCACACACACACTCCTACCTGTTATACAGTCCTCCTGGAGCATACCCCACCCCTACCCTACACTCTCCATCCAGGGGGCTGGGCTGCTATTCCTTATATAATCCAACCCTTTTGGTTACACGCCATTTTTGTATTTTGGATCTCTGAGCTGCTGCACCTGCCCTCTTTCCCCTCTCCCATCCCTTTCCGTCCCCAAACATGGCCTGGCTCAGAGACTTGTACATTCTGGACTCTCCCAGATATCCCTGCTCTCTTCATCACCATACATAAGAAAAGTCAGGTTTTTTGTTTTTGGTTTTTTGGTTTTTTGTTTTGTTTTGTTTGTTATTTGTTTTTGTCTTTGTTTTTGATTTTAGTTTTTTAGTTTTTTGAGACAGGGCTTCTCTGTAATAATAGCACTAGCTGTCCTGGAACTAGCTCTGTAGTTGGCCTCAAATTCAAGGATATCCACCTGCCCCTGCTTCCCAAGTGCTGGGATTAAAGGCGTGCAACACCACTGGCCGGCCACCACGGCAACTCTTATAAAGAAAACATTTAGTTGGGGTAGCTCACTTACAGTGTCAGGGGTTCAGGCTATTATGACAGGAAGCATGGTGACATGCAGGCCCATGTGGTGCTGGAGCTGAGAATGCAGGCAACAGGAAGTTGACTGACTCAGAAGTTGGTATCCTGAGAATAGGAAACTTCAGTGCCCACCCCCACAGTGACCCGCTTCCTCCACCTAGGTCGTACCCGTTCTAGGAAAGCCACACCTCCAGATAGTGCCTTTTCTTATGAGATTATGGGGACCTATTACATTCAAACTATCACAGGCAGTACCCATAAAATTTTGTCCTCCTGAGTGTTCTATTTATCACTGCCCGGCTATAGGTGCCCACCAGAAAAGACCACTCAGATACCATCTATACCCAATAAAAAGTCTTTATTCCAGGCAACTGCAACTACACTCAGACATTTGGCACCCAAGTGTGCCACCAAGTCTTTATAATAAAAGGTTTTTTGTTTTATATATATATGTATATATATAATTTATTACTATAAGATATAATAACAATATAATTATAAATTAGAAGACTTATTTTATAGTTTATAGAAAATATAAATTATATAAAACATATTTATATATAATTTATTTTTATTTTATGTGCATTGGTATTTTGCCTACATTTATATTTTTATAGGCAATATATTTTATATGAAGTATAGTTATATATTTTATATATAATTTATTTTTATTTTATGTGCATTGGTATTTTGCCTACATTTATGTCTGTGTGACGATGTTGGATCCCCTGTTACAGACAGTTGTAAGCAGCCATGTGGGTTCTGGAAATTGAACCCAGGTCCTCTGGAAAAACAATCAGTGCTCTTAATCTCTGAATCATTTCTCCAGCCCCATAGTAAGAGTTTCTTTTTTTTGTTTTTTGGATTTTGTTTGTTTATTTGTTTGTTTGTTTGTTTTTAGTTTTGGGGACAGGGTTTCTCTGTAGCTTTGGTTCCTGTCCTGGAACTGGAACTAGCTCTTATAGAACAGGCTGGCGTTGAACTCACAGAGATCCACTCTGCCTCCTGAGTGCTGGGATTAAAGGCGTGCCCCACCACTGCCTAGTAAGAGTTTTTAAAGACAAAAAACACTTCCTCTTATCTCGCTTGGCAATGCAGGGGAAAGTTTTTTGCAAGCAGTTTAACAGAAGCTAAGTAAAGTTAGCTGGGCTTATTTTTTTCTGGGATTTTTTGGTGCATGTGTGTATATGTGTGGGAGGGGTGTGTGTGAGAGAGAAGGGGGTTTCTCTCTGCATAGTCCTTACTGTCCTGGAACTCACTATGTAGACCAAGCTGGCTTGTTGTGGGATATTTGATCCAATTGTTTAAAAATGTGTCACTATTTTACCTTACCTACCTAAGACACCTGATTGGTTTTAAAGCTGAATGGCCAATAGCTAGGAAGGAGAGGGTAGGTGGGACTTCTGGAGAGAGAGAGGAACTCCGGGTAGAATCCGACATATTGGATTTCACCAGCAGACACAGAAGGAGTTGGATATACAGAATGGAGGAGACATAAAGAGCCATGTGGCAGAACATTGATTAACAGAAACAGGTTAACTTAAGTTATGAGAGCTAGCTGGGGACAAGCCTAAGCTAAAGGCCAGGCTTTCATAATTAATAACAAGTGCCAGTATTGGGGAGCTGTCAGTCCCTAAAAAAGTCCAGTTACATTGGCCTCAAATTCAGAGAACCGCCTGCCGCTGCCTCCCAAGTGCTGGGATTAAAGGCATTGTCACTACCGCCCAGCAAGCTGAAGCATCTTGTCCTCAGGTTCCTAGAATAGAATTGGTTAAATTTCTTTCCATGGGGATTCCCATCAAAAAGATCTAATTCTAGTTAAACCTAAAATGGCCTCAACAAGCATGAAAAATGGAGGAATCTTTATACTGTCTTGCCCTGTCACGTTCTCTCCTGGTTCTGTGGGCATGAGTGACATTCTTGACTCATCCTGTTCTGGGGGTATAGTTGATCCTTAGGACCAGCAGCTTAACTGAGCTTATTCTCTGTTTGATGTACTCAGCTATACAGTTAAAGAGCCAGCGTCTGACTGTTAGCCTGATCAGGATAAGAATCAATGGTCCAGCTAATGCTGACAGTAAGGTGGTCAGCCATGAGGGCCAGGTAAACAGAGACAGCCTGTATTTCTTTCTCAAAAGATAGGCCTCCACAACTGTTCCAAAAGTTGGCATAAAAGAAAAGGTCTAGGGCTGGAGAGATGGCTCAGAGGTTCAGAGCACTGACTGCTATTCCAGAGGTCCTGAGTTCAGTTCCCAGCAACCACATGGCGGCTCACACCCACCTGTAATGAGATATGATGCCCTCTTCTGGTGTGCAGGCATACATGCAGGCAGAATACTATATATATATAATAAATTAATTTTAAAAAAATGATCTATATGGATTGACTATCCCCTTCCCTGTGTCTGTTCTTAATTCTCAAGTTCAGATTGTGGGTAGGGGATGACGACAGTGAGGCTTGTAGGTTCCTGTCTCCATACAAAGAGAAAGGAAAAGAATGAGCATATTATTCTGGATTAGTGATTTCAGGTCAGTCTTATCCTTTTTTTTTTTTTTTTTTTTTTTTTTTTTTTGGTTTTTCGAGACAGGGTTTCACTGTAGTTTTAGAGCCTGTCCTGGAAGTAGCTCTTGTAGACCAGGCTGGCCTCGAACTCGCAGAGATCCGCCTGCCTCTGCCTCCCAAGTGCTGGGATTAAAGGCGTGCGCCACCACCGCCCGGCCTTATCCTTAAGGGTCTGAAGTCCACTGGATAGTCTATCTGCCATAGTCCTTTGCAGCCTTCTTCAGTTGGGAGTGATGACACCAGCCACTTTCACAGCAGTTGGGGTGGGAGGAAAACTGGGTAGAGTCCCTTCCAGAAAGGCTCCAGAGTCCTTATCCAAACCAAGTCTCCTAGCTGAAACTAGTAGGTGGGGTTGGAAGTGGGAGATGGTAGAATTCCCTTCACAGTACGGTCAATGGCCTGGTGAGCTCCCTATAAAACCTGCAAGAACTTAATCAGACATTTCTACCAGGAGAATATCTTGGAGTGTGTGGAGGTTTGGAGGTGGTCTTCCAATCAAAATTTCAAAAAGAATAAGTCTCTCCCAGTAGGAAGTGCACTGAGCCTTGAGCAGGGCAAAGAGGAGAGGATTGGAGGAGGTTGGCCTAATTTTTGCCAGTTTCCAGGACCAATTTGGTCAGAGTATCCTAAAGAGTTCAGTCATCTTTTCTACCTGACCTGGGCCCTGTGGCCTATATGCCCACAGTGTAATTTCTGATTGATATTTAATACCTTTGACAGATTTTTTTTGAGACAGGGTCTTTCTGTGTAGCCCTTGCTGTCCTGGAACTCACTCTGTAGACCAGGCTGGCCTTGAACTCAGAGACCCACCTGCTTCTGCTTCCCATGCTGGGATGAAAGGGATGAAAGGCAAGCACCACCACTGCCCCCTATTTTGTCAGATATATCAACACTTTGGCCATGAAGGCCAGGCCATTGTCAGAGTTCAAACCTAGGGGCAGTCCAAATCTAGGAATTATTTCCTGTAGAACTTTCTTAGTAACTATTGGAGCCGTCTTTGGGTGGGAAGGGTAACCTTCCATATATCCTGAGAAGGCATCTACAAACACCAGTAAATATTTATAAGCAAAACCAGTAGAACGGATTCTAGTAAAGACCAGCTCCCAAAGTTCACAGGCCCATTTCTTGACGCCCAGATCCTATGAGGGATCTTCCTTCCCTCTTTGGAGTTTACCAAGCACAGATGGCACATCTAGAAGTGGTATCTTTGATCAGTCTTTCCAGACTTGAAACATACTCCCTGGGGCTGAGGAGTTGGTCAGCAGCTTTCAGCAGGTGAGTAGGTTGGTGAGGAACTGTAACCAGTGGCCTTCTCGGCCGAGCCACCTGACACCATCCACAATCCTTGTCTGTCTTGTGGAGTCAGTTCTTGTGTGGCCAGGTCACTCTCACCTGAGATGTATACCAGGTGGTCTGGTAAGTAGGGCTCCAGCAAGGCTACCAAGACCTGGAGAGGCCCTCATTGGTTCTAGGGTCACTTCTCAGGCAGCCAAGTTAGCCTCACTGCTGCCTCTGGTTTTTGGGCAATCTCCTATTTGGTGTTCCCTGCAATGGGCAATGGACACCCTCTTGAGTAACAAGATGCCTTCCAATAGGGCTAAGATTTCTTCTCTATTTTTTTAATTTCTTTTCCTGCTAAGAAGCAATCCTCGGGCTGGAGAGAGGGCTCAGCGGTTTAGAGCACTGACTGCTCTTCCAGAGGTCCTGAGTTCAATTCCCAGCAACCACATGGTGGCTCACAACCACCTATAATGAGATCTGGTACCCTCTTCTGGCCTACAGGCAGGATACTGAATAAATAAATAAATAAATCTTAAAAAAAAGAAGTAATCCTCTTTCCCCATGTAGAGCCCCATGGACATGAGCCATGGTGAAAGCATATCGGCTATGACTGTATATGGGATAGCCTTGTCTTTCCCCCAGTGAAAGCATGTCAACTATGACTGTATATGGGATAGCCTTGTCTTTCCTCCAGTGGAGTGCTTAAGTCAAAGCTAAAAGCTCAACTTGCTGAGCCAAGGTTCACCTGCTTAAAGATTGTGCCAGATAGTTTTATCTTGGTCACCACCACTGCTCCTACATACCTGATCCTATCTTGGAAGAAACTGTTCCCATCTGTGAACAATTACCTCTGCTGGTGTCACCAACAGGAAGTCAATCAGAGCAGGCCTGATAGACTGGATCAGGTCTGTCACCTCCAGAAAGTCCTGCAGGGGTTCTGACGGTTGTGTTCCTCAGGAGACTGGCAGGATTGAGGCCTGATGTCTTTGAGTGGAACTGAGTAAAGGGTTGACCCAGAAACAGTGCTTGGTACTCAGTCATCCAAGCTTTACCTATTCATCTCTGGGTTGCCCCTTCAAGAGAATTATGGATATTTATCATTGGTCTTACAGCAACAATCAGCAAAAAACAGTGCTTCTCCTCCTCTCTCCTATCTCCTTCTTTTTTTTCCTCCTCCCTTCTTCCTCCTTCTCCTCCCTCTCTTCTTCCTACTCCTTATTACTTCTCCTCATCTTTTCTTTTGCAGTACCCAGGATGAAACTGAGAGCTTTTCAAAAGCTACACAAGTGTTCTGCTCCTAAACAATACCCAACACACACAAAAAAAAGTAATAACAAACTTTTGTATTTTGTTTTCTTTTTTGCATACAAAGTTTCTTTTTGTAGAGCTGGCTGTCCTAGAATTCACTCTGTAGACCAGACTGGCCTAGAATTCAGAGATCCACCTGCCTCAGCCTCCTGAGTACTGGGATTAAAGGGGTGTGTTACCAACGCCCAGGATAATAGATTTTTGTTTGTTTATTTTCCAAGACAAGGTTTCTCTGTGTAACTTTGGGGCCTGTCCTGGAACTTACTTTATAAACCAGGCTGGCCTTGAATTTAAAGAGATCTCCCTGCTTCTGCCCCCCAACTGCTGGGATTAAAGGAATACACCACCACTCCTGGAAAAAAATAATTTTTTAACAGGGAATTTCAATGTGGAATTCAAAACCATATCAGTGAAATGCATGGTATTCTCTTACATTTAAATTCATTGGTACATCTCGTATCTTAAATGGATGAATATTCTACCAATCAATTCATTTTACAACCATGCAATAGTCATTTACAAAATAATGATATAGGTCTTGGTATATATATCAGTGGTATAGTGCAGATTCCTGGGTTTGATCCTGTGGTAGCTTAAATGAGAAATGTCCCTCATAGACTCAAGCATTTGAACACTTGGATCTCAGTGAGTGGAGCTATTTGGAAGATTTAGTAGGTACAGCCTAGGCAAGAGGAAGTATATCACTGGTAGTGGGATTTGAGAATTTGTAGTCTATCCCTACTTCCACTTTTCTCTCTGCTTCATGTTTGTAGTTGAAAATGTGATATCTTAGATTCTTGCTTCTGCCCCCATGCCTACTACTTAATGCTATGGCTCCCATAGTGTAAGAACCATGATGGGGTTGGGCAATGTAGTAGGATAATCTTTTTGTACACTGTTGAAGATGTGACTCTGCCAAGGCAGCTTAGAATTGTCTTAATAAAGAGATGAAGCCGGAGCCGGGTGATGGTGGCGCACGCCTTTAATCCCAGCACTCGGGAAGCAGAGGCAGGCGGATCTCTGTGAGTTCGAGACCAGCCTGGTCTACAAGAGCTAGTTCCAGGACAGGCTCTAAAGCCACAGAGAAACCCTGTCTCGAAAAACCAAAAAAAAAAAAAAAAAAAAGAGATGAAGGAGATGAAGCTGGGCGGTGGTGGCGCACGCCTTTAATCCCAGCACTCTGGAGGTAGAGGCAGGCGGATCTCTGAGTTCGAGGCCAGCCTGGTCTATAAGAGCTAGTTCCAGGACAGGCTCTAGAAACTACAGGGAAACCCTGTCTCGAAAAACCAGAAAAAAAAAAGAGATGAATGGGAGGCTGGAGAGATGGCTCAGAGGTTAAGAGCATTGCCTACTCTTCTAAAGGTCCTGAGTTCAATTCCCAGCAACCACACCGTGGCTCACAACCATCTGTAATGAGGTCTGGTGCCCTCTTCTGGCCTGCAGGCATACACACAGACAGAATATTGTATACATAATAAATAAATAAATAAATAAATAAATAAATAGAAAAAAGAGATGAATGACCAATAACTAGGAAGCAGAGGATAGGTGGGACTTCCAGGAAGAGAGAGGAACTCTGGGAAGAAGAGGGGTGAGGTTTGCCAGCCAGACATGGAGGAAATGTGATTTATGGTACTAAGCAGAGATGACAAGCCATGTGGCAGAACATAGATTAATGTAAACATGTTAATTAATATTATGAACTAGTTGAGAACAAGCCTAAGCCAAGGCCAAGCTTTTATAATTATAAGAAGTCTCCATGTCATTATTTGGGAGCTGGTGGTCCAAAGAAAGACCTATAACATTCGGTGCCCAATGTGGGGCATGTATATTCGCATACAGCCTGAAAAAACTGAAAAAAAAAAAAAAAACCAAACCCAGTTCTGAACATGGACTCAGACACGGATTCCTAGTAACTGCAGTCTTTCAGGCAGTTCTGGTGCTCATGGCATTAAAAAATGTGCTTCTCTAAGAGGCCCTGCGCAAACTCACAGAGGTCCACCTGCCTCTGCCTCCCGAGTGCTAGGATTAAGGGTGCGTGCACCAAGCCCAGCTAAGGACTCAGTTTTCTTGAACTGTCTGGCCACTATGAGTTTGACCATGCTCCAGTGAGTATATGGGCAGCACAAATACTTGGTGGTTTTGTTTGTTTTTTGTTGGGAGAGAGGGCACAAGGGTGGGAGAGTGGATCTGGGAAGAAAGTGAAGCAAGTGTGATCTGGGTGCATTATATGAAGTCCTCAAATAATTAATAAAAGTATTATGGGGCTGGAGAGATGGCTCAGAGGTTAAGAGCACTGACTGTTCTTCCAGAGGTCCTGAGTTCAATTCCTAGCAACCACATGGTGGCGCACAACCATCTGTAATGAGGTCTAGTGCCCCCTTCTGGCCTGTAAGCACACATGCAGACAGAACACTGTATACATAATAAATAAATAAATCTTAAAAAAATAAAAATAAAAGTATTATGTTGGGAAAAAATAAATGGCAAAATCTCATTCATTAATGTCCTCACCCAGTCTCATCATTAAAGCTCTCAACACAGCAAAACTCTCAGATTAATGATGACAAATACAAGTCTTCTAAAATTTCTAATTTCACAAGACAGCTTAGATTTTATTTTATTTTATTTTTCTTTTGGAGACAGGATTTTTCTGTGTAGCCCTGGTTCATCTTGTAGAACAGAGTGAACTTGAACTCAGAGATCTACTTGTTTCTGCCTCCCAAGCACTGGGATTAAAGGCATATGCCAACACCTCCCCAGCTTAGATTTATTTCTACCAACAAACACTGTCCGTTGCTTTCCTTGAAGTCAAAGATATATATATATATATACATATATATATATATATATATGTATGTATATATGTATATATACATACATATATATATACATATATATATACATACACACACACACATACACATACATACATGTCTTTCTTTGGATTGCCAGCTCATGAATAATGACACTAAGACTTTTTATTAATTATGAACACTTGACCTGGGCTGGGTGGTGGTGGTGCATGTCTTTAATCCCAGCATTTGGGAGGCAGAGGCAGGCAGATCTCTGTGAGTTCTAGGCCAGCCTGGTCTATAAGAACTAGTTCCAGGACAGCTAGCACTGTTAGACAGAAAAAAAACTGTTTTGAAAAGACCCACCCCCCCAAAAAAAAGTAAAATGAAAATTTGGCCTTATATTAGGCTTGTTTCCAACTAGCTCTTAAAACTTAAATATCTGTTTACACTAATCTGCATTCTGCCATATGACTTGTTACCTCACCTCAATACCATATGTCTGACTTCATCCACATCTGGCTAGCGAATCTCCCACTCCTCAGATTGTTTCCCAAAGTTCCTATCTCTCCTTGGAAGTCCCATCTATTCTCTTATGCCTAACCATTTGTCATTTAGCACTTTATTAAACCAATCAGAAGATGTTTTAGGGGCTGGAGAGATGGCTCAGAGGTTAAGAGCATTGCCTGCTCTTCCAAAGGTCCTGAGTTCAATTCCCAGCAACCACATGGTGGCTTACAACCATCTGTAATGGGGTCTGGTGCCCTCTTCTGGCCTGCAGTCATACACACAGACAGAATATTGTATACATAATGAATAAATAAATATTTAAAAAAAAAAGAAGATGTTTTAGGCAGGTGAGAAAGGACAGAGACAAGTCTTCACACAGTGTACAAAAATATTATCCCAACATTTCTCCCTTTTAGTCCAATAAAAGCTTCTTTCTCTAATATCAATAAGCTTTATACAATAAGAATAATTATCAGGTAAGAATTACATTTGCAATGTCCAGTCCATTTGTATTTGGCAACTTTAGAGAAACTACTCTATTATCTATCCTATCGTGGTGAGTCCAAAGTTTTTTTATCTAAATCACTTTCTGTCATAACTTTTATTACCAACCTAAAAATATATTTTTAGGCTTGAAATTTTTTTTAGATAAACAACTTAAGCTATTATGTCACTCAACTTTTATAAACTTTACATCTCTTTTGTAAGTCTCTTCTCTGAATTTGGTAACAAGGAAAACTGTTAAACTATAGCAATCTAGTCTTCAACACCATCAGAGACCTGAGAAGAATAAATATTACCTGAGTAAACAGTAAGTGCAGAGAAAACAACTTCCAAAACTATAGAAATGACAAAGACATCCGGCTGCCTGAACAGTCACCCAAGGTTGCTACAATGCTGGAGCATCCATTTTCAAACTATAAGCTCAAAATATTTGACAGACTTTTCTGTGAAGCAGGAATTTTGAAGGACTTTCCTACTTTGTCTTGGCAAAGTTTGGCAGTTGACTTCATTTGTGTCCTGCTTGTCCAATTTGGATAGCATAGTGTCACCAGCCTTGGCAAGGGCAGTTTCTTGCCCAGTAACTAATTTTGCCACATTTGAAGCAAACTCTATATTATGGTTCTTTTTTTTAAAAAAATATTTATTTATTATGTATACAATATTCTGCCTGTGTGTATGCCTGAAGGTCAGAAGAGGGTGCCAGTCCTTTTTACAGATGGGTGTGAGCCACCATGTGGTTGCTGGGAATTGAACTCAGGACCTTTGGAAGAGCAGGCAATGCTCTTAACCTCTGAGCCATCTCTCCAGCCCCGTATATCATGGTTCTTCAATGCCCATCATCATTTCTGAAATAGATTGGTACTAGGAGCAGAAGTGTCTCACTGTCATCAGAACCTTATGTTAGTAAAACATCTTCAATGCCATATTCTGTAGGTCTCTGAAGTGTTTGAGGACCACATATCTAAAATATAACTCTGCTTAACCTTGAAAACACATACATGAAGCTAAATAAAGCTTATTTCTTTCTACATCTAAACCCTTCTTACAAGTTTGTTAGAGTTGACTAACTACTAAGCTACAATTCTTAATTATCATTTACAGTTTGTAATAGTAGCATTCAAGGACTAGAACTTTACATTTTTAGTTGCATAGGTACAATACCTTAATCAAGAATAGAAACATATATACAGTATGTTTTAATAAAAATAACATTAAATTTGTATCAATATAAAAAATCCATACCAATGTAAAGTATTTTCCCCTAATACTAGATAGACGAGAAAGAAGGAGAGAGGAAAAAAAAGAGAAAGAGATCCCTTAATCTAACCTCCTTTGCTTAGTTTCTTCCCTGATCATGACTAATAACAACTTGCAACCAACTCCCTAGATGACAACAAACATTCATAATACACCAAATGCCCAAAAACCATCCACCCCACCTCTCATGAATGTGGGCATTGCATTCTTAAAATTGCTTCCTGCTGTCTGAGAGTGATGGCATTTTCAGTGGACTCTGAGAAAATTGGAATAATGGTCAAGTCCTGCCAGAGCTATCTGTATTGTTATCCAGTGTTGTAGAATATTATTTTAAAATGTGTTAATTTTGTTTGTGCTGTGTAACATTTGTTTAATGATGCAAAGATGTGTTGCATTCTTTTATGCTGCATTTGTTTATCTCTGTGAAGCTGTGATTCTCTGCCTGTCTAAAACACCTGAGGGTCTAAAAAAGAGCTGAACAGCCAGTATCAGTATCAAGGCAGGAGAAAGGATAGGCAGGGCTGGCAGGCAGAGAGAATAAATAGGAGGAGAAATCTGGGAAAAGAGAAAGAAGAACAAGAAGAGGAGGACTCAAAGGCCTAGCCACCCAGCCAGTCACTACGTAAATGTAAAAGTAAGATACACAGAAGTAAGAAAAAGAAAAGGCCCAGAGCCAAAAGCTAGACAGGATAATTTAATAAGAGCTGGCTAGAAACAAGTCAAGCTAAGGTTGGGCATTTATAAGTAATAATAAGCCTCCTCCGTGTGTGTGATTTATTTGGGAGCTGGGTGGCAGGCCCCCAGGAAAACCAAAATATTAAAAAGAGTAAAAGAACAAACAGCATTTAGGTGTTCCAGCGTGAGGCTAGAGTAAAAACCAACAACAATCCAGTCTCTGTGTGATGGAAAAGTGCAGGATTTAACTAAAGTCCTGGCTAGGGTAGTCTGTTGTGCACGAATTCTAATTGATATTAATAATAAAAACCCAGAATCATATTTAGGGGTTAATGCTGCAGATCAGAGAAGCAGAACGGCCAGCTAGTAGAGTTTGTACCTCTACCAATGCTCAGATCGAAGAGCCAATTCTGTCCTCAGACTTCTTCAGACTGACTGTCTCCTCCAGCCTTATAGTCCTCTCTCTGCCCAGCCATATCACTCCTGCCTCCACCTCCCTAGTGCTGAGATTAAAACATGTGATTTCTATGTAGTGGATCACCCTAACCCTAACTCTAACTGTAACCTAAAATTCTTCAAATTATTTTCTTATTGTTACACTTTCCTAGCTTTCAACTTTTGAGTTAAGTCTTTTGAACCGTCCTTGAGAGAGTTTGCTTTTAGACTGGGTCAGTTTTCTGTAGTCCAGGGTGGTCTTGAATTAATTTAGCCAGCAGCTTTGAAGTTGTTCTGGATGCAGAGTTTTGAGGAAACTTCTACAGAGGAATTCTGAGAGCTGGGTCACCTGGGCTACTTCTTGGTTGTCTGTTCCTTTTTTTTTCTCCCTGAAAACACACAAACTTTACAGGTTACATACAAATTTACATGGAATGTGCAGTGTGCACAAGTCAGCTAGAGATGATTCTCTGTTCTATGTTTGAGCAGGTGAAAGGTATCTGTCAACTTTGTAAGTCCATTTGGACTGTAAAACCAGTCTTGGGGGATTACTCCATTTTGGATTGCACAAGAATTTAATATCTGCTTCACAAATGGTGAATGCATACCATATGAAATTATGGCTTCTTTGTTTTTTTTTTTTTAAATCTAGCATTTCTATGGGATACCATCCAAATTATTCATAATCCTGGAGGAACCTATTGTCTGCTGGTATTTGTCACATAAGCTAAGGTTGGTTTTCTAACAACTTCGGCTGACCTTTTTTCTTTTTTTATACATTTATATATTTATTATGTATACAGTATTTATGTATTTATACAGATTTATGTATTTATTATGTATACAATATTCTCAGTATTCTGTCTGCATGTATGCCTTCAGGCCAGAAGAGGGCACCAGATTTCATTACATATGGTTGTGAGCCACCATGTGGTTGCTGGAAATTGAACTCAGGACCTTTGGAAGAGCAGGCAGTGCTCTTAACCATTGAGCCATCTCTTCAGCCCCAACATGGGATATTTTAATAAATGATTTATTTGTATTTTATGTACATTGGTGTTTTGTCTGAATGTATGTCTTTATATGGTAGCATGGTGGGCTTTTGTCTTAATCCCTTTATGTCTTAGTATCTTTCTCATTTTTTCTTACAAATCTTTCTAATTTTTCTTCTAAAGCTTGCCTTTTATTAATCCATCTTTTATATTTTTTCTTTTTCCTGTATTTCTAAAGCTGTTTTTTCTTTGCAAGGGCATAAAAAGCCACTATGATTATGAAGAATAAAATTGAAATAACTGAATGATAGTAATCATAACCAGTATTAAACCAACCTCAGTTATTTATTTTTCCATCTTCACTTCCTATTTTGTTGTTGTTGTTCTTTTTTGAGACAAAGTTTCTCTGTGTAGCCCTGGCTGTCCTGGAACTAACTCTGTAAACTAGGCTAGCCTCAAACTCACAGAGATCTACCTACTAGGATTAAAGGTGTGTGCTACCAGCACCAGGCTACAGCAGGGCCTCTTAAAAGAACTTCACATCTGTGTGCCATAAGCACCTGGCCTGCCTGAGAGCTTCTAGGACACCTCCTGCTTATGCCTGGATATATATGCCCCATGTTGGGTCCCAGGCGTAAGAAGTCTTACTTTGGTCTGCCAGTTCCCAAATAATGACACAGAGACTTTTTTATTAATTATGAAAGCTTAGCCTTAGTTTAGACTTGTTCCCAAATAGCTCTTAAAAATTAAATTAACCTGTTTATATTAATCTACATTCTGCCACGTGGCTCATTACATCTCTTCAGTACCATGTGTCTGACTTCCTCCACATCTGAGCTGAACTCTCTCACACCTCAGATTCTTTTGCAGAGTTCCTTTATCTCCCTGGATGTCCTGCCTGTCCTCTCCTACCTAGCTGTTGGCCGTTTAGCTTTTTGTTAAACCAATCAGAAGTTGCCTTAGGCAGGTAAGGAAAGACAGAGACACATCTTCAACAGAAGCAGAGGCAGGTGAATCTCTGTGAGTTCGAGGCCAACCTGGTCTAAGAGCTAGTTCCAGGGCAGGCTCCAAAGCTCCAGTTTTTGTTTTTCTTTTTGTTTTTGTCATTGTTTTTCTGCATCACTACAGTGTTAGCATAGCTAAAAAGACAAGAAACTGAAAATAGAATAGCTCAGTTATTGTGGAAGGCCATACAGAACCTACAGAAACTGGTCTAGCATTGGGAGGGGAGAGGGTAGCAGAAGGGGATAGAGCTCAAGATTACCTGGTGTGGTGTGGGTCAGGCCTTATATTCCTGTAACACGAATTCTAATTGGTCTTAATAATAAAAAGCCCTGGAGTCAGCTATCAGGGGGTGAAAGCTGAAAGATCAGAGAAGCAGAGCGGCCAGCCACTTGAGTTCTTAACCTATACCAAAGCTCAGACCAAAGGGGCGATTCTGTCTTCAGACTGCCTCCTTGAGACTCCATCCTCAGAGTGACTGCCTCAGACCACACTGCTCCTCAGACTGCAATGAGCTCTTGTCTCCTCCTGCCTGATATTCCTCTTTCCACCCAGCCTATCATTCCTGTCCCCACCTCCTTAGTGCTGGGCTTAAAGGTGTGTGCCACCACTGCCTCGCCTCTAGTGGCTTAGCTCTGTACTCTGATCTTCAGGCAATCTTTAGTTGTTAAAACACAAACAAAATAGCACTACGTATCCTAGCACCCAGTGAGGCAGAGGCAGGCAGTTCTTTGTGAGATCCTAGGCAGCCAAGGCGCAGTAGTGAGACCTTGTCTCCAAAAAAAGTAAATGGAAGAATGAAACAAAAACAGACAAAAATTAACTTGAAAATAAAAAGTGCCTGGGATGCAGCTCAGCAGGGAGCCTTCCTAGCATCATTTTGTAGACAAACTCTGTGGAATAAGTCGTTTAGAAGGTGGGCGTGGTAGCACATACCTCTAATCCCACAACTCAGGAGGCAGAGGCAGGCAGATCTCTTCGCAGTCAGCCTAGCCTACAAAGTGAGTTCCAATACAACCAGGGCTACACAAACAGACCTGTCTTGAGAAAAAGAAAAAGAAAGAAAAAAAATGTCATTCATGCAAAGATAAAAACGGTATACTTCCACTTCTATGGGCATGTAAAATGTCACACTTCTTGAGGAAAAAAGTAGACTCGTGATTGCCAGGGTACATACAGGAGAACACGAGAAATGGAAAGCTGTTTCGTGGTTTAAAAATATTTTTTTATGAATTCTTTGAGAATTTCAAATATTTTGATTATATTTACTCTCTACTCGGCTCTCTAGGATCCAGTCCCACTTCCCTACAATTCCCCCAGCTTCAAGTCCAATTTATGCTTCTTATTTACTGCGGGGTATGGTCAACCGCTAGCAGCCAGGAACCACTTTGATATGTTAATGAACACCTCATTACCCATCATTTGTCCTGGGTTTGAGATCTAACATCAACAGCACAGAATTTACCTAGCACTACTGAAGCCCTGTATTCAAACTCAGTAGTGTCAAAAAAAGTTTGTTTCTATTCATAAGACATCTTTGTTGTTTTTTTTGTTTGTTTGTTTTTTTAAAAACTGTGTATAAAGCAATTCTTTGAGAGGATGAGAAACAACCCAAAGGAATTTTCTTATGGAATCGGGTAAAACATTGCCCCAAAAGATTGGAGGTAGTAATGTTTTAGATTTAAGGGGTTTTGAGCTTCTCTGGGATCAAACATTACAGATTTGTGAAGATGTGGTAATTTTATTTAAAGAGAGGGATTGGAATAAAAAAAAAAGGAGAGAGGAAGGAACGTCCATTTGCTTCTGGAAGTTAAGGGAAGGGAGGGACAAGGCAGAGGAGCGCAGAAACCGTGTTTGTCTGCATTCAGTCCAGTTTTACAAATCCACTGCTCAGAGTTTTAGGTCATCGGCACCTAGAGGCATCTCTAATGTGTCGGCATCTGTTCTTACTAAACCTCGGCGGCCAACTGTGCAAAGCAGCCCGAGCAGGCAGATCCTCCAGCTCGCTCGGATCCTCCCTCCCTGGGGCGCAGAGCAGGCAGCCGGCACGCGGCTCCCTCTAAATTCAGCAGCAGCGGGAAGAAGGCTTGGGGGAGGGGTGGAAGATGGAGTAAGGAACCGCTAACCAGGGCCTCTGGTTAACGAAAAATCCACTCACTCTGCTTTGCACTCTTTACCTCTGCCTTCTCAGACTTGGGTTTGTTTAGAAGCCAACCGTCTCTTTCAGTGCTTGGCCGCTTCCTGCTGCCCGGAATGAATCCTGAGGCCCGTGGACAGCCTAGGTCTGCGGTCTGCGGGAAGGATTCACAAAGATGCTGCTGGGAGGAAGAAGATGCAGTTAGGTGGGGCCGTGAGTGTGTGGGGTTTGGGAAGAAATGCTGCTTCCCAAGGACGCTTGTGTGAGAAAAGTGCTTGGAACAACCCCAAGGAGTCTGTCATCCACTATACTCCAACAACAGAGAAGCTGAATGTCAGCCCAGTAGTGACACATTTAAATGCTTCCTTCATCTACAGCAGTCTTTGCTTTGAACACAGGCAAACATGATTTACATTTACCCGCGTCTTAGTGCACGAGCTTGAGTTTTTTCCAGACGCAGAAAACTCAGATTCCGGATCGGTCTTCTCATTTCTTTATTGGTATGAGCTCCTAGGGCAGGGAGATGAGGGAGATGCTGCTTTTAGAACTCATTCATTGAGTCCCTGAATCCCCCAGGGCTGGGGCCGGGTCCTTTCTTCTATTACAGTGTTTAGCCTTCACATTAAAGCCTTGAGGGAGTTACTCTCACCTGTTCTCAGGTGAGGAAACAAACTGAGAGAAGAAACTATAGTGGGCCTGGTGGCCACAGGTCTAGAACTATAGTCCCTTGGGAAGTTCAAGATTGACTAGGGCTATGTGGTGAGTTCAAGCCACGTGGGCAACAGGTGAGCTCATCTCAAGAAGCAAAAAGAAGGCCAGGGATACAGCTCAGTGGGCACAGCACTTCCCTACCATGGATGAGGCCCTTGGTAGAGCCTTCAGGGTTTGAAAAGTAGTTAGGCCAGAGAGAGGGCACGTTAGTTAAGAGCATGTTATATTTCTGATAATTCCCAGCATGCCCAGGGCAAGCAGCAGAAACTACCTGTAACTTCATCTCTTCAGGCACCTGCACTCACACGCAAATATCCACATACCTGTGTGAGCGTGCACACACATACACACACACAATTAAAAAACAAAACAAAAAAAACACCCCAAACAACAAACAAATAAATAATAAATAAGCAGAAAACCATAACTTTGAGTTTGAATTTTTTCTTCTTTTCCTTTTTTTTTTTTTTTTTTTTTTTGTTTTTTCGACACAGGGTTTCTCTGTAGCTTTGGAGCCTGTCTTGGAACTAGCTCTTGTAGACTAGGCTGGGCTCAAACTCACAGAGATCCACCTGCCTCTGCCTCCCGAGTGCTGGGATTAAAGGCGTGCGCCACCACTGCCCAGCTAAGAGACAGGGTTTCTTTGTGTAGCCTTGGCTGTCCTGGAATTCACCTTGTAGACCAGGCTGAAGCAGGCAGATCTCTGCGTTCAAGGCCAGCCTGGTCTACAGCGTGAGTTCCAGGACAATCAGGACTACACAGAGAAATCCTGCCTTTAAAAAAGAAAAGAAAAGAAATTGAAAACTAACAACAGAAAAGCAATTTTTTTTTTTACCAGTTATGCTCTATCACACCTAAGTCAAATAAACTATAACTGATTTTTACTTTCAGTTCCAAGGGTTAAATCTGGGTCCTCACCTCCACTAGGCAAAGGCTCTTCCATGGAGATGTATCCTCAGTCCTACAGGTGGGAAGAAAATGGTGATCTACACCATGTATTAAGAAAAGGTCCAGCTGGGCGGTGGTGGCTCACGCCTTTAATCCCAGCACTCGGGAGGCAGAGGCAGGCGGATCTCTGTGAGTTTGAGACCAGCCTGGTCTACAAGAGCTAGCTCCAGGACAGGCTCTAAAGCTGCAGAGAAACCCTGTCTTAAAAAACAAAAAAAAAAAAAAAAAGAAAAGAAAAGGTACAATTGAATATAATTTGTTCCATTAGGCTGGATAATTCAGCATTTAAAGGTCCAGATGCATACAGAGCTGGGCATCATGACACACATCTATAATCCACATACTTAGGAGGTGGAGACAGGAGGATCAAGAATTTAAGACCAACCCGCCAGGCGGTGGTGGTGCAGGCCTTTAATCCCAGCACTCGGGAGGCAGAGGCAGGCGGATCTCTGTGAGTTCGAGACCAGCCTGGTCTACAAGAGCTAGTTCCAGGACAGCCTCCAAAGCCACAGAGAAACCCTGTCTCGAAAAACCAAAAAAAAAAAAAAAAAAAAAAAAAAAAAGACCAACCTCAGTTCCAAAGTGAGCTCTAGGCTAGCCTGAGCTACATGAGATCCTGTCTCAAAGAAATAACAAGCAGGTAGCCAGGCATGGTGGTGCACACCTTTAATTCCACCTCTGAGGAGGCAGGATCTCCAGGTGCTCGAATCCAGCCACATCTACATAGAGAGATCTTTTGTTTGTTTGTTTGTTTTTTCGAGACAGGGTTTCCCTGTAGTTTCTAGAGCCTGTCCTGGATCTAGCTCTTGAAGACCAGGTTGGCCTCGAACTCAGAGATCCGCCTGCCTCTGCCTCCCAACTGCTGGGATTAAAGGCGTGCGCCACCAC
The DNA here is from genome assembly GCF_903992535.2 of Arvicola amphibius. NCBI lineage: Eukaryota > Metazoa > Chordata > Mammalia > Rodentia > Cricetidae > Arvicola > Arvicola amphibius. The sequence continues at coordinate 25,333,927 of NC_052052.2, read as the reverse complement.
TGCCCAGCCTACATAGAGAGATCTTGTCTCAATAAACAACAGTAATAATGGCTAGTGAGTGTGATGGTTTACTGTGTGCGATGTTTTAGCCTTTTGGCTTTTTGAGGATCGCACCATCCAGCTCCCAAATAAACCACACACAAAGGCTTATTCTTAGTTATGAATGCCTGGCCTTGGCTTGACTTGTTTCTTGCCAGCTTTGCTTCTCTTAAATTAACCCATCTACCTTTTCCCTCTTTTGTCTTTCTTACTTCTGTATATCTTACTTTCTTTCTTACTCCAGAACTGGCTGGGTGGCTGGCTCCTTGATGTCCTTCTCACCTTGTTTTCTTGCTCCTTCTTCTTCTATTTATGCTCTCTGCCTGTTAGTCCTGCCTATCCTTGTTCCGGCCATTAGCTCTTTATTAGGCCCATCAACGTGTTTTGACAGGCATAGTAACACAGCTTCACAGAGTTAAACAAATACAGTGTGGACAGGGCTGGAGAGATGGCTCAGCGGTTAAGAGCACTGACTACTGTTCCAAAGGTCCTGAGTTCAATTCCCAGCAACCACATCTTTAGTAAAATCTGGTATCCTCTTCTGGCCTGCAGAACACTGTGTATATAATGAATAAATAAATCTTTAAAAAAAATACAGTGTGGACAAAAGTCACACACCTGGAAATAATATTCCCCACCCGCTTACTCTATAAACCTAGCAGCCAGCCCTGACGAGGCTGGAGTAGAAGGACTGCTTCAAGTGTCAGGCCAGATTGGGTATACAGTGAGCTCCAGAATAGTCTGCGCTACACATGAGATGAGACACCGCTTAAAAATCAAGGCGGCGGGGCTGGAGAGATGGTTCAGTGGTTAAGAGCACTGACTGCTCTTCCAGACGACACAGGTTCCATTTCTAGCATCCACATGGAAGCTCACAACTGTCTGTAAATCCAGTTCCAGGGGATCTGACACTTTCACACCAATGCACATGAAACAAAGTTAAATAAATCATAAAAATATCTTTAAAAAAAAGAAAGTAAAAGCAGCTAGCCGGGGGATAGGTCAGTTGGTAAAGGGTTTGCCTTGGGAACATGAGGATTTGGTTTCATCTGGAAAGTCAAGTGGCCCGAGTCAAAGGGTGGATATGGTAATGTGTGCTTGTAATCTCAGCAACATGTGGGCTGGAGACAAGCTCCCTGCAGCTCCCTGGGCAGCCATCCATGGCTAACCTGCAAGTCCCAGGTCCCAGTGAGAGATTCTGTCTCAAAAATACAAGGTGAGGCCTGGAGAGATTGCTTAGTGGTTAAGAGCACTTGGCTCTTGTAGACCACCTGGGTTCCATGCTCAGCGCTCACCTGTGTGCTTACAACTGTTTGTAAATATAGTCCCAGGGGAACCAGCACCAGCGCGCTCTTCAGGCCTCTGCAGGCACCAGACATGCACAAGATGCATGTACATACATTCATACATGAAAATAAAATAAATCTTAATTTTTTTAAAGGTGACCAGCCATTCTGAAGAACAACACCCAAGCTTGATCTCTGGCCTCCACACCTACACATATACACTGCTGTGTAAACATTCAAATGCACATGCATACTTTCACACACACACACACACACACACACACACAAAGGAACAGTGAAGGTGGGAGGGAGAAATTCACAACACTGTAGAAAAAAAAAGAAAATAGAAAGAAATCTCATCTTTGCAACTCAATGAACAGTGGCTAATCTCAATGATGCATTTGTACAAACTAGAAAAACTGGCCTGTCTGCAAGATACTAATTGGCTATTAGCCAGAAAGTTATCTTAAGAGGGAATGTCACTTAGTATTGTCCTTAAGTCCTTAGCTAAACAGAAAGTGCGGTCACCTTGTTTATGGAGGACAACATGGGATTTTATAAAAAAGATTTATTTAGGGGGCTGGAGAGATGGCTCAGTGGTTAAGAGCATTGCCTACTCTTCCAAAGGTCCTGAGTTCAATTCCCAGCAACCACATGGTGGCTCACAACCATCTGTAATGAGGTCTGGTGCCCTACAGACATACACACAGACGGAATATTATATATACAATAAAAAATTCTAAAAATATTTTTTAAAAAAGATTTATTTATTTATTATGTATACAACATTCTGCCTCCATGTATACCCGCATGCCAGAAGAGGGCACGCCACCATGTGGGTGCTGGGAATTGAACTCAGGACCTCTGGAAGAACAACCAGTGCTCTTTAACCACTGAGCCATCTCTCCAGCCCCAACATTTAAAAATCATTTTTAAATTTTATTTATTTATTTATTTATTTATTTATTATGTATACAATATTCTGTCTGTGTTATTTATTATGTATACAATATTCTGTCTGTGTATATGTCTGCAGGCCAGAAGAGGGTACCAGACCTCATTACAGATGGTTGTGAGCCACCATGTGGTTGCTGGGAATTGAACTCAGGACCTTTGGAAGGGCAGGCAATGCTCTTAACCACTGAGCCATCTCTCCAGCTCCCTAAAAAAAAATCATTTATTTGTATTTTATGTACATTGGTATTTTGTCTGAATGTATGTCTGTATGAGGGTGTCTGACCCCCTGGACCAGAAGTTACAAACAGTTGTGAGTTGTCATGTGGGTGCTGGGACTCAAACCCCGGGTTGTTTGGAAGAGCAGCCATTGCTCTTAACTGCTGAGCCATCTCTCTAGCCCTGAGGGATCTTTTCAACTCAAGGCTATTACTAATCATGCTGATGACAAATATGTACATTACATTTGTCCTGGATTTAAAATTTATGCTACAGTGCCAATGAGACGGTTCAACTGGCAAAGCTGCTTGCTGCCCAATGATGCAAGCCTTCTTTCCAACCTGAAGTTGGCTCCCAGAGCCCACATAAAAATGGAAGCAGAGAACCAATTCCACAAAGCTGACTGCAAAAGCTGTGACCTCCATACACATTCCATGGCATGAACATGCACACACACACACACACACACACACACACACACACAAATAAAAAGTTGTTATTATTAGTTTTTTGAGACAGTGTTTCTCTGTGTAGTCTTGGAACTAGCTCTGTAGACCAGGCTCGCCTCAAACTCACAGAGATACAGCTACCCTTGCCTCTCAAGTGTTGGGATCAAAGGCTTTTGCCACCATGCCTAGCTTCTAATATTTTCTTATGGCAAAAATTCATAACTACAGGCTCTGTCATTGAGCTATCATCTTCCATTTTGGTAATGTCATATACTTTCACTTACTTTTTTCCTATCCCTTTTAAGTGTTTTAAGTGGTAAATCTAGGAGCAGTTGAAAGATGACAACTGCTTTTGAGATTAAAGAACTACAGGAACGTCTGGGAGACATTTAGGTCACTCCGGGGGTAAGAGGTGATGGAACTCAGTCTGCTCGTCACAAACAATCTGAGCTGATGCTGAAAGAAAACCTTTCCTCCCTCCCCCCCCCACGCCCCAAAGAATTCTCTGGGTGATATAGAAATAATTAAATTATGTGGCAAACAGTATGTTGTCCTTAAGTGACAAAAAAAAAAAAAAAAAAAAAAAAAAGCAGGGAGACAAAGCTGTTAATCCACTCTTTCTATTATTTAGAGAGGCAATCTAGACACTGATTAGATCTGCTGGGAAATTTGAACCCAAACACTGAAGTCAACCTTCAGAAAAGTTACTCGCCTAGAGTCTCAATAACAATGGGGTAATGGAGTATGCAGAGCTAGCTGTTTGCCAAGGTGACAGAGGAAGTGGCACGGCCACTGAGACACCTAGTGGTGACAATCTTCACTGCACTATTACGGTTTACCAGTTGGGCCCCAGCTGGATTCACTTCTTGACAAGAAGAACTGAATGGCGAATTTGGAAGCTTAGGTGCCCTCTTTCTTTGCCCCAAACTGTACCCAAACCAAGTAATTTCAGGTGTTCATTGGGTGAATGAAACTCCAAAGACACAAGCCAATACATCTGAAAAAGAATGGCCTGAGGAAAGTTGAGAGAATTACAAAGTTAAATTAACAAGAGAGAATTACAAAGTTAAATTAACAAGCAATGACTGATGTTGGGTTTTCACAAGCCCTCCGGGTTCTGCTGAAGATGCAAATTTAGTTAATTGAATTAATATTCACTAGCAAGCAAAACTGTGTTTCATCAAGCATATTATTCCCATCCCTTAACCTTCTAGGCCTCATAAAAACTCAAACCAGAGGATAATTATAACGTTCATGTATTGTAATTACAGGGTTTGAGTGGTCATCTCACCTGCATTCAGAGTGCTACAAGGCGGAAGCTCTGCTTCCTGCCACTCAAGAACAATCACGCACCACTACAGAGCTAGTTCCAGGACAGTCAATGCTACACAAAGAAACCCTGCCTTAAAAAAAGCAAAACAAAACAAAAAACCAAACTTGAGCCAGAGCAATAGCTCAGAGTGGAAACACCTACCATAAAGCTGCATCTCCCGAGATCAGTTTCCCCAGGACCCATGTGCTGGAAGAAGAAGAGAGAGAATTGACTCCCACAAGTTGTTCCCTGACCTCCAAAAGCATTCTGTGGCACACAGATGCATATACACAACTACACAAAATAAATAAATGAACACACACACAAGGAACACAAAACCACCAGAAGGACGCTTAGTCACTGCCCTCATGTTCACATACACATTTACCACTGTGTCTACACTGTTAACACGAGTGACTGTTAGAAGAACTAAATCCGGGCTGGCCACATGCCTGTAATCCCAGCACTTGGAAGGCAAACCAAGAGGCTGGTGGCTATGGCACACTGTGCCCACTCTCACATTGGTACTGCAGGTTTGTGTACACTATCTGGGACATCTGGAGGACTGTGAGCATATCAGGAAGAGGAAGGAAGAGGAAAATCTTGAGTGTCTCCAGGAGAGGAGATCATCTAACTGAGTGCAAGGCAGGCTTTGTTGGTACAAACCCATGAACCATTCTGGTGTCTTTATGGGTTTTGTCTTATTGGTCCGTGATCATGCTGATGCTGATGTCCTTATAGGCTGGTGGTCCTATGCTGTGATGCCGTGCCAGGTTTTTTGGAACACAAGGCTAAACAATGTCTGTAAGATGTCAGCATATCCACTGCTTTTCTGCTTTTCTTCTCTCATAAAGTGGGACCTGTTGGGTCCCTTGAGGACAGGCCTTTGCACCCCCACTTGATGTTTTTGGACTCTTGTGGATGGTTATTCTGAAAACAAGAACAAAACAACCTTGTTTTCAGCAATGTTTCTAAAGATGTTTACCCTGTTTGATGAGCTTCTGGCTTTTTCTGGTTCGGCCTCCCCTGCTGAGGGCTATATATACTGTGTGAGAAAGTGAGCTAAAGGCTTGTCTGCAGAACCTGAAGTTATGTTGTATGTTAAAGAAGAACTACAGTTGCTGTGATGGCGCGGCAGGACCTATTAACATAAACACACCAATATCCAGTAGGGGGTAATGATGTTGAACGAAACTGGGTCTAGTCTGTCTTCCAATTGCTTTGTATCTCTTGTTCTGCAGGGTCATCCAGCCTTGTTGAGACCTAAGTGGCTTACACAATCTAATCTGAGTAGTTTTTTTTTTTTTTTTTTTTTGGATTTTTTCGAGACAGGGTTTCCCTGTAGTTTCTAGAGCCTGTCCTGGAACTAGCTCTTGTAGACCAGGCTGGCCTCGAACTCAGAGATCCGCCTGCCTCTGCCTCCCGAGTGCTGGGATTAAAGGTGTGCGCCACCACGGCACGGCTTAATCTGAGTAGTTTTGATTCAGTAGAATAAAGAAGTCTGAGACAGAATCTCACGTAGCCAAGTTTGTTCTTGAATGCAATTTGTACAGAGGATTATCTTAAACTTCGGCTCCTCCTGCATCCACTTTAATACCCGGCAGCGCAGATATGCACCACCATGCTTGTTTTTATGTAGTGTTGGGGATTGAACCACAAATGTTAGGTGAGCACACTGAGCCACATTCCCAGCCCCAAATAAAGATAATTTTTGCCCTCCCATAAATATTTAAAAATTATTATCTTCATGCTAGGCATGGTGGCAGATGCCATCTTGACACTCTTTTAAAAAGAGTCTTGTTACATAGGCCCTGGCTGGTCTAGAATTATGTGGCTCAGGCTGTCCTTGAATTTGCAGTGACTCTCCTAAAATTCCTGGGTGTTTGGATTATAGGCATTAACTGCCATCCCCGTTTATTTCCTCAATTTGCTTTAAATTTAAATCGGAAGACAAACATTCTTCTAAGAAGTTTCACAAAGTATCTGTGATGTGCTGATTACCCTTTTCAGACTCAACGCCTTTTGTCATTCAGGCTAGAACACGTGGGTGACTTTAGAGGTCCCTGTATTTGTGTTCATTATTTTGAGACAGGGTCTCTCTTTGTAACTTTGACTGGCCTAGCCAGCTGTCCTCTGATCTCCATATGCATGGTGAGCACGCGCATACACACACACACACACACACACACACACACACACACACTCTCTGCAAATTGTAAAAGGACAAAGGACAAAACAAAGCAAAATTTAATGTGACAATTTAAGGATCTGTGGAGGCAGGAGAATTGTTGGAATCATTTTATCAGGTTAGCGTGGACCAGAAAACAAGGGTTTTGTTGGGTTTGTTTTGTTGTTGTTGTTGTTATTGTTGTTTTTCAAGACAGGGTTTCTCTGTGTAGCCTTGGAGCCTTGACCTGGAACTTGCTCTGTAGACCAGGCTGGCCTCAAAACTCAGAGAGATCCACCTGCTTTTGCCTCCCAAGCCCTGGGATTTAATGCATGTGCCCACTGCCTGGCGACTGGGAATTTTTTAAGAAGACATTCATGCTGTGGGTCCATCTATATATGGACATGTGTGCACAGCAGAGGACATCCTGACCTGCAGTTGGTTCTCTCCGTTCGCCGAGTGTGTTGGAGTGATTGAACTCAAATCATCAGGCTTGGTACCGGGAACCTGTATCTGAACTAACCAAGTTGCTGGCCCAACGCTGAGGGATTTGGGGACTTTTAAGGAATAGGGATACTGACAATTGGTTGTTTTCATACTGATGCTTATCAATACTGTCATATCCTATAAAATTTAGATTTTTGTTTTAGTGGAGCTAAGGATTGGACCTAGAGTCTCAAAGTAGAAAAGGGCTTGCAAGCTAGGCAAGCACTAAAGAGTTTTGTCTTTAACTCTCCATAATTTTTTTCCCCTAGTCTCACTGTGTAGCTCTTGATGGTCTGGAACTCACTATGTGGATCAGGCTGGTCTCCAGTTTACAGAGATTCACATACTTTTGCCTCTTGAGTCTTGCAATTATAGCATACCTAACATAATATATAATATTGTGGCTTTTTTTCTGTTTTTCAAGACAGGATTTCTCTGTTAACAGTCCTGGTTGTCCTAGAACTAGCTCTTGTAGACCTCAGGCTGGCCTCGAACTCACAGAGTGCTGGGATTAAAGGCGTGTGCCACCACTGCCCAGCATGTAACTTTGGCTTTTTGAAAGCGGGTCTCACTAAGTAGCCCTGGCTGTCTTGGAACATGATGTGTAAATGATGCTGGCTATGAGCCTCTAGCTTTAACCACCTAAATTTTGGAATTACAGAGTGTCATCCCAGCCAACTAATGGCTATTTTATTTTTTTGAGACAGTGTTTCTCTATGTAGCCCTCAATGTTCTGAAACTCTCTACATAGACCAGGCTGGTGTCTTAACTCACATAAATATACTTTCCTCTGCCTCTTAATAACGGGATTAAAGTCATGTGCCAGCCGGGCGGTGGTGGCGCACGCCTTTAATCCCAGCACTTGGGAGGCAGAGGCAGGCGGATCTCTGTGAGTTCGAGGCCAGCCTGGTCTACAAGAGCTAGCTCCAGGACAGGCTCTAAAAAAGCTGCAGAGAAACCCTGTCTCGAAAAACCAAAAAAAAAAAAAAAAAAGAAAGAATAAAGTCATGTGCCACCACCCCGGCTCTCACCCAACTAATTTTCAAAGTCATTTATCTGTTCATGAAATGTTAAGTGGAGAGAATAAAAAGAAAAAAATCTCAATCAATCTGGTGGTTTCATGCCTTTAGTCCCAGCACTTGGGAGAAAGAGGGAGGCAGATTTCTGACTTTGAGGCCAGCCAGCCTGGTCTACTGAGCCAGGACAGCCAAGGCTACATACAGGAATTCTGTCTCGAAAAAACAAAACCAACAGAAAAACTTATGCTACTCTCTCATGATTTGTGTTTTAAAATTATTACTGTATACACACATGTAGTAATACCTATCTCTTTCACCCCTATGTAGGCATTAAACTGAGCCTTCTGCATGTCAAGAAAGCTGTAACCACAAAGACTGTGTCCTAAGCTCTCTAACCCAGTTTTCATCTTTGACATAGAATGCATTTGCTTAAGCCTAATGGCAAATTTTATATAGTACTATAACAAACGTGTTCCCATTTTTCTTTTCTTTTTTTTTTTTTTGACGTTTCATGTGGCACAAGCTGGCTTCAAACTGAATGTAGGTGATAATGTAGAGATAAACAAACTCCTGATCATTCTGATTCCATCTCCCAAGTGATGGGCTCACATGCCAAACTTGATAGCCTCCGATGGGTTTTTTTTTTTTTTTTTTTTTGGTTTTTCGAGACAGGGTTTCTCTGTAGCTTTGGAGCCAACCGACTCCGATGGGGTTTGAATTAAATAAAATCTTTGTGGTTAAACTCTGTGAGATTTTTCTCTAACTTCATTGGCCCGGCACAAAGAAGAGTTAGATAGCAGGTGTTCAATTTATAACTTTGAACTAGTGAACAACTTCTTCTGGACAAGAATAGCGGACTGCTCAAAGAAGAATAAAAGAGCCGGGACATTTGATTTCACGGGGAAGTTGCGAGGCATGCCCATTCAAATTTCTTCCAACAAATCACAGAGGCGTATTCACAACTCCTTATCCCTTCATAGGTCAAATAGAAACCTTAGCCCCTCTCTTCCTCCCGCCTCTCTCGAGGGAGCCAATAGGGAGGATTAACGGGCCATCATCAAGCACTGTACTTGCTATTGGCTGAGCGAACTGTCAATCTAGGGAAGGCGGGCCAAACTGAACTGGCCTATTTAAGAAGAGGACAAAGGCGGCGCGCAGCTTGTGTCGTCCGCCATTTTGTGAGAAGCAAGGTGGCATCCACGTTCCCCGAGCGACTTCTCCGCTTCTGCCTCAACCGCCCCTTGACTGCAGCTATGTCTCGGGATCGGTTCCGGAGTCGCGGCGGTGGCGGTGGCGGCTTTCACCGGCGCGGAGGAGGCGGTGGCCGCGGCGGCCTCCATGACTTCCGCTCACCGCCGCCCGGCATGGGCCTCAACCAGAACCGCGGCCCCATGGGCCCGGGGCCTGGCGGCCCGAAGCCACCGATCCCGCCTCCGCCTCCGCACCAGCAGCAGCAGCAGCCTCCGCCGCAGCAGCCCCCGCCGCAGCAACCCCCGCCGCACCAGCAGCCGCCGCCGCACCAGCCGCCCCATCAGCAACCCCCGCCTCCGCCGCAGGACTCGTCCAAGCCCGTCGTCCCTCCAGGCCCCGGCGCTGCGCCCGGAGTGAGCCCTGCGCCGCCTCCCGCCGGCTCGGCCCCGCCCGCCAATCCCCCGGCCTCCGGCGCCACGCCGGGCCCGGGTCCCGCTCCGACTCCGCCGCCCGCCGTCACATCCACTGCCCCCGGACCGCCTCCGCCATCGACGCCGACCAGCGGAGTGGCGACCACCCCGCCACAGACCGGCGGCCCTCCGCCTCCGCCCGCCCCCGGCGCCGGGCCCGGGCCTAAGCAAGGCCCAGGCCCGGGCCCAGGCGGCCCGAAAGGCGGCAAGATGCCTGGTGGGCCTAAGCCCGGAGGTGGCCCGGGCATGGGCGCTCCCGGTGGCCACCCGAAGCCACCTCACCGGGGTGGCGGGGAGCCCCGCGGTGGCCGCCAGCACCACCCGCCCTACCACCAGCAGCACCACCAGGGGCCCCCTCCCGGCGCGCCGGCAGCCCGCCCAGAAGAAAAGATATCCGACTCAGAGGTGAGTAATTCCACGAGCGAGCGGTCCGTTCCCCTAAGATGGCGGCGCCTTCCTACCCTCGGCGTTTTTCCCCCCCCCCCCCCGCCACCCTCCCCCCCGCCCGCGGCAGCCCCGACCTCCATTTTGTTCCCTGCCGGAAGCGCGCCTGCGCATGCTCGCGAAGGCGGGGCTGAAGCCCGGCGGGGAAAGTAGTTTGCGTGGGGATTGGCTTCCACCGGGAATGCTCATCGGGTGGGTAGCTGTTCGCTTCGCGGTGGGATGCTGGAAGCAGGCTGTCCTTTGGGAACGTTCTAGTGTAATTTCAGTGATGTTGGAGAGGACTGGGCAGTTGAGCGCAGTTCCCGTCTTCGTTTTATTCTTAGATTTATTTGTTGACGTCAGCATTTCTTGTTGATTGGCATTTGCTGGTGAAGGCGGGTGTCTTTAAAGCAGTTTGTATGATCACGGCTTCTTTCTGATGGTAGAGCTGGAGGTCCTGTTGGGTCCCCAAATAAGCTACAACCTCGCAGTGCTTGTATGGAAAAAAGGAATCGTTACTAATGAGTGATATGGCCTATTTGGGACAACCAGAATTGGGTTTGTTTGTGTTTTCTGCTTTGGTGTCTTAATTACAGTTTTCTTCATTAGGGATTTAAAGCCAATTTATCTCTCTTGCGGAGGCCCGGAGAAAAAACTTACACACAACGCTGTCGTTTATTTGTGGGGAACCTACCTGCTGATATCACAGAGGATGAGTTCAAAAGACTGTTTGCTAAATACGGAGAACCCGGAGAAGTTTTTATCAACAAAGGCAAAGGGTTCGGGTTCATTAAACTTGTGAGTGTTTTTGGTTGTCGTTTACATAACGTACTAGAAAAAAGTGCTAATTCACTTTTACTTCTGTAAACGCTTGAAGGCTTGGTATTAAATGGAAAGAATTAATTGGCCTTTAAGTTTTTCATCGTTGATACAGATCAGTATAGTGTGTATTGGGAAAAAGAAGCAAAGACAGAACTTTGGCCCTCGGGATGCTGGGAGGGGCTGCCAGAAGACGATGCTTCAGTTGAGTTTTAGAAATAGGAAGAGTATTACACATTCATTGGACATTGCTAGGTTTGGAACGGTTTACAATGTTTCTGATATTTACAGGAATCTAGAGCCTTGGCTGAAATCGCCAAAGCTGAACTTGATGATACTCCCATGAGAGGTAGACAGCTTCGGGTTCGCTTTGCCACACATGCTGCTGCCCTTTCTGTTCGGAATCTTTCACCCTATGTTTCTAATGAACTGTTGGAAGAAGCCTTTAGCCAGTTTGGTCCTATTGAAAGGGCTGTTGTAATTGTGGATGATCGTGGAAGATCTACAGGGAAAGGGATTGTTGAATTTGCTTCAAAGCCAGCAGCAAGAAAAGCATTTGAAAGATGCAGTGAAGGCGTTTTCCTACTGACAACGTAAGTTGTCTTTTGTATCGTTTTGGGGGATAGGTAAAATAAGGTTGGAAGGAAGTTAAGGTGAGGAATCATTTTTGTTACTAGGACTCCTCGCCCAGTCATTGTGGAACCTCTTGAACAGTTAGATGATGAAGATGGTCTTCCTGAAAAACTGGCCCAGAAGAATCCAATGTATCAAAAGTAAGACTTTTTGGTACTCAAAAGAGAAGTTAGTACTTTTATAATTCTGCTTAGAAATTTTTTTTTTTTTTTTTTTTTTGCTGTGTATCTCTAGTTGGAGTAGAAATCTTTTATGTAGGCCAGACTGACCAAAACCTTGACCAAATCAAATCCTGATTTCTGTCTCCCAAGTGCTGGGATTATAGGTGTGAGCCATTAAGCCAACTTTTAGGACTATTTTTTACAGTGTTGCTTGAGTATGCTTAATACATATGTCTGGCTTAGACAGATTTGGGGGGGGATTTAGGGTGGAATAGCTCTGGGTTTTTGGAAACAGGTTTCTCTGTAGCCTTGACTGTAAAAAGACCAGGCTGGCCTCAAACCCAGAAATCCACCTGTCTCTGCATTCTAGAATGCTGGGATTAAAAGGCTGTGCCAAGACAGGCAGAATTTAAAGTTGTTGGGTTATTTTTAAGTACATTCACATATGATCCAGACATATGCTTAAAATGCATGAGATCTGCTTGGTGTTGGTGGGAAAATAAGCCTGTGTGACAGAAAATGGGGAAGGTGGTGTTTCTTTCCTACTGTGTCTTTTAATTTTTTTAAATTTAGACTTATGACCTCCCGTAGACCAGACTGGCCTAGAACTTATACACCATCATGCCTTTATGTTATATCATAACTTACTCCTTGATTCGATACAATTTAGATAAATAATTCATGGTTACATTTATATCTGTTTTAGGAGGCAAGTTCCAGGCCAGCCAGGGCCAATGAGACTTGGTCTCAAAAAAAGTTGGAGATTATAAAGAAGGTGGTATAAAACTAAGCAGAGGGCTCAGTGTTGACAGAAACCCTTTTTTAAGCACTGCTTACAAAGTACATTTAGTTGTTTTTTGTTTTTGTTTTTTGAGACAAGGTTTCTCTAGCTTTGGAGCCTGTCTTGGAACTAGCTCTTGTATACTAGACTGGCCTCAAACTCCCAGAGATCTGCCTGCCTCTGCCTCCCGGGTGCAGGGATTAAAGGTGTGCGCCACTACCGCCCATTTAGTTTTTAATTAATGTGTGTGGATGTTTTGCCTGCATGTATGTCTGTGCACCTTGTGTGCCTGGTTTCCAAGGAGGCAAGAAGAGGGTGTCATATAGCCTTGTGGATGCTAGGAAGCAAACATGGGTCCCTTGGAGCAAGAGCTGTGCTTTTTTACTGCTGAGCCATCTTTCCAGCCCCTTTAACCATAGCATTCTAATTTAAGTTGTGTGTTTCTTAACATAGTGGAGCCGAGTTGCAAGTAGGGGATCTTTACAATAATATAGGAAAGGATCCTGTGTTGTGTTTCTTTGTCTGTCCTTGGTACTGGGGATCAAGTCCAGGGCATTGTACATTATGTTAAATGCTTATACAAGTGCTTTACTACTGGGCCTATATATGCTTACAGGTACTTAAGGTTTTTCAAGTCAGAGTTTCTCTGTAGTTCTGGCTGTTTTGGAACTCAGATCTGCTTTTTTTGTCTCCCCAAGTGCTGGGATTAAATAAAGGTCTAGTTTAAGGTTTTGATTTTTTTTTTTTTAAAGGAAGCCAGGTAATATTACATTCTCATTGGCTTTATATAAACTTTGCTTTGTCAGGGAGAGAGAAACACCTCCTCGTTTTGCTCAACATGGCACATTTGAGTATGAATATTCTCAACGATGGAAGTCCTTAGATGAAATGGAAAAACAGCAAAGGGAACAAGTTGAGAAAAACATGAAAGATGCGAAAGATAAATTGGAAAGTGAAATGGAAGATGCCTACCATGAGCATCAAGCAAATCTTTTGCGCCAAGGTAAAAAAGCTTCAGAATTTTACTAGCAAGGATCAATTGACATTTTGAAATGGCCAGAGCCTCACTAACATGAATCTAAAAATATTAATTCCCAATGCTTAGATTTGATGAGACGCCAGGAAGAATTGAGGCGCATGGAAGAACTTCACAGTCAAGAAATGCAGAAACGTAAAGAAATGCAGTTGAGGTATAGTGTTAAATTCAGCCTTCACTTCTACCTTGTAGACAAAATGTACTAAGTGCACGCTTGCATTAGGAAAGCTTATTCTTTCAGGATGCTGCTTTCTGTAGGTAGTTATGTTATATAGACTTTGAAACTTATATTTAACCTACACTTTGTAAAATTACCACTCTTTTTGAAAGAAGTCATTGCATCGCGGCACTAGCTCGACATCCCATTCCCTCTGCCTTTGCTTTCGAGCACTCTGTTTAAAGGCAACAGTCACTACTACACCTTGCTAGCCTCTTAAGTATAAATTGTAAAGGTAGAGATGAAACTTTATGCACCTGAAAAACATTTGTAGGCAAGAGGAGGAACGGCGTAGAAGAGAGGAAGAGATGATGATACGCCAGAGAGAGATGGAAGAACAAATGAGACGCCAACGAGAAGAAAGTTACAGCAGGATGGGCTACATGGACCCAGTAAGTCTTGTGTTGTAGCCTAATTGGAGCTGTCTGTGGAGCCTAGCCTGTAGGTACTGATGAGCATAAAAAAAATCTACTCATTGTAAATGTATCTCTTGGTGCAGCTGTCTTGTATTGTGTGGTATTGGATCACATTTCATGGAATTTTGTTTGTTTGGATTTTTTGTTATTTCTTTCTTTGTGTGACAGCTCTGACTTCTAATTTACAGAGGTCCACCTGCCTTGACTCCCCAGTGCTGGGATTAAAAGCATGCACCACCTCTATTTAACTCACTGGAGGTTTTTTTTTTTTTTAAAGATTTATTTATTATGTATACAACATTCTGCCTCCATGTATGCCCGCATGCCAGAGGAGGGCGCCATATCTCAGTACAGATGGTTGTGAGACACCATGTGGGGGCTGGGAATTGAACTCAGGACATCTGGAAGAGCAGCCAGTGCTCTTAACCACTGAGCCATCTCTCCAGCCCCTCTCCTTTGTTTTGATAGTCTAACCAGTTTTCAGGACACTTGTATACTACAATCAAATAGAAAAACATGCTTTTTTTGAGGCAAGGTCTTGCTGTGTAGCTGTGGCTGGCCTGAAATTCTCTATGTATTTTAAGTTGGTGTCAAACAGTGATCTACCTGACTCTGTCTTCCAAGTGTTGGAGTTTGTGACTCCCAAGCCCACATAAATTTCTTGTGATGTAGGTTTCACATATAAGTAAGAGTTATTTTTTTCCCTCCCGCAGAGAGAGAGAGACATGAGAATGGGTGGTGGTGGAACAATGAACATGGGAGGTAAGTGAGAGAACCAAATTAAGGGCATAACCCTGAGCAACAGTATTCTGTTGTTATAATCACTGTTTTTGTTTCCTAGATCCCTATGGTTCAGGAGGCCAGAAATTTCCACCTTTAGGTGGTGGTGGTGGCATAGGCTATGAAGCTAATCCTGGAGTTCCACCAGCAACCATGAGTGGTTCCATGATGGGAAGCGACATGGTAATGTATCCTGTGGGATATAGTACAAAGGAAATTCTTAATTTCATGACTTAAGTATTTTTCCTCTCCCTTTTCTCTCTTTTTAAGTAGCTGACTGGACTTTTAGTTCCCCCACCGTGTAACTATATACAATACTGAGGACTACTTTGGCAATGTAGAACTATGTGTGTGGTAACCGAAACAGATCTGGTTGCCAACAAGGAGTCAATGCTGTTGTATGTGGAGTTATCTTTGGCAATAAGTAGATAGGTGTTTTCCATTTTATTGTCTGTGCACTATTGAGCCTCCAGTGCATGGCATATCCAAATTTTAGATTCTAGATATGGTTTTTCTTTGTCCAAGTGAGAAAAATGGCACAGTGCCATTCTTCTAGCTGGTATTTGCCATAAGTAGGAATCAGTCAAACTCAAGGCTTTTGTATAGCCTTAAGCATGTTAGAGTCACAGGTAGGACTTTGGCCTGTAATTGGTGTGGTTTCTATTTCTAGCCCATGAAAAAGAACTTGTCTAGTGTTTTGACTCGTCGTATCCCATCTGTTGGGTCTCTCTGTAGGTAACATCTAAAAGAAACTGATGTTTCTACTTTGCTACAGGGTAGCAAAAGTCAGCAGTAATTCAGGCATACTGATTGTGTGCATTCGTTCTGAACCCCTTGATGCAATCTTTATTTCTCTATTGAGTTAGCCTGTCAGGTGCTTTACAACAGCAAAGTGAATTCTGGTGTGAGTGGCTATACAGTAGAGTGCTACTTAGGGAACTGGATTTTGGTGGGAATAAAATTTTGCAACTAAATTGAATCTAAATAATTCACCAGTAGACTTTTGTCACAAAGGAGCTTCATTTCATAGCTCAGGACATATTTTCTAAGTAGGTTTTAGTGTGAGACCTCATTTAAAACCTGACTAAGTTTTCTTGAACATTTTAAGTTAGCTTTATAAATGGTTGGATATAGTGCTGTTAGGTCTCATCAAATATAATTAACATTTTGGCCTTTCTAGAAGGCACAAGGTGTATATATCAAATTTGTTGACTAGTTTAACTTGTATTCTTTAAGTTCTGTCTAGAAGGAGGTTTATATTTTTAACAACTTAGGAGTTTTTACTTAGCTTTTGCAGTATAACTCTGAAGCCTCAATTTTATAGCTTTTTAGCTCTTATAGAAGCCATATAGTTTTGAAGATTATTTTTCAAAAGTATCAGATCGAAAGTAGTCTGTTCAAGCAGTTCTGTAGTGTTTTAAGTTGGTAGGAACAATTAAAGCCCTGGTGTATTCTTTATTTTTATTTTTTATTTTCAGTAATGACCAGTAACTGGGTTATTTTGAGTAGAATTGTAATGGAATGCATGTAGGGTTCTCTTGTTAGGATATGTGGGTTTTACTTTACTTGTTTAAAGTGAAAGTCCCTAAAACTACATGGAGTAGTGAAGTCACTCTGCTTTATTGCAGTCACCCTAGCTTGGTGATAGGTTTGGGAGATAACCTAAAACATGGAATCATAGCAAAGTGACAGTGCACTCCAAAACTAGGAAAAAGTTGGACTTTTGAATTGGTGGGCTGTATATTGTGTTTGTAACAATGCAGAAAGAAACATACTGTGCATGTCAGGGTCTGGTTTCTAGTGATGGTTCTGAAGTGTGATGTGCTGGGAGACTGGCAACATGAGTTTTTGATGAAGGTACTGTTCCGGTTAAGTAAAAAAATCCATTAGGTGCTATTTTTGTGCTTTTTCTTTTGTAGTCTGGTAGCATTTTATTAAGCTTCATTTCAACCTTTTAAGATTTCTGCAGCTTTGCAGATGTGTCTTAAGATCTTGAAAAGCACAAGGTTTCTTATGCAGCACATGCCACTAACTGGTGAGTAGGTTCTTGTCACTTCGCTGAGTGAGTTGCCTTTTTTTTGTCTGATTGGGCTTGTTAGGCTTGGAGATCATTTTCTGTTCATACCTGGACAAGTTTTCAGCGGATTAATCTGATGTGAATTTCTTAGAACTCATTTTGGAATGGGTTTTCACATCTGCACTAATTCTTAAATTTTTTAGCACTACAGGGAAGATCTATTCTTTGAAACAGGTGTATGAGAATGGCTCAAGTGGGAACATACCACAAGGCATGTATTATCGTAAACTAATTTTCAAATTACCCTTTTTTCCTTTCTATGTTCCCGGTACCTGTGGATCGACTCATTGGTGATTGTATCGACGAACGTTGACTACGGAACCTTCTAAAATATTTACTTAACACACATGGACATCAACTACATTTAATGAACTGTTAATTTACTGTTCCAATAGCGTACTGAGCGCTTTGGGCAGGGAGGTGCGGGTCCTGTGGGTGGACAGGGTCCTAGAGGAATGGGTCCCGGAACTCCAGCAGGGTACGGTAGAGGGAGAGAAGACTATGAAGGGCCAAACAAGAAACCCCGATTTTAGATCTCTAGGCTTTCATTCCAGTTTGTTTTTGTCTTTTCTTGTTTAGATACCACTTTTAAATTCTTGCATTTTAGTAAGAAAGCTACCTTTTTATGGATGTTAGCAGTTTATTGACCTGATATTTGTAAATGGTCTGTTTGGGCAGGTAAAATTATGTAACGCAGTGTTTGCAACAGGAGAAAAAAATTCTTTTTATTTACTTTTTTTTAAAAACTGTATAATGTTTCTCAAGTTAATGGCAGTGTACCTTGTGCCACTGAATTTCCAAAGTGTACCATTTTTTTTTACTGTGCTTCGAATAAATAGAAAAATAGTTATAATTTTGATCTTCAACTTTGCCATTCATGCTTCTATGCACATTTATAGGCTAGGTATTCCACTTGAAAAGCATGAGCGTGTCTAGGCCTTTGAGTGGCATATGCCATTTCTGGGAAATGTATCTGGAGGCTAAGTATTGCTTTCTGCAAATGGTGTTCTCCCCCTTTCCTTGTTTTAAAAAGAAATGCATATTAAAGTAGTTAGGATTTCTTTGGCATTATAGGAAGCAAGCTGGTGCTAAACATTTTTAAATGGTTATTTTAGAAAAGTTGAACTGTAAATCTTAATTCAGGAACATGTATTAAGATTATGGAATGGGTATAAACTACTGGTAGTGAGAGAAAGGGAGTTTGGTTAAACGATCCCTTATGGCCCTATCTATGATCCTTTCCTTGGAAGCTTTTGAAAATGGAAAGATCATCTTGTTGCATTTCCCCTACTGTTTTGTTTTAAACGAATAAATCCCAAGCCCTACAATTGGCTTGTATTGAACTTTTGCATTTGAATTAAAGATTGTTAAACATGAAGCCTTTCATGTATTACTTCAAGTGATTTAAAAGATTGGGATTTAGTCTGAAGAGTTAAGAGTTAGTTAACTATAAGGTAGGTTTAGCCTTATTTACTCTTTAACATACACCTCCTATGCTACTTCTATTGAGCAAAATCTGTAGTCTGAAAAAAATTACTGGTTCTCTTTTAAGAGCTAGTTGACTGTTAAAAAGTAGGACTGCCAATAACCATTCTAACTATGGAGTTGACCTGACCTGTTTTTATATCATTCTTTTTAACGTAGTACTAAATCTGGAGAGAGTTGCTCAGGCTACATAGTATAAATACTCTTTCCTCCCACTGTAAGCTTGGGGGTGTTTCTATGATGTTAGTTGTCAACTTCATTGAATTTCTCATTAGAACAAGAGACTTTCTGACTTGATAATAATAAAGTAGATTGTTTACTCTGTTGTCTTTGAGTATAATGGGAGCTTGATTTTCTTCCCCGTGTAAATATGTTATGAGGAAAATCTAATAGTACGTAAAGTAATTGAATGGCTTGGCTCTGTTCTTAGTTACATTTCCATTCAACTCTATACATTATAGAACTTTCACTATGAAATGTCTTCATCCTTTTCACCTCTATCCTTGGTGCTAATTGGCAAAAGAAATTCTAAATCACTTGCTGAGGTTGAGTATTGTGGTTGAGTACAAAAGGAGACCTATTGTGAAAACAATTGAGTACTTTATGAATAGGAAAATACTGTAATTCTTAAAAGTTAACACTAGTGGATTATAAGAAGGATGCCACCAAATGGTTTTATGATTGACAGGTATGTGGTGTATTAGGAGAGAAAATCTCCTTAAGAAATACATTCATTTTTCTTTACCAGTACACTTGGAAATAGGTAGTTCCATCATAATTTTAGCACTCGGAAAGTTTTTGGCCCAAGTGAAGTTAACAATTGATGGTACATAAAGGTTTTCTGTACGGAAACAAAGGTCTGGATTTGAAAGGAGGTCATTTAGTTGAATTGTATAGTAGGGACCATAATAATGAGAAAATCGAGGGGTGTTCATGGGACACCCATTGAGGGTGAATTCGAATGTATGTGGGTGGGGGCTGGAGGGGAAATGGGTAAATCTGCCTATAAAATTAATGTTTCAGTTTATTTTTCAGATTACATGCCTTTCTTTATAAGGGATGCTGGCACAGACCCCTAAAATAAGCTTTTGGTAGTAGTATACCTTTGAAGAGTGGTGAAGGATGCGTAAAGGATAATTTCCTGAGGTTGTGGCTTTTGATAGCCTTTATTGTGGGATGTAGAGTTGCTAAACAGTGTTTAGCAGATAAGGTTGCATGGTGTCAACCAACATTGACTTTGATCAGTGTACCAAGGGTTGTAAACTACTGAGACTTACAACAAGTCTTACATGTGATGGTTTTAGCCTAAGAGTGAATTTAAATCAACTTGAGCAGTTGAACCAAAAACTTAGGGTGGGAGGGGGAGATAATAGGATGTATTTTAGACATTTTCTCTTGGAAAAAATCACCTGCCCCTATTTCCTCCTTAACTTCCTCAAAATTATGTTTGTAGGATACAATCGAAAATTTTTCTCCTTTTAAAAAAGTTTCATTCTCAGCAGAGAGGTGGTGGCGCACGCCTTTAATCCGAGTATTCGGGAGGCAGAGGCAGGTGGATCTATGTGAGTTTGAGGCCAACCTGGTCTACAAGAGCTAGTTCCAGCAAAACTAAGACTGCAGAGAAGCCCTGTCTCAACTCCTCCCCCACCCAAAAAGTTTTATTCTCTAAGACAATAATAAATTTGATAGGCATGCTATAAGCTGGACCCATTGACATACATTATGTGGTGAGAGCATATTCTCTTGTCCCTAGGACAGTAAGTTCCTAAGTACATTAAAACCCACCACTCTTTATGTGTGTTGTACCACTAATACAAACAGATAATCTGGGAAAACTGTAGTGATAAACCTGTGAAGTTCTTACAAGTGGCATAGCATGGCAGATAAAAATTTTAGGTATTTGGCTTGGGCAAGCCACAAAGTTGTGGCGGAATGTTTTGTGGTGTTCTTGGACTGCAATTGTGCACTATTAAAGTAGTGGCCTGCTACATAACTGCGTTTAGCCAGCATTTCTGCAGTGCGTAACTGTGAGGAACGTAGTACCGCAAATGGCAATGGACATTAGGACCCGGATGTAGTATTCCTGCTTGCTCCAAGATTCTCATTGCCGACTGCATACAGGTAGGTAACAAGCAATATAATCTAACTTGGTGACTTGCTATGTGCTTTTATTCAGTGGGCATTCTGACATCACACTTCTGACAGTGAAATTACAGTGCAGCACCTGATACTTGTATGATAAGCTAGGTTAATCCAAAATCGGTGTGGGTTTAGATCTGTAATTTGTTAGGAAGAATTCAGTGTTGTTTGAGATCTCAGAAAAAAATGCAAACTTGAATCTGGTGTGTCTTGAAGTTTTGTGGATTTCTTTAGTTACATTGTAACTGAAGATAAAATGGAACACATCTGGTGGTGGGGGAGGGAAACAAACCATACTTGACCTGGGGTGCTCATAGCACCTTGGAGAAGACTTGTAGTATGTGACAATTTAGTGGCAAAACTTGGTCTCCCATTGGTCAGCAATGTCTAATTCCATGATGCAATCCTTGTAATTTGTTTTGCAAGTTGAATAAGACTAAATAAATGACACAGGGTCGGGGGGTGGGTTTTTTTTCTGGGTTTTAATTTTTGTTTCTTTTTAATGTGATCAAATTTTTCCAGATATGGGCTTCATGGGAACACTTTTACTAACTTGGGCTTAGATGGGAATCTTATGAGCAGTTCAAGTTATGTGGCTTGTCTAAGTATGTTTATACTCTAAACTTGGGGGAAGGTAGTGTGAAACTCTGGCTTCCTACAGTTGAAAACATTGGGAATCGCTCCCCACCATGAGACTTCGTCGAATTCTGTAGAATGAGTGCATTGTTCAGAGTAGCTCTTTGAACTTCGTGCCCTAGTTTTAGGGATGTGATTACAATCCAAAATGTTTAATAATAATCCCAGGAATACATAAGTCTTCAAAGCATTTTCCATTGTTGCTTAGGACTTGAGCTTTCTATCCACTGTTGTTCCAGACCTCAATCAGTTTAAACCTTGGTGTTTAGTAGGTAGCGTGCATGAGAAAACAGCTTCCACTCATAATGCTTCCTGCTCTATAACTGGAAATTTGGTTCCTTTTGCATACGTGCCGCTGAAAACGTCAGGACTGTGAGAATTTTCTTTCACTGTATTAAGAAAAATGGCTTGCTCTTGGTCAGGCAAGTCAGATGGTGGGGCAGATTTGTATTTACTCCAAGCAAACAACTTGTGATTACTGATAGATGAAAACAATGGTGACTTAGTATAGGATACAAACCTACAGTGTGACTTGAGTATCACTCTCCTGCCTGGAACCCTGATGGGGGTATTGCAGTGTCATAGTCTGTTAAATCGGTAGCACAGGCTTGCTACCGTGGCTCAGTTAGCGATTTTCAATGTTAACAAGAGCTCAGGCTTATTCTGAACAGTAACAACTTGTAGAGAATATACTTGATATGGACTTAGGGAATTTGGGGTGGGTGTTTTTTTTCCCCCCCAATTGGTCTGCTTTTTAAGATTAGGCTTTTGTACTTCAGAATGAGAAACCATTAACTTAAGTAGATTCCGGCTAGTTTAATTTGTATGTAGGTGTAAATTGTGAATCTTACAGTATATTGGGGTTTTAAACCATTCAAAAAAAAAAAAACTGGGAATTAAATGGGTTTCAGTAATACTATATACTGAGGTGCTTGCATTGTATTTCATAACCTTGTTGCAACCAAAATAAATACTTTTTTTAAAAATGAAAGCCTAGGTTCAGAGGTGTGATGCCAGAATGTATTATCGTACTGTTAGGCCCTTGGAGCAGATCCTGGTGCTTTGTGAAAGATGAAAGAGATACAATGGGTGCTCTTGATAAAAGGCTGCTCGCAGCCTACCAACAATGCATACTCTCACTCTCCCTAAGGAAGAGATGCGTGTGATTAGTTTGGACTTTAACCTTAATGGGGGTGCATGTCTCCTATTGTTAATCATTGTCAGCTGCAGTGACATGATCCACAGTCCTGCATTTACTGCTGCCTTTGTGTTAATGATTTTGGATAGGTTTTAGAGCTCTGGGGTGTTTGTTTTGGGCCTTTCTTGGTTTTGGCTTTAGCTGATAATGTTTAGTGCTGTCTAGCTAGTGCAGTTTTCAAATGGCTCCCTACTAGGGAGAGAATCCAGAGGATTTAACTGCTCCTTTATCATCTGTCATTGCTGCTAGATAATGATTGGCAATTTTTTAGACGCAAATGTGGAAATCTCAATAGCTATTGATAACCAACCATAAAAATAGTGTTTAGAACACCAGTGCTGGAGAAAAAAAATTGAAGATGAAAAGGGCCTGGACATAGAATAGGGATAATTGGAAAATGGGGAAAGAATGCAAAACGATATAGTATCCCTTATGGAGGGTCCATGTGCAACAGAGAACTATCCCATATACCTGTGGCTGTAATGATACAGGCAGGAAAAAAACCCTGGAACTTGAATTTAAGGCTGAGCTTTCTGTTTCTTGTGTACCGTGCCAGGCCATTGACTTCTCCCTCAGAAAAACTTTCCTTGCTGTTCCAGTAAGGCATAGCTTCCTTGCCCTAAATTTAAAACGCAGTGAGGACTTGGAGGACAAATATTGAGGCAAATGCATAGGATTGCAGGGTAAAGAACTGCAGTGTTGTGTGCTGTGGGAAAAGGGCCAGAACACTCCTGGAGGTTATTCTTCCTAGGGATGAAAGCCATAGCAAATTGACTGGGGAAGCAGGGTGTGCTGTAGAGCTCATGGCTCACTTAGTAAGGTAGACGTTGTCACACACCTTCACATAAGGGATAGTATATTTTGGGTTGCAGTCAAACTTCATTGTGCTTAGACTGGTGGAAATGGAAATGAGGCTTTTGCATTTTAAAGAAGATAGTCTTCATCCTAATTCTGTCATCTACTTAGTACTTACAGAAAGAATAATTTTAGATTCCCCCCATAAAATTTCTTCCTTTTTTTTCTTTTTTTTTTAAAGTGCTACAACTTATTCCAGTCTTTAATCTCTGGAATTTTGCTCTTTTAAATTTGGAAGTTAACTAGCATTTTTCAAGCCTTTATCTTATACCCTTGTCTTCCATATTAACATTTTCTTATTATTCTTTAGGTGAGAATGATTGATGTTGGCTGATTTTGGAGTTTTTACTTGAAGTAAGTATCCTTAGAAATGTGAGTTTTAGGACCTGAGTTAGAGACTTGATGCTGAAAATTCTTTGGTTCTTAAAAATTTACCAAGATAGCCGGGCGGTGGTGGCGCACGCCTTTAATCCCAGCACTCGGGAGGCAGAGGCAGGCGGATCTCTGTGAGTTCGAGACCAGCCTGGTCTACAAGAGCTAGCTCCAGGACAGGCTCTAAAGCTGCAGAGAAACCCTGTCTCGAAAAACCCAAAAAAAAAAAAAAAAAAAAAAAAATTTACCAAGATGTATAGGAATTTGGAGCATTTGCCTTGTGTGCGGCCTCATACCAGGCTTTGATTTGAAGGATTTCCATGGGACTACCCAAAACACTCATACATTAAAACAATTTATTTTTTTTTGTTTTGTTTTTCAAGACAGGATTTCCCTGTAGTTTATAGGGCCTGTCCTGGAACTAGCTCCTGTAGACCAGGCTGGCCTCGAACTCAGAGATCCGCGTGCCTCTGCCTCCCGAGTGCTGGACATTAAAACAATTTTAAGTTGGGCAGTAGTGGCCTACTCTTTTAATCCTGGCACTTGGAGGAAGAGGCACCTACATTCCTGAGTTCAAGGCCATCCTGGTCTACAGAGCTAGTTCCAGTACAGCTTCCCAGAGAAACCAACTCTGTCTCAAAAGCCACAAAAAAGAACAATTTTTAAAATTCTTCGGAAAACCTCAAAATGCTGCATGCTTAAAACAAACGTCACCAGTTACAAAGCAAGCTTGAATTTAGAGAGGAAATAAAGTTGTGCTTTCACACACAGTGGTTGCAGGGTTCAGAGCCACCTTGGTCTTTGACATATATATCTGTGTTGTGCATCTTTATTGTGTGTTACATTGTATTTATAATGAACAATTGTTCAGGGGCTGGGGAGATGACTGGATTCTTTCTGAGGTTCAGTTCCCTACAAACACATGGAGGCTCACAACCATCTGTGTTGAGATGTGGTGCCTTTTTCTGGCATTTAGACATCCTTACAAACACTATATATACATGTAATAAATTTGAAAGGAAAAGAGAAAGTGTTCAGTCTTTGCCCCCCTCCCCCAAATTACAAAATATATAGGCTAAAATTTATGGGATGTAACTTACAACTTGTTTTATAGGTGGAATAAGATGTTTGTTCTCAAGATACCACACAACATGGGCCAACCAAGAAGGAAATTCGTGTGTTTAGCCTGAAAGACTGTAGGTAAGTAAAACTGGTCAGATTTTGATATCCTTGTTTGTACTGGGATGGCATGGAGCTTGCTGTGAAGTAAAACATGACCTTTTATTTGAACTTTTGGTCCTCCTGCATCCAGAGAACTGGGATTATAGGAAGGTATCACCAAACTTTGTGTGGTACAAAGAATTAAGAGCTTCATGGAAACTGTTAGGAAGACCCTTGAACTACACCCCTGACCTTGCAGTTTAAACTCTTTGCTACTACAAAACTTCCACTATGGGCTGGAGAGATGGCTCAGAGGTTAAGAGCATTGCCTGCTCTTCCAAAGGTCCTGAGTTCAATTCCCAGCAACCACATGGTGGCTCACAACCATCTCTAATGGGGTCTGATGCCCTCTTCTGGCGTGCAGGCATACACACAGAATATTGCATACATAATAAATAAATAAATATTTAAAAAAAAAAAACTTCCACTAATTCCTTGATTTTAACAGGGCTAGGAAAAATTGGTTGATGTTAGACCTTAGTAAATTGTTACAAATTTTGATACTTTGTTCTTTTGGATTAATCATATTTTTTAATCGACAGGATCAAGTGAGAGCTGTATCAGAAAATGAGTCAAGATGAAAGAGGAATGAACTTACTGACATTTAATAAAGATATTTTAAAATCTTGATTGTCTTTTTTGTTCAAGTAGGGCTGTACTTTGAATTTGTCTGATTTTGTGCCTGAAAGTAGCAAAGATGAGTTTTCAAATTTGGTGTCCTACACATACATGATCAAACTGGGGCTTAGAAGGGTTATAAGAAGACCCAATGAAATCTTAACTGGTGCTGGAAGAACAGGCTAGTTAGTTGGCTAAGTTAAAGCCTGAAACCCAGCAAAATTTTAGCTAGGCAGGTAGATCTGAATTACAGGCAAGTCACGTCTTTTATTATGTAGAGGATTCTTACATGTGGGAAAAGAAAAGGACCAGCTAGACTATATCCCTCAGAATTTCAATAGATTAACAACTTAGAAAAGAGGGTCAGGCCAGGGAGATAATAGCCAAGGTGACCTGAGTTTGAATTCTTTGGCGTCCACATGATGCAAGGACAGAACTCCAAAAACTTGTCCTTGATTTAAGCACTGCAGTGGTACATGCACACAAACTAATACCTTAAAGTTGCTTGAATAGATTCCTATAGGATGGGTGACATGAGCTTTCATGTCTTTAGTGTTTGTTTCAGAGCATGTAGTGTAAAAGTATTAAACAACTGAAAATAGAGAACTGGCTAGCAAAGCTCTGGCAATTTTTAGGAAAGTTGGTCAAGTCTAAAGGTCAGGGTGCATGGATGAAAGATCTTTTGTGCAGAAGACCTAGGTGTGGTTCCTAGCACACCTATATGAAGTGGTAGGTAACTCCTAGTTTCAAGGAGTCTAGATGTGGTTTTGTTATTCCTCACAGCAGGTCCTCTCCTGTAGTAGTGTGCATTGATATATGAAGATCTGTAAAATTGTCAGTGCTGGGAAAGTCTGTTGGGAGTGGGGGGTGAGGAGCTTTATGCCCTGCTAGTAAAATACAATTGTGTGGCTGCTCAGAAAGCACCTGGGATTGCCATGTTCAACAAATGTTGGCAAGTGGGATTGCATTGGTTTATTTCCCAAGTATCCCTTACCCTAGACATGAGTCTAATAGAAATGGATGTGAATATTCTTGAACTGAAAAGCTAATAAAAACCTAAAAGTAGAGTTCGAGACCAGCCTGGTCTACAAGAGCTAGTTCCAGGACAGGCTCCAGAGCTACAGACAAACCCTGTCTCGAAAGAAAAAAACCCTAAAAGTAAATCAGTCATTACAACATTGAGTATTAACAGTATGCATATGAAAATGGCTAGTACAAGATGATTGGGCAGAAGCAAACTGAGTAACAGGGCTAAGAGGAAATGAGAAGGAAAAGTGATGTATTTCACTTAAGGGGGTTTTGTTTTTTTTAAACTGGAAATAAGATGTTTTTTTTTGTTAAATAGAAGTTCCCCTCCATTTACTCCTTCCAGATCCTCACCTCACCTACTCTCATTAGAAAAGAAAAATAGGTCCAGGTGGTGCTAGGTCCCCCTATTCAGGGACAGGATAGTTCAAGGCCATCTTGGTCTACGGAGCAAGTTCCAGGACAGGCTTCAAGGCTACAGGGAAATTCTATTTTAAAAAGAATAAAAGTTGGTTGCTTGGAGGCAGCAGTAATCAATCACTTAAGTTTCAACTTGCTCTCTGACTAACAATACCTTAATGTCTCTTTTTAAAATAGCTTCCTAAAGCTAGGCCGCATGGCAAGACCCTGTCACATAGAAATGACAAATCGTCCGAATTTGATTCAACCCCTGGGAAATGACCACTGCAACTGTCCAGTGTTACTGATTCTTTTCGGCCAAAACCATGGGGGACGAAGGAGGTGGTTTCAGTTTGCTGTTTTACCGCACAGCTAAAGGAGGAGCTGATGCAAAGGCCATGGAGACTTTATTGTTGTTCCCTACGGCTTACTCAGCTTGTTTTTGGTTTTTCAAGCAGTGTTTCCGGCGCCCAACTACTTTAGTTTTTAAATATGTAAGCAGTGTTCTGTCTGTATGCCTGCTGGCCAGAAGAGGGCACCAGATCTCATTACAGATGGTTTTGAGCTACCATATGGTTACTGGGAACTGACCAGGACTTCCAGAAAACCCCACAGTATAACTACTGAGACATCTCTCCAGTACACCCCATCCCCCAACTGCTTTTAGAGCGGATAAAAGTCCAGCCCTGATATTATAAAGTTTTTATTGTATTATACACACTGGAAGAGAATATTCAAACTTAAATGTTTGATGCTAGTTCTATCAAACCAAGAACTTCCCAATATGACTGGTCTGCTGATTATGCTAGCCTGTTTGCTTTTGGAACTTCCTGTCTCTGACAAGCAACCACCTTAACTGGGAAATTATGGTCCTAGGTCCCACTCCCACAACCATTTTGGTATTTTTTTTTAAAGGTTTTTTCAAGGGAGGGTTTCTCTGTAGCTTTGGATCCTGTCCTGGAATCCTGGCACTTACTCTATAGACCTGACTCTTGACTTCCTGAGTGCTGGGGTGAAATGCATGGACCACTACTGCTCAGCCATTTATTTTAAATAAGGCAAATATTTGGATTTTTTTCTGATTTATTTTTTGGGTTTTATGAGACGGTTTCTCTGTAGTTTTGGGGCAAGATTTATAGTAGCATTTAAAATGAGATTGTAACATCTGCCCTTTAAAATTATTAAAAATATTTACTGTCCATTGGTATGAAGGTGTCAGATCTGAAGTTACAGTTGTGAGATCCCATGTGGGTTCGGGAAATTTCTTTTACAATTATTTAGAGAATATGTGTGTGTAAGTCAGAGGACAACTTATGTAAGTCGGTTCTCTCCTTCAAGGGAATCAAACTCAGCACTCGGGAGGCAGAGGCAGGCGGATCTCTGTGAGTTCGAGACCAGCCTGGTCTACAAGAGCTAGCTCCAGGACAGGCTCTAAAGCTGCAGAGAAACCCTGTCTCGAAAAACCAAAAAAAAAAAACACTCAGGCCTGAATACATATACATCAAACATAAGGAACTGCAGAGATGTGCTTTTCCAGAGGACCCTGTTCTGTTCAGAGCACCCTCACAACTGCTGAGAGCCTTCTGCCACTCCAGTTGTAACGCCTGTGTCATGAGTCCCCCCAGAGACCACCAGGAGTCCAAGTTTGTATGCTGAAGCAAAGAGCCTTTACTGCAAGCTTGAACTTGGCCCCTCCATTTGTTCCAACGCAGTGCAGTGGTTGGATCAGAATACTGAGCTCAGTTGTGGCAGGATGTAAAGGATGGGGTAGAGTAGTGGAATTCTGGGTTCAGATGGGGCTTGAACTCCTGATTGGGCAGGAGTGGGACAAAAGGAGTCTTGTCAAACAGGGATTGGTGTTGGCGTAAGGAAACTGGCAAACTATATATGTTATGTAAGCTATCTTTAATGGTCTGGAACATTGATACTTGTCTCGATTCTGATTGGTCCCTGGTTGGCGGTCATCGTAAGGGTGAGGCCTAGTACCTGTTTTGCTAGCCTATAGCCTGTCATGGCTGCACTGATGTTATGTTAGGCCTCTTCTGACTTCTTCCTACTCCAGACATACTGTGGAGCACAGACATAAAACACCCGTATATACAAAAGAACCACCTCCCTTTTTTTTGTTTTTAAAGACAGGGTTTCTCTGAGTAACAGCCCTAGCTGTCTTGGAACTCACCGTGTAGACCAGACTGGCCTCAAACTCAGAGATAGACCTGCGTCTGCATCCTGAGAGCTGGGATTAAAGATGTGTGCCCCAACCACCCAGCACAAAATAAAACCTTAAAACTATCTCTCCCCTTTGAGGGTGTCTACTTGAGGTCATTACCATGTGAGAAATCTGTGCTCAGCCCTTGCCACACGTTATCCGAAATCAGCAAGGGGGATCCGGTTTAAAGGCAGAAAGCTCCAGTGCGGAGGCGGACCAGGTTGGGCTGTTGTGGAACTGTGTTTAGGTGCTTCTGCATCTGCTATCCTGTCAGGTGCTCAGTTGCCTTCAGCTTTCCTGTCCCTGTGACAACCCTCATATGCGTGCCCTATGCTCACATCTTGTGACAATGCTGGTGGAAGACTGTCTCTTCCTGATCTGGAGAGACAGTCGGAGGAAGGACCTGAAAATCTGGGAGCTGCCTGCAGCATATAGTGCTTGTGCTGTCTTTAAGATTTCTCCCGTTGCCTGCAGGCCTGGTTGCCAGCTGATTGACAGCAGCTCCCTGGCTCTGTGGGAACCCCCTCTCTTGACACCTTTCCCTGGGTTGTTGCCATTCTCTACTCCATGTTGCTCTTTCACTTCTGTTTCCTTGGATCACGTCCAATGCAGACTGCTGAAATCCAAGACCTCTTCTCAGACCCTCCTTTTAAGGAAAGAAAACTCAGAAATCCATCAACTCTGACTCTAAGAAATGAGACTTAGATATGAAACAGATTTTTTATTTTTTATTTCAATTTTTTTCGAGACAAGATTTCTCTGTAGCTTTGGTGCCTGTCCTGGAACTAGCTCTTGTAGACCAGACTGGCCATGAACTCACAGAGATCCGTCTGCCTCTGCCTCTGCCTCCCAAGTGCTGGGATTAAAGGTGTGTGCCACCACAGCCTGGCCCATCAAATAGATTTTTTTGCATTATTCTCGATTAAGAAATAGATGCTGACAGCCACAGCTGTTACACAAAGAAACCCTGTCTTGGGGGGGGGGGAGAAGAAAAAGAAATAATACATGCCGTAGTAGGATGTACACCTTTAATCCCAGCAATCAGGAAGAAGAGGCAAGTAGATCTCTGTGAGTTCAAGATAAGTTCAAGCTGGTTTGTCTACATAGTATTTCTGAGAGAGAGAGAGAGAGAGAGAGAGAGAGAGAGAGAGAGGGAGGGAGGAGAGGAGAAGGAGGAGAGAGAGGAGAAAGAAAAGAAGGAAGAAGATGCCAGGCAGTGGTGGCGCACACCTTTAATCCCAGCACTCAGGAGGCAGAGGCAGGTGAATATCTGGGAGTTCGAGGCCAGCCTGTTCTACAAGAGCTAGCTAGTTACAGGACAGGAAGGAAGAAAGAAAAATAAATATATATCCAAGTGTCTATTCAGCTTATATTGCCACTAATTTAGACAGTGTAACTTGGCCTTTATTTTAGTATGATAGGTGAATGGATCATAAATTGTACATATTTGACTGGAAGTGTATAGCTCAGTAGTAGAGAATGTACTTAGCATGTGCCAAGTCCTGGGTTCAATCTTAGTATGTAAACAAATTAACAAATTAAATGTAAATGTTTATATGTATATCTATGTGTAGTGGCATTTCATTTGTATTTTAATAAATAAAACTTGTCTGAAGACCAGAGAGGCTGCACTGGTCTGCCTTACAGCCAGGGCAGTAGTAACACACACCTTTCATCCCATTAGCCACACTAGTTTGCCCTAGAAACCGGGTAGTAATGGTGCACACCTTTAATCCCAGTATAGAGAGGAATATTAGACAGGAGGAGACAGTTTCAGGCTCATTCTTTTTTTTTTTTTTTTTTTTTTTTTTTTAAATGATTTATTTAACTTTATGTACATTGGTGTGAAGGTGTCAGATCTCGTGGAACTGCATTTTCAGACAGTTGTGAGCTGCCATGTGGGTGCTGGGAATTGAACCCGGGTCCTCTGGAAGAGCAGTCAGTGCTCTTAACCGCTGAGCCATCTCTCCAGCCCCTCAGGCTCATTCTTGTTCTTAGATTCCTGGAGGCAGGATCGCCATTTTCAGAGTGAGGTAGAGGTAAGAGCCAGTGGCTCACTGTTTTGCTTTTCTGGTTTTCAGGTTGAACCCCAATATCTATCTCTGAGTTTTTATTAATCATCTTACATCTATGCATATTCGTGTGTGTGTGTGTGTGTGTGTGTGTGTGTGTGTGTTATTTTGAGGTAAGCTTTCTTTCTGTAGCTCAGGCTGGCCTGGAACTCAGCTGCCTCAGGCACCCAAATGCTAGTGTTTACTAAAAAGATCTCTTTCTGGTTTTCTTTGTTGGAGTTGTTTGTTTGGAGACATGGTCTCTCAATGCAGTTCAGACTGGCCTGAAGCTCACTATATAAACTAGGCTGGCCTCTGGCATGCTGGGATTAAAGGCATGTTCCACCATGCCCAACTTGTTCATTGTTTTTGAGACAAGGTCTTGTATATATTAGGCTGGCCTCAAATTCTCTGTATAGTAGAGGGTGACCTTGAACTGTTTCTTTTTTCTTTCCTTTTTAAAAGATGGGTGTTTTGTCTTCATGTACATCTGCACACCAGAAGAGGACATTGGCTCTTATAGAGACTGCAGTTATAGAAGGTTGTGAGGCTGTTGGGTACAGGGAATTGAACTCAGGACTCTAGAAGAGCAGTTCCCCGCTCCCTTTTTTAGTTTTTTTATTTTATTATTTTATTTTTTTTTTAGTTTTTCAAGGCAGGGTTTCTCTGTGTAGCCCTGGCTGTCCTGGAGTTTACTCAGTAGATCAGGCTGGCCTCGAACTCACAGAGATCCGCCTGCCTCTGCCTCCTAATTGCTGGGATTAGAGGTGTGCGCCATCACTGCCAGGCTTGCATTCTCACTTCTCTTCTCCTTTCCTTCTTTGGTTTTCTGTATATTTTTATTTGGCCAAGACAGTAGTTAAGCCTGATTTCTACAAGCTGCTCTCAGTGAGGCTGAACACAAATTGTCAATCATCAAGTTGTTTAATTCAGATTTGTCACACAATGTTCTATCTCATGTTCAGACCAGAAGGAAATAATCTTTTTTTTTTTTTTTGATCCTGTCCTGGAACTCACTCTGTAGACCAGGCTGCCCTTGAATTCACAGAGATCTAACTGCCCCTGCCTCCCGTGCGCTGGAATTAAAGGTTTGTGTCACCATTGCTGGCACCCATGGAATAAAAACTAGTTTCATGATCTTGGTCCCAGACCAACAGACTCATGATCTCCAAGGATGAGACATGGAAACCTGACTGCTTTGCCAGGTTTGGGTAAAGCTGTAAATGTTTTAAAGCAATAAAAAGGGAAAACTTACCCCACTGAAGACCCTTTTTACCAAAGGCGTGTGTCACTACCACCTGGTGACGGTATCATTTCTAAAAGTGCCACATTCTTTTTTTTGTTTTTGTTTTTTTTTGTTTTTTTGTTTTTTAAGACAGGGTTTCCCTGTAGTTTCTAGAGCCTGTCCTGGAACTAGCTCTTTATTTTTATTTTTATTTTTTTTGGTTTTTCGAGACAGAGTTTCTCTGTGGCTTTGGAGCCTGTCCTGGAACTAGCTCTTGTAGACCAGGCTGGTCTCGAACTCACAGAGATCCGCCTGCCTCTGCCTCCCGAGTGCTGGGATTAAAGGCATGCGCCACCACCGCCCGGATGGAACTAGCTCTTGTAGACCAGGCTGGCCTCGAACTCAGAGATCCACAAAGTGCCACATTCTTGAATCTGGTATCAAACCATCTTTTTAATGATATGATATGAAGGACAAAACTAAGTCCCAATATCAGAAAAATCATGTAAGTCTTACAATATACCAACCATATTGAAAGCAAAAAGGTTATAAAATTCCTGGGTGGTGATATTGTCTATTATTATATAACTTTCAAATTTATTAATTGATTTATTACTCAAATGAACATACCTCATTATGGGTCTTCAGTAAATTGTTGTAGGTGCAATAATTATTATTGCCCAGCAGGTGTCACAGTTGTGGGTGCATGTGACTGGCAGCAGCAAGGCAAGTTCTAGTACTTAAATTACCTTGGACTTAATTAATTAAGAGCAGCACATTTGTATATGAAGAATTGAGTTGGCCAGAATATCAAGGAACCCAAAGCTTGCAAGCAGTCATGAGCCAAGAATGGGGCCTGAGCATGGTTGGTGGATGGAAAGCAGCAGGGATCATGTTGGGAGGAAAGTATGCGTGAGTGGGTGAACTGCAGGGTATAGGCGCTGGGTGGAGAGGCTGCAGTAGCTGTTGGGCAGGCTGCGGTTGGGTGTGCCATGCGTGAAAGTGTACCCTGAGAAGTGGCCGGGAAACAAATGAGTACGCTCTGCTACAAATTGGCACCCAATGTGGGGCATGAAACTCTTAATCTCAAGGTGGTGGGTTCACGCCCTGTGTTAGCTGCCAGATATAGATGAATGCAATAAAGTAATCCCCACTCTAGCTCAGAATTTAATATAAAAAGGGTTCTTTACTTAGGGGTAGACTTACAGATCAACAGTCTGCTGCATGAGTGGAGAACAGGAACTGAATCTAATCTAGTAGCCGAGAGAGAGAGCATGCATATTTCTACACCTGTTTTTAATAGTACCCAAGGCCATGCCCAAAGTGGTCCAGCATCTCAAAGGCCACTAGTTGAAGGAGTTCCCCAGCACCAAGCTCTGTCCCCAGCTGGTTCTTGTATTGTCTTTTATTGTATGAATAAAAAGTAAAAGTGCAGGAGCCTAAGAGATGGCTCAGTAGATAAAGAATCTGGTTGCTAAGCTTGATAGCCTGAGTTTGAGCCCGGGAACTCACATGGTGGAGAGAAAGGTCAAAGTTGTCCTCTGACTTTCACATTGTAACAAGAAGGAAGCCAGGCCTGTTTGTTTGTTGGTTTCTGTCCCGCCCGGTACCCCACAACTGTTTAGCCCCAAAGAAAATCACACATAGGTCTCTAAAGTTATAAAGCTTATTGGCCCATTAGTTCTAGCCTCTCATTGGCTAACTCTTACATCTTGATTAACCCATTTTTTTCTGATCTATGTTAGCCATGTGGCTCAGTACCTTTTTCAGTGGTTGTAGATCACATCCTGCTACTTCGGTGATCTGGGCAGGAGTGGGAGGAATCAACTTCCTCCTTCCCAGAATTCTCCTGTTCTCATTGTATAATTTCTATTTTCTGTCTGATTTTTCCACCTTTCTTTACCTCCTGCCTGGCCAATCAGTGTTTATTTAAAACATGATTAACAGAATACAGACAATTCTCCCGCATCACATGAGGCCTACAACATTAATGCCACCCTCCAAAACTCCCACCCTGACACACAAATGATTTTAAAGGCTGGGAATAGTGGCATATTATCTTTAATCCCAGTACTCCAGTGGCAGAGACAGGTAGATCTCTGTGAGTTCAAGGCCATCCTAGTCTATATAGTAAGTTCTAAGCTAACCAGGGCTATCTAATGAGACACCCCTTACACATTTTGATTGAGTCTGTGGTTAATATTCATACACTCATGCTTTCCTAAGTTTGAATATAGATGCCCTTAGTTTAGATCAATTTACAACTCAATAAATCAACCCACCAGAAACTGAATACATCCTGAGTTGAGAACAGCACAGCTGAGCAACATGGTAAACCACACTGAATATACACATGCTGAGAATCTGAACCACATAACTGACTGGGAGCTTCAGTCTGATGCTGCTGCCCAGAGTTGGAAGTGTACCACAGAAGCACAGAAAAGTGCCAAATCTCAAAATTCAAAGCATGGTTTCTCCTGAGTGTTTGCCAGTTTTTTCTTCTGATATCACAAATTGAGCAAAACTTCTTTTTTTTTTTTTTTTTTTTTTTTTTTTTTTTTTAATATTTATTTATTTATTATGTATACAATATTCTCTCTGCATGTATGCCTGAAGGCCAGAAGAGGGCGCCAGACCCCATTACAGATGGTTGTGAGCCACCATGTGGTTGCTGGGAATTGAACTCAAGACCTTTGGAAGAGCAGTCAATGCTCTTAACCGCTGAGCCATCTCTCCAGCCCCGAGCAAAACTTCTTGTACACGCCAGGTAAGCACTCCACCACTGAGCTACACCCTCAGCCCACTTTTATACTCCTCTTGTATTCTCCAAGACAGGGCTTCTCTGTGCAGCTGTGGCTATTCTGAAACGCAATTTCTGGACAAGGCTGACCTCAAACTCAAGTGATCTGCCTGCCTTTGCCCCTGCTTAATGTTAAATGTGTTCACACTCAGCTTTGCTTTTTTTTTTTTTTTAAAGATTTATTTACCGGCATATGTGCTTGATTGCCTGTGTGTGTGTGCACATTGCTCTTGGAGGCCAGAAGAGGGTATTGGGTCCTTTCAAACTGGATGCAGACAGCTGTTAGCTTTGACGTGGCTGCTAGGAACCAAATCCAGTTCCTCTGTGAAAGAAGTCACTGTTCTCAAATACTGACCCATCCCCTAGCACTTTCTATATTATATTAAAGTTGGACTCTTAAGCCGAACTATTATAAGCTGAAGAGTATCTTATATCATTATCCAAGGAATAACTGGTTACTTACAAAACAGATTTTACTAGGCCATAGTTCAAAACCGTACATTTATCAGCAAAGCCGATAAATCATGCCCTTAGAGCTTTTTTCTTTTTTTCCCCCCAGACCGGGTTTCTTTGTGTAACAGGCCAGACTGTCTTGTAACTGGCTCATAGACCAGGCTGGCATTGAACACACAGCGATCCACCTGCCTCTGCCTCTCGAGGACTAGAGATTAAAGGAGTGTGCCACTACTGCTTGGCTTCCCCCAGAACTCTTTTTTTTTTGGGGGGGGGTTTCGAGACAGGGTTTCCCTGTAGTTTCTAGAGCCTGTCCTGGAACTAGCTCTTGTAGACCAGGCTGGCCTCGAACTCAGAGATCTGCCTGCCTCTGCCTCCCGAGTGCTGGGATTAAAGGCGTGCACCACCACCGCCCGGCTTCCCTCAGAACTCTTTAAGAATAAATTAAGGCATAACTGGGAAGTGATGGTGCATATCTTAATCTCAGCACTCAGGAGGCAGAGGCAGGTGGATATCTGACTTTGAGGCCAGCCTGGTCTACAGAGTTAGTTACATAACAGCCAGGGCTACACAGAGAAACCTTGATTTTAAAAGCAAACAAAATAATAAGAAAAATAACTTAATCTGTTTTACTAAGATAGTTTGTTTTAAACTCCTCACATATTGGAAGCAGCAAAATAGGTTGCTTTCATTTGATGTGCTAATAAAGACGAGAACCTTTTGCCCTATACACACACCATGGTGCATGGGTCATCTATTAATCTATTGAGAGACAGGATCTGTGCAGTCCTGGCTATCTGGAAACTATGTAGACCATGGTGGCCTCATCACAGAGATCCTCCTGCCTCTGCCTCCCAAGTGCTGGAAGTATGATCTACCATGCTATGTTTGGATTACCTGTTTTATGTTCTAATTTGATCTTTTTAAGGAGTAAACATTTTTACTTTTTTTTTTTTTGGTTTTTCAAGACAGGGTTTCTCTGTGGCTTTGAAGCCTGTCCTGGAACTAGCTCTAGCTCTTAGACTAGGCTGATCTCAAACTCACAGAGATTCGCCTGCCTCTGCCTCCCAAGTGCTGGGATTAAAGGCATGCGCCACCACTGTCCGGCTAGGAGTAAACATTTTTAATGATTTATTTTTGCCATGTGCATTGGTGTTTTGCCTGCATGTATGTCTGTGTGAGGACATCATATCCCCTAGAACTGGAGTTACAAACAATTGTGAGCTGCCATGTGGGTCCTGGGAATTGAACCTGGCTCCTCTGGAAGAGCAGCCAGTGCTCTTAACTGCTTAGCCAGCTCTCCAGCCCACAATAACCTGTTTCTCAGGCAGTTGAGAGCACCAAATATAAAGCAAGTTGAAAAGTACTAAGTCACAAAATAGATACTTAAAAAAAAGATACTCAGTCTACTTTTCTGAAGGTGTGCAGGGTATCAAACAAATACCTGGGGGGGAAAAAAAACCCAAAGCACGAATCTTTTGATTCTGACAAGATGGGATTAGATAACCAAAACTAAATAATACATGTGGAAGAGGAAGCTGACTTCATAGAAAAGTTCATGACTTTAAGGACTTGCATGACAAAAAAAAATCAAAGAAAAGCACATGGAATAATCATTCACTATAGCAGCTATTAACGAGCTTAGTGGGATGACAACAGCAAACAGTGGAACAATGGAGAAAGGCAGACATGCTGATGCCATGTGAAGGTGTGCCCTAAGCCTGATTAAAGTGTAAAAGGCACATGTCTACAGTGGTGCATCATTTGTGTTTTAGTAACTAAAGCTTGACTGAAGGTCAGTGCAAAGCAGCCACACTATTCAGCCATACAAGCCAGGCCGTGGTTGCACACACCTCTAATCACAGCAGTCACACTAGTTAGACACATAAATTGGGCAGTAGTGGTACATGTCTTTAATCCCAGCAAGAGAGAAGAATATAAGAAACAGGAACTAGCTCTTTTTCAGCCTGAAGAATTCATTGAGGTAAGAGCTCTCTAGTGGCTTGGCTGCTTTGCTTTTCTGATCTTCAGGTTTAACCCCAATATCTTGTCTCTGGGTTTTTATCAACCATGCTACATTTGGCACCCAACGTTTTGAGTATGAATTCATGAAAAAGTCATTTGCCTGTGGCTTTTTGGCTATAGGCAGAGGCTGGAGCTGCATGTGGGGCTCCAGCCCTACCTGGCTAGGCTTTCTTTTCTTTTTTCCCCCAAGACTGTGAGCGAGATTGGGATTTTCCTATTGTGGCCTCTCTGAAACAGTCTCCAGCTGCCACCCAAACTCAGAATCACGTGGGCTCCAAATGCCACAGGACTCATCTGGCCTAGACTGGCAGATGAGTTTGGCAAAGGCAGGCATTGGACTAATGAACATAGGTCAACAAGGAATATTCATGGTAATCCTGTGCCATTGGAAAACTCCATGAGTGACCTCTTTCATGCCCCTATGCCAAATCTGGTTCAGTCATTTCCTGCAATCATAGAGGGCACTCCTTCCCAGAGCAATTAAAGAACCTAATGACTATAAGAAACCAGACTGCTCTGGATGATAGAACAGCTATAGGAGAGAGAATAAAAAATCCAGGATAAACCATAAAATGAGTATTTTGGCAAACTTTGATAACTGAATAAAGGCCAAGACTAAAAATACAAATAAATAGCTGGGTGGTTGTGGTTCATGCCTTTCATCCCAGAACTCAGGAGGTGGAGGCAGGAAGATCTTTGTGAGTTTGAGGTGGAAAAAAAACCCAAAACAAAACAAATAAATGACATTGTCATTGAAGGTCTGGTAGACACAGGTGCAGGCATAACAATAGTTTTAACACAATATTGGCATCCAAATTGGCCTCTTTAAGATGTAATGTTCAGTTTTTAGGGACTGAAACTTTATCTCAGGAAAGCAGAATGAGATGGGTTGAATGTATAGGAAAAGAAGGACAGAAAGGAATAGTAAAATCATATGTGGCTAACATAGCAATGAATTTGTAGAGATGTGATTTGTTATAGCAAAGAAATAGATTAATATTCCCCCACTCTTAGAAACAAACAATAAATTAACATGCTTCTGGGGAAAGTATTACAAGATATAAAGGAAGGGTCACTGACTATTCAGGTTGTAAAAGAATTGGGCAAAAGAGCTGTTGATCTTTTAAAGGCACAAAGAGCCCTAACTTTAAAATGGTTGACAGACAAACCTATATGGGTTAAGCAATGGCCTTTAGCACTAGGGAAACTGCAGACTTTAGAACAGCTAGTACAGGAGCACCTAGATGCTCACCATATTGAAGAATCAACCATCCCTTGGAATTCTGTATTTGTTGTTAAAAAGAAATCTGGAAAATGGAGAATGGTAACAGATCTAAGAGCTGTTAATAAAGTGATTCAGCGGGGGGAGGGCAGAGGCAGGGAGGGGAGCAGAAAAAATATAGAGCTCAATAAATATCAATAAAAAAATAAAGTGATTCAGCCAATGGGCTCTCTACAGTTTGGTATTTCTTTGCCTTCTCTGTTACCTAAAGGATGGCCTCATATTTGTTGATTTAAAAATATTTCTTCACTATACCTTTACAAGAAACGGACAAAGAAAAAAATTGCCTTCACAGTGCCTACTAATAATAATTCTCAGTCTGTTAAGAGTTATCAAGGAAAGGTTCTCCCACAGGGAATATTAAATAGTTCTACCTTGTTCCAATATTTTGTAAGTCAGTCATTGAAAAGATATGTAAAAAATTTCTTGAATCTATAGTTTAGCATTACATGGATGACATTTTGCTATCTGATTCAAATGTAGATACTTTAGAAAAACCAAAAAAAAAAGAATGTTTGAAAAAGTAAAGAAAACTTTGCTTTGTTGGGAATTACATGTTGCTCTTGAAAAAATACAGAGGAGAGTCTATTAATTATTTAGGTTATAAAATAGTTTACAAAAAATTTAGACCCCAAAAGGAGCAAATTAGGAGAGATCAATTGTAGACTCCTTTTATTTTCTTTTTTTTTTTCTTTTTGTTTTTCAGTACAGGGTTTCTCTGTGTAACAGTCCTGGCTATCGTGGAACTAGCTTTTTTTTCTTCTTTTTTTGGTTTTTCGAGACAGGGTTTCTCTGTAGCTTTTTTAGAGCCTGTCCTGGAACTAGCTCTTGTAGACCAGGCTGGCCTCGAACTCACAGAGATCCGCCTGCCTCTGCCTCCCAAGTGCTGGGATTAAAGGTGTGCGCCACCACCGCCTGGCTGGAACTAGCTCTTATAGAGAAGGCTGACCTCAAACTCACAGAGATCCACCTGCCTCTGCCTCTCAAGTGCTGGGATTAAAGGTGTGTGCCGCCACCACCACCCAGCTCAATTGCAGACTCTTAATGACGTCCAAAGATTGCTAGGAGACATTTCCCATCTATGGCACACTATTGGGATAGGTCCTGATGATCTGATTAAACACAACCTTAGATGGTGACAAGGACTTAAATAGTTCCAGGGAGAGGAACAATTAAATAGAAAAGAGGGAATTAATTGTCTTTCATTGAAGAGAAACTACAGAAGGCACACGTGGATCGTGTGGGTCCAAATCTTAACTGCATTCTGGTCATATTACCCTCCAAACATTTCCCTACAGAAATTTTAATGCAGAGGGAAGATGTTATTTTAGAATGGATCTTTTTGCCACATAAACTGAGTAAAAAATTAAAAACTAATGTGGAAAAGGTATTTGAGTTAATAAAAGGAAAATTGAGACTTCATCAATTAGCAGGAATAGACCTAGCAGAAATTATAGTACCTTTTAATAATGATGAAATTGAAAAATTATGGGAAGAAAGTGAGCACTGGCAAAGAGTTTGTAGTAACCTTTTGGGAGAGATTAGCAACAACTATCCCAAATGCAAGAGATACAACTTATAAAGAGAACTAGCTGGATCCTTCCTCACATGTATGGGACACAACAAAAACTGGAGCCTCTACATTGTATACTGATGCAAATAAATCAGGAAAGGCATCATACAAATCAGAAAATTTAAGTCAAGTGGATCAAAGTCCTTATGATTCTGTACAAAAGTCAGAATTACATGCAATTCTCATGGTACTAAAGAATTTTTTTTTTTTGGTTTATCAAGGCAGGGTTTCTCGACAGCTTTGGAGTCTGTCCTGGAACTAGCTCTTGTAGACCAGGCTGGTCTCGAACTCACAGAGATCTCCCTGTCCCTGCCTCCCAAGTGCTGGGATTAAAGGCGTGTGCCACCACTGCCTGACATCTCTTAATTAGAAGAGATGATAGTTCATTAAGCATGATGGTGGTTTAAACTAACTGATAAAAATAACAAATGCTTTTCATTTCATCAGATATAACTTGGCAAAAGAGAATCTCCTCAAAGTTAGGGGTGGGGAAGGGTTCTGTTTGTCTTTTCAGGAAAATGAAGATATCCAGTTAAGGAATCTGGAGACACTTAACAAATCACACATCTGAAAAAAAAAAGGACAAATCATCCAGAAACAAATGTATCAAAAAAATAGTAAATTGGCCTATTGGTATATCACATTTCCAAACCGATAAAATTTTATAAATCTTCCCAAATGTTTGTTTCTGCTGTTCTCTACAGACATATAAATCAGATGGTATTTGTAGTCCCACTCCAATTAGATTACAGCTGTTTTTTAGAGTTGGAGAGTGACTCTCTCCTTCTCTAAACCCAAGCATGCTTATTAAAGTGAAATCTAAAATCTCTGACTCATGTCAGAAGAGTCACCTGATATGGGACAGAAGAAAAACAAATATTTAAGTTCTATAGGAAATCTTACACCTTGTGGTTACCCTCCTACCAGGGCATGACCTCTTAGACCATATATGTGGATACAGAGCCTGTATCTGCCCCTTCCTCCTTTTTGCTGGCTGCTCTTTTGTGTTACTGGATTGTTGGATTCTATCTCTGTTCTCCATTCAAGCAGAGAATTCTGATTTGAGTTTACCCCTAAATAAATAACATCTATTTCTAAATTCTGAGCTAGCGTGGGATTTCTTTTTTTGTTTTAAATATTTATTTATATATTATGTATACAATATTCTGTCTGTGTGTATGCCTGCTGGCCAGAAGAGGGCACCAGACCTCATTACAGATGGTTGTGAGCCACCATGTGGTTGCTGGGAATTGAACTCAGGACATTTGGAAGAGCAGGCGATGCTCTTAACCTCTGAGCCATCTCTCCAGCCCCCGTGGGATTTCTTTTAAAGCGTCTGTGCCACATGTAAGAACTATTTTATTGCTACTAATCTCATAATCCTTTGTGTGTGTGTGTGAGAGGAGAGAGAGAGAGAGAGAGAGAGAGAGAGAGAGAGAGAGAGAGAGAGAGAGAGAGAGAGCGCGTCTCTGTGGAACAGTCCTAGCTGTCCTAGAACTATCTCTTGTAGACCAGGATGCCCTTGCCTTGACTGCTGACAGCATGCTGGACAAGCAGGACACAAAAGTGACTTCCAAACTTTCCAAGACAAGGTGGGAAGGTGGGTCAGCCCTTCAGAATATCTTCTTTTACATAAAAGTCTGTCTCTGACAGATATTCTAGGCCTGTAGGCCTAAGAATTGGATGCCTCAGTGTTACAGAGGAGCTTTGGGTGTCTATCCATGTTTTAGAAGTCGCTTGCTTTACTTCCTGCTTACTCAGTTAACATTTCCTTCTTGGGTCTCTAAGAGTTGAAAACTAGATATAATTTTCCTTGTTTATCAGACACAGAAAGCAAGTTATGATAGAAAGTAAATTAGGTACAAGACT
Source organism: Arvicola amphibius (assembly GCF_903992535.2). Taxonomy (NCBI): domain Eukaryota; kingdom Metazoa; phylum Chordata; class Mammalia; order Rodentia; family Cricetidae; genus Arvicola; species Arvicola amphibius. The sequence continues at coordinate 25,291,556 of NC_052052.2, read as the reverse complement.
TTGGACTCACCAAGATAGGATAGATAATGGAGTATTTTCTCTGAATTTGTCAAATGTGAATGGACTAGACAGTTAGTGTATTTATTGCCTGTATATATTGTATATAGTTATTGTACTTAATGCGTAGTGTTTTTATATTAGTTATAGCCTTCCTTTTTTAGATAAAAAGGGGAAAGATAGTGGTATATTATGTTTTAATAAAGCCTGCCTGAAGATCAGTGCAAAGCAGTCACACTATTCAGCCATAGAGGCCAGGCCATGGTGGCACAAACCTTTAATCTCAGCATTAGAGTAAAAGATGGTGGGATGAGACAGGAACTAGCTCTTTCAGTCTGAAGTATTCATTGAGGTAAGAGCTCTCTAGTGGCACGGCTGCTTTGCTTTTCTGAAATTCAGGTGGAACACCAATATCTGTTTCTGAGTTTTTATTAATTGTGCTACACATAACCGCAATCCTTATGACCACTTTTACATAAGGTATCCTAGAAAAAGACTTTCCTGAGTGGTATGTGGTGGGCAAGGTTTAACCGAGTTAATTCTTGTTTTTTTTTTGAGAAAAGATTTCTTTATGTAGCCTTGGCTATCCCTGAACAAGTTCTGTAGACCAGGCTGCTTCTGCTTCTCTATTGCTGGAATCAAAGGTGTGCATCATCATCGCCTGGCTAATCCTTGTATTTTATCCTAGTAACATGTTAAGAACTGCTTTCCTAAACTGGGTGGTGGTGGTGTGACACGCACGCCTTTAATCCCAGCACTCGGGAGGCAGAGGCAGGTGCATCTCTGTGAGTTCGAGGCCAGCTTCGCGGTCCACAAGAACTAGTTCCAGGATAGGCTCCAAAGCTACAGAGAATCCCTGTCTCGAAAAACAAAACAAAACAAGAACTGCTTTCCTGGACTGGAGAGATGGCTCAGCAGTTAAGAGCACTGGCTGCTCTTCCAGAGGACCTGGGTTCAATTCCCAGCACCCACATTGCAGCTCACAACTGTCCATAACTCCAAGATCAGACAAGCATGCAGACAAAACACCAATGCATATAAAATTTGTTTTTGAAAAAAAAAAAAAAGAGCACAGGCTGCTCTTCTAGAGGCAGCAACTAGATGGTGGCTCACAGCCATCTGTAATGAGATGCCTCATCCTCTTCTGGCCTGCAGGCATACATGCAGACAGAACACAGTATACATAATAAATCAATAAAAGAACTGCTTTCTCTAATGTAAGAAATACACATGGCCTACCTCTAGCCTTTCCACCATGTCAATCAGAAGCCTTAGAACCCCCAAGTGGTAAAGCCCCTTCCTGTATCCCAGAGGCACAGGATCTCCCCCTTGAAGACATAGCCTTGTGCCTGCCTCTTGTTGGGCTCTGAGATGTTCTTCTTTACTGCATAAGGATTTTCACCTTCCCAAAATCAATAAAAGTGAACCCAGGGTGTATTACACCTTGGAGTGAAGACTGGGTGGTTAGCAACAGAGCAAGAGACCTCTGGCAGAGACCACAGATGAGTTTTGACACAAACTGGGCTGTGGTGTAATAATAAAGCCCAGTAGATGAATACGGGACTAACTAGACCATGACTGGGGACCCAGTAAACTGTCCACCTCACATCTCCCCTGAGCACATGCAGGCTGGAGATGTACTTGCCAGCACAGGTGCAGTTCAGTTGCAGATGAGAGCCAAGGGAACCATATGCATCATGGAACAATTCTAGGGGCTTGTAGCTCTCATGGGTTTGATTCTAGTCTTGGAGACCTTATCATGTCCAGGCCAGAAGGAATGCTACCCTCACAAGATCTTTTCTGTCCCGGTGACCCAAGGGCCCTCTTCCTAACAAGTGCCTCAGAGTGCATGGGGACGGGACTTCTAGTCTGCCTTTGGCTTCCCCTGGAGACTGAATCAAGACAGCAGGACTGACCAAATGACTACTGGTGGCCCAGAGTTCAGGTGACATGCTGGACTGCCTAGCTCTGAGCTGGAGAGTCCCCGAGAACCTGGGATGAATTCCCTGCCCCTGAATGATGGTCAGGGGCCACCTGCTTAAACTTCTTGGCTCTACTTTTTAAATGAGGCAGGTGAGAAAACCAAAGCTGAGCTCGGCTTTGCTGAAATCCTCCCTACTTCCCTGCTTTCGTTCCTTCTGCAATGAGCTGAAGCAGATGTTAAAGGGTGATCACTGCCTACTCCTTCACTCTGCACGTTAAACCTTAAGTTCACAGTCACTCCATGCCTACCAGTGTCAGGGTCTTGTTCCAGCTAGGCCTTGCGTCCTAAACTTCTGTACAACTATTAGCTTCCCAGCAACGATTTTTAATTTAAAATGTACATAAACTGGACAATGGTGTACATGCTTTTAATCCCAGCACTCGGGAGGCACAGGCAGGCAGGTCTCTGTGAGTTTGAGCCCAGCCTGGTCTACAAGACCTAGTTCCAGGACGGGCTCCAAAGCTACAGAGAAACCTTGTCTCAAAAAATCCCAAAAAATTAGTATCTGGTATGTAGTGGTTCCTCATTGTGTCAAATGTACATGTGCCTAAAACAATCTGCCCACCAGAATATATTCAAAGGGAAAAAGTACGTAAAAATGGGTGACAAGAGCTCAAAAATTCAAGACTAGTTTTTAAAAAATATTTATTTATTATGCATACAATATTCTGTCTGTGTGTATACCTGCAGGCCAGAAGAGGGCACCACACCCCATTACAGATGGTTGTGAGCCACCATGTGGTTGCTGGGAGTTGAACTCAGGACCTTTGGAAGAGCAGGCAATGCTCTTAACCTCTGAGCCATCTCTCCAGCCCCCTCAAGACTAGTTTAAGCAACGTAGTAAGACTATTTCAAAAGAATAAACAACAAATATAAACTTTATTAGGATTCTAATAAAAATATAAAATTCTGGCCGGGCGGTGGTGGCGCACGCCTTTAATCCCAGCACTCGGGAGGCAGAGGCAGGCGGATCTCTGTGAGTTCGAGGCCAGCCTGGTCTACAAGAGCTAGTTCCAGGACAGGCTCTAAAAAAGCTACAGAGAAACCCTGTCTCGAAAAACCAAAAAAAAAAGAAAAAAAAATATAAAATTCTGCCGGGCGATGGTGGCGCACGCCTTTAATCCTAGCACTCGGGAGGCAGATCTCTGTGAGTTCGAGACCAGCCTGGTCTACAGATCTAGTTCCAAGACAGGCTCCAAAGACACAGAGAAACCCTGTCTCGAAAAACCAAAAAAAAAAAAAAAAAAGAAAAAAAAAATTCTTTTAATGAAATTCAAAGTTGCAAGTCATATGTTTCTTTCATTTGGCTAATAAACTTTTCCACAATTCCACTGAGTCTTTCAGGCTCCATCAACCTATTTACCAGTTCTTGCTCAGCAGCCATTAGAGCCAGGCCAGTTTGTTTCTCTTGTCCCATGGTATGAAGTAAGTATGCTTTAAGATGAGGCAGTGTGGAAAATGACTTTTCATTATTTGTTGAAGTAACTGGCCAAGATAAAGCAATATGTAACAGTTTTGAGAGACAAGGAATATTATTGTGGAGACCATGCTGACTAAACAAGCAGCCGAGGTCTATGAAGCTTAAGGAGCCACAATCTGTGACAAAGTTGAGATTTGCATACTGACGGTAAAATCGAAGTTCAGGGATAATGTCCCCATCGAGTTTATAAAAGTCTTGAATATGTTTGGCTGCTGACTCATTTAATGGTTCATTCCATTTAAACAATAGCTCAGAAATTTGTTTCATTTTGCAATAGTCAAACTCTGAAAAACATAACTTTAAGTTTTTTAACAAAATATCCAGACCTTGGTAATAAATACTAATTTTATAGTGTTCACCTGCTGAGGTAGGAAAAAACACACTCTCTGAGTTGCCAGGGTCTTCTGTTTTCTGAATTTTTTTTCTTTTTTGAAAAGAGGGTTTTTCAACTTCAAAACCTTTACTGGTTACTTTTTTACATATTTCATCTGTTCCATCCCAGATAGTCTGGAAATACATTTCATCCCTTTCAGAAGATAAACATTCCAAAATTGCTTTGATTTTTGAAAACAAAGAGAAGACGTCTACAGTTTCACTTTGAAACTCTCTGGAAAGAATTCCTGTAATACTGAGTACTCGATAAAGAAATTTCAAACAAAATACAAATTCAAACTTGGTAACCGCTACCAACAAATCATTCAGTTGGCCAGCCGCAGCTGTGCCTGCGGACTGGTGAGCCACCAAGTGCAGAGTCTCAATGACCTCTGGAAGACACTCCGTCACAGACAGCAACAAGTCATCATGGGCTGGCCAGCACGACTGGGATGCGTGTTTTTGACAAGTTTTATTTTTACTTAGCTTACACATGGTTTGCAAAGTTGCCAACATCTCTCCCGACATACGAACAGTGCTGAACAAAGAGCTCAGAGTATGTAGTGTCCTTCGGAGTTCTTTTACTTCTTTACAGAAACTAATGACTGCTAATTCAAAAAAATGTGCATAACAATGGACATACAAAATTCTTGGTTCTTCCTTCTTGAATTCTGTTACAACTTCATTAAATTTTACCCTCAAATTTGTGGCTAGATCATAGGCTTGACCACATATCTTATTAAAATCAATCCCGACCTGCTGCAGGTAAGCTTTGATATGCCTGTGTATGTGGACTGCAGTCATTTCCTCGATATTAACAAACCCCAGGAACCTTTCTTTAACGAGGACAGCACTTGAGGTTGTGTGCGGGTACCTCACACACACGGAAAGCTGCCCTTCAGTGGCACCGTCAGCTGTCTCCTCACATATTATTGAGAAAGCCGAGGCGACACGGAGCTCACTCACAATGTCTTGCAGCATTTCAGCCTTTATTACTTCAATAATCTCCTCCTGAACTTGTGTACTGTGATAGAAATCACCATGTGAACTCAGAAGCTGAAACACTTCTCCTTTATCTCTTGCTCGAATTTCTAGTAATTCCAAAAAATTGCCTTTATTAGTGGATGGAATAGACTGGTCATTTCCTTTTAGGAGCAAACACTGTTTTCCAAGAAATAAGATGCTTTCGATGACAAGCTTTAGGTACCTTCTACTTCCGTCAATAGGTTCTGAACAAACAGATGAACCATCACGTGGAACTTCGTCCAGAAACTGGTACCGTCTCCAAAACCGCAGTGACTTTAAATGCACTTCACTTTCTTCGTGCTTCCTGAATTTTTCTAGGGTCTTCTCCCAGTCAGCAGTTCCTTGGGTTGCAAATGATTCTCTCCGGCAGGTAAAATTTTTCTGGTAGAACAAGTGGCAAGAATAGCAGAATGTAACATCATTATTTGTACTGGTGCTCGAATGCTGAAAACATGAGCTACGAGACTTTCTAGTATTTTGTGGTTCTCTTTTAACTTTCTGCACTGTGGACGCAGGAGCTGGACAACATGGTGTATCATTCACTCTCACAGATTCCATGCCCATGCTGTGTACCTGGTTTGACACCCTGCTGTTCTGGGCTTCCACAGCAGGGCCAGCTGTGTCCTCAAAGAGCACCGGTGAAGATGGAAGGAGGCTTGGCTGCTCCACACTATTACCAACACCACTACTGGATTCACTCTTAAGAAAAAAATGATAAAAAAAAAAAAACCACTCGTTTAGTTGTTTTCAAATAAAAAAACACCTAACACATCTATTGTAACAACAAAGTTAACAGGCACATTTTGTAGTATAAGCTCTTCTTTTCTTTCTTTCTTTCTTTTTTTCTTTTTTATTTTTCGAGACAGGGTTTCTCAGTAGCTTTGGAGATGTTCTGGAGCTAGCTCTTGTAGACCAGGCTGGCCTTGAATTCACAGAGATCCGCCTGCCTCCCGATCCGAGTGCTGGGATTAAAGGCGTGCGCCACCAACGCTCAGCTCTTTTTCCTTTTTTTTTAAATTTACTGATTTTTTTTTTAGAATTTATTTTTACTTTATGTGCATTGGTGTCTTACCTGAATGTGTATTTGTGTTGGATCCCCTGGAGATGGAGTTACAGAAAGTTGTGAGCAGCCACGTGGTTGCTGCGAACTGAACCCGGGTCCTCTAGTAGAATAATAGCCAGTGTTCTTAACCACTGAGCCATGTCTATAGCCCATATAAGTTTCTCTATGAGAGGTATTAACAATTCTTTTTTTTTTTTTTTTTTTTTTTTTTGGTTTTTCGAGACAGGGTTTCTCTGCAGCTTTTTTAGAGCCTGTCCTGGAACTAGCTCTTGTAGACCAGGCTGGCCTCGAACTCACAGAGATCCGCCTGCCTCTGCCTCCCGAGTGCTGGGATTAAAGGCGTGCGCCACCACTGCCCGGCAACAATTCTTATTCACCATGTAAATTCAGAACTAAATGTTTAAAGGAGTTCTAGAAATATAACTACAGAATATATATATATATATTGTTTGTTTGTTTTTCAAGACAGGGTTTCTCTGTGAAACAGTCCAGGCAGGCCTTGAACTCATTGAGATTGGCCTACCTCTGCTTCCCCAGTGCTGAGATTAAAGGGGATGGCGGCACACTAATCCTAGCACCTGGAGGCAGTCAGGTTGATCTTTGAGTTCCAGGCCAGCCTGGTCTGTAGAACAAGTTCCAGGGCAACCAGGGTTATACAGAGAAACCCTGTCTCAATAAATAAACAAATATCTCTGTATGAAAACATACACACAAAATCTATATAAAACTGAAAAAATTGGGATAAAACTTACATCTATAATGATATTTGTAGGTACAGAAGAAAGTGAACCTGTTGAAATAAAGCATATATTCAAGATTTCTTGCTCTAACAGTACCAAAAACTCATGCAGCTCATTTCATATCAAGAAACAAAGAGATTCAACAATATGACAAAATATTGTTTATGTCAAATGTTTGTTTACCTTGTAAGAGATCAGTGTTCGTGAACAGGTCAACATGGTCATTTACTAATGACATTATATTGCTTATAACTGGAATTGGGTATTTCCTTGGAGAAAGATTCTCTTTTGAAGCACTGTGTACCATGGAAACATTTACTGGCAAAAATAAACAAAAAGCCTTTTTATAATTCAGGCAGAAACCAAAATACTGTTTAATAGTAAGTGTTTTTGTTCTGAAGGTTCTATGATCAGAGGGAGAATGCTAGTCTAACGTTAAGTACGAGTGCAGCAGTGGGCATGGAACCATGGGCTTCATGCCTGCTGGACAAGTCTTTGACAACTGAGCTCTATTATTGGTCTGTTTGGAGACTGGGTTATCTGTGTAGTCCTGGGTGTCCTAAAACTCATCCTGTAGACCAGGCTGGTCTGGAACTCAGAGGTCCATTTGCCTCTGCCTCTTGAGTGCTGAGATTAGAGGTGTGCACCACCACTGTCTGGCATACTATCTTTCTTTTTTAAATAAAGATTATTTAAATTGTGAGGTGAATGTTGTTACATAGGTTATAGGGTCTAAACTTGGGTCCTCATGTTTGATCAATAAGCATTCTTAACTGCTAAGCCATCTCTCCAGCACTCACTGGGAATTTTAACTCACTCTGATATGGAAATTAATCAGTTATAAATTAAAAGAAAGTATGGCTGTGTCTCCCAGGACTTAGTACCAACTTTGGAGTTGCTGGGTATTACCTGTTGAAGATTCCATCACCACACTGTTGTATGAAGAAAAACAAAGAGAGCAGAAAACCTCCATGTTCCCCAAATCATTAGTAATCATAATCATCTCATCTGAGAGTCTCAGTGTTTCGCAGGGAAAAGATGTGAGTATTCTGGGTGGTTTCTGTTTAGAGATTAAAAATAATATTCATATTTCTGGTATATTACATGCAATGGTTGAACACTAAGCATACCTACTATAATTGCTCTTAGCTGAAATATTACAGACAAAAACAACTTTTTTTTTTTTTCGAGACAAGGTTTCCGTGTAGTTTCTAGAGCCTGTCCTGGAACTAGCTCTTGTAGACCAGGCTGACCTCGAACTCAGAGATCCGCCTGCCTCTGCCTCCCGAGTGCTGGGATTAAAGGCGTGCACCATCACTGCCCGGCTCAAAAACAACTTTTTATACTTCTTTATAAACAAGGAGAATAGAGGCTATAACAATAAAATGAAGCAATTTGGTCATTTATCAGAAAACTACCCCATCATTTAACAGCAATAGTAATAACACATATGCAATGAAAGAGGTCATAAGAGAGGTTTATTATCCCAGGCAACTAAGCCTACTGGATAAGAACACATGTCTAATAAGTTTTCTTTCCTCAGTACATCACCCTTGAACATGAGTTCAAGAAAGCCTTCTTTCTACCAGGGCTGAGGAGACCAAAAAGGGTACTTATATCTACTATGAGAGACGGAGGCAAAAACTGTCTCTCTAGGCCAGTGGTTCCCAACCGTCCTTATAAGTGATTTTTTTTTTTTCTCTTTAGGCTCTTTGTTATTTAGGGGTGTGCCACCTGGTTCCCAAATAAATACACACATGGAGACTTATTTTTTTTTTTTTTTTTTTTTTACTTATACATACCTGGCCTTAGCTTGTTTCTAGTCAGTTTTTCTTAAATTATTCCATCTACCTTTTGCCTCTGGGCTTTTTACTTTTCTTATTTTTTATTTTGCTTTTTTTAAACTGATTTTTTTTATATTTATTTATTCATTATGTATACAGTATTCTATCTATCTGTGTGTATGCCTGCAGGCCAGAAGAGGGCACCAGATCTCACTACAGATGGTTGTGAGCCACCATGTGGTTGCTGGGAACTGAACTCAGGACCTCTGGAAGAGCAGGCAATGCTCTTAACCTCTGAGCCATCTCTCCAGCCCCTTAAACTGATTTTTATTGAGCTCTACATTTTCTACATTTTTCTCTGCTCCCCTCCCTGCCTCTCCTCTCTCTCCTTCTCCCTGCAATCCTCCCCCAGGTTCCCCATGCTCCCAATTTACTTAGGAGAACTTGTCTTTTTCTAATTCCCATGTAGATTAGATCTATATAAGTCTCTCTTAGTGTCTTCATTGTTGTCTAAGTTCTCTGGGATTGTGGTTTGTAGGTTGGTTTTCTTTGCTTTATGTTTAAAAACCACCCATGAGTGAGTACATGTGAGTACATGAGTGAGTACAAGTGAACCCAGGTCCTCTGGAAGAACCACCAGTGCTCGTAACTGCTGAGCCATCTCTCCAGCCCCGAGAAACCTTGTTTTGAAAACAAGAAAATCCCAAGTACAGACAGGTATGATGGCATACACTTTTAATCTCAGTACAGGCAGAGGCAGGTGGATCTCTGTGAGTTCAGAGGTCAGCCTGGCATATATAGTTACTTCCAGGACAGCAGGCACTGTCTCAGAAAAGGAAAAAAAAATCACATATGTTGAGTGATAAAAAGCAGCATACAAGCAGGAAGCAAGGCCGGCGAGTTCAGTGGAGAGTGAGGGGACAAAGGGAAAGGCTGTGTAACGAGGGCTTTGCCATCTAATCTCTCTACATCACTGAAAGCAATGGTGAAAAGAACCACTTTTTGGTAGTGTCTTTTTCTGCAGGAACTGGACTATCGATAGAAATGACAGAAAGCAGGTTGGTGAAACTGTTCTGCAGTTAAGGAGTACTTCCTGCTCTTCCAGAGGACCCAGGGTTATTTCCCCATACCAGGTTGAGTTACTCAATTTCCTGTAATGTCTGTACCCCTTTGTCCTCCATGGGCACCTGCATGCAAGCGGTACACATGCAGACATGCAGGCACACAACCATGCACATAAACAGAAATAAACACATCCTAAAAGAAGCCACCCTATTCATTTATTTGCATGTGTGTGGAGCACACAAGATCATCCCATGAATGTGAAGGTCAGAGGACAATTCAGAGTCAGTTCACTCCTTTCTTCCACCATGCGGAGCCCGGGGATTGTACTCAGGTGGTCAGATTTATTTTTATTTTATGTGTATGAGTGTTTTGTTTGCATGTGTGTACTGTGTGCATACATTTCCTGTAGAGTCTAAAAGAGGGCACCAGATCCCCTGTTGCTATAGTTATAGGTGGTTATGAGCATCACGTGGGTGCTAGGAATTGAACCTCCGGGTCCTCTGGAAAAGCAGCCATTGTTCTTAACTACTGAGCCATTTCTTCAGTTCTAAATAAATTAACCTTTAAAAAAAAAAAAATCAAACAAGAGCCAGTGGTGGCCCACGCCTTTAATCCCAGCACTCGGGAGGCAGAGGGATCTTTATGAGTTCGAGGCCAGCCTGGTCTACAAGAACTAGTTCCAGGACAGGCCCCAAGCTACAGAGAAACCCTTTCTTAAAAAACAAAACAAAACAAACAAACAAAAAAAAGTAAACAAGGCACAAGGCAGCATACTAGTCACACCTTTAATCCAAGCATTGAGTTCCAGGCTAGCAAGGTCTACAGAGCCAGTTTCAGGAGAGTCAAGGCTACTCAGAGGCTAATTTTTATTTACTCCTATATAAACATGAATATTTTTTCCTTTGAGATGAGCAGCCCTAGCTGATCTGGAACTTGGTTATACAGACCAGGCTGACTTCACTCTCGAGGCTCACTTGACTCTGCCTCCAGAGTGCCACAGTTACAGGCATGAGCTATCACACCTGCTCCTCATCCTGTCACTAAATCAAATGCTCCTGAAAAATGACTCCTTCTGGGGCTCAACACAGGGCTCTTAACTTTTTTAAATTTATTTTATTTTTTGGTGTTTTGACAAAGGGTTTCTCTGTGTGGCCCTGACTATCCTGGAACTTGCTCTGCAGACCAGGTTGGCCTCACACTCGTAGAGATCCACCTGCTTCTACCTTCCAAGTCTTGGGACTAAAGGTGTGTGCCACAAAGGTGTGTGCCACAGAGGTGTGTGCCACCATCGCCCTGCCTTTTTTGTTTCACTGTGCACCTCTGACTGACTTGGAACTTGGTAAACTTGAAAAGATCCACCTGCCTCTTTACCTCAAGTACTGGGATTATGTATTACTAGATCACAAAGCATCAACTAGCAATCGAGCTATGTACTAGTCCTACTTCATAGACAGAGAGCAGACAGTAACTGTGCTCCTCTCGCTTACCCCACGACCACATTGTGGCTAGCCTCTCTGTTCTCAGGAGCACCCTAAGGTTCTCCTACAGGAACTGTCAGAAGTCTTTTCATCTTCATCAACTGTCAATCAAAGACTTCCCCAATGATAGCAAACACTCCCAGACTCTGAAGAAAGGAACAGCAGCAGCAGCTCTTTCTGCTTACCTGCGTCTATGCATTCGTATTCTCTGCACTAGTCAAGAATGGAGATTGTGCTGTCACACATTACACACCATGGAACAGTAAATCCCACAGTCCTTACACCAATTCATAATGAAACTGGCAGCAGAATGAAAACTTGAAAAGTAGGTATTACTGCGCCAAGATGAAAACAAGAGTAACAACGGCCATTTAAGCAGAATCCCTGAACTCTCCTAACTGCTGGAAAGCACCCAAACTCACAGTAGCCGTCTTCTGACACATGCTGCACTTCAGCAGAGTGCTCTCAGGACACATGGCGACAAATGGCTTTCTTTTTTCTTTGTAGGATGAAAGGCAAGACTGGCTACAGAAGTTTTTGCCAGAGCTACTGTCCTCCAACTGGATATTCTTCATATCCTTCAGATTTAAAATGTCTCTAAAAACAAACAACAAATGCTTTTTAAGAGGACGATAAAGTTATGGAGTAGCATATGAGTTTGTGTGTGTACATGCGAGCCCCAGAGCAGGATGTTGGGTCCCTTCTATATTGTCCTGGCTCACTGAATTGGGACCTAGTCACTGTTTTGGCTATGCTGGTTGGACAGTGAACTCTTGGGATCCTTTTGCTGTGCATTTATTGTAAAACAAAATAAAGCCAATTTAGTTTTGGAAATTAAGGATGTTGCTAACAAAACAACACTGTCAAGTTGTTTTAATTTGAACTTTGATAATGCCCAGCACACATATGGCAGCCCACAACTGTCAATAATTCCTGTTTTGAGGGGTACAGTGCCCTCTTCTGGATTCCACGGGCAAGGCACACACCTGGTACACAAACATATAAGCAGCCAACACACCCACACACAAAAAATTAATCTGGAAGATACCCCATGACTGCCTTGGTTGGCTTCTACTGCTGTGATAAAGGCCATGGCCAAAAGCAGCTCAATGAAGAGGGGCTCATTTCAGCTTCCCACTCTCAGGTCACAGCCCAGCACTGATGGAAGTCAGGGCAGGAGAGGCCACAGAGGCTGCTGCTTCTAGGCTTGATGTTCAGAGTTTGCTCAACCCGCTCTCTTAGACAACACAGGACCACCTGCGCAATGGCTGTGCCAACCACAGTGGATGACCCTCTCACATCAATCACTTGACCAAGAAATGCCCTTGTCTACAGGCCAATCTGATGGAGGCATTGAGTTCCTTCTTCCAGATGACCCTAGCTTGTGTCAAGCTGACAGAAAATCAACCAGCAGTGAAAAAATGGGACATAAAATACTTGTCCTGTCTATCAGTGGCCGATTACTGACTGCCTCAAGACCAAGTCTAGACAGGAAATTTTTTTCATGAATCACATTTTCATATGAAGATATGCTAAACTACTGTCCAGTAGTCAGGCATATTTTTCTTTTTCTTTTCTTTTTCTGGTTTTTCGAGACAGGGTTTCTCTGTAGCTTTAGAGCCTGTCCTGGAACTAGCTTTTATAGACCAGGCTGACCTCAAACTCAGAGATCCGCCTGCCTCTGCTTCCTGAGTGCTGAGATTAAAGGTATGAGCCGCCACTGCGTGGCCAGACAGATATTTTTTGAAAATGAAGAAAGGCTGCCATTTCAAGGAAAACAACTCACAGTAATTACCATCGAGCTTGTAAGTAAAAATTAGAAATTTCAGAAAACAATTTATTTTTATTTTATGTATATTGATATTTTGCCTGCATGTATACCTGTGTGAAGGTGTTGGATCCCCTAGAACAAGTTTACAGCCAGTTGTGACTGCTAGGTGGGTGCTGGGAATTGAACCCAGATCCTTTGGAAAATCAGCCAGTGTGTCTAACCATTGAGCCATCTCTCCAGCCCCTGGATAAATTCTTAAGACTTGAAGGCTTTTCTGACGAAATTAGTGGTGATTTTTTACAATACTTTCTAGTTCTAACTCTGTCGTGGATTTTTTATTTTCCATGGCAGATAAATGTATAAAAATATATTTAAGGCAGGCGGTGGTGGCACACGCCTTTAATCCCAGCACTCGGGAGGCAGAGGCAGGCGGATCTCTGAGTTCGAGGCCAGCCTGGTCTACAAGAGCTAGTTCCAGGACAGGCTCTAGAAACTACAGGGAAACCCTGTCTCGAAAAACAAAAACAAACAAACAAACAAACAAACAAAAATATATATATATTTAACAGTAAAAGTATAAAACCCAATAGGAGCTGGGCAGTGGTGGCGCATGTCTTTAATCCCAGCTCTCAGGAGACAGAGATAGGTGGATCTCTGTGAATTCAAGTTCAGCCTGGTCTACAGAGTGAATTCCACGGCAGGCTCAAAACTCTGTCTCAAAAAACAAACAAACAAAAACCCAAACCAAACCAAAAATCACCCAAAGGAAAGTTCTACAGCTTCCAACTATATGTATACAAGTTCAATGAGTTGTACAGTCTTTGAGCCTTGTTAATTTTGGTGATTTTTTTTAAATATAATAAAGTTTAAAATTGAAAAAGAAAAAGTAAAAATGCTAACTATGTAAGAAGGACCCTGACAGTTAACTAAAAATAACTGAGTACAGGTGTGAACTGGCTGGTATAGATAAATGAAACATTAATCAGTATGCCTATTTTAGACTAGAATGACTTTTACTTTTTGCTTTTAATAGTGAAGTGTAGAGATGATGCTTCTTAAACATATCTTAAGAGTTTTTAATAACAAATCTTCTCTTTGTAATAGTATTTTAAATGTCATTTTTGAAGTCACCCTTCATTTTGCTCCATTAAGTAGAAAAATTAAGTATTAATTAAAAAGATAATAAATCACTGTTAAAAAAGAAGTCTTAAAAGTAATTTAAAATTTTGGGACTACAATTGGTGGCAGTGGCTCACGCCTTTAACACCAGCACTCAGGAGGCAGAGACAGGAGGATCTTTTTGAGGTTTCAGTACAGCCTGGTCTACAGAGTGAGTTCCAGGACAGCCAGGAAACCTTGTCGCAAAAGAAAAAGATGTTATGGAATGTGAAATTTTAGAAAGTCTCAATAAGGGAACGGGAGAGAAGCTCAGTGGTTAGAACAGGGGCTGTTCACCCAGAGTCCCTGGGTTCAGTCCCAGCAATTACATGTCGGTTCATGGCTACCCATAACTACATCTCCAGGGCATCCAATGTCTTATTCTGATTTCTCCAGGCACCAGGCAGGTATGTGTTGACATACATATATGTAGGCAAAACACGCAGATGTGCAAAATAAAATAAATACACCTAAAAAGTCTCAATAAAAACACAGGTTATTGCCGGGCGGTGGTGGCGCACGCCTTTAATCCCAGCACTTGGGAGGCAGAGGCAGGCTGATCTCTGTGAGTTCGAGACCAGCCTGGGCTACAAGAGCTAGCTCCAGGACAGGCTCTAAAGCTAGAGAAACCCTGTCTCGAAAAACCAAAAAAAAAAAAAAAAAAAAAAAGGTTATTACTACGGATGACAGCCTCTTCCAGTTTAAGCATGACTATCATCTTTATATTATACACACATATTCCAGAGGAAGCCATACCTAATTTTTATGCCTTAAAAGAACAGCTTACATAATAAATTCTTTCTTGCATGCGACTTTTTCAAAGCCTGTGACATGTAGCAAAGCTAGGGATGAGGGAATGGAGTGCATATATGCTAAACACAGCAAGTGTCTTAACTTCTCAGGGTCTGTTTTCTCAAAACTAAAAGAAAAGGTCTGCATTGAGTGATCTCTAATGTTCCTTCCAGGTTTATGATTCTGCAGAAAGAGAAAGCAGGCTGGAGAGAGAGTGCCCTAGAACCGACAGCTAGAAGGAAAACTGGTAACAGACATAGTACAATAGCATAGGATTGAGAAAACAGAGAGGGCTGGAAAGTTGGCACAGAAGTTAAGAGCACTTATTGCGGGGCTGGAGAGATGGCTCAGAGGTTAGAGCACTGGCTGTTCTAGAGGTCCTGAGTTCAATTCCCAGTAACCACAACCATTTGTAATGAGATCTGGTGCCCTCTTCTGGCCCACAGGCACACATGCAGGCAGAACACTGCATATATAATAAAGAAATCTTAAAAAAAAAAAAAAGAGCACTGATTGTTCTTGCAGAGGACCTAGGTTGTATTTCCAGCAAACCACAACTGTCTGTAGATCCAGTTTCAAGGGATCAAATGCCCTCTTCTGACCTCTGTAGGCACTAAGCATGCATGTAGTACACAGACAAGTAGACAAAATACTCATACATAAAATAAAGTAAACAAACCCTAAAAAAAGAGGGACAAGAAAAACCAAAGATAAAATTCAGATGAGTTCCAGAAAATAGGACCTGAAACAAAAGACATTAGAAGCACCAGTCAAGAATTGAAGCAATCCTATACAAAGTGTTTGTGAACCTATTAAAGTAAGTGCAGACAGCCCAGTGTGGTAGTGCACATCTGTAGTCCCAGCTCTTGGAAAGCAGGGGCAGGAGTGAGCTCACAACTGTAGAAAAAAGATACATAGTAAGACTCCGCCTCAAAAATTTAAGGGAATTGGCAGCAAACATGACAAAATTTGAGTACCTGACTTAAAAAAAAAAAAAGAAAAGAAAAAAAAAGTAAAGATAACATACCATATCCATTCTGAGTACTATTTTAATACTCCTAATTCCAACATTTATTTACTAAAACAAACAAATGCTATGAAGTTCTCAAGGCTTCTCCACCCTTTCAACAACCACCCAAAACCACTTCTGAGTGATCTATTAAAGGAACTGGAAGTAGAAAGCAAATCCAAAGGTGACACATCTTCAAAGAAGATGAGGATACATAAACTTATGACCAGGGGTCTGACCGAGATCCATGTAGCAAAATAAAGAACATAATTTAGCATTACATACCTTGAGCAGTTCAAGCACATCCTCCTGAGGGGAGCTGGGGAGTCGGCAGACGGGCTGTATTCACTGATACAAAGTCTGGAGCAGAAGAGCTCAGCAGACCCTTTCTTCTGGTAAGCAGTCTGCCCCTCCTGAAAAACTCTCTTACAACCACAACAGGAAAGCTGGACCGCAGTGGCTGGAACTGCGGGAAGCATTTTACTCACGCCAGATGATGCCAGAGAAGGCTGAAAGCCTGCGGTCACCTGTGCAGCTTTAGAAACAGGACAGGAAGAAATAGGATTTCACACGTGTACCCGTTTACTTTAGGTTACTTCTGGACATAAAACTCAACCCACCATAGCAAAAATATTCAAAGGCAATTTTAGAAAGTGGAGAGACTAGCTGGACAGTGGTGGCACACACCTTTAATCCCAGCACTCAGGAGGCAGAGTCAGGTGGGTCTCTATGAGTTTGTGCCCAGGCTGGTCTACAGAGCAAGTTCCAGGACAGCCAGGGCTATGAAGAGAAATCCTGTCTCAAAAAAACAAACAAACAAACAACAACAAAAATACAAACAAAACAAAACAAAACTCCACCAAAAAGTGAATAAACTAACTGACTGGCTATTTTATTGATCAAGAAAAATCATGATTGCTGGGCGGTGGCAGCACACGCTTTTAATCCCAGCACTCAGGGAGGCAGGGGCAGGCGGATCTCTGAATTTAAGGCTAGCTTGGTCTACAAAGATACACAGAGAAACACTGTCTCCAAAAACCAAAAAAAAAAAAAAAAAAAAAAAAAACCCAAACAAACGAAAAAAAGGTTATGATTAAT
The DNA here is from genome assembly GCF_903992535.2 of Arvicola amphibius. Classification (NCBI taxonomy): domain Eukaryota; kingdom Metazoa; phylum Chordata; class Mammalia; order Rodentia; family Cricetidae; genus Arvicola; species Arvicola amphibius. Next base: position 25,274,739 of record NC_052052.2, on the reverse strand, counting down.
TCTACTATCATTGTCTGAAAATGTAGAGTTTCTTTTCTCCTAAATTTTGGATTTGACAATATTCTGAAAATAGAGAATTGAAAATAATGTATAGAATGTCTTCAAGGCAACTGGCCAATTCAACAGAAATTGGCAAATTAAGCTAAAGTCGGCTCAATGATTTGTATAAGGGGACTGAACTCCAAGTTATGGCTGCTACGTGTTTGTTTGGTTTTGTAACAGCTCTGGCTGTCCTGGAGCTCACTGGCCTTGATCCATCTGCCTCTGCCTCCCAAGCGATAGGATTAAAGACATGCGCCACCGCCGCCCAGCATATTTTTTAAGTAATTATTTATTTCTTTTTATGTGCATTGGTGTTTTGCCTGCATGTATGTCTGTGTGAGGGTGTCAGATCCCCTGGAACTGGATGTAGACAGCCATGAGTAGCCATGTGGATGCTGAAAATTGAACTCAGTTCCCATAGAAGAGCAGTCAGTGTTCTTAACCACTGAGTCATCTCTCCAGCCCTGTGCTTGTTTTGAGACAGAGTCTGGAATTTGGAGATCTCCCTGCCTCTGCCTCAGGAAAGCTGGGACCACAGGCATGCATGCCTGGCTTTTTCTTTCTTTTTTTGAGACAGGGTTTCTCTGTAGCTTTGGAGCCTGTCCTGGAACTAGCTCTTGTAGACCAGGCTGGCCTCGAACTCACAGAGATCCGCCTGCTTCTGCCTCCCAAGTGCTGGGATTAGAGGCGTGCGCCACCACTCTGCAGCTACCATTTCATTTTTGTACTAGAGATTTTAGCCAAATAGATAAAACAAGAAAAAAAAAAGACTAATGTAAATCTGTAATTATTCATAGATTTCATGACTGTGTATACAGAAAGCCCAAAAAGAATCTATAAATTTAACAACATCAATGTAATTAACCCCTAACCCATATTTCTTTTTTAAAAAATATTTATTTATTTATTAATTATGTATACAATATTCTGTCTGCTTATATTCCTGAAGGCCAGAAGAGGGCACCAGACCCCATTACAGATGGTTGTGAGCCACCATGTGGTTGCTGGGAATTGAACTCAGGACCTGTGGAAGAGCAGGCAATGCTCTTAACCACTGAGCCATCTCTCCAGCCCCCTAACCCATATTTCTGTAAGTAATCCCAATAAAACTCACTGGCTCACCAAGCTGGACTTTAGTGACATTTGTATTTTGGTCTGTTGTGAGATCTTTATCTGGGGTGAATATGTGTGTTGTGTCTCCCCAGGAAACACAGTCTTGTCACACAATGCTAAGAGAAAAGGTAATGAAACTGTTGAGTGTAGTATAATTCCAGCACTCAGGAGGTTGAGACTGGAGACTTTCCTAGTTGGAGACTAGACTGAGCTATATGGCAAGATACCACATGAAAACAAAAATAAATTTATGAGATATATTAACTGTACTGTATATTAAGTATTAAATAATTAGGTACCTCCAAAGCCTTAACTTGTGTAACACAATAGTAACACACATACAAAAAAGTGGCCATTTCTGATACCTGATAGTTAAAATTCCTAGTATTGACTGGGGAGTTACAAGTTTGTATCAGTCCTTTTGAATTTTGGATTGCAAATTTCTTTCCATTTATCTATCTATCTATCTATCTATCTATCTATCTATCTATCTATCTATCTATCTATCTATCTACCTATCTATTTATGAGACAGGGCTTCTCTGTGTAGCCTGGGGTTGTCCCAGAACTAGCTTGGTAGTCCAGGTTGGCCTTGAAAACTCTTTCACCCTTCCAGGCTCCCCATTGGGATTGAGTCTGCACAACACAACCAGCATTGACTTGCAAATTTATTCACAATAGATGAAACTATTATAGTTGCAGGGCGTGGCAGGGCACACCTCTGATCCCTGCACTTGGGAAAGCAGAGGCAGGAAGACCTTTGTGAGTTTGAGGTCAGACTAATCTACAGAGTGAGTTCCAGGACAGCCAAAGATACCCAGAGAAACCCTGTCTGGAAAAATAAAAAACAAAATAAAACAAAACAAAACTACTATAGCGAGAGTAACAACCCCCATTAAAGCACTTTCCTTGGTCTAAGAATTACAAAGTTCTTGTTATGAGGGCTGGGAATGTAGCTCAATTGGGAGACTGCTTGCTTAGCATATACAAAGCCTTGGGTTCCTTTCCAAGCCCCTCACAAACCAAGCACAAAGGAGGCACGCCTAGACCTGTTTGTTTCCCGAGTGCTGGAATTAGAAACTTGCTCCACCAGCAAACAGGAAACTGGGTTCTAGAGCAGCTTGAGTCACAGTAGTGAGACCTTGTCTAAAAAAAAAAAAAAAAAAAACCTAAATTAAATAAACAAAGCAATTAAACAGAAAAAGAGAAAAGAATGTTGATATTGTACTCCAAGAAAGCTATAAAATTCTCATTGGTAAGCACAACTCTCCAAAATACCCTCAAACCTCTACATTAAAAATACTGTACCTTCAACAAAGTGTGGTGGTGTCACAGGCCTTCAATCCCAGCAGTAGGGACGCATGGGCAGGAGGACCTCTGCGTTAGAGATCAGCCTAGTCTGTAAAGTGAGTTCCAGGGCAGTCTGGGCTATACAGAGAAACCCTGTCTTGAAAAACCAAAACAGTGTGGTGGTGGTGGCACATGCCTTAATCCCAGCACTCCGGAGGCAGAGGCAGGTGGATTTCTGTGAGTTCGAGGTCAGCCGCAAGCTCCAAAGCTACAGAGGAACCCTTTCTCGAAAAACCAAAAAAATAAAAACAACACCCCTCCCCTGACCCAAAACCCTGCACCTTCATCCGATCTCAATTTGAACTTCCTATTTTGGACAATACAGAGGATTGAATCTAGGAACTCACTCACTGATACAATACCAGCACCAGTACAAGTTCAATCTTTTATGACTTAGTTTCTTCTGGCTGGGATTCAAGTATAATCTTATTTGTAAAAGCCGTTTCATAGTTTGTTGTGGTGCTGGGTCGAAACTGAACCCAGGGCTAGAACCTGTACACGATCGCCATTCAACCAAAACCTCCTAGTTTTCGTTTTATGTCCAATCTGGCTTCGATCTCTTGATCCTCTGCCTCAGGAGCACAAGGCAAATTCATGTTCTTGTTTTTTGAATATGTTAACTTATTTTATGTTCACTAGTGTTTTGTCTGCATATATGTCTGCGTATTAGAACTGGAGTTACAGACAGTTTTGAGGGTCCATGTGGGTGCTAGGGATTGGCCTCAGTCCTCGGGAAAAGCATTCAGTGCCTTTTTTTTTTTTTTTTTGACCTAGAACTCGCCTTGTAGATGGGGCTGGTCTTGAACTCATGGAGATCCGCCTAATCCTGCCTCCCGAGTGCTGGTATTAAAGACGTGCGCCACCCACGCGGGGCACAGCCACGGTTCTTAGCCTCTCGGCCATCTTTGCAGCCCAATGTTTTGTTTTTTGAAACTAGGTCTCATTATGTAGCACTGGCTGGCTTTGAACTCAGAGATCCCCATCTCTGGGATTAAAAATACGCGCCACCACGCCCAGCTTTTTACTTTTGTAAAAAAACACTGCTTAGTGGAAAGAGCCACAGGTGTAACCAGAAAGACAGTTATAGAAAGTCGAAAAGAGACCAAAGGCACCGAGCTCAGTCACCGCCCAGGGGCCAGGGGCCAGGGGCCAGGGGCCAGGGCAGCAGGGACCCTAGGAGCCCGGGAGCCGGGGTCACGACTTCCCCAGCACAGGAGGCGTCCCACCTGTCGCGTCACCATCCTCGGGACCGGAGAAACGCCGCCTCTCTCCGGAAAAGCGAGCCTGAGCCATTCCACCAGGCTGATCAATTCTTCTCCAACTCAGCGGCGGGAAGCACCTCACAGGTTCGCAAAACTCAGCGTCGCCGGCTCCGCTCCTCTCCCGGAGGTCTTTGCGGCTGAGCATGCGCAGCGCAGCCCTCTAGTGGGGGTCCCTGTCCGACGCCAGGGAGCTGAACAGGGCGGGGCAAGAGGTCTCATCCCTAGGCTCTCCTTGAAGTCACTTCTAGCTGCCCGCAATTTTTTAATTATTATTATTATTTGAGACACTTACGTAACCCTGGCTGTCCGGGAACTCACTATTGTAGACCAGGCTGACCTCAAACTCACAGAGATCTTCCTGTTTCTGCTTCCCAAGGCCTGGGGGTAAGGGCGTGTGTGTCACCACACTGGGCATATTTGGGTCCTTGAGTGAGCAAATCAGAATCGACGGCACAGGCCAGTAATTTCAGCTCTTGGGAGATGGTAGCATGAAGTTCAAAAGTTCAAGGCCAGTCTTGTTTAGAAACCCTACTGAACCAATTAAAAAAAAAAAAGCAGGGATGGAGCCTGGGCAAAGAGATGACAGTCACGTGCTTCCTACCAAGTCTGACTAGCTGAGTTCGTGTCACTGTCCCTGGAAACCACTTACCGCCACAATAAGCACACAAACACAATAAAGACACACATGCATACGGAAATAAAAATGTTTAAAATGTAAATGTTAGCCTGGCGGTGGAGGCGCACGCCTTTAATCCCAGCACTCGGGAGGCAAAGGCAGATGGATCTCTGTGAGTTCGAGGCCAGCCTGGTCTACTCCAAAGCTACACAGAGAAAACCCTGTCTTGAGAAAAGAAGGAAAATAAGAAGGAAGGAAAGAAAGAGAAAGAAAGACAAAAAAGAAAAGGAAAGAAAAAAAGGGCCTTACTACCGTTCTGTTCTGGTGGGCAATGAATAGCAGTGGCAGTGACCTGCATGGTTTTGGGGACCTCAGGAAGCTCCCTGGCCAACAAGTCATAGAGAGGTAGCTCACACCTGGTAATGAAATGACCCAGGGCTTCTGGAATCCATTTTATCCACTCGCACAGGTTCCATCTGTTGGGAGCACAAAGGTCTTCATGCTCACAGATAGCTCAAGGGGAAAGCAAGAATGTTAAACACGCAGGGTTGTCTTTTCAGGGGAAAGATATATAACCTGTTTTTCCACCCAAAAGGCTGGAAATGGGAATGGAGGTGATTAATATCCTGTTTATATATCCTATTTGAAGGGCCAGGCCATACCAAACTCCCACAAGCAGGACTGCGGGTGGCTATATAGGTGACCTTTGTATTCTATGTATGGTCTGGGGATTCCCCCAGGTTCTCTCAACTGGGACCAGAGGTGGCTAAAAGCCCCAAATGACTTCTGTGCTATATGTATGACTGAACTGACCAGACCAGATCCCTCCCTAGGGCCTTAAAATAATGCACATAGCCTATTGCTAGAATCCATCTTCTTGGAAGAAGTGATGTGTACTTTTTGTTTTGTTTTGTTTGAGGCAAGGTTTCTCTGTGTAGCCCTGGCTGTCCTGGAACTCGCTCTGTAGACCAGGCTGGCCTTGAACTCAACGAGCTCTGCCTGCCTCTGCCTCTGCCTCCTGACTGCTGGGATTAAAGTCTTGTGCCACCATGCCTGGTCCATGACAAGTACACTGAATTGAGTTTCTATGTAATTACGCCTCCTTGTGCCTAGGAGTCCTGCAAGATCACTGCTTATTGACTTGCTCCCTATGGTGTGCTCAGTCTGGGACACAACTCAGGACCATGCATGGGAGGGGGGAGGGGGGCTGGCACCACTCCCTGTGCATTGGGCCCTTCCACATGAATCATATCACCAATCATCAGGCCACATGGTTGGAGGGATTTTCTCAATTGAGTTTCCATTTTCCAGATAGCCCTAGCTTGTGACAGATTGATAAAAAACTGACCAGAACACCTTTTCCCCCTTTCTCCCAGCTTCCTCGCTCCCATCTACCTGACCTTTTTCCTGTTTATGTATTTCCACCTTTTGCAGTTTTGTATCACATTCACATGTATTACTGTTCTGGCCCCCCACACCCACTCCATGCATTCACTCAAAAAAATCTTTCCCCCCAGTCTACTATCCTAGGCTCCTAACACATTCACTCCTACACAAATGCACAAGTAGAAAAGTTAGAAGCTAGGATCCACATGTGAGAGACAACAAGAAGCCCTTGTTTTCTGAACCTGAGTTACCTCACGTGATATAATATTTTCCAGTTCCATCCATTTCCTTGAAAACTTCATTTCTCTCATTTATTTATTTATTTATTTATTATGCATACAATATTCTGTCTGTATGTATGCCTGCAGGCCAGAAGAGGGCACCAGACCTCATTACAGATGGTTGTGAGCCACCATGTGGTTGCTGGGAATTGAACTCAGGACCTTTGGAAGAGCAGGCAATGCTCTTAACCTCTGAGCCATCTCTCCAGCCCAACTTCATTTCTCTTTAAAAACTTATTTTAGCCAGATGGTGGTGGTGCACGTCTTTAATCCCAGTACTAGGGAGGCAGAAGCAGACGAATCTCTGTGAGTTTGAGGCCAGCCTGATCTACAAAGTGAGTTCCAGGACAGCCAGGACTGTTTCACAAAGAAACCCTGTCTTGAAAAACCCAAAAATTAAGAAAATAAGAAAAAAAAAAGAAAAACCCAAAAATTATTTTGTTATTATTGTGCTTGAACACACTCTTAAGAATGTGTATATCATGTATGTGGGGTTACATGCTCCATGGTACACACATAGAAGTCAGAGAACAACTTTCAGGACTCTCTACTTTCCTATACAGGAATTTCCTTTCCCTGTAGGATATGGGGATTGAACTCAGGTTGTGAGAATGGCTTCAAATTCATAGAGATCTGACTGCCTCTGCCTCTACCTCCTGAGTACTAGGATTATAGGCAGGTGATGTAATGGGTCTGGGTTGTTCAGAAATTCACCAGTCTAGCTACAGATGAATTACTAACAAAGAGGAGGTTTTATTCAGACACTGGTGCCAGGATTACTCCTGAGATTCAGGTTCTCACTATGTAGTCCAAGCCACATTAGTCAGGGGCTTATAAATTCAAAAACTACAGGTTACATTCTGGGGTTGTGTTAACACATAACCTGTCTACATGTAACCAGGGCCTTAATGTGCAGCAGAGGTCCTGAAGATGCCCTGGTTATCTTAAGCAGGCAGGCAGGCAGGAAAGCAAGCTGTTTACAGGAGTAGAACCAGGGGTTAGCATTGTGACAGTTACTTTGCACGAACAGCGATTTTGTTAAACTTTTACAAGACTAAGCAAGGACAAGAACAGAGCCCTTAACATCCTGGGAAGTCATTTCTTCTTTGGTAAGCTGACTGACAGGGTACAGCTTTTTTTATTTCAGATATCTTTTTTTTTGAAACCAGAACATTTATGACAGGCTTGTTTGCTGGTGTGGTGCTGAATGGCAAAGACTTCATCCTGCCACTCTGGCCTCCCTAACTTCTTTAGAAACAGTGACTCTGGGATTGACGGCACGATGGTATGTATTGTGAGCTGGATAGTTTTTTTTTTTGTTGTTGTTGTTTTTGTTTGTTTTTTTTTTTGTTTTTTGTTTTTTTTTTTTTTGCTTTTTGAGACAGGGTTTCTCTGTAGCTTTGGAGCCTGTCCTGGAACTAGCTCTTGTAGACCAGGCTGGCCTCGAACTCACAAAGATCCACCTGCCTCTGCCTCCCGAGTACTGGGATTAAAGGCGTGCGCCACCACCACCTGGCCCGAGCTGGATAGTTTTATGTCAATTGGATACAAGTTAAAGTTATCTGAAGGAGGAAGAATCAATTAAGAAAATGTCTCCAAAAAATAAAAAAAAGAAAATGTCTCCATAAGATTGGGCTGTAGGCAAGCCTGCAGGGCGTTTTCTTAATTAGTGATTGATGGAGGAGGACCCAGTCTATTGGTCCTGGGTTTTATAAGAAAGCAGGCTGATCACCTCATGGGGAGCAAGCCAGCAAGCAGCACTCCTCCATGGACTCTACATCAGCTCCTGCCTCCATGTTCCTGACCTTTTTGAGTTCCTGTCCTGATTTCTTTCAATGATGAATCAATAAACACTCTCCTCCCCAAATTGCTTTGGTCATGGTGCCTTATTGCAGCAGAGGGAGTCTTGGTTAGAGTGATTATTGCTGTGATAAGACACCATGACCAGCCCATGATCAAAGCAACCAATAAAAGAAAGTGTTTAATTTGGAGTTTATGGTTTCAAAGGTTTAGGGTTCATAACCATGGTAACCAGAGGCAGACATGACACCGGAGCTGTTGTGAGGCATCCACCAGAGAAGACTACTTGCTTTAACAAGTAGTTTAAACAACAGAAAGTCTTTAAAATTAGCCACCTTCTAGTACACTGTGTGTTTGGAATCCAGATGCAGTCCCGAGCCTTTCCCAGGTTGAGCTGTTAAGCATAAAACTACATCCTGGGTTGACACACTTCAGTTAACAACTTTAGCAAGAACAGTTAGCCAGAAACAGAACTACAGAAGCCAAAAAGCAAGGTTAGTATATGCAGAGACTTTCCCAGAACTATGGACATTGATGGATTTGATCTTTGTTCTAGTTTTGGCAGGTGGTGATGCCTACACACTAAGTTCCATGGTCTGAATGGTCCTTCCATCATGACATCAGTTGGTGTTGTAAGAAGGCTGCTTGTTCATTTCCCGACTGCCTAGACTCCCAAAATAACCACACAGAAACTATTATTTGAATCACTGCTTGGTCAAGCACTTAAACGTATTGCTAGCTAGCTCTTACATCTAGAATTAACCCATTTACAGTATTTTACTATGAGGCTCATGGTCTACCAGCAAGGTTCTAATGTGTCTGTCTCTGGCGGTGACTCCATGGCTTCTTCTAAACTCCGCCTTTCTTTCTCCCAGCATTCAGTTTAGTTTTCCCTGCCTAGCTCTGTTCTGCCCTATCAGGCCAAGCCACTTTCTTTACTAACCAATGGTATTCACAGCATACAGAGGGGAGTCCCATATTAATTTGGGCTAAGGTCTGGAGGCCTGCTACATTCCCCACTGGTTCTATGAGTATCAGTAAAATTGAGGATTCATCTGGGGACAGGAGATCCTATCGTCTCCTTAGCACTAGTAGTGAGGACTAGGAACAAAAGGATTGATATCTCAGTCATGGTCATAAGCAGAATAGTTAGCCAGGGGGACCAGGAGAACAAGGATTGGTACTAGTTATTAGATTCTTGGTCTTTTTTCGTTTTTGAAGGCTATTTCTGACCATGGCTAATCTTTCTCTAATTATCTATGACTGACTGGCATAAATGCAGCAAGTTACTCCCAATGTTATGCACAGACTTCTTGTCTCATAAATTCTCTTCAATTCTTCAGCTAAGGAATATAATTGGACTTCTAGATAGGAAGTAGAATTTTCTAGATGGCCCAGGTGTTAGGATTCAGGCATTATGCTGGCCTGTCCCCTGTCCCCTGGCAGGATGCCCTCAGGCAGTAACCTGATCAGTTCAGGGTCCTCTGACTGCTATGTTACTACATAGTCTGCCCACATGCACTACACCCCCCTTTAAGAGACAAGCTCTGCCCGTTCCTGCTCTCTCTTTTCAGTCCCTGCTCTGAAGAACCGGGCAGGCCATTGCGCCTCTCTCTCTCTCTCTCTCTCTCTCTCTCTCTCTCTCTCTCTCTCTGTGTGTGTGTGTGTGTGTGTGTATCTTCTCTTCCGCCACTCCAGTCCACACCCCATAGGCTGGTTTCCCCCCTCCACAATAAAACTCACCATGTGAGCGAGATCTGCATGGCATGTCTGTCTCTCACCTGCTGCAGGCCTCCAAGGTCCTCTCTTGTGCTGTTTTACAACATTGGTGCCATAAAATTTGTCAGGCTCTCCCAGCTTTGCGAGACATGCCGAAACCCTGGAACCTTCAATAGTGTCACTTTTCCAACTGAAGGATTGCTGGGCCCCTCCATTCAACACTGGTAAGCCACTTCACCTCTGACCATTCCCCACAGTGAGGATTTGTTTCATCTCGACCGTGGTTTCTTGCCTTTGGGCCTTGCCCACAAGCCCCAGTACTGGGCAACCATGTGTTTTTCAGGCTCAGAGCCCCTGTCAGCCCCTATTCCTATGTGATGACATAGACTACAGTCCGTGCCCACTCCCCAATGGCCCCTAGACATTTGTGTGATGACCCACTGGCCAGCGTGTGCCATCTCTTTGGTCCACGCTGAATTTCTAGGATGCAAGAGTTCAGCCTCTGTATCTTTATCTCTGCCTCACTCATGGAAAGGAAAATTTGCCTACCCAACATCCCCCTTAGATAGCAATCCACCTGGCTGCTTATTGGCACCTCACATCCCAGTATTTTACAGGACGTTTACAACATTAGGCCAGTGATCCAATAGTTGGAAATATGTACCCTATTGCCGCAAGCTCTCTCTGTTCTACCTCCCTGTTCTTTTTGTCTGTCTGCCTCTTATTCCTGGTGTGTGATTTGGCCACGCTGAGATTCTCTCTCCCACCCACTGCTGCTGACACTGCCACATTGGTCTCCTGCTGCCTCCATGGGGCACAGCACAGCCATGGAGGACGGTGTGGGAGCCGTCTGGCGTGGCGGGCCAGACCTCAGGACTGGCAATGGCTTGACAGGGGCAGGAAGGGAGCCTGAGAGAGTCCAGGGTGAGCCATAGGTGTGCGTGGTTCCACTTCGTATGGTTCCTTCCTGCATAGTGCCAGCTGCCTAGCCAGCCTCTGCTGCCAAAGCAGCTCTGCCCTTAACTATGGGACGTGTGCACCCTTTAAAAGTGCCCGCCAGGCAGAGTTCATTCATTCTCTTTGCCTTTTACTTCTTTCTTTTGAATTTCCTCTTATACTGACTGTTGTGTGCGGTGTGTTTGTTTAGTAGCATGCCTTGGCAGGGCTGCCAACGGCACCCACTTCACACAGGAACCCTACCCGCCTGCTCTGCCTGTAACAGACTTGTTTTCTCATTCCCTGGCGGCTTTGGCTCTCCACTCTTTCTTTTTCTTTGCTCCAAAGACCTTTGCGCACTCTCTCTCTCTCTCTCTCTCTCTCTCTCTCTCTCTCTCTCTCTCTCTCTCTCTCTCTCTCTCTCTCTCTCTCTCTCTCTGTCCTGTTTGCTACAATGTGCAAGTCAGAGATGGAGAGACCAGCTTTGTCTTGCTCAACACACACTGGTTCTCCATTTCTTCTTTTTTTTCTTTTTTCTTTTTTTGGTTTTTCGAGACAGGGTTTCTCTGCAGCTTTTTTTAAGAGCTCTTGTAGACCAGGCTGGTCTCGAACTCACAGAGATCCGCCTGCCTCTGCCTCCCGAGTGCTGGGATTAAAGGCGTGCGCCACCACCGCCCGGCATCTATATTGTTTTTTGATCGCATGAGAAAATTCCAAACTGCTATGTCAGCTGCCACCAGTGCAGGTTAGTTTAGTGCATGGCTGTAGTGCATGACAGCTTGAAGCTGGCTTCTCCCTCAGACAGCTGGTGGGAGATGTGTCTCAGTACTGTAGCCAGTCAGCTTGTGAGACACGCAACTAGGAAGTCATGTTTGGCTTCATTTTTGTGTGTTTAGGACCTTTTTAAATCTTTCTCAGGTTTTATGTGGATGTAGGTGCTGAATGTTTGGGTGCCATGTAAAGATACAGTGTCTCCGTGTCTTGGCAGCTGCTGCCAAATAACTATTCTGAGACTTATTATTAATTTTAAATGTTTGGCTGATAGCTTAGAATTGTCTCCTGCCAGCTCTTAAAACTTAAATTACCCTGTTTCTGTTCATCAATATGCTGCCCCGAGGCGTTTACTTAGTCTATGAACTTCCCATGTTGCTGCTTCTGCATCTGGCTAGTGACTCTTCAGACTCCGACCTTCATCTTCCCTGCATTTTCTCTGCCCTGAAAATCCTGCCTAGCTATCTGCTAATCAGGTTTTCATTAACAATGAGAGCAGCACATATTTACAGTGTACAAAGATTGTTCCACAGCACTGGCCAATCACAATAGCTCACTCCCTGGTGACCTAAGGACCAAATATTCAAATATATGAGCACATGAGGGCTATTTTCTTTCAAACTACCATACTTTGTAAGCCTAGTACTCAGGAGCCTAAGGCAGGAGAGTCAGTAGTTCTAGTAGTTCTAGATAAGCCTGGGCTGAGGGGAGAGGGAGGGAGGGAGGGAAGAAGAGAGGGAGGAAGGGAGGGAGAGAGAGAGAGAGAGAAACTTTGTCGTCTGGGGAAGTGGTGATAGAGATGGCTCAGGAGTTAACAGTACTGTTGCCCTTGCAAGAGGACATGAGCTCTGTTCCTGGCACACATGGTGGCTCACAACCATCAGTAACTTCCAGTTCCAGGGGAATATAACACTTTCTTCTGACCTTTGTGAGGATCAAGCTCAAACACTGTACACAAACACTGATATTCATGAAATAAAGCAAGTAAGTCTTTTAAAAAACATCTTTCCAGGGCTGGGGGCTAGAGTGCTTTGCTGGAATAAACAAAGTCCTTTCTACAATCACCAGCACTAAATAAACTGGACGTGGTGGCACACGCCTGTACCCAAGTCCTCTGAAGGCAAAGGCAGGAGAATCAGAAATTCAAGTTCATTCTCAGCTATGTAGAACTCAAGGCCTAGTCTAGGATACACAAAATTTTTACTCATATATGTGTGTGTGTGTGTGTGTGTGTATGTATGTATGTATGTATGGATGGATATTCAAGCTTGGCCATGGTGGCTCACATCTGTGACCCTAGAAGCCTAGAGATTATGTCAGAAAGATTGTCTCAGATTTTAGACCAACCTCGGCTACATAGTAAGTAAGATAAAGGCCAGTTTGGGCTACAAAGTGAGACCCTGTCTTATCAAACCAGAACAAAAGCTGTCAGGAAACAAAAATGCTATTGAAGGAATTTTTATACAACACAAAAGGGTATAAAGAACAAGAAAAGACATATTAGCTGGGTGGTGGTGGTGCACACTTTTAATCCCAGCACTTGGGAGGTAGAGGCAGGTGGAGCTCTGTGAGTTCAAGGCCAGCCTGGTCTACAACGTGATTTCCAGGACAGCCAGGGTTACTCAGTGAAACACTATCTCAAAAACCACCCCTGTGAAGATAATTAAAGAAGAGCTTATTACATATTAAAAATATTTAAAGTTTTTACACGTGTGTGTGTGTGTGTGTGTGTGTGTGTGTGTAATGAGTGCAGTTGCACGGGGATTCTAGAAAAGGTCACCAGATGCCCCTTAAGCGAGAGTTATTGATGCTTGTGAACTACTCAATTTGGGTATTGGGGACCTAACTTGGGTCCTCTTGAGGAGCAGGAAGTGCTCTCCAGCTCCTTTAACATAATTTTGGAGACTAAAAAGTTAAGAGAATAACTATCTATAGAAGTGCACTACCCTTCTACAGGGGCTAACCCACTCTACACACTCCATAAAAGCTAAAGATACAGCTAGGTGATGGGTGGTGGTACAGGGATGAAACATACAAAGGATAAAAACCCCTAAATTTAGGATGCTTAGATTCCCCCAGTACAACCTGCCACAGCCACTATAGTCAGGCAAACACTACTCTCCTGACTCCTTCGTGTTGGGGAAACTGAACTAGACACGTTTCCAATGTGGGAGCACGTACAAGGGAGAGTAGGCATGGTGGATGTACATTAGGCATTCCTGCTCAAAGTGGGGGCAAATGGGAGCAGGAGAGATGGCTGAGTGGCTAAGAGCACTGGCTGGTTTCCTGGAGGACCTAGTTTCAATTCCAGGAACCCATGTGGTAACTCGCAATGGTCTCTAGCTCCAGCTTTATGGGATAAATTTTTTTTTTAATTAAAAAATGTGTGAAGAGGTACGAACTGAGGGCTGGGTTGTAGCTCAGAGGTAGAGTGCTTGCCTAGCATGCACAGGTTCTCGGCTTGATCCTCAGCACTTCAAAGGGGAAAAGGGGTGGAAGGAAGTAGAAAAACGATTGTCAGTGATGGATCCATAGCAATTTTGAAGTCTCCTTGGGCACCCATTATTATATTCTCTCTCTCTCTCTCTCTCTCTCTCTCTCTCTCTCTCTCTCTCTCTCTTAAAAAAAGATTTACTTATTTATTATATATACAGTGTTCTGCCTGCATGTGTGCCTGCACACCAGAAGAGGGCACCAGGTCTCATTACAGATGGTTGTGAGACACCACGTGGTTGCTAGGAATTGAACTGAAGACCTCTGGAGGAGCAGCCAGTGCTCTTAACTTCCAAGCCATCTCTCCAGCCCCATATTCTCCTACTCTTGAGTAGAGAGAATATTCTTTGATTTGTTCTCTGGAAATGGTTTTATAAAGTTATTTTTTTAATTATATTTGTTTGTTTATTATTTTTTGAGGGTTTTGTTTCTGCCTTCTGGGCTTTTGACTTCATTCCCTTCCTCAAACAGGTTTACAATTTTATATAACAAATGGTTTATCTTTGCAATCCAGTAGCTCCCATGTGCGTGTGTGTGCACATGTGTATGTGCATGTACTTGTCTGTGTGCGTGCAAGCATATGTGTGCGTGTGTGCACGTGTATGTCTGCATGTGTGCACTGAGGGCTGAGGTTGATGTTGGGTGTTGAATTAGTTGGGGTTCTCTAGGGTAACAATTTACAGAATTAATCTCTCTATATATAAAGCAAGGAGTTTGTTAGAATGACTAATAGGCTATATGGTCCAGTTAATCCAACAATAGCTGCCTATCTATGGAAGGTCCAAGAATCCAGCAGGCTGAATGTCTCAGCTGGTTCAGTGTGCTGGAATCCTGAAGAAGTAGGCTCTAATGCCAGAGAAGGAATAAACTTACTATTGAGGCGAAAGGAAACAGGCAAAGAGCGAGACTTCCTTTTTCCTTTTTCTTTTTTTTTAAATATTTATTTATTTATTATGTGTACAATATTCTGTCTGTATGTGTGCCTGCAGGCCAGAAGAGGGCACCAGACCCCATTACAGATGGTTGTGAGCCACCATGTGGTTGCTGGGAATTGAACTCAGGACCTTTGGAAAAGCAGGCAATGCTCTTAACCTCTGAGCCATCTTTCCAGCCCTTCCTTTTTCTTATATAGGCTTCCAGCAAAAGGTGTGACCCATATTACAGGCTGCTCTTTCCACCTCAAAAGATCCAAATTAAAGGTATACATTCCCACTTCAAAGATCCAGATTAGAAGTGGATGTTACCACTTCAAATTAAGCAAAAAATTCCCCACAGGTGTGCCCCACTTTTTGATTTTTGTTAATTCCAGATACAGTCAAATTGATAACCAAAAATAACCATCACCCGTGTCTTTTTTAATTGCTGCTTTTCCACCTAATTTCTTCAGATAGGGCTTCTTACTGAACCTGGGTGGCCAGCAACCCCAAGGATCCTCCTGTCTCTGCTCCTCCAGTGACAGGATATAGTGCTATGTACGGCCACACTCAGATTCTGTCTACATTCTGAGGATCTGAGCACAAGTCTATATGCAGGCACTTTAGCAACTAAGCCATCTCCCACCACAGTCTACTTAGCTTTTTTTTCAAGACAGCGTTTCTCTGTGTTGCTTTGGATCCAGTCCTGGAACTAGCTCTTGTAGACCAGGCTGGCCTCGAACTCACAAAGATCTGCCTGCCTCTGTCTCCCAAGTGCTGGGATTAAAAGTGTGCACCACCATTGCCTGGCTTAAAAAAGATTTTAAAACATTTTTTAGTTTATGAGTGTTCTGTCTGCAAGTATTTCTGTACGACATATGCATGCCTCGGAGGTGAGAAGAGGGCATTATATCCCCCAAAACTGGAGTTATGGATGGTTGAAAGCTGTCATGGTAGTGCTGGGAACCAATCCCAGGTCTTCTGCAAGAATAAATGCTCTTTGAGTTCCAGGACATGCTCCAAAACTATACAGAGAAACCCTGTCTCAGAAAAACAACAGCAACAACAACAACAAAACCACAGCAAGGGGGGGGGCTGGGGAGATGGCTCAGTGGTTAACAGCACTGCCTGCTCTTCCAAAGGTCCTGAGTTCAATTCCCAGCAAACACATGGTGGCTCACAACCATCTGTAATGAGGTCTGGTGCCCTCTTCTGGCCTTAGAGCATACACACAGACATAATATTGTATACATAATAAATAATTAAAAAAAGAAAAAAGCACAAAACAACAACAACAACAACAACAACAAAACACAGCAAGGGGGGCTGGAGAGATGGCTCAGTGGTTAAGAGTACTGAATGCTCTTCCAGAGGACCTGGGTTCAATTCCCAGTACCCACATGGCAGCTTACAACTGTCTGAAGATCCAGTTGCAGGGGATCTGACACCTTCACACCAATGCACATAAAATTAAGTTAAATAAACCATAAAAAATATTTAAAACAAAACAAAACAAAACCACAGCAAGAAGAATAAATGCTCTTAACTGAGCCACCTCTCCAGCTCCTCTACTAGTCTTTGCCAGATTTGTTCTGTAGGTGTTTTTCATCATAGAAGGTAGCCCAAGCTGCCTTCAAACTTGATCTTTCGCCAAGGATATAGATATAGCCTTGACCTCCTGTTCCTGATGCCTTATTCTTCTGAGTGCTGGAATTACAGGCATGCACCATCACAATCAGTTCAAAGATTTAAAATTTTTCAAAATTAAAAAAATCATCGGGAGGCAGAGGCAGGAGGATCTCTGAGTTCGAGGCCAGCCTGGTCTACAAGAGCTAGTTCCAGGACAGGCTCTAGAAACTACAGGGAAACCCTGTCTCGAAAAAACAACAAAAAAAAATTTAAAAAATCAATGTTTTAATTTAGAAAAACACTGTCAGCCAGGTGGTAATAGTGCACACCATTAATCCCAGTACTTGGAAAGCAGAGGGAGGTGGAGCTCTGAGTTTGAGGCCAGCCTTGACTACAGAGGGGGTTCCAGGACAGCCAGGATTACACAGAGAAATTCTGTCTAAAAAAACCAAACCCAAAAAACAACTTCAATCATATAGAAGTAGAGTGAACCACATTTTTAAAACACATGTTTACTAATACAATATTACCTAAATAATAATGCTTTGATGTTCTCTTAAAAGTTGGCCCTCTGTTCGGTTTTCCTGCCTAGCTTTACTCTGCTAAGCCATCGGCCAAAACAGCTTTATTTATTAATCAATAAAAGCAACACTTATACAGAAGGACACTCCACATCAACCAAGAATGGGTGACCATAAACTAAGCAGACTATGCCTTTCTCTCCTCTCATTTTATATTCCCTCTAGTGCTAGGATTAAAAGTTAGGCACTACCACTTGGATTTGTTTCTGCATTGATCTTGTGTAGTCCAGGGTGGCTTTGAACTCACAGAGATCTTTCTATCTCTGCCTCTCAAGTGCTGGTATTAAAGGTGTGTGCCACCCCTGCCTGACCTCTAGTGGCTTAGTGTTTCCATTCTGATCTTTAGGCAAGTTTTATTTATTAAAACATGAATAAAATATCACTATATTTTCCATTTTTGTCTAAAATAAAAAGGCTATAACTAATATAAGAAAAACTATATATAGTAAGTACAATAACTACATACAATATATATAGGCAATGAGTACATCAACAAGTCCATTTACATTTGACAAATTCAGAGAAAATACTCCATAGCTATCATATCTTGGTGATTCCAAAGTCTTGAACCTAATTTATTTTGTAATCATAACTTGCTTTCTGTGTCAGATAAACAAGGAACACTATAACTATCTATTCTTCAACTCCCTCAGAAACCCAAAAAGGAAATAATATTAACTGAGTAAACAGGAAGTGTGAGCAAATGACTTTCAAAAACCTTGAGTAATGACAGAAACACCTGACTGCTTGAACAGTCACCCAAGGTTCCTCCGCAATGTTGGGTCATCCATATTCAGCCTACAGGCCTAGCATACTGGACAGACTTTTCTGTGAAGCAGCATATTCTGAAGGGATGTCCCTTCTTTTCTTGACTATGTTTGGCAGTCACTTTCCTTTGTGTTCTGGTTGTCCAATTAGGACAGCACACTATCAGCAGTTGAGGCAAGGGCATTTTCTTGCTCAGTGGCTTACTTTTTTCCACATGGAGTTTACTTTCTTTGATGCCCATCATCTTCTCTGAAATAGATTGGTGCTACCAGAAGCAGACATGTCTCATTGTCAAAAAAACAAAAAAAGAAACTAGGTTATTAAAATATCATAAGTGCCGTATTCTGTAGATTTCTGGTGTTTGAGGATGACATGTATATCTAAAATATATCCTTGAATAACCTTGAAAACATACCTAATGTGACTACAAGTTCATTTATACTAGGTGACTAACTACTAACCTGCATTTTCTTATTATCCTAAACAGTTGGTAATAATAATTTTTAAGGACTAGAAATTTGCATTACATTGTTAAATGAGTTATATAGGCACAATACTTTGAACAAGAGTAGATATGTATGTACAGTATATTCTAACAAAATTAAAATCTCAATATACAGAATTTGTATACAATATACAAAAGTCCAATCCAATGTAAAACATTTAAAACTAGTAATTGCTTTTTAAAAATAGACTCAATAATCTACCTTTTATCTTCTCATATCTATAGCCTCCTTTTTTCAGAGTAGATTCAATAATCTACCCTTTTATCCTATAATATCTATATTCCCTTTTTCTTTTCAAAACAAGAATGTTAAAACTAATTTCCTTTAAGTTTTTTCCTGAGCATTACCAGTAATAATTTGTAACTAACCTCCTAAACAATAACAAACATCCATAATCCACTGAATGACCAAACACCACCATCATATCCTTAAATTTATTTCCTACTGTTGGGCTGTGTGTGACAGTATCTTTAAGGAATCCTGAAAAGAAAAATGTTTGGTTGATTGTCAAGTCTTGATAGAGGTAGCTGTATCATTTGTTTTTAGTCTCTGCGTAATAGGAAAGTGCAGGGCTTGTCTCAAATCCTAGCTAGTGTAGTCTGTTAGGCTGGATCATCTTAGATAGCCACCTAGAAATTTTTCTGAGAAGTTGGTAGTCCAAAGCTGATCCTTAGGTGGTATTTTTCAGCTTAGTGGTGTCACCATAGACCTGGAGCAGTTGCCATTGTGGGGCCCCATCCTCCTTATGGAGTCTTCAAAGGTAGCTGCTAGGCGTGCTCATGGTTCACTGCAGAAAACTGATAGAGAATCAAACCTGATATCATGTACAGGAAGGTAGACGAAACCTTTTTCTAGAATTAGTTAGTACTCTATATGACCATTAATATCATGACAAAAAGTTTAATATACATATTAATCTTAAAAATCGTATACCTAAAAGCTATCAAAGGGTCAATATAAAAACCAAAGGATTATGGGATTAGTAGCAATAAAATAGTACTTAATTTTTTTTAAAGATTTATTTATTTATTTTGTACACAGTATTTTGCTTGCATGTATGCAGGCCAGAAGAGGGCACCAGATCTCATTACAGATGGTTGAGAGCCCCCACGTGGTTCCTGGGAATTAAACTCATGACCTCTGGAAGAGCAGTCTGTGCTCTTAACCGCTGAGCTATCTCTCCAGCCCTAAATTTTGTTGTTCTTCTGTCCCCATCATGGCTCTTCTGACATGTGACAGAGATTTTGGATTTCATTTTAATAAGCATGCTTGGGCTTAGAGAAGGAGAGAGTCACTCTCTAACTCCAAAGCCAGCTTTAATCTTTAATTGGACTGGGACTACAAAAAAGACCATTTGCATTATATTTCTCTAGAGAACAGCAGAAACAAACATTTGGGAAGATTTATGAAATTTTATCCTGTTGGAAATGTAACACACCAGTAGGCCAATTTGCTCTTTTCCTTGAGACAAACCATAAATTAACTTATGTTTCTCAGAAAAATATTACAAGATATTACAAAGGACAGTCACTGACCATTCAGGAACAGACCCAGCAGAAGTTATAGTACCTCTTAATAATGATAAAATTGACAAATTATGGGAAGACAGTGAACCCTGGCAAAGATTTTGTAGTAATTTTTTGGGAGAGATTAACAACAACTATCCCAAAAGTAAGATAATTCAACTTATAAAGAGAACTAGCTGGATCCTTCTTCACATTTTACAGGACACACCAATAACTGGAGCCCCTACATTCTATACTGATGCAAATAAATAAGGAAAGGCAGGCTACAAATCAGAAAATTTAAGTAAAGTGGAACAAAGTCCTTATGATTCTGTCCAAAAGTCAGAATTATATGCTAGTCTCATGGTACTAAGGGATTTTAAAGAACCTCTCAACATAGTTACCAATTCACAATATATAGAAAGGATTGCTTTGCATATTGAAACCATTGAATTTATACCAGATAATACAGAATTGATTTTATTATTTATTCAGTTGCAAGATACAATCAGGAATAGGCATCACCCCGTATACATAGTACAATCTGATCCCATACAGGTCTAGCCAGGTCCTCTAGCACAAAATAAATGCAGAAATATATCAATTATTGATTGGAAATGTGCTGAAGGCCTCAAATTTTCATAAAAAAATCATGTTGCCAGGCGGTGCTGGGATCACCTTCGTGTGATGCTATAAATATGTTTTATTACCATTGGTTAATAAAGAAGCTGCTTTCAACCAATGGCTTAACAGAGTAAAATCAGGAGAAAAATCTGAACAAAAATATATAGGAGAGCTGGGTGGTGGTGGCGCACGCCTTTAATCCCAGCACTCGGGAGGCAGAGGCAGGCGGATCTCTGAGTTCGAGGCCAGCCTGGTCTACAAGAGCTAGATTCAGGACAGGCTCTAGAAACTACAGGGAAACTCTGTCTTGAAAAACCAAATGTATATATATATATATATATATATATATATATATATATATATAGAGAGAGAGAGAGAGAGAGAGAGAGAGAGAGAGAGAGAGCGAGAGAGAGAGCAGGCGGAGTCAGGGAGATGCTATGCAGCTGCCAAAGAAGACAGCCACCCAGGAACCTTATTGGTAAACCACAATCCTTGTGGTAAAATCTAAAATAATAAAAATGGGTTAATTTAAGATGTAAGAGCTAGCTAGAAATATGCTTAAGCTATTGACCAAATCGTATTACAATTAATATAGTTTCTGTGTGATTGTATTGGGCCTAGGTGGGTGGGAAACAAAAAAGCAGTCTCTGCCTACAGTGTGAGCTCTTTCTCTTTTAGGTAGATTTAGTCTCACGAAGCCCAGGGTGGTCTTGAACTCACAAAGGTCCATCTGCCTCTGTCTCCGGAGTGCTGGGATTAAAGGTGTGTGCCAACACTGCCTGGTATCTACAGCTAACTAGTGGCTTAGCTCTGCACTCTGATCTTCAGGTAAGCTTTGTTTGTTAGATCACAAACAAAATATCAATACAGCCAGGTTGTGGTAGTGTACACCTTTAGTTCCAGCACTTGGGAGGTAGAGGGAGGCGGATCTCTGTGAGTTCAAGGCCAGTCTGGTCTACAAGAACTAGTTCCAGGACAATTGGGAATGTTACACAGAGAAAAAACTGCCTTGAAAAACAAAAAACAAAAAAACCAAACCAAAACAAAAAACAACAACAAAAAACCAAAACAAAAACCAAACACAACAAAATATTTATAGGGTTGAACACTAGCACTTATAGCCATGTGTTCCCTGACTTCATTTGTAATATTGCCAACTGTCTCAAGATCTTGTTCTCATAACTTTTCTACCACAATAGAGTGTACTCTGGAACTGTGTGCCAAAACAAAGTCTTTCCTTTTTTTTTTTTTTTTTTAAGATTTATTTATTACATATAGTATTCTGCATGCAAGTATGCCTGAAGGCCAAAAGAGGGCGCCAGATCTTACTACAGATGGTTGTGAGCCACCACGTGGTTGCTGGGAATTGAACTCAGGACCTCTGGAAGAGCAGCCAGTGCTCTTATCCTCTGAGCCATCTCCTCAGCCCCAACAAAGTCTTTCCTAAATGACTTCTCAGTGCTTTTTTCACAGGCAACCAAACAAGTAACTAATACAGAAAAGTGGTACCAGAAATGGTGTAGACAGGTATAAAAATGTGCAGATTCCAAGATAAAAAGTTCAAGTAAGTTTGATGTTGCAGCCAAGACAGGTGCTGAAAAAGGGCTGGTGAAGTGATATTTCATTTGCATTTTAATAAATAAAGGTTGCCTGAAGATCAGAGAGTAAAACAATCAGCTGGACAGACGGGGCAGTGGTGACACACATCTTTAATCCCAGTAGCCACACTAGTTGTCATAGACACACATAGAAAGTGGCAGTGGTGCACAGCCTTTATCCCAGCCCTAGAGAGGAATATAAAACAGGAGGAGGCAGCTCTCAGACAGTCTCATTCTGAGATTCCCGGAGGCAGGATCACTATTTTGGACTGAGGTGAAGGTAAGAGCCAGTGGCTGGCTGTTTTGCTTTTCTGACTTTCAGGTTGAACCTCAACATCTGTCTCTGGGTTTTTATTATTCGTGCTAAAGGCTGGAACTGGTAAAAAGAGAAACCTATTGCCCTGCACTGCACAGATTAGAAAAGTGCTCCACCCCAGGTCAACAGCTGACTGAGCAAAGATTTCAACTTGTGAAATGCAATTTCATATGAAAGGAGTTTATATCACTACTGAAAGGGTTCCCTGCTCCTCAAAATCAGAAGCCTAGGGAAGGATGTGTTTCCCCGCAGTTGTCAGACAGAGGCTGTTCCAACTGCAGTTCCCTACTCTGTTTGGCAGCATCATCCACGTGGTATTGGTTTTGACAGAATGAAAGATGAGGTTGGAGATATTGTAGAATCTTGTACTACACTTCCAAAGAGCCACTGTGGCCAGGTAATGTGTGGCAGAGTTGAAATTCCTGCATGGAGGCCCTGAGAGGCCACTACATGAAACTGAAAATAAAGTCTGAGTTGCAGTAAAAACCTGGAAATCTCAGGATATTGGAGATGCCAGAACCATGAGGTATCCACCAAAGAAAACTGGGTATGGGCCAACCAGAAAGGCTCAGAAGGTAAAAGGAACTTGGGGTTAAAGCCTGGCCACTTGGGTTGTTCCCCCAGAGCCCTCATGGTGTAAGGAGAGAACCAACTCCTGCAAATTTTCCTTTTACCTCCACTTGTCTTCTGGGACATGCACAAGCTCCTCCAATAAGTAAAGTTGAGGGGGTTCCCTGCAGATGTCTGTCACAGAAGTCAGGAATGAAACCGCAAAGAGGGAGGCATGAAAACTCTGTTCAAATTTACTACATTAACCTGCATCAAACTTCAGGCGGTCTGATGCCAGACAGTTCAGGGCCAGCTTGTTAAAACACAGCATAATTTGGGGGAAAGTTCCTACACAACAATCATTCCAACCCAGGTGCACAAAAAAAGCTTAAGGTGTGACTACATAGAGATTCCTTTGAAAAGTGCATGGGACCATGAGTTTGGGCTCTATAGCTAAAAGGCCTAGAACCTGGGTGGTTTCTGACAGAGCTAGCACAGCGTTCAGCATGTTATAAAGTATATATGACATTCCCCTCTAAGGATGGGTTCTCATAACTGGGAGCTAAAGATAAAGATCTAGAGGTAGAGTCTGGGATAAACATTTTGAATGGGGTCTACCTCCACAGATAGCAAAAAGGTTATCAGGTTATTAAAATTATCCACTCCCGGCTTTCTAGATGGCATTTTAATCTCCTTTGTTGAGCAGAGGCCCCTGCATGTTTTAACATTCCTGGTTTCCCTAGTGATCTGTGGGTGCAAAGACCTTTTGTGCCCCCAACATAAAGCTATAAAAAAGAAAAAAAAAAGGAAAGGAGTGTGTATGGAGTGGAACTTTCATTAAAAAGGTATGTTCTGCTTGCAGCAGAGTCGGCTGGGCAAGGCTACCTGAGCTTCTGGAGTCCAGATGAGACCAAGATCTCCAAATTCAGACTTGGAGTTTTAGGACTTGGTGTTTGCTCCAATGGGTTTTGGACTTGCTTTGGTCTGAGGTCTCCTTGCTAAGCCCCTATTCTTCCGTTGTTGAATAGCAATGCTTGGGGCTGGAGAAATGGCTCACTGGTTAACAGCACTGACCCCAGGTTCAATTCCCATCATCCACATGGCATCTAACAACTGTCTGTGATTCCAAGATTTGACATCCTCACACAGACATTATGCAGGCAAAACACGAAAGCACATAAAAAAATAAGTAAATTATTAAAAATAGTAATGTTTATTTTGTAACACTGTATATTAAAAATATATAGCTCAAAAATTTAAAAACAATTTTTGTGTACATGCATGCACATGGCACACATGTATGTATACCCTGTCTTGTAGGGTTGCTGGGATTACATGAATTCTGGGAGTGTAAAGTTAGGTCTTCATGCTCCTCCAGCAAGAGATTTACACAGAGTCATTTCCCCAGTCTCTGTTTTTAATCTTAACTAGTTCTGTCAGCAGCAACCCAATTTCCGAATAAGGAGACATTCTGAGGGCCTTACTGCAACATAGCTTTTGAAGGATGGAAACACAATGAATAACAAAATAGAGTCAAGTCTGTTATTACATAGCTAGATGCTGTCTCAAAAATAGAAGTCTATCAGCCATATTGACCAAAACATGGATAGTCATAAAGATTGTAAATACAGAAAACATTCTATGCAGTATCTCAAAATAGAGAACAGCTTCACAAATCATATCTCAAAAACGAGGATTAAAAAACCAAATTTTAATTTTTCCAGACAAAAATTTATTCTATATTAGAATTTCCATCACTATTATGTGGAATGATACATAACTGTATAGCAGTAACTTATTAATAAATGCCCAAGTTTTATATTCTCCTAACATCTATCTTTTAAAGAAGGTTATTATAGAACAAAACAGAGTGGTGGGTGGTGGTGGCACACGCCTTTAATCTCAGGACTCTGGAGACAGGCAGGTGGATCTCTGTGAGTTCGAGGTCAGCCCGGTCTACAGAGCGAGTTTTAGGTCAGTGCTACACAGAGAAACCTTGTCTGGAAAAATTTTAAAAAAAATGAAAAAAAAAAAAAACAGAAGAGGGCATATACAGTGGCGTCTAAGACTCCTGATCTTTTTTTCAAATGCTTCCTTCCACGTTTTCATGGCTCAATCTCCGTCTCTTTAAGACGTCAGCCAGAAAAGAAACGAGCATGCTGGGACCGTCGCTCGGTTCCAGGTCCAGGGCATGCTGGGAAAAGAGGGCGGGATCACGCCTGGAAATGACCAATTACCTTAGGTCTAGGGCATAAGCAGTAGTGCGCACGCGCAGTTGGCAAACCATTGCGTTGCAATGGCTCGTTCGATTTCGGGAAAGGCGTTTGTTGTCCCCACGGAGGACCCTGAATGCTGTTATGCATTCTCAGTCTCCCGCCCCCTCGGAGGCAGCTAGATGACTGGAGGTGGGTGTGCAGAGGAGCTGTAGGCGGCCGCTCCAACTTCTGGGCTTGTGGGCGGGACAATGCATCACGTGCCCAGGCGAGGGGGCGTGTCCACCACGTGACCAGACGTCGCAAGGGCAGCTGGGTATTTCCTGTGACTGGGCCCGGCACCTTCAGGCGTGGGCGGAGCGGGCTCGTCACGTGACACGGCGGCGAGTCCGGCGGGGGTTGCTGGGGTACCCGGCAGTGGTGTTGGGGCGCTCCGGGGCTGCTTGTGGTCACCGCCTCGCGCGCTCTATTGCAGAACGCGTTCCTCCGCTGGCTGGTGGGGAATTCTGCTGGCGAACCGAACGAAAGGAGCGCTTGCGACTCGTATATTGTTACAGCCGTGTCAAGCGGCGGTAAGTTCTCGATCTCGGCTTCGCGACAGGCTTTTATAACTCCGTTCTTTCTGCGGCTGCTTGGATTGATGAAAGGCCTTTCGCGAGGGTTCTTTTTCGCTTTTAAGCCTTCCTTTGTACGTTTGGGAATCTGAAGAACAGCCAGAAGGCTGCTTATAGCAGCGGTTCTCATATTTGCATTTGGATTCATAACAGTGGCAAAATTACAGTTACGAAGTAGCAACGAAATACTTTCATGTTTTTTTTTTTGGAGGGGGTCACCACAACCCGAGGAACTTTATTAAAGCGTCGCAGCATTAGGAAGATTGAGAAGCAGTGGCTTATAGGAAGACAGGCCTGACCTCCATGGAGGCTCCAAGAACGTCCAGTTGGTCCACTTGCAAACGGGAACTTAGCGTTGGCTTGTGCTGACACCTTAGGCTCTGAACTAGCTTTGAGTCAAGAAAAGGGCACTTGATTCCAGCGCAGGCCGAGTTAGAGGGGACGGTGAGGCAATTGCCTCACTTTGAGAAAGCAAAGCTAACTTGGACCGCAGGTCAGTGCCTATGCAATCAGGAATTGTACTGAGTTCAGCTCTCCAAGAGCTTGGTAGCTTCCTCCCCTGGCTCGTTTGGCCAGTCTACATCTCAGCAACCTTCAACATGGTAAAGACCATCATGCTTGTCTGAGGCCCTAGGGGAGTGAGAGCTTTGATGGAAAGACTTTCCTCATTAAAAGGTAGCTAACCCAGGAACAGGAAGAAGTTAGAGTCCTGGAAGGGTTGATGCTTCAGATGCTTGAGCCTGAAGCTATTCACACACTGATATGAAGGAAAACAAAATCCGAGTATCAATTCTTTATATTATGTTTTAGGAGTCTAGCTAAGAAGAAGTCTTCATTTTAAACGGGAGAAGAACTCTGAATAAACTGAGAATGAAAGAACCTTTGGATGGTGGCTGTGAGAAAGCAATGGCACAACAAGGGCTTCTGGACAGAGTCAAAGAGGAGCCTGATAATGCTCAAGTAAGCGTTTTCTCTTGAGTTTTAAACTATTAAAAGTTAGAGTCGAACATGGCGGTTGACAGCTTCTGGTTTATAAGTTTGTGGAATTGGTTCTTTTTTTTAAAAACCATTAGATGTGTGCTATGAAGGCTGAGGGATAGATAGTTAAGTAGCAAAGTGTCTTCCTAGCACTCTGAGATACTGTGTTCAGTTCTTGGTGCCCGTCGAAAGTGAATAGATGGTTATATTTTGAATGTACCCTCCAAATTTCATTCATTGGAAACTTGGTTCCTGATGCATTGTTGCTGGGGGTGGTAATCCTACGTGCAGATTCTGTCATTACTGGGAGTGAGTTTGCTGTAAGCGCCAGGTAAGCTCCTCTTTGCTTGCTGTCTTGTTCTTTCTTCGGTGGTCTCCCACTTTTTTTTTTGGATTTTCAAGAAAGGGTTTCTCTGTAGCTTTGATGCCTATCCTGGAACTAGCTCTTGTAGACCAGGCTGGCTTCGAACTCCCAGAGATCCGCCTGCCTCTGCCTTCCAAGTGCTGGGATTAAAGTCGTGTACCACCACCGCCCAGCTGGTCTCCCACCCTTTGCCACAGTGAATGTGACTAGAGGACTTGGCTAAATGCATCCCCTCTATCTTGGAATTTACAGCCTCCAGAACTGAGAGAAAATTCTTTTCCTTATAAATGACCTGTTACATGGTTTATCTTATGTTTTTGGTGTGAACCTAACCTTTAATGGCTGAGCCATCTCCAGCCATGCATGATTTTTCTTAGAGCAATACAAAAATATTGAAGACAATGGGTTAATCAGGTTTTTGGTGTTTTGAATGAGAAAAGAGAAAAAGTAGCAACACTGGTAGATGGTGTAATGTATAATAGGTATCATATGATAGTATGTGGCATTAATATCAATATTAATATCAATGCATGCTTAAGAGTGTGCCCATAATAGCTAGGTGGTGGTGGTGGTGCACGCCTTTCATCCCAGCTCTCGGGAGGCAGAGACAGGTGAATCTATAGAGGAAGAAGTTCCAGGACAGGCTCCAAAGTTACAGGGAAACCCTATCTTGAAAAACCAAAAAAAAAAAAAAAAAAAAAAGTGTGCTCATTATAACTCTCACATGTATGATAATATTCTTATTTTACACATAAGGATACAGAGCTCAAGAAAGCCAAGCAGTATGAATGGATCAGTTAGTAAACATCAGATAGGATTTAAACCCAGATAGTAACATTTCAGAGAACCTGTTCCTCCACATGTAGTTTGAGTTAAAAAGATTATGCAGAATGGAGCCTTCTTATGAATTTTGATTATTTAAAAATTTATTTAACTTTATTTTATGTACATTGGTGTGAGGGTGTCTAATCCCCTGGAACTGGAGTCACAGACAGTTGTGAGCTGTCATGTGGGTCCTGGGAATTGAACCCGGGTCCTCTGGAAGAGCAGCCAGTGCTCTGAACCATCTTTCCAGTCCCGAATTTTGATTTTAAAAGCAACAGGAGGCATTATAGGGTTAGTTTTTTATTTTATTTTTATTTATTTGTTTTTTGAGACAGTGTCACCTAATCCAGGATATCCTAAGATTTGCTCTGTAGCTGAGGATGACCTTTAACTGCTGCCTCTTCTTCTCAAATGCTGCCATTGCAAGTGTGTGCCGCCGTGCCAGGTTTTCACTGTAGAGACAGTAACGTGAAACAGATATGCGTTTCGAAAGATCACTGTGGCTGTCCCTTAAAGATAGATTAGAAACAAAAATAATTTGTGGAGAGTCAGTTATTTTGGCAAGAAATTTTTTTACCTTCTCTAGCATGTTTTATTTTTGTTTGTTTTATGCTCTTTAGTTACTGACCTTATTGAGGAAACAATAGTATTTAAACATAATGAAAATTAATATATTAAAAGTAAGATTTAATGCCAGGGTGTGGTAGTACACATCTTTAATCCCAGCTCTTGGGAGGCAGAGGTAGGTGAATTTTTGTGGGTTTGAAGCCAGCCTGGTAACAAAGCGTGTTCTAGGACAGTCAGGACTGTTAAACAGAGAAACCATTTTCGAAAAGCCAAAAATCAACCAAACAAAACAACAACAATAATTATTATTATTATTTAACTTCTCATACCACCTCACGGCAGAATTATTCCAGCACAGGAATGCCAGATAAGTTTTGTCTTGTTCATGAATTCATGCCCTCTTTGCTCTAGTAGTGAGCTGAGAAGGTTTGAAGGTGGTGTTTGCAGAATGTGGAGTGGTAGAGCCTCCAGTGTACTTACTTCTCCTTTCAGTATACTTAATTTCCCTTTAGTTGGTAAATTGTTCCTCTTGCCTTATCTAGTATAACCATTTGTTTGCCAGGTTTTGTGGATTCTGCTTTTTAAATGTATTTGGAGTCTGTTTCTTAGATTTCTCCATTTAATTATTTTTCTTGTGAATTGCTTGCTCTTCCTTCACTCATGTAGTTCTTCAAAACGCTGTGTAGTGTGTCATTTTATTCTTTACAGATCTAATATCACTACCCCCGCCCCCAAGTGCTAGGTAGGTATTCTACCATTCAGCCAGTTTCTCCTAAATGGTAATCATAAACGTTTGAGTGTGATATCCAGTGTTTCCCTTTTCAGTACCGTTGGTCGTCTGTCTCAGTTTGAATCTGTGCGCCTGTAAACTATTTGTAGTTCACTAAAAGATAAAAATTAAAATTCTATGTGTTTGCTTTAGGTAATCCAAATTAGCTTTGAACTCACTAGGAGTTAAGGACATCTTTGATCCTCCTTCCTCTACTTTCCAAGTGGTGGGATTAAAGATACCTGCCTCCATACTCAGCGTAATAGATATATTTTAGTCAGTGTTTTTGGCCTCTTTTGCCTCTTTTTTTTTTCTTTTACTTTGTAGAGTCCTGGTTGGCCTGGAACTCTCTGTGTAGATCAGGCTGACTTAGAAAACTCAGAGATCTGCCTGCCTCTGCTTCTGGAGTGCTAGAATTAAAGGTGTGTACCATACCCAGTTCAAATTTTTCTCTTATTTATTAGATTTTAATGTTATTTTTATGTATTTAATTTTGAATTTTTTTGGAACTTAACTCTGTAGATAGACCAAGTTGGTCTCAAACTCACAGAGATCCACCTGCCTCTGTGTCTTGAGTGCTGGGATTAAAGGTATGTTGCCACCACTGCCCGACTTTAATTTTGATTTTTTAATAACGATTTTTAATTTGTGTGTGTGTGTGTCTTGTGTATGCCACATAAGGTTGAGTGCCCTTGGAGATAAGAGAGCATCAGATCCCTGGCTGGAGTTTCAGGTGATTGTGACTGACGTGGGTCCTAGAGCTGAATTTAGGTCATCTGGAAGTGTAGGCAAGGTGCTGGGAAGGTAGCCTAGAGCTTTACATCTTGATCCTCAGGCAGCAGGTAGATAGAGGACAGAGACATACAGGAACACTGAGCCTGTTGTAGGGTTCACCCCACTGACACACTGCCTCCAGTAAGACCACCCCTCGTAATTCTCCTCTGGTAGCTTATCAACTAGGGACTAAGCATGCAAATTTATAAGCTAGTGGGTGCCACTGTCATCCACACCACCACAGTTATAGCTGTTTTCTCAACAGCAAATTCGTCTGTTTCCTTTAAATTCAACTTCATTCAGGTTCTCAAGACACAGGCACAATAAAAAAAGATTATTGGCCAAAATACCACTTGAATGAGTCCATCTCAGTTTCTGACAGTTTCCCTCTGAAACTTAATGAATCAGGTCTCCAATGTTCACATTTATTTTAGCATTCTTCTCATCCCAGCTCTTTTCAGTTTTTTCTTTCTTTCTTTTTTTTTTTTTTTTTTTTTTTTGACAGGGTTTCTCTGTGGCTTTGGAAACTCCAGCTCCTTTCATAAAGCACATTAAATCTCTGCTTTGAGTCTTTGAGTATTCAAGGGCTTTCCTAGCTCAAAGTTTAAACTCTCCCACATCCCTTCCACAAACTAGTTCTTAGCAGTTCTGAACTGGTTACTGCTTGCTTCCTGGTAAGTGCATGGTGTTGTGTTATCTCTGGTGGGAAAGTGGAAGAGCAAGCAAATGTATATGTAACAGAGCAGAAGGGAGAGTCCACTCAGTAACTAGTCCAGCACTGTAAGGAAGAAACCAGTCCGTCTTGATAATCTAATTACCTCTAAGGAGTCGCACTGCTAAACTGTTAAATTAGGAGTCAAATTTCTTTATATTTTTCTTTTCAATAACCTTGCAATCTACAGTGGTGACAGAGGTGACACACTGGTGCAGTAGTGGCACAAAAAGTTGTGGTCGTCACCAGCCACTATCTGGTTGTATTTAAGGTCCAATCCATGAGATGAAGCTCATACCTAATACTGCTTGGGTGGCCAAGAACCTGATACCAGATAGGCCATGGACCTAGGGGGAAACAATACTACAATTCTCTACTAAAGGAACGTAGCAATAGAATGACTCCTAAAACACTCTGCTATACTCATAGATCAGTGTCTTCTCAGCTTCTCAGCTGTTATCAGAGGCACTCCCTCCTGCAGTAGATGGGGACAAATACAGAGACACAAAACTGGACGATGTGTAGAGAATTAGAGACCTTGGAACACTCAGTCCAAAATGAGGTGTTTCCATTAAATCCCTCCCTTCAGGGCTCAGGGAACTTTGTAGAAGAGGAGGTAGGAAGATTGTAAGAGCCAGTGGGGATGGAAGACAAGAAGGCAACAAGGCCTTCTAGACCCAACAGGGCTGATGCACATGGACTCACAGAGACTGTGACAGCATGCCAGAGCCTGCACAGGTCTGAGCAAGATGGAGTCCCCATGCTGAAAGGAGAAGTGGATACAAGGCCTCATCCCTAACCCAGAAGCTTATTGCTAATTGACAACTGCTCACAAAGGAAAAATGAGTTTTCTCCAACAGAGTCTGGGTGTATGAGCCACTGCTCCCAAATCATGATATGAGGACTTACTATTAATTATGAATGCTTGGCCTTATCTTATACTTGCCCCTCTAGCTCTTATATAATAACTTAATCTAACCTGTTTGTTTTCATCTACCAGAAGGCTTTGGGCCTTTTACCGTTCTTTCACTCTGTATGTCCTATTTTCACTGTTTCTTCCATGTCTACCTGGTTGACTGGCCCTAGGAGCTGTCCTCTCTTTCTCATTCTCTTCTCTCTCTGGAGCCTAGATTCCTCCTCCTACTTAATCTCTCTGCCCACAAGCCCCGCCTATCCCTCTATTTCCTAGCTATTGGCCATTCAGCTTTTTGTTAGACCTATCAGGTGCTTTAGGCAGGTGAGTTTAAACAAACACAACACACCTTTATATGATAAAGTAATATTCTACAACAAACCACACTTAAGGGTAGGCCCATGCCTAGCAGCAGATGGTCATCACAAAATGAACTCAATGATATATTTGAAGGTCGTTCATCTCATATTACTTATTCTGGACCTTTTTTTTTTGGAGACAGGGTTTCTTTGTGTAGCCTTGACTATTTTGGAACTCTGTAGGCCAGTTTGGCCTTGAACCTGTAGCCTTCCTCTGCCTCCTGAGTGCTGGGATTAAAGGTATGTGCCACTATGCCTGACTGATTTTGTGTTTTTATGAGATTCCTATGTGTGGAAATGTGTGTCTTTGTTTTGTGTTTCTTGGACTTTTTCTTTGGCTTTTTTGTCCTTTTTTATTTGTTTTTTTTTGTTTGTTTGTTTATTTTTGTTTGTTTTTTGAGACATGGTTTCTCTGTTCCTTTTTCCTTTTTGGAGCCTGTCTTGGAACTCACTCTGTAGACCAAGCTGTCCTTGAACTCACGGAGATCCTCTTGTCTCTGCCTCCTGAGTATTGGAATTAAAAGCATGCCCTATTTGTGCCTTTGTTGTTGCTCGTTTGTTTTCTAATGAGAGAGAAAGACTGTAGTTTTGTGTGGGTGGAGAAGTGGGGGAGGATCTGGAAGGAGTTGGAGGAGGGGAGCTATGATCAGCATGTATTATATGAAAAAGAATCTATTTTCAGTTAAAAGGAATAATATTTTCAATTGAAATAGAATTTTATTACTTTTTCTTTTCCCTTCCTTCCTTTTAGCCATCCCTCAAGCTCCTCCTATGCCCCCCTCCAAGTTGATAGCCTCTTTTTCTTTATTGTTGTGTGTGTGCGCGCGCACACACACAAATATATAAATACAACCTCCTGAGTCTTTTTTGGTTTGTGTGTATATAGTTCCTGGGCTGACCAGTCTGCTTTGGACAGCCAATAAGGGGACTTATTCCTGGGAGAGGCTAATTGTTTGTCTCCCAACAGTCATTAATTGCCTGTAGTTCTTTGTGTTGGGGTGGGACTCTGTGAAATTTTCACTTTTCTATGTAAACATATCAATTGATAACACAGTTAGGATTCAGATTTCAGCATGAGTTTCAGAGAGGACAGACCACAGTACTGTGTAAGTTATTTCATCCTGCTGTGACAAAA
The DNA here is from genome assembly GCF_903992535.2 of Arvicola amphibius. Taxonomy (NCBI): domain Eukaryota; kingdom Metazoa; phylum Chordata; class Mammalia; order Rodentia; family Cricetidae; genus Arvicola; species Arvicola amphibius. Next base: position 25,241,758 of record NC_052052.2, on the reverse strand, counting down.
TCACCATACACTGGCGGCATTATAAACCACGCCAGCGAGATGGCTCAGTGCGTGAAGGTGCTGGCTGAGCAAGCCTCGTAACCTGAGTTTGATCCCTAGAACCCTTGTGAAGTTGAATGAGAGAACTGATTTTACAAAGCTGTCCTCTTACCTCCACACACTCATCGTGGAACATGTGTGCAACATGCGCAGCTTATAAACATACAAAAACAAATACAGGGGCTGGAGAGATGGCTCAGAGGTTAAGAGCATGGCTTGCTCTTCCAAAGGTCCTGAGTTCAATTCTCAGCAACCACATGGTGGCTTACAACCATCTGTAATGGGGTCTGGTGCCCTCTTCTGGCCTGAAGGCATACACACAGACAGAATATTGTATACATAATAAATAAATAAATATATAAAAAAAATCAATAAAAAAACAAATACAATCTAACCTACACAAACCCTTTTGTTTGTTGTTGCTGTTTTGTGATGATATGAGGAAATCAAAGATGCTGGAATCATTGTGTTAGATATGCCTGAGAAACCAAGTAGTAAAGGGAATTAAAAGCAGTTTTTTTGGATTAGCAGTTGTGAAATGATTGTTGTCAAACAGTTTTATCTACTAGCTTTGAATTGAAGAAGGAATTAAAATAAGAGCATAGAGAAAGAATGAAGTACTTGTATGTACTTCATTAAAATTGTATGTATATGATGTGTGTGAGTGTGGGTATGTATGGAGGACAGATGACAGCTTTCCTGAGTTGATTCTTCCCATCATGGGATTAGAGATGCCTCAGGTTATCAGGTTTGTATGGTGTCTTAGGGTTTCTGTTGTGGGGATAAAAATACTATGATGGAAAAACAAGCTGGAGAGGAAAGGGTTTGTCTTAAACTTCCACATTGCTGTTCATCACTGAAGGAAGTCAGGACAGGAACTCAAACAGGGCAGGAATCTGGAGGCAGGAGCTGATGCAGAGGCCATGGAGAAGCGCTGCTTACTGGCTTGTTTTCCCTTGGCTTGCTCAGCCTGCTTTCCTATAGAACCCAGAACCACCAGCCCAGGGATGGCACCACCTATCATGGTCTGGATCCTCCCCCATATATCACTGATGGAGAAAATGCCTTACAGCTGGATCTCATGGAGGCATTTCTCAGCTGAGACTCCTTGCTTCCTCTTTGATGACTAGCTTTTGTCAAGTTGTCACAGAAAACCAGACAGTACAACTGACCTTTTGTCAACTTGGCTTGCAAATAACTATTAAGCCACAGTCTTCCTTTCTTATTCATCCCCAAGGTCTCACATTAAAAACATAAATAACTTTAAAGGTCCCACAGTCTTTGACACATTAGAATTTCAGTCCCGGGCTGGAGAGATGCTCAGAAGTTAAGAGCATTGCCTGCTCTTCCAAAGGTCTTGAGTTCAATTTCCAGCAACCACATGGTGGGCTCACAACCCCCTGTAATGGGGTCTGGTGCCCTCTTCTGGCCTGCAGGCATACACACAGTCAGAATATTGTATACATAATAAATAAATATTTAAAAAAATATAATTTCAGTCCCTTTAAAATAGTCTTTTCTAAAACCAAAAGTCTTTAAGATTCAGTCTCTCAGCTGTGGCCTCCAGTAAAGTACTTTACTTCAAGAGGGAAAAGCCAGGGCATAGTTATAGTCAAATCAGATTTCAGTCTTTCAAAGTCTGGGATCCACTTGCAATCTTCTGGCTCCTTCAAAGCATTTGGGTCACTTCTCCAACTCTGCCCTCAGCGGCACACAGAGTTTGTCTTCTAGGCTCTGGCTGGTCCCACTCCACTGCTGCTGCTGTATCTTGGTGGTCATCCCATGGTACTGGCATCTCCAGAACGCTGCGGTCTTCTGCAACTGGGCTGCACTTCACGAGTAGCCTCTCCTAGGCTCTCCTTATGGTGCCAAGCCTCAACTTCTTTGCATGACCCCTTTAGTCCTGAACCTTCAACTGCCACCAGGCTGCACCTTCACTAATGGCCTCTCCTGGCCTCTTGCAGTGCCAAACCATGGCTTCAAAACCAGTACCACCTGGGTGACGCTTTACCAAGTCCAGCTGCCAGAATGAGGTGCAACCTTGGCCACCTCTGGAACATAGCTTCCCTGTGTTCTCCGGAAACACTTCCCAGAAGATTTTACCTCAGTGATGCTGGTCTCTTCTTAATCACTGCTAATTTGCTCCAGCCGACCTGCCCGAGTCTCCAGTAAAGCAGTTTCACTTTAGTAATTCTGCTGCCCTCTCTCTCTCTCTCTCTCTCTCTCTCTCTCTCTCTCTCTCTCTCTCTCTCTCTCTCTCTCTCTTTCTCCCCCTCTCTCTTTCTCCCTTCTTTCTTTTCTTTTTCTTTTTTTTTTTTTTGGTTTTTTTGAGACCAGGTTTCTCTGTAGCTTTGGAGTCTGCCCTGGAACTAGCTCTTGTAGACCAGGCAGGCCCCGAACTCACAGAGATCTGCCTGCCTCTGCCTCCCGAGTGCTGGGATTAAAGGCGTGCGCCACCACTGCCCGGCTAGTTCTGATACCTTGTTAATGGCATCTGATCTTCGGCTCCAACTAACTAGAACCACAGACTCTTAATTCAAAATAACACATGGCCCCAAGAGAGTCATAACTTCCCTCTGAAATTTTACAAGTCAGTCCTCCATCCTCTGCACTGCTCTTAACATTCTTCCAAGTTCCCACAGAGCATCTCACACAGCTCTTAACACTCAGTGGCTCTTTGAGAACAAAGTTTCAAAGTCCTTCCATAGTCCTCCTCAAAACATGGTCAGGTCTGTCACAGCAATACCCCACTATGCTGGTACCAGTACACAAGGCAAGTGCCTTTATCCTCTGAACTGTCTCACTAACCCAAGAGTGAAATACTTTTGAAGTTTGACTGTAAAGGGAGGGAAATGGGCAAATAATAATAGCTTCTAAAGGAACATATTAATATATAAATTGAGAGGCAAGACCAAGGTGGAGATGAAGAAGAGAGGAAGGTAGGGAGGATTGGATGGAGTGATGAAAGGGAAAGGAGTCCTGAGCACTTAGTTAAAGAGCCTGCTAGGTGGTTTGTGGAGAGTGGATGGCAGAATAAAGATGCCAAAGGCGCTCGTGATTGCTTGTTTTCACATGGTGAAATTGAAGCCAGTGAAAAGGAAATGTGATGGTAAGAACTGCAAGTAATGAAAGTTTAAAACTCAGGAAATAAGGTGTGATGTCTATAATTTCAGACAGAAGCAGGTGGATCTTTAGGAGTTGATGCCAGCCTGGTCTATATAGGGAGCTCCAGGCCAGCCAAGGCTAAATAGTGAGACCCTGTCTCAACAAAACCATAAACCTAATCATACAAACAAGACCACCCCCAAAGTAACAAACAAACAAACAAAAAACAACTCCAGGGAGCTGTATCAGGAGCGTTAGATAATATTACAGGTTGATAAAGCTGTAATTTTAAAATCTTAAGCATTCTTTCTGATACATCGGAGAAAGGGATATAGTGCTTCCACTTCTTTGCATGTATCAGTTAATAGTTTAATAAATATTGGCCTGAAACTTTATAGCTAAGAATGACCTTATTTTCCTGTCTCTTCCTCGTGAGAGCTGAGATTACCAGCAAGGGACTATACCTACATTATATGCTAATAGGCATAAAACCCAAGGCACTCTATCACTTGAGCTACAAACCAAGTCTCGCACCTCCCCAACTTTTTGTATCAAAATATATCAGGTCATTTAGCCAAGAAAAAAAAATAAGGTATTTGACTTCAGCATAAAAATAGCTTTATATTAACCATTTTGTTGTTGTTGTTTAAGGCTTACATTTTCTAACTTTTCTTGAGACAGAGTCTCACCCTGTACAGCATATCTTGGCCTGGAACTCATTGCGTATCCCAGGCTTGCCACCAACTTGTGGTGTCTTTCTTCTTAGTCTCCCCAAGTGTTGCAGTTAATAGAATAAACCTCCACAACCAGCTTCATTTTCTAACATATAAAATAAATATATTTTTAATAAAAAAAAATAGTAAGTTTACTAAAATAAATATATTTAGGATAAAAATGATTTAGCCTGTCATGATTTAACTTACAATTTTGTGTGTGTGTGTGTGTGTGTGTGTGTGTGTTGGATGTGTGCCCTGGAGCTGGAGTTACAGGCAGTTGTAAGCTGTCCAGTGGTGGAACTAGGAACCAAATTCTGGCCCTCTGGAAGAGTTGGAAGTACTCTTAACTGATGAATCAGCTCCCATTGTGATGACTTTATATATAATAAGCAGACTGCATTGAATTTTTTTTCCCTCTGAGACTGGTTGTCCTGGAACTTGATCTGTAGACCAGGCTGGCCTTAGAAGTAAGGGGATCTCAGAGTTCAAGCCCTTCCACATGCTGGGATTAAAGGCATGAGTTACCACTGCCCAACTCGCATTGAACCTTTTGTATCTTGTTGATTATTAATAGATATGACAGCTTGTAAATATATTGGCTAAAGTTACTAATTTAGGGGCTAAAGCCTTAGCTTAGTTGGTAGAGTATGTTTGCCTAAAATGAACAAAGTTCTGGGTTCAGTCCAGCATTGCATAAGCCAGGTGTGGTGGCTCATGCCTATAATCCTAGCGAGAGCCTGAAGGATCAGAAATTCAAGGTCAGCCTTGGCATGTGAGACTGTCTCAAAGGGAAAAAAATTATTAATTGAAATCTAAACTTTATGTCACTCACACTTAATTTTATATTAAATATTCAACTAAATATTAATTATAAATCACTCATTTATCACTCTTGAATATATCATAAGAAATAAGTAGTGTGCAAGTACTCACATGTGCAAGTATATCTATCTGATATCAGATTTCCAGTAACTACCTAAAAATCTGAAATGTCACTGAAGGACTGCACCTATATGAAATACCCGATTGCTAGAAGTCCACTTTTAGAAACAGCTCAGGTAAGGGGTGACCAGACTTCATGTAGTCATATTAACTCTGAGACTTCCTTGGAGAGGAAAATCTGCAGTGGCAGAGGGAGCTGGTCAGGAAATTCTGAGGGTTACAGTCAACACTTCCATGGAAACTGGATGTCTTACTGGGTGTTAGAATGCAAATACAGGTATTTATTGTTGGGTAACTTGAATTCATTGATTTTTCAAAATCAGTGTTTAGGTGTCACTATTCATTGGATTCTCTTATTCACCAGATAAACTGATTGAAGCAAAACCAGGAAATTGCTTTTGTTGTACCTTTTGTGTATTTTACAATAAAAATGTTGGTAGCAAATTTAGGAAATTGAACATGCACTGTAATCCCTGTGCTGGGGAGATAAGAGGATTTCTGGAGCTTGTTGGATTAGTCTAGGCAATTGGTAAACTCTGACTTTAATGAATGAGAGACCCTAGCTTAATAAATAAGTGTATAGTGATTGAGGAAAACACCTGATATTGAACTCTAGTATCTACATGCACGAGCACACATTTACCCTCACACATGCACATACACAAACATACCCAAATAAGTAGTGTTCAAGATTGGAACATTTTATATTATATATATTTTCATCTACCAAGATTACTTTTGAAAAATAGATACAACTGTAAATGTTTTCTAATTTTGGAAGATGGTCTTTGTAAACAGTATATCTATTCTAATAATTGTGATTTTTGAGGTATTTATGAAGGAGACTATGATTAGGGTGTATAAAAGATGAATGTGACAGAATCAGATTTTTTTTTTCTGAGATAGGGTTTTGAAATAGAATTTCTCTGTGTATTTCTGTCTGTTCTGGAACTTGCTCTGTAGACCAGGCTGGCCCCCAAGTCACAGAGATCCACTTGCCTCTGCCTCCCAAGTGCTGCAGGGGCTAGAGGGGTGCACTTCCATCGCTGAGCTCAGAATCATATTTTTAATTGAATTTCTAGTTTAATCGTGCATATTGTATTTATTTCTCTCCCTTTCCCCTCCCTTGTTTTTAAGGAATATGGACTTCAGGAAAGTGAACTGAAAATTAGTGCTGTATTCTCAGCTAATGACACTCCTCTTGGTAAGAAATAGAACCAGCTAAGTGTGTTACCTTTGGAATTTGTTTAGTGGAATCAAGGGAAGTACCTCTGCCTGGAGACCTTTCTCCTCCATTAGTATATTTTTCAATGTGTAAACTGATCACCATGGGCCTTTTAAAAAAATGGAAAACGTTAAGATTATATCAGAAGGTGATGCATCGATTAAGGAAATGTATATTTTATAAATTTCTTCTAACTGGGTATGGTAGAACACGTCTTTAATCCCAGCACTCTGGAGGCAGAGGCAGGTGGGTCTCTGATTTCGAGGCCAGCCTGGTCTACAGAGTGAGTTCCAGGACAGCCATAACTACACAGAGAAACCCTGTCTTGAAAAAACAAAACTAAACAAAAGCCCTTCTTTTTTTTTTTTTTTTTTTTTTTTTTTTTTTTTTTGGTTTTTCGAGACAGAGTTTCCCTGTAGTTTCTAGAGCCTGTCCTGGAACTAGCTCTTGTAGACCAGGCTGGCCTCGAACTCAGAGATCCGCCTGCCTCTGCCTCCCGAGTGCTGGGATTAAAGGCGTGTGCCACCACCGCCCGGCAAAAGCCCTTCTTTTTAAGTTAAACGTGCACATGTGTGTGCAAGTGACTGAAGTGGTTCAGACCTGTAATTAGTACCTGTGAGTCTGAGACAGGTGGTCATCCTGGTCTATATATAGTGAGACGCTGTCTCGAGAGATAAAAGATCTTGTCTAACATGTGTATAAGATAACTGGTTTTTAACTAAAATATAATACTTATAAAGACTGGTGGTAATAAAAAGTTAGAACCCTTTGCTTTGGAGCATGGTTATTGTTTTTTTAGTATAATGACTCAAAACTGACAAGTTTTTTCTTTTTTTTAATAATTTTTTGTTATTAAAGATTTATTTATTTACTATGTATACAACATTCTGTCTCCGTGTATGCCCACACGCCAGAAGAGGGCACCAGATCTTATTCTGATGGTTGTGAGCCACCATGTGGTTGCTGGGAATTGAACTCAGGACCTCTGGAAGAGCAGCCAGTGCTCTTAACCACTAAACCATCTCTCCAGCCCCCACAAGTTTTTTTTTCTTGAAAATAAAATATATGCATTTGTGAAACTGAAATTTCTTTTTTTTTTTTCCTGTGTGTTTATTTTGTTTCTTATCTTGTCTTGCTAGGCTTTCAGCTTCGTCCACCATCACCCGGCTCAAATGCATCAACTACTCCAGCTCCGACTGCTCATCTGTTTTGTTCTGGTTGTAAAAAAATACTTCATAAGACAGGCTGTGCTCAGCTTTTCTGTTCCACGGAATGCATCACGAGATACTCCTCAGCTGCCTGCCTGCCATATCAGCTCAAGAGAATCTGCACAAACTGCTCCAAGTACAGGCTTCCTAAGCTTTCATTTGCTGCTTTGGTTTAATTTTTGAGACAGGGTTTCTCTGTATAGCCCTGGCTGTCCTGGAATTCATTATGTAGACCAGGATGGTCTCGAACTCACAGAGGTCCTCCTGCCTCTGTCTCAAGTGCTGGGATTAGAGTTGTGCGCTCTCATTCTTGACTTCCTCACTTTACTTCTTTTTTGTTTTTTTGAGACAGGGTTTCTCTTCGTGAAAGCCTTGGCTGTCCTGGAACTCGCTTTGTAGACCAGGTTGGCCTAAAACTCAAAGAGTTCCACCTGCCTCGGCCTTCTGAGTCCTGGGATTAAAAGCATATGCCACCAGTGCCTTGCTTGTGTTTTTTTTTGTTTGTTTTTTTTTGTTTGTTTGTTTGTTTTTTTTTTTTGAGGCAGTGTCATGTTGCTGTTTTGACTTTCCTGAACATCGTTTTTTTTTTTTCATTGAATAATATGCACTTCCTAGGATTTTAATGAGGCAGCATTAGCACATAACTTAGCACATTATAAATGCTTAATAAATGAGATCTTATAAAGAATTTAAGTAATTTTGTATTTATAATTATATAATAATAATATGTACATGGTGTTTTCTTAATTTTTATGTATATGGGTGTTTTGCCTGCATGTATGTCTGTGCACCACATGTGTGCCTGGTGCCAGAGGAGGCCAAAGAAAGCTTCAGATGTCCTGGAACTGGAGTTGGCAGATGGTTGTAAGTTGGCATGTGGGTACTAGGAATCAAACCTGGGTCCTCTGGAAGAGCATCCAGTGTTCTTGACCCATGAGCCATTTCTTCAGCCACAGGTTTTTGTTTTGTTGTTTTATTTTTACAATGTTGAGTAAGCATATCCACTTCTCTTCAATAGATGTTAAATTAATTAAAAAAATAGCAAAGACAGAGCTGGAAAATGTTGGCTAGTAAGAGTCGGCCCTGTGGTTTTCACAGATAAGGGCTGGTCTCTCCACCCATTTGTCTGGGAGGAGAGTATCAGCAGAGTCTTGCTTCATCAGACTCAGCCTCCTTGGTCCTCCAACCCAGTTTTGTTGTTGTTGTTGTTGTTGTTTGCTTTTTGTTTGTTTTTGAGACAAGTTTTCATGTAACCCGGACCAGTCTTGAACTAACTTACATAGCTGATTTTGAAATCGTGATCCTTATTGCCCCTATGTCTCAAGTACTGGAATTATAGATGTGTACCATTACGTCTGACTAAATATAATTTATTACTGTTTTTAGTGAAAAATCACACTTCAGAATTACCACTTTATCTATATGCAAGCACATATTTGATGTTTGGTTGATTGGTTCAAAAAATTTTATATGTATTTATTTATCCTGTATGTTTTCTGTGTGTGTGCATGCGCACACACACAGGTCAGAAAACAACTTGTGGTAGTAGGCTTCACTGTGAGGGTCCCATTCATTCAATTCGGGTTATTAGACTTGGTGGCATGGATCTCTGCCAGCTAAGTAATCTCGCCAGCTTTTTATGATTGTTTTGTGAGACAGTGACTAGCATAGCCTAGACTTCATTGTAGCTTTGGATGACCTTGAACTATTTTTTGTTTAATGATTTTTTTGTTTGTTTTAGTCTTTTGCATGTATGTTTGTATGAGAGTGTTGTATCTCTTGGAACTGGAGTTACAGACCATTGTGAGCTGCCATGTAGGCGATAGAAAATGAACCCAGGACTTTGGAAGAACAGCCATTGCTCTCAACCACTGAACCATTTCTCTGGCTCTTGACCTTGAACTCTGAATCCTCCTGCCTTTCTCCACTCCAGTGCTATTGAACCACCACACCCTGTAGAAGCACATGAATTTTTAAGCTTAGGAGAATTTTAGAAAGTTTAGTTAATTTTTATTATCCTTTCATAGCTTATTATGCAGTAGTTGTGAATAATAAAGGTATGTGGACTGGGGAAATGACTTGGTTGGTAAACAGCTTGCTCTACAAGCATGGGGACTTGAATTTGATCCCTAGCATCCTTGTAAAATGACGGGCATACTGCTGGACACAGTAGCTCACGCCTTTAATTCCAGCATTTGGGAGACAGAAGTTGATGGGTCTCTGACTTTGAGGCCAGCCTAGTCTGCATAGTGAATTCCAGGCCAGCCAAGGCTACACCGTGAAATCCTATTAAAACATTTAAAAATGCTGGACATAATGGTGAATGTTGGCGATCCCAGCACTGGGGAAGTTGGCACATGAGGGTCCCAGTAAAAGACCCTATCATGAGAAACAAGGTGGGTGCCTAAGGAGGGATGACTCTGGTCTCACAAAATAAAGATAAAGAAAGATGCACAAGGTGTCAGCTAGTAGGATGATCAACTCCAGACTCTGGATTTGAATTCTTGTGTCAGTAGACCCATTTTGAGAGGCAATTTAATTTAACCTCTCATTTAGTCTCCTTGTCTGAAAAGTAAAAATGATAATAGTACTTCCTTCATAGTGTTTTCTGTGATATTTAATGACTAGCATATAGTCATCATTCACTGTACTTGCATGCATAATACTATAGTCATCAATTACTCTGTTGTCTCCGTCTACTAGTGTTTCTATCTTGAATGTTTCCTTTAATTTTAATACCTTTGAGAAGAGCAGCATTTAGCCTCTAACTGGGTGTTGCTTTCAGTGCTTATTGCAATAATTGGCTCTTATGAAATGGCTCTACAAATCTCACAGAACTGCTAAGTTATTTGTGTTGTGTTCTTCCCAACACTTATAGCTAAGATTTATATAGCATCCTAATTTTTATATTAATCTCTCATAGTTCATCTTAAAAATTTTAATTAAAAAATTAATTTGTGATCTCAGTCATGATTCTGCTATTGGCAGCTGTTGAGTAGCAAACACAGGTCCTATGGTTTGTGGTTGTGGGATGGCCACTGGATCTAGTTTCATTGATTCAGCAGAGAACTGGAAGTCTTTTTTTGTTAAATATAATTCTTGTACAAATGCTTACATTGGATATTATAAGTCCCGCTTTACACATGAGATAGTGGAGACAATAATGCTTCAGTCGTCATCACTTAACCGAGAAGTTACAGAGCTCATCAATGCTGTGTTTCAGATGATTTATGTAGGTTTTTTTCTACCATGCAATAGTTACTCCTAGCTGAGATAACATTTTAACTCCCAGAGAGGAAGAAGGTAGAATCATTGCACATTTGTCTTTGTTATTTGTTTTTAGAGAGATTATTAATCCAATGGATGTGGTCACAGCCAAATTTGAAAATTCCTCTTCCTGCAAAGATTTCTGCAGCCAGTTATGCCTATCTTCTTATGAGCTAAAGAAGCCTGTTGTTACCATATATACCAGCGGCATTTCAACTAAGTGCACGATGTGTCAGAAGGTCACTGACGTAAGTTAGTTATATTTCACGTTCATTGGAATTCTGCTCAAAGACATGGTAGTTTTTCTTTTTCTCCCTCATCCCCTCCCTTTCCCCCTCTCTTTTAAAGACAGTATCTTGCTATGTAACTCAGATTGGCCTCAACCTTGAGGCCATCTTGCTGTTTCAGCCTCTCAAGGGCAGAGATTACAATGCTACCATGCCTGGCTAAAATCAGAGATTTCTTTTACATGGCTCTGCTTATTTTGTATCTGTGTATCTGATACACAGATTAGATTTGAAATTAAATATCAAAACCAGGTATAGTGGCACACATCTTTAATCCCAGCACTCGGGAGGCAGAGGCAGGTAGATCTCTGAGTTTGAGGCTAGCCTGGTCTCCAGGACAGCCAGGGCTACATAGAAACTGTCTTGGGGAGGGGAGGAGGAAGTAGAGGAAGAAGAAATCAATCAAAATGTGGCACAATGTCTTTGTTGTGATGCTTGTTTTTCACAATTCACACAACTAACAGCCTCACTGCAAACATTTGTGAGCACTATGGCCATGAGAGCTATTGTTAGAGTAGCTGTGGCCTTCCTGTCCCTGATGGTGTACAAGCAGCTGTGGGTTCCTGTTGTGGGACTTGCAGGCTCTTCTCTGAGCTGGCTGTGCAAGGGTGAGTTGCAGAGTGAAGGTGGGAGTTACCTTCTGTTCATCCTGGTATGATCTTCTCTCCAGGGAAAGGGGACAAACGCCACATGGGATGGTTGTGTAATGACATGATTAAGATGAAACAGGCCACTTTAAAAAAATTCTATTTTATTTATGACTCAGAACTTACAAATGACTTGTTGTGTGAAATATTGATACTGAAAACTCCTTATAGATGCACCAGTGAGCAAAAATTAAAAGCCCAAAACTGACTAAAACTAAAGGAAATTCTATTTTTTTCTTTTAAGATGTATTATGGAATGAATTCTTAGTTGGTTTGGTACTATCATTGTAATACTTCAGGTACTAATTATTTATAATAAATGATAGTCTGGTTAAATATTATATCTGTTTCAGTTTTAATTATTACTGGTTGAGATTTCTCTTTATTCTTTTTGTGTGCGTTTATATGTATATGGGCATGCGTGTATGAGTCTGAGGTTGGTGTTAGGAGTCGTCATCAGTTGCTTTGTACCTTCGTTGAGGTAAAGTCTCTCAGTTGAACTCAGAACTCACCAATTCAGCTAGTCTAATTAGCCATCTTGTCCTGGATATCTCATCTGACCTTCCAAATGCTGAAATTACAGGTAGGGGCCACCAAATCTACTTGGCATCTATATGGGTTTTAAATCTAGGGATTTTAACTATAACCCCTTTGTGTGTGTGTGTGTGTGGCAAGTGCTTTAACCATTGAACCATCATCCTCACTTCTTATTTATTTTTTTAAGTTCTTATAAAAGATGTAAAAGATAATGATCTTTAAGGGACTAAGGCGATAGGTAGTTGGTAGAGTGGTTGCAGACATGAAGATTTGAATTCCATTGCTACAACCCACATGGCTGGTTATAGTGGTGTACAGTTACAATCCTGGTGGAGGAAGGCATATTCCTAGGCTCACTGACTAGCAAGCATCAGCTACTTGGAAATTCCAGGCTGGTTAGAAACCATGTCTCCAAAAAACCAAATAAATAAAGTAAATAACACCTGACTGATACCCAGGGTTAACCCTGACTCCCACACACATGTTCATACTCCAGCACTCATGCACCTGCATGCACATAATCACACCATTCCTTTACTTAGCAAGTTTTTTATTTAATTCCTTGGAGCAGTTGAAAATGTTCTTTCATTATTAAGAAATATTTCATTTCTTAGGAACTGCCTCTTTTAGCAGTCCAGTTACTATCCTCACAGGAAAATAATGTTTCTTTACTTGTGACTTAAGTATCCATTCCATTCCTAATTTGGGATTGGTATTGTATTCTTCCAAATTTTTGAGGCCCATTTTTACTAAGCAGATTGTGTGAAATTTCATGATATCCTTTTCCTTCCCATTTACTTCCTTACTAAATGATTGGTTATTGTACTAGTGACAGTTTTGGAGTTAACAGTTGCTTACCATAAAGTTTGGCTTATGGTATCATTCAGAAATTAATATTGTGTAAGTGGTGGTCATTATTATTTGTTAAAAGTATGAGTTGACTCTATAGTTCATTATATAATTAGCCCTACTTAGTGTGTCACTCAGCTTGATAAGGAAATGGTTTTGTAGGCTCTCTTAATATGAATTAAGCATCATTTCTGTCTCCTGCTGAAGAGTCATCCAATTTAGGTAGCTTTAAAAGTGATAATCTTTCCTAAACTGAAGTCCAGATCACACCTGAGAATGCTCTATACTTCATGATTATCCATACGTCATTCATCATTTGTAGTGTGCTTTGTTGGTAATTGAGTAGTTACTAGTTTCTTCAGTTTTGTAGCCAAGACTGATCTTAGGCTCCTGTTTCTCTGCTTTGAATATCACACCTGGCTTGGCTTTTTTGTTGTTGTTGTTGTATTTTTTGTTTTTTCTTAAAATCTGTATTATGATTTTGTGTGTGTGTGTGTGTGTGTGCATGTGTGCATACGTGTGTGAGTGTGATTAATGAATGAGTGTGCATGCCATGGCATATGTGTGGGTGTCAGAGGACAACCACTCCTTCTACCTTGTTTGAGGCCGGGGAGGGTGTCTCTTTATTTAAAGCTTTGTATGTCAAGCTGCTTGTGGAGTTCTGGAGATTTTTCTGTCTTTGCCCTCCCATCTTGCCATAGGAGCTCTGGGATTACATGAGCTCACTGCTGTCTCTGCCTCCCTTCCATCTTGCCGTAGGAGTTACATATACACACTGCTGTTTCCGCCTCCCTTCTTGCCGTAGGAGCACTGGGGTTACATATACACACTGCTGTCTCTGCCTCCCTTCCATCTTGCCGTAGGCGCACTGGGGTTACATATACACACTGCTGTTTCCGCCTCCCTTCTTGCTGTAGGCGCACTGGGGTTACATATACACACTGCTGTTTCCGCCTCCCTTCTTGCCGTAGGAGCACTGGGATTTCATGGCTTTATGTGGGATTGGGAAGTGGGATCTGGAAGTCTGAATTTACATCCTCATGCTTTTGCATAGCAAACACTTCACTCACTGAGCCTTCTCTCTGGCCCTTTCTTATCTGAAACAGTGATGTAATTATGTTTGAACTTATGCTTAAACACACTTATGTTATTGCTGTCCTAATAGAATTTGGCCCAGAAGCCACTCTATGCCTTGGGGAATTCAGTGAAGCCGTCTGCTGAGACGAGTGAGAGTGACCCAGGAAGATCAGAGGTCTTCTGCTCTATTAACTGCTTATCTGCTTACAGGATTAAGACTGTTATTTCTTCAGGTAATGATTAAATTTGATAAATTTATAGATTTGGTAACATATTAAAGATGACCATACCTGGTGTTCTTAATTTCCTTAGATACTAGGCCAAAAACCCAAGATTGACTTCCTTTTGAAGAACTGAAAATAAAGAAAAACAGATTTGCACTGATACACTCATTTTGTAGAATATACTTTGTGGTTTTATGTGTAGAAAAAAATAAAAAATAATTGCTAAGTTTTAAGATAGTCTTTTTTCTTTTTAAAAATATTTTATTGTGGCTGGATGGTGGTGGCACACACCTTTTAATTCCAGCACTCGGGAGGCAGAGGCAGGTGGTTCTTTGTGAGTTCGAGGCTATCCTGGTCTACAGAGTGAGCTCCAGAACAGCTCAGGCTGTTACACAGAGAAACTCTGTCTCAAAAAACTAAAAGAAGGGCTGGGGAGATGGCTCAGAGGTTAAGAGCATTGCTTGCTCTTCCAAAGGTCCTGAGTTCAATTCCCAGCAACCACATGGTGACTCACAACCATCTGTAATGAGGTCTGGTGCCCTCTTCTGGCCTGCAAGCATACACACAGACAGAATATTGTATATATAATAAATACATAAATTTTAAAAAAACTAAAAAAAAAGGAAAGAAAAAAATTATTGTGCTGTATGGTGGTGGTGCGTGCCTTTAATCTCAGCACTCAGAAGGCAGAGGCAAGCGGGTCTCTGTAAGTTTGAGGCCAGCCTGGTCTACAGAGCAAGTTCCAGGACAGTCAAAGCTATTACACAGAGAATCCCTGTCTCAAAAAACATAAATAAACAAACAAAATGATTTTTTTAATTATTGTATTTTACGTGCCTGTTTTGTCTACATGTATGTCTGTGTGCATTATGTGTATGCCTCTTGCCTATGGAGGCAAGAAGAGGGCATCAGAGTCTCTGGAGCTGGAGTTACAGATGATTGTGACCCAGCATTTGGCAGTCAGGAATCTAACCCAGGTCCTCTAAAAGAGCACCCAGTGCTCTTAATCACTGAGCCATGTTTCCGGTCCTTTAAGTTAGGTTTTGATGAACCGGAGTTCATTTGAGGTTAGTTGTTGCAGTTAGATTTAGAGATTACTGTAAAGCTCCATGATATTTTTATGTTATAGTTAGTTGACTTTCCTCATTCGACCAACCATACCTCAGAATTACTCAGCAAATGTGATTACCCACCTTTAGTCCCAACACTGGGGAAGCAAGAGTCAGGCGGATCTCTTGAGTTTGAGGCCACTGTGGTTTACACAGAGAGTTCCAGGACAGCCAGAACTACTACTAAGACCCCTGTCTCAAAACAACAACAAAAGACAAAATCCCTCAGCAAATATAATTGAATATTACAGAGATTTTTAAAATTATTTTTCTCAAAGTAATATAGTATGTTAGCTATGTATGTTGTATTTGCATTTGTTAGGTATTGTAAGTAATATAGAGAGTATCTGTGAGTGGATGTTTAGGATGTACAGAGATGGTGTGCAAACACTGATGCCATTCTATGAGGTGGACATGAGCCTCTGTTCTGCAGATGTTGGGCATCCTTGGGGGATGTTTGGGAGCCAGTCCCGTAAAGAATAAGGAGAGTCTGTGCTGAATATTTGATTGTCTTTCTACTAGTAGACTTTTGTATCATTTTTGTATGTGTGCAACATTCATTGTTTTTATTTTTTGTCATTAAGGTCTCCAGGTTTTGTGTCACAGTTGTAAAACCGCAGCAGTTCCTCAGTATCACGTAGCCATGTCAGACGGAACTATTTGCAGTTTCTGCAGCTCCAACTGCGTGCTGGCTTTCCAGGTACGCACCTCTAGCTCTCTGAAACATTGGCCTATGGCAAAACACTGTAAAAAATTATAATTTTTTTACATTTATTTAGTATGTGTTTACATGCCACATGGCATGACTGGGCCGTCTTGCCAGCCCATTTTTTTCCTTTTCTGAGACAGTCTTGTTACATAGCCCAAAGAGGCTAAGAACTCACTATGTAGGTCAGATTGGCTTCAAATATGAGGCAATCATCCTGTTTTTTATCTCCGAAGTTGTGGGATTGCAAGCATGTAACACCTGTTTAGTCAGAAGATTTCGAATGCAGGCTTTAAGAAAACAAACCCCCAGTCTAGTCAAGCAATGTTTCAGAGGTCATTTGTACAAATGTATGAACCAGCTGTTGGGCTTTCTTATTCAGGGTCCTTGATTCAAGTGCCCTTCCTCCCCTTCCACTTTCTTTGGCTCCCCTCTCTCTCTCTCTCTCTCTCTCTCTCTCTCTCTCTCTCTCTCTCCCCCTCTCTCCCCCTCTCTCCCCTTCCCCCCCCCTCTCTCTCATCAGGGTCTCCTCCTGTAGTCTAGACTGGCCTTGGAATTTGATTTGTAGCCAGGTGTAGCCTTGAACTCCTGATCCAAGAGTTGGGATTGTAGGTGTGTGCTGCCACACTCATTCTTGTTCTCTCTTTTTTATTTTAAAAGAGTAGAAGCTAGAATGTGGTTTGTGAGAGGGTATGGTGAAGAACAAAAGCTTTAGAGGGGGGCTCATGTACCCCTGTGTCCTGGGTCAGAAACTTAATGATTCTTGGCATGGAATTGTAAGTCCTCCTTATTCCATCTCTAGCTCCTCTGTGCATTATACAGAAAGAGGAAAGAGTCTGTTGGTTTTTCTGGGTGAGAGGTGGATACCTGTGTATCCACTATCACCTATGAGCCAACAGGAGTTGGTTGGTGATATGTGTAGGGCTTGAGAAAGGCGTTTTAGGAAAATATGCGGAACCTTTTGTTCTAGTCCGTTACTTTTGAGTGTTTCAGTTTTTAACCCTTCTGCTCTGGAAGA
Organism: Arvicola amphibius; assembly: GCF_903992535.2. Lineage (NCBI taxonomy): Eukaryota > Metazoa > Chordata > Mammalia > Rodentia > Cricetidae > Arvicola > Arvicola amphibius. The sequence continues at coordinate 25,224,802 of NC_052052.2, read as the reverse complement.
TGTGTCACTGAAATTCTTTCTGTTAGAAGTAAAATTAAAAAAGAATGTGCAATGATTTTATTAAAAAGAGAAAGTTAAAACAAAAGTTATGTTATTTCTTACTTGGTAATATCTTTGCTTTGTATTCATTTAGAATGTGTTTAACAAGCCAGAGGGAACAAACTCTTCATTGGTACCCATATCTCCGGGCCAAGAGGTGATGAGCACACCCTTGCAGCCTGCAGTGTCAGCAGGAAAAGGTGCCCCCGTCTCCTCCTTCAGTAGCCCCATCAGCAAGCCTGCAGCAGCTGCTCTGGAAACTCTAGCTAAACAGTCCCAGCAGATTTCTTTGACTCATACGTTCATGAGACTCAGGTGCCAGTATTGTAACCATCATTTTGCCACAAAACCAGAGCTGCTTTTCTACAAGGTAAAGAGACAGCATAAACCCAGTGAGAGCATTTCTGGTTTTTCATCTTCAACAGTTCCTTAGTTTGTGTTAACTTAAAAACGGAAATTTATTTTGCGTATATTTGTGTATTCACGGATATGGACGTGTCATGACGTGCAAGTGGAACACAGTTTGCATGAGTTGGTTCTCTCCTTCTGTCATGTGAGTCCTGGGTCAAACTTAGGTTGTTAGACTTGGCAGTAGATGCCTTTATCTACCGAGCCATCTCACTGGCCTGGAAAAATACTTCTTAAAAGAGAAAGTTGCTGTTCGATTTTTTAAAAAACTATTTTTAATTGTGTGTGTGTTGGGGGGGATTGGATGGGTAATGTCCATGTGAGCACAAGTGTCTCCATGGGCATTGGATCCCTTGTAACTGAATTTGTAGGCAGTTGTGAGCAACCTAACGTGGGTGCTTTGCAAGAGCAGTATACTCTTAACCAGTGAGCCATGTTTCCAGCCTCTTTGTACTTAGAGCTTAATGATATCTGTTGTTATTTGTTTTTGCAGGGTAGAATGTTTCTGTTTTGTGGTGAGGTTTGCTCTGAAGAATACAAAAGGAGAAATAAAGTCATGGCTCTGTGCGACTACTGTAAGATATATAAAGTCATCAAGGACGTTGTGCGGTACTCAGGGGTTGACAAGCCCTTCTGCAGTGAAGGTGAGCGGGGTTCACTGTTACTCACACAGTGTGGAGGAGAGTCTGTATTTACCACTTATGCTTTTTCAGAAACTTTTCTCTTGCTGGGCAGTAAGTGGTGTACTCCTTTAATCCCAGCACTTGGTAGGCAGAGGATCTCTGGTGAGTTCGAAGCCAGCTTGGTCTATAAAGTGAATTCCAGGACAGCCAGGACAGTTACACAGAGAAACCCTGTCTCAAGAAGCCAAGAACCAGAAACCAAACCAAATCAAAAAAACAATACAAAACCCTTTTCTCTTACGAAGTATTACTTGGACATTTTTACAAGGTTAAATTTATGCAGTTTATACTTGCTACACCTTAAGATTTGTCCTGTTAAGCATTTCAGTAATCTCAGCAAACAAAAACTATAATTAATGACATTAGTAGAGAAAATCTTGGGTTTTTTTGTTTGTTTGTTTTGTTTTTTTGAGACAGGGTTTCTCTGTATAGCTTTGGAGCCTGTCTTGGAACTTACTCTTAGAGATCAGGCTGTCCTCGAACTCACAGAGATCTGCCTGCCTCTGCCTCCCGAGTGCTGGGATTAAAGGTGTACGCCACCACCGCCTGGTGAGAAAATCTTGTAAGTTTAGCTAAGATATCAGATTTATTTATTTATTCATTTATTTTTGTTCTACCTGTTTGTAAAGTGTGAATTTAAGCCTTTTGTTGCAACTTGATTTAAAATACAATACCTCTAATATTTCTGAATATGGATGGTTTAATATTTAGAGCATATTTAAATGTTAATTTTTGTTTTGTGAATATGGAGATTATCCTATTATATAGAGGCAAAAAATTATGTCAGGAAACCAAACCCAGGTCATTCATTCATTCATTCATTTTGATTTTTTAAGACAGGGTTTTTCTGTGTAACTGCGCTAGCTGCCCTGGAACTTGCTCTGTAGACCAGACTGACCTCAAACTCACAGAGACTGCTTGCCCTGCTTCCTGAGTGCTGGTTTTAAAGGTGTGCGCCACCACTACCTGGCAAAACCCAGGTCTTTTGAAAGAGCCTCTAACTGCTGAGCAATCTCTTCAGCTTCCTTTTTTTTTTTTTCAAAGTAGTCTCTCAAGTTTTTAAAAGTAGGCTCGGTCTGGCCTTGAACTTGACCTGTGGTTGAGGCTGCCCTGGAATTTCTGATCCTCCTGCCTCCACGTTCCAAATGCTGGGCACAGAGGCCTGTCGTCATACCTGGCTAGAAGTCAGCTGAAACACTACAGACACTTGCTTCACGTCTTGGAGCTAATGTGTGTTTGTCTTTCCCTTTCATCCTTCCTGGCATTCAGTTTGCAAGACCCTCTCTGCTCAAGACTTTGCAGAAAGATGGACAAACTGCTGTAAGATGTGCAGTTACTGCTTACAGACATCTGCAAATTTTGTAGAAAATCGACTAGAAGGCAAGCTTCAAGTTTTCTGTTGTGAAGAATGCATGTCCAAGTTTACAGCTCTGTACTATCAGGTAAATAGGACATGTTCTTTGTCTTTCTGAAATAGGTGCTGTTCATTTTCAATTTAAAATATGTTCAGGGGATAGAGAGATGGCTCAGCGGTTAAGAGCACTGGCTGCTCTTCCAGAGGATCCTGGTTCAATTCCCAGCACCCACATGGCAGCTCACAACTGTCTGAAGATCCAGTTACAGGGAATCTGACTCCTTCACACCAATGCACATAAAATAAAGTTAAATAAACCATAAGAAATATTAAAAAAAAAACTTTCGAAAAGTAAAATAAAATATGTTCAAATAACGTGAGGAGAATGTGTTTAGAATTTAGGATTTCTGGAGGGCCTTTCCCTAATCCCATCCTGGTATTGGGGCTTGAATGTAGGACCTCATGCCCACTAGACAAATATTCTTCGACTGAACTGTATTGCTAACCTGACATTTTGTTGTTGAGTAAGGATATGTGTGCTTTTGTATTCTCTTACTTACAAAATGTGATGACCTTGCTTGTAACTCTTAGGTTTGAAATTTACATAATGTTGTCTTAAATAGCTCTCCAATTCAGGTTACTCTAAGGAATTTAAAGTCAGACCTTGTCCTCCCTTCATAGGTCAAGGGACATACTGATAATCTTACTGCTTTCCTATGTTTGAGAGGCATATGGTGACAGGTGTAATTAAAGGAGCAATAATAGAAATCTGGTGCTCCTTCCTTGTTGTCTCGTTCCCAGTGGCAGTCCTGAGAGATAGGTGCACACTGCCAGTTTGTAAGTAGAAGACTGCAGTGCAGAGAGGTGAGTAGCATGCCCGTGAGGAAGCTAGTAGATGACACTGCCTTGCACCCACAGTGCTCTAGTGGAATCAGTAGCTACTTAACTGCCTCACCCCATGAGTAATTTTCTTGTGGAGGAATATAATATGTTTTAACCATTACATGGTGAAGGACCAATCACAGTGCTTAAGAGAAGGGTACTATGGGCTGAAGAGATGGCTCAGTGGCTAAGAGCACTGACCGCTCTTCCAGAGGTCCTGAGTTCAGTTCCCAGCAACTGCATGGTGGCTTGCCACCATCTATGGTGTGATCTGATGCCCTCTTCTGGAATAAAGGCATATATTCAGATAGAGCATATACATAAAATATGTAAATACAATTTTTAAAAAAAGGAAAGGGTACTTAATTAAATATTTGTCAGAGTGAATCTGTCTTTATGACTCCAAAGCTCATATTCTTTCTCTGTATGGTCTTTCTTACTTATATAAAATACAACTTGTCTTTATATTACCTCATTGGTAATTTTGGAAACAAAAAGAGCAACGTTTAGAAAGTCAATTTTTAGGATATTTTTTTTTTTTAAAGTATTTATTTATTATGTATACAATATTCTGTCTGTGTGTATGCCTGCAGGCCAGAAGAGGGCACCAGACCCCATTACAGATAGTTGTGAGCCACCATGTGGTTGCTGGGAATTGAACTCAGGACCTTTGGAAGAGCAGGCAATGCTCTTAACCTCTGAGCCATCTCTCCAGCCCTTTAGGATGTCTTATATGGAATAAATAATAGAATCTGTTTTTAACCACAGTATTTCTTTCAAGTGGGAGCCTTCCATTTTCACTAAACTCATCAACCGTTTTCATCGTGTCTTTGGTTTACAGTCAGTATTTTTATCATTGTAATCCTTCCTTGTCTTTTGCTCCTCAGATAGCCAGGTGCGATGCTTGCAAACGTCAGGGTAAGCTAACTGAATCCTTGAAATGGCGCGGCAGCATCAAGTACTTCTGTAACCTGCTCTGTGTCTTGAAGTTTTGCCACCACTATAGTGTAAATGACCCAGTTCACAAAAAAGGTAAAATGAAGCTTGACTCATGGGCTCTTTAGGTCAGTGCTAGGATATACTGTCAGCATCCACAGTTGAAGTACTGCCATACAAACAGAATTGCACTGCGTGCAGGTAGCTGGACTTCTTAAAGTCTTCTTCTTGATGACAGTCTGTTCTAGTTTGGTTTCCATTACTGTGGTAACTATGCCCGAAAGCAGCTTGGAGAGAAACGGGTTTATTTCATCTTCCAACTCTCAGGTCACACTCCATCACTGAGGGAAGTCAGGGAAGGAACTCAAGACAAGGACCTAGAGGCAGAAACTGAACAGAGACTATAGAGCAATACTGCTTACTGGCTTGTTCTCCATTGCTCCCTCAGCTTGCTTTTTTACACAACCCAGGACCACCTGCTCAAGAGTGACAGTACCCGCATGAATCATTAATCAAGAAAATGCCCCCACAGACTTGCTCACAGAGTATTCTGATGTAGGTATTTTTCTGAATTGAGGTTCCCTCTTCCTAGATTACCCTAGCTTGTGTCAAGTTGACAAAAGGCCATCACATAATCCTTGAGAGAAAATTAATTCTGATGCTTTTTTGCAGTCATAAATCAAGAAATAAATAAATATATATTTATTTATCTTATAGGAAAATTTAATTTGATTGCTTTTGATTAAACTTATGTAAATATAACTTATTCTGAGGGATCCATACTACTCAGTTATAATTAGAAATAAAAATTAAAAACAGGGCAAACAAAGGGAGAGGATGTAAGTGTGTTAATATGGTGGCTGTGACTGGTATAGAATTTGATGCAGATCTTGCTTGCAGCTAAAGAAAAAAAGAGAAACACATTAATTATTTCAGAAAAAAAAATAAAGTAGAGCAGTTCTTTCTGGGTATCAGAGTCTTTCCTGAAAAAGAAAATAACTTTACAAGTAGGACAGCTAATGTGTTCAAAAAATTCAAACTGGATGTGAGGAATGTTCTTAAAGTCTCCGCCTAGTCATACATTCTGAGTCAAACACTTGATGCACCTGTCTTCTGATCCGAACCTCAAGTTCTTAATTGACAGACGCCACATGCTTTTGCTTCTTGCAGTTTGGGTCTTACTTACCTTGTACTCCCTTTTTATATGTCTACTCTACACTTTTGTATTGGCCAGTTCTTCCCTAGGACTAGTCAGGTTGGTAGTAAAATACTCATTTTCTAATATAGTTGAAGTAAACCAATTCGAGACTGTGTTGGCAGAGGAAGGGGTCGAAGGAGTGGGAGGGAAAAAGAAAGACAAATATTATTTTGTTTCATATGTGCATAAAAAAAGGTGAACTATTGCAGGGATAAAGAGGACAAGGAGGATTGAATGTAATTAGCATGAATATTAGCAAAATATAATAATATAAACAATATGAAAATGAAACTTATTCTTTTTAGGCAAGAGAAAAAAGTGTCCCATGGAGGGACAGCAGCCTCATTGGCTTATGAAAACTGTTGTGTTAAAGTTTTATTTGAGATAAGCTTAAGTGTAGGGTCTTACACCCACTAACAGGAACTCCTAGTTATTCCTAATACCTGGCATTTAACCTGTTAGATATTAAAATTATTAGATTTTTGGAACATCTTATATGGGATTTAGATTGACCTTTGAAGCTGGAGTTTTACAGAATCAGGCTCTTTGAAGTCCCAGTGGACACTGACTTGATGACAATACCCACACTAACATTACACAGAGTTAGAACTTTGTGTTGCTTCCTGAAAAACGGTTAAATAATTTTATTCCTGTGTGTAGCCCTTTTATTTATACTTTGTCTTTATTGTTTATTTTAATCAGCATTTATTTTATTCCTTATTTTTATGGAACAATTTACAAATTTTATGTCTCCATTGTGCAGGGACAATGCTAATCTGTCTCATTACACTTTTTTAGTAATTGTGCTCCCAAAGTCGGTATCAGTAATTATTCCTAAAGCTCAAAATGCTGTGACGACACTCCCTTCTCCAAGGATTCCTACAACACCAGTTATTACCAGTGTGATATCGTTGGCAAAAATACCTGCTCTCCAGCCTACCACGAACACTAACAGTGTTTTAACAGGTATGAGGCATTTGGCTAAGAGGAAAGTACTGCTTAGTCTAAGAGTTTGTATTGGTAATGCCTTTCTTTATATTGTATGAGGAAATGTGCCCCCACTATGTGGGGCGAGTGGCTAGTAAATGAAGAGGGATCTGTTGGAAAGGAAGGATGGGTATAGTTATTTTTTTAAAGGCTTCTAATGGGCTGTAGAGATGACTCAACAGTTAAGAGCACCTGCTGCTCTTACAGAGGACCTGGGTACAGCTCTCAGCAGTTACATGGAGGCTTTAACTATCTGTGACTCCAGTTCTAGGGAATCTGATGTCCTGCTTTGGGTTCCATAGGCACAAGGCACGCATGTGGTGCACATTTACCTGCAGTCTAAACACTCATACACATAAAATGAATAAACAAAAAGAATTTGAAAATTTTAATGTACTTTCGTGTGTGAGTGTGTGTGTGTGTGTGTCTGTTGTGCATATATACTTCTATATAGGTGGGTAGGCATGGAAGCCAGAGGTTGATGTTAGGTGTCTTCACCACTCTCTATCTTGTTTTTGAAAATTTGAGTTTTGTTTTTTATTGTGTGTGTGTGTGTGTGTGTGTGTGTGTGTGTGTGTGATATGTGCACAAGTGTGGACAGGCACATGTCAGACCTTTGTTGTGGAGGTCGGAGGACAGCTTTTGGGAGTCAGTTCTCTCCTTCCGCTTGGGATCTGAGGATCAAGCTCGGGTTTTCAGGTCTGAGTAGCAAGCATGTTAACCTACCAAATCCATATTAGTTTTTAAGACAGGGTCTCACTGAACCCGGAGTTCACTGATTGGTTAGGCTAGAAAGGTCAGTGAACTCTAGGATCCTCCTGATCACCTGGGCTTACAGATTCAGAGACATACTTGGTGTTTTTGTTTTTAAACGGGTTCTGGAAATCTGAATTCATAGCCGGATGCTTGTACACCAAGCACTTTACCCACTGAGCCATCTGGACATTCCCCGCTCTTACATCTTTGTTACCAAGCATTCTAATAAAGTAGCAGGGGGTTGAAATAGGGAATCCTTAGCTTTACTAGGCACCACAGGTGTTTCCTTGGACTATTTTTTTGAGAAAGTCTCATCCAGAAATTCTAATCCACCTTTGTGAGAGAAAATGAATGCCAATTTCAGTGTTTAATCATGTATATTGTGAGAATGATAATGTGTATTTTGATTTTTAACAGGTGCAGGTCCTAAAGAGGTAGCAGAGATCATTGGAAATGTGAGTTTTATTGTTTGTATGTTACCTGATAATCCTCCACTTACTTGGGATTTCATTTTGCTTATAGTCTATTATATAAACATACACACATATGCATATACATATACACATACATTACACAAGTACTTTTCTATTTGTAGCTTATTCTTTTCAAAAGGTTGAGCAGAAACACATTTTATGTTTTGAATCACTGCTGGACTCTAGATCATTAATAAGGATGTACTCTTGATTCATCTTACTTTGTATTAAGCTTCCTTTATTTGTTTAAGTGCCTGCTAACTCCTGACTGCTTATTTCTCCTCTTTGGAAAGCTCAGTGGTGTCACTGGGACTGAAAATAGTACAAAGTGCATATTTACTTAATTTCTCACTTTATGTCTCAAATTTGAAAAATGTGAAAATGTCCCCAGATTTAAAAATAATTTTAGCTGGGCCTTTAATCCCAGCACTTGGGAGGCAGAAGCAGGCGGATCTCTGTGAGTTCGAGGCCAGACTGGTCTACAAGAGCTAGTTCCAGGACAGGCTCCAGAGCTACAGTGAAACCCTGTCTTGAAAAACAAAAATATAAAATGAAAAAATAAAAATAATTTTAAAGAGTGAATAATTTCAGATTTGCCGGCTATCAGGATTACAGGCTGTGTGGTTGTAGTCCAGTGCCAACCATCACTTCAGCAGGAGAATTGACCTTGACCTGCAGAGCTATCCTCAGTTCCCTCATCCTTTGTCAGTATCACGTTTGAGCTAGCGTATACCGTGTTAGGTCTTGACTTAGTGATTTTAGTGACCATTTGTTTGAATAATTAAAAGTCTTTTTTTGGCAGGGGGGCATGTTTTGAGACAGGGTTTCTCTGTGTGGGCGTGGCGGTGCTGGAACTTACTCTGTAGACAAGGCTGGCCTCTGTCTCTGGAGTATTAGGTGTGTGCCATCACCGCCTGGCTTAGAAGTTTTTTCTTATGTGATAATGCCATTCAGGTGTTATAAAATGATGATGTGGGACGCAAGTGTGTCCACTATTAGTGTTAGAGATGATGAAAATCTACACAAGAACCAAACCACTGCTGTGGTATCTAGGTGCTGTTAGACTGGGGAGTGTGTCCTGCACAGTGTAAGAGGGAATTCTCAAAACCCCAGAGCAGCAGAGCAAATTAGGCAAACTACTTGCCTAGCTTAGAAAAATTATAGCCAGACAAATATAACAGAATAAGTGGGAAAAACTCTGGCAATTCCAGCATGAATTATTTTTGATGAAATGAAAGTAGGTTGAACATCAAAATGACTCAGCAGGTAAACGTGCTTGCCACACAAGCCTGACCTCAGAATCGTGCAAAGGTGTAAAGAGAGAACCAACTCCACAAAGATGTCTTCTGGTCTTCACATGTGCATGGTGGCACTCACATGTCCCCACATCACATACACAACCAAAAATCATAGTAATAAAATGCATTTTAGAAGACGGGCGGTGACATGAGGCAGAAGTCTTACTGTCTTAGTGATCGTTCTGGGTTTAAAGCCCATAAATGAGTAGGCAGGCTCTAGCTGCTGTCACGTTTAACCATATTATAGCAGCCATTGCTTTTGTTTGTTTGTTTCATTTTGTTTTTTGAGACAAGGTTTCTCTATGTAACAGACCTGTCTGTCCTGGTACTCACTCTGTGTAGACAGGCTGGCTTTGAACTCAGAGAGCCACTTGCCTCTGGGATTAAAGGTATGCACCACCATGCCAAGCAGCAATTATTACTTTTGAAGGTAACGATCCAACATGGGTTGCTGTTCCATAGTGAAAAAGAAAAAGTTGGGAAATATATCTGTATGTCAAAGATCCTTAGTCGGGGATTCAAAGCACACACGTGTTCATCTTCAGCAGACGTCTTGCCTGGAGTCACTGTTGTAGAAAGGTAGCTTGTCCAGTTTAGTCCTCCTAAGTCTCCCAGCATGTATCATATTGGAAGGTGATAGTATCTAATTATTTTCAGACAGTATATTCATTAATGAAAGTCATTAAATTAACTTGTACATATTGATATATTACATGTTATATACTAAATCATTTTAAATTATGTGATTAATCACTTGTACCATTAATAATTATGCTATTAAATGTACAAGTAAGATGTTACTGTATATAATTAATAAGTATTATTAAGATGTATTTACAAAAGTATTCTATATAATTTCTAACAATCTACAGTACTGGTAATAAATTTGTGTCCTCTGAGAATTCATCCTTCTAGTATATGTATGTGGGACAATTAGTCTTGAATTATGCTAATTTTGAATTATTCAAGTTTTTAGGAATATGCACCTCATTTAATACAGTTACCCTATGTATGTTTTTCCCATGTGGAGTATTTCTGTAATCACCTCTCATTTAAACTATGTTACTGGGGGCTGGAGAGATAGCTCAGCAGTTAAGAGCAGTGGTTGCTTTTCCAGAGGACCCAGGTTTGATTCCCAGTGCCCAGACAGCAACTGTTTTTGCTTTTGTTTTTGTTTTTTGATTTTTCGAGACAGGGTTTCTCTGTGGCTTTGGAGCTTGTCCTGGAACTAGCTCTTGTAGACCAGGCTGGCCTTGCCTCAAACTCACAGAGATCCGCCTGCCTCTGCCTCCTGAGTGCTGGGATTAAAGGCATGTGCCACCACCACCCTGCCAGACAGCAACTTAAAACAATCTACTCTACTTCCAGGGATCTGATGTCATTTTCTGGCCTCTGTGGCCTCCATGGGCACTAGGTATTCATATGGTGCATAATCATACATACAGGTAAAACTCCCATACACATAAAAATAAATTTAAAAATATTTTAAAACCTGTTACCAAATAGCTCTGATTGATTCGGTTTTATTCTATAAAAATATGATGCTTGTATTGTATGACAGTTTTAGAATCTTTTGCTTCTTTGAGAATGTTAATGTGAATTTTCCTCAAGTTATTTAAATAATTTGAATTTTCTGGAATGTTAAATACAAGAAAATATAAGGAAGCAAATCTGCTGAAGTCACCAAACTCTTATAATTGGTTTGCATTGTCTCTAATAGCAGAGGCTTGAAACCCAATTTTTCCATCAGTGTCTAGGGCCATAGATCACTCTGGAGTTATATGAATTGCCAAAACATAATTTTACACAAGCAGAATCTGAAATGTGCCCCTTCCCATTTCACATCTGTTTACATAGCCTGCACACACATACAAAGGCTTTGGTTACAGTTAAAGTAAGTATGTTGTATTCATGTAATGGATTACGATGCCTTTGTTAAAAAGAATAAGGCCTGTATGTATAGGCTTCAGGAAAGAAGGTGGCATAAACCTTAGAATAGCACACCTTCATTTGTGCTTTAAATACACGTCTATCTGCTTGTCCATACATAGAGAATAGCCTGGAAAGGCCACCATCATAGGTGATTCCCTATGAGAAAAACTATTGGGGAAGAATTCTAGTGGGAAATTATTTCCAGTTGTTCACTATTGAAGTCTTTGAGTTTCATGGCACATTCATTTGAAAATATACGTAGAGTTTTTTTTGAGATAGGGTAACCGTCACTATGTAATTCAGGCTGTGCTTGAATTTAGGATTATCTTTCTGTCTCAGCCTCCTGGGTGCTGGGATTATGGCTGTGCTTCACTTTGTCTAGAAAAAATTTGTGGGGTGATGGTGTTGGTATTTGAGACAGGATTTCACTGTGTAGCCTTGGCTATCTTGGAAGGCACTTTGTAGACCAGGTTGGCCTTGAATCATAGAGATCTGCCTGCCTCAACTTCTTTTGTGCTAGAATAAAAGACATGTGCACTATGACTCATGAATGAATTTTTTAAGAAAATGGCAGAAGTTATGATGGATTCTTCTTAGACAAAAGAATATAGGTCATGTTACACATGAAGAATAACCCTCTAGGCTGAGTATCCACTGGGAAATAGTCTCAAGTAAAATGACCTCACATGTATTGCTTGTGGTCACACAATTAGATACAACCTTTTTCAAGAGCAGTGTGCCAATGCCACCATAATTTAAATCACATGCTTTGAATCAACAGTAGCACTCAGACTTTTATTCCACACATGCACTAGCACATGTAGAGTGGATTTATGTGTAAGGACAGAGTCATGGCATTGATTGTATTGGCACAAGGCTTATATTTATAAACAAGAACTCTTTTGTAGTTACTTCTAGCTCATTTAGTAATACAATGGGCTGGGCAAGCTTCATACAAAGTCATGTAAATATACTTCCAAGGTAGCTTGCTAAATAAGAGTAGGGTGCTGAAACTTGCCATGTGCTGCTATTTGTGGTCAGATGCCACTGATCTATCAGAAGCTGGGAACAGTGGTTATTTTCAGAGTTGAGTCTGGGTTGAGAACAGTCAGCCATGTACACACTTATTTCTCTTTAATTTTTCACTTACTGCACATATGTGGGAGTCAGAGGACAACTCTGGGAGCAGGGGATGAAATAGGGTGTCTGTTCTTTTCTTATACCATAGAGATCCCAGGCATTAAACTGGGGATTGAACTCAGGTGGTCAGGCTGGATGGAAGAGCTTTAATAGCTGAGCCAGTTCATGCAACCTGGTTTGCTCTTTTGAGTAATTCAGAAAATCGGATGTTGATCCCTGCTCCCTAACCCTGCTTTTTCCTCAGCAACTCTTTCCATTATTTAAACTTTTAAGTTTATATGATTATTTTGCTTGGTTTTTGTTGTTATTTGTTTTTGTTTTCCAAGACAAGTTTTCTCTGTGTAGCCCTGACTGTCCTGGAACTCACTCTATACCAAGCTGGCCTCTAACTCAGAGATCCACCTGCCTCTGCCTCCCAAGTGCTGGGATTAAAGGCGTGTGCCACCATCCCCTAGCTCCTTGTTTGGTTTTTGTGTCTCCCTCTCTGATCAGGACTCTTGTTTGTTTGTTTTTTTCTGTTGTACCCCTACGGCTTAGACAGTGCTTGATTTATGGCTTACTTACATTCAGTAAATGTTTTCTGAATGAAATAAATGTGTTTTAAATAAAATGTCCTACTCTGTTTTCTTTTCACTTTTGTAGCAGGAGCAGCAGCCTGCTTTTTGTCCTGCCCAGCTCCCACACAGCTAGCTTAGCCCCAGAATACTTACACGGAAACTGTATTCATTTAAATACTGCTTGGCCCATTAGTTTCAGCCTCTTATTGGCTAACTCTCACATCTTGATTAACCTATTTCTAATAATCTGTGTAGCACCACGAAGTCATGGCTTACCGGGAAAGATTCTAGCCTACATCCATCTCAGGTCGAAGAATCATGGAGACTGACTCACAGCATCCTGTTCTGTCTCCCCACCCACCTATGTTCTGACCTATCAGGCCAAGCAGTTTTCTTTATTAATTAACCAATGAAATCAACACAAAACAGAAGACCCACCTATATCATTTCCCCCTTTTTTCTGTTTAAACAAAAAAGAAAGGCTTTAACATGGCAAAATTACATATAACAAAACAGTTATCAAGCAAGAATTACAGTTACAATAAATATATCTATTTTATCTTTTATCATAACAATGGAAAACTATATAACTATGTATCTATTCTTCAACTCCATCAAAGACTCCAGAAGGATATAATATTACCTAATTAAAAAGAAATAAGCAACTTCCAAACTCTAGAAATGACAGAGACATCTCGCTGTCTGGACAGTCACCCAAAGTTCTTTTGTACCATTGGGGCATCCATTGTCAGGCTTCAGGCCCATAGTATCCAGCAGACTTTTTCATGAAGCAGGAAATTTCAAAGACAGTTCAGTCACTTTTTTCTGTATCCTGCAGAATGTCTCGCAGACTCTTTCATGAATCAGGAACCCCGAAGGATCATCTCATCTTTAGGCAAGTTTAGAAGTCCTCTCTGTGGGTTCTTTGTGTCCAGTTTATGCATCAGTCCAGGCAAGAGCAGTTTCTTGCCCAAATGGCTAGCCAACTCCATAAGGAGCCTCTTCGATGCCCATCTTCCTCTTGAAGTAGATTGGTGCTACCAGGAGCAGATGTGTCTCATTGTCATGAAAAACCGTAAGCTATTAAAACATTTTAAATGCCATATTCTGCAGTCTTTGAAAGATATGAAGAATGCCTATCTAACTGAAATATATCTCTATATATCTAGAAAATCTAACATGACTACAAGCTTGATTATTATTGATGATTATCCATTAACAACCTATATTTCCTAATTATACATTACATTTTTAAATGAACTACATAATCACATTACCTTAATCAAAATCAGAAATACATATACATATAACAAAATTGACCTTAAATTTCTATCAATAAAGCAAAATTTATACCAATGCAAATTATTCATATCTATATCACATTTTAGTTTATGGAGATATGATCTTTATTTACAAAAGTTTTATTTTTTCTTATAATTTCCAGGTAGTCAAATGTATTGATTTTTTTTTTTTGCTTTGTTTTTACATTGCTCCTAAGAATACTTTCTTTCAAAGCTAGGTGTTGGTGGCACATGCCTTTAATCCCAGAACTCTGGAGGCAGAGGCAGAGGCAGGCAGATCTCTGCCAGACTGGTCTACAAGAGCAAGTTCCAGGATAGGCTCCAAAGCTACGAAGAAACCCTGTCCCAAAAAGCCAAAGAAAGGAAGGAAGGAAAGAAGGAATGAATGAAAGAATACTTCCTTTCTGGTCATTTGAAATTTTTCTTGTTTGTTTTTGTTTGGAGACAGGGTTTTTCTTTTTCTTTTTTTTTAATTTGTATTTTTTATTATTATTATTTTAATTAAAAATTTCCGCCTACTCCCCGCCTCCCATTTCCCTTCCCCTCACCCCACTCCCCTCCCTCTCCCTCTCCAGTTGGAAGAGCAGTAAGGGTTCCTTGCCCTGTGGGAAGTCCAAGGTCCTCCCCTCTCCATCCAGGTCTAGGAAGATGAGCATCCAAACAGGCTAGACCCCCCCCCCCCAAGCCAGTACATGCAGTAGGATCAAAACCCAGTGCCATTGTCCTTGGATTCTCAGCAGCCCTCATTGTCCGCCATGTTCAGGGTGTCCGGTTTTATCCCATGCTTTTTCAGTCCCAGTCCAGCTGGCCTTGGTGAGCTCCCATTAGATCAGCCCCACCATCTCAGTTGGTGGGTGCACCCCTCTCGGTCCTGACTTCCTTGCTCATGTTCTCCCTCCTTCTGCTCCTCATTTGGACCTTGGGAGCTCAGTCCAGTGCTCCAATGTGGGGCTCTGTCTATCTCCATCCATCGCCAGATGAAGGTTCTATGGTGATATGCAAGATATTCATCAGTATGGCTATAGGATCGGGCCATTTCAGGCTCCCTCTCCTCAGCTGCCCAAGGAACTAGCTGGGGACATCTCCCTGGACACCTGGGAACCCCTTTAGAGTCAAGTCTCTTGCCAACCCTAAAATGGCTCCCTTAATTAAGATATAAAGATGGCTAAGCCGTTAAAGGCTAGGCTCACAACCAAAAATATAAGAAACAGGGTTTTTAACTGTGTAGTCTTGGCTGTCCTGGAACCAACCTGGCCTCAAACTCAAGAGATCCACTTACTGAGTGCTAGGATTAAAGCTGTGCAACACCAACACCCAGCCTAGTTGAGGTCTTTAATCAATAGAGATTATATATTATTTTGTGGAGTCTGTGAATATATCCCTTTTTAAAAACATAATTACCCTTATCAGCAAATGTTTTTTCTTTATTTGGCTATTTCAGTCATATTTTAGGCAGAGTAATTTGTGTGTGTACACTTGTGTACTAGGGATTGAACGGAGTGCCTTACCCATTCTAGACATATCCATCTTCCAACTTTAGTTTTTTTGTTTGTTTGTCTTTAAAGAGAAACAATGAATGGTGCCTGTGCTGATTAGGAGTTAGTGGTTGTCTTAGTTATTTCTCAGTTGCTGTGACAAACACCATGGCCCAAGCAGCATGTAAGGGGAAGCATTTAATTTGGGGTACAGTTTCAGAGGGCTAGAGTTAATGATGATGGAGCAAAAGCGTGGCAGCAGGAACAGCTGAGAGTTCACATCTTGATGGTTTCAGAGCTTTAGTCCTTTACCTTCAAGCTGTGACATGGTGGTGCGGGCAGCCGTGCCTCTGGAGATGGACCTGAGATTCCCACATCTTGATCCGCAGGCAACAGGAAGTGGTCTGTTCCACTGGGCATGGCTTGAGCACACATATGAGGCCTCAAAGCCCACCTCCACAGTCACACACTCGAACAACAGTATGCCTTCTCAACAAAGCCACACCTCCTAATAGTGCCACTTCCTCTGGGGGCCATTTTCTTTCAAACCATCACAGTGGTTTTTGTTATTTTCTCCCTCAAAGTGCTTTCTGTTTGTAACTGCTCTTCTACAGGATAACAAACTGCTTTTCATCTGATAGCAGTGTGGTTGTTGGAAAGTTACTAAAAACACTGGCCTGTGGATTTGTTTCTAACTAGGGAAGTACACTGGCAGCTGATGAGAGACTCCAGTGTTTGCAGCCTCCCAGGCTTCAGAAGAACAAAGGCATATTGTGCAGGCCAGGCACACAGACCAAAGCTACCTCTTGCAGACCACACTCCCACCATGTTGCATGCCAGACAGGTAAGTGTCCTGGCACCTTGTATAAGGTTTGCTTTCTGATTAATTTTTTTTATATAAAAAGGTAAAGACAGTAATTATTAAGTGTAAAATGTCAGAATGCTACAAATCCATATGCACATAAAATATTGTGTGTAGAGTTAAGCATTTCACACATGTACATTGCTCTTTCAAATGTATTGATAAGCCGTTATAATTACTGACATACACATTTGCTTAAAAGAATTTGTGATTGAGCCTTAGTTCTTTTTCTTTCTCGCTCTCCTCTTTTTTTAAACTCTGCATTTAATTATTCAATTGTCATTGTTGAGAGAACAGATAATGCTCTGGTGTTAGTGGTAGAAAGCTGAATTCCTGCATGGAAAGCTGTAAAGCATTGCCCAAGTCAGTGGCAGTGCCTTACTCCCTTATTCCTGTGTTTTCAGTTACTTTAGTGGCTGGCTAACTCTGCCCAAAGTTGTGTGTGTGTCGAATTCAGAGCTTTGTGTTGATCACAGAGCAATAGCCCAGTTTTTTTCATTTTTGACAATAACCCTATCTCACAGACTAACCAAAGGGGCTTCTGAACATTGGGGCTCCTCCACAGACCCTGGGTTAGGCCCAAACCACACCTAGATACCTATTTTCACAGAGATCCTTTATTAAGCAGGCAGAAAAACAACAGCAGATGGATGACCTTACAGGTGTAATTTTTAAGAGGAGAAAAGGGGGGGGGGCTGTGTTAGAATGGGATAGGATGTGGTGGTAAAGGAGATAGGGAATGAGAGAGAAGGGGACAAGAAAAGGGGGCAGGGGTATTTGTCCCAGAGGAACAAAGGACTGCCTCTGGAGAAAGGAGAGACTGATGTGGCCCATAGGCAAATGGCAGTTTATAAAGGTAAAATGGGAATCCCCGTGTTAGGATGAGGTGTTAATTTTAGATGAGCCAAAGGAGGCTTCTGATTGCTGGACTTCAATACTTTGACAGCTGGACCTTGGTAGTCAGCCTTAGGAGGAAGAAGTGGCAAACTAAAGGAGTGAACCTTGGTGACTAGTAGGAATGTAACCTAAAGATTTTTTAGCAAGGCAGAGGGGATGAGGGAGAAGAACAAAGCCTGCCAGAGCCATGCTCACCATGCTCAAGCTGGCCAGGTCCCTTCCCTAACCTATATGTAAAATGCCCAGTCTGGAGCTGGTTGTCATGGTGAGGTTACTGTCCTCCTAGCTATTTGGGAGACTGAGGCAGGAAATCTTGAGTTCAAGGCCAGCTTGGGCCGCACACCAAGAGCCTGTCTCTAAATAAATAGATAAAGCTTACTTGCTAAAAGTAATCATTGATATTTTACATAGGGTGCCTTTCCTTTGGTAGGAGTCAAAGAAAATTCTTGAGCAAATTTGATCATCTTATATTCTGTTTAAAATGATACTGTCACTATGTGCATCAACTTCTGTACACCTCCACATTTAAAAAGTAGTAAAAGATCTGTGATCTGTGGACATCTGGTATGTGTGTGCTTATTTTTTTTAATTTCTGGATTAAATATGGACTACTTTCTATGTACTGTTGTAAATTGCTTTGTCATTTGACATTGGATTGAAAACATCTTACATTGATAAAAATGTACACACTGAAATTCTTCTTTGTCTACCTGTCCTCTCACTGTTTTTGTTTTTGAGATAGGTATCTCATGTAATGTCACAGGCTGATCTCAGACTGGACATATAGCTGAGGATGACCTTAAGCTCCTGATCTCCTGCCTTTGCCTCCTAAGTGCTGGATTCCAGGAGTGTGCTACCATTCCTAGCCCTACTTAGGAATTTTGTTGTATTTTATTTTGTTGTGTTTTATTTTGTACTTGTCTGTACATGCTTGGGAGCATGCCACAGTGTATATGTGGAACAGCTTGTGGAAGCTGTTACATCATCCACCTTGTCAAGCTTGGTAGCAGGTACCTTTGCTTGCTGAGCCATCTCACTGACCCCTGCATTAAGATTCTTAAAAGAGCCTGGCGGTGGTGGTGCACACCTTTAATCCCAGCACTCAGGAGGCAGAAGCAGGTGGATCTCTCTGAGTTTGAGGACAGCCAAGTCTACACAGAGAAGCCCTGTCTCTAACCCCCACGCCCCCAAAAATGGCCTAGATGGTAGTATACACAGTACAATCAAACTCCTAAGATTGGCCTTTAGATTTTATATGTAGTATGTTGGTTTATATTGGTGCTAAGGATTGGATCCAGGGTGACATCCCAGATAAAGTGCTACCACTGAACTGTTCTCTAACCCCTAACGTTAATGTTAATCCATCTTGCTAATGGAATTTTGTTCAGGTTTTCATAACACAAGTGTTCATATTTAAATATTTCCTTCAGATTTACCTCTGCCAAATGGGGAAAATGAAGAACCTGATTCTCCACTTGCAAAGAAGAAAAGAGTGGACTTTATCCAGACTTGTGATGCAGAATATATAAAATCTGGTTTTATTATCTGTTCTGAATCAAAGGAAAGTCCACCAAGAGCACAGTGTGTCATTTGTGGAGAGATCTTACCTCAAGAAAGCGTGATGTCAGTCAGTCTCTCTAACCATTTGAAGGCAAAACATTCTGAATTAGAGAACAAGCCAGTTGACTTTTTTGAGGAAAAATTACTTGAAATCGAATGTCAAAACAGTCCTTTAAAACAGTGTTTACTAGTTGAAGAATCACTTGTGAAAGCTTCTTATTTAATCGCTTTCCAAATTGCTGCCAGAAAGAAGCCGTTCTCCATCGCTGAAGAATTAATTAAACCGTATTTAGTAGAAATGTGTTCAGAAGTTTTGGGTTCAAGTGCTGGAGACAAAATGAAAACCATCCCTCTTTCCAGTACCACAATTGGATGCAGGATCAACAAGCTGTCTGCAGACATTGAAGACCAGCTGGTTCAGAAGGTCAGAGAATCCCGGTGGTTTGCCCTTCAGATAGATGAGTCATCGGAGACCTCAGACGTCACCCTTCTCCTCTGCTATGTTCGCTTCATCGATTATGCATGTGGTGATGTGAAAGAAGAATTGTTATTTTGTACTGAAATGTCTTCTTCGAGCACAGGTCTTGAAGTGTTTGAGCTCATAGATAAATATATCGATAGTAGATCTCTGAGCTGGAACCATTGTGTTGGTTTCTGTACTGATGGGGCCACAAGCATGACTGATAGATGTTCTCGTTTAAAGTCAAAAATTCAAGAAGTTGCCAAGAATGCAGTGACATTCACACACTGTTTCATTCACCGCGAACACTTAGCAGCAGAAAAGCTATCTCCATGCTTACATGAAATCCTTTTGCAGTCAGCACAAATTTTAAGCTTTGTAAGGAACAGTGCCTCAGATTCACAAATGCTGACAACTCTGTGTGAAGAGATGGGATTGGAGCATGTGAACTTACCACTTAATGCTGAAGTTCGTTGGCTCTCGAAAGGGAGAATTTTAACAAGATTATTTGAACTGAGACATGAAATTGAAATACTTTTAAATCAAAGGCATTCAGATTTGGCCAGATATTTTCAAGACAAGGAATGGGTTGCAAAGCTAGCCTATTTAGCAGATATGTTTTCACTTATAAATAAGTTAAATTCTGCTCTCCAAGGGACCATGGCTACTCTTTTCAATTTGTATAACAAAGTCGACATATTTAAGAAAAAGCTAAAAATGTGGGTGGAGCGCACACGAGAGAATAATTATGACATGTTTCCTTTGTTTTCTGAGTTCTTAGACTCGTCAGATGTGAGTGTGAGAAGCACCACTGGCATTATTGTTGAGCACTTAGAAGGACTTGCTCAGGTTTTCCATGACTGCTACCCCCCAGAAGAGGACTTACGTTTGGGAAATCTGTGGCTCGTTGATCCCTTTGCCAGTCACCAGAATAACAACCTCACTGACTCTGAAGAAGAAAAATTAGCAGCATTATCTTTAGATACGAGTTTACAGTCAGCTTATAAATCAATGTCTGTAACTCAGTTTTGGGTAAGCACAAAGACAGGCTACCCAGAACTCCATGAAAAGGCGGTGAAGCTCTTGCTGCCCTTTTCCACCGTCTGCCTCTGCGATGCCACCTTTTCAGCCTTGACTGCATCTAAACAAAGGAACCTGCTGGCTTTTGGTTCTGCCCTAAGACTTGCAGTCACCTCATTAGTTCCAAGGATTGAAAAGTTGGTACAGGAAAAAGAGTAGTATCCATATTGCTTATCGTCAGAGTCTTTAATTTTGTGTTAAATTTTATATAAGTATCCTAAAATACATTTGCTAATGTATTTGTATTTTCAGTGATTAAATGTTTTAATAATTTTTCCTTTGTTGTAGAGGGATTTAAGAGTTATGGAACTTAAACATAATTATGTATAATTTTAATAACACAAGGGAGAAAATTTAGCCTTTATATTGGTGATTGCTTTTGGAGTTTCAGAGGAAACATCTTGCTTAGGGAGTTCTCCAAGAGACCAGGCCAACCTGCTTGTCCCAATATATCAGTTAGAGGTAAGCACTGGTGAAGGCCAGAGAAGGACTGGGTTAGCGGAGCCGGGTTGAGGAGAACGGGTTGACTCCGTGATCCCACCTCAGCCCTTTGTTTTGTTTTTGTTTTGACAGGGTCTTTCTACATAGCCCTGGCTGTCCCAGAATTCATTATGTAGATCCCATTGCCTCTCCCCATCTCCCCACGCCTCCCTCCCCCAGTGCTGGGATTAAAAGTGTTGGACACAGTGCTGGACTCCCACCTTAGTCTTGAAGAGGCTGACAGGGAACAGGGAAACAGTTGAGGGTTGGGGTGTTCCTGACAGTGGGTCTTCTTGGTGCAGCTAGTAATCTGATTGGAGAAGTTCCCAGTGTCGTCGCTTCAGAGGAGCAGTCTGGCTTTTCTAGGGTGCAGCCTCACCGTAATGGCAATTGCCCTCATTTAAGCCTTGCCAAGCTCCCTGTTGCTTGGAGCAAGTTTTGGTCCTTTACTGTACATTATGTTTATGGGTCAGTTCTGGGTTTCCTAGAGTTCAAAGTAATTACAGGAGAAAGTGACTCAGGAAGGAAGTGGCCAAACAGAGCTCAGGGGGATAAAGCAGAGTTAAGTTAGGGCAGCCACCAGTGCTCACTCCCCTTTATGACCAAGTGCACAGGAACCAGAGGCCCACGTCATAGTATCATGGCACAGTTTGACTGTTCAGTTCGCTCTTAAAAAATGTGAGAAGTTTTAGGCAGCCAAGCCAGCAGCCCTCAGAAAGTTACAGATGGATGGAAAGCAGATCCAAGCAGGTAGGTGCCCAGCAGGAAGTAGAAGCAGCAGCAGCTTTGGGGGCTCCTCTTGGACCTCTAGACCAGGACTTGGAATTTTTTTGTGGGGAGTTGGGGCTTTGCAGTGTAGTCATTACTGGCCTATTCTTGCTATGTAGTAAGTCCATGCTGGCAGTGAACTCTGGGCAGTCAAACCTCATCCTTGTCCCATAATCCTGTTGGGATTGCAGGTGTGCGTCATCACGCTTGGCTGTAGCCAACGTTCATAAAAAGTCAGATAGTAGGTATTGTGTGGCTCATCCAGACAATGTACAAAAGTACTATTGGCCAACATTCCTTTATCCGTGCACACTGAGATGTTATTTTTATATAATTTCCAAATGTGAAAATTCCTTGAATATTGTTTAGTCATTTTAAGATTATTACTAATAGTATTAATCTCCTTTTTGGTGTGTGTTAGAACCAAATACTCGACAACTGGCCAAATTTGACCCTTTGTTTACTGATCTGGGCAAAACATCTTTCACATTTTTCAGTTGAGCATAGGTGAACAAGAAAAACTTGTAGTTACTGGTTACTGCTTTATTGCGCATTAATTGTATGGTTCAGTGGTGTGCAAGTATCTTTCTCAAGGCCAGTGTGCAACTTCCTTACAGGAGCTAGCCCAGAGGCCAGAGGCACACAAGGCTGGGTGGTGTCAGATCCCTCTGGCGCAGGGTGGCCCCAAGGCCAGGTCTTACAGATCAGAACCGTCAGAACTGGACTGCTAGCTGGGCTTACCAAGTTTGAAGAGAGGCCTCAGTAGGCGGGTCTTGGGGTCCTCCTAGGACAGGGCTGGGCCTCCTTGGATGGGTCTGGGGGGCCTGGCCAGGAAGTTCGGAAGTTTGGAGCGAGCCAGGTGGGCTGAGCAGAGTGACTGCAGTCTTCTGGCAGGGAGGGAGGAGCTATGGCTTCACACTCACCGGTCTGCTAAACTCTTGCTGCTCTCAGCCACTGGCCACTGTGTTGAAACAGATGGTGAGCAGCGCAGGGGCCCTCGGGGGACTGATGGCCCAGTGGGCCCTTCCCACATCTCCAGGTGGGAGGGGGCGGGACTTAAATTTCTGGCCTAGCATGCTCTCCAGGCCAATTTAGAGCTGTAGAAATGGTGGGACCAAGGGATCCAGGAGGATGAAGTGGGAGTGTGACTGAGTACGCTCCCCATCCCACATCACCCAGTGTTCTAATTTGAGGGAGGCACATGAGGCAGAATTTTAAATTTTCTTTATTTTCAAGATGGTCTCCTTACTGGGAACTCACTATAAACTATACTGGCCTCAAACTTGCAGAGGTCCACCTGCCTCTGCCTCCCAAGTGCTGGGATTTATGGCTTGCACCCCTGTAGAAATCTCCTTTTATAAGCTTAGAAACTAGTCCTGATGGTAAAATGTAATTTGCCGAAAGTTAACACACCTAGTCAAACAAGGCCCAAAGTAGACCTAACCTAGACCCCACGGGGTCCTAGGAAATCTGGGATGGAATCCTAGAAATCACTTGAAAGTCCACCGATCCTGCCAGGCACTGTGGAAGACCTATGTTACCTCCTCCCAAGCTTGCATGCGCTTCCCTCCCCCAACCTAAGGTGGTGGGTTTTGAGGGGCAGATATGGTAAGAACCAGACAGTTTAAACTCTGCAAGTGTCTTACCTGTGGCCCTTGGGCCACATACTCCAGGATAGCTGTCAATTGTAGCCCAACACAAAATTGTAAATTTAAAACGTGGTTTAGTAAAAATTTCATTTGTGGGGTTCTGGAGCAACTATGTAGATGACATTGTATCATGTTGTCAGAAGATTAGATGCTCTGGAGGGCAGAGGAGAAGAGGCCTAGCTGCTGTCGGATCATAGGAAGCAGTCCTGCGGAAAAGGTCTGGGTAAGATGGATTATGTTAGACCCCTCCTCTGTATCTGCCACAGTGGGACCAGGACATGCATAGGAGATTGAAAGTGGAAATTAGCTTCTTTCCATCCCACCTCTAAATGTTCAGTGTAAAGAGAAACCAGGCCTGGCACAAAGAATTAGTCTTTCCCAGGTTCTGGCTCTAGATGGGGAGGCCCAAGCCCTGTTCCCTTTCCTGAGATCTGAGGCAGGGTTGTCAGCAGTAGAGAGGTCTGGTGAGGAGAGAAAGCCGTCTCTAAACTTGTGGACTGTCTGCTCCCGATTCAAAGGTCAGTCCCATAGGGTGGCCCCCTCTTCACCTGACTCAACCTGGATCTGGCCTCTACTTGTAGTGGCTTTGTTAGGGGAGCTGATGACAGGCGGAGGCTACACCTCCAGGCACTGCATCTTTGAGGAACCCAGCTGACAGGCTTTCCCTGCCACTCGTAGAGAGCCTTGTTCGAGCGGTTTGCTGAGGCGTTTCATTGCAGTTTTCGGCTACCAGCAAGATCCTAGAAACTACCAAACAGCTGTGGGCTGGCTGGAGCTGCTGGCTGGAGCTGCTGGCTGTGGCCCCACCCGTGCCACAAAGAGATCAGTCTCCTGCTTATGGTGGGTAAGAGGGCAGCTGGGGTCTCCTGGGGATGATAGAAAGATTTAGCTCTTCCTCACTGCTGCCCTCTTTTTTTCTATGGGACCAGGAACACTTCTGCTCGGCCATAGCTTCCATAATACAGGGACTAGGTGTTTTTGAAATGTCACAGAAATGTCCTTGTAATACAGTAACATGCTTTCCCCATCAGTTCTGTGACTGCACGGTGTCCCAGTATGAACATGTAGCGCAACCCCGAGAGCTCACTCCTATGTCCTCACGCCTGAAGGGAGTAGAGCAGCAGCTGCCACCTAATGTATATGTATCTGGCGCAGGGGTTCTCAACCTTCCTAACGCTGTGGCCCTTTAATACAGTTCCCCATGCTGTGGTGACTCCACACATAGAATTACTTTCATTCTTACTTCATAACTGTAATTTTGCTACTGTTATGAATCATAATGTCAATATCTGTTTTCCGATGGTCTTAGGCAACCCCTGTGAAGGTGTCATTCGACCCTGAAATGGAGTCATGGTTGACAGCTTCTGATCTGTGGATGTGGGAGCAGGCAGCAGGAAAGCTAGAGTCCCCTGACCAAAGAGGCAGAGAATGTCTCTAGAACGCACTCTGAGAAGCTCCGTTGGTAGAAGTGCCAACATACAGACAGACAGCTGCTGCTTCCAAGGCTGGACACTACTGTTTTGCATCCCCTGGCCAGTGTTGACACTAAATCTTGATTTCTAAAGTCTTCCGCATTTTGAGATTATTACCACATTTCCGTCTCAAGCCCCCGAGTCCCCTTTTGAATCCTCCAGTAGATTTAGGATTATAAAGAGTTGGGGGAAAGTTGGTTTCCATATCCCTGCTTGACTCTCCC
Source organism: Arvicola amphibius (assembly GCF_903992535.2). Taxonomy (NCBI): domain Eukaryota; kingdom Metazoa; phylum Chordata; class Mammalia; order Rodentia; family Cricetidae; genus Arvicola; species Arvicola amphibius. The sequence continues at coordinate 25,199,931 of NC_052052.2, read as the reverse complement.
ATGCTCAGGGACTTGCATTAGCTTTCAAGGCTTCTGATTCTTTGTCTTGCTTCCTGAAAGGGGTGTGAGGGGTATTTTTAATGGGAGGGCCTGGGCTGGAACTCCTGAGCTCTTGGATCTGGGTGTGCATTCTTTCTGTTCTAGGGGCTGTCTTCACTTTGGTCCTGGAAGAGTTGCTGAGGACCTACATCCCAGTCGTTGTCTGTCTAGGGCTCCTGCTACTGCTGGATGCCTGCCAGGTCTTAGCTCGGACTAAGACAGTGGTCAGATGCCCGAGCAAGAAGATCCTGGTGCAGTCGGGAAGCCTGGCAATTGAGTCTTCATGCCATGCTTTACCACAGCAGGAACAGACATGGCACACTGTCTACCACTTTGTTAGCCCATAGTCATTCAGTGTAGAAGAGACACCTTGTTTAGGTCCCAATCTCCCCTCATAACTATGCTGCCCTGTTTTGAGTGGTGTATTAATATTCTTCATGTCATGTGAAAACGGGAAATAAGCAGAAAAGAAGCTGAAACCCCTCCAAATTCTAATACCCCATAAATAACCATTTCATTTGGTGTAACTTTACCTGTTGACTTTTTCTGTGATTGTAAACAGATTAATTTTTCTTTAATGAAAATGAGACAGGATAGCCTACCCTATTGTCTGCTGTTAAGATCTAGTGTTCTGCCAGGCAGTAGTCGTGCATGTGTTTAATCCCAGTGGTTGTGAGGCAAAGGCAGGCAAATCTCTGTGAGTTCGAGGCCAACCTGGTCTACAGAGTGAGTGCCTGGATAGCCAGGGCTATACACAGAAATTCTGTCTGGACAAACCAGAAATAAAAGATCCAGTGTTCATTAACATTCCTTTGTATTTGTATCGAGGTTAGTGGGAGTGCATGGAGCTGAGGATGAAAAGGTGGCTGAGGTGCTAAGAGCACCTGTTGCTTTTGCAAAAGACCAGGGTTCAGTTCCCAGCACCCACATGGCTGCTCACAACTATCCTAACTCTAGTTTTAGAGGATCTGACACCTGGCCTTCTGGAGCACCAGCCATGCACATGGCACATATATCCGTATATACATGGCCTTGAGCACACACACACACACACACACACGAAAGCAAAACACTTATACACATAAAATAGTGTTTTTTAAGGATGTGTTCAACTTATTCCACTTCCTCCTGGCCATGAGGACTGTCTAGGTTGCCCCCCCCCCCTTTTTTTGGTTTTTCAAGACAGAGTTTCTCTGTGGCTTTTGGAGCCTGTCCTGGAACTAGCTCTTGTAGACCAGGCTGGTCTCGAACTCACAGAGATCCGTCTGCCTCTGCCTCCCGAGTGCTGGGATTAAAGGCGTGCGCCACCACTGCCCGGCTTTTCCCCCCTTTTATTGTAAAGCTCACTTCCACATATTTATTGCCTTTCCCAAGAAGTAAAGGTGCTGTCTCCAAAAGCATTCACATCTAAAGCATCCTTGAAAATTTCCAAGTTGGTGCTGCAGAGTGTCAGTGTCTGATTTCTGCCTGTGCTCACCTCAGTCCCTTGAGAGATTTCTTGCCATTTCTCTAGTTTACACTTTTAGAACTGACCGGCACTTCTAAGTGTCTAAGTGTGTGTGTGTGGGGGGGGGGGCGGGTAGTGAGGAAGAGGGAGAGGCGAACATGCATGGGAACAGTGTTAGGTAACCTTTGCCTGAGTCCACTGGAGTCCTTTTGGGAAGTGGTGTGTCTTCCTGAGGGAAGACCATGAGGGATAGAATTAATATTTTACAGTTCCGAGTGTGAACTCTTGTGATGGGCAAACACAGTACTCCTGAGCCTGACCCCTAGCAGTCCGAGGCTAGGTCTGTGCTAGACTGGCCTTGAACTTTGTTATCTTAAACAAGACTTGCACTTGAATCCTCCAGCCTCAGCCTTTCCAGTAGCTGGGATTACAGTAGCTGGACCTGTAGCAGGGCCAGCTGGCGTTATCTGTGCATATGTTTTGGCTACCTCCCTATAAGATGCTTTGGGTATAGGAAGATTAGCTTTAGGGAGCACACAGAGGTGAAAGTTGCATTAGTCCATTTCATACTCAGTACTGAATGGGCAGTTCCTGCTGTGCCCTCACCTGCATGAATCCCAGGTGAGCTCATAATTCTTAATTGGATCTTCTTGTGTCTAAAGGCAAGCACAGTGATACACTTCACTTACAGCAAGGATAGAGAACTAGATCATTGGATAGTTTGTTGTGTGGTATTTTGTTTGTGTTCTGACAAAGCTTGCCTGGAGATCAGAGGGCAGAGCTAGCCACTAGTTAATCATAGAAACCAGGCAGTGGTGGCACATGTCTTTAATCCCAGCATTTGGAGGTGGAGACAAGATCTTGGCCTCTTGGACTGACTGACGATGGAGACAGGTAGTAAACACTGATGGCCGCTCCCGGTTCTTTGATCTTCCAATTTCCCCCCAATATCTGACTCCTGGTTTTTATTGATAAGACTAATTAGGATCACACGTCAGTAGTTCATACATTATGTGACAGTGTCACAACATTAAGAAGGAGCTGGTATTATTTGTAATAACCAGAACCTGGAAACAACCTAGATGCCCCTCAACTGAAGAATGGATAAGAAAAGTGGTACATTTACACAATGGATTGCTACACCGTGGTTAAAAAAAAAAAATGACATTTTGAAATCTGCAGGCAAATGGATGGATCTAGAAAAAACCATATTGAGTGAGGTAACCCAACCACCCAGAAAGACAAATATAATATGTACTCACTCAAAATGGCTTCTAGACTTAAAGCAAAGAAAAACCAACCCATAATCCACAACCCCAGACAGCCTAGACAATAAAGACGACCTTAAGAGAGACATACATGGATCTACATAGGAAAGAGAAAAAGACAAGATCTCCTGAGTAAGTTATGAACATGTGGGTCATAGGAGAGGGTAGAGGGGGAGGAAAGGAGGGGAGCTGAGAAAAATATATAGCACAATAAACACACACACACACACACACACACACACACACACACATATATATATATATATATATATATATATATATATATATATATATATATATATATATATATATGGGGGGGGGAGGGGTTGGTGAGATGGTTCTGGATAAGGGTGATTGCCACCAAGCCTGATGACCCGAGTTTTACCCAGGACCTACATAGTGGAAGGAGAGTGCCAACTTTGAAAGATTGTCCTCTGACCCCCACATGCTCTGTGGAATACACATTCTCTCATAGTCTTTCCTTCCTGCCCTCTCTCAAAGGGGTCCAGAGATGATTTAGTTTTCATGTTGGTTATTTGGTCTGCTTAATGAAAACGTCAAAGACCAACATTCTTTCAGCTTTCAATATGCTGGCTACTGTCTTCCGAGTCACCAGATAGCTGCAGTTGCTCCAGGTGGTGTATTTGTACATAATATGCAAGGGTGACTAGAGAATGGAAAGTTCTCTTGGAAAACCCTAGATCACCCCTTGTTTTTAATTGGCCAGAATGAAGTTATATTTTCATTTATACACCGGTCATTGATAAGGAGAATGGAATTCCAAGAATGGACTAAGATTCACCTATTTTCATCACCAAGAAGGGAGGGATTAATAGTGTGTGTGTATGTGTGTGTGTGTGTGTGTTTCCTGTTTATTTACAGAATACAGAAAATGCACCTGGTGCATAGTAAGTGTTCATCAAATGCTATTATTAAATCTCTATTTGTTCTACCAATGAGAATATGGGTCTGGAAAGACTGTGCCTATGTGTCAGAACTGAGACTAGAACTAAGTTCTGATTGATTGCAGAACTTATGTTTTTTTCAATGCTTCAGCTGCCAAGATGAAAATTTACAGGCGCAAGACCTGGGATGACCTACCCAATGTGACTGACCGTTCCTTGCTTTCCAGAATTGGCAGCGTGCATGAACATTTTAGAGCCCATGAAAGTAGAGCCAGGAGCTCCTGGGACCCCAGCCTCGTACAGTGCCTGCCCCTGCCAGGATGCCATACCCAGCCAGGACATCAAGTGAAACCTCTTGCAGCTGGCATTGAGGGTGCCTGTTTACCAAGGCAGATTAGTAATTATGAACTCCAAAGCATGGCTGCGGGGTTGGCCCAGCACCTGTGGGAGAGGCAGGGATGGAAGAATGGATAAGCCACCTGGTTTAGAGAAGCCATTTGATTGACAGCAGCAGAAGCATCATGATCCCCAGCAGTGCCTTGAGGAGCCCAAGGAGCTGAGCTTCAGGAAGCCATAGCAGAAGTCTAAGACAGTTCAGCATAGCTTCCAGCTCCTTGACCTCCTATTCCCAGAAGATACTCCCATGTCTTGGGGTCCTGGCAGTGCCCCCACAAATCCAGCATGCAGCTGCTTCATCTGAGTTCTTGCCTGGCTAGCTATTGGGCCCATTCTTCGTTGTCACATTCCGGGGCTGGCTTAGGAGAGTCTAGGATATGTGAGTGATGGACGGTATTTGGCTCAGCTTCAACCTCTTAAAGCCAGGATCCCAGAGCAAGCCGTAGCAACTAAAACAGTGAGAGAGGGCTGGAGAGATGGCTCAGCGGTTAAGAGCATTCATTGCCTGCTCTTCCAGAGGTTCTGAGTTCAATTCCCAGCAATCACATGGTGGCTCACACCCATCTGTAATGAGATCTGGTGCCCTCTTCTGGCCTGCAGGCATATATGTAGGCAGAATACTGTATACTAAATAAATAAAAGTTAAAAAAAAGAATACCTTCTTTTAAAAAAACAGTGAGAGAAAGGGATGGCGTGGTGGCATGATAACCAGAAGAGTGTATGTAAGTGTCAGAAACAGCAGGAAGACATTGGCTTATGTGCACACCCCTTTGGGAGAGGGGGAGACTTCACCTAGATATTTTTGTGTTGTGTTTGGATTGCTCGTGTGGGCGTGTGCATTCTTCTGTGCATTGCCTCGAAGGGACAGAGGCTAAGGTATGAAGTCTCCACCCAGTTCAGCCACAAGACATCAAATATCCCCCTGGGGCAGTCATACCACCATTTTACAGCAGCCTCAACAGGGGCGGGCAAGGCTGAGAAATTACTCCAGGACCTCATGGCAAATGTGTCTGATTCCCAGGCCTGTGCCGTTCTTCCTTCTTATCCAAAGTGCTGAGTCTAACAGGGCTTCCTTGGAGGTCTGAAGACTATGAGGCCTTTTCAGCCTTCCCGAAGGAGCTACAGGTAGTTCTAGAGTCTCCCAAGGAGAGGAGCCCCATCAGAGCAGGCCAAGGCCGCTGCAACAGGCCTGCCCGCAGTCCCTCCGGCACACTTCTCCCATCTCTGCCTTCCCCCTTTTGTCACTGATCTAGGAAGGGCTGAGAGGCTCTGTATCACAGAGTGGTCTTCCGTCACACAGCTGTGCCCCACATGTCTGACCTGTAGACTACCTGTGAGCTGCCTCCATCTTCCCGGTCAGCCACCAAGTCTGGAAATCGCCATGTTCTCTGGGACTCTCATTCCCCACAGCTTGTCACCAAGAACTCTGAAACCCACCCTCTCCTCCATGTCTCCAACAGCAGGTACCCTCTCTCATGGGCTGCCTTGTCTCCAGAGTACCTTCCTTAAAAGGACAGAGGGAGAGGGGGCTGAAGTGGGAGGGGATATGAGAGAGGAAGGCTTTTGGTGACGAGGTTGCCTGTGAGCTCTGTTCCTCGGTTTAGGGGATGTGGGTGTTGGCAGCTGCCCGTGGGATGAACTGGCTCTCACCGGCAGTGGTCCTGCGTGAGTCATCAGCCTGCACTGCTTCTGCTCCATGTCATGTCCTGCACATGCTCAGCCTGCCCATGGGCAATCTCCAGTTGTGTGGTGCTACTGGTGGGAGACCTGAGCCACCTCCAGCTTCTCAGCCTCCTAGCTAAGAAAGCCCTGGCCTACCTGCCTCACCCTACTGCCATTACCTTGGTAGGATTCAGGGTGGAAGGACCTAGGTTCCAATTCTTCGTTTTTGTTTGTTTTGTCTTATTGTTATTTTATTTTAGTTTTTGGAGACTTTCTACACAGCCCTGGTTGTCCTGGAACTCACTATGTAGGACAGGCTAATTTTGAACTCACAGAGATCCACCTGCCTCTGCCTTCTAAATGCTGGAGTTAAATATAGGTGTGCACCACCACTCCCTGCATAAATGTCGATTCTTAAGTGACCCTGATTATCAGTGTAGTTGTGTGGCCATGAATGTTGGGCACAAACAAGGAGCTGAAAGCCTAGGTACGGTGGTGAGAGCACTCAGGAGGCAGAGGCAGGAGAATTGCTGAGAGTTCAGGCCAGTTTGGGCTATAGAGTTCCAGGTCAGTCTGCATTAACATCAATGTGAGGGCGATTGAGATGGCTCAATAAGTCAAAGTACTTGCTGCCAGCTGCAGAGTCTCAGGACGAACCTTCCTGGTGGGAGGAGAGAACCAACTTCCTCAAGCTGTCCTCTGAACGCCACAATAGGGCTGTGGTATGTCGCGCGCACACACTGGATACATGGAAAGCTTCAAGAACCCAGCAAGACCTAAAAGCAGAACCTCAAGGGATGGATGGAACATTCTTTGAGTCCTGTATGGCCTCTGGAGTTGACCAGCTTGGAGATGTAAGTTATATACCAGTTGTCTTGGATACCTCTTGGGATAAAACCCCAAATCCTTGATGTGACATACAAGGCCCTACTTGGTCTGGCTCCTGCTTCCCTAGTGATCTGTTTACCTCCTCTTCCTGGCCGCGTTTCGTTTCGTGTCTTAGTCTCTGGAACATTCCACATTCCTACCCTTCTAGTACTTTTGTACCTGAGTTGGTGTGAAATAATCTGTCACCTTCACTAAATCTTATCTCCCCATCCTTACTTCCCGAGAATTAACTTCTAAAGGGAAACCTTTCCTGACTCCCAACATGCAGGCACATGTACACCCACACAAACCGGATCCAGTTTCATTGCCTCGTTATTATTCTTTCTCACAACTAATTAAGTCATTAACTGGGCAATAGATTTTTTTTTAATTTACATCAATCCATAAGAAATTACCAGTTTGGGGGCTGGAGAGATGGCTCAGAGGTTGAGAGCACTGACTGCTCTTCCAGATATCCCGCGTTCAATTCCCAGCAACCACATGGTGACTCACAACCATCTGTAATGAGATCTGGTGCTCTCTTCTGGCCTGCAGTCATACATGCAGACAGAACACTGTATACATAATAAATAAATATCTTTAAAAAATTTTAAAAATTGCCAGTTTTGTGGGCTCCCGAATGTTGGATATTGACTATTGTATTTTCATTTAATTCAGCCTAGTAGATGCCATGTTTGTCTTGCTTGGCACATTATTTCCTGTGCTTGATACTGCGTCTTGCACACAGGAAGACTCAGTTTCAGGTGAGTGAATGAAATCTGGATAGCATTCATTTTGAAATTGAAGGACTTAGATATCCTGGTGCCCGGTCACTCCTCGAGTGTTCTGGGGTTCTACAGACTTGCCTTTCCCTGGTGCATTCCTGACTCAGAGTGGGGATTACCTGCATCTCTGCCATCACCGCCACTTCCAAGACTCTTGTGCCATGAAGTGGTGGTTAACAAGCTCCAGCCTTCCCTTGGGCTGACGGCACACGGCTTCAGCTGATCTGAGCCTTTCTCATGGTGCACGTCCTGCCTGTGGCTCTGCCTATAAGGCTCTCTCTCATCTGTGCTTGGACAGCTGAGCCATCTGCTCTACGTGGGGAGCAAACTGCTCTCTGCTCTTCGCCATGTGCTGGAAGTCCCGCAGCAGAAGTGTTTCAGTCCCAAGGAGTTCCAGCTTAGCAGGCGAGAAACGCAAGCCCGTGTTGCCAGTCTATCACTCAACGCCTCCCGACTGGCCCTTTCACTGAGTTTGCCTTCTAGTGATAAATTCAGTGAATTCCTCCTTCCCTTTTTGATATATTAACCTCTCATTGCTCCCTTATTCCTTCTTTAACTTGTTTCTTTATGTTTTAAAAGTAACACATGTGCACCAGAGTAAACTCAGAGCAACAGAGAAAAATGTAAGCTGCAGAGTGAAGGTCCCGCTGTGGTAGCCAGGGTGTGTAGTTTATGTGTGTGCATGCATCATTCCAGATGTTTGCCATTCCAATCAAAGGCACAGGACCAGTTTTTATCAGAAAGCTGCAAATGGGATAGTACTAGAAGGCACTTCCGTAATTTGCCTTCAATTTATCTTGTGCAGCTCCCCATATCTACACGCGCAGGGCTCTTTTTGTTACACGCTATCCATATTTTACTCAATTGGCCCCCACAGGTGGACATTTGTGTCCATTATTTAACTGAAATAAACAATGCTGTGTGAACGTCCTTGCTCACAAACCTCTGCGTTTTTGTAAATTTATAGGACAAAGTCCTGGCAGTGAAATTGCTGTGTCACAGGGTAGGCGTGTGCAACTTAATTGTTTAAGGACATCACTACACTGCCTCCAGAAAACGCACTCACACCTTTAATCCCAGCACTCGGGAGGCAGAGGCAGGCGGATCTCTGAGTTCGAGGCCAGCCTGGTCTACAAGAGCCAGTTCCAGGACAGGCTCTAGAAACTACAGGGAAACCCTGTCTCAAAAAAAAAAAAAAAAAAAAAAAAAAAAAAAAAAAAAAAAAAAAACACACTCACAGTCACACCCCCAGTATGTGACAGCGTGTCACCGCCACTGCATTGCCACGCCCTCACTAGCGCTAGTGATGTCCACCTGCCTTCCTCAGGCTGTGCTTTCGTTGGCGCTGTGCCAACTTGCTGTTACTGTGAAGGCTGGAGAGCACTCTTGCCTAGGATGCACAGGGGCCTGGGTTCCATCCCCGGGGCGGCAAACAAAACAAAAAGAAATCGACAACAAGCTCAGGTAGTGGAGATAATTAACTTAGAAAGAGAAAGCAGTGAACGTGCACTTTTAGAAACTTTGTCTCGTGGCTCATTTGGCCCGCTTGCACTTAGGGCTGTGGTCAGGCAGCTTATCATGGAGGAGGAGCATATGGCAGAGTAAAACCACTCGACTCGTGGCCAGGAAGTCAAACAGAAACAGAAAGACAGACAATCAGGGACTCATACTCCCTTTCAAGGGCCCACTGCCAATAACCTAAAAACCTTCCTTCAGACCCCATCTTAAAGGTGTCACCATCTTCTGTGTGAGTCAGCTTCCCTTTACCGCATAAAAATATTTGAATGACTCAGCTTGCAAATGGAAAGGTTTATTTTGGCTCACAGTTTGGAGATTTTGGTCCATGGTTTGGTGGTCCTGTTGCTTGGGGGTCTATGGCGGGACAGCACGTAGTGACGGGCAGGTCTGTGGCGGGAAAAGTATGACTGGGAAAAACCTTTCCCCTATGAGAGAAGATTGAGAGGAACCCCAGGAAGACCTTTGAAGGGATCCCCAATATCATAGCTCTTACTTGGCCCCTACCTCTTAAGGTTCCCATCATCTCCTAAGGGCACTGTGCTAGAGCCCTCATCTTTAAAACACGAGCCCTTGGGAGATATCCTAGACACAAACCACAGTCCCTGCCAACAGTGCCACACTGGGCAGCAAACCTCAACACGGGTTGCTCTAGTTTACTTTCGATGGCTGTGACAAATGCCGTGACCAAAAGGAACTTAAGGAACAAAGCATTTATTTCAGTTTACAGGTTAGAATCCATCAACAGGGGATGCCAGAACCAGAACTAAAGCAGGGACATGGAAGAAGGCTGCTCAACAGCTCGAGGATGGCCTGGGATTGATCTTTCTGCTAGTTTTCATATGTATATTTGTATATATAAGAACTATACACACACACACACACACACACACACACACACACACACATATATATTTGGCTTTCTGAGACATTGTTTCTCTGTAGCTTTGGAGCCTGTCCTGGACCTCCTTCTGTAGACCAGGCTAGCCTCGAAGTTATAGAGATTCACCTGCCTCTGGCTTCTGAGTGCTGGGATTAAAGGCGTGCACCACCATTGTCTGGCTTTCTTTTATATTTTTAATATTTATTTATCTTATGTGTATGAGTATTTCGCCTGCATGTATGTATGTGTAACATGTTCATGCCTGGTGCCCACAAAGCCCTTGGGTCCCCAGGATGATTGTGAGTCATATGGGTGCTGGGAATCAAACCTGGGTCTTAACTGCTTAGCCAACTCTCCATCCCTTTAAAAGAATTTGTGTGTGTGTGTGTGTGTGTGTGTGTGTGTGTGTGTGTGTGTTTGAGTGTATGCATGTGCACCGTGTGTGTGAGCTTGACATCAGAAAAGGGTATCAGCTCCCGTGGAGCTGGAGTTGCAGTGGTTGTGAGTGGCAGTGTGGCTCTCCAATAGAGCAGTGAGCACATTTAGTTACTGAGTTATCTGTCGCCCTCTGCTGGCCGTCTCATACAATCTGGGCCCATCTGCCTAGGGCTAGTGCTGCCTACAGTGGACTAGGCCCTCCCACACCAGTTAACAATCAACAAAATGCTCCGTAGACGTGTGCCTACAGGCCAATCTAATGTTGGCAATTCCTCAACTGAGGTCCCCTCTTCCTAGGTGTGTCGAGTTAACCACCAACACTAGCCATCGCTGGGGTCTCGGAGGGACAGTTCAGGTCCAAACTGTAGCTGTACCTCATTCTTTTACACAGATCTGAATATGTCTTTCTCCCAGCTTTGAACAATTAGCTGTTTTTATGTCTCTTTTCCTGAGGATGTCTCAGGCCCTTTGGTGTGCATTTGGAACCTGGTGAAGCAGGCGTGGGAAGAGGAGAGCGCTCATCTGTGCCCCTCACATCAGCCAGTGCTTAGCCCATCTCGCTTGTTGGGAGAATGAAATGAGAGCCGCAAGCACACCACTAGACCAAATTAGTATTGTTAGTTCTCAACCCTTCCTTGGGAATCAAGCTGCTCATCCCAGCATCTCAGCCCAAGGCCAAGAGACAGCTGAGGCCACCCCCCCCCCCGCCAACATCCTGAATTCATTTACTCATGTCCCGATGAATTGCTCAGCCCCACAGGCCACGCAAGGCTGGGTCTTTGAGAAATGACCTGGCGTCCACACCAGGGCCAGCTGAATCTCCTGAGGCTGAATTCAATTCTGTCCGAACAAAAAATGATTCCTGTTGGCCTCATCCATCCCTGTGGTCTTGTACTACCGTGCTTTTGATGTAACATTTCCTCCAGCAATGTAGTCAGTTTCCATTGGGAAATGTCCAACTTAGTCTTCTGGGTCCGACCCAGGGAGGAAAAAGAACTTGAGAGTCAATTGCCTCTGGGAGGTCAGATCCAGTGGAAAGAAATCCTCTGGCTAGAATTACAGTGTGTGGGGCCCCTCCTCCCTCCAGGTCTGCTCAGGAAAGAAGGGGTGGGATGAATACCCGGCGGTAAGAGCCTGAGAGAGGATGGCAGACCGTGGACCATGGGGCACTACCAGTCCTTTGAGACTTAGCCCTCAGACTTCTTCCAAACTTTCACACATTTGATCCAAGACCCTGCTTCAGTTCAAGGAGAAGAATTTGGAGTCAAAGTTGCTGCTTGATTTGAGGCTGGACACTCCTTTCTCAGAATTCATGGGAAACTTACCTGTCCATGTCTTCAGTAGCTGCCAGTCAGATCTTTTGAATTCCTGGTTCATTTGAAGATCCAGGAATGTTCAGTCCCTGCCTTTGCCTATCCAGGCAGTACGCCCCTGTAGGAGTGGACGTGGTGTGGGTAAACTGCTCATAGGACCATAGCATAGAGGATGTTAGGCACCAAGGAAACCCAGAACAAATGGCTAACCGAGGTGCCTATTAATGTATCAAAGTGGAGCTGGGTGTGGTGGCACAGGCCCTTAATCCCAGCACTCGGGAGGTGGAGGCAGGCAGATCTCTGAGTTTGAGCCCAGCCTGGTCTACAGTGTGAGTTCCAGGACATCCAGGACTACACAGAGAAACTCTATCCGAAAAAAAAAAAAACAAACAAGCAACAACAACAAAAAGAAAACCAGAACAAACACATCAAGACAGACATTGGCTACCAGGCTCCATCAGCGTTGCAAGTACCTGTCACAGAGTCCCGGCTTCTCTTGGCACTCCACACACACACCTTATCCCCCTGCTTCCCACCCTAAACCTCTCCAGTCCCTGAGCTTTGCTTCCTTCCCTTTAGCTTCTGATTCTCGTATATCTGAGCCATTTTGGCCATACGATCTTTGGGTTCCTCTCTTGGTTCTCTTGGTTCTTCTCTCCTGGTCCTTTCTCATGTCCCTCTCCTCTTCCTCTCTTGCTCTCCCAGACCCTGTGGTCTGGTCTATTCTAACGGCTTTGTTCGGTCTGGACTCTTCCAGAGCCGCAGGCTGTTCTCTCTCTCTCTCTCATATCTACAATAAAAACCTTCTCAATCCTCCCACAGAGCAGTCGCGCCCTCATTTCCGTTCAGAGAGAATGAGGCTCCTCCTGTTTACTGAGCTGCTCTCTCCTTCAGCTCAGCCAGAGGCTAAGTGCCTGAACCCAGCCCAACACTATTCTTTCTTTAAATTAAAAAAAAAGTTATGTCTGGGTATGATGTGTGCGAGCAGGTACACACATCATAGCACACATGTGGAGGTAAAGCAAGCATTTTACCCACCAGCCAACTTGCCAGTCCCCAACACTACTCTTGTTCTTTGCCATACCTGCTACACACGATCCCTTGGGCCTGTCTGCCAGTGTGGCATCCTTCGTGACCCTGCCTGTTCCTGCTAGAGGCTCCCCTTTTCAGTTCAGGTCCCACCTATTGCTCTGGCCTCTGTAGAGACCTGCTGGGTCTTCTCCCTTTCTCATTAGGCCCCAAGGCTCGCCCCTTGCAGCTCATTCTGTTTTCTTTTATTTTTTTCGAGGCAAAGTCTATTATATAGCCCTGGCTGTCCTGGAACATTACCATGTAGGTCAGGCTGGCCTTGAGCCCAGAGAGATCTCCTTGCTTCTACCTCCTGAGTGCTAGGATTAAAGGTGTGCGTTCCAGTGTGCTGCCGCTAGTTGACCCCTGCCTCCCTCTTTTCTGGCCTGAGGTGTGGGATGTCTCCTCCTCTGAATCCTGTAGGCCTGTAGCTACAACTGTCCTATTAACCCTGAGGCCACCTCATTGGACTATATTCCAGCTCCAGGGCTGTGACCTCCTATCCAAGACACTCATTCCTAGCACTCGTCCTAGCTGGCTGTCCCATAGCATGGGTGTCAACCACCTAATCCTAACAGGAGATCCTCCTTAAACCATGCTTCCTAGTGCCAGTTCTTAGCAGGTCCTGGGTCTGGAAATGTACTTGTCGCTGGGTGCTGCTCTCAGGTGAGTCCTGAGTGCTCTTGGGGCCCTTGGCAAGAGGACAAAATGGGGGTTCACACCCGAGTGTGTAAGCATCTAAAAGCGATCAACTAAGCTTACACATTGTTAGTTAAATTGCCTTCCATATCCCTGCCTTGACAAATACACCTTAGTAATGACAAAACATACGGGTAAAGCTGTGCTTTTCAGGCTGAAAGTCAGCAAATTATCGGAGATGACTGAATTCAATTTTACATGTTGGGTTTAAGCATTGTATGTGGGTCATATGTGATAGATTATTATCATAGAAAGCATAACATATTTTAATTTCATTTTGTAGTTCACCATCATTCATAATGTAAGGTTTTTTTAACCATCCCTTCAAGCCACATTTATATTCATACAAAATGCCTCCAGATCATTCTTTTAAATTTCAGCAATGAACTATTTTATATATATCAGCAAATGACAGTTAACTACTAAATCGTTCAAATCTCTCTTTAATCAAGACTACACCTCACTCTGCAGTCTCCATAGAAATCAGTTTGAGGGTTGGGGATGTCCTTTAGTGGGTAGGGTGTGTGAAGCCACAGCTTCCATCCTGGGTCCATACCAACTAAGCTTGGTGTGTCCGCATTTTCCTGTGGTGCCCGCCCTGGAGTGGTGGAAGCAGGAGGACCAGGAATTTAAAGTCATTATCAGCTGGATTGTGAATTTCAGGTCAGTCGATATGAGACCATGTCTTTAAAAGGAAAAAGCAAGAAATTAGTATGTGTTTATCTGATGACCTGTGGGTCTGTGATGATCCATGTGTTGGTGATGACCCGTATATCTGTGGTGACCCGTGTGTCTGTGGTGACCCCGTGGGTCTGTGGTGACCTGTGGGTCTGTGGTGACCCCGTGGGTCTGTGTCTGTGGGTCTGTGGTGACCCGTGGGTCTGTGGTGACCCGTGTGTGTCTGTGGTGACCCCGTGGGTCTGTGGTGACCCGTGGGTCTGTGATGACCCCGTGGGTCTGTGGTGACCCGTGGGTGTGTCTTTGGGTCTGTGGTGACCCGTGGGTCTGTGTCTTTGGGTCTGTGGTGACCCGTGGGTCTGTGGTGACCCATGGGTCTGTGGTGACCCGTAAGTCTGTGTCTGTGGGTCTTTGGTGACCCGTGGGTCTGTGTCTGTGGGTCTGTGGTGACCCGTGTGTCTGTGTCTGTGGGTCTGTGATGACCCCCGTGGGTCTGTGGTGACCCGTGTGTCTGTGTCTGTGGGTCTGTGGTGACCCGTGGGTCTGTGGTGACCCCGTGTGTCTGTGGTGACCCGTGCGTCTGTGTCTGTGGGTCTGTGGTGACCCGTGGGTCTGTGGTGACCCGTGCGTCTGTGTCTGTGGGTCTGTGGTGACCCCGTGGGTCTGTGGTGACCCGTATGTCTGTGGTGACCCCGTGGGTCTGTGGTGACCCGTGTCTGTGTCTGTGGGTCTGTGATGACCCCGTGGGTCTGTGGTGACCCCGTGGGTCTGTGGTGACCCGTGGGTCTGTGGTGACCCGCGCGTCTGTGTCTGTGGGTCTGTGGTGACCCGGTGGGTCTGTGGTGACCCGTGCGTCTGTGTCTGTGGGTCTGTGGTGACCCGGTGGGTCTGTGGTGACCCCGTGGGTCTGTGGTGACCCGTGCGTCTGTGTCTGTGGGTCTGTGATGACCCCGTGGGTCTGTGGTGACCCCGTGGGTCTGTGGTGACCCGTGCGTCTGTGTCTGTGGGTCTGTGGTGACCCGTGAGTCTGTGGTGACCCGTGCGTCTGTGTCTGTGGGTCTGTGGTGACCCCGTGGGTCTGTGATGACCCCGTGGGTCTGTGGTGACCCGTGGGTCTGTGGTGACCCGTGGGTCTGTGGTGACCCGTGGGTCATTGTTGTTTTCACTTTTGTTTTGTCTTTTGGCACCAGGTCTCATCATGCAATCCTGCCTGACCTGGAACTCGCGGAGATCTGCCTGCCTCTGCTTCCCAAGTGCTAGTTTTAAAGGCGTGTGCTATCTAGTGAGTTTTACTCGTTGTCATATACATATTTTCCCTTTGTTCTAGTTACTTTATATTTCATTGACGTATCAGTTTGGTTGTATATTCTTTTCTTTAAAAAATTTTTGGTGTGTGCATTTTCACATGTTCTCCCATGAATCCATCTTTGTGAATTCGAGCACACACATGTGCCATGAAGCATGTGTAGAGGTCAGGAGGATAACATCCAACATAAGCTCTCACCTTCCTCTTCATTTGAGACAGGGAAATCTATCAATCAGCAAATAAGGATAATTTTTGTTTATTTGTTTTTATTGCACTATACATTTTTCTTTGCTCTTCTCCCTTTCCTCCCTCTCCCCTTTTACCCTCTTCCATGACTCCCATGCTCCCAATTTACTCAGGAGATCTTGTCTTTTTCTCCTTCCTATGTAGATCCAAAACATGGATACTTTATGTGTCATTATACAATTTATTTATTTTTATCTTGTGTGCATTGGTGTTTTGCCTGCATGTGTCTCTGTGTGAGGGTATTGGATCCCAGAGTTACAGACAGTTTTGAGCTGCCATGTGGGTGCTGGGAATTGAACCCAGGTCCTATGGAAGAGTAGTCAGTTCTCTTGACCTCTGAACCATCTCTCCAGTTCCTCATTATAAAATTAAAAAATTTTTTTGAGATAGGTTCTCCCTATGTTGTCCTGGCTGCCCTGGAACTGGCTATGTAGACGAGGCTGGCCTCAGACTCACAGAGATCCTCCTGCCTCTACCTCCTGAGTGCTGGGATAAATGTGTGCACTGCCATGCCTAGCTTCATTACACATTTTTACCTAAGGTCTCTAGGAAGAAAGAATCATTAGCATTCAATACAGATAGAAGCAAAAAAAAAATTTAAAGTTTCAATTTTTTTCTTCTGTTTTAGTTTTTCAAGATAGGGATTCTCTGTAGCTTTAGAGCCTGTCCTGGAACTTGCTCAGTAGATCAGGCTGGCCTTGAACTCACAGAGATTCTCCTTCTGCCTCCTGAGTGCTGGGATTAAAAGTGTGTACTACCAGCACCTGGCAAATCTCAGATATTTTATTACCCTCAACAACCAGCAGTCTGAGTGGTTAGATAGCATCCTCAGTTGTGCGGTAGACTGTCGGCATTCTGTCCTGGGGTGTTAGAGAAAAATCAGAGATAGACTAGGCTCCCTTAGCATTCAATTCAAATAGTCGCTGTTTCATAGATCAGGAGCAAGCCAAAGCAGGAAACCAACTGTAAAACTTCAGCTAAGGAAAAAAAAATATATCAATATGATTAGAAAAAATGCAAAGTCTAATATTCCATTTAGTTCTTTTTCGGAGGGTTGTTAGATTGCCAAGTTCTTCTGGGAAATCAAATCATGGCGAAAGCCTGGAGCACATATGGAAAAAGTACAACATCTAGAAGTAAGAGACGTAGGGTGAAACTGTCAGCTCCACCGTGTCTCCATGGAGCCCTTTGCAAAGCTCGCCCGTCACAAGTCCAGTTTGCTCCCGCTGCAGGAGAGCCAGAGGTCATCAGGCCTCTCAAACAGTGCTTAGAATTATCAGGGCGTCTACTGGGGTAACCCTGCCAGCTGCGGTGGGAGTAATGTGTGAAGGTCAAATGCTCATCATCCTGAAGATCTCCTCTTTAATTCTGAATCCTCTGTGTCTACAGGGAGAGAAGAAATGCACGATGACAAGGTATCGAATATGACAGCTGAGCCCTGGTCACAGGCTCAGGACAGGCATGAGATTTCATTCACATCAGGATACTGGGACGGGTGTCTGGGTAGGGAAGATGTATTTACATTTATATGTATATTTCCTCCCAAGTGAAACAGATAATGGAACGTAACAGAAAGAAGCTAATTATCAGCACAAATGTCAGCAGTGGAGACGTCTGAGATTCTGCACTGTAATTTATCTTGTGCATTAGGAATTTTAACTAAAACAAAGGGCTGTGCTAAGAAATACCTTCCTCAAGCCAGTTCAGGGGTATGGCCATTCTGAAAAGCCTATTGTCAACACAAGACGAGACAGGCTTAAACAAACAGGGCCGTGAGCTTATGTTCTTCCCTAACAGGAATCTATGGATTTCCATGAGAAGAACAGAGAATGTTTTTTAAAAGGATCCAGAGTTGGGTGTGTAGTTCACTGATAGCAAACTCTTTGGGCATGTGCAAAACCCTGAATTTGATCCCCAACATGAAAAGTAGGTGTAGGGGTGCTGGAAAGATAGCTCCTTCATCTCAGTACCCTGCAAGCACAGGACCCTGAATTGTTAGATCAACAGAACCCATGTTAAGAAAGCCAGGTTTGACCAAGCAGTGGTGGTGTATGCCTTTAATCCCAGCACTCAAGAGGCAGAAGCAAGCGGACCTCTGAGTTCGAGGCCAGCCTAGGCTACAGAGTGAGTTCCAGGACAGGCTCTAAAGCTACGCAGAGAAACCATGTCGTGATCCCACCCCACATCAAAAAAGAAAGAAAGAATGGAGGGAGGGAGAGAGGGGGGAGGGAAAGAGAGAGAGCGAGAGAGCGAGAAAGCGAGAGAGAGAGAGAGAGAGAGAGAGAGAGAGAGAGAGAGAGAGAGAGAGAGAGAGAGAGAGAGAGAGAGAGAAAAGCCAGGTTTGGTGAGGCATGCTTGTAATCCCAAAACTGGGGAACTGGAAACAGACAGATCTCCAGGGCTTGAGGGCCTGTCAGCCTGGCCTATTTGGCAAGTTACAAGTTAGGGAGAGACTGTCTCAGAAAAGAGTCAGTGGCTCCTGAGGATGACACTTTAGGTTGTTCTCTGGATTCCACACATGTACGTCATTCTCCTGACCCTTCCATCTACCCACAGCAGCCTCCGACCCACATCTACCACCCACCCACACACCCCTACCCATCCACCGCCCCCCTTACCACACCAGAGGGTCCCTTGCAACACCACCCCATGTCAGCGGCTGTGACTAGCTAAACTTCCAAACACAGCCTAAAGCTCTTTTGGGGGGAGGGGGTCTAAAATCCCCCTGGTTGCACTGTCTCCTAAGAAAAGCGGAAAATAATAAGAAAGGTGGCTCTGCTGGCGCAAAAACTCCAATGAGGTCAAACCAAATCAAAATGCCCATCATTTTATTAAGTGAGACGCTCTTGGATGGCCAAGCGCATGGTCGGGGGAGACAGGACAGCAGGGAGCCCATGCAGACCCCAAAAACCATGTGTTTCTCCTCTGGGAGCCCATTTAATAACCCTGTGGGAATGGTCCTGACCCTACCCCGGGGAGGGGTCAGGACCTGGCATGCTGGGATTTGGAGTCCAGACTGAAGCAACTCCAAGGCCTGGGGGCTGGGATGGATGCCAGGGGCTGGGGGCTACACTCCCAAATTAACAAAAGTTAAGTCCCTTTTCTTTCCAAAACAAACAAACAAATGAGAACCCCAAACAATCAAACCGACATTGCAGGACTGAAAGATGTAATGCCTGAGTTACATTTATGTAATACTGAGTTACAAGTATTTCATTGCTTGGGATCAACAACAGACTGGACACTGGTTATTAATTAATTGGTCAGGTTGACAGTAGATGACAGGGAATCTCCTAACAGACTATAACTAGAATAAAGAATAATATTTTACAGATTCAACACAATGCCCATCAAAATCCCAGCAAAATTCTTCAAAGACCTCGAAAGAATGGTACTCAACTTCATATGGAAAAGCAAAAAACCCAGGATAGCCAAAACAATCCTGTACAATAAAAGAACTTCTGGAGGCATCATAATCCCTGACTTCAAACTCTACTACAGAGCTACAGTACTGAAAACAGCCTGATACTGGCATAAGAACAGACAGGAGGACCAATGGAACCAAATAGAAGACCCGGATATCAATCCACACATCTTTGAACACCTGATTTTTTTTTTCTTTTTTCTTTTTTTGGTTTTTCGAGACAGGGTTTCTCTGCAGCTTTTTTAGAGCCTGTCCTGGAACTAGCTCTTGTAGACCAGGCTGGCCTCGAACTCACAGAGATCCGCCTGCCTCTGCCTCCCGAGTGCTGGGATTAAAGGCGTGCGCCACCACCACCCGGCTGAACACCTGATTTTTGACAAAGAAGCAAAACCATCAAATGAAAAAAAGAAAGCATATTTAACAAATGGTGCTGGCATAACTGGATATCAACATGTAGAAGAATGAAAATCGACTCATATCTATCACCATGCACAAAACTCAAGTCCAAATGGATCGAAGACCTCAACTTAAAGCCAGCCACACAGATGACTGCTGACTGTCCATGGGGACATTACCAGGGCTTCTCCATGTGGTTGGTTTTGAGAGTTTGGCTCTCATGATCTGTCCCACAGCCAGGCAGACCCAGAAGTCACCTGTGGGGATAGAGAAAGGAACAGACCTTGAGAGATGGTACACAGAGCAAATGAAGCCCTGAGTGAATGTGTATTTCCTGACATGGCCATGGCTATGTCAAGGATCAAGGCTTCAGGTGACAAATCCTTCCTCTTGTCTAAGTGGGAATATGGGAAGTGTCTGCAAAAGCTAGCAACCAGAACTGTCCTCACCCTCAAATGTTTGCAAACTGAGACTGCTCCTTCCAGAGACTTCCTACCAAGACTAGCCAACCCCTCCTTCTCTGCCATGCATAATAAAGATGCTGAGGTGCTGATTGGGTCGTTATGGGAGTAGCTGGGGCTCTGTCAGAACGTGCACAGCCTATGAGTTCAGTTTTTCTGCACACGAGACTGTATGTCTGTCTTTTCTTCATTCCCTCATAGGTTTCCAGGATCAAGCTATGTGGGGAGGTACAAAGGTGTAACAAAATTTCCTCTAAATTCAGAGAGAGAGAGAGAGAGAGAGAGAGAGAGAGAGAGGAGAATAGGAGAAGAGAAAGAAGAAACAAGTATCAGTGGAGGCGGCAAAATGTGGCAGTTCAAGACTCTCATCTCGGCAATTGAGAGGCTGAGGCAGGAGGATCAGAAGTTTGAAGCCAGCCTAGGTTATGCTGAAAATTCAGTCTCTTTTAAAAAATGATTTCTCTATTTATTTTATGTGCATTGGTATTTTGCCCACATGTATGTCTGTGTGAGGGTGTCAGATTTCCTGTAACTGGAGTTACAGACAGTTGTGAGCCATATGGGTGCTGGGAATCCAACCTGGATCCTCTGAAAGAGCAGTTAGTGCTCTTAACCACTGAACCATCTCTCCAGCCCTGCAGATTTTATTCCAAAAAAAATCAAAATAAAAAAAAAATAAATACTGTAATTTCTCGGATAAACATAGAAATAATTATGAAAGAACATATAGCAGAAATGAAGTACAAAAAGTAAGGATATGTGTTTAATTCCGCCTAGCCCAACTGTCATCAGAGAGTGTCATCCAGCAATGCATGGAAACAGTAGGCGGAGCTCAGGGGATTCTGCAGAAGAGTGGGAGGAAGGACTGTGGGAGCCAGAGGATCAAGGACACCACAAGGAATCTCACAGGACCAACTAACCTGGGCTCATAGGGCTCACAGAGACTGAACCAACAACCAGGGAACCCGCATGGGACTGACCTAGGCACTCTGTATATACGTTACAGAGTTGTGTAGCTTGGTCCTGCTGTGGGACTCCTAACAGCGGGGACAAGGGCTGTCTCTGATTCTTTATAGGTTTTTGAGACCCTACTTCTCATACTGGGTAGCCTTGTTCAGCCTTAATACATGGGGAGGTGCTTAGTTTTACTGCAACTTGATATGCCATGTTTTGTTGATATCCACAGGAGACCTGCCCTTTCCCAAACAGGAGGAGGAGTGGATTGGAGAGGGGACAACAAAGAGGAGCAGGGGGGAGAAACTGGGAGGAAGGGAGGGATGGGAAATTGTGGCCAGATATTAAAAAAAAAAGACTACCTGGTTAATTCAAATATTACCAAGTAATAAACATAAAAGCCAGGAAATAGTGGTGCATGCATTTAATCTGAGCACTCTAGAGGCAGAGCAGGTGTATCTCTGGTTTACAGAGTGAGTTCTAGGTCAGCCAAGACCTTGTAGTGAGGCCTTGTCTCAAAAAAAAAAAATGGGTGGGAGCTGGGCAGTGGTGGCACGTGCCTTTAATCCCAGCACTTGGGAAGCAGAGGCAGGTGGATCTCTGTGAGTTCAAGGCCAACCTGGTATACAAGAGCTAGTTCCAGGATAGGCACCAAAGCTACAGAGAAACCCTGTCTCGAACCGTCCCCCTTAAAAATGGGTGGGGATTCAAAAAACAAAAGAATAGAAAGCAAAAGCAAGGGGCCTAGAGAGACAATCCAGTGGTTAAGAGCTTTTGTTGCTCTTGCAGGGGTCCAAGTTTAGTTCCCAGCACCCATATGGTGGTTCAAAACCATCTGTAACTTCAGTTCCTGGAGCTGTGGCACCCTCTTCTAGCTCCTAACTCTACAAAAACATATCAAAAAACACTCATACACATAAAATAAAAGTAAATCTTTTTTTAAAAGAAAACAAATAATAAGATGGTAGATCTATTTTATATCTACGAGTGTTTTACTTACACATACTACACGCATGCCTGGTGCCCACAGAGGCCAGAAGAGGGCATTGGATTGCTTGGGATTGGAGTTATAGGCATTTGTGAGCCACCATGTAGATGCTGGGAATTGAAACCCCTGAAAGAGTAGCCACTGCTTGTAACCACTGAGCCATCTCTCCATCCCCAAAAATACATCTTAAAAAAAATAAGAAAGCTACAACATTGGTCTATTAAGATTTTTTTTTTACCTTTTAACAATAACCTTGAATGGAATTGGGTCATAATTCTGCAATTAAAGCATGCTTACTGGATAAATAGATTTAAAGACAAAATGCAACTGTTACTGCCTGCAAGAAACTCACTTCACCAGAAAAGGATGGAAAATGACATATCACACAAACAGAATCTGAATGGAAGCAAGAAGAACTGTGTTTGTAATCAACGAAAAGGCTCAAGACAAAATTTGCCAGGAGAAATAAAGAAAGTTACTATGTATTGATATGGGGAACAATCCTTCAAGAATATAAAGCAATTATAAATACATACACTATATTGCCACACCCAATTTCAAAACTTAAACACCACAAGGGCATTTTAGCATGAATTCTAATTGTTCTTACTAATAAAAAACTGGAGTCAGATATCAGGGTAAATGCTGAAAGAGCAGAGAGACAAAGGAGTAAGCCACAGTCACTTCTTACTTTTTCAACTCCTCAGCCTGAAAGTGGGATAGCTCCTGTCTCTGTCTGCCTTATATATTCCTCTCTCCACCCAGTCATATCACTTCCTGTTTCCTCCTCCCTAGTGCTAGGATCAAAGGCATGAGATCCCAAGTGCTGGGATGTTGATGGAGACTGTGCTGCTGCTTCTTGGCCACCTGTACCCAAATAATTACAAAGAAACTATATTAATTACAACACTGTTTGGCCAATGGCTCAGACATATTCCTAGCTAGCTCTTATATCTTAAATTAATGCATTTCTATTAATCTGTATATTGCCGTGAGGCTGTGATTTACTAGTAAGGTTCTGGCATCTTTTCTCTTTGGTAGCTACATGGTGTCTCTCTGACTCCACCTTCTTTCCTCCTGTATCTCTGCCTGGATTTCCCACCTTGCTATATTCTGCCTTGCCATAGGCCAATGCAACTTCTTTATTAACCAATGGTAATAAAATATATTCACAGCATACAGAGGGGAAATCCCACACCACTGAGATTAAAGGTGTGTGCCGCCACTGCATGGCCTTTATGGTTCACTAGTGGCTAACTCCGTATTCTGATCTCCAGGTAAGCTTTATTTGTTAGAGTACAAATAAAATATCACTGCAGGAGATAAAGGGAGAGACAAGCCCAATCCAAACAATGCTAGATGGTGACTACAGTACCCCACTCTTGCCAACAGACATCATCCAGAAAAGAAAAATCAATGAACACCAGACTTAGCTAACTGGCCAAGCAATGGTGCACAATTCCAGCACACAAGAGGCAGAGGCAGGAAGATCTCTGTGAGTTCAAGGCCAGCCTGATCTACAGAGTGAGTTTCAAGACAACACGGAGAAACCCTGTCTCAAAAAGCCAGACCAAACCCAAAACCAAACCAAACCAAAACCACCACCACCACCACAACAAAAACCAACCAACCAACCAAAAAACTACACTGTAGATCAGAGGGACACAATAGACATCTACAAAATAGTCCATCCTTCATTAGCTCATGAAAGAATGAAGCTACAAACTAACAGAAATTTTATGTCTTTCTAAAACACATTCTAGATTCCATGTATGAGAAATAGCATGTGATATGTGCCTTTCCAGGTCTGTCTTATTTCACTTAATATGGGGATCTGAAGGCGCATCTATATAACATGAATTATAATTGTTATTAATAAATAAACCGGGAGTCAGATACTAGGGGGAGGTGAAAGCTAAAGCAGTGCAATCAGCCACCAGAGGGATCGTTTACCTCTACCAATGCTCCCAAAGGGGCAATCCTGCCCTTACTGCAACTGCCTCCACCAAACCTCAGACTACACCGAGCTTCCGTCTCCTCCTACCTTATATTCCTCTCGCTGCCCAACCGTATCACTTCTGTCTCTGTCTCCCTAGTGCTGGGATTAAAGGCATGAGATCCCAAATGCTGGGATCATCTTTGTGTGAGCTCTGTTTCTCTTTAAGACAGATTCAATCTTGTGTAGCCCAGGGTGTTCTTGAACTAACAGAGATCCCTCTGTCTCCTGAGTCCTGGGATTAAAGGTGTCTGCCACCACTCCCTGACCTCTAGTGGCTTATCTTTACACTCTGATCTTCAGACAAGCTTTATTTGTTAAACCACAAACAAAATATCACTGCATATCTATTGCCTTACAAATCGCATACTAATTTTTTTTTAAATTAAGATTTATTTTTAGGGCTGGAGCGATGGCTCAGCGGTTAAGAGCACTGACTGCTCTTCTAGAAGACCGGGGTTCAATTCCCAGCACCCATATGGCAGCTCACAACTGTCTGTAACTCTAGGATCCAGCTCCCTCACACATTTATACATATAGGCTAAAACACCAATAAAATAAATAATTTTTTAAAAAGATTTATTTTTCATGTCTCTGTGTATTTGTGCGTGTGTGTGCGTGCGCATGCGCAGGCACGTGGGTATGTGTGAGGGTACCCCTGGAGGCTAGAAAAGGACATCAAATACCCTGGAAGTGGAGTTACAGATGGAACTGTTACCCAATGTGGGTACTGGCAACCAAATTCAGATCCTCTTGACGCTTAGTCAGCACCCTTAACCACTGAGCCTTGTCTTCCAGCCCAAATGACTTAATTTTATTTTTTATAGTTCAACAATACTCCACTCCATACAGTTAACATATTTTCTTTATTTATTCCTCTGCTGATGAGCATCTATGCTGATTCATGACTTGGCTACTGTGAAAAGGGCAGTAGTGAACATGGTAGAGGTGTCTCCATGTGGACTTCCATTGCTTCAGGCACATACCCAGGAGCGGTACAGCTGGATCATATGGTCAGTCTAGCTTATATCTTAAAGAGTCCCCATATTGGTTCACAGAGTGTCTGGAGTAATTTGCAACTTGTCTTAGTTAGGGTTTCTATTGTTGTGATGACATGCCATGACCAAAAAGCAAGTTGGGGAGGAAAGGGTCTGTTTGGCTCACACTTCTGTAGCACTGTTCCTCACTGAAGTCAGGACAGGAACTTAAACAGGGCAGGATCTTGGAGGCAGGGGCTGATACAGAAGCCATGGAGGGGAGCTACTTACTGGCTTGCTTCCCTTGATTTGCTCAGCCTGCTTTCTTATGGAAGCCAGAACCACCAGCCTAGGGACGGCACCACCCACCATGGGCTGGACCCTCCCCCATTTATCACTGATGGAGAAAATGCCTTACAGCTGGATCTCATGGAGGCATTTCCTCAGGTGAGGCTCCTTCCTCTCTGAGGACTCTAACTTGTATGAAGTTGACACACGACTAATTAGCACACAACTCTACCAACAACGGAGATTCCTTTCCCCGGTATCTGAGTCAGCATTTGTCATTGTCTGTTTTCTTGATGATTACCGTTCAGACTGGGGTGAGTTGGAATCCTAGTGTAGTTTTTGTTTCTTCTTATTTTTAGATTTCCTTCTTCATTTGTGTACATGTGTGCCTTGCCACCTGTGTGCATGCCAGAGCTCAACTGTTGGTTTTCTCCACCCTGTGGGTCTCAGAACTCAGATTCAGGTTGGCAGGTTTGGCTACAGGCATCTGAAATAGTGTCTCATCCATTTCTACTACGTAGCCAAGGCTGGCCTTGAACGCAGGATCTAGCCTCCACCCGCCTAGCGCTGGGATTGTGGGCATGTGCCACAGTGTGGACATGTTTATACCGAGACGAACAGACAATGAAACTGCAATGCAATTATTTTAACTTAATTGTAATGTTAAAGTTATCTTTAAGAACAAAAATGTAGTTTTTGTTTGTTTTGTTTTTTGTTTTGTTTTGTTTGTTTTGTTTGTTTTGTTTTTTTTGAGACAGGGTTTCTCTGTAGCTTTGGAGTCTGTCCTAGAACTAACTCTTGTAGATCAGGCTGGCTTCGAACTCACAGAGATCCGCCTGCCTCTTCCTCCTGAGGGCTGGGATTAAAGGCATGCGCCATCACCACCTAGCCAAAAACATAGTTTTATATGTATTTCTAAATCTGCTTTTGGGTAAAATAAATGTAACAGAAAGACATGGTTTGGCACAAATTAAGGCTCAGACCTTTTTGAGAGGAGTTAGGTGAATTCTCCTTCCTTACGATCCATTTATATTTAGGATTTACCCAAGGCTTGTAGAACTCTGAAGAGATGGATCAGGGTAATGGCAGGGAGGGATTGATTCCAGGAGCCACTGAGGGGAACTCACAGTGCCTGAAAGGAGTGAGACTCATGGGCCTAATCTATCAGGAGTTCCCAGACAACAGAGAGGAGCACTGATTCTGGGCACAAACCACAGGGATGAGCCTGAAGCTGACTCTGGTCTCGCTTCTGCCGGCAGGTGTATATCCTGAGAGACTTGGGCTATGAGTTTGCACTGGAAGAATTGAAGGACGGATCTGAAAACATCTTGGGGGCTCTGTCAGCCTCTTTGTGATGCCTTTCTTCCCTGAAGCATCCATGTGATGCCTTTCTTCCCCGAAGCATCCATG
The DNA here is from genome assembly GCF_903992535.2 of Arvicola amphibius. Lineage (NCBI taxonomy): Eukaryota > Metazoa > Chordata > Mammalia > Rodentia > Cricetidae > Arvicola > Arvicola amphibius. The sequence continues at coordinate 25,173,522 of NC_052052.2, read as the reverse complement.
TGATGCCTTTCTTCCCCGAAGCATCCATGTGATGCCTTTCTTCCCCAAAGCATCCATGTGATGCCTTTCCTCCGCGAGGCATCCATCAAGACTCACTCTCTTATTCCCAAGGACTTCCTGCAGTGAAGTCTCCGAGTCCTGTGGCCTTCAGGCTGCGTAAGGCTGAATTGCTGTTCCACCAGCATGTAGCCAGTCGAGTTCTTGCTCCGCTGGTTCCTGGTGGTTAACAGCGATGATAACATCAGCAGCGATGGACTTTCAGCAGGAGGACGACTCTGCGGAATCATTAGGGCCTGAGGTTATGGAGTCCCTGCCTGGATGTCCATGGCAATGAGCAAAAGAACAATAAAACTAACGGCTCAAGCAATTTCACTCCGGGACCTCTCCAACTGAGCATAGCACACAAAAAAGTGTTCTCTCCATTTCATAAGAGATAACTTTAATCTCGGGCATCAAACCAATGCAGCAGTTTTTCAATTCCACTAACAATGGCACATGGCAACCATGGGAGTCAGCTGCCAGGGCCGAGCAGTTTCCCTTCCTGAGCTACTGAGTCCTCAGCCTGCACATGGCTGGCTTGGCTAATGACCCTAAACTCTCCCCCCTTTTCTTGCTTGCAGAAAATTCAGTGACCTAAATGCCTGAGATTTAGTTGCATTCAAGTGTATGACAATTGTCTTCATTAATCAGTTACATCGGAGGTTTTGGTTCACTTTAGAAATTTTATAAACTATATCCCAGAGTGAAGGTCTATGGCCGGGCACAATAGTATACATCTTTAACCCTAGTGCTTGAGAAGTGGAGGCAAGAGGATCAGAAGTTTCAGGCCATTATTAGCTATAAATTGAGTTGAAGGACAGCCTGGTCTACAAGAGACCCTGTCCCAAACAACAGTAACTACCACCACCACCAAAAAAGACTTAAGGTTCATGGTGCAGAAAGTAATGAGAAACAGTCCAAGTGGGTTGGACAGACCTGTACTTCTGCGGTTAGGGAGACTGAGGCAGGAGGATCTTCTCGAGTTTGAGGACAGCCTAGGTTACATAAGCAACAAAAGCAACAAAAGCAACAAAAGCAAAAGCAAAAAAGCAAGAGCAACAGTATGGACGTAACAAAAACAAAGAAAATGGAGACTCTGTGGGTAAATATAAATACACCTTCACTGTGCAAAATAATAAATCCGGTGACTTTTCCCATATCACAACAACTATACACACAATCTCTCTCTCTCTCCCTCTCCCTCTCTCTCCCTCTCCCTCTCTCTCTCTCCCTCTCTCTCTTTCTCTCTTTATCTCTCTCTCTCATACACACACACACACACTTTCCACTGCCTTTGGAAGTCCATTGCCGCTTTATTAAGCCAGTTTCCAGGTTTTCAATGTTCTTTCTCTTCCACCTCTTCTTCATTTTTTTTTCTTGAGACAGTTTCTCTGTGTGACACTGGAACTCGCTCTGTAGACCAGGGTGGCCTTGAACTCATAGAGATCCACCTACCTCTGTCTCTGAATGCTGGGATTAAAGGTTTGTAGCACCATGTCTGGCCTCCATTCTTGAAAGACCCATCTGTTCTCTAGTTTGGTTTTTGTGGCACAGGAGACGGAACCCAGGGCATGACGCTCTGGGTTAAGCTATTCAGCTATGCTCTCTAGTCCCTCGGGATACTTTCTTTCCCCGAGACAGGGTTTCTCTGTGTAGCCTTGGCTGGCCTAGAACTCACTCTGTAGACCAGGCTAAGCCCAAACTCAGAGATCCGCTGCTTCTGCCTTCCAAGTGCTGGGATAAACGGCGCCTGCCACCACACCTCATGGTATTGTTTTCTTTAAGATGCTTTATGATTAGTTTTTAACTTATTTTTCTAGATTGTGTTGTTTTGGGGGGGCACATTTTCCGCACAGAAAAATCTTTCTAACCTAAGGTCAGCCAGCATTTTTGGGTGTGTCCGTGCAAGTGCTTCTCATGAGGTTAACACTGAAACCACAGCTTGGAAGATGGCCCTCCTCATGCAGACAGTCTCATCCAACCTATGACAGCCAGGTAGATGCGGAAGGCAGGGCGCACTCCGCTTATGCCACTGCATGTGGTAGAGAAGGGTGAGTGCCTTTCGGGCTGTGCCTTGTACGGTATTTATAAAGCTTCGGTTTGCTCCATGTTAGGAATGAATGCTGAGGCAAAGACTCCCCTACTATGTGCAAATTAACACAGAGCATCTGCCCAGCACAAATCATAAGGCACAAGCCGATACAGAATTGATTTACGCAAATGAAATACCACTATCTATGAACTTACCCGATTAAACTGGGAACACATGGGCATGCGGACATGTAAAAGCCATTTCGACAAAACAGGCCTGCTAACTTACCAAACACGCTAGACCGACGAATGATTTTTATACAAAAGGAGACACCTACCTTCCCTGGTGCATACCCCCAGTACTGGGGGAGACTCTGGTCTCTCACCTAAGCTCTTGCCTCATTCCCATCCCGCTCACCATGCTCGCCTGCTTGACACGGCCCACTTGAACGACTGCCCACCAGAACCTGACTCAGTGCCTTGAGCCAACTCAGCGCTTGGCACTGCTCTGGGTACTCAGACTCGGCAGCTGAATTCTTATGTGAATATCTCGTCTATCCCCCCTGCAGCCGCTCTGCACCCGTACCCGCGATCCACTCCTGTTTCAGTTTGGCCTCTTTGAACCCTGTGAACTCTTTCGCCCTTTTGTCCTTTTGTAATGTTTGTTGGCTTGTTTTGCTCTTGGGACAGGGTCTTGCTATGTAAGCCAGGCTGGACTCCAATTTACAGAGATTCACCTGCCTCTGCCCCTCCTCCCTCCACCAGTGCTGGGATTAAAGGCATCTTTGCTTGGCTTGTTTTGGCTTGTAGCTATTTTGTGGGGTGTGTGTGTGTGTGTGTGTGTGTGTGTGTGTGTGTGTGTGAGCTGTAATGTATAAGTTGAGAGTTAATATTAACAATTAAGATTGGGGGCCGGCAAGGTGGCTCAGTGGGTAGGTGGGAGTACTTTTCACACAGTTGATGACCTGAGTTCAATTCCTGGGACCCACAATGTAGAAGGAGAAAACTGACTCTCACAAGTTGTCTGTGCCAATCCACACATCCACGCACACAAATAAATAAATACAGAAATGTAATGGGGGGCTGTTTCAAGACAGGGTTTCTCTGCATAGCCCTGGCTGTCCTGGAACTCACTATTCTGTAGACCAAGCTGGGATTGTAGACCTCTGCCTGCCAAGTGCTGGGATTAAAGGCCTGTGCCAGCACCACACCAGCAAAATATTATTTTTAAAAAAATTAAAAATTGAGGTTGGAAGGAAAGAACCTGTGATTGCCGACGGCCACAACTACTGAGCGAAACCAGTAGTCCAGGCTCTCTGTGAGACTGCGTTTCTGTCAGTCAGTGAATTCTGACATTGTGGGAAGAGACGAGAATGTCTGTGGTTTCTAGTGTAGCCTTCACATGACAGAAAGAATTCTTTCTCTCTGCCCGACTGCCTTGGAATAGAGACTTTGTCCCTTGATTTGGGTTTCAGATTGGAAGGAGGTCATTAGCTCTCCTGGGCCTCCAGTTTGCCTAGCATAGACCCTCAGGCTTCTCAGCTTCCATAATCATGAGAGCCAACCACTTAGAATAAATTTGTCTTCCTTCTCTCCCTCTCCCAGTCTGTTTCTCTGCAAAATCCAGATTAATGCAACTTCTATTAATAGCTTCGTACTTGTCATTTAATTCATTAATCCAATCTAAGTGGAGTTGAGTTGCGCATGATGTCTGTGAAGTTGGGATTCAATTAATTATTTTTTCAAAGCGATAGTCATTTTTCTCCTCATTCATTTTATCTTCTGTACCCTCTCTGTCGATCCAATTTCCATATATAAATCTGTTCATGATCTCTAGTCTATTGTAGTAACTGATTTGTCTCTCCAAACGGGTCTCTGTGTGGGTTTGTGCCTATGGATGCAGTGCCAACAGAGACCAGAAGAGAGCATCAGATCTCTTGGAGCTACTGTTGGAGGGAGGTAGCTTATTGGTTCCCAGCCATTTAACCCCGAAATAATCACACAGAAACTGTATTAATTAAATCACTGCTTGACTCATTAGCTCTAGCTTCTTAATGGCTAACCCTTACATATTAATTTAACCCGTTTCTATCTGTGTATTACTATCTGTGTATTGCCATGTGGCAGTGGCTTACTGGCAAAGTTTCAGCATGTCTGCCTCTGGTGGAGGCTCCATGGTGTCTCTCTGACTCCGCCCTTCTTTCTCCCAGTGTACAGCCTAGTTTTCCCCGCCTAGTTCTGTTCTTCCCTGTCATAGGCTCAAAGCAGTTCTTTATTCATTAACCAATAAAAGCAACACATAGACAGAAGGACCTCTCACGCCAGAGCTACCATTACAGGTGGTTGTGAGGCCCTAGACACGGATGATGGGAACTGAGTTTTGGTCCTCTGGTCCATCTTCTCTCCAGCCCCATACATCATATGCAGGGTCTTGATGCTGTATGTTCTTCATAAGTTCTGATATGTGATAGGGACCAGCATATCTCTTTGGTTTTCCTCAAAAGTGTTTAGAGTAATTAGTAAGATTTCCCCTTTGAAACTTTTAAGACCATTTCAAATTAATGGCATCCTGGATCACTGAAAAAAAATATTCCTTTTAGATCTAGTATAAAATGAATTGAAATTCTTTCTTTATTATAAGGCAAGGAAAGCTCCAAATACCTTGATGTTTGTGGAGGACTAGAAACCAACTTAAAGAGGCCACCTTTACAAACAAACAAAAGGAGTTAAAAAATATATACCAGGCTTTTCTTTTTTTTTTCTTTTTTTTTGGTTTTTCAAGACAGAGTTTCTCTGTGGCTTTGGAGCCTGTCCTGGAACTAGCTCTTGTAGACCAGGCTGGCCCCAGGCTTTTCTTTTGGGCCATGAACCAGCTCCCAAACCATGACATGGAGACTTAATATTAGTTATGAATGCTTGGCCTAGCTTATGCTTGCTTCTGGCTAGCTCTTTTAACTTAAGTTAACCTGTTTCTGTTTATCTACCTTTTACCTCAGGGGTTTTTACCTTTCTTTATTCTGCATATTTTACTTTCATTACTTCTCATGTCTGGCTGGCCCAGGGTGTGGCCCTCTCTTTCTCCTCATTCTCTTCTTTCTTCTTCTCCTCGATTTCTCTTTCTACTCATTCTCTCTGCCTTCCATCCCCACCTATTCTTTCTCTGCCTCGCTATTGGCCATTCATCTCCTTATTGGACGAATCAAGTGCCTTAGGCAAGCAAGGTGAAACAAATGCAACACATCTTTACATTATTAAACAAATGCAGCATTGGCAAATGTAACACACCTTTATGCAGTACTTTAACTATATTCTACAGCATTTCCCCCTTTTGTCTAAATAAAAAGAGTTTTAATGTTAACATGGTAAAGCTATGTACAACAAGAACAATTATAAAGTAAGGGTTACATTTACAGTATCTAGTTCATTTGTATTTGGCAAATTCAGAGAAAATACTCCATTACATATCCTATCTTGATGAGTCCAAAGTTTTGTACCTAATTTACCTTCTATCATAACTAAAGAAAACTGTAACTGTAACTATGTAGTTTTCAACTCCATCAAAGATCCCAGAAGGAGATAATATTACCTGAGTAAACATGAAGTGCAGTGCAAGCCACTTCCAAAATGACAGAGACATCTAACTACCTGGATAGTCACCTAAACTTCCTCTGCAATGTTGAGGCATCCATCTTCAGACTATAGGCTTAGAATATCTGGAGATTCTTCTATGAAGCAAGAATTTTGAAGGAGTATCCTGCTTTGTTTTGGCAAAGTTAAGCAGTATTTTCCTTTGTGTTCTGCTTGTCCAATTTGTACAGCATACTGCCAGCAGTCAAGGCAAAAGCAGTTTCTTGCCCAAAGGGATAGCTTTGCCGCAATGAAAGCAAACTCTATATGGAGTTTCTTCAATGCCCATCATCTTTTCTGAAGTAAATTGGTACTGCCAGGAGCAGACATGTCTCACTGTCCTGAAAAGACTTAGGTTATTAAACATCTTAAATACCATATTCTGTAGGTCTTTGAAGTGTTTGTAGTTTATCTATTTAAATACATTAATTTAACCTTGAAACATACCTGACTACAAGTTTGATTATTATAGATGACTAACTACTAACCTGCATTTCTTAATTATATATTACATCTTAAATGAACTACATAAGCATAACACCCCAAACAAGAGAAACATAACACAGTATAACAAAAATAGCTTTAAATTTGTATCAATATAAGAAAATCCATATCAATGCAAAATATTTGAGGTTAGTGGTTCTTTTTGCCTTATATTCCTACATTTCAACTAAATGATGACAAACATCTGTAATCCACCAAATGACCAAACACTGTCCACCCTACCTCTTGGGAATGTGGGTGTCATGTTCCTAGATTGCTTCCCATATGTCTGGGAACAAAGGCATCTTTAGGGAATCTGAGAAAATTGAGATAATGATCAAATCCTGGGAAAAATATGGATAACATATTTGTCCAGTCTCTGTGCGATGAAAAAGTACAAGGTTTATCTGCAATCCTAACTAGAATAGTCTGAGTCTGGACCACTTCAGCCAGCAGCCCTGAAGCTGTTCTGGATGCAGAACTCTGAGGAACCTGCAAGAGAGGCACTCTGAGAGACTGGATCACCTGGGCCACCCATTTTCACTGTTGTCTGGTCCCCTTGCTCTGAAACCACACAAACTTTCAAAGGTAACATACATATCTGCATTAACACAAGTATGGAAGGTACATTGTACACAAGCCAGCCAAAGATGATTTTTTGTTTTATGTTTGAGCAGGTGAATACACGTCATCTGTCCTGTAATGTTTCTAGGTTTATTTCTTTATGTCTGCAGCCAGGATTTTCAGGGGTCTTCCCCAAGCAAACTTGATCTCTATCAACCTTGAATGAATCCACAGCCTTTCATTTCCTGTGGAATCAAATGCATACCACTTCTCCAATGCAGTACATTTTCTAACTTCCATTTTAAAGTTAAGGTATTCCTAAAGTATCTAGACTGGTCTAATTCAGCTCTCCCTCTTGCAATCCCATGCCTCTCAGCAGCTGTCATTCACTCATAAGCATCCAAACAATTTAAAGTCAGCACAGCAACACACAGGATCCAAACTCCCTGTGTATGTCCATCTCTACGTGGCTTATTCTTTCCTCATTATTTATAAACTATTTACTTTTTTCTTTATGAACTATTTACTTTTTTCTATGACTGTCTATACCCATTTTCTTTTCTTTGTTAAGCCTACACACATTTTTAAGCACACTGTAACTTGTTTAGAGGTTTTTAAAAAAAACTGCTTTATTATGTATCTCTAGGCTTCTCTGTCTGCATGAGCAAAACCTTAAACTGCTAAAATACTTCTGGGTCCTCTGCCTCAGCTTTGGCGGCTGATTCCACCCTCTCCTCAGGTTTGTAAGAGCCTAACCTTAGGCTCACAGGCATCCAGAGGTGTGTTTGACCAGGGAATATATTCAACCACCCCAGTTCTAGGAAGTTGGTGCCCTGCATGGTGACAACACGGTCATTTTTGCTTAGCTTTTTGTTTCTACTTTGTGTATCAGTATGGCAGAGTCTCTTAAAGCAGCCATATCTTGCTGTGGAATAATCCTTCTGTACATATATATATATTATAATATATATGTGAATATATATTACTCTCATTGGTTAATAAAGAACTGCCTGGCTAGTAGCCAGGCAGGAAGCATAGGTGGGCCAACCAAACTGAGAATGCTGGAAGGAAGAAGGGCAGAGTCAGTGGAGTTTCCAGGAGACACAGAGGGAGCAAGATGTGCAGGTTGGTAGTTAGCCACCTATGACAATCAAACTTGTAATAATGTTAGGTATATTTTTCAGGGTTAAACAGTAACATATTTCAGACAGATAGGTAGCCTTCAACTACTTCAAAGACCTATAGACTATGGCATTTAAAATATTTTGATAAGTTAGACTTTTCTCAACATGAGACAGGTTTGTTCCTGGTGGCACTGATCTACTTCTAAAGAAGATAATAGGCATTGAGAAACTCCATATGGAATTTGCTTTCCTCATGGCAAAAGATGTTTTGTTTTTGTTTCCACAGGAGAAGAAAAACTATGGATACCATCAAAATTGACAAAGATTAGATTTTTAAAAAAGAGAGACCTCTTGATTAAAAGAGGTGAGTAGTCCATCAAACAGCATGACCATTCAATATAAACTAACTTATAGAACTAATAAATGATTTTTATTTTTATTTTTTTTTTTTTTTTTTTTTTTTTTTTTTTTTGGTTTTTCGAGACAGGGTTTCCCTGTAGTTTCTAGAGCCTGTCCTGGAACTAGCTCTTGTAGACCAGGCTGGCCTCGAACTCAGAGATCCGCCTGCCTCTGCCTCCCGAGTGCTGGGATTAAAGGCGTGCGCCACCACCGCCCGGCAAATGATTTTTATTGATTAGATATAACTTGCCCAAAGGGAACCTCCCCCAAGTAAAGGTTGGAGCAAGGCTTTGTTTTTGTCTTTCTAGGAGAATGAAGACACCAACTAAGGAATCTGAAGACCAATGGACTAATGATGAGACATCTGAAGAAAAAGAACAAATCACCTAAAGAAAGTGTCCCAAGAAAAAGCATAAATTATTCTATTGATATATCACATTTCCAGCAAAATAAAATTTCCTAAATCTTCCCAAATGTTTATTTCTGCTGTTCTCTACAGACAAATAATGCAAGTGGTCTTTTCTAATCCCAGTTCAATTGAAAATTAGAGCTGGCTTTGGAGTTGGAGTGTGATTGTCTTCCTTCTCTGAACTCAAGCATGCTTGTTAAAGACAAATCCAAAATCTTTGTCTCACATCAGAATAGCCACCTGATATGGAACAGAAGAAAAACCAAAATTAAGGGACTATCTATTGCCATAAATCTCATAATTATGTGGTTTTATCTTGACTCTAACCCTTTTCCTAAAGTATAAATATTATCTCAAAATTTATAAAATTAATATATATTTTAAACTTTTTATCATGATATTAATGGTCATATAGAGTACTAACTAATTCTAGAAAAAGGCATCATCTAACTTCCTGTACATGATTTCAGGTTTGGGTCTCTATCAGGTAACAAGGAATAAGTTTTTGTACTCTAGATGTACATGACAAATTATGATCCTTTGACCTTTTCGAGATTGGCTGCATACGACATTTAAAATGTTTAAATTTTCTGCAGTGAATTATGATCATGTCCAACAGTGATCTTTGAAATCTCCATCAGGAGGATGGGGTCCCACAATGATGACTCCACCTGGACTGTGGTAACACCACTAAGCTAACAAACACCACCAAAAGATTGGCTTTGAACTACAAACTGCTTAGGACAATTTCAAGGTGGCTAGCTGAGATGGTCCAGCCTCACAGACTACTCTAACCAGGACTCAAGATAAGCCCTGCACTTCCCCACTACACAGAGACTGGACAACAGATAATACATATAGTGATCCCAGGACTAGTGATCCCATGATAAAAAATTATCCCAATTTTTTTAGGGTCCCCTAAAGATGTCATTGTCACCAAACAACAGGAAGTAATTTTAAAAACAGATGCCCATATTCCCAAGAGGTGGGGTGGGCAACTTTTGGTTGTTCAGTGGCTTATGAATATTTGCCATAGTTTAGGGGGATTGGTTAGGAAAAAAGCTGAACAAAAGAGATTAGAACCAGGGATCTTGTTCTGGAAAGAAAAGGGGGATATAGGGATATAGGCCGGGCGGTGGTGGCACACGCCTTTAATCCCAGCACTCGGGAGGCAGAGGCAGGCAGATCTCTGAGTTCGAGGCCAGCCTGGTCTACAAGAGCTAGCTCCAGGACAGGCTCTAGAAACTACAGGGAAACCCTGTCTCGAAAAACCAAAAAAAAGGGCGGCCGCGTCGGTGGGGCCGGCGGGTGGCGGCGGCGCGATGCTGCAGCTGCGGGACACGGTGGACTCGGCGGGCACAAGCCCCACGGCGCTGCTGGCGGCCGGCGAGGATGCGGGAGCGGGCCGGCCGGGGACGGGCACGCCGCTGCGCCAGACGCTGTGGCCGCTGAGCGTCCACGACCCGACACGCCGCGCCCGCGTCAAGGAGTACTTCGTGTTCCGGCCCGGCACCATCGAGCAGGCGGTGGAGGAAATCCGCGCCGTCGTGCGACCCGTGGAGGACGGCGAGATCCAGGGGGTGTGGCTGCTGACCGAGGTGGACCACTGGAACAACGAGAAGGAGCGGCTGGTGCTGGTCACCGACCAGTCACTGCTCATCTGCAAGTATGACTTCATCAGCCTTCAGTGCCAGCAGGTGGTCAGGGTGGCGCTCAGCGCGGTGGACACCATCTCCTGTGGAGAGTTCCAGTTCCCTCCGAAGTCGCTCAACAAATGGAACCCCTGGTCCACAAATATGCCCTACGCCACCTTCATAGAACACCCGATGGCTGGCATGGACGAGAAGACCGCGTCTCTGTGCCATTTGGAAAGCTTCAAGGCTCTCCTGATCCAAGCTGTCAAGAAAGCCCAGAAGGAAAGCCCACTGCCAGGACAGGCGAATAGTGTGCTGGTGCTGGAGCGCCCACTCCTCATCGAGACCTACGTGGGGCTCATGTCCTTCATTAACAACGAAGCCAAGCTGGGTTACTCCATGACCAGGGGCAAAATAGGCTTCTAGTCTTCGTGTCCCCATGAAAACCAAAGTGGAGGGGACTCGGTGTGCCACCTCAAGCTACCCACAGCGGTTGGAGAGAATGCAAGCATGGTCCCTTTAGGTGCCTGATAGAATAGTCAAGCAAATTGTATATATTTAGTTGGATATTGGACACCTTGGCAACATGATATACGAAGGCAGAAATACTGGCTGTCCCTATGCCACCGTGTTCCTTCTGTAACTCCACATAAATGTTTTCTCCAGTGTCCCTGCTGGGCTTGTTCTTCTTGCCCTGCCCCTCCAGCATGCTGAGCAGAATGTGGCCGCCCACTTCTGCTGAACACAAACTGTTGGACACTGGGCGGAGCAGAGTGACCCGTGCCTGCACTGCTAATGCACTTGCATTAACTCCCCCGCCCTCCAAGTTTTGTATTTTGAAATTCAGCCCATTTTTTAAAAGCTACATACAATAGCAGTCAGCAGACCAGTTACAAGAAAGACAGCCTACCTGGCCACTCCTAGCGAAACTGCCCTTCTGTGAATATGTTTGACCTGAAGTCACACTTTGCAAATTAATCCGGCTTGTGTTAATACAGCAGTTTCCCTAGGCCCAGGGACAGTCGGTCTCATGACATAATCCAGGCCCCTCTGGAAATCGTGGGTTTTATCATCCTGTCTCTGTTTAAAAGGGACTGAGTGGTTTGGTTTAAAAAGTGCATGTTTATAATAAACAGACCAGCCTGCATCCCCCTGGCTCCAGGTGCCATCAGCCCCACCGAGCTTTGCTGAGCTTCGCCATGCCAGCCACACACGGTTTCCCCTGTGGCTCTAGCACCTGTCAGTACACTTGATACCTCTGCCACAGCTTTAAGTTAACCATGGATGTGACCAGAATGGCCTCAGATGCATCTGGTCTTTGTCCTCTGCTTTTGGTCTTGTAGTAAAGACGCTGAAAACCAAAAAAAAAAAAAAAAAAGAAAAACCAAAAAAAAAAAAAAAAAAAAAAAGAAAAGGGGGATATAAAAATGATAAGGTAAAAGTGTAGTAGTTAAAGAAACAACTACTAGTTTTAAATATGTTACATTGGTATGAATTTTGATTTTTATACAAATTTAAAGTTAATTTTGTTATACTTTATGTACATTTCTACTCTTATTTAGGAAATTGTGCTTATGCAGCTCATCTGAAAATATAACGTATAATTAAGAAATATAGGTTAGTATTTAGTGCAAAAAGGCAACTGCTAAACTTTATCAAGATGAGGTAGGATTGTCCTTCAAACTTCCCTGCTCAGAAATATCTGTGAGATATATGAGGCCTGTGGGTCAAAGATGGATGCCCCAATATCACAGAAAAACAGGTGACAGTCCAGACAGCCAGATATCTCTGTCATTGGGTAATATTTCATCCTTCTGGAGGTTTTGATGGAATTGAAGACTAAATAATCATAATTAAAGTTTTCCTTAGTTATGATAAAAGGTGAATTTGGTATAAAACTTTAGAGTCATAAAATAAAAATAAATAATAGAGTATTTTTCTCTAAAATTTGTCAAACACAATGGGCTGGATATTATAACTGTAATTCTTACATAATAACTGTTTTGTTATATATAGTTTTACTATGTGAAGGTTAAAAACTTCCTTTTTAATTAGACAAAAAGGAGGAAATGCTGTGGAATAATTCTTCTGTGTATTGTGAATTTATATTACTCTCATTTCTTATATTAGAAGGTAAGGAAAGTTCCAAATACCCTGACATTTGTGAAGGACCCAGAGAGCAACTTCAAGAGGCCACCTTTACAAACCAAAAAAAAAGCCAGACATGGTGGGACACACCTTTAATCCCAGTACTTGGGAAGTCGAGGCAGGCAGATCTCTGTGAATTCCAGCCACATCTACAAAGTAAGTTCCAGGATAGCCAGGGCTTTGTTACACGGAGAAACCCTGTCTTATAAAACTAAACCAAAGTGTGGGGAGGCACCTTTGGCCCCTTCAGAAAAAGAGCACACAGGCGAAATCGAAGGTGAAACTGAAGATACTCCTCTTTCTATGGTAAGTTTGGCAATCAGCAGGAGGTTCTTAGGCAGCTGCCCCTCCAGCCTGCTCATTGCGTCTTATGTCAGGAGCGGCATGTGAGCAACTTGATCAGGGACAAGAAGAGTCTTTGGAAATAATGATGTTTGTTTTGGAGTTTTACAGACCTGAAGAACATCTCACATCTGGGCTGTTAGGATCAGAGGTAGATCTTCTAGCCCACCCCTGTAATAGGGAGCCCACCATCCTGCGGCTTCCTGCTAGGTCCCTTTATAAACCTCTTCTAAACTGGGTGTAGTGGTGCACACCTTGAATCCCAACACTTGGGAGGTAGAGGTGAGTATATCTCTGTGAGTTCAAGACCAGCCTGGTCTTCAAGAGCTAGTTCCAGGACAGCTAGGGTTGTTACACAGAGAAACCCTGTCTCGAAAAACAAACAACAAACAAAAAGGTTTTTTTTTTTTTGTTTTACATTTCCCCTCCGCCCTTCCTCCCACTCCCTCCCCTCCCCCTCCCCACTCACCCAATCTCCCATCCACTCCTCAAAAAAGGTAAGGCCTCCCATGAGAAGTCTACAAAGTCTGGCATATCAAGTTGAGGCAGGACCAAGCCCCCGCCCTGCCCTGTACCAAGGCTGAGCAAGGTATCCCTCCATAGGGAATGGGCTCTAAAAAAAAACAGTTCATGCACTGGGGGCTAATCCTGGCCCCACTGCTAGTGGCCCCACAGACTGCCACAGTACTGTCACCCGCAATCAGAGGGTCTAGTTCCGTCCTATGCAGATTCCCCAGCTGTCAGTCCAGAGTCAGTGAGCTCCCACTAGCTTGCTTGGGTCAGGTGTCTCTGGGTTTCCCCCTCATGATCTTGACCCCTTTGCTCATATAATCCCTCCTCCCTCTCTTCGACTAGACACCGGGAGCTCTGCCCAGTGCTTAGCTGTGGATCTCTGCATTTGCCTCCATCAGTTACTCGATGAAGGTTCTATGATAACAATTAGGGTTATCACCAATCTGATTAAAGGGAAAGGCTAGTTCAGGAACCCTCTCCATTACTATCAGGAGTCTTAACTAGGTACATCATTGTAGATTCCTGGGAGTTTCCCTAACACCAGATTTCTCCCTTACCCTGTAATGGCTCCCTCTAACAAGGTATCTCTTTCCTTGCGCTCTCTCTCTCCCTCTCCCTCTCCCTCTCTCCCCCCCCCCCCCCCCCCCCCTCTCTCCCTCTCTCCCCTCTCTCTCTCTCTCTCTCTCTCTCTCTCTCTCTCTCTCTCTCTCTCTCTCTCTCTCTCTCTCCCTCACCCAACTCCCCCACCCCTTTACCCTGCTCCCAATTTACTCCGGACATCTTGCCTATTTCCCTTTCTCAGGTGCATCCATGCATCTCTCCTGATGTTCTCCTTGTTACCTAGCTTCTCATGGGTTGTGGTTTGTAGCCTGGTTATCCTTTTCTGTATATCTAATATCCACTTATGAGTGAGTGTATGCTGTGTTTATCTTTCTGGGTCTGGGGTACCTCACCCAGGGTGTGTTTTTCTAGTTCTATTCATTTGCCTTCAAATTTCAAGATGTCATTGTTTTTTTACTGCTGAGTAATATTCTGTTGGATAAATACACCACATTTTCCTTACCCATTCTTCAGCTGAGGGGCATCTAGGTTGTTTCCAGATTCTGGCTATTATGAATAACACTGCTACGAACATAGTTGAGCAATTGTTCCTGTGGTTTGAATGTGCACCCTTTGTGTATATGCCTAATAGTGGTATTGCTGGGTCTCGAGGCAGATTGATTCCCAATTTTCTGAGAAAACGCCATACTGATTTCCAAAGTAGCTGTACAAGTTTGCACTCCCACCAGCAGTGGAGGAGTGTTCCCCTTACTGCACATCCTCTCCAGCATAAGCTGTCATCAGTGTTTTTGATCTTTGCCATTCTGACAGGTCTAAGATGGTATCTCTGAATCATTTTGATTTCCATTTCCCTGATGGCTAAGGATGCTGAGCAATTCTTTAAATGTCTTTCGGCCATTTGAGTTTCTTCCATTAAGAATTCTCTGTTTAGATCTGTACCCCATTTTTAAATTGGATTATTTGGTATTTTGATGCCTAGTTTCTTGAGTTCTTTATATGTTTTGGAGATCATCCCTCTATCAGAAGTGGGATTGGTGAAGATCTTTTCCCATTCTGTAAGCTCCCTGGCAAGACAGATACAGGAGTCTCCCATCTTCTCATCTAGCTGATTTTGTTAACTAACTTGCCTTACCTGTCTCAATACCTTGTCTCTCAGTTTAATTGGCCTGTTAAGTGATGAGCAGCTGGGTTTCCACCCAGTGTCTGAAGAGAGCTTCAGTAGACTGAAATAGACCAAACAGGGGGTCGGAGAGATGACTAGGTGGCTAAGAGCCTTGCTGCTGTAGAGTTTGGTTCCTAGCATCCACATTAGGCAGTTTACAATTGCCTGTAACTCCAGCTCAAGGGGATGCAATGCCCTTTTCTGGCTTAACAGGGACCCACAGTCACACATCCACACACAATAAAAATAAAATGAATATAAAGAAAAAGAAAATACATCTCTTTTTTTTTTTTTTCAAGATGGAGGGCACTGGAGCGGTGGCTCCGAGGCCAAGACCATGTACTGCCTTTGCAGGGGACTGGAGATTGTGTTCCAGCACCTATGTCAGGTGACTCACAGTTGTCTGCAAGTCCATGTCTTGGTTACTTTCCTAGTATTATGGTCTCTCTTAGACCACAGCCAAGGCAATTTATGGGAGAAAGAGTGTTCCAGAAGATTGGAGTTCATGACCATCATGGCAGAGAACATGGCAGCTGACAGGCAGACAGGGTGTCTATCTCAAGTGATACACTTCCTCCAACAAGGTCACACCTCCTAATTCCTCCCAGAAAGTTCTACCAACTGGGGACCAAGCATTCTGGTTTATGAGCCATCCTCATTCAGACCAGCACACTCCAGCTCCAGGAGATCCCATGCCCTCTTCTGGCTTCTAGCATTCATTCACACAGACACAACAAAAACATATTAATAAAAATAATAGCAAGCCTTTAGAAACAATAAGATAAAATAAAACATGCCAAATATATTTATTATAATACTAAGTAACCTTTATCAGTCACCTTTGGTAGACTCTAGAGAACCAAGGTACTTTTTTTTTTTCATCTTTCGAAACAGGGTTTCTCTGTGTAGCCCTGGCTATTCTAAAATTTGCTCTGTAGACCAAGCTGGCCTTAAACTCGGAGATCCACCTGCCTCTTCCTTCTGAGTGCTGGGATTAAAGATGTGCACCACCACCCCAGCTGGCATTTTATTTTTTAAGATAAAAAGGGACGGGTAACAAAATATATGTTAAATGTTTCATCTTATTTGTGTTGTTACTTTTGGAAATTAGGTTTACTTATATTGCTCAGGCTAGCTAACATCTCCTGGACTCAATGGATCCTGTCATAGCCTTCTAAGTAGCTGGGACTTTAACTTCCCTTTTATCTTCCTGAATTTTTTTTTCATTTTTTTCTTTTTTCTTTTTTTGTTTTTTGAGACAGGGTTTCTCTGTAGCTTTGGAGCCTGTCCTGTAACCAGCTTTTGTAGACCAGGCTGGCCTCAAACTCACAGAGATCCGCCTGCCTTTGCTTCCCAAGTGCTGGGATTAAAGGCGTGCGCCACCACCGCCTGGCCCGGATTGTTTTTTAAACATCATCATCATCATTATTATTACCATTTTGGTGTTTCAAGACAGAGCTTCTCTGTGTATCCCTGGTTGTCCTGTAACTCGCTATGTAGACCAGGCTGGCCTCGAACTTGGAGATCTGCCTGACTCTGTCTCCTAAATGCTGGAACTAAAGTTATGCACAACCACTGGCCAGTTTAAATATTATTTTTTATATGTATGTGTGTCTGTGCATGCTGGTCAAGTACTCCACCAACTGAGCTATATCTGGCTATCTCTATACCCCAGAATCTGAATTTCTAATGAGTTCTTAGGGAACATTGATGGAGATGATGTTGGTTAATGGACCACACTGTTTAAAAAACTTTTGAAAAAAGATTTATTTATTTTAGGTATATGAGTGGTCCACCTGCTTGTATGCATGTATATCACATGCATGCCTGCTGCCCAGGGAGGTCAGAAGAGGGTGAATGGAGTTATAGATGGTTCTGAGCCACCGTGTGTGTATGTACTGGGAACCAAGGTCCTCTGCAAGAGCAGTAAGTGTTCTAAACCACTGAGCCATCTCTACAGCCCCCAATGGACTACATTTTGTGAAGCTAGGCTATCAAATTCTATATAGTAGCATGTTTCGGTAGCACGCGTTTTTCCCCAAGACATGGTTTCTCCGTGTAACAGTCCTGGCTGTCCTGGAATCATTCTGTAGACCAGGCTGGCTTTGAACTCAGAGATCTGCCTGCCTCTGCCTCCTGAGCACTGGGATTAAAGGTGTGAAAGTCATCACCACCTGGCTATTGCATATTTTTTGTATCTTTGTTTGTTTGTGTGCTTTTTCTTTTTAGATAGGTCTCACTTTCCAGCCCAAAGTCCAGGTTGACCGCAGACTCCTGTTAGTCTTCCTGCCTCAGCCTTCCAGGTGCTGGAAGACAGGCATGAGGCACCGTGCCTGGTCTGTGGTAGCATGCTCACAATTGTTCTCTCTTTTTAAAGTTTTTATTGCTGCATGATTTTTTTAAAACTTAGCACTATCTTATAATTTAATACTTTTTTTTCTGTTGAAGGCCATTTTTGTTGTTTCCAGTTTCTCTGATACCCATCTCCTTGTCAATTTGACCACATCTGTAACCAACAGAAACACATGATGCTGGGCACGTCTGTGAGGGATTTTCTTTCTTTTTCATTTTGGAATGATTTTTAAACATCGAGCATACTTTCTTTACTGAATCCCTGGGAGCCCCACATCACACACCCCAGTTCTTCCCTTCACATCCTCCCCTCACCCCTGCAGCACCCCTTCAAAAGAAAATTTTTTTTTCTTTTTTTGGTTTTTCGAGACAGGGTTTCTCTGCAGCTTTTTTAGAGCCTGTCCTGGAACTAGCTCTTGTAGACCAGGCTGGCCTCGAACTCACAGAGATCCGCCTGCCTCTGCCTCCCGAGTGCTGGGATTAAAGGCGTGCGCCACCACTGCCCGGCTCAAAAGAAAATTTTAAAAAACTAAATCAAAACAAAAGCAAGCAAGCAAACAAAAGCAAAACAACAGCAACAGTTTAAAAAAAAACCCTCTTGACTCCTCCATCTTTCCCACCTCTCCACCAGTGAAGGATTTTCTTTATCTAGTTCTTTGATGCTGGAAAGACCCAAGCTAAACTGGGCCACACCTCGTGGCAGCCCAGATAAGGGGCCATGGAAGAGGAAGCTTTGATTTTTTTGCCTGCTTGCTTTTTTTTCTCACTGGCAAATCCATCTACTCTGTTGCCGCAGCATCCCTCCACCACGGTTAGAACTGACTGCTTTGGGAAGACCAACAGCTCTGCATGCATCCTCCTTGCCTTCAGTGCCAGGCTAAGTATGCTGAGACATCAGGCCTCATAGACTGAATGACTACTGTATTTTCAGCCTCTCCAGTGTGAGGTCGCATTGTTGGACTGCCCATAGTTCACCGCTAAAGCCCATGTAATAAATCTCCCTTTAATATATGTATATATTTCTAATTTAATATATGTATATGTTACTAATACAGGGTCTATTGTGAAATAAGTTGCTGTACATTTTTTTTTTTGGTTTTTTTCGAGACAGGGTTTCCCTGTAGTTTCTAGAGCCTGTCCTGGAACTAGCTCTTGTAGACCAGGCTGGCCTCGAACTCAGAGATCCACCTGCCTCTGCCTCCCGAGTGCTGGGATTAAAGGCGTGCGCCACCACCGCCCGGCTGTAGATTTTTTTTTAAAACAGGGTCTGTCTGTGTTACCCCTGGTTGTCCTGGAAGTCATTATAGGGAGGACCAGGCTGGCCTTAAAGTCACAGAGATCCACCTGCCTCTGCCTCCCAGGTGCTGGGATTAAAGCTATGCACCACCACTTCTTTCTCCCAGTTGATTGCAACCTGAGACTTCTCCCCGATAGAGAACTATCAGATTAGTTAACCTGCCTCCTGGTTGGGGCTGCATATAATAAACCCATCACAGACCTTCTGTGTTTGTGTCTGTTGTTTCTTCATTTCCTCATCCCCTCCCAGTTAGGTCAGTCTCTAACCTGTGCAGTCTGGAGAAGACAAGGTCTCAGGGGTGTCATGCTGGCCTTGAATTCACTAGGAACCTCACAGATGACCTTGAACTTCCAGTCCTCCTCCTCCCGTCTTCCAAGAACTAACATTACATATGTGAGCCACTGAATCGGTTTATTTGGTGCTGGGGACTGAACCCGAGATGTCATGCCTGCTAGGCAAACACTCTCCCAACTAGCTACATCCCCAGGCTGACTTGCTCATTTTCCTGGTTGTATTAGGTAGAGCTCTCCCCATAAACAGAACTGTGTAGACAGATATGCAGGGCTAGGTCTATCAGAAGGATGCACTTCCACAGCTGTGGACACGTCAGGATTTCCCGACATGCT
The DNA here is from genome assembly GCF_903992535.2 of Arvicola amphibius. Taxonomy (NCBI): domain Eukaryota; kingdom Metazoa; phylum Chordata; class Mammalia; order Rodentia; family Cricetidae; genus Arvicola; species Arvicola amphibius. The sequence goes on along the minus strand of NC_052052.2, from coordinate 25,154,211 downwards.
CTCTGAGGCTGGAAAGCAAGGAAAGCTGGCAGTGTAAATCAGAACTATTGGAGCAAACCTCAATCTGAGCCCCAGTATCCAAAGGCAATAGAAGATGGTGTCTCAGGTCAAGAAAAAGAAAGATAGCGTTTCTCCCATCTTTTTGCTCCTACTGAACTTTCAATGAATTGGATCATGCCTGTCAATTTAGGTAAGGGTAGATCTTTACCAGACCGCTAATCTCTTTTGGAATTAAGCTTATAGACCCCAGAAATAATATTTAAGTGTTTTATTGTTGCTGTTTGCCAGTTAGCTGTGTATCCTTTAATTTGGTCACATTGACACATGAAATTAACCCCCACTGGAGTTCTTATGCATGATGCCATACTTCCCTGTGTATTTAGGTGATTTGGTTGAACTGTCCATTTTCTTTGGAACTTTATTAGTGGAAATAATTTGTAGTCTTAGAAAAATGAGTTTACTTTTGAGGGCACAGGGTCTCCCTATACACCCCAGATTGGCCTTTAACTCCCTATGTAGTTCAGGCTGGCCTTGAACTCATGATGATCCTCCTGCCACATCCTCCTGAGACTGAAATTTAAATGAGGTGCTATACACTATGTTCTGCTAAAGAGAGAGGGGTGTGTATGTGTGTGTTTCTGTGTAGGTATACATGTGTGTGACAGCCAGAGCTTGACATAGGGTGTCTTCTTCTGAGACCTTCCTTTTCTTCAGTGGGGTATTTCACAGAAACTGGGCTTGCGAATCCAGTAACACTAGTTGGCTATTAAGCCCCAGCAATCTGTCTCCATGTTCTCAACTCTAGATTTACAGATGTACGCCACCGTGCCCAGAGCTGTGTCGGGGTGCTGGGGCTCCGCACTTTGACCTTCACGCTTGCAAGGCAAGCGCTATAGTGACAGAGCCTCAATGAGGGACTGAGATCCCCTAGCCTCCTAAGTTGAGTTATTTAACAAAAATCGATATTTTCTTCTGCCGGGCACCTGGAGCACCACCACCCTGGAACCATTTTATGCCAATGTCCGCGTTGAGTTTTTCTAGTTCCTCTAGGTAAGAGTGAGGTAGATGGGTGATGTTAAGATTCTCAGGAAGTGATTATTTCTCTCACTCTCACTGCCAAGCTTAAGACAAACATTTTTCTTGAAGTCCTTCATGTGATAATGAAATGAGTTTCTTCAATTTCTGTCCATTCAAACCATAGCCCTCTGCATGCTTACGTTTGTTTGTATGAGTATTCGGTTACTTTGTTACTTTGGGCAGACTCCTTTCTTCTCCTGTGCCATGTCGTTCCCCTCCCGTCTCCAGCTGAGGACCAAACCCAGGACCTTGTGCTTGCTAGGCGCAGCGCTGTGGGAGGGCTCGGGGAGTTTGCAGCTTTGTGCCATTTCCGGTTGCCTCTCTCCTTCCTGTTGGCATCTGAAGATCTAATCTCAGCTTCTTGCTCCAGCCACCTGTTGCCGCGCCTCTTCCATGGACTTCCCACCTCGAGCTGTAATCCAAGATAAACTCTTTCCTCTGTAAGTTGCTTTAGATCGCAGCGACAGAAACATGGGCCGATAGAGCTGGGATGGCATGGCTATCATCTTGCCACTCATTCTCCAGTGTGCTAGCTCGGGCTTGTGGAGGCTGAAGACCGAGAGAAAGAGTAGACTTCCACATTACAGACTGCCAAGGCTAATTAAAAGTCCCAGATTCACCTGAATTGAAGGAATGAGAAAGCAGAAGTCTGTGTCTTGGTCAGAGAGTTGCAAAGTCACATAAGAAAAAAAAAATGCCATTCAGAGGCAGTTGAAGAATTGGTCATCCTCTTTTTATCAGCTTGAATTATTTCACTGAGGAAGATATAAGAAGGAAGAAAGGTTTGTTGGCAGAGTTTGCAGTGCCAGGTTCAACAAATACCCAGAATCCAGGTTTTCCGATTTTTCTGTACTTCTTGGGCTACTTTCCATTGAAAAGATCTGGAGGCCAAAAGTCTACCAATCCACAGTCCTCAAGGTTTCCTGTCAACCAAGATATCCAGCGGAAAGTACGCCCTAGTTCTCAGATCTCTCCGGAAGATGGGCATGTCCTTTGTGTCTCCCCGCTGTGCTGCTTGTCCCTCATCTCTCTCCACTGATTCGTTATTCAAGTGTTTCCTTATCTCCCAACCAAGAGCATCGCAATGCCCAAAATATTTCGGAATGTTGTGCAGTGCTCAATTGCACTGGAAGGTTGGAGTCAGAGTCACCGAAGAAGACCATGACCAGGTCAGCTACTGTGCCAAGAAGTGACTGCTCCACAGAAAGCAAACTCTTGGGTACCCAGCTTGGCCAGATTCAAATGATGTCCTCTTTGCAATAGACCTACTTAGACCTTAGTGTTAAAGTTGGCTTCATGTTCTATTCTCTTTTTTTGGTTCTGCCTTCATTTATATCTGGGGTTTAGTTTTCTTGCTAGCACATTGATATGTTTAAGAATATTTTTAAAAGCTAGGCATGGGTGGCACACACCTTTAATCTCAACATTCAGGAAGCAGTGGCAGGAAGATCTCTGTGAGTTTGTGGCCAGCCTGATCTACAGAGCAAGTTCCAGGACAGTCAGGGCTGATACACAGAGAAACCCTGTCTCAAAAAAACTAAAGGGAAAAAAGAATATTAAAACAACTTACTTATAATTTGACTGGTTTATATATATATTCTTTTTCTTATAAGATAATCTTATGTACCCCAGGATGGCCCCAAACTCACTATATAGCTAAGGATAACCTTGAACTTCTGATCTTGCCTCTACTCTCCAAGTTTGGTGATTGCAAGTGTGCACCACCACGCCGAGTTTTATGTGTTGCCTTTAAAGATCAAACTCAGGGCCTTGTGCATGCTAAGCCAGCGTCACACAATCAGACTTTATCGATGATACTCAAGAATTTATTTGCTTTTATTTTACATATATGAGTATTTACCTGCATGTATATATGTGTAGAGCCCCAGAGGCCAGAAGACAGCATCAGATCCCTTGAAGCTGGTATTATAGGTGGTTGAGAGCCACCATGTGGATGCTGGGAACTGAATCCTGGTCCTCTGCAAGAGCAGCAAGTGCTCTTAGTAGCCATATCTCCAGCCCCCGAGATCTATTTCATTTTTATTTATTCATGTGTATGTATGAGTGTCAGTGTGTGTATACACATGTGCCCATGGGTGCCCAGGGAGGACAGAAGACAGTGTGAATCCCTGGAGCTGAGCCACCCAATGTGGATTCTGGGAACAGAACTTCGGTCTGTAATCTTTCTAGTCAGATAGCTATAATTTTAAATCATTTATCTATCATTTTAAAAAATTTTCAAGACAGGGCTTCTCTATGTAGCCTTGGTCATTCTGGAATTCACTTAGTATACTGGGCTGGCCTTAAACTCATAGAGAGATGGCCTGCCTCTGCCTTCCAAGTGCTACTGGGATTAAAGGTGTGTGCCACCACTGCCTGGCTCCCTTATCATATTTTCAATGAAAGGATCAACCAGGGAATTAAGGTACCTCATCCACTCTCCTGCTTGACAGACCTTTTTCCTTTAGATGTTTTGACACAGTATGTATACCAGGATGGCTTTGGAATAATGAACCTAAACTAGGTGGTGGTGGTAGAAGCCTTAAATTCTAGAACTTGGGAGGTAGAGGTATAGGCGGATCTCTGTGAGTTTGAGGCCAGCCTGGTCTACAGAGTGAGTTCTAGGACAGTCAGAGCTACGTAGAGAAACCCTGTCTCAAAAAACAAAACAAGGGCTGGAGAGATGGCTCAGCGGTTAAGAGCATTTCCTGCTCATCCAAAGGTCCTGAGTTCAATTCCCAGCAACCACTTGGTGGCTCCCAACCATCTGTAATGACGTTTGATGCCCTCTTCTGGCTTGCAGGCATACATATAGACAGAATATTGTATACAAGATAAATAAATACAAAAAACAAAACAAAAAAGCAAACAAAATGAAACAAAAAAGAAGCAATGAACCTCCTTCTACAGTTTGGAGGGCTGAGAGAACGGATGTGTGGCAACGTGCCCTGCTTGACTGACATCTGTACACACGGGTCTACCTGAAACCCTCCAATAGTTCTACTCAAATGCTTTCTTTTTAAAAAAAATATTTATTTATTTATTTATTTATTTATTTATTATGTATACAATATTCTGTCTGTGTGTTTGCCTGCAGGCCAGAAGAGGTCACCAGACCCCATTACAAATGGTTGTGAGCCACCACGTGGTTGCTGGGAATTGAACTCAGGACCTTAGAAGAGCGGGCAGTGCTCTTAACCTCTGAGTCATCTCTCCAGCCCCCTCAAATGCTTTCTTTATGCGTTCTCATCTGCCTTTCTTCACCTCGACAGAGCTGGCTATTGCATATAGACTTTAAATGTTCATTATTTTATGTGTACTACATGTGTGCAGTACCCTCAGAAGCCAGAAGAGGGTATCAGATCCTTTGCTCCTGTATTTTCCGATGGCTGTGTGCCACTATGTGGGTGCTGGGAATTGAATCTAGGTCATCTGGAAGAGTACTCAACACTCGTAACTACAAAGCCATCTCTTCAGGCCCTGCTTCTAGACTTTAAAAATACTTTTTGTGTCCACCTCTGTTAGGCATGGAGTCACAACTTATAGGGTATAAAGCCCCTTGTGAAAGTTGGTCTAGGAAGACAGCACAGTCAGTAAAACGCTTGCTTTACAAACCTGAGCTCGGTCCCCAGAACCCATGTTTAAAAACAAAACAAAGTAAAATAAAAATCTAATAACAAAACTAGTCATGGTGACGAGTGCTTGAAACCCCAGTGCTGAGGTGGCAGAAACAGGTGGGTCGCTGGGGTTCACTGGCCAGCCAGCCAAACCTACTTGTTGAACTCCAGACCAGCGACAGACACTTCTCCCTCAAAAATAGTGGCTAGTGTCTGGAGGAGAACACCAGAGATTGTCCCCTGGCCTCCACGTGTGTGTGCACACATGTGAGGAGCACGCCCAAACACATGTTCTCACACACCCACCTCAAAGATGGTGACAGCAGAGCCAGAGTGAGCTCTGAATGGCTACACAGGTCAAACTCCCAGGAAGCTGGTTTGGAGAACCGTTAGTGTTTGCTTAGACAGCCATTGTCCTTACTGATTCCTGGAGATGGGTGTTCTCTATCGGAAGCAAACCTATCTGATTGACCAGTAAGTCCCAGGGCAGTGGCAAGGTGCCAGGGGTCGTCAGTAAATAGCTGTTGGATGGACAAATGAAAACTCCACCACGCTCTTCATCTATTTGATTTCTGTTTTGAACAATTTAAACTTTAAAGATTTATCTAGTGTGTGTGAGGGTGGGGGATAGCGCACACAGGTGCCACGGTGCTTGTGTGGAGGTCAGGGGCAGCTTGGGAAAGTCAGTCTCTCCTACTACGTGGGTCTTGGGAATCCAACTCAGTCATCAGGCTTGGCCGCGGGCACCTTTACCTGCTGAGCCGTCTCACCCCTAGACTCTCAATTTTAAAGCACAGCTCTTTGGCAACCGCCTTGACAGAAAAGAAGAACTATCTACTAAATGTCCCTGCTCATTCTAAGATGCCTTCCGGTTTACAAAATTCATCTTAGAACTGACAGGGCATGGAGGTACCTTTTAGCATCCTACATGATGGCTGTGCTTACGCTCCATGGGAAATGAGACATTTCTCTCGGTTCTACTAAGTGTTCCTGGACCAACTTTCTATCTTACTTTCTCTGGCATCTGCTCTTGGCTGAATGAACGCTGGGCATGAATTGTCTGCAGCCGCAGCTCATGATTGAAGGGACAATGAAGTGGTCTCGTAGGCGGCAAGATAGTTGGCCAGTTTGTTCATCTTCCACTAGACTACTTGGTTTCCCATGGGAGAAGGACTCTCCAGGCCCCTTTATGTCATTTATGTGGTATGTCACCTTAAAACATCTCCCTGGGGAATGGGCGTGGGCTTGGCACCAGATTCTTGCTTGTTAGGGCTGGCGATTTCTATCTTTTGTGCCTCAGTTTGCCTGGTTACTCAGGGAGGAAAGCCAGTGACCCCAAAGAGACACACAGAGAGATACACAGAGGAAAGCCAGTGACCCCAAAGAGACACACAGTTGCTGAGGGACATTAACTCAGAACCACTCCCAAGGTCTGTCTCTAGGGTGGTGGACTGTCTCTCAAGCCTCGAAACCCACACCTTAAGTTTTCAGAACCAGGCAAGGCAAGGATGTAGATCGCCCTCTACCCCAACTTAGAGCTCCTGAGGCAGCGTGCCCTCGCACCCTCCAGGAAAGTCAGAATCCAGAGCCCGCCCTTCCCCCCCACATCTCCTCAGCCCCTCCTCCTGCGGCTTCCCCACGCGGCCCCCTCCCCCCCATTACAGCATCGCTCTGGGCGCCAAGACGGATTCCAGCCAGGGACTGCTGCAGTCAGCTCTCCGCACTTCTGCAGCCTGTGTCTTGGTTCTGCAGCTTCGCGCTGTGCTTCGGACAGTCCCCTTTCCCTCCTCTACCCCACCCCCCCGCTATGGCACAGCCCCTGGCTCGGGGCCCAGAGGTGGGCGGGCACAGTGGGTACGGGTGGGGCCCCCAGCTAAGACGGCAGGTATAGCGGGGTTCTCCCGGCACACTGGGGATTGCCTCCACTGGCGGACTGTGGGTGAGGGACGCCTGTCAGTGACTCGGAGGCCGGGCACAGCGCCCCGCCCTGGCAGGGGTGGGGCAAAAGGGCTGGGGTGCGGTGGGGGGACTCCTAGAGCCCAGGCCAAGAGCCGAAGTCGGGGAGCATACCCGGGAAACTAAGGACAGTAGCCTAAGAGGACGTGCCTGGGAGGGGGAGGCTGTGTGTGACATTCAGGGTGTGACTGCCTCGGTGAGGCTGTGTGTTTCCTTAGCCACCCGCGCTTTGGGCTTGGGTACCCGTGCCTAGGTCTGCTGAGCGCGGTTGTGACACCGAATGTGCTGGTTCCTGGGTCCTCAGTGCACACCGACCCGGGAGACCTCATTGGCACCCCGGAGCTGGGCCTCCCCGGCGCTGTCGCTCAGCGACGCGGGCGCTCCTCCAGGACCGCGGCGGTCGTCCGCCGGCTGCGACCTCGGTCCTCACGGGGACGCTGCGGGGGCGGGAAGCGCAGGCCCCCTCCCTGTCGCGGGCTCCTGGCTCGGCCGCCTTGCGCGGGGGCGGGGGCGGGGGCGGAGCGCGCGGGCGGGATCCCCCCGCCTCCCCGTCCTGGTCCCCGGGAAATCCAGCCTCCGTGGCTTGGCCGCCTCCGGCTCCCGCTCCCGCGGCCGCTCAGCGCTCGCTCGGGGCTCCGCAGCCCGCGCGGCCCCTCAGCTAGGGGCTCCGCAGTGCCGGGTCCCGGAGCCCGCACTCGCGCCCGCAGTCGTAGCGTCCCCGGCCCGGGCCGCCGGCACCATGTAACCCCGGCCGGAGCCCGACCCGGCCAGGTAAGCAGCTGGGAGGGGTGGGAACCGGGCCGCGCTTGCCGCGCCCTCTGCAGCGCCCCCCAGGCTCGGCCGGGCTGCAACCCCGGCGCCGCCCACGCCCGGGGCTCTGGCGGCCTGGGCTCGGGCCCCGCGGTGCGGGGGAGGGGCTGGGCCTCAGCGACCGCCCCCGACCTCACCCTGGGCCTGGAGGCCGGCTTGCCTGACCCCAGGGACGGGTTGGGGACCACGCGCTCCGCAGACGTGCTGTCCCGGCCGGGGCCGCGGGAGGCCAGCCAGTGCCCGCCCAGCCCTTGCCCGGCTGGAATGGAAGCTTGGATCTGGGAGGGAGATTGGCTGTGGGGGGAAGTCGTGGTGTTGGGGAGATCCAGAGAGAAGTTTCCTCTGCAGGTGTGTGAGCGAGCGTGCGTGTGTCTGTGATGAGGGTGTCGCCGTGTGGCTCTGTGGGTGAGTGTAATGCAGTGAGCGTGCAGGGTGTTACCGTCCATGAATCTGTCGACATATGTGTGGATGAGTGTGTGCTGTCACAGTGTGGCTGTGGATGTAGGTGTCTGAGTGTGTATGAATGGACGTGCATGTGCGACTACCTCTGTGAATGGGTCTGGGTATGTTGTACTGTGTGACTGTGGGAATATATCCAAGCAGGGTTCACCCACACCTGGGCTTTGCCTCGCCCCCATTCCTGGTGGGACTAGCATGGGAAAAGCATACTTTTCCGAGGTCAGATCGCCCCCTTCCTCCAGGGTCTCCTTAGACATAGACCAGAGCTCCTGGGGCACCTTTTGCGATGCCGCTGGTGTCTTTTCCGCATGCTGGGTCCCTGCTGGTGGTGAGCTTAAGGCTGTGGTACTGGTGTGTGGGAATGGTTTTTTTTTGGGGGGGGGGTTGCTAGAAGCTGGTGTCATTTCAGTAAAGACCCCTTAGAGTCAGACACTGAGGAAGCCAGGAGGAAGATCTACCTTGTTAACACTGGAGCAGTTGGCTTTCTCCTAGAGTTCCAAGCCCCAAATTTCCGAGTTCTGGGTCATTGGCTTAGCTCACGGTTCCAGGTGGGTCTGTACTTACCTTCTCGAAGTAGTAATACGAGTATCAGTCTAGGACTTTTGAAAATGCTCTTCTTTCATCTCTTGTTTCTCCAGCTGCCCTGGAAGCAGGTTGGGCTGTCAGGTTAGCCATATGAAACTGACAGTATTCAGCTGTTTTTTTTTTTTTCCCTGCAAAAACAACCATTCCACATGGTTCAAACTAATATGATGCCAGTTTACAGAAGAGAATGTTGAGGTTTGGGGGGTGGGTTGCATTTCTTGCAATCACACATTGCTAAGCAGCGGTAGAGAAAAAATCCTCACCGAGGTCTTCCATTGACCCGAGGAACCCAGCTAGGCCCAGGTTTAGAGACTGGTACTTTCTAGTGTGTTTTCTCGGACACTGGATCACTGCCCTCCACTTCTGTACACTATCCTCTGAGTGCGGGGTCTACTCCTGTACCCAGCTGTCAGTGCCTAAAAGAGAGAGATGCGGGAGAAGCGAGGAGGGAGGGGAGGGAGAGCTTCGTGAGTTGGCAGTGAATCAGGGTCTAAAAAGAGAGCTGGGAGGGCTAGGGTGGCAGGTGTTTCTAAAAGGAACGTGAACATAGGATGAACAGCCTCTGATGCAGCCCCCACAACCCCCCACTGCCCCACTGATCTGGCAGGCAGTGCCCACTGCATTTTGTGCCAGGGGGCTCACATCCAAGGAATGAGCTTGCATGAAACTGTAGAATGATAGCCAGAGGAAGAGCCTTGCAGTTGAGTTGGTCCAATCTCTTAATTACAAATTGGGGAATCTGAAAGAGAGGAGACCTATTCAAGGTCACACAATGAACCTGTGGATTCCTAGGCTAGCGTTCCCCCAGGTAATTTCCTAACCTTCACTTTCTCCCCTGAAACTCCTCACCCCCTTAAGAGCTGAGTGTGGATGTGGGTAGAGGGTGAAGACTCAGTATGTCTAAGGCTGTCAATCTGTCAACCTGGGACTCTTCTCAGAACAGAGGAGCCTACAGGTATTCCTGGGGATGGGGATGCCTGGCAGACCCACCATAGAGGAAGGCCATGGCCTTGTTTTAGTTCCAGCTGGCTAGGGGCTGCCGCTGCTCTAGGCCCAACTTCAGACTTCTTTCTTTCAGTGCCTGCTTCAGCATCTGCCTGGTATGTAGCATCTCTTCCAGCTGATGTTGGCGCTTCAAGGGGCCAGGCTCATTTTTCTTCACCCCACACAGTTTTTGATGCATTTTGCCTCTAGCTGGGCTGATAGTTTTTTTTAAAAAAACCTTACTGGGCTTCTGATGGGTAGAGAAACTTCTGAGTTTTGTCTGATTTAGAAAGGACACGCAGCTACCTGAACCCTTTCTGACTGAGGCTTCCAGGAGTGTGGAAGTGGTAAGCAGAATTGCCCTCATTGTCATTGGTGAGGGGCTTTCTGTTTGAGGTGTCTGAAATGAAGGGGAGAGAAGGCTGTAATCACGAAGCTTTTCTTAAGACAAGCTTCCAAAGACTTTCCCAGTGTCTTCCCATCCCGGTGGTCAAGAGGCCTTCCCAGATTCTGATTTCCATCTCCCTTGGGGGAGTCCAAGCTTTGCTTCTCTGTGGGGGGTTGGAAGAGCAGCTGTGTACCCTCCACTCTGCAAGCTTTGTGTCTGAATTCCCGCTTTTTCCACCCCCTTCAGTCTGAAGGCTGCTGGCTCAGCGGGGCCTCCTGCCGTCTAGGGAGTCTGGGTTTGAGCTGGGGTGAGGCAGTGGCACCATCGTTATGGTAACAAGCTGCCAGCTCATCGTTGCTAATAACTTGCCAGGCCCCTGGGCTCAGCGCAGCATCCTTTCCCACTAGCGCTTCTTCCCATGTTACAGACAGAAAAAGTGAGGCTTATGCAGGAGGGGCCTGGGAAGAGGAGAGTCTGAGACCGCTGGGTAGCCTTTTCCTTCGGTCCCTATCTGGAGAGCCATGGGCAAAGAGGTGAGGTTGCTTGGGAGCTGAGTTCCAAAGGTGATTGCTCAGGTTTGATTTCTCGGGGTGTTAATGTGTGAATAGACCCGTGCTTGCATAAACTTGAACAGGCTAGCTGACATGTTCCTGTGCATATTAGACGACAGCCCACAGGCAAGCATGTTCCAAGCATCAGTGCACACTAGTGTATGAATACTGCTTCTCCCATCTGCACATAAGGCACCCAAGAAATCTGGGTTTGTGGGGGTGTCCAGGTATGTGGGTGGGGATCTGATCTTTTCCTGATGCAGCTTCAAAGTAACTCGTTAACAAAGGGACTGGATGGTCCCAGGGTTCTTCTTCCTTCCAGTCCAGAGCTCAGAATAGGAGTGGGCTGGGGATGGTAGAGGGGACCCAAGCCCTCAGCTTTAGAAGGCTTCTACCTCTGTGCCCTTTGAGCTCAGATAGCCCCTGCTGCTCCCCCCCCACTCTGTTTTTTTCTCATCCTCTCTTCTTCCTGTGTGTAAATATTAAAGAGCTGAGCCCGCAGGGCTGATGTAGACATGGGGAGAGGATGAAATTAAAAAGGATTCCCTCGCCCCCATCCCAACACCCCCGCCCTGCAGTCCCCCGCTCCAGTTTCTTCCCCTCTCTCTTCCCCTCACTCAGTGGCTCCACATGCCTCTCCTCCCCCCAGTCCAGATGGGAGCTGGCTCCTGCAGAAAGGGGGTTCAGAACAGGGTGTGGGGAGCTACCTCTCAAGGCCTCCTCCCAACACATCTGCCTACAGGGCTGAGAGCCCCCACGTGAGTATTTATTTTGTTTTGGGGTGGTGGTTAAGGAAAGCGCCTTCTGGAGCCAGCTGTGAATGGTGCTGAGTGGCTCAGGCCTGAAAGGAGGTGGGTGGGGTCCTCTCTCTAGGCTTCTTGAGGGAAGCTCCAGGTCTGGATTCCTTTTCTCTCTTGAGACCTTCAGGGGAGGGAGGGTGTTCAGGTGTGTCAGTGCACCGGAACAAGGGTGGGAGAGGGGTTTCAGTGGGTGAAGCTTCTCTTTTGATTTCTGGGTTTCGGAAAACCCAGCCAGAGTGACTGTAGGAGCTGTCCTCAGTGCTGAATGAGACCCTGGGGACGCGCGCCTCTGGAGCTGTCCCGGGTGCTGAAAAAGGTTGGGTCGGCTGATGGAGAGGTGCCTGGGCAGTGCTGAGGGTTCACGAGAAAAATTCTCCCAGGTGACCCATTTTCCAAGGGCAGAGTCCTGAATAGAAATATATATATATATATATATACATATATATGTATATGTATATATATATATGTATATGTATATATATTCATTCTGAGGTCATTTTTAGGAATTTAGAACTCATAGTTTTTAGTGGCATTTGGTAGAAGGACTTTCTTTTCCATATTTGAGTTCACCTTCCTCTTTCCAAAGCTATTGGACTGTTGGTGTGGGACTGGGGAGGGGCAATGCAATTGTGTGGCTGCGAGCTTTCTCTGAGATCATCATAGTACAGCAAGCTTATTGACTCTGCCCAAGCCTTTTTCCTTTTGAGCCCCAGAAGTTCAGACTCAAGACATTCAGAGTTTGAGTCTGGCCAGGTAGACCTCAGGATATAGTCAGGATAATGGATAGGCCACTTGGTGCCAACCTGCTAACCATAACTTTAGACTTGAGAACAGGAACCCTAAAATATTCTGCAAGTCTACTTGTGCGCTGCCCATCCCCAGCCCTAGCTCGAAGCATCATTTGGGAGAGACTTTTGTTGGGGAGGAAGATTTCTCAGCAGAGGATTCAGGGAGTGGGTGGGGTTGTTCAGTGCCATGGAGAAGAGAAGGAGGAGGCTACTGGTGACAGGGCAGCAGGGAAAAGGGAAGATCTGGGGGTGTAAAGAATGTTCAAATGGAAGGACAAGGTCTGGGTTTCAATATTCGTCTTCTCTCAATAGCTTTTCCCCTACTGACCTGCCGTCGGGGTCATGTGCAGTATCTGGGTTCAAGGGAATAGAGCAAGGTGTTATTTCTCCAGGTCCCTCTCCTTGTCATCCCTGGGGGATGAGAGCCAAATGTCAGGACATGCAGATGAGGCTGTGGGGGAACCACAGGCAGGAGGGGTTGATGGCAGCTCACCTCCCATCCCCAAGAGCACAATCAAATATTCAAATGGAATCCTTCTGAGGGGGAGGGGCAGGGAAAGATTTCCAGATGCCTCTGGGCAGACGTTGGGTGTGGCAGGAAGTTCAGGACAAGGGAGAGATTTCCTGAGGTCTTGCTTAGAACCAGTCTCTCCTCTCCCCGACAGGACTTCTGGTTAACTAGGGGCCCCGTCACTCGTCATGTTTTTGATGTAACCCATCAAGATGATTCCTCCTTTTTGAGCTGCTTCAGAGAAGCTGAGTTTTCGTATGCTTGTGGGTGCTGGGAGGTGGTGGGTGTGGGTGTGGGTGCCTGTTTGGGGAGGGGAGGTGTTTGTGCTCCACTCGGCTCCCTTGGTTACATAACGGCTTTGATAAGACTTTACTTTGGAACTGCTGCCGCCGTCTGAAGCAGTCACCCCTCCACCCCCTCGCGGACTGCTTGGTGTCCACCCCCTTCTCCCTGGCCCCTTAGAGAGTCTCTGCTATTCATGATCCAGTGTTCTAACAGTTGCGTCTCTGCCAGGAGGTGTCCGGCAGCTTGCCTTCCTGCCCCTGAGTGGTGGCTCCTGCTGTGAAATACTTGCTTTTGTTTTCTTGAGCCTGGGTCATCTCCCCCTTTACAGTTCTGCGCTAGTTTCCTGGTCAAGGCCCTCCAACTGCCTTGGGAAACTCAACACCGTGGAACTGTCCTGTAGGGAAGAGGAGGGCTGTCCCAGGAGGCTTCAGGACACAAACTAGCTCATTTATTGTTCTTTCCCTGCTTTCAATGTCTTCAATATGTTTGGGAGTGGAGAAATATCTCCAGAAGTGCTAAGAGGGATCATCACCTCGCTTCTACAGTTTAGGGGCTGTATGTGTGGTGGTGGGCTGCCTCTTGGATTGGCAGAGTTAGACCAACTTTGGGTTATCCTCACCCAAGTTGTCTAAGCAGATACTCCTTTTTTCCCCCTAGGCGTAGAACAAGGGAATTTCAGGGCCTTTCTCTAAAATGCCTTTCCCCGAGTGAAGAGGGAATGGGATGTGACCCGGAGTTGGGTATATGTACCTTGTAGCTAACAGGAACAGCTTTGCAAACGGAGAGGTGGGGGGCTTGCAAGTTGCGAGTGTAAGTTTGTGAAGTTACTGGGAAACAGGATGGTGGGTTTCTCTGTGGGTAAGGTAGAAGCCTGCGGAGGATCTGCCTATCCTGTGAGTGGGTCTGTGATGGCGTCGAGACACATTTGTGTATATACGTGTGGGCACTTAATGCCTGAGTGTATGTATGACTTGGTATGCATCCATTTACATATGTGGCTGTGAAGGCAGCTGAACTAGCAGGTGGGTGTGTGATATGCTCACCCAGGGATACAGATGTGTGGCCATGTGTCTGTGAACATGGATGGAAGGCTGTATATATACCTAAATATAAATGTGTGTGTGTGTGTGTGTATACTTAATTATTTAGAAACATGCTGGGTGGTGGTGGTGCACGCCTTTAATCCTAGCACTCAGGAGGCAGAGAGTTCGAGGCCAGCCTGGTCTACAAGAGCTAGTTCCAGGACAGGCTCCAAAGCTACAGAGAAACCCTGTCTCGAAAAACCAAAAAAAAAAAAAAAAAAAAGGAACATATGAATAAATATGCATAAAGTTGATTCACAGAGAAGATAGATATTGAATTTGACTTAACACTGGCTCTGTTCAAAAGTTATTTCCCCCTAGCTTGAACTTGGTTCTCTGTGATGCCTATGGCTCTTCTCCAGAAAGCAGGTCTTTGAAATTTCTTGCCATCTAGTTCCTATCACCATTCATATGAAGGCAGTTCGCAGAGGGAAATCGTGAAGACAGCTGTGAAAGAGGTCTGGTCCTGATGTTGTCCAGATGCTGTGATGTTTAGCGTGTATGCGGGGAAGTGTGAGAGGAGAAACATCAACACTACTCCAGAGGTTTCATGAATTAGGAACAAGCTGGGTGTGACAGAGGAAGAGGGCAGGGGATACTTAGGAGGCCCAGTATATGTGTGTATATGTGTATACATTCAGGTGCCCATATGGGTCCTGTGGCAATGTATGTGTTACTTATCTATGGTACTATATGCACATTTAACGTAAGTGTGACTTCTAATATGCGTATGACAACAGATCTGTAGGAGTACACAGACAGACATGCCCATAAATATTAGCATACACACATATGTGAGCCGTGTGTACGAAACATCCCAGTATACGGTAACAGTGTCCTGATGGCAACTTGCAGCCATAAGCCTCTGTATCTCACTGGTGGTTTTTTTGTTTGGTTGTGTTTGTTTTGTTTTGAGAGAGAGAGTCTCACTCTGTAGTTCAGGATGACACAGAACTCGGTATATAGCCCACGATGGCCGCAGAGCCGTGGCAGTCTTCCTGTCTCAGTCTCCCGAGTGTCAGGATTTCAGGTGTGAGCCACTGTTCCCAGCTCCTTCAAGGCTGGCGTTAGCTCCTCCAAGGCTGGCGTTAGCTCCTTCAAGGCTGGCGTTAGCTCCTTCAAGGCTGGCGTTAGCTCCTCCAAGGCTGGCGTTAGCTCCTCCGCAGCCCTTGTTTCGTCACATGTGCCTCACTCAGGGCGCGCATTCGCTCAGCCAGTGTCTGCTTTACGCCGACAATTTTCCACAGGCTGTACTTGACACTCAAGAAGATCCTCAGCTTTAAGTGACTTACAATCTGAGGAGGAGGAGTGGAGGCCCGTGAGCACAATGGGCACCGCGAGCACGAGCAGGAGGTTAGGTCAGCTCTGGAGTGGGAGGGAAGAGTTTGGCAAGGACCCAAAGAAGCTACAGCTTAAAGGGGGCGAAAGCATTTGGCAGGTGAGCAGCTGAGGGAAAAGTCATTACAGAGCAAGAAGCTGGCCGGCGAGATGGCTCAGTGGGTAGAGGCACTTGCCACCATGCCTGTTGAGTCCAGTCTCCAGGACCTACATGGTGGAAGGAAAGAACTGCCTCCCTTAGGTCCTCTGCCCTCCACATGCGCACACAAGCAAATAAATAAGCACATAAGAAATAAGCATAAAAAATATCAAAAAGAAATGCTCTAACTGGTCTCCTACCTCTACCCTTGCTCCATGGATTCAGGAGCTGGAATAAGGTAAGGCCATACTTTCTTTGCTCCCTCCTTCCCTCTCTCTCTCTCTCCCTCCCTCCCTCCCTCCCTCCCTCCCTCCCTCCCTCCCTCCTTCCCTTCCCCCTCCCTCCCTCTCTCCTTCCCCCCTCCCTCCTTCCCTCCCTCCCCCTCTCTCTTCCTTCCTGCTTCTCCCACTCTGTTTTGAGACAGGTCTCAATCAAGCTGGCCTCAGACTTGCTAAGTAGCAGAGGATGACCTTGAACTTGCGGTCCTCCGGGCCGGCCTCTACCTCCTGAATGCTGGGATTACAGGGACTCAGCACCATGATAGATTTTCTGTAGTGCTGGGGGTTCAGTGCAGGGCTTTGTGCATGGGAGGCAAGCACTCCACCAGCTGAGTGGCTTCTCCAGCCATGGCCCTGCTTTCCCTCTCACTGGGAGTGACATCCGGAGTGCCTAGTGGTCAGGACCCGAGTGTTGTGTGTGTCAGATCATCGCCCATCGCCTCCCTGGTCCCAAAGGGCTTCCTTTGCATCCCACAAAGAAGCTGGAAAATCCCACCTTGAGGCTTGATGCTCTCCTTCCTGTCAGCCTGAGATGCTCTTTTTAGACATTCATGCCACTTCCTCCCTCACTGTCTTCAGATCTTGGCTCAGAAGTGTCTTCTCTGCGAGGCCTCCCTCCCCAGCAGTCTAACTTAAATAGCCCTTACCACTCTACCCCCTCACCCCAGTTCATCTGTATTTTAAATTTTCACTCCCCACCGCCAGCTACCTCCCATGTTGGCTTCCGATCTCACTCTCTTCACCAGACCATAACTTTCCTGCGGATGGGAGCGTCATCTGCGTGGCTCACTGTGTTATTGACTGTGTGGGTAAGAGTCTCTGGTTCCGAGGTGGGCAAAATCACAGTTTATTTGTGACGAATTTTAAAGGGATCACATTAGATGCCCATAGGATGCCCATAGATCAAGGTGTGTGGCAGGGGGACCAGTTGGGATGCTGTTGTGATAGCCTTGGTGAGACATTAGAATGAGAGCGGACTGATGTAGAGCACTAACCATGGAGGAGGAGGAGGAAAAGAGACACAGTATACACACGTATGTACATACTCACATACACATCCATGTGCATGCATGTATTTTAGTCAGTCATACTTGCTCCCTTTGGGGAAGACTAAGGAGGGAAGTAGACGTGTGTCTGTGTGTGTGTGTGTGTGTGTTATGTGCTGTGTGTATGTCATGACTAATAATACTCCATGAGAAGCTGGACACCCTCCAGTTAACCCTGGCTGCCATTCTCCCTTCCTTTTGGATCTTGGCACTACCAACCCACACACGCCTACTTCTGCCAGCCAGGCTGCAGAGGGCTGCTAAGCGGGGTCTCTGTGGTCCCACTGCACCGGTGACGCAAAGCTCCTGCCTTAGGGAACAGGCTAGATTGTAAGTGGGACCCTGAACAACAGGAAGGACTTTAGCAAATCAGAGCCACAGACACAGCTTTGGAGCTAGAGAGAGAAGGGTGGTAGGAGCTGCAGGTCAGAGAGCTTAGGCAGATCTCAGACTTCCTGCAGTCAGATATGATATTCTCCCTGTCCAGTCCATCCCCCTCTCCTGGTAGAGTAGGTACCTTAACCAAAGATGCTTGGGAGCTGTTGGCCCCTGGGGCTGTGGTGTGAAGTCAGGCCCAGTTCTATAGGATGGTCTGGGGCTTGGCAGTATGGGAGGAATTTCTTGGTGTCTTGACAGATCAGTCCCCTTCTCACAAGAGAGCCAGGGACTTTGCGCTTGTAATGTAGAATGGGGATCTAAGGTCAGACCTCAGGCAGGACCAATGGGCTGCTGCAAGATGGGACCAAGGCACAGTCTGTGATCCATGCTGATGAGAACTAGAGAAAGAAAGGGGGGTGCTGGGTCACCCTCCCCCTGACCTCTGGGGAAAGGGAGCATTCAAGGCTAAAGATCTTTTTTGAGTGTACCTCCCCCAAACCTCTACATCTAGGGTGGAGTTGCTTTGGAATAGACATACTGGGACCAGAACCCATTCTAGGTTGTGGGGTGGAGGGGACGTCTCTATTGCTCCCTTCCGTTTTTGGGGTTAGGGGCCCGGTTGCTGCAGCCTCTCCCTTCCCACCTGGGCTGTGAGCTTGGGGGTTGGGCCGAAACAGCCGCCAGAGCCGCCCACCTGCCCGCGGTGTCATGGCAACGACTCTGCCCACGTGGACGAAGAGGAAAGGGAGGAGAAGAGAGGAGAGGAGTCGCGACCGACAACGTGAAGATGGGAGGGGGCTTCTCAGGGTCTCTTAGGCTAGGATCGCCACTCCTCAGCTTGGACCAACCCTAACTCTCTTTTCCCTAGAGACCCCAGGGGAGGGTGTGGCTGTGTTTCAGTCCTGGCTACAGAATGTGCTGTCCTTGAGTGGCCTGAGTAATGATGACCTTGGCCTCTTCTGTGTGGACCTTGGCTGGGGTTCTGGGGGACATGGAGTTTTTGCACATGCACGCTTCTCCATGTCACCCCATCCAAGTCGGGGGGTGGTGCCTGGGGCTGAGGGGATGAGAGCCCGACCTACTTCTCCATTTTTCTCACTATTTTTCAAAAGGAAAATGACCCACTTTTCAACCAATCGGACTGGGGCCTGTTCCCAGGCTGATTCCCGGAGCCCCCCTGCCCAGGCTTCTGCCCCATTCCTCAGCCTCTTTGCCACGTGCTGTACCCGCTTCTAGGGAAAGCAGGTGCACCTATGTGGAGGGGTTCTTCATTGCCATCTGCACTAGGCTTAGGGAAGATCTTGTTCCGATTGAGGGTAGAGGGTGGGCCAAAGCTGGTCTGAGAGGAATCAGCCACTCTGGGCAGACGCTCTTGACTGCCACAGCCCTTGGCATTCTGAGTGTTCCTGCTCCTCGCCCCTGACAGTGCCAGGATGCACCTCCCATTCCACAGAGTGGCAGGAAGGATTCCGCAGATGGCGGCGGGGCTGTGCCCTCACCCAGTTTGTTTTTAGTGGTTGGTGGTAGCCTGGCTCCCTTAGCTGCTCATTTCCAAACGGGAAGGGAAAGTCTTTTTTGACTGTCTACTCGTGTGCCTGCTGCACTTCTTCCAAGAGGCCCCTCAAGAAGGGTTCTGCCTGGGCCTTGCTTCTAAGCCCCTCCCCCTCTAGGATATTGGTCTGGGCCTCAGAGCCCCCTCCCTCCCTCAACTATATTGGCCTGGGCTGGCTTGGGGGGTGATTAGGGATTTAATTATTTAGTTTCTCCAGCTCAGTAGATTAATTCCATCCATCACAGGCAGGCCGAGCCTTCTCTCCCTCTTTGGACTGCTTGGCCAACCCCAGAGGAAGGGAAGATCATTGCTCACCTGGGCCTAGTACTGGATCTGGGAACAATGGATAAAGTTCTTGTTGGGGGAGGATTTGATGTATGGCATTGATCAGATGTGGGTGCCTATGAGATATGAACACATCGAGCTGTCCTAGGGAGATAAGCGTGTGGACATATGTGTCATGCTTGCATCTCTGCAGCTTGAAGGCACCCAGCCATCCATGTCTTTTGGGGGATAATGCAGCTGTGGGTGAACCCCTGTGGGAACAGTGTCTTTAGACACTAAGTGTCCAGGATTCTGTGTGAGCACAAGCGCTGTGTAAGTGGCATGTGGATGACTCCAGGCTGTGGCCCTTAACGTCTCGATGACCATGAGGTTAAAGGTGAGTGGACAGTTTGAGGTACCTGTGTGATCGTGTCTGAGGGAGAAATGAAAGGGGTGGAGCTTTCCTAGGTGAAAGCTGAGCCAGACCTACAAAGAGGGGTCTATCTGCTGACGCCATTAGAGGACTTGACTCAGAAAGATATTTTCGATACGTACCTTTTCAGTTTGCATTCGGTCTCCTAGAGGTTGAGAGGGCCGGCCCTATAGTCTACCGTTGTGTCACTTCAAGTAGTTTTCTTTGCACCCTAAGCCTCAGTTTCCTCATCTGTAAGATGGGAGAGGTGATGGTGTCTACCATGGGCGGCTGTGATGGGTGTGAGATGGGAGAGGTGATGGTGTCTACCATGGGCGGCTGTGATGAGTGTGAGATGGGAGAGGTGATGGTGTCTACCATGGGCGGCTGTGATGAGTGTGAGATGGGAAGAGGTGATGATGTCTACCATGGGCGGCTGCAATGACCGTGTGAGATGATGCTTTTCTTCTATACTATTTACCACACCATTCAGAGAGTTGAACTGAACAGGAGCGGTGGCGCACTCCTGTATTCCCAGTACCTGGGATGCTGAGGCAGAGGAATCATAAACTCATGAGTTTGAGCCCCGCCTGGGCTATACATTGAGTTTCAGGCCACCCTAAGCTATATATAGTTAGATGTCTCAGAAAACAAATCTGGAGGCTGCAGAGATGGCCCCATGGTTAAGAGCACTTGCTGCTCCTGTAGAAGACTGGGATTGGATGCCCAATACACACACCAGATGGCTCATAACTGCTTGTGGCTCCACTGTCCTCTTTTGTCCTCTGTGAGCATTGCACATAAGTGGTGCACATGCTGACAGTTTTACACGCATACATAGGTAAAGATATGAATGAATGAATGAATGAATGAGTAGTTTTTAAAGTAGCTGGGCACAGAGGTGCACAGCTTTGGAGAAGCAGAGGTAGGCAGATTGTTGGAATGTGTGTGTGGTGGTGCTGGGGATCGAACCTGAGCCGTGTGGATCCTAGATGAGTGTTTTACCACTGCCCTACTACCCAGTCTCGCTTGTGATTTTTGATTTTTTTGAGTTCAGCCTGGTCTACCTAAGTTCCAGACTAACCAGGGATACATAGTGAAACTCTTGTCTTTTAAAGTTAAAAACAACAGAAAAACCTGGGTGTGATGGCAAACACCTTTAATCCCAACACTCAGGAGGCACAGGCGCGTCTATCTCTGTGAGTTCAAGGCCAGCCAGGTCTACACAGAGAATTTCAGGACAGCCAAAGATACATAGAGGGAACCTGTCCTAAAAAAATAATTTGGGATGTAGCTCAGTTTGCTCAGTACTTACCTGGCATGCATGACCCTGGGTTCCATTTCCACCACCACGCAAAATACACCTGTAATCCCAGCAGTCAGGAGGCAGAGGCAGGAGAATTACAAGTGTTAAAGTCAGCCAGAGCTTGGCATGGTGGCGCATACCTGTAACCCCAGAACTTGAGACTGAGGCAGGTGGATCTCTTTGAGTTCAAGACCAGCTCAGTCTGGTCTACAGAGTGAGTTCCAGACTAAGCAGAGCTACGAAATGAGACAAAAAGAAAAACAAAAAGAAGATTGTTACCACTGCTGTTACTGTGGTGATGATGACTAATAATCATAAAACCATTCTCCGCTACAAAGCAAGCTCAAGGCCAGCTTGGGCCACAAACCATAGACTTCTGTGTTGATAGGCACCTGAGATTTTTTGCTCAGTGCCAGACTCTGCCTGCAAGCCTCCCTGGGTGGGACGCAAACTCTGCCTGCTATGGCAATCTGGCCCGGTTGCAGGGTCATTTCTCCCGTCTCCCAGTGCACCAGCTGTTGCTTGCTGCTTCTTGATGACTCGGTCACTGAAGCTTAACTCATTGAGAATCTACTGTATGCTTTGCTTGGCCATGTAGAAACAGATCTCTGCTCCTAGCCTCTACGGAATTCCAAGCTTGCACCCCACATTCATCCTGCTGTGCAGAATAAGGGGTAGAGGGACAGAAGAGGAGGTGGTGACGGCTGTCTTGGGAGTGATCGCTCTTAGTAAATACTTCGTATACTGGGTAACTGATGGAGTGTGCTTGCCTTGCCTGTACGGAGCCCTGAGCTGGAGCCTCAGCACTGCACAAACTGGGTGTAATGACTCAGACCCAGAATCCCAGTTCTTGGACGGTAGAGCAGGATGGTCAGGTATTCATAGTCATCCTCAGTTACATAGTGAGTCTGAGGCTAGCCTGGGCTACTCATGAGCCTGTCTCAAAACCAACAGCAGCAAAATATACACATCAGCGATGCAATGGACAGGACAGGTAAAGGGCTGTTACTGTTCTGCTTCTTGACCTGTGTGTACACTTGCCTGCTGTGCCTCTCGCCTCTCGGTTTCCCATTCTGTCCTCAGATCCTCTAAGTCCAGGGGCTCAGAGGAGAATTGGGCTTAGGCACTCCTGCAGCTGGGATGGGGTCCACAGACCTCAGGCAGAGCTGAGGGGTAGGCGAGTCCACCCAGAAGTCAGCCAACAAAAGGACATTCAGAAGGTCCAGCCTTGTGCTTGATTTTCTATGACACTGACCTGGAAGGAGAAGATGGCCTTTGTGTTAGACATCCCTGTGCCAGTTATATAGAGGGCTTTGGGGAACGGTATGCTAACCCCAAGCTGTAGATTCCATGGCAGGGACACATGACTGGCTGGCTAGGTTGAAAGTAGGAACGGCCATGGACTTGGCTTGGAATAGAATCACATATCCATAGGACCCCTGTTGGGACCTGGCTCCTGCCTCTCATTCTCTGGTGGCCGTGGCTAACTCAAGTCTGGCAACACCTCAGAGGCCAGTGTAAGTCACACACGAATGAAAGAGGGTGCTACTGTGTTCATGTTAGGATAGATGTGAGAACGGAGGCCGGTGTGCCTTGTCTTGGATTGGACAACTAGTTACTTGTTGTACAACATAAGGGGGCAGATGCCATTGTCTCCTTTTTACAGATGAGAACATTGAGACCCAGGAGAGAAAACAGGCTGTTTATGGTTCAGCGAAGGTAGAATAGATGCAGGTAGGTAGTTGTTATTGTCTTCCCAGTTCCCAGTTTGAGGTTACTGAGCTTGTTCTTCTCAATCTCTGGAGTGGGAAGAGAAGCTGCCATTTCTGGGTACAGAGGATTCTGGAGGTCTGTGAGCCAGAGGGCTCCAGTTTGGGACACCGGGGCTGCTCTGCTGTGTTCTGCTTGCTCGAGATACGGGAGGTCTTCAAAAGCTTCCTAGGCAAGAAAATTCCTGGATACGCAACATGAAAGAGTTTCCACGGGGCCCATTTCTGATCCACCAGGCATGGCTGCAGTCTCTGTTCAAGACGGCCTGAGAAATCCTCTCTGAGAGGCCCCGCGTTTACTTCTCATGCATTTAAATGACTTTCCCTTCATCTCTAGCCAGCCCTTGGCACTGTCCTGAGTATCTTACCTACATTACTTTAATCCTGGGACATCGCAGACCTGAGGGAGAGACTTGCTTTTGCCCCATTTGAAGACAGAGGGACTTTTGAGAGGAAGGCCACTCCTTAAGGCCCATGATTACTTAATTGGTGGACCTGGGCTATGAACCTGGATGGTTTAGCTCAAAACTTAGAAAAGACACTCTGTCACCGGCCACTCCTGGACAGAGCCTCAGAGGAGTTCTGATCCTGGGATCACTCCTCTCAGCAGGAGGAGACTCCCAAACTAGAGACTCCTGGAGGAGTGGGGGTGGGGTGGGGTGGGGGGGACGTGACTGAGTGGATGGACAGGAAGTAGTTGGCTATGAGGGGTAAGGCTGGTCAGTGTGGTTGTATCTCAGAGGCTTTTGGAAGTCCTGGAGAAGGAAGAGGAAACTAACACTTCATTTGCGGGATTTCTTGGCTCCATGGCCCCAGATGGTGAGGGAGCTGGGATCCAGTAAGTCTGAGTGACAAGACCTACTCAGGACTGGTAGGGGACCCTGAACCTCCTCACCGACTTGTCTGTCTCCGTAGCATTGCAAAGGCCACCCTTTTTCTTCTTTCTCCCCCACCACTCCCTTCCCTGTGCAGAAGAGCACAGCTGGCTGCTACAGGCAAACGGGAAGAGCAGAGAGGTGTTTAGGGACAGGATTTTGAAGACTGATCTTCCTGAGTTCTCCAAAGTCTCTGGAGGGAAAGGTGTGGAGGTCCTTTTTGCAGACTTCTGTGCACAGGATAGTGGGCAAAGGCAGCAGGGAAACCATTCGTTCCTGTCTGCTAATACCAGGCATTCTAGATCACAGACTATTGCAGCAACGAGAGAGGCCTAGTCACGGCCCCTCTGGAGGGGATGCTCTACCACCGGAAGACATACCGTAAAAATGTAATGGATGAAGAAAGTCATTTCAAACACCCGTAAATGCTATGGGGCAGCAGGACAGGTTGGAGTAGAACGAACCCGGGAGGATAAGGCTCGGCTTCAGTTAGAGTGAGTGGTCAGGGAAGGCCCGTCTGAACTGAGCCCCGGAATATGAGACAGAGGAAGCAGTGGGAATATCTGGGGCAGAGTGTTCCGGCAGCAAGAACATCAAGTGCAGAGCCCCCTGAGGTGGGATTTTCAAAGAGATTATAGGTGGTATGGCTTAGTCACAGGCTTGCATGGGCCCTGTCTGATGGGTCAGGAAGATGCATTTAGACTCGCCCTGCTGAAATGCCTTGAGTGTTGTGAAAGAGTAAGCCCATTTTCTGCAGCCTTCTTGCCCCGAGCTCCCAAGGAAGAGTTGATTAAATAAACAGATGAAGGGAAGGGAGTAAGTCTGTAAGCGTCCCTCCTTCCAGTCTGGGAATCCTCCTCCATCCCCTGTGGCAGGGAAGGTAGGAGAGGCATTTTCCTTGGAGTCTTGAGGACTGGAGTTGGGCCATGGGGCTGGATTAAGGGAAGCCAGGGACCAGGGTGCCCACCTAGCAGCAGAGTTGTTGACAAAGTCATCAGAGCCCAACTAAAGTCAGATTGGTCAACGGGGCTCAGATGAAAGTGGATGCAAGAGAAGGTGAGGGGGTGGGAGGAGTTCATGGGCAATGAGAAATAGTTGTGGAATTTGAGTGGTGGAGCAGGGGTTCTGTGTGGTTCAGTGGCACCTCCATTCCCAGCAGGCATGCAGCCCCAGCCATCTGAGCTGCTGTCAGGTCCAGGGGTGGTG
This sequence comes from Arvicola amphibius, assembly GCF_903992535.2. NCBI lineage: Eukaryota > Metazoa > Chordata > Mammalia > Rodentia > Cricetidae > Arvicola > Arvicola amphibius. The sequence continues at coordinate 25,129,755 of NC_052052.2, read as the reverse complement.
GAGGGCTAAACAGGGAAATGGGTACAGTTAACACAGAGAAAGGGAATAGTTAAACAAAAGCTGAAGGTAGAGCTCTCAACAGGGCACATATTCAGTCACAGGCACGGAAGAACCCAGGCTCCCAGCAACAAAACGAACCCTAGGCCTCACCTGCTGGGAAATCTGTTATATTGAAGCCTGCAGGGAGATGACCTCATGGGCCTCCTTGGCAATGGATAACGCTGGGCCCTTCGTTAAAGAGCTCCAACATCCTTTTGCTGCTATCTGGACCATTCTGTCCAGCTGTAGTTCCCCCAGCAGCTTCCCAAGGAAGCAATGAATCAGCTAATACTTAATTTGTGAGATCTTCATCTTCACCTAAGGCATCCTTTGTGTCGGTCTCCAAGACACTGGATTTTCTTGTGCACATCTGGATCTCTGGTCCCCAGATACGGACCATCAAGAACCACTCCTCTCTTCCCCCAGCAGAGTACCATTGGCCTTAGGTGGTTGTCTCCGAGACAACCTGCTAAATGACCTGCTCAAGGTCATGCCGTAAACCGGTGAAGCAAGGAAGAAAAATAAAACTGCACTTGGCGATAACCGCTAGTCCGGAACATTTACTGTGCTAGCCCAGGTGCTAAGGAGTTGATGCGATTTACTATTAACCACGTCATTAGCACATTCATGATGACTCTGAGGTGCCCATTTTATACATGAGAAAATGGTGTAAAAGCCATCCATCCCTGGTCCCTGTACACATAGCTAGTGTGTAAAAAGAAAGGGATTTGAACCTAGAGAGTGAGATGCACCAATGATGGTTTTGATCTTGGGGTGGGAGTGGTGTCGGCTCTGGGAGTCACCAAGGTCTCGAGCAGGCAGGGCCCTGGGGCAAAGGAGGAAGTACCCTGACTTCTTCAGCATTTCCATTCTTTTTCTGGAAGGTAATTGCTTAGGGCAGTGACAGCCTCCTGGCGAATTACACAGCTGGCTTCCCAGTGAGATTTGTAACAACAACCTCGCCAGCCTGGCAGCCCCCAGCAAGTTCCGGTTTAAGAAACTAATTGCTGGATTGTGGAGTCGGTGCTAAATTGGGTAATTTCTTGGTGACGGCATCTGTGCCACTTCTTCCATTCCCAGATAGATTTGAGGTCTGTCACAGAAAGAAGAACCTGTCGCACACAGCACCTGCCCAGGCTCCCTCTTTTTCCACTTCCTAGCCAGTCGTAGGTAATTGTGGAAGCGGCTGCCTCCGTGACCCACAGGTTCACGTGGCCCACAGGGCAGCTGTCGGGGTCATGGGATGGGAAAGGTGGCTTGTTGTGGTAAAATGGAGAAAGCAGGGCTAGGGATGTGACTCAGTTGGTAGAGGGGTTTGCCTAGCCAAAGCCCTATGGTTTGGTCCCCAGCACCACATAGACCTGAGCTCAGGCCTGCCTCTAATCCCAGGACTCAGAGGTAGAGGCAAGCTGATCACAGATTCAAGATTGATACACTGTGAGTTAGAGACCAGAGAGAGAGAAAGAGAGAGAGAGAGAGAGAGAGAGAGAGAGAGAGAGAGAGAGAGAGAGAGAGAACCAACTTCAGGAAGTTTCCTTTATTCTCTTTATTTGACCTTGGACTTAGTATAAAGTTAGAGTCCCCACATAGGGGGAAATGGTAAATGAGGCTCTCATTAGCTCTGTGGGATGTGTGAAGTCTTTGTTTGGTTGTTTAATACCTGCTACTTTTGAATGACATTTCGTAAGCTCAACTTCTCTGGGCTAATAACAGGCAGTAGCCAAGCCATCAGACTGTGTGGAGTTGGGCAATGTGGGCTTTGCTCTATCAGCTCTCAGCGTGATCTTGGGTAGGGCCAAGCCTCAGTTTCTTTTTCTTTAGATAGAAAGCAGGTGGAGGAATGATAGTCTAGTCTTGGGAGTCAAATACAAGGATGCCTTAAGCGAAAGGATCTTATCTTTTCAGGGCCACATTCACACCGCAAATACCTCCTACACGCCAAGCACTGTGCCTAGGGGCCCAGGGGTAGGGTGGGGGCGGGGATGCACTGAGGGTGGTCAGAATTCCTGTATGGAATTCACATTCTGTCGGGAGGGACAGGCAGTCATGGAATCACACAGATTTAAAATGGTAACTAGATAAGAGCAGGGTACATGATGCCTTGAGAGCAAACAGCAGGGGGATCTGACCTAGTCAGGGAGGCCAGAGAACACTTTCCCTGAAGAAGCAACTACTGGGCTGAGATCTGAAGGGCCCACAGAAGTCAGCGAGGCAGAGGTGGGTGGGGAAGAGCTTTCTGGACACGGAGTAGGCCCCCATGGTGTGAAGGATCATGGGACAGAGAAAAGGCTGGCTTGGCTGAAGCAGAGTGAGCGGGCGAGGGGGAGCATGTGAGGAGAGGATGCTGGGAAAGCAGGAAGGTGTGCAGGCTCAGTTGGCCAAGTTAAGATGCTAACCCAGGGACACTGGTGAAGAGTTGGGAGCCGAGACGTGACACGGTCACATCTGCATCTCCGAGTGATCATTTGGGTTACCAGAACAGGGAGATCAGTTAGGAGCCTCCTGCATATGTCCCAGCAGAAGGTGATGCTTGAGGTGCAGCTGGATTTGGTAGCGCTGCTTTCTGCCACAAATGCAGAAAATCTGGCCAACGGTGGTTTAAAATAGTGTGTTCCTTATCATATATAGGCCTGGAGAAAGGCAATCGCTTGTGTTGGTTCCATGGCTCGATGGTGTCAGGACTAACATCTCTGCGATGATCTAAGCCTTTCTCTCACGCTGAGCTAGATACCCTAGATCTGTCCATCGCTGTCTTATTCCAGCCTAAAGCAGGGGAGGAAGGATGGCACCAGCAAGCCCCACCCCTTGTCACAAAGGCAGACTTTTTCCCAGGAACCTCATATTATTGTGTATAAATCATTAACCACAGTGGAATGGCCTGGCGTCATCACAAGGGAGCCTGGGAAGGGAAAGGAGTTTGGGAATCAGTCTTTGCCACACAGACAACAGTGATTGGTGGGTCTGGAACTAAGTGGGCTCAGCTATTTTTAGGAAACAGAATCCATAGGAAGTGGTGATAGATTGGATGATGAGGCCTCTCCTCTCTTGCTATTCCTTCCCATTCATTGTGTTTAGTAATGAGGTGGGGGCTGGGCGGGGGGGGGGATATGGGATCTGAAGCATACATAGTACACAGGAGGAAGCCAGTTCATAATCCAGTCTTCCCTTTAAAACTGGGTGTGGTGGCCCATGCGTGTAATCCCAGCACTCTAGTGGTGGAGGCAGGAGGACCAGAAAGTCAAGGTCGTTTCAGGCTGTGTAAGGAATTTAGAGCTGACTTGGGCTACAAGAGATGAAATTTTCTTTTTTTCCTTTAGGAAATACAGGAATGGAGTATCCCCTTCCTTCAGTAACTTGTATTTAGCCGTATGATATGTCGTTCGTATGTGAAGGGTCTAGACCCCCAGATAAAGGCTTCTGGTGGGTTTTCTTGAACACCTGTGTAATCTCAACGTTGACTCAAGAGGCTGAGGAAAGAGGGCCTCCATGCTTGGGACACGTAGTGAAATCCTGTCTCAATAAAAAAAGGAAAGGAAAAAGTATGGCCTGGAGAGATGGTTCAGTGGTTAAGAGCCCTAGTGCTCTGGCAGGGGACCCAAATTCAATTCCTGGCACCATGTGGGGTGGCTCACAACCACCGGTAACTCCGGCCCTAGGAGACTGAGCGGCATCTGGCCTCTGACCATCAGTACTCACATGTGCATAGCCCGCACAGACACACAACATACACATAATTGAAAATAACACATCTTTGAAAATGGAAAACAATGGACAAACAAAGGCCTTATATTAGCGATTACACTGTGCAATCTTTGGGGGTTTAAAATTTAATTTTATTATTTACTTAGTGTGTGTGTGTGTGTGTGTGTGTGTGTTCATACGGGCGTGCACAAATGCCATGAGCCACATGTGGAGGTCAGAGGTCAACTGTTGTGTGTATCTCTGTGTGTGTGTGTGTTCATGGGGGCGTGCACAAATGCAATGAGCCACATGTGGAGGTCAGAGGTCAACTGTTAGGAATCTGTTTTCCCCTTTCCTTTTGTGGGCTCTTTGTGGGCCCGACTCAGGTTGTCAGGCTTGGCCACCAGTGCTTGTCTACACACCGAGCCATCTCATTGGCCCCAGTTTTCCAGGGTTTTAAATGGTTTCACGTGCACTGTGTCATTTGATGTTCGCTGAAGTCTGCATGGTGTGCGAGCAGGTGTTCCTAAGTTTAGAAGACCATACCATTTGTCTGATACCATAGACCTGGTCCTGGGGCTGTGTTTTATTCTAGACAGTTCTTTCCTGTTGTAGGGCATGGGTGCGAGGTGTCTGTCTGGAGAGGAGCCATTGTCTGAGACTAGAGCTAAAGGAACATGGATTGGTGAGACTGAGAATCAAGTTTGGGAAGAACTTGATGGCCAGCTGGATGGGGTGGCTCACACCTCTAATCTCAGCACTTAGCGGGCGGTTGCAGCAAGATCGGAGTTCAAGGTCATCCTTGGCTATAGAAGGAGTCGTGGGGCTGGAGAGACGACTCAGTGGTTAAGACCATTTGCTAGGATCTGGATTTGTTTCCTACACCCACACGGTAGCTCACAGTGATCTGCAACTCCAGTTCCAGGGGATTTGGCATCTTCTTCTGACCTTGGCAGGCACCAGGCACACGGGTGATGCACAGACATGCATGATGGCAAAACACTCATACACATAAAATAAACCTTAAAAAAAAAACAAAATTAAAGCAAAACAAAGCAGTTTGATGGCAGCCCAGCAACTTGGTGGCAGCAGGTGTGGGAAGGTCGTAGGAGGGCCATCTGCGAACACCCAGCATCCCGGAGTTCAGTGTGAGGTTCCAGTTTGGTATGAATATAGGCAAGGTAAACGGGATGGTGCGAGGTTCAGCCAAAGTGGCCTTTGTGCTGTGAGTCTTGCGTCTATGTCCTTCTTGGGGCAGCGAAAGGAATATGCCATGGACAAAGGTCCAGGCTAGTAGAAGCTCCACCCCAGGGGGGAACTAGTTCTCAATGACTTTCTCAAGATGGCTTAAACCATCTTGGTCTGAACTCCCCTCTCTTAGCCTAGCAAAAGGATAACGAAGAAGAATTGCCATAGAGTCAGGCTCTTGGTATCAATAAGGTCACTCCCGCGTTCCTCTAGGCAAGATAGCCAATAGCTCCTTTGGTCCAGGCCCTGGAGGTGGGAGCTGCACACGTCTGAACCTTTCCTCTCTAGAAGATTCCACCAATTTCCACAATCTTCTTCATTGTGTCACAGTCCTCAGGGCCAGGAAGTTCTTCCTGATGTCTGAGTGTGTCTCTTTCACTGTTATTAATCATGCCTACAGAGCTAGCTTTTCCTTCTGACATCTCTGTGTCTAATAATGGCTTCATTAGTCCTTCCAGTCAAGGCTGCCACATATTTGAGTCGTTCTCTCTCTCTCTCTCTCTCTCTCTCTCTCTCTCTCTCTCTCTCTCTCTCTCTCTCTCTCTCTCTCTCTCTCCCTCTCCCTCTCCCTCCCCCTCTCCCTGTATCTGCCAAACCCTAACCACCTTCTGGAACTTTCCCAGACCACCCCTCAGAATTAGATATTTGCATTCTTTGTCTACCTCATACCCACTGTTTTCTAGGAATCATCCCACACCCACTTTTCTCTAACCCATATTGTACTTCAAATACATCTTTCTCCAGGAAGCCTTCCTTGACTGTTAGCTTCTGAATCTGGTCTTGCTGTTAATTCAAGCTAGCCTGGCATTTTGTCCTCTCTCTCTGGCACGGCCATTTCCTCATCTACTCAGACGAACACCCACTTAGCATGGCTCAAGTCAGAGATGGCCGGGGCCTATTTTTTGCCTTGCTGGAGACCGTGGAAGTTGGGGGAGATGGAGACTGAAGCAAACAGTTTCAATGGAGCGTATTCGCTTCTTCCTTGGGGGTACCCAGAGTGTCATAAAAGCCCAAATGAGAGGCATAACCCAGAATAAAGAGTACAGAAAGTCTCCATGGGAAGGTGAGGCTTCATATGAGTAAGTGTTAGCCGGGAGGAGAGCTTGTGGGAAGATGAGAGGCGATTCAAAGAGGAAGGAACAGCTTGTGCCAGAATATAGGAACCCAATAATTCTGTCCTTTGAGACTTCAGACCCTTTAAGGACGGGGCCACTCTCAAATGACCTCAGTACACTTCTCATTCAGTCTGTCTTGCAGTAGGCGCTCTACAGATGTCTGTGGAATGCAGCCATCTTTAAGGGCAATGAAAATGCTGTAGCTGAACACCATAGACACCTGCAGTTGGAGGTAGTCCAACCTGTGAGTTCATTTGCATACATTTGCATAATGAAGCCAACTTCATTTCCCTGAGGGTCTGAAGCCTCTGCATCATGGGGTATCCAACCAGTCCTGGTTTGGGGGGTTGGGAAAGAAAATTGTCAGGCCAGAGACCTGTCCTGAGGACTCCAGGAGAAACCTCATTCCTCCTCTAGTGTGACTGCTGCCTTCTTCCTTGTCTGTCAGGAGCCAGTGGTCCTGCACCTGCTGAAGTTAGGATTCTACCTCGTGGTGGGGATCCTGACGTCAAGGATGGGACACCCCGAATGGTGAGTATTAGGAAATTTGGGAGATGGAGATTTATTCCTAGTCTTAAATCCAAATATTTGATTCGAAGTGACTCAACCCATTTATTTTCTTTTCCATCTCCCCATGTTGAGCTCCATTTTCTCATGGTAAGTGTGGATAATGTCTACATGACAGGATTTTCTGTCGGCTTAGAGACAGTGAGATGTGCACAATGCCCTGTGCATCACTAGTGTTAGGGAACTAGGAGGAGCTGAGCTGCGGGCAGGGTCTGGAAGAAGCCAGAGCAGAGTGGGTGAGGGGGTGTGTCGGTGTGGGGAGGAAGGAAGATTGAGTTTTAGGAGGTGCTGCTGTCTGGAGTCTTTGAGGCTGTCCTCTCCTAGCCAGCAGATGGCCCAGGAGCTGGTCTGGGATGGGGGAGGGCTCCGTCTGCCAGATCCTCTGTCCCTGTCCCTCCTGCTGTCACCTCCTCCTGCCCGTAGCTCCTGTCCTGGCAGCTCCTGGAGTCCTGATGGGAGGCAATTCTTGCTGAGAGCTGACCTCTCTTGTCCTGTAGCCTTGGCAAGCCTGGGATGGGGGCCAGAAATATTGGTTCACAACGGCTTCTCTACTGGCTCCTGGCCTCACTCACCCACTGTTCCTGGGCGTAAGAACTCCTGGGTTCCAATCTCAGTCTAGTGGTCACATGTTGTCTGGTCTACCCAGCATTCCTTCTCTGGAGTCTTTCCTGCCTCCACAGTGCCCTCCATGGAGAGGGAGTGTGGCAAAGGGTGATGGTCAAGGGGTGGGCTGTGGGGAGTGTCTGGAAGCCAGCAAAGGTAGAGGAAATCAACTCAGATTTTCCTGCCTATGGCATTCTCAAGGGGTGGGGAGGTGGGGAGGGTCCTGCAGTCAAATGTGAGGAAGTCAATGTGGAGGGGAGAGGTGTTAGGGAGTGGCATGGAGATGCGACTTGAAGTTAGTGTCGTCTTCCATCATGGTGCTTGGGTGCTCTTTCTCCAAGGCCTGACATCAGCAGCAGAGGGTTGTGGGATAGCGTTGGGGCAGAGGGATGGCTGTGGATCAATTTGCCACAGCTTAGCTTGTTAAAAGCCGGTTCACCTAATGACTGGTTTCTTTGACTCTGCTGTATATCTGCTTGGGTCTCCCTTTTGTTTTTGATAATCTAAGGATATTTAAAAGCCCATTTGGCTGAAAGCATTTCCTCTTGTGAATAAGTATTTATCAAATTTGCAGCACTGATGAATGATGGAATTATTTTGCGCCCTGTCTCTTTGTCTGTTATGACTGTTTTAAGGACTTTTCAGTCCCTGTGTGGAAAGATAGTATAATTAATCACAATAAATTGGTATGCACTACCAACAGGGATGCCACGGTGCCTAGTGAAAGATGATTTTAGGTGAAGTGGCCTGTTGTTCAGTCCAAATCCTTTTTCTCCCTATTTTCTCAGGAGGTTCCTGGGGCCTGGCCCCCAACAATATGAAGAGCCTTTGCTGAGGCCATGAGGGGTTACCATGGCGACCGAGGCAGCCATCCCCGCCCAGCCCGCTTTGCTGACCAGCAGCATATGGACGTGGGCCCAGCTGCCAGGGCCCCGTACCTGCTGGGCTCCAGGGAGGCATTCTCCACCGAGCCCCGCTTCTGTGCTCCAAGAGCTGGCCTGGGACACCTTTCTCCAGAAGGGCCCCTGAGCCTGAGTGAGGGCCCATCATCAGTAGGCCCTGAGGGAGGCCCAGGGGGGGTGGGGCCTGGGGGAGGCAGCAGTACCTTCCCCAGGATGTACCCCGGCCAGGGCCCCTTCGACACCTGTGAAGACTGTGTGGGCCACCCACAGGGCAAGGGTGCCACCCGCCTGCCTCCTACACTCCTGGATCAGTTTGAAAAGCAGTTACCAGTTCAACAAGATGGCTTCCACACACTCCCATACCAGCGAGGTCCAGCAGGGCCTGGGCCTGGACCTGGATCTGGCCCTGCCCCTGAGGCTCGCAGCGAGAGTCCTAGCCGCATCAGGCACCTGGTTCACTCTGTGCAGAAGCTTTTTGCCAAGTCCCACTCTCTGGAGGCACCCGGGAAGCGAGACTATAATGGGCCCAAGGCCGAGGGAAGAGGTGGCTCTGGGGGAGACAGCTACCCTGGCCCAGGCTCTGGAGGCCCGCACACCTCACACCACCATCACCACCACCATCACCACCACCACCAGTCCCGGCATGGCAAACGGAGCAAGAGCAAGGACCGCAAGGGGGATGGGCGCCACCAGACCAAGGCCACAGGCTGGTGGAGCTCTGATGACAATTTGGACAGTGACAGTGGCTTTCTTGCGGGTGGGAGGCCCCCTGGAGAGCCTGGGGGTCCCTTCTGCCTGGACGCTCCAGATGGGTCCTACCGGGACTTGAGCTTCAAGGGCCGTTCGGGCGGGTCGGAAGGCCGCTGCCTTGCATGCACTGGCATGTCCATGTCGCTGGATGGACAGTCAGTCAAGCGAAGTGCCTGGCATACCATGATGGTCAACCAGGGCCGGGACGGATACCCAGGGGCCGGGCCAGGCAAGGGGCTCCTGGGTCCAGAGACCAAGGCCAAAGCCAGGACTTATCACTATCTGCAGGTGAGGCTTGGTGGGGTGGGGAGCCACGTTCTGAGTCCTCACCAGTCTGGTCCACTATGGAACAGTGGACATGCCTGGGTGGAGTCCAGCCGTCCCTGTATTTGGAGGTCTTTAAGGTAGGAGGCTCTGCCTCTGTCATACCTTGGGTCCCCTTTGGGGCTTTACTTTATTCATTTGTACAATGAGGAGACTGCTCTAATTTGACCATGAATTCCAAGAGCAGGAAGACGTCTTGACCTTCTGATTAGGACAAGATGCGCTGACCTCTGTCTTCTGCTGTTGAAGGCAGCGTGAGGTTAAGGCAGCGGATGGGGCAGGGTGGCATTACCTAGAGTACTGCCTTGGAGCTTGGCAGCTGGAGAGAAGTTCACCCTGCCCCAAGCCCTTCCCTAGACCTTTTATACTCAAATCCAGTTAGTCCAGTTATTGGAATGTGAAGATCAGATTCCAGAACACGCCTCTCCTGGGGTCTGTCATTCTGTGCTATGGTGTGGTGGGACAGTCCAGGAAATGATGGGGGAGCCGGGAGGCATGCATTTTGGGGGTTTTCCAAGGCTGGTGACACAAAGGAGTGAATCCTGTTGTTATTACAGGCAGGGCAGAGTGATGGCTGTGGAGTTCTCCTGTACAACCTTGTGGTCCCTTTTCCAAGGCTGGGAGCTCTGACCCCTTTTCTGGGGCTTTCATTTTAGCTTCAGCCAAGCCATACTGATTTTGTTATTGTTCCTGTCACTTTTGGAGGAAAAAATCGGTACAAGTTTTGGCGATCTGGCAGACTTAGGGGTATCTCCAAAGTCCGCATTTCTCCTAGGTTGTTAATCCACATTCATTCATTCAGTGAGCATGTCCTTGATACAGTGATCAAGATCTCTGCTGCCCGAGAGCTCACAGTAGACCAGGGAGCAGATAGTATGCTGTGTGACAGAAGAGAATCCTGGGTCTTTTGAGAACACAGAGGAGGCTCCTTGCTCACCTGTGGGTGGTGGCTAGGGCTGGCTGGGGGAAGCTTCTGTGAGGAGTGGCTCCTGAGCTGAATCTCTGTGAGGACCCGGAGTTAGTCAAGTGCAGATCGAAGGTGTTCCAGAAAGATCCTACAGCGTGTCGGAAGGCATGAAGAGGTGAGCTTGCGTGAGCCTTTGGGGTGACATTGGCCTTGCCTGTCAGTTGTACACACGTTAGTACCCTCCTGGGGGAATCTCATGGAAGCCCAAGAGAGCAGATTGGGCCATAGGAAAAACAGGACTAGATATCTGGGATCTGAGCTGTGTGGGTCAGCTTCAGACTGCTCCCTCCCGGGTGGCAGGTGCCCTTCCTCCCCCGGCACCAGACCTGGCTACTGTTTTGCTGTTCCTTGCTGCTGCTCAGGGGCTGTCCTGACCTCCCTGGGGGCTTCCTTTTTAACATGCTCCTCACAGTGTCCTGCGGAGGAGCAAAGAGCTCCGCAGTGGCCATGGAGTGGGAGCGCTGCAGTGTGGCAGCGCGCGCCCTGGCCGTCCCATTCGCTGGCCTCCCGCCACTCCTCTCTGTAGAGAATGGGGGCGGGGATGGCACTCAGAGCCCGGGGTTCCAGAGCATCCTAACAGGATGGGGCTTGGGTGGGGGCTTGAGCCCATTTTTGGGGATGAACTGAAGGCAGCGCAGACCTTTCCAAAACAGCCTGTACTTCCCTGACACAGAAGTTGGGGAGGGGGAGGTGGCTCTCTGACTGTGTGACCTGACCTGGTGTCTTCATTGGGATATTACCTCCTCTTTTTTCTTACTCTTTTTAAGATAGGGTCTCATGTGTCCCAGGGTGGCCTCCAACTGACTGTGTAGCCCGGGTTGTCTCCATCTGCCTCCACCTACAGCGAGCAGTAATACATTGCCACACCCAGCTTCCTGCCCCTTTAACAAAGTCCAGTTTCTCTCACTGGATACTGTGAGCCTTTTCTGGATCCCTGCTTCCCCTTCAGAGCTTCATTCATTTCTTTTCTGCTCCCCTCTTCCTTCTAACCGAGTTCTGGCCGCCCAGTGAGCCTGCTCCCTTATGAGAATATCGCCCTGTGCCTTCACTAGCTTCAGCCTTCCCGTGAGTCCCCCCTCGCTCAGCCTTGCACCTCTTGGAGCCTCCAGACCCTCCCCGTTTAACCTCTTCTGTCCACCGTATGCTTTACGTCCCTGCTGCCTCCCCAGCCTTCTCTCCTTATATCTCATCTTCACAGCCTAGGTGACCATCATGGACTCCAACCCATGCCAGGTTGGTCCCTCCCTCCTCCACCAGGGCTCCTGAGCCCCTTCATCCCTCTGCTGCCCCTGTCATTAGAGACAATCTTGACTGGCTCTCTTGAAAATGCATCCACAGCTGCTTGTATCCTGAGACATTTCTCCAGACCCTGCCCCCTACCACGTCCTGTCATCCCTGTCTACAGTCCATAGAGTGTAGATTTCTCTCCTCGCTTCCCTTCAGTTTCCAGCACAGTCAGATTTCCACACCCTGCCCTTGAAAGTACCCTGAGTGGTGGTCACCAGTGGTCTTTGGACTACAGCACCCAACAGTGCCTTCGATGCCTATAACAATAGCCACCATTTACTGAGTGGTTCCCGTGCTCTAGGCGTTCTGTGTTGCTTGTTTATCCTTCCCACCAACCGTTCTGATGTAGGTATAATTACTTTTACCAATTTACCGACCGGGAAACTGATACTTGGCGCTTAATTAGCTTTGCTCAAGTTCACCTAGCTAGCAAGCGCCAGGGCCAGCCTTTGCACCGGGTCTCCTAACTCCAGAGCACAAGTTACTCACCTCGGAGAGCACTGTGGCATTTGACATAATTGACTCCTTTTCTTCCCAAAATGTCTCGTTTCTGTGACATGGCATTCTCCCAACTCCCTCCTACCCCTCTGCCCACTCCTTCTCAGGTGATGTCACAGTCCCCCTTCCTTTCTTTGCAGTCCTTTTTAAAATGCCAGTGGGTCTATCTGCAGCCCCTCCCCTCTTCCCTTTGGGGTGTCTCCCTTACTCTTGGGCATCTGGTTGCCACTCTTGATCTCTGCATGTCTGCCTCCAGCCCACCTCCCCCAGCAAACCCCAAGACTAAGCATAACAAACACCTCAGTTCTAGGCCAGACTCAGGGTACTCAACACTGAACCCGTCACCCCTTTGTCCCAAATTGATTTGTCTGGAGTTCTGCGGCTCAGAGGAGGACAGTACTCCCACTCCCAGGTCCTTAGCCATCACCCTTCCCAGTCATCTTGGACTCCTCTCGGCTTCTCTTCCTTCCCCCGCTAATCAGGCTCACTGATGCTCCTCACCACCTCTCTACAGCGTCCTCCTCTCCTCCTCTCCCCCTTATTCTCATCGTCTTAATTTAGGCCGCATCATCCCTTGCCTGCATAACAGCCTCAGCCTCCTAATTAGCTTCCCTCCTGCCACTTGAGCTTCTGCCTGGGCCCTGATCTCCTGACCATCTAGCCTCGGTCTAGACTGTGGAAAGTGCCTATACTCTCCCTGCCTAGTACCTTCTGTAGTTCCTTGAGGGCCGGGAGAGAGTCAGAGGATAGGGAGCCGAAACATGTTAACAGGATGAAGAGGAGAGGCAAGAGGTGACCTAGGTCAGGTGATGCTGGACATATGGGGATATGATTGACAGGCCACTCAGGTCTCTGGGCTTCGACATCTTGGCATCCGATCTGTCACTCATAGGCTCTTTAGCTGACCTTCTACTGAGTGGCTAAAGGTCTCTGGAGGATGATGTGACAACTCCCACAAGGGAGAGGAACACCTTAAGACATCCCATCTAGGTCCTTTGTGATACTCTTCAGTGTAACTTGTTCCCCCCAGCAGGGCGGAGCGCCTCCTGCTGGCGGTGGGAGGAAGAATACCCTCTCCTCTGAGCTGGCTGGAGGGTGACTTGTCTGAGAGATAGAGGCCCTGTCGTTTCAGGTGCCGCAAGATGACTGGGGGGGTTACCCCACGGGTGGCAAGGATGGGGAGATCCCCTGTCGCAGGATGCGGAGCGGCAGCTATATCAAAGCCATGGGGGACGAGGAGAGCGGAGACTCAGACGGTAGCCCCAAGACATCTCCCAAAGCACTTGCCCGACGCTTTGCCTCCCGCCGCTCTTCCAGCGTGGACACAGCCAGGATCAAGTAAGGACGGTGGGGGCGGGGGTGTTGGAGATGATTCTGAGTTCTTGCAGGAACTGTATGTCGTGGGTTTTGCATGGGTAGCCCTGCTTAGGGTTCAACAGACCAGCTTGCTCTGCTCCATATGGGGTGGAGTCGGTCTCTCTCTTAGTGTTTCTTTTGTAGGGGGAAGAGACCTTTTACCCAAAGTCTCTTGGGGAGTCTTTTTGTTGGGGGGAGGTTGTTAAGAGGTACAGAACCTAGTCAGAGGCTCTGATATTATGCCCTCCTTTCCCCAGCACACTCCCATTCTGACTATGGCATCTGCTCTTTGCAGCTGCTGTGTTCCACCCCGGATCCATCCCCGGAGTTCCATCCCCGGCTACAGCCGTTCCCTCACCACTGGACAGGTAGGGGGTAGCCCTGTCTATTCAGAGGGAAGGGTAAGAAAGGGAAGTCAGCTCTGTGTTCTGTCTACGCTGTGATGTCAGTCTGTCCCTGGAGGGAAAGCAAACCTGGTTCTGGGGAAACCTTGAAAGCTGCCTATGACTTCCAGAGCTTCTTGGGCTGGGGATCCCCAAGAACCCACCAAGTGTGGTCAAAGTGGTGAGTGTGTGGGGAAAGACAGCATCGTTTCTCTGTGGCTCTAGGGCCCTCTCCAGGCCTGACTGCACCAGACTCATAAGTGAAAGGTACAGACAAGACAGGGGCAGAGCTGAAGTCTCCCACGCTGTCTGGGTCTGAGTTCTGCTGCCACGACCTCCATTCCCTTGGACTGCCTTCCCTTTCAACGCCTCTGTTTCCTCGTCTTTGGGATGATAAAAGCAAACTAGAAATGCTGGCACATGCTTGTAATCCCAGCACTTTGTAATCTTGGATTACGAGTTCAAGGCCAAACCTGGCTACTAGTAAAACTCTAATCTCAAACAAAACCAAAAGGCAGTGTTAGTGTTAGATAAACTCTCAGGGGATTTGTGGAAATTCAGCAAAAAACATCATTCAAATGTGAGGTACTGGCTCCAAACTGATGTTTTATAAAATTGAGTTCCCAGGCTGGCGGTGTAGCTCAGTTATCAAAGGGCTTGCCTAGCATGCACCAAGTCCTGGGCTCCATCCCCGTGCTGCATAAAACTGCGTGTGGTGGCCCATGCCTGTCTCAGTAGACAGATCGATAGTTTAAGGTCATCCTCAGTTACCTAGCGAGTTGGAGGCCATTCTGGGGTCTGGGAAACCCTCTCTCAAAAAGAATAAAGTGGTTTCTATAAAGTGTGGGCCTTCTTTTTCATGAAATGGAAGCAGTGGTAGTTTATATTTGAATGTAGGGGATAGGGTTGAACAGAGGCTGAACTACTTACCAGCCGAGTGACCTGGGGCAAGTTACGTGACTTTTGAGCCCCTTCCTTCCCTATTTAAAAATAGGCATCATAATAGCACTCTTGGCACATAGCCAGTGCTCAGTAAAGGTTAGCTATTTTTACTGTTTGCTGGGGGGTGCAGAGAGAGAAATGCAAAAAGCCATGCAGAAGATCGTCCATCGGCTCCTATTGTGAGCCTCGGCAGCCTCTCAGAACCCCTTCCTTTGTTCCGTTTCCTCTGTCGGGTTCTGATTTGGCACAGCTGTCTCCCTGCATCAAGCCAGCCTCTGCTCCCAGTGCACTAGTTAATGCCCAGTCTTTGTGTCCCTTGACGGTCATTGACTTCTAACATAGTAGATGACCCTTC
This sequence comes from Arvicola amphibius, assembly GCF_903992535.2. Classification (NCBI taxonomy): domain Eukaryota; kingdom Metazoa; phylum Chordata; class Mammalia; order Rodentia; family Cricetidae; genus Arvicola; species Arvicola amphibius. The sequence goes on along the minus strand of NC_052052.2, from coordinate 25,114,738 downwards.
TTCCTGGGACACTTTTCTCTGGTGGCTTTTTGGGTGCCACGCCCCCTTCCCCTCCCCCTGACGAAGGCTAATTCTCAATCTGCCTCTCAGGATCTGTCACCACTGGAGTTTTCTGGGGTTCTGTCCCTGCTCGGCTTTCAGCACCCACTCCGTAGGTGACCTCGTCCAGGCTTGTAGCTGTGAGTATTACTGAGAGCCTCCCAGATGCATAGCTCCAGAAGCCTCCCTGAGAGACCAGGCGTGTGCATGGAACTGTGTACTGGAACATACTTGGATGGCTGCTTACAGACACCCCCAGTTCTCCTCCTCCTCAGAGCTATGCTCCATCCACTGCCATCTCCTTTTCAGATAATGGCAGTTTTGTTTTTCTAGGGCTTTATGGTCCAAAAGTCTGAAGTCAGTCTTTTTTGGTCTTTCTTTCTTTCTTTCTTTCTTTCTTTCTTTCTTTCTTTCTTTCTTTCTTTCTTTCTTTCTTTCCTTCTTCCCTCCCTCCCTCCCTCCCTCCTTCCCTGCCTCCCTCCCTCCCTCTCTCCCTCCCTCCCTCCTTCCCTGCCTCCCTCCCTCCCTCCCTCTTTCCCTTCCTCCCTCCCTTCCTCCTTCTCCCCCTCCCTCCCTCCTTCCCTGCCTCCCTCCCTCCCTCCATCTATTCCTTCCTTCCGGAGCTGTAATTGAACCCAGAGCCTTTCTCTTGTTGAGCACACACTCCATCACAGAGCTATACCCGCAATCCATGAAGTCAGACTGTTCTGTCTGTTACATATGCCATCTCCTTCGTTCCTTCAGCCAATCCTGTTCACGGTATTTCTGGCCCCATCCACCCTTCACTAACTTCACTGCAAGTCCCCCGCCCGCCCCGTCTTGGTCAGGGCTGTTGCACTGCCTTCTTGTTGGTCTCTTGTATTCGTCCTTGACTCCAGCTCATTCTCTGTCAGTGTAGCCAGAACAATTATTTAAAAATATAACGACAGCTATTTACCTTCCTGCTCAGAGCCCTCGCCGTGCTCAGAGTAGCCACCGGGGGCTTTAGTGGGGCTTACAGAGCCCTGTATGAGCCGGCTGGTGTTACCTCCTGTCCATCTTCCAGCACGTTCCCTTCCCTTCCTCCACCACACTACCCCCACCTGCTCCCCAGACACGGGAGTTCCACTCCAGCCTTGGGACTTTAGCCTTTGTTCCTGCCTAGATGTCTCCTTCCCAGACGCTCCCAGGAAACCTCTCTTCACTTTCTTTTATTCGGATCTCCTCCAACTCCTCTGAAATTTGAATCTAAACCTTCCAAACATTTCCTATTCCTCGCCTTCCTCCTCCCCTCTCTTCCTCCCACTTTACATTATCTAACAGTGTATATACTTGGCATGTTTCTCCTGGAGGTGTGACATAGAGCCTTTGCTTTACAGAAGAGGAGGGAGAGGCTTAAAGCACCAGAGAGGCTGCCCTGTTATCTCTAATGATGCTTTTCCTCCTGGGTGGATTTTAGTATCTGCCTTGAACATCCCTTTCCGTCTTTGGCTTTAAAGTGTTTTGTCCCCTATGTTTCAGGTAGGTCTTTTTAAATAGATTTGCTCTTACATCCATTCGGTAATTGCCTGAGAGTTTTGTACATTTATATTTATTGTGATTGCTGATAGGCTTGCATTTATTTCTATCATCTTACTTTGCGAGCCTTCCATTTATTCTGCTGGGATATGGGAGTGCATGCTGGGGCACACGTGTGGGGGTCAGATGACGACATGGAGGAAGAACTGGTTCTCTGCTTTCACCATGTGCATCCCAGAGATTAAACTTCGGTTGTCAGGCTTGGTGGCAATCACCGTCACCCGCTGAGCCATCTTGTCTGGTTCTCTCCAGCTTTTTAGACGATGCTTTTTCTTCCTTCCCTTATGTCAGTCTGTCGGTCTGTCTCTCGTTTGTGTTATGATAGGTAACACAGGCTGGCTTATCGTTGCTGTGTAGCCCAGGCTGGCTTTGAACTTGTGACCATCCTCCTGCCTCAGCCTCCTGAGCGCTGATGACAGGTTTATGTCAGCACACCTAGCAGAGTTGGCGCTTTTCTGTTCCTTTGCTGCTGTCTTTGGATTGATTGAGTTTGCTTTATTCTTCTCTCTGCCAAATCCCACGCCGGCTTGACAGTTACATATTCCATTTTATTCTTTATGGTTACTCCTGTAATTTTAATGTGCAGACTTGACTTAGTCTGAAGCCGACAAGGTTTGCTACTCTCGCTCTGAATAATGCAGAGTCCTGAGGGGACTTTAATTTTGATGACCTCGTCCTTTTCCTTTTTAAGCAATAGAAATTCATTTGGGGACAGGAGAGTGGTTCTAGCTCGGTGACGGGATCCTGGCCCAGCATAAATGAGGCCCTGGATTCTCTCCCCAATGCCCACATGAAAACATTATTTTCCTGAAATTCTAGATGCTGAAAGCGTAGTGTTAATAAGTCAACTACGGTGCTTTCCTCTGTTGAAGGACTTGGGTCTTCATCTTGTTTAAAGAAGAGGCATTTTAGTGCTGTTGTCGTTCTTTTTACATTTATTCATTTATTATCTGTTTGTTATGTGTCTTTACCTGTGCGCGCGCTACAGCAGACACGTGGAGGCCGGAGGACAGCTTGGGAGAGTTTGTTCTCTCTTTCTACTATGTGGGTGCGGAGGTCATCAGACTTGGTGGTGGCGATCACCTTTACCCGCTGGGCCACCTCATAGTGCTCTCTCTCTCTCTCTCTCTCTCTCTCTCTCTCTCTCTCTCTCTCTCTCTCTCTCTCTCTCTCTCTCTGTACCAGGGCCTTAGACGTGCTGGAACATGCTCTACTGTTGTGTTATAGCCCCAGAATTCTTTTGTTTTTACTTTTTAGATTATATTTTTTATTTTAGTGTGATGTGTGTGTCCCTGTCTTTCCGTGTGTGCATGTGGAGGTCAGAGGACAATTCACGGGAGTCAGTTCTTTCCAGAGACTGAACTCAAGTCCTTCACCTGCTGAGCCATTGCCAGCGCCCCCCCCCAACTCTTTTACCTTTTTTTTTTTAATAAATGATTTTTTTTGTCATTGTTGTTGCTTGTTTTTTTGAGACAGGGTTTTTCTGTGTAATCCTGGATGTCCTAAAACTAGCTTTATAGACCATGCTGGCTTTGCACTCACAGAAATCTGCCTGCCTCTACCTCCTGTCTTTCTAAGCAGGTCTTGAAGTTACTATCCTCCTCCCTCAGCTTCTTGAGCAGTTGGTATGACAGTCCTGCACTACCAGGCCCAATAAATCACATTAAATTTAATGGAGGTATATTTCACAAAATTTTCTTTTTTTTTCAGAAAATTTTTAAAAAAGTTTTAATATCAAATGAAATCTTTGACTAATCCAAGATCACAACAAAATTCATGTCTCCTGCATTTTATTGTAGGTATATGGTCCGTTTTGATGGTGTTTGTTGGGGGAGGGCATGTGACATTTGATTTTCATCTTTGGAGGATCTACATGAGGGTCTCACGGAGCTCAGGCTGGTTTCAAATTCAGTATGTAGCTGAGGATGATCTTGAACTTCTGATCCTCCTGCTTCTGCCTCTTGAGTGCTGGGGTGACGGGCCTGTACCAGTAGGGCTGGTTTTTATATGGATCGAGCCCTGGGCTTCATGCATGTTAGGAAGGCACTCTACCAACCTAGCGGACTCCTGGGCCTTGGTCGTTTTTACACTATTACTCCTAAGGTGAATATGCTCCTGTTGCCTGCCCTTTTCCCTGTCATTCTCGCTTCCTGGATGAATTCCTTCCTCCTAAAGTGTGTTCTTTAGTTACTCCAGGGACTTTTGGTAGAAAGCTCTCGCTGGTTGATGTAATTTAGCTTATTATGGGCATCCATGCTCACTGTTGCCCTGTGCGTCTCTGAGGCTTTGCTCATCCTATTCCATAGTGTTTTCCTTTTTCCTCCCTACTCTTTGGACTGGACAATCTGTGTTGACTGGTCTTCAGGTTTGCCGACCGTGTCCTCTATTAAACCTCTCAATGGAATTCTTCATTGCAGTTAGTGCACTTTTCAGCTCTTGAGTGCATATTTTTTTTCTTCTCTTACTTTGTGTGTGTGATTTTAATTTTCTTAATGTGTGTGTGATGTATATGTGTATGTATGGTGTGTACTTTGGTGTACACACATGTCACAGTGCACATGTGCAGGTCAGAGGGAAGCTTTATGGAGTTGGTTCTCTCCTTTTACCTTGATGCGGGTTCCAGGGTTGGAAGGAAGGTAATAAACAGGCTTGTCTGGCAAGCGCCTTCCCCTCCTGAGCCCTCTCACTGGCTCCCCCATTTGGTTCTTCTTTTTTTTTTCTTTTTCTTTTTTTTGGTTTTTCGAGACAGGGTTTCTCTGCAGCTTTTTTAGAGCCTGTCCTGGACCTAGCTCTTGTAGACCAGGCTGGCCTCAAACTCACAGAGATCCGCCTGCCTCTGCCTCCCGAGTGGTGGGATTAAAGGCGTGTGCCACCACCGCCCAGCTTGGTTCTTCTTTTAAAACAAATTAATAATAATACGGGCCCAGAGAGATGGCTCGGCACTTAATGGAGCATATTGCTCTTGCAGAGAACCCAAGTTTGGTTCTTAGATCTCTCATCATGCTGTAATTACAGTGCTCCAGGGAATCCAGTGCTTTCTGCTGGCCTCTGACAACACCTGAATGCACATATACGCATAATTTAAAAATAATCATCATAATAATTTTTAAAAATCTAGGTTGGATATATTGATGTATGTCTACAGTTCTGGAAAGCCGATATAGGATAATGTTGCGTTTAGCGTCAACCTGGGCTACATAGTGAGTTTAAGGCTAGCCTGGGTACTCCCAGGAGACCCTGACTAAACTCCTCCTTCTCCTTTCCGTTTGTTTATTATGACTTCTATCCATGATATCATTGTTGTCTTGCTCGCCTCTCAGTCTTTACACATGGCTTCCTTTAGCTTTTAGAATATGATTATAATAACTTCTTTGTAGTTTGGGTGCGATAAGCCCAACATTTTGAGACCATTTATGCTTTCTTTATTTGCGTGACATAATATTTTGTTGAATACCGAGCGTTTTAGGTAATATGGTGTGACAATTCTGGGCTCTTATTTTTGCTTCCCAAAGATTGCTGCTGCTTTGTTTATTTGTGTTAATTCCTGGAGTAAACCTGTGAAGTCTGCTTCTCCTGCAGCACGCAGCCTCTGATGTCTTCGCTTTTTTTTTTGTTTTTTGTTTTTTTTTTTTTTTTTTTGCTTTTTAAGTCTTGTTTCCTAGAGATGGCTCCAGTGTCTGCTGCATAGCTTCGTTTTGGCCAAAGATTGGGTAGAAGTTGTCCTCAAAACCCTTGAGCCAGTGAGGTTTCCTCTTTCAGCCTGTGTTTGTTTTTAAGCCTTTTCTGGCTTTCATTCATCATGAGGGCCTCTTGTGTTTCCTGCACGTGCGCACACGTTCCACTGCTGAGGGACATGGTGGGGGGGTGGGAGGGTGGGAGTGTACAGGTTCTCAGACCATTCTCTGTTGAATTCCCAGAATTCTCTTTAAAAGATCAGACCAGGACCGGTGAGATGGCTCAAACGGTGCTTGAAGCACAAGCTTGCCGACCGGAGTAAAACCCCCAGAGCCCCCATAAAGATGGAAAAGAAAACCGAGGGCGCACGGTCGTCCTCTGATCCCCACACCTGTGCCATAGCACAAATGTGCAGACACATTACGTCCATACAACACCAATAGAAAAACTGTAAACATCGCCGTCTAGCCATTCAGTCTGCTGCTAGCCCCAGAGCCTGGCATTGCTGCTGGCCTCTCTACTCCACACACTGTACCTGATAATGCTCTGTTCAGGGGCCTCTGGCCGTGGGAACACAGCAGCTATCTTGATCGCCTGCAGCACAGTGCCTGGAGTGCAGCGTCCCCCCCCCCCCCCCCCCCCCCGAGAGCTGGGGCCTTGGGGCATGGGCCAGGATCCGAGTTCTGCCTTCTCACCCAAAGCTTGGTGATTTTCACGACACATACATACCCTCTTGTGTGCCTTTGGTCTGTCCTCGGAGTGACAGAATGGTTGTTTCTGACAGCTGTGTCCATCTTTAGAGCTGTCTGGGGGAGTAGGATTTGTTCTTCTCGTTCTCTTTTGTCTGAGGTCATGAGGAAGTCTAGGGAATTCCCTGCCCGTGTCGTCTCTTAAAACATTGCCTTCCCCACCCGTCCGAGTGTCTCCATCTGGAGCTCCCGTCAGTTGTATCGGGGTGTTCCCTCCATGTGTCTCAACCTTTCATTCACGATCCCTCCCTCTGCTTGGCATTATCACTTTATTAAAATGTCTTCTATTGTTAACTTATAAATTGTGCTTTAATTTTCACTGAGATTTTTTTTGTTTCGGTTTTGTTTTTCAAGACAGGGTTTCCTCTGTAGCTTTGGAGCCTGTCCTGGAACTAGCTCTTATAGACCAGGCTGGCCTCGAACTCACAGAGATTCACCTGTTTCTGCCTAACAAGTGCTGGGGTTAAAGGCATGGGCCACCACCTGGCTCACTGAGGTTGTTTTTGTTTTTGTTTTTTTTAAAGAAATTTCTTGGGATTCTTTTCAAATCTTTATTATGAACCCCCCCAGTCAACTTTTTGTTCTTGCTTATATTTTTTAACTTTGCAGGTTTTTTGTTGTTGTTTATTTGTTTTTTATGTGACAGGATCTCCTGTAGCTTAGGCTGGTATAGAAAGGAACTATAGAGGAGGATGACCTTGAACTCTTGATCCTCTGGCCTCCACCTCTGAGATGCTGGGACTATAAGCATTCACCACCATGCCTACCTAATTTTATTATTTAAATTAGAAACCTTTAAATATAGTCTAATACTGGGTACAGTGTATCCCCAGTAGTTAGAAGAATGAGTCAGGGGGATTATTTGAGCCTAGAATTTTGGGCCTATCGTAGGCAAAATAGAGAGACTTGTGTTAAAATAGCATTACTTATTTGTTGTGGTGTGCACACTTCAGAGGTAGACACAGGAGGGTTAGGAATTCAAGGCCAGCATTGACTCCATTGTGAGTACAAAGCCTGCCTGGGCTACAAGTGATCCTGTTTCAACAATAACAAACAAGGAACTCCAAACCAAAACAACAAAACTCAAAACAAAGCCAACAAGCAAACAAAAGACATAACCACAAAGCACAATGTGGTTTAAAAGAGATTTTATTACAGCTAAGGTGATGTTAGTTGCTATAACAGAATGCCTAGGTTCTGGAGGATTTAACTCAGTAACACTTAAGTTTTTTTTTAACATTATAGTTTGAATTAGTCATTCACTGCTACATAATAAGCTGTCCAAACACAGACCCTTAAAAACAACATAGTTTTTTAATCTACTGGTGTCTGTAGGCCGGAGTAATCTTAGCCCATTGCACCTGGGCATGGTGTCTCACAAAGCTGCAGTTACCGCACAGTCTGGCTGGAGGAAGGCTTGCTTCCAGGCTTACCCGTGGGGCTGTTGAGAAGACTTGGGTTCTCCACGGTTATTAGGCAGTGATATGAGTTTTACCTCCTTCGCAGCAGTGGTGGAGAGGAAGGGTGGGGGCAGAGAGACAGAAACTAAGGTGGAAGCCACTCTGTCTGCTACATTTTATACATTAGAAGTCGACTATCAGCTGGACAGGGGTGGCGCAGGCCTTTAATCCCAGCACTAGGGAGGCAGAGGCAGGCGGATCTCTGTGAGTTCAAGGTGAGCCTGGTCTACAGAGTGAGTTCCAGGACAGCCAAGACTGTTATGTAGAGAAACCTTGTTTCAGAAAACCACTACCCCTGAGAGAGAGGGGGGGGGGAGAGAGCACTGAAGGGTGTTGTTCGAGATGTCTCACATGTAGACAGGGTTACTTTGTCTTCACTGTGGCTTCTTCTTGGTAAGGCCACAGCAGCTTCTGTGAGGCCTGATCTCCTGGGATACATTTGTGGTTGTTTCTGTTAGAATAGTCCTGATCTAAGAGCGCTCAGTGTTCATTTTTAATCTGGGCCATGCAAGCCCATGCACACGCGGTCCTGAGTCTATGGGAAGACTGGTTTGTGTGCACAGCTTCTTAGAGGATTTGCCTCCTTTCCCTTCCCTGGTGCCTCAGCTACAGACTGGCTTCCCTGTCACGGGCCTCTGGTGATGATTGATAGCATTTTTTCCCCTCGTCTACATTATCATCAAAGGTTTATGAAGGTTCTCATTTCTGTTTCTCATTTGGGCTTCACACGGGCCCCAAGTCTCACTCTGGCACCAGAGTGGGTGTTAAAACTTAGACCTCTGTGCTGAGACCGGTCGCCCCTGCCCCCAACCTTCCGCCTCCACCAGGCTGTTTGCAGCATTGGCACACACAGTTCATATTCTGATTTTCCAGGCTCCTCTTTGCATTTGTCCCCTGGGGACTGATCTCGCTTTCTTGTGAGCTCAGCTATGCATATAAAACAACGCTATGTTTCACCCAGTGTCGTGAGCCGTTTTGAAATGGGAGGCCTTTCTCAAGGTGAGCCAAAGCGAGTAACCTCCTTCAGGTGTCCAGGATATTGCCTGGCCCCCAGCTGGACCCACCAACTCCAGCACGCTCAATTTCCAATTAGATCCAGCCCGAGTATTTTCTTCTCTGTGTCTCGCATGCTTAGAAACAGCTGGTGATTCTGACTCAGGCTGAAGTCAGACTCAGGATCTCATTTCCCAAGAGACTCCTTTAACTCTCCTGCGAGTGGGTTCTGGGAGAAGTCGGGTAGGAGTCCATGTAGGGGTAACAGCAGTATTCACAGAGAATGTTATCATTTCATAATCATAAATGGTATAGGTCAGCTCATATACCATGTTCCTCGGAGTCTGTATGTGCCTGTGGTTTCCTGGTGTTCTGGTTCTTTGTTGGGACCGAGTCACCTCTTGGCCAGTCCTATTGGAAGATGGGAACTGCTTGTTCTCCCTCTATCTGTTCCCTCTGTCTGTTTTGGGTGGAGTTCACTCAGAGTATATTTATCAGTGGGTGGGACTTGAAGAGCCTTGCAACCCCTGGGACAGAGAAGCCTCTCATTCTGAGTGGTCTTATCAATATGACCCAAGACACTCTTGCTGCTCATAATTGTAGCCAGTGTTTACTGAGCATCTACTGTGTGCCTCGTGCTTTACACAGAAGAGGGTTGGAGGTAAATGCAGGGCGTTGGGGTTTCAGAGATTCCTTCCATCTTGGAGGCCCCAACAACTCGAGCCCAGAATACCCAGAATGCCAGGGTTAGCTCAGCTCCCCTATGCTCTAGGCAGAACTCTTGGAGCTGAATAGTTTCAGTGGGGAGTGCCTCAAGCCCAGGAATGGCAGTTAGTGTAGCTCCTAACTACTGCGTTTCTGGAGGGACTCTGGCACCAGCTGCCCTTGATGCTTTCGAAAGGAGGACTGAGCCAGGTAGAGGAATCATGGGAGGAGCCACTGCTGAGAACATACCTGCTACAGGATCTAAAACCTGCACAGTTGCTACAGGATCTAGAACCTGTAGTGTTTGGACTTCTACATACTGGTAATGAAGTTGCTTTGGGAAAGGTCACAGGAAGAAGTCCAAATAGTTCTGTGTCATTCCTTGGGTCTACACGAGAGCCACCGAGTGTAGTTCAAAACCAATAGTTTTGGTTCTAAATATCCAGGCAGCAGAAGCAGAGAGTGGCATCTCTAGCTTGAGGGCAGGTTCCACAACCCAGGAGATTCTGATGACCAACCAACTTTGCAGAGAACCCAAGAAGTAAGGTTGCAGTTCAGTTTTACTACTTGCCAGATTGGCATCCTCGGCCATCTGCCTCTTGGTGGATGGTGCTGGAGATGCTTGCTGTAGTCAGGGCAGAGTGTCCAGGGAAATCTCCCGTCACTGAGGAGGCCAGGTTAGGGAAATACTGAGCTGCACTTTTACCCAGGGACCATGCTACTCTTTCAGGTTTGTGACTGCAGATCACTGTGGTGACCTGAATCTTTCCAGGAAGATGTCACAAAATGCACTTGCTGTTACAGTCCCCCTGGAATGGTTTTGAGAACCTCATCCATGACTATGACCAGTGGCCTCTGCACAACCATCAGCAGGGGGTTTGCTCTTGGACTCAGTAATGGCAGTGTTGTAGGTTCTTAGGAGCAACTTGCCTGTGCTGACCAGGAAGTCCTGGCATGCCACTGAGGGCTCACTCTGTGCCAGTATCCGCTCCAGATGTCTTATACGTCTGTGTTAGTCCTCTCAGTAGCCCTCAGCCAGTGCCATTAGCACTCCCATTAGATAGGGGAGCAAACGGAAGCCCCCAGATTTTCATATTTCCAGGCCACACTTCTGGGAAGTGGCAGATCTTGAGTTCACACTGTGGCCCATGCAGGAATCTTCATGCTTTGGCTGAGTGGAAGCCCACAGCCAAGTTCATATCCATGCAGAGTGGTGCTTGGGCTTTGTACCTGTGCTGGACTATAGACGTATCCGTGAACGTGAGGACAGGGCAGTGGCCAGAGGGTTAAACGAGAGCCATAGTTAGCAGCTGTGTATAGCCGGGAGAGAGAGGCCTGGGACACTTGTAGGTTGGTAACTTTGCTCCGTTACCCATCAGGTCCCAACCTGCCTTTTGGCAAAGGTTTCTACTGTTGCTTTTAATCAGTTCATAGCCAAGAATGATGATGAACACATGTGATCCCAACACTGGGGAGACTGAAGCAGGAGGATTGCTCTGAGTTCTGATGCCAGCCTGGGTGACCGTGAGCTTGAGTTTAGAAAAACAACAAACAAACAAAGCTAAAACAAAACCATAATAAAACACGTTTGCTCCAGCAGACTGCTCTGTACCCAGAAGCTGTCCAGGAGGGCGAATATTAGTTCCTGGTTCCCTCTGCCAGGGTCAAGTGGGGAAAGGTGAGGGATGGGTCGAGGTGGAGGGGCAAATGTGGAGGTCTGGAGTCTTGTGTGCAGCACTCCTGAAGGGAGGCGTAGGTCAGAGTTTGTGTGTTCAGAGGAAGAATGGACCAGAGTGGCCCCAAGGTAGGCCTGGGAAACCTTCTGCCCCCTAATGGAGTAGAGGCGCACAGAGCCACTGCCTCTGTGACCTAGGTGTTCTCCAAAACAAAGCTCCTAGTTGATACCACCCTAGCCCAGCATCTCAATAAAGGTCCCCCTGGTCCTCTCCCAGCTCAGCGAGGAGTTCAACCAGCAGCTGGAGGCCGTGTGCGGGTCCGTGTTTGGGGAGCTTGAGTCCCAGGCCGTGGACGCCCTGGACCTGCCCGGCTGTTTCCGCATGCGGAGCCACAGCTACCTCCGGGCCATCCAGGCCGGCTGCTCTCAAGACGACGACTGCCTACCCCTCCTTGCTGCCCCTGCCTCTGTCTCAGGGAGGCCCGGCTCCTGTAAGTATGCTCTCTGTCTGTCCCTGGACGCCAATTGCATAAATCGCATCTCTCTGGGTAGGATTAGGCCGGAAGTGGTCCTTGGCTGTAAGGTCCTCTGTACCACGTGGGTGCGGCTGTCTGGGGATGATGGGCCACCATCTCCATCCTGCATCCCTGTTTGCAGCCTTCAACTTCAGAAAGGCCCCGCCCCCCATCCCGACGGGAAGCCAGGCCCCACCCCGCATCTCCATCACCGCCCAGAGCAGCACTGACTCTGCCCATGAGAGCTTCACTGCAGCAGAGGGCCCAGCCCGGCGCTGTAGCTCCGCGGACGGGCTGGACGGCCCGGCCATGGGCGCACGCACCCTCGAGTTGGCGCCGGTGCCACCCCGGGCCAGCCCCAAGCCCCCCACACTCATCATCAAGACTATCCCCGGCCGGGAGGAGCTGCGGAGCCTGGCGCGGCAGCGGAAGTGGCGGCCGTCCATTGGGGTGCAGGTATGGTTGGCAGTAATAACTATCCAAGGCTCTGACCCTATGTAGTTGGGAACAAATGGACAGAGATCGAAAGGAATTTCTGCATATACAGACCTTTAAACAAACAAACCAACAACTTTCCCTGAGCTGCAAGTAGACCCATCTTGGTCATTGATGGATGAGGCCTGCCTCTAAACAGCCCATCTCCGTTTCCCTGGTACCATGTTTTTTGTGAGTGTTGAGCTTTGAGCGGCACCCAGTGCCTTCCATCTTGATACTTATACTCTCTTTTGTTTGGGACTTACCAGCCAGCTTGGCGCATAGCCACTCCTGGCCATTCTAGTCCTCTGTGAGCCCAGTGTTTCTTTGGCTAGCCACAGCCAATGCCGCCTCCATCCTGCCTCCAGGTGGAGACAATCTCAGACTCGGACACCGAGAACAGGAGCCGAAGAGAGTTCCACTCCATTGGCGTTCAGGTGGAAGAGGACAAAAGGTAGGTCACAGTGTGGGTCTCCCAGGTGTCCTTGGGGTTTGGGGATGAAGGGGAGCCAGGCCTGTGTAAAGTGCAATGTCTTTGCTAGTCTACTGTCCTTGCATATGCTGCCTTCCAGGAGGGGACCACACCTTTGTGGATATGTGCGTGTGTGCGTGCGTGTGTGTGTGTGTGCGTGTGTGCGTGCGTGTGTGCGTGCGTGTGTGTGTGTGTGTGTGTGTGTGTGTGTGTACTTTTGGAGGCCAGAGGTAGAATTTAGGTTTTGTCCTTTTTTTTAATTAAGAAAAGTGTGTTGGGGGCTGAGGAAGTGAAGTGATGGGGTACCAGTGTTGAAGATTTTCACCTTCCACCATGATTTGTGGGAATTAAACTAAGATTGTGAAGCTTTTGTGGCAAGGCCTTTTGTGCACCAAGACATCTCCCCGTGTTTTCTTGAGACAAGGTTTCCCAAGGGCCTGGTACGCACCAATTAGACCTCTCTGGCTGGCTGCCAAGTCCCAGGTATCCTCCTGCCTCTGCTTGCCCAGTGCTGGGCAAGTACATGCCACCATACCTGACTTTTTCACATGGGTGTCTGAGGATAAAACTGAGGTCCTAATGCTTGTCTAAGAAGTGCTTTCCCACTAAGCTTCTCTCCCCAGGCCCTTCTACTGGGGAGTCAGTTGTTCATAATGGTGTTGCCACGGTAGCCGATAACTCTGCACCGAGTGCTTGAACTCCCGCCAGTCTGGGTGATCAGGGGCTGCAGGAGAGGTGCAGTGGTCCGGGGAAGGAAAGGGGTGGTGGTGGTAGTGGTGGTGGTGGTGATGGTGGTGGTGTTATCGGTAGGTGCTGAGCAGGCCTCCAGCAATTGTTCTTTAGCAGGGGATAACAGGATTCTGCCAGTCCCTTGTTACATCCTGCGGTGTACAAGTGTATGAGCTCAAAAGAAACAAACAGGAAGATTGCCTCTCGTGGGTCCCTGGCAGTTATAACACTCCTCCTCACTTGGCTCGCACAAGCATTTAACCAGTAGGGGGTACCTATTATGTGCCTGAATCGGAGGTGAATCAGAGATACTAGAATTGCCAGCAGCCACTATTTTGGCATTAGGTGGCCTCAGAAACATTGCTTCCTTAATTTCCAGCTGAAGAATTAACATTGTGAGCCCCAGAGGGAGGCCTGGAAAGAGTCCTCTCTGCTTTGGGAAGCCTGGAGGGAGACACTTTCACTAATGACCAGGTGGCAGTGCCACGGTGGCCGTGTGGGTCCTCTAGGCTTCAATGACACCAGACTGGTGGGCCTGAGTATGGTGGCAGGGAACCTTCTTGGCCAGGGCTCTGAGGGCTTTCATGGTAATTGAAGTCATTAAGGCTGTAGCTGTGGCGGGGGTGCCGCGAGAGCCCGTGTGGCAGCCCCGTATAGCTGTCCCCGGGCACCGTTGCCAAGCCTTCTAGTTCTCCCAAGGTTATTGCCGTCTCTGGGAACCTCTGGAGTGACCTTGTTTGAGTGCCTGGTCAAGTCTTGGGGTTCCTGGGGGGGAGTCATTGTCTCTGTCAACTCCATGAAGCACCATACTCCTTAGATGCTAGGAGACAAAGCTGCCCAGTTACCTGACCTATCCTGCAGCTGCTGTCCTCCAAACCCTTAAGAGGCCATGAAAACTACGGAACAGTGTCGCTGCGTGGCAGAGTCCATTGGCAAACCATGGTTTGAATTAGAGAAGGAGTAAGAGTCACGGGTGCTACAGCTCTGTGCTCCCAGCCTCCTTCCTGATTTCATGTTTTCCCTAAACCAGCCCCCAAATCTTCATTGGTTCCCTGGAAGGCTTTTTGACTCCTCATGTGGCTAGGCCGCTGCTGGAGGGCTGTCCTCCATTCCTTCAAACAAGCCAGAGACCTGCAAATGTGTTGCAGTGGGCCTTTGATGAGCGCGCCACCACCCAGCCATTCAGTGATGATGTCAGTCAGCCGATAATTACTGAGCATTTGGTATGAGACAGTTCCTGGGCTGTGTGTCAGATGCTCTGGGAACTGTCAAAGATAAGACTTTTTACCTCATAGAAGCTATGGGCTAGAGGGAAATCAAGACTGTATAAATAATCCATGATTAAAAACAGTGTTCTGTGTAGCAGTATAATACATAAAGAGGGGATGAAGTGGACTTAGAGTAGGCAGATGAGGGGCACATGGGGTGATGCTGGGGACAAGCATTTGGGGGAGAGGGGATAGCATGTGGGGAGGTGGAAAGACTCGGGTGTGTGTTGGGAACTGGGGGGAGGGTCATATGGCCAGTGTGGGGGGAATGGGCAGTGCTGAGAGCTGGAGAAAGCTGGGGCCAGGTTGTGCAGGGCTCAGGCTAAAAGAACTGGGCTCTAATTATACGTAATGAGTAGCTATTAAAAGGTTAAAGGAACAGTGTGACTCGCTTTAATTTATGTTTACAAAAGAGTATTAAGTACTGAATGGAGATTTTTTTTTTTTTTTTTAAAGATCGGGTCACACGTATCCCCAGCTGGCCTAGAGCTCACTTACGTAGCTGAGGCTGACCCCAAGCTCCTGATCTTCCTGCCTCCAATTCCCAAACGCTGGAATCAGAGGCGTGTGCCACCACATCATGCCTGGCAGTAAACGGAGAGTGAGTTTGAGGGGACGAGATAGTAGAAACAAAGCGAACCAGGGTAATTCCCAGGCTGCAGGAGGGTGGTGGGTGATGTTTTGAACTCCTCTGGCTCTTACAACAGGCTTCTCTCCAATGCATTTATAATTGGCCAGAGCTCGTGCATGTGAACTCTTAAGCTCTGGATATTGATTTCGTATTCAGCAATCTTGCTGGGCCCTTATCAAGTCTCAGGTTATCTGATAATCATGATAGATTTTCTATATGGTTAATTAATTTCTTCAACTGAGGATATTTTCTTTCAAATCTGTATTTTAAATGTTATTTTTTTTCTTTGCTGGATGGGATGATAAATGTCTTTAATCCCAGCACTTAGGAGGCAGAGGCAAGCAGATTCTACCATTGTGAGTTCAAGGCCACCCTAACCTACATAGTGAGTTCCAGATCAGGCAGGGGTACATAGTAAGATGTTGCTTTAATTTTTTTTCTTATAATAATGTATCAAATTATACACCCTGTTGAGTGGTAGTGGACTCGCCCAATTCCTGACTTTTGTGTGTGTGTGTGTGTGTGTGCGCGCGTGTGCATGTGTACACTCATGCCACACAGTACCTGGGTGGCAATGAGAGGACAGCTTGCAAGAGTTGGTTCTCTTCTTTCATGTTGTGAGTCCCAGAGATCAAATGTCTGGCTCAACAGGAAGCGCCTTTTACCTGCTGAACCATTTCACTGGCCTGAGATACACTTTATTTATTTTTATTTTATGTGTCTGGGTGTTTTGCCTACTTGTGTATATGCATACCACATGCATGTGGGACCCCTAGAACCCAGAAGGGGGTGTCAGATCCCTAGAACTGTAGTTATAAATGGTTGTAGGCTTCCATGTGGGTGGTGAGAATCGAACCTGGGTCCTCTGGAAGAGCAGTCAGACTCTCTTAATCACTGACCCATCTCTCCAAACCCCAAGGTAGTGTTCTAAAGATGACATTTGTAACAATTTTTGATGGGTACCATTTTTGTCCCTTTGGGAATTCTCTTCTGTTCCTACTCTATTAAGGTTTTTTGTTTGTTTGTTTGTTTTTTTAAATGAAAACCTTTGGGCTGGAAAGATGGCTCAGGTGTTAAGAACACTGGCAGTTTTTGCAGATGACCCAGGTTCTATTCCCTGAACTTATGTGACAGTTGTCAACTGTCTATAACTCCAATTTCAATGCAGCCAGTGCTCTTAACCACTGAGCCATCTCTCCAGCCCTCATGCTAGACTTATGTATATGTATATATATATATATGTATATGTATATATATGTATATGTATATATGTATATATTCTATCTGTGTGTATGCTGGGAATTGAACTCAGGACCTTTGGAAGAGCAGGCAATGCTCTTAACCACTGAACCATCTCTCCAGCCCCCCTCATGCTAGACTTCTAACATGAGTTTGATAGCTTTCTCTGTGCGTGTGTTCTTAGAAACGGTTTTATAAAGCAGAATGATACTTTCCCCAAGAGTTAGCGAAGGTTGCCTGTACAGCTTTCTAGTCTAGTGCCTTTTGGGGAGTGGAGAAGTTTGTAAATTATCTTTAGTTTATTTAGTGGTCATTAATCTATTCTGGCTTTATTATTTTCTTCTTGAGTCAGTATTTTTAAACCATTGCATAAAAACGGACAACTTACAAAATGCGTGGCACAAAATATCCTTCCTCTTGCTATGATAACGCAGTAAATGTTTGTTATTTCTCTATGTGGTTTTTATTCATTTATTTATTTTGCATTCCTAATACTATGTTGTCTTAGTCAATATTATATGGCTGAGAAGAGACACCATGACCAAGGCAATTTATAAAGGAAGGCATTTAACTGTGGCCTTGCTTAGTTTCAGGGGAGGGTTAGTGTTGTGTTTCTTCCTGGCTTGTGTCTACCGCAGAGTCGGAGGAAGAAGGCCCGGGACGCGCAACCACGTGCATGGGAGGGTTGTTTATTAGGGGAAGGGAGTGTTCCACAGTGCGGGAGGGTGGACAAAGGGAGGAAGAGAGAGAGAGGGGCGGAAAAGCCTTGATATATAAAGGGGGTTCGCGCAGGCGTGGTTGTCTGTTGCGGTGTTCCAGGGAAATGTAGTTTCTCTATGAGCATCACAGCAGGCAGCATGGAGGCACACAGGCTAAGCAGCCTGCATGGTACTGGAGCAGTAGCTGAAAGCTTTGCATCTTGATCCAAGGGCAGCAGACAGACAGGGGGGCGGGTGCATTGGAACCCGTGGGACTGGAGTTACAGATGTTTGTGAACTAACTGGCCCTTGGGTGTTGGGAACTGAATCTGGGTCCTCTGGAAGAGCAGCTAGTGCCCTTCAACACTGAGCCATATCTCTAGTCCAATTTCTTAGATTATTGAGACATTCTCCATCACTGCATACATACATATAATAGATATATATGTGTGTGTGTGTGATGTATCTTATATACGGTTGACTATAAATTGTGACTCTCAGATGTTTATATTTTATTTTCTTCATATGTTTAATTCACAGTTCAGGCGGAGAGGTGCATAAAAATATCTCACACAGGCTGAGCATGGTAGCAATCAGGAAGCAAGGCCACACGGTTCTCTGTGAGTCAGAGAGACCAGCTTCGTTTACATAGCCAGATCTAGACCCTGTGTCAAAAAGAAAGAAAGAAAAACAGATTCATAGAAGTACTTCAGGAATTTGAAGGCCAGCCTGGAAAACAGTGAGACCCTGTATTTAAAAAGAAAGGGACAAAAAGGCGGAGGCAGGTGGATTTCTGTGAGTTCGAGGCCAGCCTTGTCTTCATAACAAGTTCCAGGTCATCCAGGGCTACACAGTGAGACATCGTCTCAACACAGAATTGATAGCGCATAGCTTTATTTTTTTTTTCTAGGAACACAGTCAATAGTTCCCCATAAACATAAACAAGAGCCTCGGAAAGCTTTATTTCATGGAGCTTTTTAGGCGGGTGGCCATTCTGAGACACGGCTAGCCTCAAACACACGGTGATCCTCCTGCCTCGGTCTCCCATCTGCTGGGATGATAGGTATGCTTACCACACCATCTTCCTAAGCTGCCTGTGTGCTTATGGAGTGTTTTGGTTATACCTCTTCAAAGGACTGCACTAGATCAGCCATTGTGTTCTTTGTGGCCTAATCGTGTAGATTTACAAACACGCAGTCTGCTCCTGCCCACTCCTTCCTCGGGTGCTCCATTACCTCCTTGCTGGGGTACCACTTGAGCTTCAGATCCCTTTGGAAATTAATATCTCAGCTTGAAGCTTCTGTGTTTCCCTGGTAGAACACACTGGAATCCCACATCCCTGTACAAAACAGCTTTCATGTCCTGATTTCCCAGCATCCTCCTTCCGGGCTGCATTCCCAAAACACCAGCGTGAGATTTTTTTTTTTTTTAGTCTACATTTATAAACAAAGTTGACCTCTTTGGCTGTTGGCTTTGTGTGGGAAATCTCCCTCCATCTCCCCCTGGTGCATAGGTTTGGGTGTCTCCTCCCTTCTTCCCTTACCATTCCCTTCTAGCCTTCCGCATACATCGGGTCCGATCCTCCTGTGGATTTCTTGGCTTAGAAATCCTCTCACTATTCAAGTTTTAAGACTGCATTTTGTTTCTGGAACCTGAAGCCGTCTCCTGTTTCCAAGCCTGGCATCGGAGCAGAAACACCTTTCCGATTTTATTTTCTCCAGCTCTTCTAGGTGTTTGGGTGGGGGCGGGCGCTTCCTACCTTCCTTTTTCTTTCTTTTTTTTTTTTTTTTTTTTTTTTTTTTTTTTTTTTTTTTTTTTTTTTTTGGTTTTTCGAGACAGGGTTTCTCTGCAGCTTTTTTAGAGCCTGTCCTGGAACTAGCTCTTGTAGACCAGGCTGGCCTCGAACTCACAGAGATCCGCCTGCCTCTGCCTCCCGAGTGCTGGGATTAAAGGCGTGCGCCACC
The DNA here is from genome assembly GCF_903992535.2 of Arvicola amphibius. Classification (NCBI taxonomy): domain Eukaryota; kingdom Metazoa; phylum Chordata; class Mammalia; order Rodentia; family Cricetidae; genus Arvicola; species Arvicola amphibius. Next base: position 25,095,895 of record NC_052052.2, on the reverse strand, counting down.
ACCGCCTGGCCTACCTTCCTTTTTCTGTACCCCTCAGTCATTTCCACGAGACTGATAGTAGCCAACACCAGGAGAAGAGGATCAAACGGAGACACAGTGTGAAGGCAGACTGACAGGGAGCGTGGCGTGAGCCGCGAGGTCTTGGTGGTGAGCTCATCCGGAGAGAGATGGTGAAGAACTGAGTCTCTGGAACAGGTGATCACACTGGGAATTCAGAGGGAGTGACAGGTGGGGACAGGGCAGATCTGGCCCGTCTCTCTGGCTAGCCTTTCTTGCTTGTCTGCCGAAGGCATCCTTTGTTATACACCTGCACAGCTCGTGCCAATCCTTCTGTCCTTGCCCTTTAATTCTGACTCATCACACGCCATGCCCCAACTGCTACCCAGCTGTGAGCCATGGAGCCCAGTAGCTGTGCTCGGCAAACTGCCAGGCCGCCCTCTACCCGCTGCCACCCACTTTTCTGGATTCTTACCTTTCTTGCTTCCTAGTCTGTACTTTGCTGAGGGCCGCTTGCTGTCAAATCTCACAACCTGAGTCCAATCCCTGGAAGCCATGATGGGAGGAGAAAGCCGACTCCTGCAAACTGTCCTGTGACCTCCGTATTTACACCACGGCACACACGCATATACTAAGTAAAAAAAAAATAAGCAAGTAAATGTAAAAACACCGCCACCCGTTGATATGCTCCCTAATAGCTTCTTGGGTGGAGTTCGGATGTATTGCCTCTCCTTTCTGAAGCTTGTCTGTGGATGCCTCCTGTTACCTGCTGTTGGGAGTGACTGACTCTGGTTCCATCTCCTCTGACCCTCTCCATTTGCTTACTGGGTTTCTGGATCCCTGTTGTGCTTGTCAAATACTTTGTGGGTTCCAGGCTACCAAGATGAGCAGAATCAGATGAACCCCTGCCCTTTGAAGCTTAGTCTCAGGGTCATCGAGACTCTCATAGAAAGCAGAGCTAGAAGTTCCTACTGCACTTGTCTTCTGACACCCAGACCCCTGGACCACAGTCAGAACACAGCATACGCACAACAGCCGTGCCTGAGACTTACGGGGGCCAAAGAAAAGGTGATCTTGTTGCTGTTGTTATTTTGAAATAGGGTCTCATGTAGCTCTCAGGCTGACCTCAAAATTCTGTATCCCAGCCCTGGGGAGGCAGAGGCAGGTGGATCTCTTGCCGATATTAACCACACACACCCCCGTTGCACTCCCTTGTTCTTCCCCCAATTGTGCCTCTCCTCCTCCAAACTGTCCCCATTCTGATTTAATGTCATATTTGTCCATATGCATATGTAAATATGTACACATGTTTATTTAAATCACATTCCATATGTGAGAGAATTCGGGATATTTATCTTTTATCTCTGTTCCTTTCTCTTTTCCCCTTTAAACCCCTTCCTCCCTACATAGTCTCTCTTCTACTTTTATCACACACACACATCTAGATTTTGCACCTGAGAAAAACAGGTTTTTTTGAATCTGACTTACTTTGCTTACACAACGGTTTCCACTTTCTGTAAATGCCATAATTTCACCTTCTTCATGGCTGCCTGGAGAGGTTCTTAACTGACCCTTGTGACCTTTAAGTCTGCCTTGCTGGACCCTTGCTTGAAGTCTTGGCTTCTCTCTCAGAGAGGAGCTTCCCCAGAGACTGGTGCACTATATGTCCCTCTCCCTCCTTCTGCCCCCTCATCTCCCGCCCCCACCATCCTGCTGCCAAACTCTCCCGGCAAAACCCTTGCCAGTTTGTGGGTACTGAATGTTCCTTGGATACTCTATCCCTTGGGGTAATCCAATTTCTGCCCAGAGAGCCACAAGAGGGACAACTCCCTGAAGTAAGCAGGAAAATGACTTCCAGGATTACCAGGAGCTCAATCATTGTCACCAGAAAGAACTGGAGGGGGAGGCCTCCACAGCCCGGTTAAAAGGCCCCAGAGACAGTGACACATTGTTTCCCATGACTGGTAGACCACAAGGAAGCCACGTTCTACCTGGCGCTCACAGCTGCTGAAGACCACAGCAGTGACTGTCAAGTCCCAAGCCAAATAGGGACATAAGTTCTGGACGTCAAGAGCTTGACGATTCATGACATTTTAGGATTAGGTTTGGGCGTGAGTTTCAGAAAACCCATGCCTGACAGTGACTGAAATACGCCAGGAGTTGCTTTCTTGCTCGCTTAGGTGCTGACAGGGCTGGTTGGTGTTCCAGAGGCTCAGAACCCAGGTTACATTCTCCACACGGTATCTTGAGTTCCAAAATAGTTGAAGTCTAGTCATCAAGTCTACATTCTAGTCATTAGGGAGCAGGAAAGGACAAATAAAGGATATAGCCTTCCTTTTTTTTTTAATATTTTGTGCGTGCGTGCGAGAGAGAGAGAGAGAGAGAGAGAGACAGAGAGGGGGAGAGAGAGAGAGAGAGAGAGAGAGAGAGAGAGAGAGAGAGAGAGAGAGAGAGAGAGAGAGGAGAGAGAGAGAGAGAGAGAGAGAGAGAGAGAGAGAGAGAGAGAGAGAGAGAATATGTGGGTTAAAGAGGACAACTTGTAGGAGTGGGCTCTTTCCTTCCATTATATGGGGCTCAGAGCTCAAACTCCTGCCTGTGGTTAGGCTTGGTGCAGGTGCCATTGCTGAACCGTTTTGCTGGCCTATCCCCTACTTTGAATAACACTTTGGTTACTGTGTGGCCTTGTGCATGCCAGGCAAGTTCTTTCCCACTGAACTACATGCCCAGCCCAACACTTCCTTTCAAAGAGCACTTTCTAGAAGTTGTGAATAACAGTTCTGCTCACATCCCATGGGCTAGAACCTTGCTGCCTAGCTCTACCTAGTACTGAGAGAGGTTGGGAAATGAATCATTATCCAGAACGGCCACCTGTCCAGCTTAAAATCACAGGACTCTGTTACTGAGGAAGAAAGGAAGAATAGATGTTGGGGATAATTATTACCCCTCACCCTTGCAGCCAACCAGCCAATCAGCTAGCCCGCCAACATTGATGTTTGAGGAACTGCTCAATTTAGAGAGAGGGACGGATATGCAAATAACAGACTCCAGTGCCACGTGACGGGGAGGATAAAGGAGGTTTTGTTCCGAGTGCTGCGGGAGAACAGATGGGAACGATCGACAGCAATCAGAATAATTAATGACTACAATGGCCGAGCTGGGACCGCAGCTATGCTGGGCTATTGTGTTCCCCGGGGCTCCTTTTCTCGGTGGCAGCGAGAGCCACAAACTTTCCTACTTCTCCACAATAGCTCACACAATGGCAGGCCAGGTGCTGGCCCTTCTTCCCATACATTATCTCCCGGCTCTGGAGCTGGTACAGTTGTCACCCTTACTTAGAAGATGACAGAACCAGGCACGAGCCATCCAGCTGGCTTTGGAACCAGGCAGCCTGGCTCTAGATAACCCAGATTTAACTCCCCTACTCTACTGATACCCCCCAAACAGCCCATTCTCCTTCCTCTCCTGGCCCCCACAAATCTCCAGGTAGTAGCATCCTTTTGATGACTGAGGCCATCGTCTGGGACCTGATCCACTTCCACACCAGCTCCTAGCTTGCTTGTACCTCTTCCCTCTCCTCAGCCATCGGCCCTGCCTCGGTCAGACAACTGATTGCTGTGCTCTCCCTGCTTATGGGGAGGCCTGGGGTGGGATGCAGTGACTCGGGGTGGCCTTTGCCTTGATTGGCTCACTGTGCTGTCTCAGGAAATCGCATCGCCTGTTAAGGGCATCTTTTCTCATCTGTGAGTCCGGGCAATGCTGTCACCCTGAGGATAGGGACATTAAGTCATGTTAGGTGATTAACTTAGCATTTACTAAGTGCTCAGGAAGTGTTAACGGTTATCCCACCCCCACTCGGACTGTGGCCCTTCTCTGTCTTCAGTCACGTTTGTTTCCCGAATCCCTGCCATGACAGGTGATGTAAATATATATTTATTATCTTACATTTCTGGGGCTCAGAGGTCGTTCCTAGATTTACCTGGGCTAACATCAAACAAAGTGTTGGCAAGAATTCATTTTGTTACTTTTTTTTTTAAATTTATTCTCCTTTTTATTTTTGTGATCACAGGAATTAAACCCAGGGCCTTGTGCATGTTAGGCAGGTCGTCTTCCACTGAACCACACACCCAGCACTCCATTTATTTCTTTCCCAGGTTTTTCTTTCTCCATCTCCTTTCTGGGCTCCTTCCCTTGTCCCTAAGGACCCATGTGAAGTTGCACACATCTGGTGTGTTACTCTCCTCTCATTACTGTTACAAAGTACCTCACAGAAGCAACTTAAGAAAGGAAGACTATTTTCTCTGTGATTAGGAGACTTGGTCCTGCCGGGCCATGGTGGCACACACCTTTAATCCCAGCACTCAGGAGGCAGAGACAGTCGGATCTCTGAGTTCGAGGCCAGCCTGGTCTACAGAGCGAGTTCCTGGACAGCCAAGGCTACACAGAGAAACCCTGTCTTGACAAACCTGAAGGGGGCGGGAAGAGGTACTTTATGGCAAGCTGAGCATGAGGTACTGCTTCCCATGTCAGGAAATTGAGAGCTGAGTGTCCAGCATGAGGAGATACTCAGCAGGCTTTCTGCTCCTGCTCAGTGAAGCGTCTCCAGAAATGCCCTCCCCAACACACCCAGAGCTGTGCCCCCTGAGCAATTCTGAACCCCAGCCAGCTTGACTAGTAAGATGAACTTTCAAATCTGGATAACCCACGCTGTTCATCTCATCTCAGGATCCTGAACTTGGCCAAGTCCACAAAGTCCTCTTTGCCATGGGAGGAGGCATACCTCCAGGTTCCAGGGATTAAGAAAGGAACCTCTTTGGGCACCATTATCTCACACATCCCACTCAGGTTCCCCCCTTTCCCCAGGATATTACTACCGAGAGCTACCCCAAAACCAGCCTCTCTTCCTCTGATGGGCATTCCCTTTACTCCTGCTTGCTTCTCAGACACCATCTTTTGTTTTTTTTTCAAGACAGGGTTTCTCCGTGTAGCCCTGGCTGTCCTGGAACTTGCTCTGTAGACCAGGCTGGTTTCAAACTCTTAAAGATCCACCTGCTTCTGCTGCCTGAGTGCTGGGATTAAAGGTGTGCATCATCACCACATAGCAGAGATGAATGTAGTTTAAAAATAGATAGATAGGTAGATAGATAGATAGATCGCTAGATAGCTAGATATACCATTAAGCCAGGAGGGATATGTAAAGGCAGACAGAGGAGAGGGTGGCCTCCAGGAGGCCCAAACAGCCAACAAAAGTAGGCAGCTTGGTTGAGAATGAAAAGCTGGCCAAGGCTCTGCTCTTGCTGACCACAGCAAGAGCAGGTGTAGACAGCATGGGCTGTCAGGAGGTGGGGGAAAACAGTTATAACAACCTCATCAAACAAACAAAAAGTTACATTTATCTGTGTGTATTTGTGTCTGTGTGTGTGCACATATGCACATGCGTGTGTACCTGTGTGCACCAAGGCATATGTGTGACTGTCAGCAGACAGTCGAAGGAGTTGGGTTTTTCCTGGCACTGTGTGGGTCCTAGGGCTTGAACTCAGGTTACAGTGCTTGGCAACAAGGGCTTTTACCTACTGAGCATCTCAGTTTCTCTTCCTCCTGGCATGTCCCCCTCCTCCCTCTATCCCCTCTGGTCTCATCCTCTCTATGTGTTGCGCTGTCTCCACCTCCCTGTGGAATGTCCAGCTTGCCCCAGGGTTTTAGATCTTTAATCCAGTGCTCTTTCTTATTGTGATCTTGTCCCGCACTAATGGCTAGCTCACAAGGATGGCTGACTCCTGCCCGTCCTGTGCAAACATGACTGTTGGCTGGGAGCGATAGTGAGGACCATGCTTCACTGAGCCCAGCTGCTCCACAGCTCCCTCAGCTTTCCTTGGAGTATATGCATTGAGAGAGTTCACTGCAGAAGGGATTTAGAACCATGAAGCCTGGGGCACTTTCCTGCTTCTGCCCGAGATAGTGTGGAATCCTCAGGACTGTGGAATCCTCCTCAGGACTTCCCCGAGGTCAGATGAAGGCAGCAGGCCAGTGGAGCAGAGTGTGTTTAGTGAGGAGTGACCTTAGAGAGGCAGCTTCAAGGAGGAAAACTTTGGGTCACAGTTTCAAAGAGTGCAGGCTGTCATTGGGGAGCAGGCTGTTCATGTTGGTATGAGCTTGTGGCCTGTTCCCTTATTGACAGACAGAGAAGCAGAGAGCCCAGGCCTGTATCAGAAATAGAATAGTCCTTAAGGCCCACCCTGTAGTGACCCATTGTGGCTAGTTAGCTCACAGGTTTCAGAGGTTCCACAACCTCCCAAACTTTGCCAACAGATGGGGACCAGTTGTTCAAAATAAGCTTGTGGGGTCATTTAAGACTCCAGACTCTTACAACAGGGAAATGGGTTGGGATGGTACCTCTTCAGAAATGTAGTTGCTGGGGAAACCTGTCGTGACTGTGACCTCTGATGTTTGCAATTTCTGGAGCTTAGAAGGAGCCAAGTGTAGCTGGAAGGCACAAATATTCATAGGGAACCAAGGTGTGTCCTGAGAGTATAGTTAATCACTCTAGTCACCAGGAAGAGAGACTAATTAATCAAATCAGTGGAGTTGCTTTCAGTGCAGGAAGACTGTCTGGGGGACACGGAGCTGAGGCATGATCTTGGGGGCAGCCAGGGGACTCAGAGACGAAGAGGGACTTGAGCAGAGAATAGCCAGGGAGCGAGAGTGAAAACGGCCATCTCAGGCAGGGGACAGCATGCTCAGAGGTCAGGAGTCAGAGTGTCATCTACTTTGGGATCAAGGAAGATGTAGCGAGGAGGAGGCTGAGGATGTGGGTGCATCCAGACAATAGAGGCTTCAGGTCAGGGCTGGCACAGAAGTTTGAGCTTTCTCTTGCTAGCCCTGGGGAGTCATGGGAATTTGAGCAGGGGAGTGACGTAGAAGAGCTTATCTTTGAAAGACTACTCTAATCTTTGGATAGACTGGGCAGAAATTGCTGGGTTCCAGACCTTAACATATACAAGATATAATTTTTGACAAAGGAAATAAATACCTTGGAAATTATTGCCCCATTCATATGGTTTTATATATATGCATATGTATATTTATTACATATGTATATTTTATATAATACATATTTAATTAGACTATTTTTTATTTTAGATAGGGTCTCACTCTATAGCCCTGGCTGGCCTGGAATTCACAGAGATCTTCCTGCTTCTGCTTCCTGAGTGCTCGGATTAAAGGTGGGGACTTTCGACTGTATTTTTTTAAGTTATTTATTTATTATGTATACAACATTCTGTCTCCATGGATGCCCACACGCCAGAGGAGGGCCCCAGATCTCATTACAGATGGTTGTGAGCCACCATGTGGTTGCTGGGAATTGAACTCAGGACCTCTGGAAGAGCAGCTAGGGCTCTTAACCACTGAGCCATCTCTCCAGCCCCTTTCGACTGTATTTTATATGCATCCTCATACATCTTAGATGGCCTGGATGGAGAACTTCCCTAAGGCACACAGTGATAAAGGTAGCATTAGGACTCAGAGGTGCTTCCTGGTCTGGGGCTTTCCTTCCTCTTCGCTGTACTGCGTGGATGCAGAGGTATCTGAAAGGAGGCCAGGCCAATAGGGTGAATGGCGCCCAGGGCAGATGCTAAGGTGGCCAGTAGTCAGGGTGGATTGCGCCCAGGGTAGAAGCCAAGGTGAAAGCTGTGTGGGAGGCAGGGAAAGTAGTGTGTTCTTTCTCTGTTCTTTCTCTGTTCTCTGGGTGGGGGCAGGGACATGGGGTTCACTAGAGACTGCACATGAGTGCATCTCTCTTTCCTGAGTCCTGCAGCATCCTTCTGGGCCTGGTTTCTATGGCAACAGGCTCCCAGCAGGCAGCCTGCCAGCTGGAAGGAAGCAGGCAGGAAGGCTTGGAGAGAAGGCCTGGGCCACCAGGAGGAAGGTTGGAATTTCGGGGATTGTGGAGGGAGGGTGCAGTTAGGAGAGCCTACTGGGAAGACTGGAAAGGGCTGGACAGGCCCGTGGAGATGTCTCATGAGACCCTCTTCCCTTTTAAACGTGTGAATGTGGAGGTAGATGAGGACCCACGGACCTCTCCTTTGAGGTTCTTGAATCCCCAGACTACTTCATCTGTGACACACACACCCAGCCCTACTCCTACTTCCCAAAGTATTGTCTGACCCCAACCTCACGCGTCACAGTGCTCATTGACTTCCTCACAGAAAAGAGCCCCTACTCTGAACTCAGAGTGGGAAAAATGAACAAGGCCAATTGACTTTCTGTTTTGCATAGGATTTACATATAATTAACTCACAGACAAGAAATTTCCAGGCCCTGTGTCATTCCTGCCAACAACTTAATTCAGCTCCACTGGCTCTGGCAGACTGTCTGGCCAGGCTCTGGGCTGAGCCATCAGGGTCCCCAGGGGTGAAGTCTTCCCTGCTGTATGCCCACTCCATCCCAAGCTGCTTCCAGGCAGTTCTTCCTTTAGCTGGTGCCACCCAGATTGCAGCCCTGGGTTTATATCTTGGCTCTGCCACTCTGAAGCTGGATGTCCTAGGACCTCGTTGGGTCCCATTTGCTAATGTCTCTGTGGACCTAGGACACACTGTAAGGCCACCGTAAACCAGCAGAGACATATCTTTTCTAGAATACTGAATTGCAAGCTGGGTATGGTGACTCAGCAACTATATATATAAAACTAGTACTCCGGAAGCTGAGGCAGGAGGCTCGCTCACCTTGTGAGTGCAGCCTGGGGATCCATTGTGAGTTCCAGGTCAACCTGGGTACAGAGTGTTGTCTCAAAACAACAGACCCCAAAGAAAAATAACAAAATGCTTCTGCATTCCTTGCTCAAGAGCTACCACGGCCAGGAGCCCCACAGCTTGCTTTACTTTGCTTGGTGTGTTGAAGAATCTCTTCTGGTGGTAGGTACAGGTTGCTAAATACTTTGACTGTCACTGCTGTTTTGTGGAAGTACAATAGGTCGGTATATTCGCTGCTAGGGCCAATTGATTTTAAGTGTGTAATGGTCATCGTTTTGTAGGCTTTTGCTTGGAGTTGGGATGAGGGTGGACCTGGGGTGACCTGAGCAGGAGCAGAGAGCACAGGCATCTTCCTCCACAGGCGGGCAAGGTTCAAGCGCTCCAACAGCGTGACCGCCGGTGTGCAGGCAGACCTGGAGCTGGAGGGCTTGGCTGGCCTGGCCACTGTGGCCACAGAAGACAAGGCCCTGCAGTTCGGACGTTCCTTCCAGAGGCACGCCTCTGAGCCCCAGCCCGGACCCCGGGCCCCCACCTACTCAGTCTTCCGCACGGTCCACACGCAGGGCCAGTGGGCCTACCGCGAGGGCTACCCACTGCCGTATGAGCCGCCAGCCACTGATGGGTCGCCTGGCCCTACCCCTATCCCCGCCCCTGGTCCCGGGTCCGGCCGCCGAGATTCCTGGATGGAGCGCGGTTCACGTAGCCTCCCCGACTCAGGCCGCACGTCCCCCTGCCCACGGGACGGCGAGTGGTTCATCAAGATGCTGCGGGCAGAGGTGGAGAAACTGGAACATTGGTGCCAGCAGATGGAGCGTGAGGCGGAGGACTATGAGCTTCCGGAGGAGAGTGAGTCCCCTGCCACCCACGAAGGGGAGAGGGGCGTTGGCCCCTCCCTTCAGGCTTGCCTCCTCTTTGGTCCTCAGTACTGGAATATGAGGTTCCCACTGGCAATAGGGAATGCTAGGAGTGCCTGGAAAGGGACAGCTTTAGAGGCCAGGGCTAGGACTGGAGGCGGGAGGGGGGCGGATCCTGACCAGGCAAAAGGAGGTAGCTACCAGTCTAAGTCACTAACTCCATGAGGTACAATCTGTTCAGATCTGGACAAGAGTACGGTTTCCATTATGAGCTTGGTGGTAAGGCTGGGACTACACTACCGTTCTGATTTGAGAAGAGCTCTCCCAGAGGATGCTGGGATTCCCCAATGAAAGATGGAGGCTTTTAACATCGTTGGAGGAGGCAGCTCAAGTGAGAACACGTTTGAGGAAGAAAGGGAAGGTCAGCACGGCAGCCAGCCGTGCGACAGAGGGAATGAACCGTCCCCACGAGTTCAGTCTGAGGGGAGCCAGTGTCAAGTTCGTGAGACGAGTTAGTAATTCTTAACAAACCAAGGATGCACGTGCTGATAAGTGACAATCCTTCAGTGAGTGAAGGAAAGAACTGCATTGAGGAGGATGAAGGCTTCGTGCGGTTTGCTGAGGAAGGGGCTGGAAGAGAAAGATAGATAGATAGATAGATAGATAGATAGATAGATAGATAGGTAGATAGGTAGATAGATAGATATAGATAGATAGATAATTGATAGATAGGTAGGTAGATAGATAGATAGATAGTACAGTAACCAAGAGGCAAGCATCTCAGAGGGTAAACTTCGGGTCTCTGGGGGAAGAGGGATCTCACCCCCTCCCCCCTCAAGCCTCCTCCTGTTCTGTAGTCCTGGAGAAGATCCGCAGTGCCGTGGGCAGTACACAGCTTCTCCTGTCTCAGAAGGTCCAGCAGTTCTTCAGGCTGTGCCAGCAAAGCTTGGTAGGTGTCTGTACGGGACCTGGCAGGCGACCCAGCGTGACTGAGAATTGGGACCAGGTCTGTGTACTTGGAGGGGTGGATTGTGTGTGGCTCAAGACAGTTAATCCCATGGGGCCCAGAGAAGCCAAAAGGTCAGACACGTCTTGTTTGGAGTATTGTTCCTCGAGGTCGAGCCCAGTATTTGCTGCCCAGGTAGGAGACACCTGGGCTTTTTCTTGTTCCTGTCGCCCATCCCTCAGCCCATTCCCCTAGGTTGAGCTTCCTAACAGTGAGACTGAGCATGGCTTTCCCTGAGCCTGCCTAGGGTTCAGACCTCCCTGACTGGCTGCCTCCCCTGTGTGTCTCATCATGGCAGGACCCCACTGCGTTCCCTGTGCCCACCTTCCAGGACCTGGCGGGTTTCTGGGACCTCCTGCAGCTCTCCATTGAGGATGTGACCCTCAAGTTCCTGGAGCTACAACAACTCAAGGCCAACAGCTGGAAACTCCTGGAGCCTAAGGTGTGTTTGTGGGTCCTTTCGGGCCAAGAAGCCACACTCTGGAATGCCCTTCTCAGAAAGGAGTGTGTGGATGTATGGGTTTGGGAGTCACAGGGGAACAGACAGCAGCAAGAACAGCTTTAGATAAAACAGCCGTTGCCCTGTGCTTAGCCCAGCTGTTCACGCCGCCGCTGCTTTAGCCACCTCTGGTCAGCGGCAGTGTTAAGAGTGGAGGCAGATTTTTAAGGCAGTTTCAGCCCTCTTATTGATAGACTTAATATCTGAGATGAGTGAGTCTGGGAGGCCCCTGGAGCCCTAGCAAAGCTCCTCTCACCTCTCAGCCTGCATGTAAGTGCTAGCTGTTGAGAGCGGGTCCACCAGGGGGCGCCCAGCCCTGTCACATTGGAGACCTGTTCAGGGGCTTTGACCGGCTTTGACCTTGTGGAAACACGTGCACCTGCAGCATCGGTCCCGGGGCCAATTCCCAGAGCGATCCACGCGAATTCCATCCCTCGTGGGGCGGGGATGAGGGTGTGGGAGCGAGAATCAGGATGCTGCAGTGGTCCCCCGCCGCCCAGCTCAGCCCCGTGCGCCTTCTCCCGACAGGAGGAGAAGAAGGTCCCTCCGCCCATACCAAAGAAGCCCTCGCGGGGGCGGGGCGTGCCGGTGAAGGAGCGCTCCCTGGACTCCGTGGACCGGCAGCGGCAGGAAGCGCGCAAGCGGCTCCTGGCGGCCAAGCGCGCCGCCTCGTTCCGCCACAGTTCGGCTACCGAGAGCGCGGACAGCATCGAGATCTACATCCCCGAGGCCCAGACCAGGCTGTGACCCGCCCGGGCCGTCCAACCCGGCCCCGGGCCCGCAGTTTTCTACCCGTACTGTACACCCAGCGTCGAGGTCACTGTGAACGCGGGCTGCTCCGTGCGCCCGCCCTGCCGGCACCGCACGCCCCGGCTCCTGCCCGCCGCACTTTCGTGGGTTTTTTACCTTCCTGATCCCACGCAAAGGCGCCCGGGCTAGGCTGGGGGCCGTGCCTCTCCGCCCAGCGCCCCTCACTAGGAACTCCCATCTTCCTGGTCCGACGCTTTGTCCTCACCTTTTCCCCTCCATGAGCACCATCTCTGCCATTATTTTACACCTCCCACACCCCTACGGGCCAGGCCGGGCCGGGTCCCCCATCTGGGCTCTGCGTCTCTCCCACACCCCGCGGGGCTGGGCTTCGTGGGGATCAAGCTTCGTGGCTTTTTATGAAGAATCCCGAACCCCGCCTAGGAGCCCGCCCCACCTTCCCAGGGCTCCATCCTTAGCCCTCCGCCCACAGGGCCCAGGGACCACAGTGGCTGGACCAACCCAGGACCAGGGCGCCTGGGCCTCTCCCCTTTCCCTCATCTGGGGAGGGGAGACGGGGGCTTTCCCTCACCACACCTGTGGCTGTTCCCACATCCCTTTGACTATCCCAGGAAAAATAAAACCGCAGAACTGCACCGGAGCCAGCTCTCTCCAGAAGAGACCACCTCTGTGGGGGCTTGGGTAAGGTAGGGGGTGGGGAAGAGGAAGAGAAGGAGCCAGGAGCTTGAGCATTCTTTTTTGGGGGGACCGCAAGGGCTACCTAAGCCCTTTCTGGGAAGGATTAGTTGGGAGACGGGATTCTGGTAGTCATGACATGCACCTGTGCCTTCCTGGAGGGATCTTGCTGGGGCGTGAAGGGAAGGGAAGGAACCCGTTCTCCCCTCCTCCGTCAATCAAGGAATGCGTCGCCCCTCTTTCGTCACCTCCTAGACCCTCCAGAAAGGGAAGCCCCGGATTCAGCACTTGGCACACAGCACATGTGCAATGGGGGAGGAGGGATCTTGTGTGGGGGTGGGAGTGGGGGTTATTGTTAGAAACCAATGAATGGACGTAAGCTTTCTGTGGAGAACTAGTACTCTTTTTTGCTCCAGTCGCATCCAGTCAACGGCAACAAACTCCAGATTGACGCTGCCATTTTCTCGGATGCCTCCTGCAGGTGTTACGCTTTGCAGGAGGGGTTGGTTATAAAGGACGAAACTTCACTGAGAAACTAACTTAAGTTAGGAGGCGTAAAGAGTATCTACCAAATGCCTCCGGAGGGTCGGCCAAGGGATGAGTGATCCACAGGGAGGGGTTGACGCCCAGGGAGGCTAAAGTGCGCTCTCCAGAATCACAAAGTAGTGGCCCGGCCAGGTCTAATGCCAATTCATGAGATTTATAGATCTATAGTATTCCCAACTCGGAAGGAACTTGACAGCAGCCCCCACAAAAGGCCCCCCTTTATAGTCTCCTGAGGCTGTTGTTTTGGGCTACACTGGACCAGCCAATTCTTACTCGTTTGTTCAACAAATGTTTGCCACTGGCAGACACCATGGAGTAGCCCTGAGGTCTTTTTAAAATATGTGTGTGTGTGTGTGTGTGTGTGTGTGTGTGTGTGTGTGTGTGCACATAAACTAGCAATTGATGATGTGTGTTTTTAGTCATTCTCTGCCTTAGTTTTTTGAGATCCAGGCTTACTGAACCTGGAGTTTATTTATTCTGCTCTAATGGCGGGCTACCAACCCCCAGGGCCCCTTCTATCTTTACTCACCCCACCCCACCCCACTCCACTCTCACCCTAGTACTGAGATTACAGGCATTCACTACAACACTAGACTTTTTATGTGTAAGTTCTGGGGATCCAAACATGGGTCCCTATCCTTGCATGCCAGTCACTTTATCTGTTATCCTTACGCATTTTACCCAACCCTTAGTTTCTGTCTTTTTAAAATTAAAATTTTATGTGTATGAGTGTTTGCTTGTATGAATGTGTGTGTGTCATATGTGTGCCTCAGGGTCCAGAAGATAGTTCTGATCCCTTGGAAAGTCCAGTTTGGACAGTTGTGAGCCACCATATAGGGGCTGGGAATTGAACCCAGGTCCTCTGGAAGAGCAGCCAGTGCTCTGAACTACTGAACTTTCACTCCAGCGCCCTCTACTGGGCTTTACCAAGTGCTGCAGGTGATTCTGACAAAGCCAGGTGTGGAGACACTGGGACTGGAGGTGGTTTGTTTTCTTTAGGCTTTCCGGACAGGGCCTGGGCTAACCTTCCTTCTCTTGAGAGTTTTTATCCTTCTCTTGAGTTTTTATCCTAAACTGGGACGTGAGTGAATTTTGACTGATCAGCACAGTCCAGTGTAGCAAGTATTATGATTTTCAGATAAGGCAACAAATTTAAACGCCTCTCCCTTAATCCCGAGGCCAGGAAGATGCAGAGGCCACATTATATGAGATGCGGTTACACCATGTTCAGAGGGGGTCTTTGCCTTCACTTAGAAGCAGGCTAGGTCTCTTGAAGTCGTAGTAGATGGGAGCAGACACAGGAAACATGGCAATACCAATAGGGCCGGTCATCGTGCTTAAAATTTCCCTAGGAGCCAAGTGTGGTGGCACTCCTTTAGTCCCTAAACTTGGGAGGCAGAGGCAGACAGATCTCTATGAGTTTGAGGCCAGCCTGGTCTACTTAGCAAGCTCCAGGTCAGACAGAGCTACATAGAAAGGGCTTGCGTCAAAACCAAAATCAACCAACCAATCAATCAGTCAATCAATCATTAGGAGCTAGCTGAGAATGTGGGGTGGTTGCTTGGTGTTGGTCCACTGGCCTAGGTACAAAAAAGGTCAAAGAAGAGGTCAAGAGGCGGTCCTTGTGTACAAGTTGTAGGTTTTTTTGATTTTTTTTCTTTTCTCTTTGGGGGCCCACCACCCAGCTCCCAAATAAATCACAAATCTTGTAAATACCCAGCTTAGCCTGACTTATTTCTAGCCAGCTTTCCTTAACTTAAATTAGCCTGTCTTCCTTTTGCCTCTGGGCTCTTATTGTTCTCTATTTTTGTACACCTTTAATTCTTACTCCATGACTTGCTGCGTATCTGAGTGGCTGGCTCCTAGAGTCCTCCTCTCCTCTTTTTCTGGTTCCTTGATCCCCCTTTTCCCAGATTTCTCCTATCTATGCTCTCTGCCTTTCTCCTGCCTTGCTATTGGCTGTTCAGTTCTTTGTCAGACCTATCAGGTATTTTAGACAGGCAAAGTAACACAGCTTCACAGGGTTAAACAAATGCAACATAAAAGATGACCACACCTTTGCATCGTTAAACAAGCGTTACACAGCATAAACACATCTTTCACTAATATTCTACAGCAGCTCTCAGCCTGATTGTAACCAGGCACAGGAGCCGAAAGCTGTAGTTTGAAGAGGGTCCTGCTCTCAGAGAAACTAGGTACCTACCACGTACAGGTACAACAGAAGGCTGGTTCTGGGTACTGTATAATGAACTTAGTTCTGGAGGCTGGGAGGTCTTATTTCAGGATGGCAAAAAAGCCAGGTGTGATATCGCATACCTATAATCCAACACTTGGAAAGTGGAGGTAGGAGGAGCAAAAGTTTGAGATCATCTGTGACCACACAGTGAGTTTGAAGCTATATATAAAACTCATTTTTAAAGACAGGGTATAGACTATGTAGATCATTCTGGCCTTGAACTCACAGGGGTCCCACCTGCCTCTGCCTCCTCAAGTGGAGGGATTAGAGGCATGCCTGCCACCTTGCCCAGTGAGACTGTCTTAAACAAAGCAAAACAAAAAAAATATCTATTAAAAAAATTCCTAAAGCAGGGCACAATACTGTGTACCTGTAAATCCCCCACCCCCACCCCCCAACACACACCTACTTGAGAGTCTGGACAGGTGAATCATTTGAGCCTTGTTCATGGCCAGCCTAGCTACCATCCTAACTCAACAATAAATAACTGGTTGGGCTGGAGAGTTGGTTCAGTGGTTCAGGGCACTTGTTCTTGCAGAGAACTGGGGTTCAATTCCCAGCATCCACATGGCAGCTCACAGCTGTCTTTAACTCCTGTTCCAAGAAGGTCTGATTCCCTCTTCTGGCCTCCTTGGGCACCAGGCATGCACATGTACACATTCAGCCATGCAGGCAAAAGACTCATACACATAAAATAATATAAATATTACCAGCACAAATACAATAATACTGGTAATAAGATGATGACGATGACGATGATGATGATGATGGTGGTGGTGGTAACTGAATGTGGTGAGGCACAGCACAGTTGTGATTCCAGCACTTTGCAGGCTGGGGCGAGAAGATTGCAGGGAGTTCAAGGACAGTTTAGGCCACATAGCAAGACTGACTCAAAGGAGCTCCGAAGAGATGATTCAGCTGTTAAGAGCACCAGCTGCTCTTCTAGAGGAGCCAGATTCGGTTCTCAGCACCCACATGACAGCTCATAACTGTAACTCCAGGTCCAGGGACTCCTGACACCCTCTTCTGACCTCCCTGAGCACCAGGCATGCATGTGGCACACTGAGGTACATGTAGGCAAAACATAATTTTGAATAAAATTAAATTTAAAAGAACAACAAACTAAATTGACTGCCTCAAAAGACCCAGCAAACACAGATTCCAGCACACACCTGTCATCCCAGCTGGAGAGAGGAGGACCAGTCTGGATTGTATGTGACCCACCTAGTCACAGAACAGACAACAAACCCTCTTGCATAGCATGGCGAAGGCCTTCCTGATAAACCTTCCTGATAAAGGGGTGAGGTAGACACCCTTTTGCAATCTCCCCCATAGATTTGGAGTCCTTGTGGCCTAATTGGTTTTTAAAGATGCTCCAGCCTCTTTGCCTGGTTACAATGGTAATTAGATTTCAATGTATTTTTTTTCAGCAGGCACAAACAATGATAATTAGATTTCAATGTGATTTTCAGCAGGAACAAATATCCGTTGGAAGCACAGGGAGTTTGGGAAAGCCTTGGGAACTGTCTCACGGGATGCATTGGAGAAATGGAACAGGAGGACACTTCCAAGGGACCCGCGTGGGCAGAGGCTCAGAAGGATGGCTGTGTTGGGAACCATTGGAAAAGCGAGCTACGGAAAGATGACAAACCAGCACAGGGTTGGATGAGTTGGCCGAAAGAGATCCGTGGGCTAACCCAGAGATTCCATTGATTTAAGTCTTTGATTGGTCCTTTGGCCAAAGGAATAGACACAGAGTGGAGGGGCAGTGGGAGGGTGAGGACCCACTACTACGGTCCAGGTAAGAGATAGTGGTGTTGATTCTGAGGGCTTGTTAAGAAGCATAATGCCGCAGGCTGGATCCGCGGAGTGATGAAAAGAGCAAACCTGAATATATTACACTGGATTTTCTGTTAATGAATGAGGATTGCTCGGAATGAACATCGCAGAAAGAAACCTGTATCGGGGGAATACTTAAGATGTCAAGAGGCGCTGCCGACACTTGTCGAGGAGACGTCAAGAACTATGGCACTTCCTGCACATGGAGATGGTTTAAAACAACAACCCTAGAGGATGTTTTAACACGTGTATGTGTGTGTGGAAGGGTCACACGCCACAACCCCCGTGGGGAGGTCAGAGGATGACTTTCAGCAGTTGATCTTCTCCTTCTACCACGGGGATCCTGAGGATTAAGCTCGGGCCATCAGTTTGGTGGCAAATACCTTCACCTGCTGAGCTATCTGGCCAGGCCAAGGGTATGTTCTTATGGTCTTTTTAAAAATACACGTAGGTCTGTAGCGACGGTTCAGTGGTTAGAGTACATACCGCTCTTGCAGTTGTTCTAAGTTCGATTCCCGGTATCTATATCTGACAGCTAACTACCTGCGGTAACTTCAGCTCCAGGGGCATCTAACACCCTCTTCTGACCTCCGCAGACACCTGTGTTCACGTACACATACTCTCCCCACCCCTGTGTACACATATACTTAATTAAAATCCTTTTGTAAAGGTTATGCATCTTTTTTCAGATTAGCAGGCCACAGAGTCGGGATTTGAATCCACGACTAAGTTCAAAGTTTGGTATGTTTTTTTAATTTTAATTTTTTTTAGACAGGATCTCAGCATGAAGTTCTGGTAGATCTGGAAGTACTAAGTAGACCAGGCTGGCTTCAAACTCACAGGGATCCACCTGCTTCTGCCTCTGGTATACTAGGATTAAAGGCGTGCACCACGATGCCCAGCTCCCCTTGTTCCCCACTGATAAAGAATCTTGGTATGTAGTCAAGCTTGGTCTTAAGGGTCCTGGTCTCCCAAGTGCTGTGATTTCATTGTAAGTTGGGACTAATGCACTCACTCCAGTTCTGCTGGAGGGAGCGTCTAGTCGTCGCTGAGATACAGACAGCTTGAGCGTCTGTCCTCCCAGGGAGCATCCACTGACTCTTCTGATGGTGTTCTCTCTTACGACATTTCTTAGATTGCTAACATCTTGTGAGCCTACCTGTTTCTTCTTCAGCCAGAGAACTCCTGGAGGGCTATTTTGTATTTCCAATATTTTTGTGTAGAATGGCTGACTAAACACCAGCCTGTCTTCTAGACAATTCTGACCTTGTTTCTTCTCTACATTTTTAGTGTACAGGTTCTGCTAAGTACAGTTGCTAATTTCTGGCAGCTTCTTTCTCCTCATCTCCACTCTCAGGCTGAGCTTTGGGTTCTTTGATAAAAAAAAAATGGGAAGAATGTCTAACTTGACAATGCAGTCTAGCAGCTTCCTGCGAAAGCACCCATGACCTTGAAACAAATGACTCACAGCTAACTTGTTAGGGAATGGTGGCTGAAAGAACATGAAAAGGCACAGGCTCAGAAAGTTGATTTTTAGTATGTGTTACTAATGATAGGGAGGCTTGTCAGATTGAGTTCAGTGCCGGGAGGGCAGGACCATGGTGGGGCATTGGGCATGAGGCCTTTTCCTGTATGGGATAAATGTATGTCTGTTGAGGGAGAGTGGAAGCCTGGAGGGGAGTGGACGCTTGGATCAGAGGGTCTTGTACACATGCTCCACTCTCAGCTCCTTGTAGACTCGCCATAGCTACCATCTAGTTCCCGGATTGCGGTGTGCCTGGCACAGTACTTGACATGCGTGATATTGTCTAACCTTCACAGCATCCCAGCGAAAATGGGTGGTGTTAACGCTCTGCAGAAGAGATGAGGCTCAGACAGACTAATTAATAACGTTCCCAAAGACACTGAAAAGAGGTTTGAAAGCACTAGATTTTCCTTTGCTAAGAGGAATTTCTGGAGATCAGGAGTTGGGTTTTCTGTTTGGTACCATCCTACCTAGGTCTCAGAAGATGCCTAATGAACCTCACAAGGATCAATGAACGCATAAGTTTTCACTTTCCTTTACTAGAAAAGCACTAGGCAACATCGCTTGGGGAGCCTCCTAGCCGCCAGGGGACGCTATACCCACCTCCGTGCATCCCAACAGAGAGGCGAATGCCTAGCTTTCTTCCTCTTGTCGCTTGACCCGAGCTCAGCCAATCGCTACTCTCCGAGAGCGCCCGGACGCCAGTGGGCGGGCCTCGGGCGACGCCCCGCGGGCCACTGGGACCGGCGACGTCCGTGCGTGAGGCTCCCGGCTAGCGGGCGCGGCGCGGGACCGGTCCGGGGCGTGCCGGCCGGGACGCGGGTGAGTCCCACGGGACGGCTCCTAGCCGTGCCCTCCTAGTTGAGGGAGGGATGGTCTCCGTGGCCGAGTGTGGGCTGCAGTCAGAACTTGTCCGCCAGACAAGTCCCTGTAACGGGACAGGGGACTGGGAGTTGATGACCCTGACCTCTGGCGCTCTCATCCCCAGACTTGACTGGGGTAGCTGTCAAGGCTGATTTCTTCCACGTCCTCGGACTTCTTCTGATTGTTCTCGAATTTGGAGTGTTAACTTCCGGTAGGTCCAGGCGCAAGGACAGGTTTCCGGGCGGCCCAGTTGACCTGGACCTGGACTCTTTGGCAGGCTCCCCGGCGTTCTGGGCTGGGAATAGGCGTCAGTATTTGCGAGACGTTTCTGCTACTTAATGCTTTAATCCCCTAGGAATGACTTCATGAAGGCTAGCTGCATGTGATCGTATTCCTGCCCCTTTGTGATTGTGGGTGTAAGACTTACGTTAGCGACTTGAGTATGCGTCTTGTCATTCATTCGTTCAACAAACTTTTTTTTTTTTTTTTGAGCTCTTTAACAGGGAGGTTGATTAGCAGTTGGGGAAGAGGCATACAGCATAGGACGATCCGGACATCCTTGGTCTTTAACCTCACGGAGCTTCAGGGTGTTTTGAGAGATGTAGACAAGTAGGGTGAACCCACACAATGCCTGTCACAGAGAAAGTGTTGAATACGTGAATGACCGGATTACAAACAGGACCATACAGAACTTGTGCTTTGTATGTAAGAGGGTAATCGTTGGCCGGGCGATGGTGGCGCACGCCTTTAATCCCAGCACTCGGGAGGCAGAGGCAGAGGCAGGCGGATCTCTGTGAGTTTGAGACCAGCCTGGTCTACAGAGCTAGTTCCAGGACAGGCTCCAAAGCCACAGAGAAACCCTGTCTTGAAAAACCAAACCCCCCCCCCCCCCAAAAAAAGAGGGTAATCGTTGTAGACTGGTACTTTGGACAGGTCGGAAGACCTAGTGGAGAGTCGCTGTGTAGCCACAGTATGAAGAACTTGCACCTGTAATCAGAAGCCCTTGAGAAGTGGAAACAGGAGGATCATCAGTTCTAAGTCATCCTCAACCACCACACTGAGGGTTTGAGGCCAGGTCAGGTGACATGAGAACCGGTCTTAAGAATGAACAAAAACTTAAAAAGATAGAAAATTTAAAAAGATTTTAAAATCTTAAAAAGATGGAGAGGTATTGGGTTTGGTATTCTTCGGGGCGTCCCTCTTTGTTAATGTGTCCATTGTAAAATTTTGTAAATCTTGGTGCACCCTTAGAGCACACAAGAACGGAAGTCTTCCAGTGTAGTGAAGAGCTGAGCTAGGGAGGAGCTGCAGGAGGCACTTCCTATGTCTACGGTTTGAACGGACACCGTGCACACAACTACAGCATGTTCTGCCAGAAAAAGCCCGGGCTTGGCCTCAAAACCAGTGGGCTGGCCACTTGGAGTGACTTTGCTAGCATAGTGTCTTTGAGCCACTGTGGCCTTAGACAGGAATCTGGGCGAGTAATTCCTACATCACAGAGGTATTGTGAGGGTCAGGTGATGACTGGGGAGCTACCAGGGAGCACAGGGCCTGGGGTCAAGTCAAAGAGCCGCTAAGAGAAGCGTGAGTCTGCTGCAGTTTTCCACTCCGGTGGTCCACGTATAGTCTCAGGCTCACAAGGCGCTCCGGCCCCTCCAAAGAGAATGAGAACCAGAGGGAGAAAGGGAGAGCCGTCTGGTCCTCCATGAGGTTTGGATGTCCCCCCAGGGCGGAGAGACAGCAGTGTTGGGGAAATTGACACAGGTGCTGATCCTCAGCAGCAAATGCTGACGGCTAAGGCGTGAGTAGGAGGATCAGAGATCAGCTGAGTGTGAAGTGCTCAGCCCAGGGCCCAGCTTGGAATAAGTGCTCAGTAGATGGCAGCTAGCATTATGAGTTCATTACCAATGGCCTTTTATGAGTGTGATAGTAATTAAATAATGGTATAAATAGTAATTTAATAGTGATCATTTGTGACTAAGGGGCCATTTGAGTGAGTGGGTTTGTGTATTACTTTGGTATCCCATTGCAGAAGCCCTGGGGGCAGCTCCACAATATTTGTTAGCTTTATTTTACAGCGATTTCCACAGGGACTTTGAAGTACTGGGGCCCTAGGGCATCTGGAGTACTGTATTCATTTGTGATAGCTTCAGGAGCTCGCTGTTCGCGTGCGAGGATGTGAGGATGGTTGGCAGGAGTATATTTTGAGGATGTTAGGACCAGGTTTTGTTAATAGAGGTTGTTAAAAAAGCCAAGTCCAGAATAGCTTAAAACCCTTCTCTATCTTTAGTCCAGGATAGTTAGGTAATGGATCATGGTTTTTGGCTGTTAAATAAGCCCCTTGTACTTCACCCATTATCAGAGCCAGAATTCAGAATGGGGCTGTGTGTGTGCATGTGAAGTTTCCTGGAGCAGAGAAAAGACTTTTTTTTCCCTTCCAGAAATGTTGACAGACTGGAGGGGGACCTGAGGTCACACCAGCTTTGAAATTCCACTAGGTGAACCCACACTTGTAGGGAACATCTGCACACAGGAGCAAAGCAGAGTTCGTGGAGATTTTACCCCATTCCTTAACCATCAGATCTTGCACAATTTCCTAGAGTATTTCAGGGACCTAGCCATTGCATAGAGCACAGTGGCCGCTTGCTGTTTGTGGGGTGGGTGTGTAGTTATTAGTGCCAGGCTGTCTGGTAAGTCGAGTGCCCCGTGGGCTTGTCTGCATCTGCAGGGCGGGGGGAGGGGAGGGGAAGGGTGCCTGTTTCCCTGTAACCTCTCTTTTCCTCTGCAGATGTCATGTGGCCTGTGCTTTGGACCGTGGTGCGCACCTACGCTCCCTATGTCACCTTTCCTGTGGCCTTTGTGGTCGGGGCTGTGGGCTACCACCTGGAATGGTTCATCAGGGGAAAGGGCCCTCAGCCTGTGGAGGAGGAGAAGAGCATCTTGGAGCGTCGCGAGGACCGAAAGCTGGATGAGCTACTAGGCAAGGACCACACTCAGGTGGTGAGCCTTAAGGACAAACTGGAATTTGCCCCCAAAGCAGTCCTGAACAGAAACCGTCCAGAGAAGAATTAATGGAGGGCCCAGGTCCCTGTGGTCTGCAGGGCTATGACATGCTCTGCCACCACGTCGACCCAGCTTCAGAACACACATCTGATTTGCTTTGCTGCTCATTCTGGCCCCTTCTGCACCCCACAGCCACACACGTACTGGCTGGTCCGTCATGGCTGTACAGCTGCAGCAGTAGGGGCCCACGAAGAGGAGGCTGTGTCTGTTGAATGGCTGTCTCCATGACTGCAGGCTTCTGGTCTTCCCTGGGATCCGCTGCAGGGAGGAGCCCTGGGGAATGAACGCTGCTCTCACGCTTCCTGGGGAGGGGCTTGGCCTCAACTGGGAATGGGTGGGGTTTGTTGTTGCCACAAGAAGGGGCACCTCCATGTCTAGTTCTAGTCTTTACACTGGAAAGAATTCAGAAATCTCCCTGGCTCCCTTGAGTTTTTTCTATGCCCCAACACATGTGTCCCTTTACTGACTCAGGGGTGGATTCTCAGGGGAAGGAGAGCATGCTTCTGTTGTGGGGAGCTCAGGCTGTTTACCTTGGGGCAGAAGGGGCATGTGCCTGGAAACAATCCCTGTCTTCCACCCTTCCTCACTGTGAAGGGAGAACCTCAATTAAAGTGGCCCCTGTGACATTGATGGAATTCTGTCTTCTGGATGGAGTCTGGGTTCTCGTAGGAGTCACTGCAGGCCTTTGAGGGTATCAGTAGTTTCTATAGACTTCCCAAGACCGTGAACAAAGCTGGAAGCTCTGTTGCACTGAGTGCTAGCTGAGACTCCCTGAGGCACAAGTTCCCAAGAGTCTTTACCATGACTGCACGAGGCTGCAGCATCTCCAGAGTCTAAATTGGCAGCACACACTCAGAGATACTTGCACATTAAAGAAATTGGGCAGGAATGAGAAAGGGTCACCTGCACTCCCAATGCTCCAGTGCAGATGCTGGCAGCATTTTGTTGTCTTCACTGACGTCTGTGTGGGTTTGTAAATTTTGCTTTGTTTTGAAACAGGGCCACTGTGTAAGCATGGCTTACCTAGAACTCATTATGTAGACCAGGCTAGCCTCAGACTCACAGAAATCTGCCTACCCGTGCCTCTTAAGAGCTAGGATGGAAGGCATGTACCACCCACCTAGCTTTAGAATCAGTCTTAAAGAGTTCATGGCTGTACTTTCATGTTATTTTTCATCTTTACCATATGGTAGTTGGCATTGTTTTGGGGAGAGGAGGTTGCTGAGATGGGAACCCAGAGCCTCACACATGCTAAACAATCACTGAGCTACATCCCCAGCCCTCTTTTTTTAAAATTTATTTTTCCAATTTATTATGAGATGTCCTATTAGGTTGCCAGGATGTAGTTCTTGACTTCTTGGCTCTCCTGCCTCATCCCCATGAGTACCTAGGATTATAGACTTGCACTGCTAAAATGGATTCATCAGTGCTTGCTTGCCTTTTCAAATTTTTTTTAAGTTATTTTGCCAGGCAGTGGTGACACTTGGGAGATAGAGGCAGGTGGATCTCTGAGTTCAAGGCCAGCCTGATCTGCAGATTGAGTTCCAGGACAACCAGTGCTATACAGAAACCTTGTCTTGAAAAAATTATTTTATCATTATGTGTTTGGGTGTTTTAACTGTGTGTAAGTCAGCTCTAGGCTTGCCTAGTGTCCCATCGAGGCCAGAAGAGGGTGTCAGATCCCCTGGAACTGGAGTTGTGGATGGTTGTAAGCTACCGTGTGGGTGCTGAGACACAAACCCAGGTCCTCTGGAAGAGCGGCTGGTGTTCTTAACCACTGAATCCTCTTTTCAGCCTGTGTTTCTAATACTTTCTAGAAATTATTGATCATGTGTGTGTGAGTGCGCGTGCGTGCGCGCGCATGTCACAGTGCACATGTGGAGTTCAGAAGACAACTTTTGGGGATTGGTTCTCTCCTACCATTTCGGTTCCAGGGACTAAATGCAGGTCATTAATGTTGGCAAGTGGGTACCTTTATATTCTGTGCCATTTTTCAAGCCCCCACTATTGTCTTTGTCTTAATATTTGTGTGTGTGTGGTGTATGTGTGTGTGTGTGTTTGCGCAGGCGTGTGCACATGTATATAAAGTGCTGGTGCCCACTGAGGCCAGAAGAGGGTACCAGACCCCTTGGAGGTAGAGTCACATGTGATTTGTGAGCCACCTGATTCTGGTGCTGAGCACTGAACTCAGGTCCCCTGGAAGATGCGGCTCTTAAGCCCTGAGCCGTCTCTCCAGCCCCCTGCACTGTTTTTAGTAGCTGTGCAGTTATGTACCCACCAAGTGAAGCTGTTGCAAAAGCTGACTGTAAAGTTTCCATATTGCTCAGTGTGGATATTGTTCTTGTTCACGGGTTTAAATACTGCAGTGACTGTCTAATGTAATGTTTCCCCTGCATTTTGGAGTCAGTGGTAGGAAATGACCATTGGATGACCAGCAAATGACCTTGGATGAAGTGGGTCTCCATGCATAATACAAAACATCCTTCCCAAAGTACTGTAGTGTGCGTTACCACTGGGGTGTTGCTGGGGAGGTTGAAAAGGGGGTGAGAGCAGAGGGCTGGAAGAAGCAGATGACTAGCCCAAGAGAGCAAAGAAAGTGTAGTGGGCATTTATCTGATTAAACAGGAATCTGCCTCTTAATGAGGAAGGTACCTCCCCTGCTTGTCCCCAGAGGTCTGATGGATGGCATCAGGTGGCTAAGCCCGCTATGGCGTGGCATCCTGGGAAGAGGGGCAAGTGATGGCCTGGAGGAGAGCAAATGCAGTCAGCAGCTCTCCCTCTGTGCCTAAGGGGGTTGTTCAAGTTGTTGCTCGAACACCTCTGATGGACAGTTTTAGGAGCAACTGTGTACTACCCAAGAAAGGAAGAAAAGATTGATTCTGAAGGCATCGGCTAAGCTGAGGTTTAGCCAGCCCTGGCTAGGCCAGTGATGGGCCTCACTAATAGCCCGGTGCTGCCACCCTGTGGCTGTTCTCAGTATTACCAGGCCTGTTGCTGCCCCACTAGGCAGAACTTGAGTCAATGTTGATGCATGCCTGCAGGGGGCAGTCAGGTGACAAATGAGTGACGGGGCTGGCCAGGCTGAAAACTGGAAACCACAGGTCTGTCAGTAGGGGACGGTAAAGATCCAGCTTTCCATTTGTTCGCTCCCGCAGGGTCACCAAGTTTTCTATATATCCTCCCCCAAAGATGCTAGGAATTGAATGAGGTTTTCCTTATTATTTCTGTTTGTAGAGCCTATTTTACAAACAGAGACAACTCACTAGAGAAAATCTGGGGCTGGACATTTAGTTCAGTTGGTAAAGTGCTTGACTACTCTGGGTTCTTTCTTCAGCACCATATAAATGGGGTGGGGGGCATGCCTGTGATCCCAGCACTTGGGAAGTAGGGGCAGATAGAAGTTCAGGGTCAGGCTAGTGAGATGCTCTGTGGGCAATGACTCCTGCTGTGCAGTTTGGTGGCCAGAATTCAATCCCAGGAACACCCAAAACAGAGGACAGGAAGAACCCTACAGAGTTGTTCTCCAGTTATCACCTATGTTGTGCTGCGGCACGTACATGCAGTGCGCACACGCGTGCACACACACATCCTCACACAAATGGTAAAGTTCAAGACTGTAGTTTACACAGCAAGTTCAAGGCCTGGAATACATGAGATACTGTCTTACGTCAACAGAAACAACCAAAAATTAAAAGTGAGGGGCCAGCAAAATGGTTTTGTGGGAAAAGGCACTTGCCACCAGGCCTGATGACCTGGGTTTGATTCTTGAAACCCACAAGATAGAGGGAAAGAATCGGCTTTTACATGCCCTCTGGTTTCCACGGGCAGAATGTGGCAAGTGTGTGAACACACATAATGAATAAAAATGTAATTAAAATATTTTTAAAAAAATCAACCTTGCCAATTTGTGACCTCTCAAAATGGCCTTCACTGTCCTCAAAATGAGGGTGTAGTTCATTTAGTCCCGGAGATGCCAGTGCTAACACCACAAGGAAGAAAGTTGCTTCTCCTAGTAAGATCTAAGGGGCATGCGTTTTTACTATTCCCCAGAAGTGGATTTCCATGAAAACATTTGGAGCCAGGTGTGGCGGAGAAGCTGAGGTCAGATGGAAAGCCGTGGCCACATAACTAATTCGAGTCTAGCCAGACTACATGTGAGATCTGTGTCAAAAATCAAAGTAAAACACCCTCCCACAAAGAAAAAGGAAGGAAAAAAAAAACGCAACAAAACCATTTTTTAAAAAATTGAGTATCTGTCCCAGTGCCTGACTCTGTGCAGCTCAATATAGCCTGGGTTAAACATGGAAGGGTGGAAAGAAAACCACAGAAACAACAAAAAGGTTTTCCCATAGATGGTTCTGGATTTTTCAGATATTTTAGAATAACCCTGCCCCCATGGGTGTACCTCCTACCCGCGCCTGGCCGAGGACGGCCTATCTTTGGAAATCCAAGTGCTCCTGTCTTCCAGCCTAACTTTGGTTGTGCCTCCTTTTAAATAATTTCCTTTCCTGGGACACATCCTTGTTGAATTTCTGCCTTCAGCAAGTCTATTAATATTCTCAGCTAGACCTTCCTTTCCCACGGACCGGCTGAGGTGTGTGGCCGCTGTCATGGCGGTAAGAGACAGTGCCTGCTCTCCAGCCCCTGTGCAGGTGGCCGTTTTGTCAAGGTTGCTGGGATGCACAAGACTTGGGCTGGTTTTCTTGGTGAATCATGCTTGCTGCTGATTCACCTTGGAGATATGTGAATTGTGTCTTTCGATTGGCCCAACAGTCAAGGTTCACCGAGAGACATTACTGAATGGATGTTCTTGAAACTCTGCTTGTTCTCCACCCGCCCTGGGTCTTTCCCCAGCCTTATGATGCAGTGACTTTGGAGCAGGGTTATCCTGTGTGAGCGTAGCGGACCTGACTTCTGTCCCCTGAGTGGCTTACGGTGCTTTTCCACTCTCTGGACTCCCTTCCTGAGTCTGTTGGCTGTGTTAGCACAAGCTGGCTGGGCAGCTGCCAGGACAAGCCTGCCAGGGAGTCCTCTGACTTTTGCTGGCTTCTCGGAGCCCTGGGTTTGTGAGACTTCGGGGACGGAGATAGGGAGGAATCAGCGCCACAGCGTCTGGTTTGGGAACCAGGCTGTCAGGGTGGAAGGGCTCACTGTGTGCATGCGTATACACGTGTGTATGGATGCATGAACACGTGCTTTCACATGAGGAGGTCAGAGGTCAACATCGGATACCTTCCTCATTCACCCTCCACTTTATAAGACGAGGTTTCACAAGGAACTCAGAGCTGGACAGTTGAGCTGGGCTGGCAGGCCAGCAGGCCCCGGGATTACTTTGACTGCTCCATCTCCTTGGCCCCATTGGCTCTGTCTTGACTCAATCTCTCACTCTGGGGTGGTCCTTTAGCGCTCCCGGAGTGCTGAGCTAGGCAGCGTAGCAGAGGGAAGATCAAAGACCATCTACATACACACTTGAGTTTCATCTTCTGCCTGAGCACCTACCCGAATGATTGCGTCATTGAGCATTTCTGAACTCTGATGTCTTGCCTACAAAAGAGCTAAGAGGTTTTTATAAATAACATGAAAATGCCAGCATCTAAGGCAGTGGTCCTCAACCTTCCTGATGCTGCGACCCTTTACTACGGACCCTCATGCTGTGGTGACCCCAATACAATTAATTTCATTGCTACTTCATAGCTGTGATTTTGCTACTGTTTTGAATCAATGTAAATATCTGATATGCAGGACACGAATATGCGCTGACATACAACCCCTGTAAAAGGGGTCGCAACCCACGGGTTGAGAACCACCGCTCTACCGGCTTTCATGTTATCCTGGAGAGTGGGGGGGAGAGGCTAGAACAGCCTTGGCTGGATGACGACAGAGGTCCCTAGCAGGCCTCCTGGCTAAGGACACCTTATTTTGTAGACTCCATCTTAGCCTGAGGGATCAGGGATCTCGGGCTTTAGACCTAGAGTGCAAAGCCAGATTCGGGAAGTGAGAGTTCACAGATCTGGAGAACGGGTGGACGACAGCCGTAGACTTGAAGACAAGAGAACTGGGTGGCTTGGTTTTGCTTTCCGGTCTCCCGGCTTTCCATTTCCCCACCTGCACACACCAGGAAGTTTTTCCTACCTGCATCCCCAGGGATGCTGTTCCTTGACCCCTGCTGATAGGGCAGGAAAAAATGTGAAGAGCATGCCCAAGCCAGTGCCAGTTGCAATGACCCAGGAAAGCCTCCCTTCTGTCTGAGTGGGATGGCAGCCAGTCTGAACAATGCGAGGTAAATAAGTGGTCTTTGATTCCTCTCCGCACACAGCCTCTTTTGAAAGTGTTTGTTAAATACCATTCGCCGGAGGAAATCAGCTATAAAGTGAAGAATAATTAGCTGTTGGAAGATCGGTTTTCATCCTGTGCCAGCGGTGGCTCCCATCTACCTAAAAAGAGTTTATTCATTATGGATTACATTTGCTAACATTATTTATATGTTTTTGAAATCTTTTTTATAGAATACAGAGGTAAACAATGGCTTTCAAAAAATGTCAAATGGGTCCTCCAAATTACTGAGATTTAAACAAGGCCATAGTTTCCCTGTAGGGGCAGCTAATTTTTTCAGGGCACGGGGGTGGGGGTGGGGGCACGCAGTCCAAAGGTGTTTGTGCCCCTCCTCCACTGCTCCTGTGTCTCTGTACCCAACTCCAGCTCCCCACCCCCCAACTTCCTATTTGCCTCTCAACCTGAGCCACTAGGTGCAGCTGGGGCCTTTTAGCCTAGCTCTGCCCATCCGTGCCTTCTAGCTGCGAGATCCTCTAAAGACTTGCTGGGGGCCTCTTTAAACAAAGCTCTTCATGCCCCTAGTGCTGTCCCTCCCTGTTCACAGCCTTTTGCTTCTTGCTTGCTGTTCGACCACTTCACGGCCTAAAGCTATTTGGGCTAAAAGCTTTTGAAATGACGACTCTGGTGTCCTCAATTGCGTCTCAGTCATAGTCTGTCTCTTTTTGGTGGGTGGCAGTGTCTCTGTGGCCGTATCCTTTGACATCGACAGCACTTCCGTGTCCCATTCTAGCTCTCCTCTGCTGCTGAACCCTTCTGTCCTGCTTAGTGAGCTGGGTATGGTGGCTCATGCCTGGAATCCCAGCCCTTTGGAAGTTGAGGCAGGATAATTGTGATGAGCATTAATTTACGGAGCCTGGGCTAGCCTGGGTTACAGCATCAGATCCTGTCTCAAACAAAGGTGGGGATGTTCTCCCTGCTTTAGTCCTTCCTCAGCTTACTCGTTGAGCAGTGTTAGCCTCATCTGTGGCTTCAGTCACTGCCAGCATCTCCCTTGATGACCCCTGGATGTGAATGTCTAGTTTTGAATACAACCGCCAAGCCACGGAAAGGTACACCACGGGCACTGTTCAAGCCAGGCTTACCGTATGGTGTGGCAGTTAAAAGCGTTGACTTCGGAGGCTGGGGCTGGAGCTCACTTGGTAGAGCGCTTGCTCAGATCTGGGTTTTGACACTACATGGAACCATTCATGGGGTGCACACCAGTAATCCCAGCATTCAGGAGGTGGAGGCAGGAGGGTCATTTCAATGTTAGCCTTGGCTGCATAGTGAGTTTGAAGCTAGTTGAGTCTACTTGAGACCCTGTCACAGAAAAGAAAACATGCATTGATTTGGATGTGAGAGCTAACTAGGTTAGTAGTTAGTAGCCCGATTATGCTCTTAAAGCATCATCTGTAAATGGGGTTAAGTAGTGTTACCTTCAGAGCTGTGAGCCCAAGATAATGTTAGAAACACCCAGCACAGGACTGGAGTACAATCATCATTCCTTCTTTCCTTCTTTCCTTCTTTCTTTCTTCCTTCCTTCCTTCCTTCCTTCCTTCCCTCCCTCCCTCTCTCCTCCTTCCCTCTCTTCTTCCCTCCCTCCCTCCCTCCCTCCCTCCCTCCCTTTCTTTCTTGCACTACTGAGATTTGAACCCAGAGCCTCACCTGCTGAACTACCTGCTGAACACACCACCACTGAACTATAACGCCGGATCTTTTATATTTTTTATTTCGATTAAAAATTGGTTTAGTCTTATTATTATTTTGTTTTGTCTTGATTTTTGAGACAAGGTCTCACTATGTAGCCCTGGCTAGCCTGGGACTGACTCCCTATGTAGACTAGACTGACCTCAAATTCACAGATATCTTCTGGCTTCTGCCTCTTCAGTGTTGGAATTAAAAGCTGGTCTCAAACTTGTAATCCTCCTGTTCCTTCCCCTTCAGCATAACCTACCAGTGCACAACACAACTCCCTACTTTGTGATTCTTGTGGGGAGGGCACCTCATGCCGTGTTGCTCATGCGGAGGCCAGAGGACAGCTTTCAGCAGCCACTTCAATCCTTCCATCTTTATGTGAGCTGGAACTGAGCTCAGGTTGCCAGGCGTACACAGCAAACTCCCTAACCCGCAGGCTCTTCTCCATGACCCATTCTTTTATGTGGAGACAGGCTCTCACTAAGCTGCCTAGACTGGCCTCAGCCACATTCTATAGCCCAGAGAGACCTTCATTTGTGCTTCCTGAGCAACTGGGACGACAGGCACCTTGTTCCCACCTTGCTCACATCTGAGGCCATTCCCCCCTCCACACACACTGACCCCTTCATGGATTCCATTGCCAGCCTCTGGTGACCCCTGTCTGTGTCTGGTCCCCATCTACCCTGCTTTAGGGCCTCATCATCTCAAACTCACAGCCATCCTCCTGCCGCTACCTCCCAAGTGCTGGGATTAAAGGCGTGCACCACCACCGCCTGACACCCTTCACCTGGCATCTATCACTCCTGGACACGGAACCTGGCTTTTGCATTTCCTGTGTGTGTTCTGCTTGTTGGAACCCGGGCACCTTTATGTGCACTAGCTCTTAGTCAGGTCTCCCTGGCTCTTGCCTCCCTCTTTGCCTGCCTGATGGACTCCTTCTAGTTATACATGACTTAGCACGTGAACCCAAACCCCACTTCTCCAAACAGAGGTTGGGGGGCCCTCTGCCTCTCTGGCCCTGTGGTCGGTACTGTCTGGCAATGTTTGTTACCAGGCACTGCGTTTACCAAGGAACTTAGGTTCCTTGAGGGCAGGGACCAAGGCTTCCCTCTGCCCCGGGAGGAAGTCTCACATATAGTCACTCATGAATGCTGAATGAAAGTGGGGAGGGGGGCTTAAGTAGTTCTGGGAGGGAGAGGAACTGGGCCTGAGTGTGGAGACAGTACTAGGGAGCAGGGCCACTGGTTTGTGTGTTGAGGGGCCCCAGTGCGGCACAAGGACAGGAAAAGCAGTGTTCTGCTTGCTGCAGCTTTGTCTTCCCCAAGACAAACTGCTGGCTTAAGTTTCCAAGGGGAAGTGGGGCTTGGGCAGAGGGCTGTGTTTCCCCCACTGGGTAGAACCTGGACCAGCACAGCCCAGCCAATGATGAATTTGACCCTGATGACTCTGCAGTGGGGAACAATGTCCTCAGGAAAGCATTCAGGAAGCCCTTCGTGTAGTGGTGATCAAAGCTCCCCAGCAGCTCAGCGGGGTGGATGGGGACACTCCAAGGAATCCAGCAAGGACCTGGGTCGCAGCCCAGGGATCCACCTAATGCTCTTGCCAGGTGGAGCTCACAGACTCAGCAGCTCCCAGCAGCCTCTTGGCTAAGGATGCAAAGGCATGGGAATGTCATCTGGAAAAGCCTGTGGGAGCTGGCCTGGAAGGCCTCGATTTTTCTTTCATCTCCCCTTTAGTACCTGACCCCCAGGGGAGGGGCAGGCTGGCAGGTGAGGCTAGGAAGCAGGGGGACTCAGCCAAAAGGGTAGACTTTGGTTTCCCTGTTTTCCGTAAGCTGAAGTTAAGTTTGGGGTAAGAGTACATACTTGTAATTTTAGCAGTGGAGGCAGGGGGATCAGGAGCTCTCAGCCAGCCTGAGCTGCATAAGATGCCACTTTAAGAAAGAAAAGAAAAGAAAAAAGAAAGAAAGAAAAGAAAAAAAGAAAAGCAAGGCCTGAGATTACATTCTATCCAGCCTGGGCTGTAGCATAGAAACAGAACACATCTCGTGCATGAGCAGCAAAAAGCGGGGAGGGGGGATTTCTGCTCTCCCCTTAGTTGTTCCAACTCAGCAAGTGTGGCCCAGGCTGTGGAACTTCCTTTTTCATCAGGCAAGTGGCACAGTGGTAGGGTCTGTGGATAACACTCACCAGGTCCTGGGTTTGATTCACGGGCCCAGAAATAAATCACACAGCAACTACAACAAAACCCAGCTCAACACGCCAAGCTGGTGTAATGATTGTTGTGTTTCTCCAGAACCCTCTTTCCGTTCATCCTGGTCCCTGAAGAATTCTAAGAGAAGAGACAGCAACGGGCACCGACTGGTTCTCCTCAAGCTAACAGAGGAACTGAGGCCTGGACGGGAAATGGCTCACCCAAGATAACACGGGAATCTTGGCAGAGCTGGCCTTAAGTCTCACCCCCCTCCCCTTCCCAGCTTGCCTTTTGTCATCACACAAACCAAGGTCAGCTCTGGCCTGCAGAGTGCTTGACATGACCACGGGACACCCTGAGTGCCTGCCAACTGCCAGGCACTGCCATGGCCCCTTGGCTGGCAGCCTCTCTCTGACTTACCCCTGCTGCAGGGTGTTGCCTGCCTTTCCTGCCCAGTCTGCCTGCACACAAAAGATCAACTCTTGGGGGGTAGCTCTGGCCCTTTGATGCTCTCCAAGCTGTTTCCCCACATGCAGGCTGGATGGAGGGGGGTTATGGTCATTCCCACAAATGGAAGTCCTGTGTGTTTATCATTTTGACTGATGACGGGGGACGGACTGTTCAGCTTGTTCTTTTCCCTAAAGCCCTGTCCTGGCTGCCTCTCATGCCATGTGACATATACTGGGACTTTGGTGGGGCTCAAATCCCAGTCCTTCTCTTAAGCTTTCCAGAAAATCAACCAACCAACCAACCAACCAATCAATCAATCAATCAGTCAGCTCCTGAGTTAGACAGCTTTTGCTCAAAGCCCAGAACTACCACTTAGAGCAGTGTGCACTTTGGCCGGCAACTTCATGTCTAAATATCTAAACCTCTGCGTTAAATGGGGGCAAATACCTGGCTGACCTCACAGAGGAGAGATCGAAGGACGAAATGCACCAAGGCCTTTGGATCACATACTCACAGTTTGCAATTAGGATAAATTGGTCGGTGTGATCTGCAGAACTTAGCAGCATTTAGCCACGTTGCAAGATCCTCGTCTGCCCCTGGGTTCTAAAAGGGGGTGCCCAGGCCTAGAGGGAAAGAGCCTGCAGCACTGCTGGGAGTGGGCTGGGGGAATGATAAGGACTCCAGTTTCAGCCTAAAGTCTGTGGGCCACTTGTGTCTCTGCCCCTTTTACTGCCCCTTCCCCCTGCATCCCTTCTGCCTTGGGTGGTAAGATGCCACCAGCACTGCCTAGTTCCAGCTGAGGCCTCAGTACTCACACAGCCCCGCCCTAGCTGGCTTACCCATTGGCACATAGGGAGACGAAGATTTCTGGAAGATACAGGTAGGGCGGGATGAACTGAAGGGGCTCTGAAGCTGTAACCCAGTGGGGGGCTGAGCCGAGAGTTCACGCACAGGAAGCTCCAACCCCTCTTTCTTGTGGTCCCCCAGATAAATCAGAAGAGGCTCCTTAGCTTGCTAGGCTTTTGTAACAAAACGTTGTTGACCAAATAGCAGAATTTTTTTCTCATTCCGGGGGCCTGGGAGACCAAGATCAAGATCCTGGCAGCATCAGCCCTCCTGGGCTATTTGTTTCAAGGATTTGCTGATTTATTTTCTATTTATGTGTTATGTGTGTGAATCTGCGTGGTTTACGTGCATCATTATACTTAGGAGTGTGTGGGAGAGGGTATGGGATTCTCTGGAATGGGTTGTGAACCACCCGTGGGTGCTGTGAACCTAACCTGGGCTCCCTGCAAGAGCGGTAAGCGTTTTTAATGACTGAGTAATCCCTTTAGCCCCTAGTTTTGTTTCTGAGTCAAGATCTCGCTATGTCGCTTAACTTGAGGCCTCCTAGACGCTGGGGTTATAGATATGAATCATCGAACTTGGCTCACATTCCTCATATAAAGACATCACATCACAATCTGGGCTTGGGAGGACAAGCCTGTAATCCCAGCACTTGGGAGGTGTCGGTAGGAGGACTGTGAGTTCTACCACATAGTTAGTTCCTGGGCAACAAGAGGCCCTGGTTAAAACAGAAAAATTCAACAGACAGAGGGAGGAAACTACTGGCACGAGTCTGTAACCTAGTTACTTCGAAATGGGAACTGGGCAGTGGTAATGTGCACCTTAAATTCCAGCACTCAGGAGGCAGAGGCAGGCAGATCTCTGTGGGTTCAAGGCCAGCCTGGTTTACAAAGCGAGTTCCAGGACAGGCTCCAAAGGCACACAGAGAAACCCTGTCTCAAAAAGCAAAAGCATAAACAAACAAACAAGTTTAATGGGGGGGGGGAGAGCTGGTGAGATGGCTGGGTGGGTCCAAAGGCCTGAGCTGGAGCTGACTGTCTGGGTTCAGTCCTTAGGACTGTGTGGAAGAATGCAGTCAGGCCACTAACTTTGAGACTTTGCAGCAGTCTCCTCTCCCCCTTTGACAAACTGCCTGGCACCCTACTGACACATTGTCTGTGAGTCTAACAGACTTCTTGGTGCCAGGATCTCGTACCTGGGAAGTGAGTTTACATCAAAAGGGATTCTGGTGATCACACATCCTGCTCCCCACCCCCTTCCCTGCCTTCTTGCCTTGGGATCTGACAGCCTGGCTGCAGGCTCTGGCTGTGAAACCTTCCTCATCCTCAGAAAGGCAGGAGAGCGCCCCATCTGACTCTTCTCTCTAAAATACCCCAGTAACCCACTCAGTGTCCAGTTTTGTTTTGTTTTTTGTTTTGTTTTGTTTTTTTGAGACAGGGTTTCTCTGTAGCTTTGGGGACTGTCCTGGAACTAGCTCTTATTGACCAGGCTGGCCTCGAACTCACAGAGATCTGCCTGCCTCTGCCTCCTGAGTGCGCCGCCACCATCTGGCTCTCAGTGTCCAGTTTTAACACCTTTCACCAAAAATCTTTCAACATGGTGGAAAAAGAGCTGACTTGAGCAAGTTGTCCTCTGACCCCATGCTCATTTTACACACACACACACACACACACACACACACACACACACAGACACACAGACACACACACATACACTAAAAATGAAAAAAAAATTGAGCTGGGTGTGGTGACACATGCTTTTATTTCCAGCATTCTAATGGCAGAGGCAGGTGGATTACTGTGAGTATAAGATCACCTTGGTCTACATGGTGATTTCCAGGCTAGCTCAGGCTTCAGAGTGAGACTCTATCTCAAAATAAGCAAACAAAGCAAAAACAAACAAAAGGACTGTAACTCAGTGGTAGAGTACTCCGCTAGTAAACATCAGGCTGTAGGTTTAATCACCTGTTCTTCAAACAATAAAAACAACAAAAGACATCAGCAGATTACATTAGGCCCTGCTAACAGCCGGGTTGTCACCACCGAAGGCACTGGAGTCTAGCAGTTTTGGAGGGTTTCATTGAGCCCACATCTTAAGGACAAAGAGCAGTGTCTGGGGAATGCTCCCTACAGGAGAGCCTTGCCTGAGAAGGTGCTGGCCCTCTGTGGGCAGGTCTGCTTACGCTGGCTCCTCCTGCCCAAAAGAGACCTTAGGGTCGGCTGGAAGGTTCTGGAACTTGTTATCCCTGTGTTCTCTGGGGTGAAGGAACAGTCAACAGGCCTCAGGTCACTGTCTCATCCTTCCCCTGGCCTTATCAGAATTTAGCCGCCCTTCCGTTAGCTTTGAGGCAGGGACCACCGGCTTTCCCAAGTAGAGACGCAATAATTTTGATCTTCGTTGTAGCCAAGCCCTGCGACTCTCTGTACACTCTACCAGGTAGGACAGGATCTGTGGAAACAGCTGGGGAATCCAAACATCACTTCTATTGTTTTTTCCAAACTGACTGGTCTGGGTTGGTTGAGGCTGGCATTCTAGTAAAGACATTTGTTGCCTCAGCTCATGTGTTTTCTGGTAAGAGCTGAGGTCAAGTGGGGAAGTGAGGCAGAAGCACGCCAGGGTCAGTCAGCCATGGATGACCAACAACCACTTTACCTTCCTTCACTGTGGCTCCCCAAGGCCCTTTCATACAGCCCTGCTAGGCAATCTCAAAGTCCTTCCAGGGGCGGCTCTCTATGCCTCCTCCCTCTGGGGTCGGCAGCCCTGGTTCTCATGTGGCTTCTGGCCCTGAAGATTCTGCTTACCCGGTGAGTGAAACCCAAGAGCCCAGCAGTTTCTCGCTTTCTGAGAAGGGATAGAGGGCAGTCACTCTGTTTGATGGATCTTATCCTTCTTGGGAAGTTGAGGCAGATGAATCCCAGAAAAGAGGAACAGGGAAATTGTTCACTGAGCTTCTTTGGGCCACGCTCTTCAAGTGTCTGGCCAGGCTGGACACTTCATATCTGGAGGGTCTTACCTGGCCTTGCCAAGGAAACTGAGCCCAAGAGGCCTAGTAAATGCCTAAATAGCACAAGTTGTCCCCAGGCAAAGCTGCCTGTCCCTTCCAACTTCACGGAGCCCTTTGTTTCTCTTCCCCTTGGACAGCAGAAAGTGGAGGGTGAGAAGCTGGAGCCAGCCTGCTCCCCTCTGCCTCCTTCCTGTCTCTAGAGACCTCTTTGTTTCCCCTATTCCTGCTTAGACTCTAAGGGTTCTCAGGTTCCAGTGGCCTAGAGGAATTGAGCAGATTGTGACCTTTTGACCTGTCCCCTTTCCCATAACAATCCTCCCAAGCCTGGCAGCTACAATGGCCTGCAGCTCATTCAAGGCCTGCTTTGTTGAAAGTGGAAAAGAGATTGGCGCCAGGAGGTTGGAAGTAGTCATCTGCCCTTCTTTATGTCTAGAACATGGGGTAGTGGTCCGAAGAGTGGGTGTGAAAAGAGGGGCAAAGTGGTGGCTTCCCCATCCTCTGTATCTAGACTTGCATCCCTGCACCAGGTAGAGATGCGAGTCATGGGTTGTATGATTGGCCTCTTGGCCATCCTTTGGCCTCAGCCTTCTGAGTTCTGGGATTAGAGGCATGAACCACATTCTTGTTACTTCACCGACTAATTGAGAGAAAAACTCTCTGAGCAGCGCCCTGGCTTGCCCCATTATCCATGGGCCTCTTGCCCTTTTTCTGTTGGTTGGTTCTTGAGTAGCCTCTGCTGGGGGTTCAGGTGCAATGGGGGTGAACTGACCTGGGGAATCCTTTTCCCAGCCCATCTGGAGCCAGAGATAAAGGAAGACCCTGCACTTGCCTAGCTCATTTTCCTGGTCTTCGCCTTGCTTTCCATGTTCTAGAGGAAGTTGAAAGAATGGCGATTATCCACACTGGGGAGATAAGGTTGCATTGTGAATCCTTTGGGAGCCCAGGAAGGTTATCATTCAGAGCAGAGTGACCAGCTCTGACCAGGAAATGTGTTTAGAGGGCCACGGCGCGCTCGAGGAGACCTGGGAAAGCCTTTCCCAGCAGTAGAAACCCTGAGATCCTGGAAAGACGGGGTGTGGCGGGTGAAACTGAGGAAAGCTGAGCTCGTGAAATCTTTAAAAATAGGTCGTTTTGTTCTGACTGGATTGGGAGGGGGTTGACCGAAGGTGGAGGAGCGGACTGGTCAGAGGCCGGCAGGAATTCACTCTCCAATCACAAGGCAAGCGATACTGGTTGTATCCTAAGAATACCGTAGGAGCCTGGACCAGGAATAACGGGGAGCCCAGCCTCTGCCCCTGCTCCCCCTCCCACCACCCTGGGTGCCTGGCTGTATTTTCGGAGACAGAACAGGAAGTGGGCCTTCACAATGTCAGGATACAGGAAGCTATCGGACTATTGAAGGCCACTTCCTGTGAGCCGCTCATTCACATACATTTGTCACCAGCTATCAGGCCTTTTTCGGGCCCTACCATTGTCCACCGGGGCTGCAAAAGCCGGGGGGCCGCCATCAGAGGCCCTTGGACAGAGAATGTGCTATTGTGCTGACCTGGCAGCACCACACAGGGTGGGAAGGAAAGTGGTGGGTACGAAAGGGGACGCCTGCCTTGCATTGTCATCCGTGGCACAATGGGGCTGGGGGCTGGGGGCCTTGTTCGTGGGAGCCTGAACTTCAGGAAGAAGGAATGGCCGCGCAGGAGTCAGACCTCAAGTTTCGTACCAGACGGCTATAAAGATGCCCCAGGACTTCCTTAGTCCCGGAGACTTTCGCTGCTGCTGCTGGGTTTCCTAGCCTTCTGCCCAGGGGCCGGTGCCGTGTAAAATAGTTGTGGCATCAGGAGACCTGGGTCTTCTGGCCATTTTCTATCGTTATTAACTGTAACGTTGGACAAGTCCCCTCGCCCTCTGGGCTTCGGTCGGGTCTCGTGATATGAGGAGAGTCATAGGTAGCTCTCAGGGCAGCTATAGCTTAAGATAATCTGTTGAACTTCACCTGGGTTCCTGATACTTACTAGATAGCTAAGAAATGTCAGTGCCTTCCCCACCCGCATCTTCCCACGCAGCTCACTTCTGACCCCAGCCGTCCTCCAGTGAGCGGATCAGTGCGTGCAGACAGGCGTGTGCGGCATTTTTAATGTCAGCCCAAACAAAGCATCTCTCTGCCTTCCTTCATGCCAAGAATATCAAATCAACTGTTATCATCTACTAACGCGTGGAGGGAGCACTAGCAGATAATTGGTCTTTGGCCATGTGCCTTTTGCCTTATGTGTGAATCTGGGTGTGTTCAGTTCATGGAAGTTGTAACAGGACAGACGTGTCCAGGAGGGGATGAGCCTAGCAGGCTAGGTGGCAGCCAGTGGCTCTGTCCTCCTCAGCTCTGTCAGCTATCGGGAAAAGGCCACTTTCTGTTTCAGCTTCTGCGAGGCAGAAGGCTGCGCACTTTGGGATCCCTTGTGGTCCAATCTTAGCTTCAGTGTGAATAGCTAACGGGGCTATTCAAGTTGTTGGCTCCTTTGACTCTCTGTCCCTTTGCTAGTAGGGCGGCACCTCCAAATCTTGTTGTTTTGAGACAGACTCTCATAGCGTAGACCGTGCTAGCCTGGAACTCATGATGAAACCCATACTGACCTGGAACTGGTGGCAATCCTCCTGCTGCATGTTGGGGTTACAGTTGTGAGCTGCCATATCCAGTATTTTAAGTATCAGTGATATTTTCATTACAGGCTTTCTGTGAGGCTGAAATAGGAGAACGTGCCTCCCATCACCTGGATATGTTTTCCTTTCCTTCCTTTGTTCCTGACGCTCAGCCCTCCTCTGAGTAGAGAGCAGTTGGTGGTGGTCCCGGCAGATGAATGTTGCTAGGTTTGGGATGGTGTCCTAGTTAGGGCTCCTACCGCTATGATGAAACACCATGACCAAAAGCAGCCTGGGGAAGAAAAGGGCTTATTTGACTTCCACACTGCAGTCCATCATTGAGAGAAGTCAGAACAGGAACTCAAACAGTTAGGAGCTGATGCAGGGGCCGTGGAGGGGTGCTGCTTACTGGCTTGCCATCTTTCTTATAGACCCCAGGACCACCAATCTGGGGGATGGAACCACTCACAGTTGGCTGAGCCCTCTTCCATCAACCACTAATTAAGAAAATGCCTTATAGGCCCGCCTACAGCCCAATATTACAGAGGCGTTTTCTCAATTGAGATTCCCTCCTCTCAGATGACTTTAGCTTTCGGCAAGTTGACATAAAGCGGTCCAGTACGGATGGGATGGAGATTCAAGAGGACACTGAGATTAATTACTAGAGACTAAGGAGTTTATTGGAAGATTACTAGAAGAATCATTAATGCCATGACCAGACAGAGGAAAAAGCATGGCAGGGCCTTCAAGGAGACACCAGACTCTAGTAACAGAAACAGATTACATGGAGGAGTCTCTAAGGGAATGCGAGCCTACATGGCAAGGCCTGGAGTCTCTGAGGGGATGAGAGCCTACATGGCAAGGCCTGGAGTCTCTATACTTTTTTGAGGAAGGGGTTGGGCAGTTTCACAGCCAGAGGCTTCAGTCTGGCTCTCTGATTCCCAGGCAAGAGTCAAGGAAAGGGGTGGAGAACAGGATATGGCACTCCCAGGTGAAATGACTTGGCACCAGCCAGTCTGGGCGCTCACAGACAATGTCCCAGTAGGGTACCTGTCAGTGTCTGTGAGAGAAGGCCTCCACAGAGCTGGATTCTAGCATCATATTCTTACATTCCAGACTTTTGCTTATGTGTATAAAAAAAGAAATAGAAGATTTCACAAGCCAGGCAGGTAGAGGAGGAAACCCATGGGGCAGAAGCCGACAGTCATCTAACTTTTTTTTTTATTTTGAGCTGAGATTGGATGTGCTGGGATGAGGGTGGGGATTCCCCATGTAGAGAAACTGGTCAAGTATTGGTCTCTAGGGCAGAGGTGAGAATGCTAATGAATCCAAGCAGCCTACCTTGGCCTGGAGAGACAGCCCGATGTGGAAGAGCCATGACTGCCCTTCCAGAGGACCTGGGTTCTATTTTTAGCACCCACATGGTGGTTCACAACTGTCAACACCCCAGCTGCCGAGGATTCAATATTCTCTTCTGGCCTGTGCGGAGACTGCATGCATGTAGTATATGCAGGCAAAACACCAATGTGTCTAAAAGAAATCAATTTAGAAAAGAGGGACCTACCTCTGGACATAAGAGTCAGGACAGCCATTAGAGGAATAATTGCAACCGTGAATCAGGAAATCCGTGAAGAATTCCTGAGAGAAAGGGGTGGAGGCCGAGTTGAAGAACTGATAATGGGTCATGCATGAGAGGAGGGAGAGCTGTTCAGATCTGAAGTTTAGCTTTAAAAAGAGGTTGTGGGGAAAGCCGAGAGAAAAGGTAGGGTCTCTGGAGGGTTGCTCTAGGTCTCCTTAGAGTTAATCCTATTAAGTTTTTAAGTATTAGTTATCAAATATCATGCCATATATTGAAAAGGCTGACATAGCACTATATCATTTTGGCTTTGGACCCACGGCATCCTAAACAGGTGCAGCTTGTTGAAGGTCCAGCATGACTGTGGCTTCTTTTCCGAAGGTTCTGTCTGTGGTGCATGGCTGCTCATGTGCCAGGGTAGCCCGGAGCTTACTCTGGAATCCAAATAGGCTGGGATGCCAGGGAGGCGGATCCTCGAGGGACAGAAGTGGTTACTGAAAGTCATCAAGAAAGAGATTTCTGCAGCACTCGGGAGGCAGAGGCAGGCGGATCTCTGTGAGTTTGAGACCAGCCTGGTCTACAAGAGCTAGTTCCAGGACAGGCTCCAAAGCCACAGAGAAACCCTGTCTCGAAAAACCAAAAAAAAAAAAAAAAGAAAGAGATTTCTGGGGAGCCGGAGAGATGGCTCATCAGGTAAGAGCATTTGCTGTACTTGTAGAGGATCCAGGCTCGGTTCTCAGCACCTGCATGGTGGCTCACAAGCATCCACAATCTCAGCTTCAGGGAATCTGATGTTCTCATCTGCTCTCCTAGTTACCAGGCACACACCTGGTGCACAGACACACATGCAGGCAAAACGCTCACATATAAAATAAAGATAAGTTTCTCTCTTTCTCTTCCTTCCTTTCTTTCTTTCTTTCTTTCTTTCTTTCTTTCTTTCTTTCTTTCTTTCTTTTTGAGACAGGGTTTCTCTGTATAACAGCCTTAGCTGTCCTGGAACTAGCTCTGTAGATCATGTGGGCCTTTAACTCAAAGAGATCCACCTGTCTCTGCCTCCCAAGTGCTGAATTAATGGTGTGTGCCACTATCACCTGGTCAAACAAATATTTTTAAAAGAAATTATTTTGGGGTTATATTATCTATCAGTCATATTATACTCCAGGTTAAAGTACTTATTTTTGTTCTCTATAGTTGATATAACACAAATGCAGAAATATTATGGTTAATGTTTAAATAATTAAAAACACAACTCTGAAAGGAGCAAGAATAGCAGGTTAAGGAGGCAGGCTTTTTAAACTTTTTTAAACTGAAGACGATTTGAATCTTCAAGTTCTCTTTTTTGGGGAATGGGAATTAGTCTAAGAAAGAGTAGCAATCTAGGCAGTTGGACCCAGGTAATATGCAAAAATCGAAAAAGTTTTCTTGGCCTTCAAAGACTTAGCCTTAAAGTTTACTGAATGATGTAATTATTTTACAAAGATAGTTGAAACATTTGACTTTTATGTCAGTGAATGTATTTTAATCAACTCATTAATTCTCTGCTTTATTATTTTATTGTCCGTGTATGAGAGTTTTGACTATATGTATGTAATATGTACCATGTGTGCTCTTTGTGCTCATGGGAGTCAGAACATTATGTCAGATCCCCTGAAACTGGAGTTACAAAGAGTCATTTGAGTGCTGGGAATTGAAGTCAGGTCCTCTGGAAGAACAGCCAGTGCTCTTAACCGTTGAACCGTCTTTCAAGCTCCAAGCATTTGAATCTTTTGAATCTTAATCTAGAGAAAACATTTGAAAACAAGGTTTACAGAGGTAGAGTGTCCGAGAAATAATTACATCAAAAGATATGTGTGGAGCTGCTCTTCCAGAGGACTCTCATTCAGTTCCCAACACCCGCATCAGGTGGCTCAGGTCTGCAACTCCAGCTCTGCAAGGTCCAGTGCCTCTGGCATCTGCTGGCACTTCTGCTCACTTGCAGTAGCCACATACTAACACACACCCTACACACAATCAATAAAATAAAAGCTTTTTTTTAAAAAGGTGGTTAAAGTAAGTACACGATGCCACCTTTGTCTGTAGTGTGACTGCTGCCGCCGGGGGATTGCCAAGCCTCATCTTCAGTATCTTTTATACATTTGCACGAATGTAGGTAGTAAATTGAGACAAACAGCAGATAAATAGCAAAACATCATCAAATGCATAGAAGAAATCAACTAAAAGAGCCTTGTTCAAACTCTGATGCTGGAGTCACTGACTGGGGGTTTTTGGGGGCGGGGAGCCCTCTCCGTGGGGGAACTTCCTGTTGGTCATCCCCAGAAAGGCCTTTATGTCACGGGATGAGCAGCAGTAAAGGACGCTGGAAATGATTCACTTTTTAGTTGTTCTCTGAGGCGCAGTGTTTTTATCCTGTGCTCTTCCCGCGTTCTCTCTCCCTTTCCCTGTCCCTCTCTCTGTCCCTCTCCCTCTCCTCCCTGTCCCTCTCCCAGCGCTCCCTCTCCTCTTCCTCTCCCCTCTCCTTCTCCTCCCTTTCCATCCCTTCTCCTTTCTCTCCCTGTCCCGTTCCCTCCCCTCCCAGTCTCTCTTCCAGTCCCTTTCTCCCCTCTCCGGCCTCTCCCTCTTCCTCCTGTCCTCTCCCCCCAGCTCTCTCCTGTTACAGAGCCAGGGGCCAACCTGACCCAGGACAGGTGAGTTTGAAGGACACGTTGAGACACATATACTTGGCTCTGAAGTAGGTGGGTTAAACCTACCTCTGAGCCAGCCCCTGAGTGAACTTAAATAGCACACGACAATTGGCCAATATAATGTATGTAATTGTTTCCCTGTATAACCGAAGAAAGCAGGCAGACACCTATTGTGAGCCTCAGTTTACCTTTTGGAGATGGGTGAACTCAGAGATCAGCATAGTGAAGAGTGAACAGAGCTCAGGAGGGTGAAGG
The DNA here is from genome assembly GCF_903992535.2 of Arvicola amphibius. Taxonomy (NCBI): domain Eukaryota; kingdom Metazoa; phylum Chordata; class Mammalia; order Rodentia; family Cricetidae; genus Arvicola; species Arvicola amphibius. The sequence goes on along the minus strand of NC_052052.2, from coordinate 25,051,633 downwards.
GAAGCAAGAGCAGAGATTCTGGGAAGGACAGAGTTCCGAAAGGAGGGGTCAGTGCCTGGAGTACAGTAAAAGCCCAGCGAAGAGGAGGTAACACAACCCAGCATGTCATGCTTCTGAGAGGAAAGGGAGCATAGAGCCGGGGAAGACACAGCTGTGGGCGACCGTGACCTGAGCTGCTCTGAGGGCATCATCTTTGAGTTAATGAAATCCTCTGGCTGTTTTTGCTTTTAAGGAGTTTCCTGTGGAGAACTCAGAATTAATGGCAGGTACTTAATTGTCAATCCAAAGCATGAAAGGATTTGGGCACAATGAGACATTGTACAGCCAGATTTATGCAGACACGGGAACTTGCATAGTAGATCAGATTTATACAGGTTTAAGCAGTTGGTTTAGCAGAGTAAGTCTGATGTTGACTATAATTTAGTATGAATGTCAAGCAGGAAAAATTCTTTCTAATAGAATTGTTCCTACCTCTGGGACGGTGTAAATTAAGTAAATTTAAGGCTTCATTCAATAAATAAAAGTGTATCCAGGGGACTGAAGAGATGGCTCAGTGGGTTACGAGCACCTGTTGATGATGCAGAAGACCTGAATTCAGTTCCCAGACCCACGTGGAGGCTTACAACCATGTGTAGCTCCAGTTCCAGAAGATCCGACACCCTCTTCTGATGCTTGCAGGCACCAGGCACACACATGGTACAGGTATACGTGCAGGCAACCACGCATACACATAAAATAGAAACAAAGAAATCTTCATTTAAAAGCCCTTATTGTTATAAACAGATAATTAACTTTAATTCTACCAAAGTGTAACAGAATTTTGACCTTGGGAATTATAACTAAATGATGACTATATTATAATCATCTGATGCATGATTAATAAAAACTTAGAGACAGATATTGGGATTCAACTTGAAAACCAAAAAAGCAAAGCAGTCAGCCATTGGCTCTTACCTCAACCTTAGTCCAAAATGGCGATCATGCCTCCAGGAATCTCAGAATGAGACTGTGTCTGTGAGTTGTCTTCTCCTGTTTTATAATCCTCTCTAGTTCTGGGATTAAAGGTGTGCACCACTGGTATTAAAGGCAGGCACTGCCCGGTGTTTATGGCAACTAGTGGGGCTATTGGAATTAAAGATGTGTGTCAGCACTGCCTGGTCTGTAAGGCTGACCAGTGGGGCTGGTTTACTCTCTGATCTTCAGGCAAGCTTTATTTATTAAAATACAAATGAAATGCCAATTCAGCCATCCTTTATAAATTTCCCACAAAATTTTTTCTTATCTAAAAGTCTTTGACAAAATCCTCCTTTACCAAATCTACACTTTATGTCTGTAACTCTCAAGTCCGTTAATAAAAGAACTCAGGAAACCATCCTGTACTATGAAAATTAGTTATTATCAAAAGCACATTTGTAAAAACAGAGGTTATAGCCAGAATAGAGGCAGGCAGATCTGGTCAACACAGTTGGATCCCATCTTGGAGAGAGGGAGCAGGGAAGAAGTTATATTTAAACCTTATTAACAACAGAAGATGTTGTTGAGCAAAAACCCTCCTTACCTTAAAATATTATATACAAGCCGGTCAGTTGTGGTACACACCTTTAATCCCAGCACTCAGGAGGCAGAAGCAGGCAGATCTCTGAGTCCAAGTCCAGCCAGGGCTACAGAGTGAGTTCCAGGACAACCGGGGCTACACTGAGAAACCCTTTCTTGAAAAACCAAAAGCCAAACAAAAAAAAACCAAAAACCATTTGTACTTACAGTCACAAATATGTATACAATGTAACGCCAAATATATAGCACTTTATAACCCAACAGTCATCAGGCCTTGCTTTTAATACTTACAAAATTCAATGACGTTCATGTATTTAGATATATCTCAGATAAAACCCCAAATAGTTTAAATCTTAGTTTGTCAGTGTAGTAAGTAATTATCTTCAACAAAATCATTTAAGCCAAGTCTTGTTCTTGCCTGGTCTCTGATATAGTAGAGGGCCCAAACAATAAAGATTGTTCCTTGAGTCCTTAAGACTAATTATTTAACACCAGAGAGATGTGGCAGGTCCAAAGGAGAGAGGGAGAATATCGGACTGGCTGGAAGGCTAAGGGAGCCTGTTTTAAGGCCATTGTGTGGTGGGGGAGGGGAGGGCTTGTCTTGCAGTGTGGGGTAATTCAGGTGCTTCATTGGATGGATGCCCTTTAACCCAGGTTTCTGACTTCCTAGAGGCCCGTCATTCTCCCTGGATACGTAGAGAGGCTGTTTTATGAATCCAGAATTCAGACAGGCTATTCAACTCTTTGTGCAGAATCTGTGAGCACAGAAACAATGATGAGAGCTGACTGAGGAAGACCCAGAGATAGCAAGCTGCAGTGCCTGGGGGATTTAACATTTCCTGAATTCCGGAGGCCCCAGGGAGCTGGTCACAGATACACTCTCAGTAAGAGCTTGCTAGCCCTCTGTAAGATGGTAGGGAAATGGGTCTCATTGGTCCTATGTTCTAATCTAACAGATATATGAGCAAAATATAATTAACTTAATCACTGAACATATGTTATCGTTATTACTTTTAGTCTTATTTTATGTTACGTGCATGAGGAGAAGGCTTAGGGTCCTGTTGAACTGGAGTTGCCGGCGGTTATATACTGTGATGTGGATGCTGGGAATTGATCCAGGGTCCTTTGCAAGGGTAACATGTACTCTCAACCATGAAGTCACCTCTCCAGCCCCTGAGCATACGTTATGATTGCTTTATCGTTCCTGCATCATGTAAGTTCCCTGGACCTTCACAGTTCGCTGAGATCTTTAAACTCGGCCTTGGCCATTTTCGCTCAGGACAGTGTCACCGTGACGGCAATCCTTCAGGCACTTCCTAATTCTCAAAACGTTTCAGTATTTCATGAGACGCAACACAGTAAATGCCAAAGTGTATCTGAAGCAAGAGCTGTAGGTTACCTTGTTACCAAGAAAGGCAACAAAATAAAACAAAACACTAAAACCCAAACCCAAACCAAACAAACCTTGTATGTTAACCTTGTAATCGTTAGAAAAAAATTTAAAACCACTTTTTGAATTAAAAAATGAAAATTTATCAGTTTTGAAACACCAAAGGTATATATTTTAAAATAGGCAAGTAAAAACTTAAGTCAGACTAAAGCTTAGGAAGTTAGTTTGAACAAAAAAATGTGTATACTTTTTATGATTTTAATTTTATTTTATGTATATGGGTGTTTTGCTTGCATGTGTGTCTGGTGGGGGGGAGTTAAGGGCTGGCTGGTACAGGACAGAGAGGGGAAAGGGGCACTTATAACTCCAGGCTACCTCTTGGGACCCGTAGCCTTTGCAGGTGCCCTAGCAGAGAGGCAGAGAGAAATTTTTCAGAGAAGCATTTTAAAGGGGAAACCATACCACACAGCCTCAGCAGACAGGAGGGTGAGCAAGCCGGGCAGAGACCAGGGAAACGGGCATGCTTTTTAAGGAGGGACCACAGCAACAACAGGCTGCACGAGATAGAAAATGGCCATTTGCTGCTATGATGATCTAGTTCTCTGAGTCCACACGCATTTTGATGTGAAAGGGACCATTTTCAGGTCACTGAGAGCCACTGTGGCCAGCGCTGTGACAGAAGCTAGCAGTTTTTGGTCTGACTTCTGGAGGCTAAAGGCTTCTGAGATTATATAAAAGACACCTGAGAGAAGAGAGAACTGAGCAGGGACCCATGAGGCCTGGCCAATTGAGGATGTAGGGAGAGCAAGAGGGACAGACTTCCTCAGGCCTCTTGACTTCTTAGGGCTGTGATAAATATTGCAGGCAAGAGATCAAATCCAACATGGCACATCCTCAGATACTGTCTGAGCTGAGCTGGCTCTGGGCTGAGCTTGGGGGCTGTATAACCTGATTTAGCACAGGATTTTACCAGGTCCGGAGATGGGTGGGTCCCAAAGACGTTCACCAGAGGAGAACAGAGGCCCTTGTTGGTTGCAGAAAGGGCAGCAGTGAGGGACATCCCCGGGGTGTAGTCCTTTTAAGAGTAGCCCCTTCTAAGTTGCAGCATTATTGCTGCCCCACCACTTAGAAAAGCCTGGACCGGGCTGCACAGCACGGAAGCTACTAGCCACTGGTGACCATTAAAAGAACAATGGCTGAGATGAGGAGTGGCTTGTCACTTTCTAAGGGCTCAACCGCCGCACATGACCAGTGACTGCAGCGCTGGGCAGCAAAGATGGAACATTCCACAACCGAGGTGTACCCTACCAAGTGGTCTGTGTGTGGTACCCGACTTGCAGTAGACCTAAGTTAGCTAGGTCAGAGAACTTAGAGCTGAGAGCTGTGTCCATACTGCGCTCTGTGCATTCTGAGTGTTTCTAGGGCTTGTATTCTCCATCCCTGCACCCTGTCCCATTGGTGAGGTTTGTCTGGGGGCGGGGTGTGGGCTGATACTCAAAGGTCAGGTCTTCCGTAGCTGGACTAAGAAAGCTTTGACATAGATCGTCTCCTTACTGATAACTTGTTTGTCTGTGTGTCATGGCCCTCATCCGGGTGTGAATTATGGCTACGTAAGCCTGGGAAAGCCAGAACTGTCATGAGATCACTGTATCCCAAAGCCTGGGGGGCTGATACCCTTTCCTTGTTCCCTTGTCTTTCTTATGTTGAAACAGTAGACGTTCACATGGCTGTTGATGGCACAGTCATCCTCTGAGCATAGATGGTGGCTCCTGCTGGTGGCTGTTTATTGCTCCTGAGTTCTCTTAGCTGGGCCTGGATGTGCATGAGTTGTGGAAATGGTCAGGCCTTAGCCACCTCAGCACCATGACACTTGTCCGGTTGGTTTATGGTTTATAACCTCCGCTTACTTCTGACATATGACTAGCCTTGCCTTAGCCATTTCTGTGTCTCTCTGAAGGAGCAGGGCTTTGCCTCTGTGCCCCTGAACTGTGGCCTGGCTTCCTGCTCTGATCACTCACCTCTCCTGAAGCTCCCAGATCTCTGTTCTGATGTCAACCAGCCTGAAGGTCTCACTGATGGGCTGAGCCCCACCTTTGGAGTTAGCTCACTCTCCTGCCCAAGTCCCGGCTCTTTGAGTTTCACCAACAGTGAAGTCCCAGCACGCCTGGAACTAAGGTTTCTAGTGTTAGACATGGTTAAGAAAGCCTTGTGAGCTCGTCTGCCTCAGGCAGGTCCACTTATAGCAGTAATTTGAGTTCAAAGGCACTGGGCAGTTGTCAAGGTTAGGAGTGGATCTGGAATCAGATGTGTGACCGACTTCTCTCCAAACTTGGGTCTCAGGCACAGAGAATCTTCTCCTTTTGTTTGTTTTGCAGTTGAGGGGTGATCCTGAGGCTTGAGTAGGGTCAGCCCATCTTTTCTCCCTCTAAGCCTCTTCTCTTTCACAGAGCAGTCTGTTCTCCTGTCCCTCTCTGATTTCCTCTTCCATTGCTGACCACATAAAATCATGGTCACAGAGGTGGTACCCCAGGCACCAGGAGGTTTCCAAAGACACTAGCAACTGCCCCTGCCACCCATTCTTGCATGTGCCTCACCCAACAGCCACTGAAGGGTGGGGGTTTCCAGGGAGGGGTCTTAATTTCAGGAACAAACAACGTTGCTACCCACGCCATTGTTGAGAGAAGCCCAAGGGAGAACCCACGCTCCCCCACCCTGGGGGTGCTTTTCTTTTCCCTGGCGCTGTAGTTCATTGTCCTTCCTATTCTGGGGAGGACCGGAAAGGGCATACACAAGTGACCACAATCTAACTTACCCTTGTGACTAATGTGTAAGCCACCAACCCCCTCTCTCTGCCTCTTATGCCCACCAAAGTTACCAGCCTACGGCTGCAAACAAAGTCACCATAGCTCCAATGTCCCTTGTGTCTGTCTCAGCGGCACAGCTTGGACACCTGACTCTTATCTGCTCAGAGGTCATGGTCATCTCACGTGGTCATCACTTACCATTTTGTGACCGAACACCTCCTTCCTCTGTAAACCACAGAGCGGCTACAGGAATCTGGAAGAGTCCTCTTTTTGTGTCCAGAGGCTGTCCTGTTGAGCTCAATTAGCACACATGGGTTCCAGAAGACACCATGTTTCCACCAGCCCCATACCATAAACCTATCTATGAGCATGTAGCACTCATGGCTCAGTAAGTGGTTCTCAACCTGTGGGTCATGACCCCCAAACCCATTGGAAAACACAGATAATTACATCATGATTTATAACACTGGCAAAATTACATTTATGAAGTAGAATCAAAAATAATTTTATGGTTGGGGGTCATCACAGCATGAGGAACTGTATTAAAAGGTGACACAGCATTAGGAAGGTTGGGAACCACTGACTTAGATATTACAGGAGATGGTCGGCTTTGATATATGGCTTCCTTTTTATTATTATTATTTCTTTATTTCTTTTGTTATTTTGGCTTTTTGAGACAAAGTCCCTCTACAGAACCCTGTTTGTCCTGGAACCCAGTATGTAGAACAGACTGCTGAACTCACAGAGATCTGCTTGCCTCTGCCTTGAGTGCTGGGATTAATACATGTGCTACCATCCCTGGCCACACCAGGTTTCCATTAGTCCTTACAAAGCCATTTGGAATTTGGTGAGGTGTGTGCGTGTGTGTGTGTGTGTGTGTGTGTGTGAATGTGTGTGCGCGCGCACGTGTGCGTGTGTGTAAACGTGTGTGTTGAGTTCTCTCACCAAATTCAGGTCATGCTTTGTCCCTGAACCTCAAAATAGCATGCTTATGAGTTTCTCTCTAAAAATTCCTCAGGAAGGATTGCTCCCGTGGACCCTGCCAGTAGCTCCTCCCTTCCTGTCTAAAGGCTCTGACCCAGTCCCAGGAGCTGGAGTGAGAAAGGTCATGTTCTCACCCATACTCCTGCTGCCTCAAGCCCTTCTCTTGCCCATGACACAGGGAGGAGTAACATATATGATCCAGCCTCACTCTGAATCCTGATGTGGCTTCATCTGGAAAACCCCTGAGAAGGGCTTCTGGGTTGGCAAAAGGAGATACGTGGTAGGCATTCCCCTTCTCCACCGCAAGTTCCTTAGTGTCCTGTATGAAGGTGGAGACCATCAGTCTTTCTGAATCTTTGACAGGGAGCTCCGTGGGGTCCAGGGTTACAGAGTCAAAGGTGCTGGCTGGTGGTACCCTACATGCAGACAGAAGACCAGGGTCGGGGAGGCTCATCCTGGCTAAGACCTCAGACTTAGAAGAGAAATTTGAGGCTAATGAATTTGAGTGTCCTGAAAGGCAATGTTTTACTTTGACAGCACCGTGTGTGTGTGTGTGTGCGTGTGTGTGTGTGTGTGTGTGTGTGTGTGTGTGTCTACTCCCATGAACACAAAAGCCCAGCTTCTTCTCAGAGGACCGATGCACCCCTCAGCTGCTGCTACAGTTGCTGCCACTGTTCTTGCCATCAGGCCTGTCAGCTAGGGAAGTCCATCTCCCTATGTTGGGATCGTGTGAGAATTTTCCCAGGGGGTTGGAGAACTAGGTAACATCTTCTCTTTCTTCTAAGGTCCCAATGACAAACCAAGATGGGATCGCTACTACAGTTCACCCTACAGATACAATGAGTTCATTAGACTTCCTGACAGAGCAATGGGTGATCCTTAGCCTGCCCCACTAGAAGGTCCAGACATAGCATGGATGGTGACTTCCCCATGGCTGCATAGATGGAGCCCCTTTCCTCCCAATCTTCCCTGGTCAATGTACTCTCCCCTCTCCCAGAGACCCCCAAGGCTGTGTGCAGTTGGGGCAGAGTTTCAGATAGTTGGCTTGGAGGAATGGCTGTATGCTTGACTGAGGGGCCAGTGACCCTTCCTGCCCCTTCTTCTATGAGGGAGCAGCAACAAGCCCAGGGTGATGGTTTTTGGAAAGCAGCTACAGCTGGCAGCTCTTCAGCTCAGAGGATAGTACTGTACAGCTTGAAGTGATTTAAAAAAAACAAACAAAGAAACAGCTGCGTGGTGGGCACAAGCCTGTGATCCCAGCACTCGGGAGGCAGAGGCAGGTACATCTCTGAGAGTTCGAGGCCAACCTGGTCTACAGAGAGAGAGAGAGAAAGAGAGAGAGAGAGAGAGAGAGAGAGAGAGAGAGAGAGAGAGAGAGAGAGAGAGAGAGAGAGTGTTCCAGGACAGCCAGAACTGTTACACAGAGAAATCCTGTCTTGAAACCCCCCTAAATAAATAAAATATGAATAAAAATTATTAAATAAATAAAAAACCCAAATGCCTATAACAAAAGAGACCCTCCACAACTGAGACAGAGGTGGACCACGGGCCCTCTAGTGCTGAGATGGAGGGAGCAGGCTTAAAGTCCAGTTCTCTAAGCAGGTAGCCTTGGAGACAGGACAAGGGCTGGTCGAGGGGAGGGGAGCAAGGCTTGGCTGCGTCATGGAGAAATCACTTGGGGACATTTGGAACCCTCTCAAGGGACATCCTCTCACTCAGCAACTCTGGACTGGAGAAGTCACACCCAGCTGTCCATGAACCCTCCTCCGTTTCCTGGGAAAGGCCCCCAGTGAAAGTCCTGGCTGGTCCTTCAGTCTTCCGCAGAGTCAGAACCAATTTGCTAACACCTGAGGGGATACGAAGGTGGTGTTTGGGGGAACTAGGCACGGCAATGGGAGAGCAATTGGAAGTTGCTCCTGGAACACCAAGGCTGGAGGGCTCCCAAGGGATGGATGCTTGCGACAGCAGTAGACTCTACTTTTCCTGTACTCTAGGACCTAAGACAGGGATGTGGCCAGCCCGCCTGGCTGTGTGTCCACCCAGCCTTCAGCTCCCAGGAAAATGAATGTAGAATCCAAGATTGGCCACACAGAAAGGCGCGATTGCTCCACCCCAGCACAAGCATGGGCACACACCTACATGTGGCCCCCGGCACAGGCCTGCGGCTCCTTCCCATCTTTAGCCACTTCGGTGCTAGAGAGAGTTCAAGATGGCTCATCCCCTCCTCCTCTGCCCCACCCCTGAGAAAGTACAGCTCAGGGGTCCCCAGGGCTGCACAGGAAATGCTTTGTATGCTCTGGGTCAGCCAGGCTATTTTCTGTCCTGGGACTGGCGGGAGGTTGGGCCAGGAGCAGCCAGGACTGACATACTCAGCTGTTCTGTCTCCTAGCATGGTCGCCTCTACAGTTGGCAGTGGGCGTCACTTGGTCTCTCAGTGTCTCTCGCCTGGCATTGTAAGTCTCTTTGAGGCGTCAGGACAGTTTCTTCGATGGTGGCCTCCATATCTTCCAAGTCCAGTGCGATGTCTTCTCTTCAGCGAGCTTTCTCCCACCCTTCCTATCCCTTTCATATCCCCTTTCTCTGAGCCCTGCCCTGCTGTGGGCGAAATGAGGCCTTGCTTGCCCAGTGAGGCTGAGGGCAGCTCCCTAACTCTTTTTTCTTGGTTTTTCTAGACAGGGTTTCTCTTGAAACCTTAGCCGTCCTAGAACTCACTCTGTAGACCAGGTTGGCCTTGAACTCATAGAGATCCACCTGCCTCTGCCTCCCGAGTTCCGGGATTAAAGGCGTGTGCCCCCACCACCTGGCTAGCTACCCTGACTTAACGATGTGCCTCCCCCCAGCAAGTTACTATAGCTCATTGTTTTTAAGTTCTAGACGATTAGTTGTGAGAATGAATACACAGTTTATGAGTGTTTGGAATCTTGCTGTGGGTATTGCCTCTGTCTTTACAAAATCTTCAGTGCTCAGATGTTGTGTGTGTGGTGTTCACTTTCGGGGAAATATGATGAATTTGTGGCTTTTTTTTTTGTTTTTTTTGAGACAGGGTTTCTCTGTAGCTTTGGAGCCTGTCCTGGAACTAGTTCTTGTAACCCAGGCTGGTCTCAAACTCTCCGAGATCCACCTACCTGCCTCTACCTCCCGAGTGCTGGGATTAAAGGCATGAGCCACCACCACCCAGCTGTGGCATTTGCTTTAAGGTTGACAGAAGACAAAACCCCAGGTTGCCCTCAGTGGGAAGAGATGAGGACTGTGTTTCCTATCTATCCACTCTATTGCATACGCCAGGCTCAGCACACGGGTGATAGATAGCTTTTAAATCCCAGGCTGTTGGAAGTCATAAATGTACAAATAAGAGAGAGAGATGTTTGGCCTGGGCACCTCAGTGATGAAGATCTAGTGTGCAAAGCAGGTGCCTGACTGACCCTAGGGAGAGGGGAGTCTGGGGGGACTTCTCTGAAGAGGTGGCAGCTCTTGGGATTGTGAAGAAGGAATAGAAATTCACCAGAGAAAGACAGGGAAGTCTATGCTAGGAAGTCTGGACTATCAGGGCGAGATTAGAGATGGAGGAACAATATGTCGTGTGTGTGTGTGTGTGTGTGTGTATGTGTGTGTGGTGGGTGTGTGGTGTGTGTGTGAGCTCTTTCAAGGCCTTATGTAGGAAAGGAGGTAATTCTTATTTGATGTCCAATATAATAATCACTTTACATCTAAAGAATGCTTAATATTTGATTGGACATTTATTTGAAATGAATCAACCGGTAGGATACAGCTTTTAATTTCTTTTCCAGCTGAAGAAACCAAGGCTGAGAGAATGTAGCTTTCTCCAAGGTCACGCAGATGTGTGGAAGATCTAACAGCAGGCATCAGCATGGGCTCCTTATTTGGGGGACTGAGCACCTGCGGACAGCTGTGCATCCTGCCCCTTCCTTCTGGCTCTTGGGGCAGCTGGGGAGCTGGTCCAGTTTCTCAGGGTTTCTCATGATGTCGTCCCTGTGTCCTGGTAGGGGTTTCCCTGAGGATGGAAGTGAGACCCGCAGGCACAGAGTGTGTATTGTTCCACTGCACCTGGCGGGTGCCTGTGTCAGCAGGCAGAATAGGAAAGTGGCGCCGGGCTGGGGAGGGTCTGATCCATTCTCTTGGCCCAGGTCCTGACCTCCATCGCGCTGCCTCCTGCTGGGAACTGGTCTTCTCCCCGAGTTCTGGGTTGCTGTCAGAGGCCATGAGGGGAGGAAAGCCCCTCACTTTCCCTGTCTAACGATGAGAAGGATTGGTCACTTGGGTTTCCCTCAGCATGGCCTGTGGGATGTAGATCCTACAGAACATTCTTCATGAAAAGAGTTGCATGTCCAAGAGAGACGAGAATGTCACCTGTCCCTGGATGGCCACGGTGCACATTGCACACTAGAAACTCTGGCGGGTCTTGAAAACATTCAAGGCAGTGTTTCTGCAATGGCTCCTTTGAACACTAAACCCTTCTCCTATCTTGGCTGCCTTACCGTCCCACTGGCTACAGTTTGGGAATTATTCTAACAGGTGATCTCTAGTAAGGTCGCTCCTCACTCGCTGTAAAATGTGAGCTGTAAGAGTGAGGGCTACCGTTGACCTTGTCATGTAACACCCATGTAGCACCCAGGCTCCTCCCTCGTTTCCATGGACTCCCCTTCAAGTCTTGGAGGGAAGAACTGTCTCCCACTCCCTCAGAGGTCGGTGGAAGCAGGTTTCTTCTTCCTCCTACTTGGAGAGCTACTCGAGGGCACATGACCTAGGTTAGCACTTTGAACCCAGACAGGTGGACCCAGCTGGACTTCCAGGGGCAGCAGTGGGGTCATTTAGAGAAGCCATGCTCACAGGCTTGAATGGACATCTGTGGTAACATTCTCCATGGATTCCCTGCCTCCAGTGTCAGCTCTAGCTGCCGAGGGCTCCTGGCCACCTGGGTGTTCTAAGACCACTTTGATTCTTCCCACGGATATGCCACATCCCTTCAGGGGGTTTCTGTGCAGGTTGGGCTGAGTTGTTACCATTGTTTATAAAGGGAATCCTGACAGATAGAGGTGCTCAAGGAATGTTGGATGGAGTGGTATTGGGATGTAGCTGAGTTGTTTGAGTACTTGTCTCACAAGCATGAAGCAGTTGGACTCGGTGGTACACACTTGTAATCCTAGCACTAAGGAGATGGGAGCAAGAGGATCAGAGGAGCAAGGTTGAACCAGGTGGTGGTGGTGGCGCAAGCCTTTAGTTCCAGCATTTGGGAGGCAGAGACAGGCAGATCTCTATACGAGTTTGAGACCAGCCTGCTCTTAACAGTGAGTTCCAGGACAGCCAAAGTTACGCAGAAGAACCTTGTCCTGAAAAAACAAAACAAGCCAGGGAGTGGTGGCGCGCACCTTTAATGCTAGCACTCAGGAGGCAGAGATAGGTGAATCTCTGTGAGTTCGAGGCCAGCCTGGTCTACAGAATGAGTTCCAGGACAGGCACCAAACCTACAGAGAAACTGTCTTGAAAAATAAAACAAAACAAAAATATCAACAGAGATTCAAGGTTTGGCATCAGTCTGGGCTACAAGAAATTCTCTCTCTCTCTCTCTCTCTCTCTCTCTCTCTTTTTGAATAACCAATTTTGGCACCAAGAGTGTGTCCACTGCCCTATTTTGTCAGTATTAGAGTTGACCCTGCTGATAACTGAAGGTTGGCCCCATGTGGGGTGCATCAGGGGTACCAACTCAATCTGTGTTTCGGCACACCTGTTTGTCTGGTAGGAGAGAATGGCCTGGGCCAGGGGAAGTCATGTCAAAGTGCAATGGGGACACAGGACAGTCCCAGCAGAAGAATTCAGGGCTGCGAGTTAGAAAGAGGCGGGTCTGAATGGAGTGAGCTATCTAGAATAGAGAGCTATCCCAGCCTCTAATGAAGGAGAGCTGGGGAATATTGCTGGCTTGGTGTGAGCATAACAGGAGCAACCCCAGAGGCTGTGCCAAAGAGAATGACTTTTATTCTATTTTCCATGGGAGTCGCCAGAAGTCTTGAATAGGGGAGGGTCAAAGGCAGTTTGGGGCATAGGGAGACCCTGGGCTTTGGACTGACGTCCAGATGTTGCTGTGTATAGGCTACAGCTTGAGCAAATCCTGTGAATTTCTGAGCCCTGATTTCTTCATCTTTAAAAATGGATACAGGACTGGGGCATGCCTCAGTGGTAGAACAGAGGCCCTGATCAGTTTTACACACACACACACACACACACACTCTGGAGGGTCGGGGCAAGGCAGAGAGAGAGAGAGAGAGAGAGAGAGAGAGAGAGAGAGAGAGAGAGAGAGAGAGAGAGAGAGAGAGAGAATAATAAAACCCAATAATTTGTTTCAAGGATTTAAGGCACTGCATGGTATAAAGGACCTAGTGTGGAGCCCGGTGAAGGGGCTCAGCAGGTAAAGGTGCTTACCACCAAGTTCCAACCTGCCCGGAATCCACAAGGTAGAAGGAGACAATTGACTTTTGCAAGTTGTGTTTTGACCTATTCACGCATGCTAAACAGATAAATATACATAAACTCCCTGCTGTGTGTAAGGCACCCCACGAAGGACGTGTTGTCCTGAGGGAGCTCCCTGGCCTAGAGCATCAAAATCCCTTCAAAGTCCCTTCGAAAGCTGAATTCCTGGAGAGCAGGGACTACCGTGCCTTTTATGTCCTCCTTCTCAACCCGGTTCCTGGATCAGAGGACATGCCAGGTGCCACTTTGAACGGATGCAGTTCTGCAGCTGCGGAGGAGGAAGGAATAGAGAGGTGTGACTGTTGGCCGGGCGTCCGGTGTTCGAAGGATTCAGGCCAGAGCTGTGGAGCCAGTCCTGGAGAGAGTGAGGTCTGACCCCGAGGACATTCAGTCTTCACCTTTTGGCAGCTTTTCAGCGTAGAGGGAGAGGGAAGCTGCAGAGAGCCAAGGGGTTCTCGTCTTGCACAGGCTAAGAGAGAAAGCCCTTTCTTCTGGACTTTTTAACTTGAAGGGCTCAGTGAGCATTTAGATGAACCCCAAGACAGGCCTGGGCAGATTGGGTTGACTGACCTGTTTGTTCCTGGTGTTGAAGGACACAGGAAGAGATTTTAAACTCAAAATATGGGCAGAGTTACCTGCCTGTGGAGGGAGTAAGGTTCCTGTCAGTGGAGGTGGGATGAGTAGGTGTTGGACAGCATTGAGGAAAGAGGCTAGGATGAGTTAACTCAAGAGTTGCCTGGAAAGTGTATGGGTCAGCGTCTGCTGTGTAAGAAGCACACAATCTCTGCGGTATACATCAGAAAAGATTTGTGGCTCACAGGCCTGGAATGAATTGAGATGGACTAGTCTGCACTGTTGATTTTGGAGGGAACTTTTACAGGTCTGGAGAGTTCTGGGTGGTTGACTGGTCCAGACTATTTTGGCCAGGATGATGGCCACTTATCTTGCATCTTGCAGGTGGACTTGAGTTTGTAGTCTTGGCTAATGGTGGGAATAGAAGCAGGGCAGACCCAGGCATGAAGACCTCTGAAGGTCTTGAGTCAGAGTTATCTCTGCTGTGCCTTGTTAGGCAAGGCAGACTGCAAGAGGAGGGCACGGAGATGCTGCCTTCTTAAGTGGGAAGAGCTACAGAGTCACTTGACAAAGGCATTGTGCGGGGACGGGGAAGGAATTAGGGTCCTTGCAGTGTGGGGTGAATGGTGACTAGAACAGCCTTTCTCAGCCTGAGCTCTATGCAGACCCATGTTCTGTTTGTTCCTCTCTGGGATCTCGTTATGGCTGCCCCACATGGACCTGTGCCTGTGGGACCAAGCTCATTTATTCTCTATCCAGCTGATAGCTTCCCTTGTGCTATAGCTCCGCTGTGGGTCCTGGGAATGGCAGGGTGTGGGAAGGGGTCAGCTGCCATAGGCTCCAGACCCTACTGTGGGTCCCAGGGACGGGGAGGGGGATGGCAGTGTGGGAAGGGGTCAGCTGCCACAGGCTCCAGACCCTACTGTGGGTCCCAGGGAGGGGGAGGGGGATGGCAGTGTGGGAAGGGGTCAGTTGGATCAGGTTTCTGCTGATCTGAAATCGACTTTCCAGCGGAAGGGGCCAGACACGAAACCTACAAGCCAGGCCGTGGCATAACTTCAGATTGCTGTAGCACCAAAGGCCAGGTCTCCTGGCTGGGGATTTCTTCTCAAGTTCAAGGCTGGCTGGATGGATGGATGGCATGAAGCTCAGGTGAGAAGTCACTTTCCAGAACTCCCTTGGGGGCTGCATTGGCTGCCCACACGGAGAGATGAACCCATAGCTAGACTGGTAGGAGGCCAGGCCTCTTTGGACTGGATTCAGGAAGCAGGTGTGTAGTTGGATAAGGATCGAACAAAAATAGAGCTTCGGACAGTAAGGGAAGATGAGTGAAGGCCGTGGAATCGGAGAGCTGGGGTGAGAAGGTATGTTCAGTTTGAAAGGATGGGGTTCAGGCTAAACACGCCCAACTAAAGAACGGTCCATGGAATAGATCTCAAACAGGCCATGGCATAAGGCTTGTGGTTCCTGGTATCTTAGGTTCTAGGATCACGTGTGTGTATGTGTGTGTGTGTGTGTTTGTGTTTGTGTGTGTGTGTGTATTTAGTACTGAGGATCAAGCCCATGTTTTTTTTTTTTTTTTTTTTTTTCTTTGAAATAGGGTCTCATAAGTTTCCTAGACTGGCCTTGAACTTGAACTTAGCCTACAACCCAGTCAGGCCTTAAACTTATAGTTCTCCTGTCTCAACCTCCCAGAACGTTGAAATCACAGGCCTACACTGCCAGACCCAGCCATAGAATCAGTTCTTTTCAAATTGCTTTTTTTCTTTTTCCTCAAATTTATTTTACAATTTAATTTTGTTTATTATTCTTGTATAAGATGTCAAGGGTTGGGAGAAGGGGTGCTTGTGCCACAGCATGGCTGTGGGGGGTCAGAAGACAGCTTTGTGAAGTGGGGTCCTCTCCTTTTCTCTCTAGGTGGGTTCTGAGGATCAAACCCAGGCCGTCAGGTTTGCGTGGCCAGCGCTTTACCCACTGAGCCAGCCCTGGGGATTGGTTCTGATGCCAGCTCAGAATGTAGGTGCTTAGAGAAACGTGTGGAAGGCAGAATCCCACTTTGGGGGGTTCCTAATACCTGCTGCAGTTACAGAGTGGGAGGAGGGTGCAGGACTTTAGTGAGGGGTACGGTGGGTGGGTCAGCCCACTAGGGACACACATTGCATAACCAGTGTTCTCTTTGCACGCGGAGAGACGCAGACCGAGCTGGTCTTCTCATCCTTTCCAAGGTTTCCCATCATCGCACCCCCCACCACCCACATCTGGGCTGCATAGCTCCTATGCTTACCGTAGTATATTCTAATATATTCTATTCTCCAGCAAACCCGTTAGAGGCGGGACACAGGCAGACCAGAACCCCTTGCCTAGTTTCTGCTAGAAACCCCCAGGGACCGGATGTGTACTCTTTGTCCCCATAGACTTGAAGTCGACAGACAGTTGCTCTGTGAAGTTGGCTGTTGAGCTGTTCTGAGTCTGTGTGGTGACACACAGGAGTGGCTTCCATTGGGCATGCTCAGCATTCAGGGACATGGTAAGCACTGAGCTGCTGGCCACTCAGCCTCTGGTTTACCCCCACAGTCTCCCACTTAGAGGGAGCTAAGGTAAAGGCGGCCTGCACACTGAATACACGTCTTCTAGACATTGTGTTAAGACCGTCCCTTGGGGCTTGGGGACATAGTTTAGTTGGTAGAGTGCTTGCCTCGCATGCTGAGGTCCTTGGCTTGGGTCCAGTACTGTATACGTTGTTGAACGTGGTGGTGCATGCTTACAATTCCACCACTGAGGAGGTGGAGACAGGAGGATTGCAAACGATCAAGGTAATCGCAGAAAAGGGAATTTGAGACCAGCCTGGGCTACATGAGACCATGTTTCAGAAAAACAAGTAAAGCACCTCTCAGAGGAGACAAAACAAATTGTGCATGGGGTTGGAGGGCAGAGGGGACCAAAAGGATACGGGTGCTTTCTGGACAGGGTCAGAACTGACAGGGATGCTGGACGGCGAATGTACAGTCTCATTGCTCCATGATGTGGATAAGTCACGTAGTCTCTCTGGACCCGTGTCTTCAGGGACACCTGGCAGCAATCTTTATTTCTCATGTTCACTAGGGGCATTGAGAGTAGCGTTGCTGGTAAGTGGAAGGCAGAGGGGTGACCCAGAAACTGGGTGGGGGAGCAGGTGCCAGTGGAGATCCCCGTTCTCAACGCCCCCTGTGTTGCTGAGGTCTGTGGTTCCATTCGGCAAGCTTCGGGTCTCTTTTCAGGGAAAGAGAACTTGGGTTTCACGTCAGGAATTCTCTGTTACAGTGCCCAGATTCCCAGACCTGGCAGGCTGGTCTGAGTGACCCCCAGGGTCAACCTGCCTCTGCCCAGGAATGCAGCCCTAGCTGCTAGCCTGCCAGCCTGGTCCTTTGCGCTTATCAGCACCATATTTGCTCAGGATGGTTACCAGCTGCCCCCTCCCCCTCCGAAAACAACAAAACATGTTTTGTCAGTGGCAGGGTGGAGTGGGGTGGTCTCTTTGGCTCCAGGCTCGCACCTCCCCCCCCACAGTGGGTCTACCAGTGGGGCTGGCGGCCTGTTATTGTTGGAAGGGAGAGCTGGCTCACTCTGTTTCCTCCAGCTGTCCAAGCAGGGAGCGCTGGGGAGGAAACCCTCAGTCCTGTTCAGGGGCCTCAGACAAACCCTCTGTCACAACAAGGGAACAATGACTTGGATGGACCGGTGGGTGGATGGAAGGCTAGCCCCCTCTGCTCTCTGTTTCCACATCTAGAGACAGGTTGTAGGGGTGAGAGCTGGGGACCGCTCTCCCCTTGCCTCCCCCATACCATGTCTTGTTTTCTACCGTGTTGGGTACACTGTCTCCCATCTCAGGGGCCAAGGAAAATAGTGGCCTCAGGAAGCTTGTCTGGTCTGGGGTTCTGCCGTCCTGAGCAGTAGCAGAGCTGGGGGAGGGGAGTAGAGAAGGCCTGATACCGCGGGGCTCCAATCTGCACTGGGCTGTAGTTCAGCAGACACTGATCTGTTTCCCCTTGAAAACCTCGAGGACTTTGTCCCCCTGGGTCTTTGTGGCTTCAGTCCCTGCATGGGGCCAAGCCTGGAACAGGTGTCTGGAACAACCTGTTCACTGAATCAGGGATAGTTTAGACCTAAGAAGTGTGTTTCCCAGCTCTTCTGCCTGGCGACTCTGTGACTTTCAGCAAGTCACTTAACCTGTCTAAACCTTACCTTTCTCATCTACAGACTGCACTTCAGAGAACCTGTTGTGCAAGTGATACTGGACATCTTGACTTTGTCTCGGGGAACAGATGGCACCATAAACACAACAGGTTTTAAACTAGGGTCAGTACACGGTTGTTGGTGTTTGTGTCTTGTGAATATGTGTTTTGGACCACATGGCCACAGTATTTCCAAGAAAGTTTTCTATAAATTTGCTGTTGCTGCTTGTCTTTGAGACAGGGTTTCAAGTAGCCCAGGCTAGCCTCAAACATGTGTAGAGGAGGATGGCCCTGAACTTTTTAAGCCTCCTGCCTCTACCTCTTGAGGTCTAGAGTTAATATCTGTGGGTGTAGGAAGGAAGGATGAATGGGTACCTATGGTGTTGCAGCTAGGAAGTGCCTCTTTCTGCTTATTCCCACGTCTGCACAGCAAGCTGACATGTGGCTGTCAGCTCTGTGAATCTTTGGGAATAAGGAAGATAGTTTGGGGTCTGCTGAGACACTCGTGTGCACCAGAGGCTATATGTGCTCTTATTGTCTGGCTCAGTCTTCAAGGAATACTGTGAGGATATTGAACTATAAGAGATTGAGTCACATGGCCAATGCCACAGAACAGGATAAGCCCTGGCTGTCTTGGATCTACCTCCATAGACCAGACTGGCCTTGAACTCACAGTGATCCGCCTGCCTCTACCTCCCAAGTGCTGGGATTCAAGGCACATGCCACCACCACTGGGAAAGAACTGGGGATTTTTATTCTATTTTAAAATTAATTTTAATTTTTTCACTTATATGTCTGTGAGCATGTCTCCATGTGCATATACCACATGTGTATGGATTCCCACAGAGGCCAGAAGAAGGCATCAGATTCCCTGGAGTTGGAGTTACAGTCTGTTCTAAGTTGTCAGACAAAGGTATTGGGAACTGAACTTTGGTTCTTTGTCCCATCGATGAGTCTTGACTCAAGATTGCAGCAGAAAATAAAGATGGAGGCCCAATCACAAGGGCAACAGTGGAAAGAGAAGAGCTGGAAAATGGGTCTGGCATGGACTAAGCTTTGGGGTGTAGTACTCAGAGAAGGGAGAAAGACAGAGCAGTATTGTGTGTAGTGAGCATGCCCCTGGGTCCACTGGGCTACTTATACCAACACAATAACAACAGCAATCAAACCTCAGCCCTTGGCACCGTGGCTCAAACACAGAGACGTGGTTGCACGCTACCCAGTCCCAGCTGAAGCATTTACACAGGGCTCTTGTGCCTAAGGCTCAAGGATCATGGTGGAGAGAGAGGGCAGAAAGAAGTTTGCTGTGAGATCGTGTCTCCTAGAAATGTCAGAGAAGCTACCCCCGTGAAGTCTCATCTTTACCTAAACAAGACCTGAACAAGGGCAATACCAACAGACATGCTAGCATAGAAGAGGGAAAATTCACAAGGCCTCAACCTTAGACTAAGAACCACAGGCAAGCAAGGAGGGATGCTGAAAGGAGGGATGGTCTTCCCATGGAAGGCACCCTATTGGCCAGCTAATATACAAGTTACATCATGTGGACTGAGGCTGTATTTATAAGTGTGTGTGTGTGTGTGTGTGTGTGTGAGAGAGAGAGAGAGAGACGATGATGAGAGAAAAAGAGGCCTGGGGCTGGAGAGATGGCTCAATGCTTAAGAAAAAGGGGACACAGATTTGAGAGAGCAATGGGAGGGGCTAGAGGGAAGAAATTATATAATTGTATTAATTTTTAAAAATTATTTTTAAAAAGCCCTCTGAGACGTCCATGGCCTAACATGATGTAGGTTTGGCATGCCTCATTTCTCTGTGCAAGGCAATGGTGACATCCATGCTCCGCACAGATATTCAGGGACTCTGGTTGCTTCATCATCTCCTAGGGCCTCTCCGTCCTCCAGCAAACAGAGAACATGGAGAAGTCAGTCCACACACTTACCTGCTGTCTCCAGAGGTCACACATCATGCTCACCCACCACCCACTATGAGAGCTTGCTCTACAGTCACACTAGATGAAAGGCATATAGAAGCGGGGCCCAACTGTGTGCCCAGGAGGATGGGAACAGCACAAAATCAGCGAGGACTCCGAGGACTCCCAGACTCTGCCACGATAACAGTGACTGAAGAACAGAGCTAGTGCTTACTGAGCTCAGATGTGCAAACAGCATGCTCCGTGGAAGTGATTCCCTTCAACCCTCACTTAGTTCTGCAATGACCTCATGAAGCAGAGTGGTCCTCAGGGATGTGGCGCCCCCTCCACCTCTCACTAAGTGTTATCTTCTCAGAATCCCACAGAAATGAAATCACAGGGTCTCTTTTGTGCCCCGCTCTTTCTCCACTTTGCGTGCCTTTGAGGTGCAGGCTGGCAGCTGCTAAGACGACGCCTCTTGGTACCTCTAGAAGATTTAATGGAGAACCTTCTTCATGCTAATGTAAAGTTAGCATTTCTCCAATGGCTGGCACTCCAGAACATCTATTTTGTCTTGTCTTTCCGTTTGCTTCTGTTAAGTCCCACTTAATGTTTTATGTTTTTGTGTTTTCTGAACCCAAGGTTGTTGTGGACTATTTGTTTAACTATGAAAGATGTGTTGCATTTGTTTAATTATGTAAAGCTGTGTTGTTATTTTACCTTGCCTGCCTAAGGCACCTGATTGGTCTAATTAAAAGCTGAATGACCAATAGCAAGGGAGGAGGTATAGGTGGAACTTGGGGGCAAGGATTGTAAGTAGGAGGAGGAATTTAGGTTCAGGGGAGAAAGAGAGGAAGAAAGAAAAGGAGAAAACAGGGAGATGTCAGGAGCTGGCCAGACAGTCAGCCACAGAGGAAGCAGGAAAGCAGGACGTACTGAATGAGAGAAAGGTAAAAGGCCCTGAGGCAAAATGTAGATGAATAGAAACAGGTTAAATTAAGTTAAAAGAGCTGGTGGGACAAGCCTAAGCTAAGGCTGAGAATTCATAATTAATAAGTCTTTATGTCTTTACTTGCAAGCTGGTTGGCAGCCCAAAGAAAATGCTTTGGGGTTGCTTTTAATCTATAAACTGACTTCAGAGGAATCGATATCATACGATGTTGCATCATGTTAGCCCCAAGCACTGTGTGACTTCTCACGTATTTAGTGCCTGGACTTACGTTCTTTCTACCATGGCTTGGAGTTCAAGGTAGAGATAGCATACATTTTATTAAATTGGTCCCTAGTTTTCTTTTAAAAAATAGCCTTAGTGCTATTGCAAGTTATATTTTAAAATGTTAAATTGCAATTGTTTATGCTCTGTGTAAGAATGTGTGGACACTGACCTTGTAAGTTACAATCTTGCACTAGGGCTAAATATAACTCAGTGTTAAGAGTGTTTGTCCAGCATGCATGAAGCCCAGTACTGCAAACAAAATAGAACAACCCTTCCTTGCTTTTCTGTACCCAGGAAGGCAGGACTATAAACCCAGCTTTAATTGTTGGAAGGCTGAGGCAGAAGGATCAAAAGTTCAGAGCCTGTCTGGGATACAGAATGGTATTCAAAGCCAGCCTGCAAAAGTTAGTGAGACTGTCTTAATTTGAAAAAAAAAATATAGAAGGAGCTGGGCATGGTGGTCACATTTTTAATCCCGGTATTCAGGAGGCAGAGGGAGAGGCAGAGGATCTTTTTGAGTTCAATGCCATGCTGGTCTACATAGTGAGTTTCTGGACAGCCAGGGCTACACATTGAGACCCTGTCTCAAACAAACAAAAACTAAAATAAGACAAGCAAACAATACAAGAGGGCTGGGCTGGGAACACAGCTCAGTGGTAGAGTGCTTGACTATGTAAGGCCCTGGATTCATTCTCCCTTTAAAAAGAAAGGAAGGAAGCAAGAAAAATGTCTTTGTGTTGTTTTCTCACTGTGTAAATAACAGTGTCTAAGGTATTAATCCAGGCACCACGCAATTCACTCCCTCACAGTGTGCACAGCTC
Source organism: Arvicola amphibius (assembly GCF_903992535.2). NCBI lineage: Eukaryota > Metazoa > Chordata > Mammalia > Rodentia > Cricetidae > Arvicola > Arvicola amphibius. The sequence goes on along the minus strand of NC_052052.2, from coordinate 25,029,688 downwards.
AATGGTTCCCATAGCTCACCGACGCTATGCTCAATTTCTTTGAATGCTTGCCTTTGTGTAGTTAATTTTAGATAGTTTCTGATAGCATTTAAAAACTTTATATATTGTTATTATTATTAATACTATTACTACTGTGTTTGTATGTGTGTGTTCAAGCACCACAGTGAGTGTGGAGATCAGAGGACGGTTGTGGGGAGCTGGGTCTCTCTTTCCACCTCTTAGGTGGGTTCTGGGGATTGAACTCAGGTCATCAGGTGTTTGAGGCAAGCGTTTCGCTGGCTGAGCCGTCTTGTTGGTCCTTTACTGACAATATCTTCCATTTTTTCCTACGGCATCATCATGTTTTTTTTTATATTCTCAAAAGGATATTTTTATATTTCTAAAGGAACCTTTCTGTTTTATGGTGCTGGGAAGGGAGCCCAAGGGCTCGTCCATACTCAACAGGTGTTCTACCACGGAGCCATGAGATCAACCCTGTGAAACAACTCTTTGGAATCTAACTTTCTGAGGGTTCCTTCATTTTGATCACTGTGGGATCTGCTCTTATGTGTAAAGTTTCTCCTAGTTGGGGTTACTTCCGTCCTGCTTTATATATGGCGTGTTTTATTTAATATCAAGTGTTTGTCATTGTAAGTTGAAATTTTGGGGTTCTGGATTTTGTTGTATTCTTTTAAAACTTGGAGTTGTTGAGCCAATAATTGAGTTACTTAGGGTGTTAGAGACTTTAAAAATTTTTTAATATGATGTTACTCTTTGTCCTAATTAGTTTTTACAAATTTATTTATTTATTTTTTATTTATGTCAATGTGTGTGTATGTGTGCATGCCTGTTTGCGTGCATGTTACATGTGTGCATTGCCTTCAGAGACCAGAGAGGGCATTAGAGTCTCTAAACTGGGGTGACAGGCAGTGTGATCTGCCGAATATGGGTGCTGGGAACCAAACCTGGCCCTTTGGGAGAGCAGCAAGTGCTCCTAACTTTGTGCCATTTCTCCATCCCCTCCTGCTTAGTTTATATTGTCAACTTGACACAATCTACAGCCATCCGTGGAGAGGGAATCTGAACTGAGTAATTGTCTCGATCAGACTGGCCTGTGGTAGGCCTGGGCTAAGAAAGCTAGCTGGTCGAGCCAGAGTGAGCTAGTAAGCATCCTTCCTCTACAGTTCCTACCTGAGTCCCAGCCCTGACTTCCCTCAACGATGGAGTGTGACCTAATTAAGCCTTCCCCTCCCCAAGTTGCTTTTAGTCATGACGTTTATCACAGCAAAAGAGATCTGACTAGAATATCTTTCAACCATGATATATTATCCAAACTTTGTCTTAAGTGGAGGGCTGACAAACGTGGCGTATTTATCCCACGTACAGGCAAGGCAAATGCTTTCTGAAGTGCTCCGGTCCCAGCCCAGCTACCTCCTTGTCTGGCTTTATCGCCACTGTATTGTGTGGTTACATCACTAAGGCCCGTACCATACTTAGACTTTTCCATGGCTTCCCTTAATACTTTTCACACAGACTGTGACTTTGGGGGCCCCTCCCCCACAGTCCATCCCTCCCTGCATCCTCTTCCCTTCCTGTTTCTGGATCATTTTTTACTTTGGGCAGCGTCTTCTAAACCTTCCTCTTCTTTCTCCTCTCTCCCCCTCCTCCTCTTCGACAGGGTCAAAAATGAGCTGAGATATTATTAGAAGGCCCCCTGGGACCGTGAACTATTAGCCTCACATCAAAGGATGCTCCGGACACAGGCTGACTTCAAACTCGCTATATAGCTGAGGATGACCTTGAACTTCTGTTCTTCTTGCCTCCATCTCCTGAGTGCTGGGGTTATAGGCATGCCACGAAGATTGTTATACCATGCTGGGAATTGGACCTCAGGCCCCGTGGTTGCTGAGCAACCACTCTACCAACTGAACTCCATCCCTGACTAGTGGCTGATTGTGGTTTTGTTTCATGAGTCTAGAGCATCCTTTGGTGTAAGGCTAACAGCTCGGGGCCATGTGATGCTCTCATGGGGAATTCATCTAAGCCCCAGGTATTATTAGGACTCCCATTCTGGACGGTGAGGATGTGAACTACGTTTGAACCCTTGGGGTTCCAGAATTTGTTCAGTTTATATCTTCCTAGTGAGTTTTACCAGCTATTCATAGAGTTTTGTCCCCTACCCGTAATAATCATTATTTAGCTACGTGATCCCAGGTCGCCTCACGACAGTATCTTAGTTACTTTTCTACTGGTGGCACAATGGCCAAGGCAACGCATGGTTCCAGAGGGTTGGAGTCTATGACCATCATGGTGGAGAGCATGGCAGCAGACAGGCATGGCACTGAAGCGGAAGCTGAGAGCTTATATCCTAGCCCACAACCATGAGCGAGCGAGCGCGAGAGAGATCTGGGAATGTCATAGGCCACCCCCAGTGACACCTCCACACCTCCTAATCCTTCCCAAAAAGTTACAGCAACTAGGGACCAAGTACCAAACATATGAAAATACGGGGGCCTTCCCCATTTAGCCACCACTGTCTCTAGAGCTGTGCACATGTGTGCATGCATTGTATGTGTTTGCAACTCCATCTTCTGTGCTACTCTGTGCCATGAAATCTAGACATTTCTCCCTCCCTCCCTCCCTCCCTCCCTCCCTCCCTCCCTCCCTCCCTCCCTCCCTCCCTCCCTCCCTCCTTCCCTCCCTCCCTCCTTTCCTTTCTCTCTTTTTCTTTTAATTTTTTTTCTGTCATAAAATTTTTTAGTTTTTTTTTTTTAGTGTCATGTGTACAGATGTTTTGCCTGCATGTGTATCTGTGCACCCTGTGTGTGCCTGGTGCCCACAAAGGTCAACATAGGGCACTGGATCCCCCAGAACTGGGGTTACGGTCAGTTGTGATCTGTCACGTGGGTGCTGAATTCAGCCTGGGACCTCTGGAAGAGCAGTCAGTGCTCTTAACCACTGACCCATGCTCTGCAGACTGGGACTATTTCCATATGGCAAGTCGGTGGGACCAGGTCAAGGACGAGGCCTCTCATTGCCCACTGTCTAGTGTCTGAAAGGAGCCACTTTACAGACCTTATCTGGAGAGACGTTTTCACGGTTGTTCATGTTTGTGAGTTAAAGCACAAGTTTCCATAAGTTTTATATTCGATTTAGTTCTCTCTGTAAAAAAGAATGATTCTTTTTTTTTTTTCTTAACAGTATACTTTTCCTCTTTTTGGGAGTGGTAGGGGTGGTTCTGGGGTTTGAACCCAGGGCCTTGCTCTACCAGTGAACTGTATTCCCAGCCCCATTTTCACTCCTTTGTAGTTATTCTCCTAACCATTTGAAACATGCTTGATCATGGCTATGGCTTTTCCCGTAGCAGTGTGACACCCTGCCCCACCCCTCCAAACAACCAGTAGCCTAGAAGAGAAAGCAGCTGTTCTTTGGGTCTGAGGATTGACTGGAGCAGCTGTTTAACACCGTGTCTGTGAGCATGGCTCTGTCTCCCTGCAGGGCTGCAGTCAGTGTGGCAGCTCAGCTTCTGGAGGCGTCTGCAGGATTGCAGGGGCACAAAAGGACAAACTGAGGCACCTGAGGTGGCTCCTCTTTTTTTCTTTCTTTTTCTTTTTTTGAGACAGTGTCTTGATATACAGCCTCAACTCATGACATTACCATGTCAGCCTCCTCCGTGCTGGGATTACAGGTTGAGTGTTACATGATCACCTAGAGCAGCAGTTCTCAACCTGTGGGTCTCAGTCCCCGACAGAGACTGCAAATCAGACATTTACCTGACGATTCCTAACAGTAGCAAAATTACAGTTACAAAGTAGCAATGGAATAATCTTATGGCTGAGGGTCACCACAACATGAAGAACTGTAACTAAGGGTCTCAGCATTAGGAAGGGTGAGAACCACTGCCCTTGAGGCTTCTTATGGCTGGCTTAGTCTAATAGTGATTCTTGGTCATTCTCTCCCCATGTCTTTGGCCTCAGTGTTCCTGCATTTAAAACCATGACAGTACAGTTAGGCAGATGTGCAGAGAGTGGTGTACACTAGTCCTCTGGAGTTAGGCAGAAGGATCAGGAGATCTAGGCAATCCCCCACATTATAGAGTTCCCAGTAAGTCTTGGCTACATGAGACCTTGTTAAAAAAAAAACAACTATAACAGAAAAGCAAAAATACCCTTTGCACATTCCAGTTTGCTCTCCTGTTTCCTTCTTGTGGCTTATGTGTTCAGATAGCACAGTGCACTTTACTTATCTTATTTTGTCTTATTTACTCTTAGCTTCTACCTCCCAAGGGCTGGGAATGAAGGCGTGAGCAACCATACCTGGTTTACTGGTGCTGAGGATGGAACCCAGGGTTTCACAAAAGCTCCATCAGCACTGAGCCATTTCCTCAGTCTGAGTTCCCTCTTTAGTTGTGTGCTTTCTTTTACGCTCAGCTACGCACGTGAAAAGTTGCTTGTAGATGTATGCCCAACAATTCTGGTAGAAGGGGGATTTTGGACCTGGTGTGGTGGTATTCACCTTTTATCCCTGCATGTGGGAGACAGTGGCTGACTATCTCTGTGAGTTCAAGGTCAGCTTGGTCTACACTGGTTTACATAAAAGGAAGATTTGGGGATTCTGTCACCAGCTTCTGTGCTGTTCCATAACTGTCCCTTTTTTTTTTTTCTGGATCTCTTTTTCCCTACCTCAGTACTCCTTATATATCAGTCTTCATTTCTAGAAATCAATAATCCGATAACCCTGTTTTTGTCTTCTATAAAATGTTCTTTTGGGGACTGGAGAGATGGCTATGGCTGCCCCCATCCTGCTGTGTTCCTGGAGTCTGTAGTCCCAGCACAGGCACCATTGTATTCCCGACCTCTTTCTCCCCACTCTGTGCCTTTGCACTTTCCAGATAGTCTACGTGGTAGTGCTGATTGGTTGAACGGGTGTCATGGTCACACATAGTTGTTAGGTTCCAGGAAAAAGGTCTCATCTTTGGTTTTCGTCGTAGGGGGTCTGCTCTGCCTCCGACTTTATTTTAGGACCGCTTCTCCAACAGGAAGGGGCTCAGATGTCTTAGTGACACCTGCCAACCCAGAGATAATTCTCTTGTATGGGATGGCTCCTTGTCTGTCACCCCTTCCTGCCTCTACCCATCCTATTTTCCTGTGTGTATGTGCACATGCATATGAGTGCAGTGTACTTATGTGTATATGTGCACATGCATATTAGTGCTCTGTGTGTATGTGCACATGCTCACATGCACATGAGTGCAGTGTGTTAATGTGTTTGTACATGTGCACATTCATATAAGTGTGCTGTGTGTATGTGTACATGTTCACTTGCATATGAGTGCAGTGTGTTAATGTGTATATAAGTATGTATGTGTGTATACAAGTACACATGCATATGAGAGTAGTGTGCTTGTGTGTGTATGTGCACATGCATATGCGTGCAATATGTGTGTGTACATGTGCGCACACATAAGAGTGAGGTGCCCAGAGGGGCCAGGAGGGGTTCACATCCTCTGGAACTAAAGTTAAAACTACACAAAGTTGTAAGCTGTCGATGTGCATGCTAGTAACCAAACTTGGGTTCTCTCTTACCCACTGGGTTATCCTTCTAGCTCCTGAATGCTTCTAAAAAACATACATGCTAAACCAGGAGTGATAACAATACCTATCACCCCAGCACTTTCAAGGTAGAGGCAGTAGGATCAGAAGTTCAAGGTCATCCTTAGCTACCTTGCAAGCTTCAAGTTAGCCTGGGCTACGGTAGACAATCTCAGCAAACACCTCATAATACTGAAATCTAACTGTATGCGTCGCGCCATTGGGAAACAATGGCTGATGTTCTACTGAGGCTGTGGCTGCGCTGGTGATAGAGTTCTCAATCTTGAGAATTTACCCTCTCTACTCTAGGCAGGTCCTGCTATCTCTCTGTCCTTCTGGGGGCCTCTGAGCTTTTCGGTATTATTGGTTTAGTGCTCTGCCCTTGTCAGAGAGCAGCCACCATGGACTGAAGCTGCCCTTTGCACGGTTAGAGCCTGGCTTTTGTCCCCATGATCCAGTGTGGTTCCTGGGCAGCTTCACTGGGGAAGCTTTATGAGGCCTGCACTGGGCTTGGCTTCCTGACTGTGGTCCTCACTCCCCCGCCTGGGATACATCCTCTGGCCTCTGGAGAGTTCTTGTTTCTGATTTTAGAGATTTCTTGGGTCATGGCCAAGCTGGACTGATGGGGTTTCTGGAGCTCAGCACATCCAGGTCCTCACAACCTCGGATTTCTACCAGCGTTTGCTCATCTGCTTCCTTCTGTGAGGTGAGGGAGAGTAGACGACAAAGTGTTTACTCTTTTTGTTTTGCTTTGCTTTTGGTTTTTTTTTTTTTTTTGGTTTTTCAAGACAGGGTTTCTCTGTGTAGCCCTGGCTGTCCTGGAAGTCACTGTGTAGACTAGGCTGACCTTAAACTCAGAACTTAAACCTGACCTTAAACCTGTTTCTGCCTCCCGAGTTCTGGGATTAAAGGCGTGCACCACTATCGACCAGTGTTTTATTTCCATGTCCCTAATTCTGGGGATCAAACCCAGGGCCTTGCACATGTTAGGTAGGTTCTCTGCCAGTAAAGCTACATTACCAGCTCCTATAGTCTTTTTTTTTTGTTTTTTGTTTTTTTTGTTTTTTTTTCGAGACAGGGTTTCCCTGTAGTTTCTAGAGCCTGTCCTGGAACTAGCTCTTGTAGACCAGGCTGGCCTCGAACTCAGAGATCCACATGTCTCTGCCTCCCGAGTGCTGGGATTAAAGGCATGTGCCACCACCGCCCGGCCTATAGTCTTTTTGAAATAGGCATTTCCCCTTCAATAAAGACCTATTTCTCTCTGTGAGTTCGAGGCTAGCCTGGTCTACAAGAGCTAGTTCCAAGAAAGACTCCAAAGCTACGGAGAAACCCTCCCTTGGGGAAAAAAAAACCTACCTCAATGTGATGCTACATACCTATAATCCCAGTGCTTACAAGGCTGAGACAAGAGGATTGAGAGTTCAAGATCATATGAGATCCTGTCTCAAAAGTCGAGACCAGGGCTGGAGATGGAGACCAACTTGTGAAGTTCCTGCATAGCAGCTGCGAAGCCTCGGTTCCATTTTCAGCACCACATAAACTAGGCATGGCGGTCCACACTTAATCGTAGCACTCGGGAGACAGGCAGGATCAGAAATTCAAGGTTGTCGTGGATGAGTTGGAGACCAGTCTGAAGTACATGAAACCCTGTCTTTTTTTTTTTTTTCTTTAGTTTTTCTCTATGTAGCCTTGGCTGTCTTGGAACTTACTCTGTTGGCCAGGCTGGCCTTGAACTTAGAGATCCACTTGCCTCTGCCTCCTGAGTGCCGGGATTAAAGGCATGCACTGCTACCACCTGGTTTAGACAAGGTCTTTCTGAGTAGCCCGGGCTGGTCTTGAAGTTACTATCCTCCTCCCTCAGCCTCTTGAGCAGTTGGTGTGACAGTCCTGCACTGCCAGGCCCCAGTAAATCACATTAGATTTAACGAAGGTCTATTTCACAACATTTTCTCTTTTCTCCAGAAAATCTGTATTAATATTAAGTGAAATCTTTGCTTAATCCAAGATCACAACAAATCAATGTGTCTTACATTTTATTGTAGGCATATGATCCATTTTGAGGGTGTTTGTTGGGGGAGGGCATGTGACATTTGATTTTCATCTTTGGAGGATTTACATGAGGGTCTCACGTAGCTCAGGCTGGTTTCAAATTCAGTATGTAGCTGAGGATGATCTTGAACTTCTGATCCTCCTGCTTCTGCCTCTTGAGTACTGGGGTGACAGGCCTGTACCAGTAGGGCTGGTTTTTATGTGGATCAAGCCCTGGGTTTCGTGCATGTTAGGAAGGCACTCTACCAACCTAGCAGACTCCTGGGCCTTGGTCGTTTTTACACTATTACTCCTAAGGTGAATATGCTCCTGTCGCCTGCCCTTTTCCGTTCCATTCTCACTTCCTAGATGAATTCCTTCCTTCCAAGTGCTGGGATTAAAGGGATGTGCCTCCACAGCCTGGTTGAGACCCTGTCATACACACCACACACACACACACACACACACACACACACGCACGCACACCTTCCTGCCCCTTTCTCTGAGAAGAGCATGAGAAGGTCAACCCTTGAAGACCTCTACCATACAGGCTAGGAGCTCAGCACCATCTCCACCAGGGACGCCATATAGTGAATGAAGCTCCTTGGATTCTCCAGGCGCAGGGTAAACCTGACTGAGCAAAGGTCGGCTTAGCTCTTAGCACATGCTCTGGCTGGCAGGGTCCAGATTCAGGAGGACAGCTCTTGTCAGTAGGACTTGTGAGCAGAAGCGAAGGTGATGATGCCGAATTGCTGCGGGTGTCGTCACTCATTGCCCAGATTTCAGATTGCGCCTGTCCACACGGACCGGACCGCAGGTTACTTGTAAAAGCCTCAGGGATTTCAGCCGAGAACCAGGGAGGTCCTGGCTACAGAACCTCCCCCACGGGGCACACGCAGAAGCCAGGGAACAGCTTTATTTAGGGCTTTTAATTGAACCCGAACAAAACAAGGATATATGGTGGGATGAGATAAGACTGCCTAGGCTCTGATGCCAATCGGCATTTTATTTGTTCTGGAGAGTTAAATGACTCAGATGAGGCCTGGGGTTTATTAGATGGCATCACCGCCTTACACCAGTGAAGAGAACGAGTGGCAAAGACAGCGGCAGATGCGCGAGGCAGAGCTCTAGTTTATGTATAAAAATATAGATTACGGATGCAGCAGAGGGTAAAGGTGCTTGCCGCCGCGTCTGATGTCTTTAGTTCTAGCCTTGCAAGCCACATGGTGGGAGGAGAGAATGACTCTCATTAAGTCACCCTTTGACACCCTGGTGTCCGGCAGGACTGCCTCCCCGTACTCATAAATGTGCATGTGTGTGCACACATAAATAAGTAAATGTAGCAAAAAACCTTACACACACACACACACACACACACACACACACACACTACAGTACTGTTGACATCACACATCAGTGCAGAAAGTTACCCAGTAATTACTTCTGGGACTCTGAGTTATTTAGGGGCAAAAGTAGCGTTTCACCTAATATGACACACAGATAGATGTCAGGTGCATTGCTAAGTCATAAAATTATTGGAAAAAACCCAGTAAATCCGGCTACACAGGAATTAAATCTTGTGACAAAATAGCACAAAGAGAAAAATTTTATACTGAATATACCAGAAGAAAGCACAACAGACTGGCTGGCTGGAGGCACATGCCTACATCCCAACACTGGGGAGGCTGAGGCAAGAGAAGTGGTTTGAGTTCATTCAGTGCCTCTGCTCTCCACGGTCATCACACGCAGATGCATGCATACAGACACACGGCTACACAGCCTGGACCGCAGTGTGGACCCGTTCTCAAAAAATCAAAATCAAAACCCAAACCAAGCAACCATAAGGTGGATTTTTTTTTTTTTTTTTAGTTCTGGATGCTTTTAAGTCCAAGATCAAGACACCAAAAAATTCTGAGAAAAGTGAGGGCTCCGTCCTCTCAGCTAGCGCTTCTTCATGGAAGCAATGAAGGATCCCAGCTTCAGACCTCTTCAACTTTATTTATTTTATAGGTGTAGGTGTTTTGTCTGCATGTATGTCTGTGCATCATGTGCATATACATACGCATATAGTTTTTTGAAAGCACATGGCAGAACATATCAAAAACAACCTGGGGGCTGGAGAGATGGCTCAGCGGTTGGGAGGGCAAACTGCTCTTGCAGAAGATTCAAGTCCAGTGTGCTCAGCTATGTTCATAGCAGCTTTGTTTGTCATAGCCAGAACCCGGAAACGACCTAAATGCCCCTCTACCGAAGCATGGATAAAGAAAATGTGGTTCATTTACACAATGGAGTACTACACAGCAGAAAAAAAAATAATGACATCTTGAAATTTGCAGGCAAATTGATGGATCTAGAAAACATCATATTGAATGAGGTAACCCTGACCCGGAAGGACAAATATCATATGTACTCACTCATAAGTGGCTTTTAGACATCAAGCAAAGAAAAACCAGCCTACAATTCACAACCCTAGAGAACCTAGACAACAGTGAGGACCGTAAGAGAGACAGACATGGATCTAATTTACATGGGGAGTAGAAAAAGACAAGACCTCCAGAGTAAATTGGGAACATGGGGATCATGGGAGAGGATAGAAGCGGAGGGGGGAATAAGGGACGGGAGCAGAGAAAAATATATATTAAAAATAATATATTAGATATATATACATATATCTATATATCTATATATCTATATCTATATCTATATCTATATCTATATCTATATATCTATATATCTATCTATCTATCTATCATCTATCTATCTATCTCTATCTCTATCTATCTATCTATCTATCTATCATCTATCTATCTATCTATCTATCTATCTATCTATCTATCTATCTATCTATCTCCAAGTCCAGGCCATGGCAGATTGCTTACAATTGTTCTCCAGCTTCAAGGGATCTGACCCCGCTGATCTCTGATCTCCGCTGCACTTGTACTCGTACAGGCACATGGACACACACAGATACATATGCATTCACAATATTAAAAATAAAAAAACTAGCCGGGAGATGGTGGTGCACGCCTTTAATTCCAGCACTCGGGAGGCAGACGTGGGAGGATCTCTGTGAGTTTGATGCCAGCCTGTTCTACAGAGTGAGTTCCAGGACAGCCAGGACTACACAGGGAACACCTTGTCTCAAAAAACAAAGCAAAATAATAAATAAAAAAGTAAAAATAAAAACTAGACCAGGTATGGTGGCGCACGCCTTTGATCCCAGTCCTCAGGAGGCAGAGGCAGGCAGATCTCTATGAGTTTGAGGCCAGCCTGGTCTACAGAGTGAGTTTCAGGCTAGCCAATGACTACATAGTGAAAGTTTCAATATACATATTTAGAATTAACACACACACACCATCACCACCAACCTTGATATAGGTATAGCATGCCTGTCATATAAGCACTGGAAAGGGGGCAGTGGTAAGAAGATCAGGAGTTCGAGGTCACCCTCAACAAAATAGTAAGCTGCCTCCTGTCTAGGCTAGATGACAGATTAAAAATAAAACAAACCACCACAATTCTGAACAAGAAGTCTATCAACCTTGCTGCTTCTTCAGGGCGCAAGCCCCGAATACCCTCCCCAGTTCCTCTCAGACACCCAACCCCCTACCTCTCAGCAGGCTTCTGTACCCTCCAGGCTGGGTTAGCTCTTCTACCTTTAGCCTTGTTCCTCAACCAATGTTCTGTGATCAAAAGAGCACGGATAGTGACGTCTCCCCATCGGGCACATTATTATCTCACATCCTCACAGCTGTGGTGCTTCTCCCCGCTTTATCCCTTTAGAGAACGAATGTCCAGTTTTCCTTAGTGTGGGGAAGGAGCAACGACTCCGGATCCATAGGGAAGGGGATCCCTGGCTCCCCTAGCTCGCTCTCCTTTGGGACAGCACCGTGTCCACCCACTTGGAGGTCACTGTGGTCACTTCCTGTAATTATCGTGTGTCTGCATTTCTGGATAATCCACAATGACTTACTTTCATTACCAGAAAGAAAGCCCCTAAATTTCTTTCAGTTTACAGCTTCATAGCTTCTGGCCCTTCCCTCCCCTGTACTTCTTGGAACATCTTTCTTTCAAAGAAATGGGAATTGGGAAAGCATGTCTGCAGCATCACGGGCACAGTGTCTTTTAGCACAGAAGAGGGTGAGTTGGGAGCATCAGGAGGTCCAATTCTGGGGTCCTGCTTCAGGGGCTACTGATAGAGCCCACGACCTAAGCTGTGTTTCCAAAGGCATTTCACGATACGAGGGGAAATAGAAAAGGCAGAACACAGACCTAGGGCTACACTGTTATTCTGATTTTATCTGAACATAAGCATGAAAGAATATGAAAAGGAATGACTTTAAATATATATTTTACTTGTTTATTTATTTATTTGTGTGCGGGGGGGTACCCGTGGAGCCCAGAAGGAGGTGTCAGATCTCCTGGAATCGAAGTTGTGAGCTACCTGATGTGGATGCTAGGAACTGAACCTGACTGGTCTTGAACTCACTATGCTGCCTGATGTTGGTGCTGGGAGCTGAACCCGGCTGGTCTGGAACTTGCTTTGTAGACAAGGCTGGCCTAGAACTCTCAGACATTTGCCTGCCTCTACCAGGAGAGTGCAGATTAACGGTGTTGCACTTCTGTGTCCAGCCATATCTTTTATTTTTTTAAGTTAACATAGAAATTCATGGGGTTCACTGTGGAATTCTTACACATTTCTTATACTTAGTTTTAATCCAGTGGCAGATCATCATGGATGATCCAGGTCAGCCTGGATCACAGAAACCAAACCAAACAACAAAAATCAAAGACAAGAAGAAAGAATCACGGACCAGCAACCTGGTGTCCAGTCAGCCAGCACGAATAAATCAGGAAACGGTTCTGATATCACCCAGCTTGACACGGCTCCCTGCTTTGTTTACGTGTACTCGGTATAACCCTGCCCTTCTCTGGCTACCCAGGAAGGCAGAGGCGAATCCAAGTGCCTGGAATCCATCCTTTTATAAAATAACCTTGAGTCTGTTCTGATTCACGAAAAATAACACGTCACTCATGAGCTTCAGATCAGGGGCTGTGACACATTCCTTGTGTCTAATTGTCCTATTTCTCACCCGACCCAGCCATTTTCACAGGGTAGAAACTGAGGCCCAGAGAATGAACGGAACCATAGTGAGCGTGAGAGATGGGTGGCAGATGCCAAGTCTCCTCCTACTCCTGTGGTGCTGTATCTGAGACCCAGAACTACTTAGGTCTTGGTGGACTCTGGGGAGGGATGGGTGGGAAGAAGGAATCAAAAAAAAAAAAAAAACCCAAATGATGTAAAGTTACTGTCCAGTCGTGCCTCCCAGGAGACCACTGAGTTTTGCATATGCCAGTACATTCTGGACCCTTGTTTGGAAATGAGGGGATCAACAGGGTATCAGTGAGAGTCAAGTTGTGTCCTCCTTCAAAGATATGCTGAAGTCTTAACCCCCAGACTCTCAAAATGTAAACTTATTTGGGAATAGGGTCTTTCCTAGAAATAATCTAATTGAAATGATGTCTTTGGATCAAATCCAATATGAACACGTGCACACACACAGGGGTGGGGGAAGAAGAGAGACGTAAGAAGGGTGCTTACGAGATGGGGGTGATGCCTCTAGAATCCTAAAAAATGCAGAAAGATGTTCAGAAAACTACCAGGATCCAGGAGAAAGGTGTGAAGGAATCTCACTCACAGAGCCTTGGAAAGTTCTGGGCTTGGACCTCCAGGTCAGGCTGTGAGAGGATACATTTGTATTGTCTCTTGGCCACCCTTTCCCAGTATTTTGTTACCGTGGTTACAGTGGCTTTGACAATGCAAGGCAGGTGGGATGGAGCCTTCCACACTCTTCACTGCAGTCTTCTTGCGCACCGTCCCTCCCCACACCACAGGATCCCAACCATTCCATGTCAGGGCACCATCCTCACACCAGGCTCCTTTGCCCTTGGGTTTGTGTAGCTGCCAGTTTCGGTCCCAATGCCTGTTTCTCTGAGGCCCAACCTCACCCCAGGCCCCACACCAACTTCAGAGAAAGTGAGCTCAAGGCCGGGATGCTCACCTTCGTTAAACCTCTGCCATGACTTTTTCCAGCTAGGCCGGGTGGAGGAAACAGAAACAGGCTTCTGGGACTCAGACAAGAGTGGCTCTGAGAGACTTCAACCTTTCAACTGAGAAGGGTCTCGGCCTCTTGGCTCAGGCCTGCTTCTTTGTGCCCAGCTTAGCTTCATCTCTTACTTCACTGTCAGATCTGGGCCTCTGTGGAGAAGGGGGGTACAAGTGTCTCCGTGGTAGCATTTAGACTCAGTGGTCTAGACCCCGGGAGGTAGTGGCCATTGCTGGTGAAGTCAGGGAAGCCTTCCTGGAGGAGGACGGATGTTATGCTCCTGGCCTTGCTGGAAAGGGTGAGATGGAATGAATTTTGTTGCTTGACTCTGCCAAGCTAGGCAGCCACCTACGTTTGCTTATTTTATTTCACATGCTTTGTGAGGAAGCCGAGGCTGGCCCCAAGCTCACTACGTAGCCAAAGATGGCCTTGAACTTCTGATCCTCCTGCCTCACCTCCCAAGAGCTGAGTGAGAGGAGAGGCATCCAACACCATGCTGAATTTACGTGACGTTGGTGACCCGACCCAGGGCTCTGTTCACGCCAGGCAGGAACTCTATCGGCTGAGCCCCATCCTCAGCCTGGTTAATGTTGTTTTAAAAGTGAGAAAAATGGTGACTCAGACTTAATCGATTCCAGGCTACAGGTGGGAGCAATAAACTTAGAAACCAGGTGTGAAAGCTCTTACTCTCCCTGTACCTTGCTGTGACCTTCTCAGGTCTCTAGACACTCAGAGACTTCAGGGAGTGGCAGAGGAGGAAGGGAACCTTCTGCACTGCCACTGGCTAGTCTCCCCAGTCAGGTACATATGGACAGGAGCTAAGACATAGCCCTTGGTTTGCTCCTTCTCATAGGCAGACTAGAAAGGGTTTGAAAGGCACACAGCTTACCCTTAGCCCTCATTTTAGAAGTGCCCACAGTGAGGAGGGAAGGACATCTGGTGTTAAACTGATTTAGAGTACAAAGGTCCTGGTGGCAGGCATGCCTGGGCGCATTGCAGGCGACAGTAGACCGAGGTCCCAGACAGGCACGGGATAGGATGGGGAAAGACACTGTTTGGCCACCAGTTAATGGGCTGATGAACAGAACCCTGGATAGGATACGGGAGTTGGGTGAAAAGAAGCCAGGACCCAGGGTGTTTCAAAAGGCTGGGTGGTGAGGGCTCCGTGTCGAGAGGAAGGATTTGAGTCGTGCTGACCGGAGCTGGGCGTAGAGATGAAAGAAGACTAGAGAAAAAGGAAGTCTGGGTAGAATAACTGCCTCCCTCCCCCTGCCCCAGGCACCCCGGACAGCATCAGTACACACCTGATGGATGATCGAGTCCTGTTTATTTTAGAAGCATAAACAGTGGGGCGGGGAGCGACAGAAATAAGACACCAACCAGTTCCCCTCCGGAAAGGGCCAGATCCAGTGCAGGCCGTGTCTGTCCAGGTGATGAAGCTGAGCCAGCAGCCTGCATCAGCTTTTCTCCAGGAGGACAGGGAGTGATGAAAACCCAGGGTGCGGTCTAAGAGGCCCAAATGAGTCCAGTTGGCTCTGGGTCCCTCTGGATTAGGTGAAAAGGGTCAGAGGTCCCATAGCACCCTTAGCCAGGAGCACCCCCACCTGTATGACCACGTCAGGGCAGAATCACGTTCTGGAAAGAAAGCCACAGTGTCCCTTGGTTCATCACAAAGGCTCCGAGTATTCCAGAACCACCCGTAATCAGGTCCTCTGCCCAGCAGTGTCTACCTCTCTGGCCTAGTTGTCTCCAAAGTGCCTTTGAGGAGGGGCTGCTCGAGAGGCACCCAAGGTAGACACACTTCTCAGGACCTCTCTCTCGAGTGATACGAGCCCCAGTTTCCTACACATACTGCTTCTTAGATGCAGAACTGCCGGGGCGACTAGGGGGCTTCCGGCCACCCTGAGGGGCTGGGTTTTCGAAGGGGGGAGGCCTGGAGGAGGTCAGCTGCTCCTCCGTGGTCAAGTTGGCCCAGTTTTGCTCAGTGGATGAGAGCCCATTGTAGGTGGGACATGGTGGGGACGAGGGTTCCTTGCCCATGGGGAGGTAGAAGAACACCTGTTCCGGGTAAGGGTCTGAAGCAGTGCCCTGGGCTGGGGATGCGTCATGGTCCTTCCGTGCCTTTATCTCCCGGCCGACACACCGACACAGCAGGTGCACCAGCTCCAGCAGGTTGAGCACCAGGGAGATGACTCCCACCACGAGCATGAAGATGATGAAGATAGTCTTCTCTGTGGGTCGAGAGACATAGCAGTCCACGAGGTGGGGGCAGGGCGCGCGCTGGCACACGTACACGGGCTCCATGGTCCAGCCGTAGAGGCGCCACTGCCCGTAGAGGAAGCCTGCCTCCAGCACGCTTTTGCACAGCACGCTGACCACATAGGTACCCATGAGCGCCCCACGGATCCGAAGACGGCCGTCCTCTGCCACCGAGATCTTGGCCATCTGATGCTCTATGGCAGCCAGGGCCCGCTCTACATGTGGGTCCTTGGAGGGCAGTGCCCGGAGCTCTCCCTCTTTCTGCCGCAATCGCTCTTCCCGCCGAGACAGGTAAATGACGTGGCCCAGGTAGATCAGGGTGGGCGTGCTGACGAAGAGGAACTGCAGCACCCAGTAGCGGATGTGGGAGATGGGGAAAGCCTGGTCATAACAGACGTTGGTGCAGCCGGGCTGGGCTGTGTTACACTCAAAATCGGACTGCTCGTCGCCCCACACTGACTCGCCCGCCAGGCCCAGGATGAGGATGCGGAAGATGAAGAGCACGGTCAGCCAGATCTTGCCCACCACAGTCGAGTGCTCCTGGACCTGATCTAGCAGCTTCTCCAGGAAGCCCCAGTCACCCATGTTTCCAGAGCCTTTCTCTGTGGGAAGACAGGGGTCAGACAGCCATCAGCTGGGCAGCACAGTGCCTTTCTTAGCTCCTCCTAGATATAAGCCCACAGGAGGCCTGCCAGTGCTAGGGGGTCCCTGTCTAATCGTACATTTGCGCCTTCTTGCACAGGTCAGTGCCCAAGGATGACCACATCCCAAAGAGGTCTGGATTAACTAGAGGTTCCTATGGAAACAGACCAGTGGAGGAACTTGTCCAAGGTCATTCAGCTGTGCCGTGCCCTTCCTCCCTTTCGCTCAAGGCTGGTTACACCAAGACAGTCGCGGTGGTGCGAGAGGCCATCTTCAGATTCCCACCTGTTCCCACCTTCCTCCCGTGCCTCATTTAAAATGAGAGGGCCTCGCTTTTAATCTTTGCACTTGCCCATGGGGGTTGGGGGTGAGGGACGATGGGTGAGGGGCTTAGAAGCCCAGGGCATTTGATCCACCTGCCAACAAAAAGACCATCTGCGACTTTAGTGAACACACCTGTTCCTAGCCTCTGCCTCCATCCCATTTCCCTCCAAGGCTGGTGTGGTCATTCTAGACCCTTTAAAAGAAATGACCATAGCAGAGTGGAGGTCCCAAGGTTTCCCAGAGCATTTTAGGCTGTGTGTGAAAATGGGTTAGTGTGTGTGCGTGTGTGTGCTTTTCCTAGAAGTAAAGCAGTTACTACCAGACCTACATTCAAATCTTGCTTCTTTCTCTCATTAGCTGGGAATCTCTCCGTTAAGGGTTCACTGAACGAAGAGGGAAGGGCGCTGAGCACAGAGCCTGACTAAAGGCAGGCTAGGTGAGCGCCGCGGGTGGCTCCAATCGTGTCCGGTGCCCTGGGGCAAGCAAGCCTTAGCCCCCAGCGGTGGAGTGATCCTTATTCCCGGCTCCCCAAACTCACCGCCTGCTTGCGGGGTTGGCCCAGGTGGAGCGGATGACGGTGGCCGAAGCTGCGGGAATCCTGCAGGACCGCGCCTCCCACCGGACGCCTTAAATAGAGCGCAGCTGCGGGCTTAGGGCAGGAAACGCCAGCGGGAGGGCTCTGGGGAACAGGGGGCGGGGACTGGGTGGGACAGACTCCCAGGACCCGCCCAGATTGTGCTTCTTTGGGTTGCGGGAGATGGAAACCTTGTTTCTTCGCGCTGACCCTCCAGACTGCTCTCTCCCAGGGTTCAGTACCTGGTGTTTGTAGGCAGCGGGTTCTTAGCAAGAGAGGTTAGCTATGACACCTGGTTCCGAGGCTGTGAGGAGTGGGTAGGGTAAGAAGACAGAGGGTCATCAATGTGCCAGGCTTCTTAGACATTGAACTCACACTGGAGAGGGGTGAGATTTTCCCCCTTCCTAGAATCCGGTGGATCTAGGGGTCTCGACTTTGCCAATCCTGGGCAGGGTTATGCCATCAGAAGTCACCTAGGAACTCCCTAGGGTCCTTTAAGACTGGGGGTGGATAGAAGCTCCTGTCATTTAACGGGTTCCCAGCTGAGGGCTCTGAAAGGGAGAGGGAGAGGCCTTCCAAGGGAATTTGGAGGCAAGCAGAGCCCTGCCATTCACTCGGGCTGCACTGTGAGTGGCGGGCATGGGATTAAGGATAGGACCCACCTCACAGCTGGGAAAGCTACATTAAACTAGCCAGGCCTGACTTCCTGCTCTACCTCCTACTAGGTGCAACAATGGAGCAGGTAAGCCACTGGGTAACAACAGTAAAGGTGTAAATGTGGGGTCCTCTGTGGTAGAACTGGGGCATCACAGGGTAAGTCAGACAACGCAGAATAGCACCACTGGCCCATAATCCTGGAGCTACCAGGTCTGGTGCCGGAGCTAAAGCCCAGAAGAGTTCGCAGACTCAGATGTGACCCTTGTCAGAGTAGAGAGGCAACTTCTGTTGCCTCCTCTGCCCTTAGGCATGTCTCCATTCAGAATAATATTCGTATTCTCCTCTACAGAATAAGGATAGAAATATGCCTGCTTTAGAAGGCGGATGGGAAATTCAGCCAAAGCATGTAGTGTGCCATTGGTCCAGAAGGTCTGAGGGAGTATCTGAAACCTCTGTGCTGGAAGCACTGAACTTGGGACGCTAAGACAGGCAGAGCGAGAGTTCCAGACTAACCTGGAATACATAGTGGGAACCTGTCTAAACAAACAAACCAACACACCAACCAACCAACCAACCAACCAACCAACTAATAACAAAGGCAATACCCGGCATAGTGGCACAGGCCAGTAATCCTAGCTACTTGAGAGGCTGAGGCAGCGGGATTATAATTTCATTGCTATGGTGCTGTAGCTCAATTGGTAGAGTGCACGCCCAGTACTTACAACGCCCTAGCATGTAGATCGGGTGTGGCGAACCACGCCAGTAACTTCTCAGGAGGTGGAGGCTGGAGGGCCAGGAGTTCAAGGCCATCCTCTTCAAAGTAAATTTGAAGCCAGTTTGAAGAGACCGGCGGGGGGGGGGGGGGGGGGGGGGGTGTGGAGCAGCAGCTGAGCAGTTTAGAAAGACCGTTGTCTCTAAAAGTTGAAAGAAATCTGACGGTTCAGTAGTAGAGCCCTTGCCCGGCTTGTGCGAGGGCCTAAGGTTTCAGTCTCTATTATTGCAAGTATGTCCAACCTACCAAACAAACAAAACCATCACAAAACCTGCCAGAAAGGATCTGTGTTGTTCCAGGAAAGGCAAGGGAAGTCAGAGCAGAGGACTGGCAGGGTCTAGGTTGGCTAAGGGAAAGGAAGGTGGCAGGTGGGTTTGCAGCCCAGAGCTGGTGGAAGTCCCAGTTACCAAACAGGATTCTACCCTTGCACTCCCAGGGCCTCCTGGGATGGAGCAGCCAGTGGGTAGGCTCAGACTACAGACAAGCGTGATTGCTGCCTGAGTATCAGACTGAGATGGCTTTTCCTTCCGGGCCTCTCAGGACCTTTCCCTTCCTCTCCCTCAGGGCTAGACTAGGCCAGGCTGAACCCAGCCTTCTGGGATTCCCAAGGGGACAACAGTGCCCACTTAGTTCTGACCCTTGAGGGCCTGGGAACTGGGCCTGGCCTGCTCTTACCACGCCCCTAAGACAGCTTCTGCTCGTGTAGCTGCTCTGCTGAGTTGCCTTTGGGGTTGGGCCCAGCTCCTTTGAAGGTTTTGCTCCCATCCTGTTCCCTGGGAAGTGTGGGGGGGGCAGGGAGCTTGTTGAGGAGCATGGGGGTGATGCCAATGTTGCTTTACCCACCTCCTACTCGTTCCTTATGAACTCGAAGATGAGCTTTCATGGAGGAAGAAGCAGGGACCAACCAAGTCAGCCATTCTGAGGGAAATGACCTTAGATCCTCACTCTTTCCCCCTTTTCCATTGTCCTGGCTCTGTTCAGGCTGCCACCAACTCAGTGACCCGGGAATGGTCTCCTAGCCTCCTGGCCCTTGCTCCACTCAGTCTCCACATTTTTATAGGACTTTGTCTATAAAGTTGCCCTGTTTCAAACCCTGCTATGGCCCTTCCTGCCTTCGGGTCAAGGTCTGCACTTTTCACTTTCCAGGCCTTGGCCACTGCCTGTGCCCTTAGCACTTTGCGACTCTGTCGTCAGCCCATCCAGTTATTCTAGCTATGTGGTCTCTGTGTTCTTGCCTTTGTCCATGGCACCGTGTCTCCCTGGAGCACCCTCACATGCAAATCCCTCCAGTCTCTCGGGTCTTTGCGCAGATGCCATCCTCCCCAGAAGTCTTGCCGGCCTCCGCTGGGGTAGGTGTGCCTCTGCCCTGCAATTTATTGTTTAAAGGTTTTTAGTTGTAGTTAATATATGGAATAATATATATGATATATACATTTTTATGATGTATGATTTAATACACACACACACACCTATGACTCGATGGTATACACCAGTAGTCCCAGCATTCATGAGGAGAATTGTCATTTATGGGCTAGCCTAGACTACACAAGCTCTCATCTCAATCAGAACACAGCTCTTATTTCCAAGAGAATAAGAGATGGTTTGTTTATCCTGGAGCCAAGTTTGAGTGACCATGGCCCGGGAACACATATTTAAGTTACCCCAAATATTGTGTTCCAGCATGGCAACAGTTTCATGAAGTTTTTATAGCAACAGAACAAAGTGTTTTAAGACTGCATTGGTAGAAGCACCAGGCAGCAGAACTTTGGCAAAGCAGAGAATTCTGTATTACAGGCTCCAGATGCGATCAGAATGCTCTTAGCCTTTGGGTTGGTGGAAGCTAGGAGTCTGTATATTTCAATGACATTACCTAATTGTCACAGGGTGTTCGGCCAAATGCAGAGGTGGGCAATGCATGACTTTGGGGGGAGGGGCTAAAGATAACCTAAGATAATTTGACTTGAGACCTCTAACATTTCAGCTCCCCACAATCACAATTCTAGACAGTTAGCCTGGTAGGACATCTTTACCAAAGATGCAGTGTGTGTATGTGTGTGTGTGTGTGTGTGTGTGTGTGTGTGTGTGTGTGTAAGAGGGCCTCATTGTACAGACACACACACACACATGTTCACATGCACACACACATATGGAGGCACACACACAAATGCACATATCTATTACCATAAAACCTGCCATTTCAACTGTGTTAGCTTCAACATGCATCAAGTATATTCACGTTGCTATGCAACAGATCTCCGGAACTTTTCATTTTGCCACGTGAAGTGGTACCCATTGAAAGCCTTCCTTTTTCTTTCCTCCTCCCTCCCTGTTACACTGAGAGTTTCTTAAGGGCAGGTCGCCAGCACAAAGCAGGGCAGCAGGCCTGTAGGTGTATTTACCAATTCAGCATATGCATACTGAGCGCCTTGTGGTGCTGTAACACTGTCCAGACACCGAGCAACCGGAGGACACAAGAGATCCCTAAGCCTCCTGAATTTTACTTTCTAGCTGTGGGAAGATGGAAAAACAGTAAGATAAAGGTGAGTTAGTGGTTTATGCTGAGGGGCAGATACGCCAGGGAGACAGAGCACAGAGCATCTAGTTTTAAGTTCCGGTAGAAGAGAAATTTGTACCAGACAGCTGCCATTGAGGCAGAGCCTTGACTGAAAACGAAGGTCCTGTGGCTGCCTAGGCGGTCCAGGTAGAGAGAGCCTGGTGTAAAGTCCCTGAGGCAGGGGTGTGCCTGCGGTTTCCTCCCTGAGGTGCAGTGAGGCAGTCTGTGGCTGGGGCAGGTGATGAAGAGAGTTGAGGTGGAGGAGAGGTAAGATGTGGGTGGGGCAGATACGCAGGCCCTGTCAGAGATGACTTCTCCGAGTCATCTGAGTTTGGGGCAGAGGAACGCTGTGGCCTCACTTTGGTTTTGCAGCATGTCCCCCACCCCAGGCTGTGTTGTGAATAAACTGTGGAGGTGACACATGCAGACTGTGTAGATGGTCAGTTGGTAGCAATTTCACAGGTCTGCTTCTGCTGTCCCATTGGTGACATCATCCTAGGGTGATGGAGTCCTGGTTCCATTGAGCTCCCTTTCTCCCCATCTGTGGATGTGACTCCCCAATGCTCCTATGTTCTCAGTTCTTCTTCAGTTGGCCTTCTGGGATCAGGAGCAGGAGACAAGAGGTGTCTTAACTAGTTGGGGCTGCAGGAGACAAGGGGTATCTTAACTAGCTGGGGCTGCAGGAGACAAGGGGTGTCATCTTAACTAGCCGGGGCTGCAGGAGACAAGGGGTGTCTTAACTAGCCGGGTCTGCAGGAGACAAAGGGTGTCTTAACTAGCTGGGGCTGCAGGAGACAAGAGGCGTCTTAACTATCTGGGGCTGCAGGAGACAAGGGGTGTCTTAACTAGCCAGGGCTGCAGGAGACATGAGGTGTCTTAACTATCTGGGGCTGCTGTAAGCAGAAGACCAAAGCCTCAATGGCTCAAACCAAACTGTTCCTTCCATGAAGGTCTGGAAGCTAGAAGGGGGAAATCGGGTGCTATGTGGCACGACTAGGTTCTTGGTAAAGGACAGTCAACTTACATATTCACATGACAGAAAGATCCCCTTCCTCTTCCTCTCCTGCGCTCTCAACAGTCTCCTGTGGCCATGCTGGCCTCAGACTCTGTGTAGCTGAGGATGACCTTGAACTTCTGATCCTTTACTGCTGAATACTAGGATTACGGGGGAGTGTCGCTGTACTCAGTTTTGTGGGGGGGGGGGGCTGGAGGTAGAGCCCAGGACTTCATGCATGTTAGGTAAACTCTCAATCAAGTGAGCTATACCTCCTCTCATCCCACACCTTTTTGTTTTGTTTGGTTTTTTTGAGAGAGTCTCACAACATGGACCAGACTGTCCTCAAACTGATGGTCCTCCTGCCTCAGCCCCACAAGTGCTGGGTGTTAGGTGGTTGCCACCATGCTGGGCTCTCTCTCTCTCTCTCTCTCTCTCTCTCTCTCTCTCTCTCTCTCTCTTGATTTTTGTAGACAGGGGGGGTTTCCTCTGTGAAACAGTCCTGGCTGTCCTGAAAACTCACTCAGTAGACCAGATCCACCTGCCTCTGCCTCACAAATGCTGGGATTAAAGGCGTGTGCCACACAGCCCAGCGGGCTCCTGAATCTTGACAGGCCTCTACTCTCATGACCCAAACATCTCCCAAAGGCCCACTACCTAAAACCATCACACCGGGGGTAGGAATTCAGTATGTGAAATTGGGGGGTGGAGAGGATACCACAAATTCAGTCCACACACAACACAGGGGTTTGTTCTAGAATGAATGAAGGCAAGAAGCCCTCTTGCTCATCCGGGGCTGTGGGCTGTGCTGACAGTGTATAGTGGATGGGGATTTGGAGCCAGCTTGGACTATTAAGTGCTGGAGTGAAGGAGGAGGCCTGCCCTCCAAGGGGATATGAGTGCCACCTGGTGGCAAGAATGACTGTTACTGGGGATTTAGTTTTGAACTAAATACAAGTTCCAAAGAAGATCAGTGTGCAGAATGGCTCAGAGCATCTCTGTCAAAGGCTCGATGTCCAGGACTGGGCAAGAATTCAGTAGGCATTTCATCTATTTTATGCCTGGAAACACCATGATTGATTAGCTGTACTAAAAGTCATGCCACTGTAAAAAATAATCCCTTTACCTACCTGCCTATTATAGGTCAGGCCATTGTGAACAATGCTTTGTCTATACTGCCCATTGTGATAACTCTGATCTCATTGCCTTTGGCGATGCAGTGCTGCCGCCTGGGTCCCAATGAAACTCATTGTATTTAATTCATCCAATTGAGCACCCTACGGTCTGGCACAAGGAAAAGGGCGACAACAAGTCCTTCAAATGGGCTGACGCCCTCTCACCATTTTGCATCTCACAGGATTAGTGACGGGCGTGTCTGCTGGGCCTTTCCATCATGGAGGACTAGGTTTAGCACAGCCTACCCACTCTAGCATTGCGGTTTCCCTGAGCCTTAAAATCCCTCCATCAACACCAAGCCACAG
Source organism: Arvicola amphibius (assembly GCF_903992535.2). NCBI lineage: Eukaryota > Metazoa > Chordata > Mammalia > Rodentia > Cricetidae > Arvicola > Arvicola amphibius. The sequence continues at coordinate 25,005,726 of NC_052052.2, read as the reverse complement.
GATCCCAGGTATCTCCAACTCCTTTTCAGTAGGCTGTCTTTTGACAGAAGTTTTATCCAACCATTCAAGCAAACTTCTGACACTTCTTAAAAACTGTGCAAGTTCCCATTAAACCTAGACTCGCCACACAGAGGGTCCATATCAATAAACTCAGCCTGATCCAGTTTTATGTTCCTTCCACCAGAATCCCACACCCTTAAAATCCATCACACATATCCTCCAGACTTCTGCTTGAATTAGTAAACTCATTAAGCTCTTTAGTAGTGTAGTGCACTTCCTTAAAGACTACACTTCCAATCTCCCTCTAGGAGCCTGATTAACCTTTAATTTGGTTATAGGTCTAGAGGCAACTCTTGGTGGGCCCTGAGGGACATCAGTATTGTCTTGCCTGACATCTCCTTCAGAGAAAGTCACTGCTGGTTTAGCAGACAATGAAAGATTAATTTCCTCAGTCAAGGGCAGAAAAGGCAGTATTTCCTGGGGTGGCAGCGGGAGTATGTCTGCTCAGGGCAGAGAGAATCCGTCCTCAGGTAAGAAAAACCCTTGAGATCTAAGGGTTTGAACTTCTCAGCTTCAATAGGGTCCTCCCACACATCCCCACTCCAAGTTACAGGATCCCATTCTGTACCAACCAGTGTCCCTACTTTAGCACCCTCAGAGGCTGGGACTTGACTTTTCTTTGTGATTCAGTCAATAACTCTGAAGGCTTTGGCTTGATTTTCTAAAACTTGAGCTCGGGGGGGGGGGGGGGAGCTGCTGGAGAGAAGATCCCCTTCCAGGGCGCACTTAGGAAGCTTTAGACATTATTTGCATCTAGAGCTGGTCAATTTGTCCCTGAGTTTATTTTTCTTTGTATTTTGAGATGCTAGAAGTTGGTTAATTGTATCATGGAGTCCATTATTTATTTTTTAAATCAGTGATGGTTTCATGTTTAATATCAATCTTTTTTATTTAAATATATATAATTTGATATTTATTGAGCTCTACATTTTTCTCTGATCCCCTCCCTGCCTCCCCCCCCCTTAGCCCTCCCCCAAGGTCCCCATGCTCCCAATTTACTCAGGAGATCTTGTCTTTTTCTACTTTCTACTTCCCATGTAGATTAGATCTATGTAAGTCTCTCTTAGTGTCCGCATTGTTGTCTAAGTTCTCTGGGATTGTGGTTTGTAGGCTGGCTTTCTTTGCTTTATGTTTAAGAACACCTATGAGTGAGTACATGTGGTAATTGTCTTTCTGTGTCTGGGTTACCTCACTCAAAATAATGTTTTCTAGATCCATCCATTTTCCTGCAAAATTCAAGCTGTTATTATTTTTTTCTGCTGTGTAGTACTCCATTGTGTAAATGTACCACGTTTTCCTTATCCAGTCTTCGGTCGAGGGGCATTTAGGTTGTTTCCAGGTTCTGGCTATGACAAAGCTGTTATGAATATAGTTGAGCACATGTCCTTGTGGCATGATTGAGCATCCTTTGGATATATACCCAGAAGTGGTATTACTGGGTCTTGAGGATGGTTGTTTCCTAATTTTCTGAGAAATAGCCACACTGACATCCAAAAGGGGCTGTACCAGCTTGCATTCCCACCAGCAATGCAGAAGAGTTCCCTTTTCCCCACAACCTCTCCAGCATAAGTTGTCATCAGTGTTTTTGATCTTGGCCATTCTTACAGGTGTAAGATGGAATCTCAGAGTTGTTTTGATTTGCATTTCTCTGATGACTAAGGATGTTGAACATTTCCTTAAGTGTCTTTCAGCCATTTTAGATTCCTCTGTTGAGAGTTCTCTGTTTAGGTCTGTACTCCATTTTTTTTTTATTGGATTATGTGATTTTTTGGTGTCCAATTTCTTGAGTTCTTTGTATATTTTGGAGATCAGACCTCTGTCTGATGTGGGGTTAGTGAAGATCTTTTCCCATTCTGTAGGCCGTCATTTTGTCTTGTTGACTGTGTCCTTTGCTTTACAGAAGCTTTTCAGTATCAGGATGTCTCATTTATTGTTTCTCTCAGTATCTGTGCTGCTGGGGTTATATTTAGGAAGTGGTTCCCTGTGCCAATGCGTTCAAGTGTACCTCCCACTTTCTCTTCTATAAGGTTCAGTGTGGCTGGCTTTATGTTGAGGTCTTTGATCCATTTGGACTTGAGTTTTGTGCATGGTGATAGATGTGGGTCTATTTTCATTCTTCTACATGTTGCTATCCAGTTATGCCAGCACCACTTGTTAAATATGCTTTCTTTTTTCCATTTGATATTTTTTGCTTCTTTATCAAAAATCAGGTGTTCGAAGATGTGTGGATTGATATCCGGGTCTTCTATTCGGTTCCATTGGTCCTCCTGTCTATTCTTATGCCAATACCAGGCTGTTTTCAGTACTGTAGCTCTGTAGTAGAGTTTAAAGTCAGGGATTGTGATGCCTCCAGAAGTTCCTTTATTGTACAGGATTGTTTTGGCTATCCTGGGTTTTTCTGCTTTTCCATATGAAGTTGAGTGCCATTCTTTTGAGGTCTTTGAAGAATTTTGCTGAGATTTTGATGGGCATTGCATTGAGTCTGTGGAGCCCATTATTTTCCTTTGTCAATTAATCCAGAGACAGTAGGAGCAACCAACATCATCACCATTTTCCTTGTACTTTTGCAAACTGCCAAAAGTTTTATATAATACTAAAACAGTTGCTCCTCACAGTTGGTGAGTCAGGATAACCAAATGCATTTGCCTCCTTAATTTTGTAAAATAGTTCACACTGTGACTTTCCATACTCTCTGAGATCCCAGGAAAGGCTTCAGGAACTGTTAGCTGTAGGTGTTAACAAATTGAAATAACTTTATTTATTTATAAAGTTATTCCAATTTGTTAACAATTATTCCAAAAAAAGTTAACAAATTGGAAAGTTATTAAGTTATTCCAGAAACTTAAAGAAAAATTCATCCCTCTAATTCTTTTGCTCTAGAACCATTTCTGGTACCAACATCTGGATTAGTCAGGGTTCTCTAGAGGAACAGAATTTACAGAACGAATCTATCTACGTATAGAAAGGGGATTCATTAGAGCGGCTCACAGGCTGTGGCCCCGCTAACCCAACAATGGCCATCTGCCAACAGAAGGTCTAATGATCCAGTCCACAGGGCTGAATACCTCAGCAGGTCTTTAGCACGCATTGAAATCCTGAAGAAGTTGGCTCTATGCCAATAAAGGGATGGAGTTGCCAGCAAGAGCCAGAGGAGGCAGGCAAAGGATATCCCCCCACTCTGTGGACTTGGCTTCCATCCTGGAGAAATGTGACCAGGGCCAAGATCTCAGTCCATGCTGAGCCCTCCCTCAGCTCCCTTCTGGAAGAACTGATGCTTTCTAGTTGCTGTGACTTCTGTGCCACCCTTTGCCAGACATCTGACACTACCCAGGAAGATGCTAGAGGGGTTAGGAAGGAGGCTCAGTTGGGAGAGTGCTTGTCTAGTATCATAGCCACTGTTCTATTGCTGTGCTAAAATGTCATGACCTAGGCAATTTATAAAAGAAAGCATTTAGTTGGGGGCTTGCTTAGTCCATTATCATCATGGTGGGAAACATGGTGGTGGGCAGACAGGCATGGCATGAGTTGGAACCCCAGTAACACACTTACTCCAACAAGGCCACACCTTTTAATCCTTCCCAAACAGTCCACCAACTGGGAGCCAAACACTCACATATACAAGCCTGTGGGGGCCATTCTCATTCAGACCCTCACACCTAACAAGCACAGAGATCTTGGCTTGATCCTCAGCATTTCAAAAGCTAGGCATGATGGTGCACACCTGTACTCCAGCAATCAGAGATAGATGGTGCACACCTGTGACCCAACACTCAGGGAATGGAGGCAGGAGGGTCAGAAGTTCAAAATCATCCTCAGCAACATGTCAAGTTCACGACTAGCCTGAGTGACATGAAACTTTTTAAATTTCTTTTTAATTTTTTTCATGCAATAAAATTTTGGTCATATTCTTTTTCCTCCCCCAACACCTCCTGGATCCTCCCCATCTCTCTACCCACCCAAAGTCATGTTCTTTCTCTCTCCAAAAAAGAAAACAAACAATACAATAAGAAAGCCAAAATAAACAAACTTAAAACAAAACATTAGGACAAAAATTCCAAAAGGAAACAAAAAGCACACAAAAACCACAGAGTTCCTTTTGTATTGGCCAACTCCTCCTGGCCTGGGGCTGTCACCTGGGCTGGCGGATATGCCCAGTGACAATCCGTTGAAAAACATAACTGATTTTCCTTCACGCAGCAGGTATGTCTTTATTAAACCTTCCCTTTGAGACTTAGGGATCTATGCAGAATTAGAGGAAACGTGGTGGAGGACTACAAAGGAAAGAGTGTCATCCCGACACAAGAGGACTGATGCTCATATGAGCTCACAGAGACCAAGACAGCACACACAAGGATGGACTGCACAGGTTCAAACCAGACACAGTCCCAGCACTGAGGAGAGGAAGGGGACATCACCACTTCCTAGCCAAGAAGTTACTGAAACCATGCTTTTTTTTGGTTTTGGTTTTCTTGTTTGTTTGTTTGTTAGTGGGGCGTGGCTGGAGAGGTGGCTCAGTGGTTAAGAGTACCCGAGTTTGGTTCCCAGCACCTACGTCAGGAGGCTCACTGCCACCTGTAACTCTAGCTCCAGGGGATCTGACCTCTTCTTCTGGATTCCATGGGCACCTGCACTCATATGAACAAACACACTCCACACAGACATATAGAAACATGATCAAAAATTTAAAAAAATAAATTAAAGGAAGGGAAAAAAAGAGAGAGAAAATCCTGAAATCTGTAGTAATAAACAGGCAGGGACCTTTGTAACTGCCCAGCCCTGGCCAAGAGCTACTTGGATAGAGCCCGATCACCGGAGACTCTCTAGACATTTCCTGGCTCCAACAGCAGGGTGCTAATGTTTCACCTACTGTCTCCTTTGATCTCCCATGCGGTCCTCCCAGAATGAACTGTTCCAAGGGCAGAACTGAGTCCTTCTGCCCCCCAGAGCGACTCTCCACCCTGCCCCACCCTCTGAGCCCTGGGAGGCTCACCTGCACCCACAGACTCAGCAGGCCCCCCTGTGCACCGCCTTCCGGTTGGGTTGGGTCAGTGCAAGCCACTGGCAGGTGAACCGTGAACTGGAGGCAGAGGGAGAGTGGTGGGGGTGGGGATTATTACCATGTCTGTGAGTGTGTGTGTGTGCGCGCGTGTGCGTGTGTGCATGTGTGATGAAATGCATCCTCTAGTTACAGCTCATCCTCACGTTGGTACTAACCCCATCCCTCACCCCAGGCGACAGTACCATTCCTTAGGTACAGTAGTAATTTTTCACGTGGCTTTTCCAAACACCCACGAAGCAACCTGAGGAGCAAAAGGCTTATATTGTCTCAGTTTGAGACTGCAATCTGTTATTGCAAGAAAGACACGGGCAGCAGGGACATGAGGACTTCAGCTAGGAAGCTCAGAGCTGGTTCCTCAGTTTACACTCTCCTTTTTATTCAGTCCAGGACCTCAGTCTCTGAGGGGCTGCCTGCTATTAGCCTGATCCAGACAGTCCCTCACAAACTCAGCCAGAAGCTGTTCTTCTGGCTGATTCTATGCCCTGCCTAGCTTACAAAGCATGACACATTCATGCTTTTGCTGTTGGAACTTTGGCTGGCACAGGTCCTATTGTATTGATGATAAGGCAGAAGTTCTTAAAGTTGAATCAAAGTGTACGGTGAAAGTGTATTGCAAAATGACGAGGCAGTGATTTAATTCAGGGGAAGGGGATGGTTCAGGAAATGATCAACCTAGACCAGAGCCGTTAAACCGGGCTGACTCACCCACCCCTTAACGGCCACAGAGAGCAAAGGTGAACCACAGCCTGTTGTGTTTGTGAGGTGCCCTGACCCCTCTTTGCTCTCATTGGCTGTCAGCCCACTGACTCCTGACTTTCTAGCTCTTGGCATTGGTTTTAATGGTCACTAAATGTTCCCAAGAACTCGTCTATGTTTGCACAAGGCTCTGCTTCATATTCTGGTGTGGCTTGGGAAATTGGTTTCCCTTCAACTGCAGGCCATGATTGCACTTGGATCGAGGTTGTGAGCAGAGCCTTAATGCCGAGTCTGTGCTTCTGCCTCCCCAGGACTGGAACCTTGGGCTTAGGTCCGCTTAGCATGTCCCAGCATCTTCCTTAGGGCTGGTGTAAAAAAGTTTGGGGGCATGGGGGAATGGACAGAGCTGAATGAATTGCTTGCTGGGTGAGGCTGGGATGTGAGCAGTCTGTAGGGTGGCTATATACTTACTTTACCATGATTGTGCATGAGTGAGCGTATGAATAGCAGGTCTTGTGTGAACACAGGGTGGGGATGTGGGCTGAGTGACCAAGGAGCGAGTGTGATTTGTCTGTTGAGCGACCGTGATTGTGTGTGTGTGTGTGTGTGTGTGTGTGTGTGCGCGCGCGCGCGCGCGCGCGCGCGCGCGCACACAGACCAGTCTAACTTAAGAAGGCTGGAGGTGCCCTCTGGTGGCCACAAGTAGAATCCTAACGTGAGTACCCCCCCCCCCCCACACACACACCCATGGTTTCCTGACAACAGTTGCTACCAGCAACTCCACCCTTTCTCAACCTCAGCTTCGGCCTATGTCACACTTCGAAAGTAGCTTCATCCCCAAGCCCAAGGGCTCTTTCCTATCCCTGGGAGTGGGTGGAAGTTGGGGAGAATGAAGGAGAGAAGCAAATTGTATAAAACGAAACTTTATTGCTTTAAAGGAAACTGACTAGGATGTACCGGTTCCATGCATGCCCCCAAGGTCCTGGCCACAGGGTGCAGTGGACTGAGCACCCTGGAGGAGGAAGAAGAGTATTGCTTCCTGAGGATGGAGGTAGGAGAGGGTGATCCCAAACAGCAGTTGACATGACAAGACTTACTACCACTTTCTACATTTGTTCTTTGGCTTCTAGAACATTCCACATAGGAACCCAAGCAGCTTCTCATGGGGAGGTTATAAACACTCTTTCTGGCTGGCTGTCCCCTGTCCAGGGCCAGCACCCCTCCTCTGAGACCCCCAGTTCTTTTGCTGTTGCTACCTCTTTTGGAGAGCCCCCTCCATTTCTCTCTTCCACTGTGCTTTTCTGAGAGGCTGTCTGGCCTGGCAGTCCCCTGGGGTAGGTAGAAGCCCTGCTTACCAGCTCAGCTAAATAGACCCTTGCACGCATGTAGTTAATTTGCTAATTTAATGTCTCTGAAGCTGGGTTTGCCATGTTACCTATACCAGGTAGCCGGCACAGAACCCAGAATATCTGTATCAAACAAAACTGGCTTGCTTAGTGAATTCACTAAGAACCCCTCCACCCGCAGCACCTCCCTGCTTCACTCCTCCAGCTTGCGGTTCAAATGGGGGTCAGATTCGGAGCTGAAGCCTGCGGCTTGGCATCGCCTGGGTCTGGTTCCTGGTCTCCGCTCTCCAGCAGCTTGTGGTGACAGCGGCAAGTGGAGGCTCGGCTGGAGGACTTTGGGGAGATGCCGCTCTTTGTAGACTTGACCTTGTTCAGGCCTCGCATAACCCTGTGGAAGATGAGGTAGAAGATCTCACAGATCGTGAGAATAATGCAGACAGCGGAGGCGCCTACCATGAAGTAGGTAAAGACCTTCTTCTCCGTGGGCCGAGCGATGTAGCAGTCCACGGTGTTGGGGCAGGGTTCCACGCCGGCACACTGTACCAGACGCGGCATGGTGAAGCCGTGCCAGAGCTTGTGTAGGGCATATAGGAAGACCAATTCAATGATGAATTTGAAGACGAGGCTGAGCAGGTAGGTCCACCACAGGCCACCGTGCTTCTTGCCAGGATGGCTGTACAGCTTGGTACATTGCTCCCCGTGCTTCTGGCGATGCTTGCGCTCCCGCTCCTCGCGGTAGGCTACGTGCAAGATGACCAACATAGAGGGACACGTGACAAAGATGAGCTGCAGGGCCCAGAGGCGAATGTTGGAGATAGGGAAGAAGTGGTCATAGCACACGTTGGTGCAGCCAGGCTGCCTGGTGTTGCAGTCAAAGTCTTTTTGCTCGTCACCCCACACGCGCTCAGCCGCCACCACATACACCAGCACCCGGAAGACGAACACGACCGACAGCCAGATGCGCCCGAAGGCTGTGGAGTACTGGTTCACACCGCTCAGCAAGTCCTGGAGCTTCTTCCAGTCCATGGCGCCAGCTCACGGCTGGGGAGGGGGGCACTGTACCCACCTGAGGGAACAATGGAGAAAACCGTTAGGTTAATGGTTCGTTTGATGACTATTAATTACAATTAAATGATTTAAAATATTATTTTTGTTTATGGATATGTGTGTTATTGTTTATATATGTGCACATGCCACCTAGTCTAGAAGAGGGTCTGGGATCCTCTGCAGCTGGCATTGATAGGCCATTGCAAGCCACCAGACTATGTGGGTGCTGGGAACTGAACTCTGGTCCTTTGATAGATCTCTTAACTGCTCTGTCATCAATCCAGGCCTGGCTTTCTTTTCTTTTCTTTTCTTTTCTTTCCTTTCTTTTTTCTTTTTCTTTCTTTCTTTTTAAACAAAACAAAACAAGCCAGGTACCATGGCACACGCCTTTAATCCCAGCACTCATGAGAAAGAGGCAGGCAGGTGGATCTCCATGAGTTTGAGGCCAACCTGGTCTACACAGTGAGTTTCAGGACAGTTAGGACTATATCACAAGACCTTGGATAGAAAGAAAGAAAGAAAGAAAGAAAGAAAGAAAGAAAGAAAGAAAGAAAGGAAGAAAGAAAGGAAGACAAATTTCACTATGTAGCTCAGGCTCAGCCATCTCTCCACCCCTCCATTTTTATTTTTATTTTTTTAAATACAAAACAAGTTGCACAATGTAGCCTAGACTGGCCTGGAACTAGTGACTCTGCCTCCTGAGTGCTGGGAGTAAAGGTGTGTACCTCCATGCCCACACTCCCTGAGCTTTTCCTTTGGGTGGACCTGATCAGTCATCACCAGGATCTAAGAGGTGATGACCCTTCCCAAGACACAGATAAGACATGGAAGCTCATGGGGAATATGCAACCCGCCCAGTCAGCACTAGAGTGTATTGCAGACAATGACCCTTTACCGTGGTGCTCACGAGCTCTCTCCTGTGCTCGCTCTCTCTCTCTCTCTCTCTCTCTCTCTCTCTCTCTCTCTCTCTCTCTCTCTCCTTCTCCCCTCATTTAACCCTTTGGGAGGGCACCCTGGAGTGGCGCCCACTCCCCTTCCAGCTAATGGATGGAGAAGCTGATAATCAAATGACTACAAATAACATCGAGTGTCCGATAAGTGCCGGTGACTCACGACTACAGGGTGCAGGCAGGCCAGGAATTTGCATGAAGAGGACTGGACTTAGGCCCATGTTCTTCCTTCCCTTCCTGGATGCCCACCTCAGACCCCCCCTTTTTTTTTCTTTCCTTTTTCAGACAGCATCTCGAAATGGCTTTGAACTCTCTGTGTAGCCAAGGATAACTTTAAAATTCTAGTCCTCCATCCTCTGCTTCCTGAGTGCTGGTTTTGCAGGAGTGTAACACCATTCCCATTTTAGGTGGAACTGAGGATGGAACCCCGGGACCTTGGGCATGCTAGGCCAGTACTGAGTCCCAAGCCACAATTTTGAAAACTGTTTCCTCATTGATGTCTCGACAGCATGGCGTTGTGAACCTATTCTATAAAGAGGCCACCGAAACTGGAAGAGGAGAAAGGATCTGGTAATAATTTTTCTTTTTATTTACATTTTACTTTTAGGTGTATGAATTTGGCTGGCATGTATTTCTACGCACTGTATGGGTGCCTGGTGCACACGGAGGCAGGAAGAGGCATCAGATCCACTGGAACTGTAGTTAGAGACAGCTGTGAGCTGCCACGTGGGTGCTGAGACTCAAACCCAGGTGCTTTGGGAGAGCAGCCAGTGCTCTTAAATGTTTAGTTATTGCCCCATTGCCAAGGCCTGCCAACATTGCACAGTCAGTGGTAGTAAAGGCAGGAGGGTAGCATCAGAGGAAACGCACAGGGGTTTGGGTCTGTTTCCTAGGACAGCACTCATCCCAGAAGCTATGTAGAGACAGCAGGGCCTGGGGGATTCTAGCCACCCCTGAGTTTGCTGTTGGCCACGGCTATGTAGGGACTGATCAGGCTGGCTCATCTTCCTCCCAGTTCTGGGTGACTCAGTGGGTGTAGACAGGTGGGTCAGATGAGTGTACCTGGGGTTGGCATGCTGATGGGGTGTGAGAGTGTTTACCTCTCCCCAAGCCCACGTGGACCTGAGTGTGCACGGGAGTGCTTCAGAGGCTGTTCCGGATGACTACTGGACCACCACCTTGGCCCAAGCTGTCGTTATCCTTATCCATATTCCTGCCACAGTCCCCTCATGGGCCTGGGAGCTATTCCTTGCCCCCTGAAGCCCATTAAATCACAAATGATTACACTTCCCTTTCTCAAACCTCTTCCCTCTCTCTCACTGTGCTTAACTCGCAACCCCATGAGTCTACAGTCCTGTGAGTCTACAGTCCTGTCACACACACACACACACACACACACACACTCATACTCACACATGCAGGCACACGCACGTGCACACTCACTCACCTTGCCTCTCTCTGCCCAGACCTTGCCTTGATTGCTCCTGCCTGGAATGGTCCTTCCTCTAGAACCTAGGCCTGACCCTAAATCACTACTTAGGTATCTCTACTCCAACAACATCCCCTTAGGGTCTCCTCTCAAACGACTTCAGGTCTGAACCTGCTCAAACCAGTCTGTTCTAGTTCCCTTTGTTTTCCTAAGCCCTCAGTCTCAGTTTGAAATTTAAGTCTTGGTCTTCTTTTTGTTTGTTTTTGTTCTCGTTTATCATCTGTCTGTCCAATTAGCAAGCCTACTTGACTCCCTGGCTGCTTCTAAGTTTGAAACACAAAACTCAGCATACAGTAGGTGCTCAATTCACGCTGATTGGGTAAACGGGAAAGCTGAGTGGAAGGAAGGGCTGGTGGGGACTGCAGAGGAGCTAGAAGGCAGTGAAAGTCCTCAGTATTGCTGCCTTCCACGTGGCCTGTCTTTTGAGAACCTCAGTTCTGGACAAGATGGGGGTGACCGTGAAGCTCTAGTACTCGGACCCCCAAGGGTTTACTCCGGATACTTTCTAAGCTCTGGCCTCTATGGGAGGGCCATGGATTAGCACCTGGATTCTGATCTTCCACTGTCGCTTACTAGCTAGGAGACATCCGAGAGATCTGCAATGTCAATAACCCTGTTCCTTATCTCCTATCTTGGGTTGCTGCAAGAATCCACCACTGTTCCCTCTCCAGCCTGCTCTTCCAAGGCGTGCTCTGGGAGAGGTAGGGGGAGGAGAGGGGGGTTCCTTCTATTGGTACCCTCTCATACTGCAGCAACCCCCCCTCTGGGGCTCCCTATTCTTCGTGCAGGCTGCCCAGTTCCTCCCAAGACACACCCGAGACAGACTCACTTGCAAAGTATTTCCCGCCTAGCCCGTGCTGGGGACTGGTGGAGCCGGTTCTGGATCCACCGGCGCCCCCTAACTCCAGCTGCCAAAAAATCGTTTTTATCCAGGTGCAAGACAGAACCTCTCCGTCTCTTGCTTTCTACCCCTCACTGTGGCTGACTCCAAAGGTAGAGCTCCCCACTTGGGCCCTGGGCCCCTAGTTTCCTTCTATTCTAGGTAGCTTGTGGACATGTGATGGGGGCGTCCTTCTGGCAGCCTTCCAGCGGCTAGTACCGCCACCGGGTCCAAAATGCTTTGTGGTGTGTGTGTGTGTGTGTTGGGGGGAAGCAGGGCAGTCTCTCCACTGCCCTTCTGCAGCAAGCACTCTCTCCTCAGCCTGGACGCGTGGGCAGGCTTCAGTCCAGCCCACCAGGAGATCTCTATAGAGAGGGGTGCTCAGTGCCCAGGATTGTTGCCGCCCCTTCCCGGTACTTACGGTCAGCGGCGCTGCCTCCGTTGGGTGGCTCCTAGTACCCAAGACCCACGGCAGAGGAGGAACGAGGTGGGAGCCAAGCCCAGCTTTGTGGCCTCAGTGAGGCTCCTGGATAGAGGTGGCGTGGAGGAGGGGCGGCCGGGGGGGGGGAGGAGCCTGGAGTCGCCTCAGGGGTCCGAGTTCTAATCCAGAAGCAGCTGCAGACCCGGGAGCCCCAGGCAGCTAGCTTCACAGGACCTCGGTTTGCTCGCGTGGAATGGGGGCACTGATGGCCGCTGACAGGGCTGTTGCAAAGGCTACAATGACATGAGGGCGTGAAACACTTTGCAAACTGTTAAGTGCCTTGGCAGGAGGGATGGCAATAAAGGACTGGCCCAACCCACAGTGGTGGTTACCACAGATAGATACCCCGGCCTGCGCCCTGCCCTTCTGGATCACCGCCTGCTACAAGGTCTCAACCCAGCGTTGGAACACCGCAGGACGGGCGGGCGGGGATTCCTGCCCTGCTTGCGTCCTTGATGACAATCTTCTTCAGGCAGGCAGATATATCTTTGTGACGGTCCTGCGGGGCTCACAACTCTGGGCTGGCAGCCTGAAGGGACACAACCCGGAAAAGAAATCTCAGGAGCAAGGGTGGTTGTGCTTGGAGCGATTTCAGAGGACCCAGTCTGTCCAAGGGTGCGTGGGAGGCAGAGCTTGTGAAGGGCGAGGCCTGTGCTTGAGGGGCTCCTAAACTGGGCTCTGGAGACCAGGGACACTTAGCCTTATTTGTGTGTCAGGACTGGGATCCTGAAAGCCCCTAGAACCCCAGGAATGGAAACCCACTTTTTCCCCGGGGATCCCCAAATCTTAGTCACAACCCTGCCTGAGGCTTCACTGTCTAGACAGAGATGACTGTTGCCCGACCCTGGTGACTATTCATCCCACTTGCTGTATCCACTGGTGCCAGCTTCTAGTCTACAAAAAGCACCCATTGTTAGGAGGGTCCGCTACTGTGTTCTCCTATTACCTGGAGGGATTCCTGTGTTCCTGAGCTGTGCTTTCTGGAACAAGGCTGCTTCCTCTATGTGCTTTATGCCATTTTGGCAGCATACAAATGAAATATCTCCGATTGCGTCTGTACTTCAAGGAAGAAAATGGAGTGATGTGCTCAGGTCCACGTGGAAGAAGTTACACAGCCGGCTCCAGAGACCTCAGTAAGGACGGCTTTGGATGAGGCTATCTTGTACTTGCTCTGGGCACAGCCCTTATCAGTACCATGACTGAGTAGTGCTGGAGTTTTCTGGACGGCTCTGCTGATGTCACTGTGTGACATGGGGGGACCCTGACCCTGCCACCGACTGCTTATCACCCATTACTCTCCTACACTGCAGAGCAACCCTCCTGCCCCCATTTCCGAACATTTCTGTCACTGCTGCGTCACTAGGAAAAGGCTTGTCAAGGTCACTTGGGTCTCCATCGGGCTAAATCCCACAGACATAAATCCTTGACCTTCTGAAGCAGCTGTCACAGTGGGCTCACGCCTTCCTGCTCAGAGCACCTTCCGCCCCCAGCTTCCCTGACACGGTCCCAGCTTCCTGGTCCCTGGGATGCCTTTTATCAGGTCTCTCTTGTGGGTGCTCTGGGCCAGGCCCAGCATCTCCCATCCCAGGTGAGCTCACCCAGTCCTACCCATTCACCGACAAGCTTACATGTTCATGGCTGGCACTAACAAACCCAAGATTGCATAACTAGGCTTCCCACAAGTCCACCCAGCTAATAGGTTCTGGTTCTCCTTCTAGAACAACCTGCGCACGTCTAACTATAGAGAAGCCATGGCGGGGTGCTATGTGTGCCACTGTGTGCTTTGATTTGTTCCTCTCAGCAGACAGGGTGCTTTCTTTTGCTGTTTTAAAGAGGCGGGTCGCGTTTACGCTATCATGTTAGAAGTCGCACACAGATGGAAATTAAGGCTGCTTCCAGTCCTTTCAGGGCTATGCAAGTGTGGCACAGTTGGCAGAGCACTTGCTGGCCCCTCCCTCTGGTCTCCTCCCTCCCTCCTCTTTCCCCTCCCCACCTAAATTCCCTCTCTTGCTCCTTCCACTGCAACAAATCTCCTTGAACGATATTAGTTGACCTATCTTTTTCTCCTCCGTATGTGTATGCGCGCACACATGCATGAGTGTGTGAAAGTGAATGTATGCTCTGAATCTAGGTCAGAGGACAATCGTGTGTGAGTCCTCAGCTTCCACCTTGTTTGAGACAGGGTCTCTCTCTCTCTCTCTCTCTCTCTCTCTCTCTCTCTCTCTCTTCATTTTTTTTTTGAGACAGGGTTTCTCTGTAGCTTTGCAACCTATCCTGGAACTAGCTCTTGTAAACCAGGCTGGCCTCGAACTCATAGAGATCCGCCTGCCTCGGCCTCCCCGAGTGCTGGGATTAACATGCACCGCCACCGCCCAGCTGAGACAGGGTTTCTTGGTCACTGCATGGCTGGCCCTGAGCTTACAGGGAGTCCCCTGCCTCCACACCCATCTCACTGTAGGAGTGCAGGGATTCCAGATGTGAGCTAGTGCGTCTGACCGTGGGTGCCTAGAGGATCTGAACTAGGGTCCTCACGCTTGCTCTGCAAGTGCCTTCCGTACTGAGCATGGCCTCAGCCCTAACTCATTTAAGATGATGTCTGTAGGGTATGTTCCCAGAAGTGGCACTTGTGGGTTAAGGTGATGCGCTGTTTAATGTTTTGGTAGATATTGCCGAGTCCCTTCCGTGGATGCTTTGGTTGGCGTTACCATGACATATCAGGTTTTCCCCAGTCCTTGCCACAAGAGAGCATTATCAAATTTTATGATGGTTGCTACATTGTATGTGTATTTTATGCTTCTCTTAAGAGATCCTAGTCTTTGAAAGTATTTGAAGAGTCATTTTGTTGTTGGATTTTCTTCTTGTAAAATTTCCTTTGCCTTAGTCCATTTCCCACAGGTAACTGCCTTTTTGTTATTTACTTCTTGGGAATGCTTTGTGTATTAAGGAGATGATGTTGTCTGTAACACAGATAGGGTTTCTTCTACTGACTTTGCATATGCATTCTTAAATTAAAATAGTTATGCAATATATTTTGATCATGTTATGCCCCTCCCCCAGCTCCTCTCAGATCCAACCCACCTCCCAACCACTCAACTTTATGTTCTTTCTTTTTTCCCCTCTCTTTCAAAAACAAAACACCCCATAAACCCCCAAACAACAAGCTCCTACAAAAACACAAAAATGAAAATCAAAATAAGCAAAAGGCCAATAAGACAAAAAATGCCAAAATGAAACAAAAAGTCTACTCACACCACTGAGTTTGTTCTGTGTTAGCAAACTACTCTTGGACATGGGACTTATCCTTTGCAGAAGTTTTGCCAGTGAGTACCAATTGTATATGTAGGGGTTTTTTTGCCATGCAGAATTAAACATTTTTTATATAGTGAGATGTGTAGTTTTTAAGGTCTCTGGGTTTGGTCATGACTAGAAATGCTTTTGCCACTCTGAGAATAGACATAACAGTATCTGCCCTGGTTTCCTCAAGTTAGTGACCTAACGAGATAAATCAGATCTATTGAAGCGTCGCAGTGACTGTCATTAGCTTGAGACTAATACCTACTCTCTCCAAGGCCACAAATAAGCTGCTGTTTTGTCTCCTGTCTCACACTGTCCCTTTGATCATACCTCCTTGGTCACACTGGTGGGACCCAGTGATGTAGAGATTCCTCAGACAAGCTGCATTCACACCCATCTTCTGGTTTTCTCAGGTGCTGCTCATGGCTCTTCCTCTTTGTTGGAGAGTCACCTTTCTCTAGAGAGTCCTTGCTTACCTCTTCCTCAGCGGTCCCTGTTCTAAAGTCCTCTGAGGTCATCCACAGAAGCAGGGAGCCCCTGGGCCATATCCCTGCCACGTCTCCAGACACTTGATTACTGCCTGTGAATGACATGCTTGGGGCCCAGGGATATATGTGCACACTGTGTGTCTGTGTATCTGTGGGTGTGCGTGCGTCAATGCATGTGCATGTGTGCATGCATGTACACACAACCCTGGGTAACTGTGTCTTGGGTATAGTGTGAACTGTTTATGAAGGTAGGTTTTTGTTTATTTTGTTTTGTTTGAGACAGGATCTCACTCGTGGTAGTACTCCTGCCTCAACCTCCGGCTCTGGGAGTGCCAGCTACCTCACCTAGCTGCGCATGTGTGTTTTGCTGCACATAAAGGTGTGGGATTGTGGAGATGGCGGTGTGGTCTGGAGCTTGTGTGCCCCCATGGCTGCATGAGGTGGTGGTGCAGAATCCTGTCTGTGGTGCAGCTGGTTATTCTCTTTTGGTGACCAGATATCTTTGACACATAGGTTCTATTATTCTGACCCCACTAAGGCTGCCTCTCCCTCTTGACACCTGACAGACACCCCCCTCCCGCCCCGCCATTGGCCTTTGCCTCATCTAGAGTGAGCTGGGAGAGCTCACCATTCCCATGGAGAAAACACTTTTAAGAACTTTGAGGTCTTGTTACCCTGCCCTAAATTTCCTGCTTTTTGAGTTGGGTACTGTGTGGGAAGTCTTCTAGGCCACCCCTCTGCCTCAGGGCAAGACTGGGTTGCGCCAGGGCTTGGCAGTCATGTTCTGCCACCCCCATACCCCTCAGGCCTTCCACCTGGCATCTGGGGGTGGCAGGCCCAAAGCCACTGCTCTGATTCTAGCCCAGGCCCTGCCCTACTCCCAGGCCACTCCTTCTGTCTAGAGCTGTGTCCAAGCCTCAAGCAAGGGCTTCTTAGGAAGTGTCAGGCCTTCATTCCCAGGCTGGGGCTGCCCTGGTGTTGGTGTGTGCTCAGAGATTTTCTCCTCCTTTGAACAGAGAGGTGGGGGGCTGGGAGAAGGCACTGGGGAGAGGGTTCTTTGGAGGATGAGATTTTCCAGCTGGCTTGGGGCTGCAACCAGGCAAGAGGCAACTCCAGCCGGAGTTCTCCGCTGCTTCTGCGACACTCAGAGTTGCTTAGACCTTCTGCACAGATCCCTTTATCTTCCAGTAGAGTGGATGCTTGTCTTTCTTGATTTGCTGTCAGGCCTCAGTCACTGTGTGTTGTAAACATTTCTGCTCACCTCTCCAGAATTCTGGCTTCACCGCCTCGCATCTACTTTTATTTTATTTTAAAGAAAAGGTCTCACCATGTAGTTCTGACTGGTTTGAAACTTACCATGTAGACCAGGCTAGCCTCACACTCAGAGAGAGCTGCCTGCCTCTGCCTCCTGTGTGTTGGGTTAAAGGCGCAAGCCTTTCTATCAGGCCTCAGTCTTTGATTCTTTTCTGCTTGTTTGTTTTGTGACAGAATCTCCCCAACGTAGTCCAGATTGGCCTTGAACCCGCAACCCTCCCTTTTCTGATCCCCAAACATTAAGATTATAGGTGTCTGCCACCATACCCCATAACCTTTGATAATTTACTAAATATTCCTTATTGCAACAGACATAGTATTTCCACAACATCAAGAAAACAAACAAAAAAACCCCACATGCATTTTTTTGGCCGTGTGTGTGTGTGTGTGTGTGTGTGTGTGTATGTATGTATGTATGTATATATGCATGTGTAGTATGTGCTCACAGGCACAGACACCTGTGGAGACCAGAAGGTAGCATTGGGTCCTCTGGAACTGGAGTTACAGATGGCTCTGAGATACCTGATGTGGGTTCTGGGACCCAAACTCCTGTTCTTTGCAAGAGCAGCCAGAGCTCTTTAGCCACTAAGCCATCTCTCTAGGGCTTCACCGGTTTAAAAATTTTTTAAATCAGACTTGTTTATTTGTATGCGCATATGTATATGGGTGAATGTGCTACTGTGTGCATGAGAAAGTCAGAGCTCAACTCTGGGGAGTCAGTTCTCTCCTTCCATCACGTAGGTCCTAGGGTTCGAACTCAGGAGGTCAGGCTTGGTTGCACGTACGCTTACCTATAAGCTACTTCATTTACCTTCCAGATTAAAAAAAAAAATAAGAGGGGTCGTTGAGATTCCTCCGTGGGTAAAGGTGCTTAGCCACACAAGCTTGTCGTTGAGATTCCTCAGTGGGTAAAGGTACTTAACCACACAAGCTTGGCAATCTAGGTGGAAGGAGAGAATTTACTTCACGAAATTGTCCTCAGACTTCTATTTGTGCTCTGTGGTGTACACACACACACACACACACACACACACACACACACTCACTCATGTGCGCGTGCATGCACACACAGACAAATAAGATAAAAAGAACATATCTTCGTTAATTATAATTCTTTGAGCATTTGCTTGACTTCGTTTCACCCTTTTATGGAAAAATTCTTGCAGGTGTTATGGCTCGTGTTCTTGCATATGGGAAGCCAAGGCTGAAGAGCAGCTGGGTTACATGGTGAGTTCCAGGAAAGCCTGGGTTGTTGTAGGGAGTGGGCAACTTGTTCATCCGGGCCACCCAGCTAGCTTAGCCCCAAAATAACCATGCAGAAACAATATTAATTAAATCACTGCTTGGCCCATTAGTTATAGTTTCTTATTGGCTAATTCTTACATCTTAATTTTACCCATTTTTATTAATCTGTGTATCGCCATGTGGCAGTGGCTTACTGAGAAAAATTTGGCATGTCTTACTCTGGCGTCGGCTCCATGGTGGATCTCCCTGACTCCACCTTTCTTCCTCCCAGCATTCAGTTCTCTCTTCCCCGCCTACCTAAGTTCTGCCCTATCAACTAGGCCAAGGTAGTCTCTTTATTCATTAACCAATAGAAGCAATACACAAACATAAGGACCTCCTATAGTTGGACTCTGTCTCAAAAAATAAAATAAAAAGGTATAATACAATATTATGCAGTAAGGCTAAAAGAATAAAGAAAATTGCCTTATTCCCTCTTAAAAGAATCTCAATCAGGATATTGTCCCCACATTATATCCAAACAGTTTTTGTCCAGGTCCCTACACTAAACCCCATGGTAGGAACTCCCTCCCTGAAGCATGGAGGGAAGTTGGCTCCTTTCTCCTTGAGACACTGGGCTCACTTGCCTCTGGGACGTCACACTTCTCTGACTTTTTCCTTCTTGTCTGGACTCTTTTTCCACCTCCTTTGTGGTCCCCTTAGCTGTCCCTGAGGTATTGAGGTGCCTTAGGGTCAGTCCCCAGGCTCCTAATCTTCTCTGCCCTCCCACTTGCTCTGTGAAACCATCCAGCATCAGGGGTTAAAATATAAGGTTGAGGAGATGGCTCCATTGCTACGCTCCTGGCTCTGCAAGTAGGAGGACCGGAGTTTGATTTCTAGAACTCATGGAAGAAAGCTGGGTGTGGGGCCAGGAGGATGGGCAGTAGTAAAAGCGCTTGATGCATAAGCTTGACAGCCCGAGTTCAGCCTCAAGAAGCTATGTCAAAACATGGTGGTGTAACTCTAAAACTTGCACGGCAAGATGGGAGACGAAGACGGCATAAACACCCAGAAGCTGAAGGCCAGTTCACCTGGAGTACAGAGCAGTACAAGAGACCTTGCCTCAGCAAAGTGGATGGGACCCGATTCCTGAAAGCTGTCCCCTGACTTCCACATCACACAGGTGCCTGCACTCAATTCTCTCTCTGTCTCTCTGTCTCTCTGTCTCTCTCTGTTTCTCTCTCTCTCTCTCACACACACACACATGCGCACACACACGCACGCATGCGCACACATGCACACGTCTACAGAGAGCACAAGGATGATAATGATGATGCTGACATGCTGACAATATGACGACCATAACAAAGGCCAGATGTGGTGGTGCAGATTTGTACTCACAACCCTGTGGAGACAGAAACTGGGGCATCCCTGGGGCTTGCTGGCTGGCCAGCCAGCCTAGTTAAATTAGTGAGTTCCACAACAGTAATAGACCCTGTCTCAAAACACAAGGCAGTTAGTGTCCTGAGCAATAAACACCCAAGGTTGACCTCTGGCCTCCACAAGTGTGTGTGCACCCACTCACTTGCCCACACACTCACACCAAATCTGAAAGTCAAGTCAGGAGGCATGGTGTCTATTTCCTGGCTCTTTGGATGTGGAAGCAGGAGGATTGAGATTTTAAGCCCAGCCTGGGTGTGACAATATACAAGACTTCATGTTAAGGTAAGAATAGAAACATCAGATATAGGCTGACAACTTCTGATTTCTTCTCCCAGTCCAGACTATTTCTCTGAACCTTGTGCCCGTGAACCCAGTTGTTATTCATCTAGTCTGTACAGATGCTTAGAAATCTCAAATTCACCATCCCAAGTTAAGCTCTTCCTCCCTCCCTCCTTCCCTCCCTCCCTCCCTCCCTCCCTCTCTCTCTCCCTCCCTTCTCTTTCCCTTCCTTCCTCCCTCCTCCTTTCCCTCCCTTCCCCCCTCTCTCTTTCTTTTTCTTTTGAACTCTAAGACAGGGTCTCACTATGTAACTCTTGCTGTCCAGGAATTCTCTACGTAGACTAGATTGGCCTTAAATTCACAGAGATCCGCATGCATCTGTCTTCCAAGTACTGGGATCAAAGGTCTGTGCCACCATGTCTGGCTCAACCCTTTACATATTAAGATTGCCAGACTTAGAAGCAAAAACAAAAACAAAACAACCCACCTCCCTCAAAAAAAAAAAAAAGGTAAAAATCAAGATATCAAACTAAATTTGAAATTCAGCCAGGACATAGAACATGCTTGTATTAAAAAAAAAAAAAAACCCAAAACAATTATGTAGTGTTGGAGGCTGGGGAGATGGTTTGACCCGTAGGGGCATGCGCTGCTCAAACATGTAAAGGCCAGGCTTGGTACAGTGGCTTTGAACGGGCACTGGGATGTTCTGATGTAGCCTTGGAAAGATCCCTTTGTATAACAATGCAAGCACACAATAGGCACTTCATCCCAATCCTACACTCACCCCAGTCACCCTTAATCCCTAGCCACCCTCATCAGGCATGGGATTTGGCTCAAGACTGTTTTCAACACAGCCAAATCTTCCTTTGCTGTTGCTACGTCCGGGCTCCCTGCAGGGTACCTGTGTGGGAACATTCAGAGGCAAATGCAGAGGTAGACCAGGCCTCTGGGTGGGAAAATGGAGGATTAGAACCCTCCTGCATTGCTGATGGAAATCTAAAAGGGTGCGGTGCTTGCGGAAGACAATTTGGCAGCTCCTCCAAAGGTAAACAGGCTTCCCACAGGATCCAGCAGATTCTCTCCTAGGTGTATGCCCCAGAGGATGGAACCCAGGGATGCAAACCAACCCTTGTATGGGAATCTCCACAGCAAAGCTGCTCATGGTAGCCAAACAATGAACATGACCCAAATGTCTGCCAAAGGGTGAATGGGTAAAGAAACAAAATTGGGTATAAACAGGCAATGGATTTTTAAAGACTGAATCTCATTGTGTAACCCAGGCTGATCTAGGTCAGAGGGTAGCTGTCTTACTCCAGTCTCTTGAGTGCTGGGATTACAGATCTGACAGACCACTGCTGGTCTACCATGTGATTTCATGCATCAGTACAAAGAGAGCAGGGTTTGCTACAGGCTACAGTGTGGAGGAATTGTGAAGGCCTTGCCTAAGACTTAGGCCCTAAGTCAAATGGACCTGTCAAAGGACACATATTGTATGGCCCTACTTGTAGGAAATGTCAAGTGTAGGCAAACCTGTAGACACAGGAACTAGATTAGAGGTGACTAGTGGATGGGTTGAGGGGTGAATGAGGCTTAGCGCTTAATGGGTACAGTTTCTGCTAGGCATCATGGAGATTTCTGGAATTAAATAATGGTGATGGCTGCACAGCATTGGGAGCATAATTAATGGAGCTGCATGCAATGCCTAAAATAGCTAAGAAGGTAGTTTTAATATGATGCATGCGCTATCATAATGAAAAATTCAAAATATAGTTTTGCGAGTCAAGTGTCCTGATGACTGTCAAGGAAATCAAGCTTGAAGGAGAGGACAACATTAGCCAGGGACCAGGGACAGAGCCTTTCCCTGCTTGGGGTGGTGTGTGTGTGGAGATGCAGGATAAGTGGTGGAGAAGGATGTGTGAGGTCACAGAAAGAAGGCTGGGTACTAGTGTGTGTGTCTGTGTGTCTGTGTGTGTATGTGTCTGTGTGTGTGTGCCTGTGTGTGTCTCTGTGTGTGTGTGTCTGTGTATGTGTGTCTCTGTGTGTGTCTGTATGTGTCTGTGTGTGTGTCTGTGTATGTGTGTCTCTGTGTGTGTGTGTATGTCTCTGTGTGTATATGTCTGTGTATGTGTGTCTCTGTGTGTGTGTCTCTGTATGTGTGTCTCTGTGTGTGTAGTCTGTCTCTGTGTGTGTGTCTCTGTATGTGTGTCTCTGTGTGTATGTTTGTGTGTATGTCTGTGTGTGTCTCTGTGTGTGTATGTCTGTGTATGTGTGTCTCTCTGTGTGTGTGTTTGTGTGTGTGTCTATGTGTGTGTATGTCTGTGTATGTGTGTCTCTGTGTGTGTCTCTGTATGTGTGTCTCTGTGTGTGTGTTTGTGTATGTGTCTGTGTGTGTGTCTCTGTGTGTGTCTCTGTATGTGTGTCTCTGTGTGTGTGTTTGTGTGTGTGTCTGTGTGTGTGTCTCTGTGTGTGTATGTCTGTGTATGTGTGTTTGTGTGTGTGTCTGTGTGTGTGTCTCTGTGTGTGTGTATGTCTGTGTGTCACTCTCTAGGGGGCCCAGCCTTCCGCAGCACAGGGCTTTGGTAGGAATCCACCAAGTCAGCGAAGCTAGACTTTTCTATCTGAGGGGGTTAGGGAAAAAGGTGCTCACTAAACTCTTTTGATGGTTTTCTTCTTTATTCTCTCCCTCCTCTCATGCTGTTTTATAGCTTTTGTACTCCAATGGACTCTTCCAGGCAGTACAAGAATCAAAACACTTGCATTCCATTTCTCAAGTGAATGATTATAGGGAAAGACATGTTTTTCATCTTCCTCACGTGAGTAAACACTTTATGTATTACAAGTAAAAAACGCATTATCCCAAGAAGCTATGTGCATTCATACCCAAGCAACTTGTTATAGATTAACCGTGTGGGCAAGCAAGGTGTCTTGTCAGGTCTTTTACTGGCAGACTGCATTTTGCAGTTACAGAGAAGAAAGGGCCAATCACTTTATAACTAATCTTAAAAGGGAATCTTAAAAGAATCACAAACCTAAACTTTCATATATGAAAAAGAATCTGTCAGCTCTACTTTAAATCTTTAGGGCACATATCCATTCATTAATAGTCTTTTTCTTTTTTCTTTTTCTTTTTTTTTTTTGGTTTTTCGAGACAGGGTTTCCCTGTAGTTTCTAGAGCCTGTCCTGGAACTAGCTCTTGTAGACCAGGCTGGCCTCGAACTTGCAGAGATCCGCCTGCCTCTGCCTCCCGAGTGCTGGGACTACAGGCGTGCGCCACCATAGTCTTTTTCTTTTAATATCAGGAGACTGAGGGCAGAAATGAGTAGAAGGAATTAATCATCACCTTTGGTCACCAACCAAACTTAGCAAGGAGAGTATGTCAGCCAGTAATAATTGGGCTGCTTTGTTCTTGTTTTCTGACCTTAATGAGTTCCTCATTCGGCTATGGGCCTTTCTAAAACTTTAGATTGTCTTCTTGGGTTTTTCCACCTCAAAGTTATTTAACAAAAACATCCTAGTTTAACCTTGTTATTTTCAAAGCTTTGTTTTAACTGTGACGCACTCTGAGGCCTGTGAACACATCTCCCGACATTAACGTTAAAGGAATTTAAACTAGCTGGGCTACTGGGAATCAGCTGTTCATCATTAACTTGAACTGCAATCCATGCAGTTCCTTAGGAGTAACTCACAGGCCCTGAGTGTGAAGCATATCCTTGTATTTATTTTTATTCATCAAAACTCTATATGAACTATCATTATTTTTTTAAAATCAAATTAGACAGTACAACTTAGGGAGAGATCATCTTCTTGACAATCTATGGGTTAAAATGCCCAGTAGAATGGATCTTTCCAAGAGATAAACACACTATATCACAGGTAGTGGAGAACCCCACATCCACTCACCCCATGCTGGATACCAGAGAAAGAACTACAGCAAACATGTAAAGGCACAGCAGAAGCAAAAGACGTTCCAGGGTCTGCAGTCCTGTGGTCTTGCCTGAATGAGCTTGGCCCGTCAGAGGATTCCCTTCTGGGCTGACGCCTGGAACTTCAAGTTCAACTCGCTGCTCCCCTGGCACGGCCCGCGGCAGCTGTGTGTCTGTGTGAAGGTGTGTGTGGTCTCCTGTGTGCGTGGCAAGGCCACCTGAGGTAGTGGTCTGTGGGCCTCTCCCCAGTCACGGCTGACTGCTGAGTGGGCCTGATTTGTGTGGGTCAAGGGCCGGTGGGGCACGGCTGTTGTGAGTTTGTCGTCATAGCCACATCAAGCTTAGAAGGTGGAATTTTGCGGTCTTTCTTCCTGTTTTCCAGCTTGTACACTCTCTTGTCTCTCTTCCAAAGTGCTCTCTGGGCCTTATGGGGATGGTTTAAATGTCTTGTTTAGGAGGGAGCCCTCTACCACCCCTCATTCTCAGCATCTTGTGCAGTCATGGGTTACTGCATTCACCTCCGCTCAGTACACAGACAGGCTTCTCTGAATAGAGCTGAGCCCATTCAGCTCTATTGTTGTGGGCATCATCATAGATACTTAGAAAATGGTCTGATACTATGGTAATTTTTGCTAGGTTGAAGTGGCAGGTTCCTTCCTAGGATCTGAGCCCTTTTCAGTCATGGACTTTTGCCTGGGTTTATGGCAGTAGGCATGGATTTCTTTCTGTGGAGTGGGCCTCAAGTCCAGCCGTGGAAGTGGCTGGTTACCCCTTACAACCTCATTTGACTGTCGCACCAGTGAGCACGTCTTGCCTGGCAGGTTGGTGTATCTCATGGAGTCTCACAACTTCATTAGACTGTCGGTGCCTTTATCCCCCGACACTCCACAGAGCACCACCCGACACTCCACAGAGCACCACCCGACACTGTAAGCAAGCTAGCAGCTGGAAGCTTCCAGCTCAGTCCCAACTTGATCTTTCCGTATCTCTCACCTTATATATCTTCAGAAATAGGGTCTTGCCAAATCAGCCATGAACCATTGCTCTAGTGGGCAGCCAGGAGCAATGGGAAAAGTCTGTACTGTTTTGGAGGCTTTGGGGTTCTTCCTGACCAATAACTCCTATGGAAATACCCCACGTTTGGCAATGAGGGTTTTATTTAGTGGCCCATTACTTCATACCTGGGTTTATGTGGGGCCCAACCTCAAACAAGCTGTCTTAATGAGCCATCTCTCCAACTGCCTTTTCGTTATAGGGTCTTATATATCCCAGATTGGCCTTGAACGCGATATGTAATTAAGAATGACCTTAAACTCTAATCTTCTCTCCTCCATCTTCTCCTAAGAGCTGAGATTACAGTTGTCTAAAACAAAGCTAGGTTTATTTGGTGGTGAGGATTGAGCTCAGGGCTCTGGGCATGCTGGGCAAGTACTTTACCAACTGAGCTACAAATAGGACTTACAAACGTTGTTTTAGTATTTATTCATTTGATTATTTGTGTGTGTGTGTGTGTGTGTGTGTGTGTGTGTGTGTGTGAGCGAGCATGTGTATGTAGGTGCCTGCAGAGGGCAGAAAGGGGCATCAGCTGCTCTTGAGCTGGAGCGGCAGGGGATTGTGAGCTGTCTGATGTGGGTGCTGGGAGGCTAAAATCAGGTTCTCAGCAAGAGCAGCAAGTGGTGCTCTTAGTCGCTGAGCCATCCTTCTAGCCCCCAAGACTCTCGATCACAAACGACAGATACAACTTAGATGTGTTTTGCATGAAGGAGAATTTATTGGTTTGTGGGGGCACCAGGAGGGCGGGGTACCTCGAGGTTACAGTGGTATCTAAGTCAAGTTTGGAGAGTGTCTAGGATATCTCTTCTGCTTGCCGCTGGCCTCTGCTCCTCTAAGACCTTGGCTCTCACTTTTTCTTGTTCCCCGGGAGATTTTGCATGAGGCTTTTCAACACAAAGTAGCTTTTCAGCCATCTCCCTAAATCTTGCCATTACACGCTCTTCTTTGACACCATTGAAAACATTGAAAACTGAAATCTGATTGGCTTCATCTGAACATAAGGGGCCAGCTGTGACCTTTAGAACCCCAATTTAAAGGGACAGGAACAGGGCTGGGTGGTGGGTGGATAGAACAAAGAGAGAACCCATGGCATGAACAAGAATTTCCAGAAGCAAGGCCCCATATCCTTAAATGCTCTGTCATGCAAGACAGGGCCTGCAGAGCTTCCACTGGGCTGAACGACAAAGAGTCGGCGAGACTGGCATGGGCAGGGAAGTTGCGAGGCGTGATGGAGCAGAGACAGATCACAGATAGTAGGTGAGGGAGTGGGAGGTGCAGAAGGATGAATGGTTGTGAAAGCCAGAAAAGGTAGGGAGGTAGCTGCAGGGGACATGGGGTCAAAGGAGGGAGGGCCTGCTTTTTTTTTTTTTTTTTTTTTGTGAAGTGGGAAGGATCTGAGAACTCTTGAATGGGCAGAGCTATAGAAGTCAAACAGTCCAGAAAAATGGACCTACGCACTGGTGGGGAGCTTGGACAATTAGAAGGTGCAGGCCCAACCCATTCCCCATGCTCCCATGCTCAGGAAAGGGATGAAGGAAGGCGGGGATGGTCTGGAGGCTTGGGGACAGTGGCAAAAAGGGTTTTACTCCTGAGAAATAGGATGCAAACACAGGGAGAGGGATAGAAAATGTGAGAGAAGGCTGGCACCATGGCCGACAACCAGAGATCAAGGTGGGCTGAAGGGCAAGAGCCTATAAGG
The DNA here is from genome assembly GCF_903992535.2 of Arvicola amphibius. Lineage (NCBI taxonomy): Eukaryota > Metazoa > Chordata > Mammalia > Rodentia > Cricetidae > Arvicola > Arvicola amphibius. The sequence goes on along the minus strand of NC_052052.2, from coordinate 24,979,001 downwards.
GCCTCCTTCAGCCTCCTTCAGCCTGTGGGGGTTGCTTCAGCAGAGCCCAGGCAGGTGTAGAGACATGGTCAGAACAAAGATTTTTCAAAGCCAACTAAGTGCTATGAGGAAGACAGAAGAAGGCCATCTGTGAGAGTGGCCCACGGTGTGTGCTTCTGGGGAGGGTGTGAGAGAGACTTCCGGAATGGGGCTGGCTGAGGAGACAGACCTGTGATGTTCTAGAAGAAGGGAGTGGCCAGACAAAGCAGGAGCAAAGATCCTGAGGTGGTGAGGATAGGGGGTGGCTGGAGGGGAGGGCTGGAGGAGAGAAAAGGCCCAGAGAGTGGTCCAGGCCCCATCTAAGGGCCCTGTGGACTATGGCAGAGTTTGATGGGGTTTAATTGTTTTGGTCACAATGGGAAGCTGCTGGAAGACAGCATTAATGAAAGTTTGGTTGTTGTTGTTGTTGTTTTGAGATAGGGTGGTCTTGAAGTTCTGATCCTTTTATCTCCCTGAATGACATCACAGTTATTCGGAACCACGCCCAGTTTTGTATGGTGGTGGGGATTGGATCTAGGCAAGCATTCTACCAACAGAGCTACATCCTTAGGTGTAATTTTAATCAGAAGAGTGGGTTAATTAGACTTGACTCAGGTTAGAAGATCTTTTGGGTCACTGTCCGGAAGAATAAGAGAGGAGGCAGGGAGAGCAGTTGCTGCAAGGGTCCAGATAGATATCAAGACTGGGTGTCTTAGCCTGGGATTGAAAGGCTTGGAGATATAAAGAAGCGTTTGGGCTTTGAATATATTTTGGAATTACTTCCAACATGACTTGCCAATGGTGTGGGTGTGATTTTGAAGAAAGAGGCTCCTAGGTAATTTTCTCCTTCTTCTATGAATGTGTGTGTGCGGTTCTATGTGTGGTGGTGCTTGTGTATATGGTGTATGTGTGTGCACTTATGCATGCATGTGTGGAGGGCAAAGGAAGACTTCTTGTGTCATGTTCCACGTAATTCATTTGAGACAGGGTCCCTCATTGAATCCAGGGCTTGCTGGTGGCCTGCAAGTACCAACAATCCTCCTCCCTCCTCATTCTCCAATCTTGGGGTTATGGGCATCGGAAGCCATGCCCAGATTTTTTACGTGGGTGCTGGGGTTTGAATTCAGTTCTAATACCTGCACAAAAAGCACGCATACTAACTGAGCCATCTTCCTGGGCTCAAGATTTTGACTGAGTAGGTGGCTGAGTGGGGAGGTCATCTTCCACCAAGGCAGGATGAAGAGTATGAGTCTGTCTTCAGGAAGTTGGACAAGCACACGCGTCCTTCGTGGAAGTTAGCAGTGAACACACAAGCCAGCAGGATATAGATGATTTTATTGATGGTCGTGAATGAGATAAATGAAGAGGAAAGGGTGTACAGAGGAAGAAAGAATGCAGAGAACTAGGCTCCGGGGCATCTTACGTTTAGAGACTTGAGACTAGAGAAGTATCTCCAGAGGTGACGAAAGACTCATGTGTGAGGTGGGAGCTAGGGGAGGGTGAAGCTCGGACATTAACAGAAGATAGAGTTTAGGGAGGGGGCTCTCAATGGCCAGATGCTGCAAGGGAGTGAGATGGGATGGGAAGACTGACCCCTGGACTTGGCATATTGGGGACCCCTGGGATGGGGAAGAGGAGGCAAACACATAAAGCTCTTGGAAGACTTTGCTTTGCATCAATGGTAGCTAACTGGAGGAGGCGGTGTTGAGAGAGAGTTATAACATTTTCAGGAAGGGGATTTGTGTGTGTGTGAGAGAGAGAAAGAGAGAAAGAGAGAGAGAGAGAGAGAGAGAGAGAGAGAGAGAGAGAGAGAGAGAGAGAGAGAGAGAGAGAGAGAGACTGGAGTAGAGATTTGGTGATGGGGTATGACAGCCAGCTGGAAAAGGCGTGCCAGGCACAGGGATGCTTCCTCCACGTTGCAGAGGAGAAGGCAGAGGGACTGGACACGCATACTAAGGGGATGGTAGACTGTTAGGATGATCTGGAATTTGCTTCCTGTTTTTGCTCCTCAGGGACATGGGATGTCTGTCTGTCAGTCAAGCTCTAGGATTGTGAGAATGAGGGTTGGAGGGTGAGAAAAGAAAAGAAAAGCAATGTTCTAGTCGCCTTGGAGGGTTGGGCTACAGTTTCAGGAAAATGTAGGATTGTGTAGAAATGCTGGGTATCCGACATGAGCTTCACCATCAGGTGTTTACGCTGAGATCAGTTGGTCCAGCTGTGTGATTCTTCCGAGGGCCCAGCAACAGCTGTCTCTTGGATAAGATCTCACCAGGTAAAGTGTGAGAGAGACATATGCAAAAAGCAAGGGGTGGGGAGTTCCTAGGCAGCAGTGAGTACAAGAGCTGGGCGGGCCGGCGAGTCCAAGCTGGAATTGAGAGAAGGGAGACCGTGAGGAGGGGCAATGGGCAGTGAATGGGTGGGTTAAGGGGTGGGGAAGAGGGATTGCTCTAGTGAGGGCCAGACTGAGTGAGTTAGTAAGATGGGATAAGGCTGCTCTTGGTCCAGAAAAGGTGTGGGAGGTAAGGATAGGTAAGGTTTGGTGGGAGGAAAAAGCTAGTTGGAAGCAAGGAGGTCAAAGAACTGAGGGGTCAGATGTCTTATTTCTGAAGACACCAAGAACCATGACAGCTGCTCCAGGAGAGAGAAAGACGAGGAGTTAGGGGTGGGGTCACGGTCACCCAGGAAGGACGGTGAATATCCAGCTTTCTTATTTGTATCTCAAACTTAACATGTCTGAAAAGGAAGTCATCTCTGCTCCATCAAACCTGCACATCTACCGGGGCTCCGGACTCACTAATGACATTGCCATTCAGAGACAGAAACCTGAGTGTCACTTCGGTTCTTCTCCGTGCTTGGTCCCCACACCCAAGCAAATCAGCAGATCTCTCTGATTCTATCTTGTAAAGCCCAGTTATTTTCTTCCATGCCCACTGAGCACACCCTGCCCAGTTCGGTTCGTTGTGGTTTCTCAGACCATTGCATCACACTCCAAATTGGTAGCCCTGCCTCAGTCGCTCCACGCTGCAACCACAAGCGTCACCCCCGAGATAAATCTTTCCAGGACTTGTTCTTGCTTTTAGGATGAAGTCCAAGATCACTAGCAGGGATTTATAAAGAGCACATTACACGATCTTTCCTGGTCCGTCTCAGCCGCACGCCAAACACTAGCCCCTCAGCTGACTCAGCCATCCTGGGTTTTTTTTGACCATTGGATTTGCCCTCTGTTGATTCACAAATGCTATCTCTCTCTATCCAAAGTCCAATTTTCCAGCACTTGGCAAAACCCCCACTTTCTCCAAGTGCCATTGTGTGGTCCCAGGGAGTTCTTCCCTGGATGCCTGCATGCCAGGTCCTCCTCTTCTGCCTCCCAGCACCTGATGCTTCCCCAGGTAATTAGGCATTTGGTTATCATTTTTTCCCTCTAGGATGTAAGCTGTGTGAACCCAGGGAGGAGGTTTGATTCTTCCCAGAATCCAGCGTGGAGATTTGACATAAACCTAAGCCATCAATATCTGTAGACTTGAATCCAAGGGGAAGGTCCTAAGGGTGGAGCCCCTGTGGGTGATGACAAGGTCTGGCATCTTCTGAGTGGGAAGCTGAGTGTCTCAGAGGACAAGGAAGTCATGGAATGAAGAGGGTAGGGTGAAGCATAAGTGGTCCATGAGGCCCTGGGTCATTGACAATTGACAAGGGCTAGGAAGAGAAGATCCCTGGCCACAGGCTCAGTCTTGAATGAACAAGAAGGACGTAGCAGCATTGGGAACAGGAAAGAGTGGGCAAGAAGACAGAAGGGAAACACGGGGATTTCTCAAGTAGGTAGAGTTTTGAGTGGAGGCAAGAATGGTAGGGGGTGCTTGAGAATGTGGGGGATACAGGATGAGACATCCAAGTGGCCAGGGAGTACCTCTAGGGTCATCTCCGTCACCTCTGGAGTCTTTGGCTGGTCAGACAATAGTTGCTCTCCACCTGGCTAGTGTTTCAGGACAGGATATCTCTGAAATGTGAGGGAATTATGGGAATGGTCAGGTCACAGTGTGAGCTCACAACATGCTGAACCCGACAGCAACTCCTGGAGTGGGCGTCTAGCCTCTCAGGGGTATTGTGCCCTGGTCTGGACTTGGCAGCTGTCTTGGTCTCAACAGTGTAGGGCCATCTGATTTTATTGAGGGTGCCTGGGCTGGGTGGTTACAGTTCTGGGCTGATGAGGGTTGAGAGTCACCCCTGTCTCCTAGAGTCAGACGCCTAGGAAGTGGTGTTGTCCCAATACCGATCCCATTCTTCCAAGTTAGCAGCTCCCAGAGAACTGATGTTGACTGAACCAAAGCTTCCTGCTAGTTCCAGGGTCGGGTCAAACCAATGGCTTGTAGGAGAGTTCAAAAGACCAGTACTGTGTATCCAAATGGAACCACTCTGTGGTGGCATTTATGACCCACTCTTACAAATTTGGCAAGCTCTAGGGCCCTGGCTGCTTAAACAGCTTAGCTCAACCCCTCCTGCCTTGTTTTCCTGCTCTGTCCATCTTAGGTGCTAAATCCTTGTCTGTAGCTCTGCTTCCAGGGAGCTTGACATAAGACAGGAGACTCATTGGTCTTGTCCCCAATCAGGATAAAGCATAGAGACCATCCAGTGGGCTTGAAGATTTTTCCTACTTTTAGCCAGGATGTTTAAACTGGATTTAGTCAACCACAAGAAGCCAACAAGGGTAAAAACACTTTGCTGATTTCCCAGGTTAGGTGTGACATGGGGTTCAGATTAACAAGACACAGTTTTTCTCCATGAGGCTCACAGCCAATTTACTCATTTAACAAAACATTTATTGAATGCTGCGAGGACCCAGTGACTCAGCATCCTGTCCTTCGTGGGCTCACAGACTGCTGGGTATCGTTCACGGGTACCAGCTAGTCCATCCCAGAGAGTATGACAGGAGAGAGGCCTGAGCTTTTATGGCCTACAAAGTGGTGGTGAAGGCTGTCCTTGGGTTGAGGACATTTGCAGAGGAGGCAGGTGGGGCATTCCAAGCAGAGGGATCCATGTGGTGAGGGTTGGAGGCACAAGCATAGCATCACGAATACCTAGGTGTTATCAGTCATAAACTGAGGGAGGAAGCCATGGAGGAACAGGGAGGTCAGCAGAGCCAACTTGGGGGCAATGGGGTTAGGGGTGGGTGTGCTGAAAGAGATGTTAAACTTGAAGGAATGGCGTGGTTGCAGTCGTGACTGAGTAATCAATCATTCTAGCCAGGTGAGGAGGGTAGACCTGAGAGGCCCCGTGGAATGATTGATGGAAGGCTATGGGGTGACAGAGGAGGTAACTCAGGAGGGCCAGAGAGCTTGGAATCAGGGCTCTGTGGTGCTGGACGGGATGTGGGCTGTGAGGAGCTGATGGAGGAGAGAAAATGAGTGAGGATCCTACATAAAGGGGACAGGGTCTCTGTGAGGAGGGCAGCCGGAAGGGAGGAAGGCAAAGCCAATGAGGAGTTGCTAGCTGTACTATGAAGGGTTTTCCCTGGGAGTTTCCCAAGGGCAACTTGTAGACTCCGAGGCAGGTCCACGATAAGGAGATGTTTAAGGGACTGTCAAGGTATGTGTGGTTACAGGGCAGGGGAGGATGAAGTGACTCAGGGAAGGCTGAGGATCGATGGGCTGTGGCACGTCCTCTAGACCCTTGGGAGACTCCATCTTGCCTTTGCTCTCAGCACCATTCTCCCACCGTCAAAGGTGATCCCTCCATGGAACCTGCATTGGGCAAGGTTAGGGAGTTCAGGAAATGGAAGGCAAAGACCTCCTGAACCACACACAATGTATGGAGGGACTTACACTCTCTGAGAACCAGACTGGGGTCTCCATTGCTCCCTGTCTTTCTGCCTCAGAGCTGTGAGGCCCCTGGTATAGGCCCTGTCTTTGCTGTTCTTCTCCATGTCCTGGTGGGCATGTGTGTGTGTGTGTGTGTGTGTGTGTGTGTGTGATGTGAGGTTGGGGATTAGATGATCACCTAGTGGTTTGGCTTCCCCCAAGAGGCCCGCCTAAAACATCACCCCCACACTTCTCCAGCCATCACACACAACCTGTCTACAAAGTACTGAGAACATTGTATTTATTAAGGAGTTGAAGTACTCAATTGACAAATATAAAATCCCCAACAACCATCAAGTCCCTGGAGGCTCAGGATTTAGGGACTCAAAGGTGTTTCCCATCTTCCACTAGCCCTTAAATGAACTTCTGGAACCCCCAAGGCCATATTTCCCACCTGACCTGTTGCAGAAGACGACACCCCCTTTGCCTAGTTTCTTGGGGTGACTTCAGTGAACAGGCAGTGGTGAGTTAAGCCTACCTGCAAGTCATGGATAGACACCTGCATCCACTGTGGTCATCCCAACCTTTGTGAGGACAGCGTTGTCATCTTGGGGGTGACCTCCTTGGGATATCACATATGGCGGGCACGTATCTGGTAGATGGTGCTTCCGAGAGGCTTTCCGTCGCCGGGGGCGGAAGACCTCCATGCATCTCTTGCCCACCAGGTAGGCAACCTCACTGAGGTTGAGTAGGATACAGATGGCGGCCGTGACTACCATGAAGTAGGTGAAGATCTTCTTTTCCGTGGGTCGGGAGATGTAACAGTCCACGGTGTGGGGGCAGGGATTCACAGAGCAAGCCACCACTCGCGGCATGTCATAGTCCTTGTAGATGCAATGGAAGATGTAGAGGAAAGCCGAGTCCACAGCAGCCTTGAAGATGAGACTCAGCAGGTATGTCCACCACAGGCCACCCCTCTTCTTGTTCAGGTTGCTGTACAGGGCTGGGGCGTTGGGCCCATGTTTGCGGCGGTGCTTCCGTTCCCGGTCTTCCCTGTAGGCCACATGCATGACTACAAGCAGGGAAGGACAGGTGACCAGAATGAGCTGCAGGGCCCAGAGACGCACGTGGGACACCGGGAAGAACTCGTCATAGCAGACGTTGGGGCAGCCCGGTTGCTTGGTGTTACAAATAAAGTCTTTTTGTTCATCATCCCACACCTCCTCGGCGGCCACCACATACACCAGCACTCGGAAGATAAAAACCACCGACAGCCAGATGCGGCCCAGGGCGGTGGAGTACTTGTTCACACCGCTCAGGACTCCCTGTAGAAACCCCCAGTTCATGTTGGCTGTGCCCTTGGTGCCTAACGTGGATGTGTGTGCACTAGTATGCTAACCTCTCAGGCCCTGGGAGTCGCAAGGCCTGGGAGAACGCGCGAATGGGAGTCCTTATAGGTGAAGCCAAAGCCAGAACCTGTTTCACCGCAACCAATGGGCCATTGTGTCCTCACTTGTAATGACTCAGAGAAGGGATGGCCACAGTCCCCATGCCATGGCAAAAGTGTCTGAAGGCTAAGAAGAGGCAGGTACCTGCCCAAGATCTCCCAGCAGCAAGCAGCACAGATGGTCTTGAGCCCTGGTCTTCAGACTCCAAAAGTCAGGGTCTCTTTCCTTCTACAAACGAACAAGCACATGGGACATGATGAACATTACACATGCACACGCCAGCCAGCCAGCCCCTTTCCTCCCAGGTCTCAGCCATAGTGGCCCAGAGACTTCTGGCATCAGACTGTCTGCTCTCCCATTAGCTCTGGGGACTAGATGAGGAGAGCAAGGAAGGCCTTTATTGGTGGTCGGATTTGTTGAAGTTTTCCCGGACCCAGCCCGGGCAGGGCCCTGTGTTGGCAATGCCCAGTCTGGCTCTGTGATCTACATCTCAGAACAGCCTCCCTCCTCACTCCTTTGTAGCTCTGGGATCTCTCAGCGGCATCCCTTCCCAGACTACACACGGGCTCTTCGGCAATCGCTGTGGCTTGGCATCTTTCCTGCCCTGTCGTGTCAGAGCAAAGCGGATGGTCACACTTATTTATTCATCTTTTTTTTATTGTCTTGAAATCTGGGCCACTGTGGGTTCCTCTGGAATTCCAACCATTTTATTGGTGTGTGTGTATGTGTGTGTGTGTGTGTGTGTGTGTGTGTGTGTGTGTGTGTGTAAGAGATGGGGAGGAGACAGGGGCTGGGTCCTGGTGTGGTCTTTGCCCTGTCATTTTGATCTTTGCTCCCAGGTACACTCCTCTTCTCTGACTGCCTAATTAGTAGCTTTCTGATAATAGCATCTCCCATTATTTTCATACAGGCATGTTCTGTGTATCCTAACTTTGCCATCCCCTGGGATGAGCGTCCTATGATGCTCCATCTCAAGCCCTCCTTGCACCATCTCTGACTCAGCTCCTGGATTCTGCAGCTGTGTATCCCTGGGACATGTGCTGACCCCCCTCCATCTTCCCCTGCAGGGTACATCCCATGTACTCCAGTGGCCCCGTCAAAAGTCTTCCTTGTTAGATTGCGAGCGGCTGGAAGCCAAGCTGTACATCTGCCTCCTGGAACCTAGCTCTCTGGCAGGTCCCATGCACTCTCAGTGGATGCTTGTTAAACTCAACTGCAGCCTCATTCTTCCCAACCGCTTCTAGATTCTTCTCTGGCCCTCTGGCCTCCCCTTAGTATAGCACAACATTTCTTCCCCTCTGTGGAGGCTTCCTAGTGTTCCCTCAGGAACCCTGCCCTCCCCTGCCTCCCTCTGTGGAGCTAAGTCCCCAGGCTTAGGTTCCTTGGGACCTTTCCCCCAGATGTCTGAAATTCTATGTGATCCTCACCCTTCTTGGGTCCCCGTGGGTCCTCACTCTCCGGTGCCGGCTTGTCTGTCTGCCTGGGGGCCTCCTGGAGGCAGCTTTTGTTCCTTATTTCCAAGCAGGGTGGGGCTTTCTGAGCCAATGAGTCGAGAGAGAGTGCTGGGGTGGGTAGGCAGGCTGGGCGGAAGGACTTCCTTAGGCACAAGGCAGAGCGAACACCTGTGGCTCACACCTTGCTCCTCCAGCCTGTCTGGGTTGGTAGGTATGTGGGTGGGACTATAGTGATGATGGAGGCAGGAGTCTGTTGTCAAAACGTCCAGGGGCAGGATGGTACGAGTGTCACAGATCCTGTGCCTGTCCCTTTCAGCTTGTCCTATCTGTCCCCTGGCTCCCAACTCTCTCTTTTGCCCAGTCCTCAGGCGACTGGTTCTGAGGTCCTCAGCAGCTGGTTTCTATGGAAAGGGACACTTTTGATTCAGCCCAGGACTGTGAGCGTCCCTGCTGTGGCTGTATCTGGGGACGGGATCTTAGGCTACTCTTGGAAACTAGACAAGCCAGCTGGCTTTTCTAGACCAGGGCACCTACTGCCCTGCTGCAGACAAGGAATGCAGGTTGGTGACAAGAAGCGCTGCTGTTGGCTTGGGGCCAAGCATGTAGGCTTGTTGCATGCCCTCTGTGTCCTAGGCCTGTCTGTTGGAAATGTCCCTGGGGAAGCCGGAGTGCCATCCAGCAGGCGCTTACAGCAGGGGTCTTGGGCTTGTGTCAGGCAGGGACAGTGAAGGTTAGTGTGCACCCAGGGAGGGGCCCCCTACCTCATTTTACACAAACATTTATTGAACACTTCCTAATAGCGATGATTCACATGGATGTGGCCTTTCTTGGCTGGCTAACCCTGGTACTGCCAGGAGCTTGTCGATGCTCACAGTGACCCCCCCCCCACCACCACCACAGGCTATGCATTTGATAGCTCATTTTGAGGAGGAGCTGAGTGGTCTGCGTTCTGAAGCAGCCACACCGACTGAGGAGTCTGGGTGTAATACATCGCAATGTGCAGCTCTTCATGAGCCAAACTCCATCATCTCTATAGACACCCACAGCCCTCGCTTCCAGCTGGGGCAAAAGGCTAGCTTTGGAACAGTCCCCAGGAAAAACTAGAGACCCCTTTTCTGGAGGAGAGGATAACCCCTCGACTCCAGGAAGGTCACGAAGGCCAAGACCAAAGGGCACCTTGAATCTGTGAACACATTTATCTTTATTAATTTCTCACCCTGGGCCACACACGTGGAAGGCATTTGTTCATCTGTGCCCTCATGAAACTCCTCCCCTGTGAAGCCCTGTTAAGTGGCACTCAGTGTGTTTATTTAACAGAAAAGGAAACTGAGGTACAAAATAGAGGGGTAATTCAGTGACGGCCACTCAGCCAGGACAAGTGGCCGAGAGCTGAGGGACAGTTGAATCCCAAGCTGCGGGAGTCCATCCTTTGGCCTGCCTCCAACTCGGCTCTTCTCCCCACCAGATACACCCATGAGAGACACTGGAACCTTCCAGTTCATACCCACCCTGCCAGTCTAGCCTAGGGACCCTTTATAGGATGGTTTTCTTCACATGGGCACGGGGACGGTCTGGTAAGAGTGGTGGGTGAGAGTCTGAGCCCAGAAAGATGAGATCGCCTGCTAGGAGGTCCTTCTGTTTGCCTGGAGAGCTGACCCAGCCTGGGCCGTGCTCCGGGTGTGCAGCGAGTGCTCGCTTCGAAGCCATGCACTCAGAACACCGCTTTATCACCAGGTAGGCCAACTCCACAATGTTAAGCAGGATGCAGATGACAGCCGTGACCAGCATGAAGATGATGAAGATGTTCTTCTCTGAGGGCTTCGAGATGAAGCAGTCCACTGTGTTGGGACACGGTGCTGCATGACACTTGACCACAGAAGGGAGGGTGTATTTGGGGTAGAAGGCATGGAACAGGTAGAGGAAAATCACATCTATGCAGGCCTTGAACAGCAGGCTGCAGACGTACGTCCACCAGAGTCCACCCCGCTTCTTGCCAGGGTACAGGTAAAGGTGTCCTATGCCTACTTCTTCTTGGTACTTCTTCTCTCGAGCTTTGCGATAGGCCACATGCATGACCACAAGCAGGGAGGGGCATGTGACCAGGATGAGCTGCAGGGCCCAGAGTCGCACATGAGACACAGGGAAGAACTCATCGAAACAGACGTTAGTACAGCCTGGTTGCCTGGTGTTGCAGTCAAAATCCTTCTGGTCTTCACCCCACACACGCTCGACTGTCACCAGGTACACCAGCACTCGGAAGACGAAGACCAGGGACAGCCAGATGCGACCAAAGGCTGTGGAGTACTTGTTGACCCCACTTAGGAGCCCCTCAAAGATGCTCCAGTTCATGATGGACTCAAGGGAGGGCAGCTCCTGCAGAGGAACGAGAATGTAAATTCCCATGTTATAGAATGCTCAGTTTGAGCATGTCACAGAAATGGGTCATCACAGCACTAGGTACCATAATCACCCCCATTTTACAGCAGAGAGAAACTGAGGTTTAGAGGCGTTTATGAAGTTACATGACTATTAGATGCAGAGCTGGCATGGCGGCTTAGGTTATTAAATCAGAGCAGGCCTGCTCATAAAAGTGGGTGTGTGCTGAGGCCAGGAACCAGTCATTCTGAGTCCCTGATTCTTGGGATAGTCCCCCTTAGACTGCCCCCTCACCAGGGGACCCTACTCTCTGTCCTTTGCTGGTTTAGGGGATGGAACTGCAAATATCCAGGCAATTAGGTGCCACTTACCTGAAGGCAGGACAATTTAGATTAAAATAGAGAACCACAGTGCTCTTTATACAAGAGGTTCTCCAGAATAAGCAATGGGCCAATGCCAACTATTGTTTCATGGCACCCTGGTCCAAAGGCAGACAACAGGCGTTGCGAGAGAAAATGATTCTGTGTTCAAGGCAACTTAGCAAATAGCTGGGTTCAGCAAAATTAAGTAGGTCCCTTTACTCACCCATGCTAATAAATTCACTTTGTGACTCCCTCAAAGAGGGATGAAATAGGGTAGCATTACCCAAACTCCTCTGACCACAGAGCCCCCTTTCATCCGGATACAGCTTTGATCATCTTGTTGGACAGCTTTGTCCAAACACCAGCATGGAAAATGGTGTTCGGCGGGGGGGGGGGGGGGGGGGGGGGGGTTCTGCTGGTGAACTTGGCCTGGATGACCCACGGAAGCCAATTCATCTTTTGAACCAAAGCGTTCCTACTTCTCCACTAGGGAGCACTCTCTTTCTGATTCTTGGGGAATGATGGGGGTCCACCGAGGCCAAGGCAGCATGGGCTCACTCTAAGAAGTTTTGATTAAAGGAGGGAGTCACACGCTTTCATGTGCTGGCCTGGGTGGAAAGTCACGATCCACGTGAGCTGAAGGGTCAGCTGCAAAGCAGGGTGTGGCCACAGCCAACTCAGATCCTGTTTATGCAGTAAGGGGCACTGCTCAAAGCATTTTGCAAAAACCAGTATTATTCCCTCCATAGCCAGGGCTATGGTATTTTTCTTACCTAGAGGAGGTCAGAGAGGTTGAGCAGTTCCTTGGCCTTACTTTGCTAGTAACAGAGTCGGGACTCAGTGCTAGGCAGGCTGGTGCCCGAGTTCACTCTGCAAACTGTCCAGTTTTGAGTTGGGGTCTTTTCCTTAAGTATTAGGGAACTGCTTGCGCTTCCAATTGATCTCCTTTCTCTGCCAGGTTGGTCTGGGGTGAGAGCGTCCGGGGGTGTCTCAATGCCTCACGCTATCTGTCCACATCACTCACTACTTGGCCACATGGTGGCCTTGCTTTGAGTCACTGGCTCCTCTGCCCAGTCCCGTCTCCGGTGGGTGGAGCTGGCAGAGACTTAGGGAACACCCAGGGAAGCCTAGCCCTAACCCCAGGGCTCCGCAGGCTCAGGCATTGCTGCTCTGTCTGCAGCCCAGCTCCGCCCTGCTCAGCCTCTTTCCCACTCAGCTCCAGGCCCTCGGTTCTGTCACCTCTGCCCACTGGGGGCAGGAGGAAGAGCCCAGAACAGAGGGAGCAGGGATTCCCTTCACCCTAGGAACCAGGGATGGCCCATTCATTCAGGCAACCTCCCTCCAGCCTCCTCCAGAGAACCCGTCCCTGTTGGTGTGCTTTTCCCTGCGAGGTGTGCCGAGTCCTGGGCACATCTGAGTATAGAGGCCTTTACCTGAGCAGCGACTCCTCAGGGCTCCCTAGTACCGCTCCTGGAAGCCAGCAGTTAGGGTTCAGCAAGCATCAGAATTCATGTCAGAATCAGGGAAGGGTTTCTGGGGAAGCTCATACTTAGGGCAGAGGCTGTAGAGCAGCCCAGGCGCGTCCTGTTGGCCAGGAGGGATGGGGGGGAGGGGAGGAGCTGTGGACTGCATAGTCATTGGCTAGGTCCTGGGCCTCTCAAAGACTGCCTCCCAGGAGGTTGAGAAACCTAGGAATTTCGTCCTTTCGGAGCCAGAATCCTGGCATCCTTTAGGAGAATCCCTACTCTTTCATCTTTGCCCTGCCCCCTTTAAATTCTTCTTCCAGAATTCCCCAGGACCAACTCACCAACTCTGCTCTCTCTCTCTCTCTCTCTCTCTCTCTCTCTCTCTCTCTCTCCCTCTCTCTCTCTCTCCCTCTCCCTCTCCCTCTCCCCCTCCCCTCTCTCTCCCTTCTTCCCTCCTTGCCCCCCTCCCCCCTCTCTTCTCCCTCCTTCCTTCTTGCTTCCTCTCCCTTGCAGCAGAAGTCCACACCCCTGCATTCACGTCCTGTATACTCGTGTCTGTGCTTCACACCCTGGTTTTGACTCTCACTCCCCCTTTCCAGCTCCTGGTTGCTTTGGTATGATGGAGCCTCCAGCTCTGGATCCTCCTGATTCAGGCTCTTGAGTGCTGAGAATCTCCGCGTGGGGGCTAATCAATGCTGACCGCACACCCAGCCCATTGTAGCTCCTGCCTGGATGAAGCGTGTCTGCCATACAACACTTTCCCTTCCAACTGCTGTCTCGAGCCCTGGAGAACCAGGCAGCATCTCGGCACTAAGCTCTGAGACATTTTAAGCACCCAAATTACCAGACACAAACAAATAAAACCAAAAAACAAACAAAAAAAAAAACAAGCAAACGAACACCACGGAAACAAAGCATTTGTGTAACTCAGTCGATAGAGCGCTTACCTAGCAAACAAAGACTTGGGTGAGATCCTCACCAAGACATAAAACGGGTGTGGTGGTGGGTGGTGCGTGCCTGGAATTCCAGCACTTGGGAGTTAGGGACAGAAGGGTGAAGAGTTCAAGGTTATCTTTCTCTCTGTCACCAGTCTGAGGCCAGCCTGGGCTAGACGAGACTGTCACAAAACAAATAGCATAAAAATGAGACAGGCACGTGCAGGGTTTATAGGATGAGATCGATCTGCAAGCAGGCAGGCTTGGCTCCCTTGATTTCAGCCGCCCAAGCAGCGCTGGGTTGCGCAGCATTTCCACCAGTCCTTGTGTGAGTGGCCACCACGGTGCCCTAGTCTAGATTTTTGTGTGACACATGCATTCTAAAGAGCGGGTGAAGCCGGGCGGTGGTGGCGCACGCCTTTAATCCCAGCACTCGGGAGGCAGAGGCAGGCGGATCTCTGAGTTCGAGACCAGCCTGGTCTACAAGAGCTAGATCCAGGACAGGCTCTAGAAACTATAGGGAAACCCTGTCTCGAAACACCAAAAAAAAAAAAAAAAAAAAAAAAAAAAAAAAAAAAGCAGGTGAATTCCGTGACCAAACCGAGTGTGAGGCTCCCCCTGATGGAGAAGAAAGGCTGGTCGGAACCAGTTTCTGCAATGGTTTATGGCACATGGGTTGCATTTGGGACCTGGTAAGCAACTGTGGTACTTTTGGTGGGTTCTGTTTTGGTGACCTGGCTGGTGGCAAGGCCACCGATGGAGAGCGGGAGTGGGGTGGGATGGGGAATGGGGGAGGGGCTCAGGAGGAACAAGTGGGGAGGGAGGTGTAGGGTTTCCTGCAGGGGTCTTGATGTTGGGGAGTTCAGCCGCAGACCCAGCACCAAAGGACTGGGGCCAGGCAGAGGTCTCTGGAGCACTTGCGTGGTAGGGAGCAGGAAGAGGAAGGGGCACCCATAGAGAAGGAACCAGATAGAGAACCAGATAGGGCCAGCAGGGGCGGAGAGAAGACTGCCAAAGGGAATCCCAGAAGGAAGCCACAGAGCACTCTGGAACTTGTATTAGAGCGCTATCACTCGTGGGGTGGGAACAGAAACTGGAGGGTATGGATGGAGAAAGCGCAATTGGTCCCTTTTCTTGATTGCAAGGGAAGGAGCAAGGCGGGGCTGAGGGTGGAGGGACAGGGCTGAAGGGAGTGTGGGGTTTGCTCCTTCAGGAGAGATGGCCGAGATCGGCGGCTGAGGGGAGGATCCAGAGGGAGGGCTGTGACTCGCACCTGGTCTTGCTTCACCTCCCTCCTCATCCATCTCCTTCCCCACGGGCTCTTTCTGGCTCCAGTTACCTGGCTTCACCGCCTTCCACACACACTCCTGGCCCAGGTGGCCCTGGTCTTCCCGCTGGGTCACCCCTTCTGGCCTCCTTCCCGGAGCTGGTGTCAACAGCAGGGGGGTGGGTGGGAGGTGGGTTGCCTTCCGGAGATATTCAGGACCTGGGGCTCCTCTGATAAGGCGGCAGGAATGCCTGGGTGCCCTGGCCCAATTGCTGACCCCGATAACCCCTGCTCCCTGAGGACAGCAGCTGTTGCTCTGTGCGCCTGTTCCATCCACTCTGGAAGGGGGCAGGGCTGGAAATCCGTGAGGACCGACAACAGCAGCTCTGTCGCTGCGCTCTTTTCTCCTAGTCAGAGCCCGTCAACCGTCCTACATGTATCATCTATGTAGCGATCTCTCTCTCTGGGCCGCTTCCCAACACAGCAGTCCTAGGAAAACACGGATCATATCAAAAAATAAAAAAAGGTGTTGAAGGCCTTTTATGGCTTCCTGATGCTCTTGAAATAAAGGCCCGTCTTGCTAACGTGGCCCGTAGCACTTGGCACAATCTAGTTTCCGGCACCTTCTTCACCCTCCGCCCCTCCCTTTCGGTCTTCCTTCTCCAGCACCCTGTCCTTTGCTCACTTTCTCCTCCACCAGACTCTCCTTCCTACCTCGGGGCCCCAGGACCTGTGTACCTTTCCAGTTTATAGTTTCCTCTTCCTCTTTCTCCTCCTTTCCTGTTTCTTCTTCCTTTTGATCTTCTTTGAGACAAGGTCTCACTTCGTAGCTTTGTTAGCCTGGAAGTCACTATGTAAACTCAGAAATTCACCTGCCTCTGCCTCCTAAGTGCTGGGGCTGAAGGTGTGTGCCACCAGGTCCAGCTGAAGGTGTGCGCCACCATGTCCAGCTGAAGGTGTGTGCCACCATGTCCAGCTAACGGTGTGCACCACCATGTCTAGCTGAAGGTGTGCACCAACATGTCCAACTCTTTGTTTTCCCCAACTCACTGCCCACTCAGCCTTGAGACTTATTTAAGTGTAACTGCCTCAGAAAAGCCAGGGAAACCTTTTCTGAGGACCAACGGGGTCTGGTTCTGTTATGCATTCCCTGGGGACAGGAGGCAGGCACATTTGCTCTTACAGTGTCCTGGGCATCCATGGGTGGTCAATGTCTTCTCTCTTTCCTTAGGCTGGCCTCTGAAGGAGCTGGGATCATACAATTCTGTCTCCAGCATCAGGGATAGCACCAAAAACATAGGTGCTAGTGATCGCTGGGTGGTCAAGAATGAACGGTTCTGTTTCTCAGGAGGCAAGAAGCTGCAGCATCCAGCAGGCCTTGAGCACAGGGTGCTGAAGCCTTAGATACGCAGAACTGGTATTCTGGAAGCCAGCTGCTTCCAGCTGCCTGAGTTCTCATGGGGGCTGTCTTGCCTCCTGGCTGGGCAACACCTTGCACATCCCTTTTTGTGTTTTAAAATTTATTTTGGGCTCACAATCCCACCCCTAGCCATGCAGCTACTGTTAGCTGCTGGGAGAGGGAGAGACTTCCCGAAGAGTGTGGCCTCTGGGAGTCAACCGTGCCCCAGTTGAAGACCGTACACGCACGGATATTTAGGGCAACATAAAGTGGTCTTGAAGGATTAAAAAAAAAAGGATACAAAGTTGGATGAGTAGGGAATGGGGAGTGGATCTGGGAAGGAGAATCTGGGGGAGGGAGGATGAAAGTGATCAAAACATATAAAACTCTCAACTAACAAAAAAGATAATAATTCTAAAACAAAATATTTATGATTATTTGTGTATGTGTATATGTGTACCATGGAGTGTGTTTGCTCACACTTGTATACCATGGAGTGCTTGTATGCATGTACGCATACGTGTGTATCATGGTGTGTGTGTGTGCGTGCACATGCAATGTACCATGGTGTGTGTGTGAGTGTGTGTGTGTGTGCATGCATGTGTACCATGGTGTGTGTGTGAGTGTATGTGTGTGTTTGCATGCATGTGTACCATGGTGTGTGTGAGTAGGTCAGGTAACAGCTTTGTAAAGTTGGTCCTTTCCTTCACCTAAGTAGGCTCCTGGGACTGAACCCTCGGGCTTTGGGGCAAGGGTGTTGCCTGCTGACCGGCTCATCAGCTCATCCTTGCAAACATCTCAGCCTTTCTGAGCCTCTGTCCCTTTATCTGTAATAAAGGGGAAACTAGTTTCTATTCAGTAGGGTTAGTGTGAGGATGGAATAGGTGGGAAGAAGCAAAGTGGGGGTCTCCTGGATCACACATGCCTATCAGTGGGGACTGACATCATTTTCAGAGGGAACAGTCTAGGAGGAAGGCTGCTTCCCTCTTCTTTCCTTAGGTATGGGGTGAGGTTTGGGACAGACCCATGTCAGCTCTGTGGGATTCTAGGACAAGAGGCTTGAGTAGTCCAAGTCCAGTCCTCCATTATTGGGGTTGGGGGAGCATGGGATGCCATAGGTCATTCACGGCCCCATTCCTGCCCTGGAGCTAAATCAGGGAGCCTTGGAAGACCAGAAGCCAGTCCCAGTGGTGCCTTGACAGGGAAGAACCGCTCCTCTGATAGATATCCTGGCTCTGGCATCCTGAGGCTGGTGACTTCCAGAGGTCACGTTTTAGAACTGGAGGCAATTTGGACTCTGAAGGAGCGAAGAAACTTCCCTGAGATCTCAGGGGAAGTGGGTGGGAGGCAGCAGGGCTGCTGTCTCACTGGAGGGCAGGGGTCAGGGGGTATAGAGTTCAGGAAGGAAGTGGGCAGGAGGGATGAGGCGGGGATCTGTAGGAAGAACTGTGTGACAGAGAAGACCTGCACAGAGTGTGCTCCAGAACTCACAGCTTCTTCTCTGTGGGGTGCAGCGGAGCGGGGTGTTGGGAGACAATGGCCAGGGCTTCCACAGGGCACCCCTTGTCATTCCTTAACTTTCAGCTCTGGGGCCAGGGCTCTTGTTTGTGCTTGGGATGTTCTTGCTTTCTTTCCCCTTGGGCTGCAGGTGGGGGTCAGATGGCTTCCTCCTAGGATTATCTGGATCTACCCTACAAAACCTGACTTCTGCCTCTGCTTTGAGCATAGCCTATGGGGATGGAACTTGGGCTGTGTCCCTGGATCTCTTCTAGAAGTTTCTGGACTCCTCAGCTGCACGCTTGGTGTCTCTTCTCATTCACAGCCATGATGTCATCCCATGGCTTGCTAGAAACAATCAGATCTTAAGCTTTAAAAAGTTTAAAAAATTTTGAAACAGTGGCTCATATCATCCAGGCTAGCCTCAAACTCACGATGTAGCTAAGGCTAGCTTTGGACTTCTGACTCTCCTGTTCCTACCTCCTGAGTACTAGGTTTTTGAGGAGTGATCCCCCCACAGCTCACACAGGGGTTGTAAACCTTGTCCCAGGAGTGGTTGATGCGAGCCGTTCCTGCCCCAGATCTCTCTGTATAAGCTACTCTAGTGGAAGGCAGGTCCTGTCTCAGACATGTTTGTTGACTTAGGTCAGGCATCCAGTTGTCACTGTCAGCTTCACTGCTCGGAGATCTCTGGACTCTTTGAACCTCACCACCAGCAATTTCTGTAGGCTGCAGGTAGCTTGACTGGAAGAGCCTTAGCCTCTGAGTGATGGGAATTAGGGGACCTGTTCTCCTGCTTCCCTGCCTTTCCTTCAAAGGAATCTCGGGGCTGTGTTCTACTGCCCCCTGGAGGTCGCTGGCAGAAGAAGGTTTAGTTGCTTATGAAAAAACTCACGTTCTTCATTAGCTCCCTTCTCTGCCCCCTTCTCCATCTCCGTCTGGAGTTTCCCTGGGATCACACCATTCCCCACAGTGGTTACCATTATAGAGCCAGTTTCAGTCTGGCTTTGGGTCTACAGTAAGACACCTCTGGTCTGGGCAATGCAGTCATCGCGTTTCCTCAGGACCCCTCCTGCCTGCCTCTTACGGGCGACCACTCCTCACAGATCTCGCTTTCTAGTTGGCTGTGGCTGGTTTGTCCTTGGGCTGGAGGGGACTCTAAACCTAGTGCATCCATTGGCTTTGCCCAGTTCAGTGCGACCACTGAACTCCTAGGGCTGTGTCGGGACACCCTCTGTGGGGCTTTCGAACCGGGGATGGAAAGTGCCTGTCTTCAGCTAGCGGAAGGAAGGTTCTAGACCTGAGGATGGCCTGCTGGTCAAAGTCGAGGTGTGCTGGACCCTCCTACTTAAAGGGTGCTGATCAGTGAGCATTCAGAAGGTGTGCTTGTTCCTCGCTGATCTTTGGGGCCCTCAATATTATTTCCTCTCCTGTGTGCACGGAAGCTCCCATATCATTCTTTCATGCTAGCCTGTTTCTCTGGGTGAAGCCAGAAATTCTCTGTGTGACTTTGGCTTTGCCACTGCACGGTCTGGCTAATGCTGTGTCTCTGCATGACCTTGGGTTTACCATTGCGTGTTGTGGCTGACACTGTGACTCTGTGTGACCTTGGGTTTACCATTGCGTGTTGTGGCTGACACTGTGACTCTGTGTGACCTTGGGTTTACCATTGCGTGTTGTGGCTGACACTGTAACTCTGTGTGACCTTGGGTTTACCATTGCATGACGTGGCTGATTCTGTGACTCTGTGTGACCTTGGGTTTACCATTGTGTGCTATGACTGATGCATGCATGGCAGGCATTAACATTTTGTTGATAGACTTAGCCATGTTCCCCTCTTCTCTCATTGGCCTGTCGGTGGTGATAATAACACTTTGTAGGGGTGTTGTATGGATAAACTGAGATGGTGAAAGACAACAGGCTATCCCAGTATGCTGCTGTAACATAATGCCACAGACTGGGTAGTTGATAAAGAATAGAAATTCACTTCTCCACAATTTGGGGGCCGGGAATCTGAAGACAAGGCCTTACTTTGGGCAAGGGTCTGGGGTCTGCTTCCAAAGCAGCTCCTTGGATGCTGCCTTCTTTGGAGGGGAGACCACTGTGTGCTCATATGGGATGGGGTGGGTTAAGGGACAAAAAAGGGGGGAGAGCTTTCTTTGACGATGGTGTATATCATGAGGGTGGAAGCCTCACCATTCTGGAACCTTTCCACAGCCCCCCCAACCCCCGGCTCCCTTGTGACATTACAGATTAAGTTCCTGACCCTTGAATTTGGGAGGACACCTTCAAATCCTAGCAAAGGCTTTGCCACGCCGTGTGTCA
Organism: Arvicola amphibius; assembly: GCF_903992535.2. Classification (NCBI taxonomy): domain Eukaryota; kingdom Metazoa; phylum Chordata; class Mammalia; order Rodentia; family Cricetidae; genus Arvicola; species Arvicola amphibius. Next base: position 24,958,662 of record NC_052052.2, on the reverse strand, counting down.
GACCCAAGCACTGTGGGAATCAACCTCTTGGTTGAGGAACTCAGTAGTCTAGGATGTGGGGTGTGGGGGCTGCTGGCCTGTCCTGGCCTTGTGACCATGCTGACACGGGTCTGCATGGAAACAGGGTACAGCTTGGGAGAGGTTTATTTTTCTCCTTCTTTTGAGAGAATCAGCGCAAAGGCCAGGAGAAGGAAGGAAGGAATCTTCAATGCCTGTTGGATGGCAAGCATCTGGCCCACCCCCTCACACACATCAGAGTGCAGGCCTCTGCCCCTCAAGACAAACATTTCCTCTGGGCCTCATGGTGCCTAAGAAACAGTTCAATTGAAAGCTGGGGAATCCAAGTGAAAACAGGTTTCCAGGGGAGGGGGTGCTCCCGAAACACTGGAGGGTCTGGCAAGGTGGGGACACGATCACATTTGTGCCATCAGTAGCTTGAGATGATGAGCAGATGTCCCCTTCTGGGGTATTCATCTTTCATTTTCTAGTCCCTTGCAAGGCTTTCATGTCTGCTGCTTGCCTGGTCATGTAGTCATTTGGGTCAGACTCCAGGTGCGTTTGGCCGATCTTCTTGGCTGTACATAATAATGGGTTTACTCAGTCCCATTGTATAGATAAGATTGAGCCTCGGGGGTAAAGTGATTGCCCCATCACGTACAGGCAGAGGATGCCCCAGATTGGACTGTTGGGCTGTATGTGGGGCAGAGGGGACAGGACAGTTTGGTGCTGATGACTAACTAGCAAGGGACTTTCCTGGTCACCTACGAAGCAGATGGAACTGGGGTGAGGTAGAGAGCTGATAATCAGCTTGCAGGGATCAGGGCTGTCCTGGAGTAGCTCGCTGCCTGATAACCGGCAGCACTCATAACCTGAGCACTAGGTGGTCATTAGAGATGCCTTGGGGACTTGGTGGCAGTTTAATCAAGGGGATGATCTGGATGCCTACTGCTCCAGAAGACGAGATTTTGGGGCAGGGAAGGAGAAAGGTGATAAGGGGGTGGTGCATCAGGCTGGGTGGGGGACATGCTTGGAGCTGCCCAGAGGGGTGAGCCAGGCAGGTCTGGAGTACAGTTGTCTCCCAGATGGAGACAGTGGCTCAGAAGCCTGTCATAGACAGAAAGTCTTTGCCTACCTGTGGCCTCTGTGTTTGGTGGAGGTTGGAGGGGGACCCCTGCATTCCCTCTCTCTGAGTTTCCAGAAAGTAATGAGCCACCCCCACCCCACTTATCCAGAGGCCCGTCCACAGCCAGCTTCCCTGGTGGTGAGTCAGGGAGGACAGGCTCCTCTGGGCCTGCTTATCACCTCCCCTCAGCTCCAAGTGGATAATTACAGCTCTTAGAGCCCCAGGACTGGGCTGGGAGGCCATCCACACAGACAACCTCTCAAAATTAATGGGACTCCAAGGGGTTTGGGATGGGGGAGGGCAGAGACTGGGAGAGGCTGTCCTGCAGAAGAAGCTGACTCAGAGATGGAAGGCAAGAGCCAGGAAATGGAAGGCCAGAGAGGTCAAGACACCTGCTTGGAGTCACACAGCAGCGAGGCTTGTACCCTCAGAATTCTACTGCTTCTTCACACGTAGCACTGATTTGCACTCATGTGAAGTCTCATTTCATGGAGGAGGAGTTGGGATCGGAGACCTTAGGTAACTTACTCAAGGTCACACAGTGTATTTTAGCTGGAGCTTCTCTGATAACCAGGACAAACTTCTAAAGCTAATTCTTCTAAGGAGGCTTACCAGAGATAAGCAGGAATTCAGTTTCCTAGGCCTGGGCCCCCAACAGGATGGGGATCAGCTCACCCTTTATCCCCAGAACTCTAGTGTACCTTCTCAGGGCTAAAGAATTGTCAATGCCCGTTCATTCTTGTGCTTGGCTCCCCTGGATGCCCTGTATCCTTCATGCTAGGCCTAGCTTCTCCTGCAGGGATGACTTCTATGTCCTCTGCTCCCAGCCTGTCTCTTGTAGACAGGCTGCTAGCACTCCTGAAACAGACAGGGACAAGACACACACTGTAGCACATGGACTTAGGTAGCTTTGACTTCACCTCTTAATCGAGTATAAAAAGTTACATTTTTGTGATGTGTTGATATAAGTACAAATATATTATAAATATGAGAGGAATAGAAATATATTAATCAATCTGACTCAGATTCCCTTCTTCTAACTTAAAAATAAATGAGAACATTTTGTGAGTTGTGAAGACAGGGTAGGTTCCACTCTGTCTGACTCGGGTGGTTCCTGAGTGGGGTATTCTGGTTTGGCTTGGGCTCTCTCTTGCGACTACTGAAGAACATTGGCCCAGTCTGCAGTCTTCTAAGGGCATGGGGGTTGCTGGGGGGATCCCCAAGGTGGCTTACTAACACAGCACAGGGCAAACTGCACAAGGTCCCTTTTCCCAGCCATCCAGCGTCTCGGTGGGGCTCCTGGGGTGTCTGCGGGATTGGTAGCAGGCTTCCTCTGGGTATCGAGTGGTGGGGGTGGGAGAGTCTGTGAACAAGTTTTGAATCCGTAGCACAGTTGGCAGAGCTCTTGACTAGCATGCTCAGAGCTCTGGGGTTCACTCCCCAACACTGCAGGGACTGGGTACAGTGGGTGGGGAATGTAATTCCAGCCCTTGAAAGGTAGAGACAACATCGGAAATCCAAGGTCATTCTTAGATTCGTACTGAATTTGAGGTCAGCTTGGCTGGAGAGTCTGTCTCACAAGTAGAGGGAGCAGGAGAGAAAGAGAGGAAGAAGAAGAGGAAAGGAATCCATTTACAATGCTGGTCTTGTCCCTTCTCGGAAGTCCACATAATCAACACACCATCACTTCTGCCCTGTGCTTTGGATTGTCAACCAAGTCACCAAACACACCACCTCTCTTCAGGGACTTAAGGGAGCCCAATTATATTTTAATTTTTGGAAGATAATATATATTTCAAAGAATCTGGGGGCATATTTTAAAACCATAATTACCAACACTCCGGAGGCTTTCCCTGGCCTAGCCAACCCCACCCCACCCCATCACCACCCTCCCTTTTCCCTCTGACCTCACCCTGTTTCCCACTGTCTGGAACTGCCCTGTTCCTTGTCTGTCTGCCCCACGTACAAGGTCAGCTGCACAGAGGACCTTGCCGGCCTGTGTTCACCGCTGTAGCCTCAGGATGCTAGTGCAAAGCTCACACCCATCAGTCTCTTGATAAAGCCCTTGGTGGGCGAATGAATGAAAAAATGGTGAATGAGTGCAGGAGCACACGCGGGCCCGTGTCAGGAGCACACGCGAGCCGGCGTCAGGAGCACACGCGGGCCGGCGTTAGGAGCACACGCGGGCCGGCGTCAGGAGCACACGCGGGCCGGCGTCAGGAGCACACGCGGGCCGGCGTCAGGAGCACACGCGAGCCGGCGTCAACCAGGCAGAGGGGGGAGTATTTGAAGAGACTAATGTCACACACAATTAGTTTCTGTACCTGGGGACTTAGAAGAAGGTCCTGTCAGAGAGGAAGCTGACTGGCCAGCATGAAAGACCCTCTGAGACTGGCTGACTTGACACTGTGAGCAGGGATCCCGGCTTGTCGGGGTTAAGGGAGGAGGAGGGTCAGATTTAGGAAGAGGTAAATTTCCAGTTATCCCAGGTGCCCGGTTGTCGTGTACCCAGGACCCATGAGGCTGGGACATGACACAGTCACTGCCCACCAACGCTGGTGCCTTTGGCATCTCTCTTGTTTGTCACTTGCTTGTCTGCCAGGGTCCTGGGGGAGATAGGCTGGGCCGCAGGCTTACCTGCTTGCCTTGCTTGGCTCAGCCTCCGGGTGGCAGCAGAGGCCCAGACTTGGCTCCAGCTTACTTTCTTCAATTTCTGCAGTCAAAACCCCTGGCTCGCTCTGTTGGGCTACCAGTTCCGCCGCCTGCCAGGTGGCCCTCGAATCAAAAATATGGGAGTTCAAGGGGGGTGCTTATTACTTCTGAATTCTTATAGTTGGATGGTAGATAGCAGGAAGACCCCATAGAGGGACAGGAGGCATCCCGAGAACACCTGGGCAGATGCGCCAGACACTGGTGATGCCACTACCGGTGACTGGGATACAAGGCTGTCCCAGGAGAGTTTGGGCTCAAAGCCTACGTTCCCTCCATGGAGTGGCAGGAACGGGTGGTCTTTAATTTGCCAGGAAAGATGGGAATCAGAAGAGGAGCTGGGAGCCCATAGCTATAGCTCAAAATGTGTGGGTCTCAGCCCCAGGGGCAATTTTTAACCACACCCGGGCTAGCCAGCCCTACACCAGCCCTACACCTACAGGATGTACACCGGGCTAGGAAGGACAGCCAGCCCTACACCTACAGGATGTCCCCCCATGGTCAGGGGTCCCAAAGGTGCCATCACCAGATACAGAGGCAGGCCTAGAGGACTGGTTTACACTAAACCTGACCACAGTTCACTGCTTCCCCTCCTCAGAAAGGACAGCACTGGCCTCACACCTGCTGCCTGCCAGCCCTCATTCTGCCAGGCCCCAGGTCCTTCCCCTGGCTGCTGTAGGCTGGAAGGTGGCTGCGTGATCATAGTCATGTGCCCAGAGACTGAAGAGGGGTTCCGGCTAGCAGAGCACCTGGTGCCTCCCGGAGCCTGGGGAGTGGGCGAGAGCCAGTCCTTTCCTGTTTCTTGCCTCCAAGCTTTCTGCCTATGGGGATTCACAGCCCAACCTCAGGAAGGGTTTGGGTATGTGCTCTGCCCCCCCCTTTTATGTTACTGGGTCTGGTTCATCTCCGGGTGCTTCCTGATAACTGGCTAGCCTTTCCCCATCTTCATACCTCAGTTTAAATGCCACTTCCTTGGAAACAGTCTTAACACCCCCATTATTCTTCCTCCAAGTGCCCTTTTCTTTGTCTCGGGCACATTCATCACTCTTGCCGTTGTGTTTTCAGAGTGTGTGTGTGCGCGCGTTAACACTCGACTCCCCAGAACAGACTGCAAGCTCTCTGAAGGCAGGAAGCATTCATCTCTGAATTCTTAGGCTCTGTCCCCCATGCGTGGGCCACAGTAGACGCTTTAAAGATATTTGTTGACAGAGAGGAAGAGAGACAGAATGAGTTATGGATGCCCCTGGAGACTTCCTGTGTGCTGGGAATTCATAAGGCCCCAATGGAAACCTAGCATCTCTCCGGATCATCAATTTTACCTGATGGTAAGGAATTAGAAGCGCTATATTCACTTATTAATTGAATATTTTACATTACAAAAGTAATACATGTTCCTTGTCAAAATGCAATCAATAGGCATTATTTTTATATTGAAACAAACCCTGCCACCTCATGGCAGAGAATGCAAAGCTGGCCCGACTATTAAGGAGGAAATATGAGGCTTCAAAGACATTTTGAGCCTAAGGGGTTCAGACTCCATGTGGTGCAGGCTTCCCCTCCAGGAGAGTTTTTTTGCAATTTAGACTGCAGGGTCCTCCTTCCCCCCCCCCCCCCCCCGCCCCAGTCTGGAGTCTCGGTTTTAGTCTTGGGTGGGGCTGAGACCACTATGGGACAAGGCCCTGGAAGGGGTGGAGAGAGTCTTGTTAAGTAGCTGAGCTGCCGTGGGACTTCTGACTATAAGACACAGGCACTGTGGGCTGGGCAGGCAGCTTCGCCAATCCAGTGCTTGCCATGCAAGCCTGAGGACCTAGGAGCAGACCCCCAGTACCTGTGTAAAAATAGCTGCATGCAGCAGGGAGTACTGTGTCCTCAGTGCCCGGGAAAGGAAGATGCTGGGAGATTACTACTCAGCCTGTATGGCCCAACCGGTGAGCTCCAGGTTCAGTGAGAGATTCGACCCCAAAAACCAAGGTGAAGGTGCTGGGGAGATGCCTTAGAGCAATGGCTGCCCTGGCAGAGGAGCTGGGTTCAGTCACTCACATGGTGGCTCACAACCTTCTGACACTCCTGTTCCAGGGGATCTCATGCCCCCTTTTGGCCCCTGTGGGTATTGCATGTACATGGTGCATAGACAACCATGCAGACCAAACACTCATGCAAATAAAACTAAAAACAAGTCCAAAACAGCAATAATGACAAGCAAATAGAGTGACTGAGGAAGATACCCAGCATTGACCTCTGGCCTCCATGTTCACATATCACACACGTACATATGCATCCATACACAAGTACACACACATGAACATGTGCATAGGAAGACAGACATGCATGCACCCGTGTGCACACATATGCACACACACATATATACACAAATACGTGGGCATGGGCAGTGGCTGGACTCAGAAAGCAAATGCCACATGTCATGTATGTATGCAAGATGGTTGAAAAGTGCATGCCCAGAGTAGAATAAAAACGTGGAACTGTAGCCTCATGGATCTGGATTCAAATTCAAGCTCTGCAGGTGGGGCCTGGAGGAATGGAATATTCTCATGGGGTAGTGTGATGTGGAGTGACATGATGAATGGGGGTAACAGGAAGAAATTTATCTGATGGCAAAATAACAAAAATATCTTTGGGATCCCAGTGAGTTTATTGTAACCAGCCTCATGGATCTGGGTTCGAATCCCAGCTCTGCCATTTTTACTTATTATGCGTTCAATCAATTCTTTGTCTTCTCTGAGACTCAGGTTCTTCGTCTACAGAAGGGGGCCTCCAGTGGTCACCTGTGAGCCTCAGTTTCTCCATCTACAAAAGGGGGTGTTCAGGCCTGGCTGAGGAAGCAGCACTTACTTCCCAGTGACTTCACAACGGCCTCCCCAGGCTCCGGTCACCCAGTGGCAGTATGCTTTTAACTGGACCGCTCTCATCTTGTCTGCTTTTTGTCCGGCACCCAATTGTCAGGGACAGGGTGCTGGCAAAATGCATTCAAGGGTCCTGCTTTGGGACCAGCGAGCGGTCTCAGATGTGGCAGATAAACATGGACCCCCTAGAGACAGCAATGCAGGGACAGATACGCTAGGCCAGAGCCAGGGTACACTCCACATTTCTCCGCTTGCCCTAGGTAGATCCAGAGAGAGAGATCTTGATTGGAAAACCGGGGGAGGGAGAGGGTCATGCCGTACAACAGAGTTTGCAGGGGAAGTTTATCGGAAGAGGAGAGAAAAGGGGTAGAGAAGGGGCAGAAAAGGGGACTGAGAAGGGGGCAGAGAGGGGGACAGAGATCTGTCCCTGGGGGAAAAGAGAGGCAGAAGAAAGACAGCCGGGAGGTGGGCAGGGCTCTTTGAAAGGGGCACAGTAGTGAATATGCGCAGGAGGTGCTCTTAGTGGCTGCAGCTGAGGACGTTTCCTGTCAAGGACCCCAAGGCAGGCCAGTGCAGATGCCTGAATACTAATACCTTTGAGTGGGTGTTGGTAAATGATTCCCACAGGCATCTTCCATTCCAAATAATTACTCCATCTTCTTTTGGATCCCGACTAATGCTTCTTGGTGTATATCTGTTTATACCTAAAATATACACATCACCGGATACACAGAAAACATACATTGAATAGGGCAAGATAAATGTACAGACATTAGATACAATGTGTATATATTTTTCTTTGCTGGGAAGACTTTGCCGTGGTGGGTCAGCTCCCTGAAGCAACCTCTTGTCTACTGTTTCCCTAACCAGTCCTGCCCGCCCCTGGCCAGCTGCTCTGAGGTTACTCCTCCATAGAATATCCCAGTATGCATTATGAGCTGGGCCCAGGGCCAGGAACATTATATGAATTAACTCTTTTAAACCCCCAACAATCCTCTGAGGCGGGAACTATTATTCCTTTATTTCCAGGTGGGGAGGCACAGAGATGGATGGCCCCAGCTTGCCTGTTAGCACACAGCATGCAAGCAGTGTGGCTCAGATTGCAAGCTTGCTCTCACCATCCTTCGAGGGGACTGGGGCAGGGAGTGTCTGCGTCTGAGGCTCGACTTTCAGGCCTGTGAAGGTGAAGGCCATGTTCGTGCTCTCTGATTGATGATTTCAATACCGGGAATAGAACTCTGGCTCTTATAAAGACTAGGAAGGTGGTCTACCACCAAGCTACATTGACATCCTCTCTCCCCCACTTAATTTTCTTCTTTTGAGACAGAGATTCTCTGTGTAGCTCAGTTGTCCTGGTACTCTCTCTCTGTAGACTAGGCTGGCCTCAAACTTAGAGATCCCCCTGCCTCTGCCTCCTGAGTGCTGGGATTAAAGGTGTGCCTCATTATGCCCAGTGGGAAATTTTTTAAAAATATTTGTTTTACGTGTACGAGTGTTTTGCCTGCATGTATATATGTGCATCACATGTGTGCCTGGTAATCTTGGAGGCCAGAAGAGGGCATCAAATCCCCTAGAACTGGAGTTACAGATGATTGTTAGCTGCCAGGTGGGTGATAGGAACGGAATGTTTTTAATCATTGAGCCATCTCTCCAGCACCCCCCTCCCCCACATACTTCACCTCACTATTTAGCCCTGACTGGCCTGGAATTTGCTATGCAGATGATGCTGGCTTCCAGGCTGTGGGGGTTGTCCTGCCTCTACCTGTTGATGCTGGGGTTGTAGGTAGGCATCCCCACTCTGGGCTTTTCAGCTCTTTTCAATTTTGTTCTGAGAGTCTGGTTGAGGTGCTTATGTGACTTAAACTGACCTCAGCCTTCCTGTCCCATCCTATAATCATCTCCAGAGTGCTGGGATTACTGGAATATGTCACTACATGTGGTTTCCCAATATTTACATTTTTAATTTTTTTTTTTTAATTTTGAAGACTGGAGAGATGGATCAGTAGTTCTGAGTGCTTGCTGCTCTTCGGAGTACTTGAGTTCAGCGCTCAGTACCACACACACACACACACACACACACACACACACACACCCCGTCAGGTGCTCACAATCATCAAGAACTCCAGCTCCAGGGGATCTAGTGCCCTCTTCTGGCCTCCATGGGTACTTCCACATCCACCTCTCCCTCTCCCCACCCCCCCCCTCTCTCTCTCACACACACACACAAATAAATAAATGTTAATAAAAAGACACAGTAATTAAAGTATTTTTTGGTTCATTAGCTAAGAGCACATACTGCTTAATAGGAGGACTATAATTTGGATCCCAACACCCTTATGGTGCAGCCCACAGGCTTTAACACTAGCTCCAATGTAACTGATGCCCCCTTCTGACCCCTGAGGGCACCAAAGTGTGTCTTGTATGCACACTCTCTGTCTTTCTCTTTAAAAAGTTAACCTTTTTTTTTTTTCCTGATAAGTGCCTTTGAGTTGCTCCTGGTCATGAAGTATGTAACCTAGGCTAGCCTAAAACTTTCCATTCTTCTGCCCCAGCCTTCTGAGTGCCAGGATTATACATGGGCACCCCCACATCTGTCCTCTGTGAAACAGCCTGCCCTGTGCCAGGCTTCAGACTCACCTGCTCTCATTTACTTCTTCCCTTAACTGCCACGTTCAGTCCTACAATTCTTCAAAAGCTGGGAACTGGGAGGCAGTGCCTTGGACCTGGCTAGGCAGGGAGGTGAAATTTACCCATCAACGCAGGAAGAGATGCCTTAGGTTGCCCTAGAAACCAGCTTCTAGTTAAGTGCCTGAAAAGTAATTATAAACTCCAGAATATCTTTCAGCTGAGCAGGTGGCTGGAAAATTAGAAATCTATTCCTGAGACTCCTGCTTTCCAGAAAGACTGAGGTTACGTTTCAAGACAGGGTGCGCGCAGGTGGCCTCAGTGGAGCGTTTGCGCATGCCTGGGCATCGGTGTGTGTTTTGTGAGTCCACAAGGTGGCTAGGGACCAAGGATCCGAGGCGCTAATCTAGGGGTAAAGCTGGCACTCGGCTCCAAGCGGAGGCAGCACAGCACCTCCTCTCCCGTGTTATCCCCCCACCCCTTGGGTTGCTAGGACACCAGAGCCGAGGAGACGCCAACTGATTTCCCAAACAATTTTTCTTTAGATTAGGAATAATTAGACAAAAAGGAAGGAAGGGTGTAGTTGGGTGGTGGCAGGGTTGGGTTTAGAACTTGGAGACCCTGAGGAAGAGTCATCAGGCTTCGTGACCCGGAAACTCCGGCCACTGGAGCCATGGCACCCGCCTGGGGGAGGGGTAGAAACTACATTTATCAAGTGTCTGTCCGCCAGTCAGGCATTGCCTCTGCAGCCTGGCGTGCAGGACCCTCTTTGGTGTTTGCCGCAAGCCAGGGAGAGACGATGGCTTGCCGTACCATTCCATGATGGTGGGAATCCCGCAGGCCTCTCTGAGTTGCTCAGACTTCTTCCATTTGCTGGAGAGACTGTCGTGCCTCCTTGTGCTGCTGGCTTCTTCTCAGCCCAGAGGATGACTCTCATTCAAGATATGTCTTGCCCCTGTCCCCCACCCCAATGCAGGATGATGCGATCTACCGTGATGCTGTGTGGTCCATAAGGATTTTGTCTGTTCTCTCATTTTCTCCTTTGACTTCCTAGCCAGAATGTCAGGTTCCTTGGGACAGAGGCACACATATAGGCCTCTGAATACATATTTGTCAGATGAATGGAATCGCTGTTTCATCAAAAGGAAGTCTCTGGCTTGGGGGCAGTGGTGTGTAAAGCATTTGACAAAGCGCTATAGGACCCAAGTTTGATCCCCAACATCTCCATAAGCGGGTGTAGTGGTGCAGGCTTGTAATGCCAACTCTGGGATCACAGAGACAGGCGAATCCCTGGAGCTGAGCCTAGCCCACTTACTGAGTTCCAGGCCTGGAACCCATGTGGTAGAAAAAGAGAACCAGTTCCTACAAATTGCCCTCCAACTTGTAACATGCGTGTCCCTTCCACAAAATAACTGCATGTAAGGGCAACAGCAGCAATAATATGGAGGACACTTGGGGACCACCTGACGTCTTCTGGCCTCTACACACATGCATGTATGTGCATCTACACACACACACACACACACACACACACACGGAATTTGAGGGTACCACACTCTAACATTCTTCCCTGAGGTCTTGGCCCTGTGTGGATGCCATCCCTAAACCGTTATTTCTCCCACAACATCATGCTGTTTCTGGGTAGTCACAGCCTAGCCCAGGCCCTCTTTTCAGAAGGCTGACGTGAAATGGGAAGCCCCAGAATCCCCTAGCATCTTAGATATGGGGATTCCAAGGAATGGTGATGTGACAGGGTAGCCTGGTGGTTCCAGGTGTCAACCTGTTTGGCTCAAATTCCTGACCTGCTAGTGACCTTTATAACCTTGGCTGACTCTCAGTGTTCCCATCTGTACCGGGGATGACAGTACAGCCTATTTCAGTTCTTGTGAGGGTGTGAAAATCCAGGTATTGTGGGAAATACCTCCTGCCATAAAAACTCCAGAAACCACAGGGTGGCAAGCTGCTTTGATATTACCCACTGGTGACGGCGGCACATTAAAGGCCAGACCATGCAGCCCTTCAGGTGCCTGGAATAAATTATTCATCTTGGCACCAGAGGCCTCAATTCTTCTTATTTTATTTTTTTCATTTTATTTAATGTGTATGCAGCTGGAGAGATGGCTCACGGCTATATTTTATGTGTATGGTGTTATGCTTGCATTTAAGTTTGTGTACTATGTACATGCAGTACCAAAGAAGGCCAGAAGAGGGTGCCAGATACATTGGGCTATAAGCTGCCTCGTGGATGCTGAGAGCCAAACCTGGGTCCTCTGGAAAGACAGTCATTTCTCTAGCCCACAAAGTTTTGTTCTCTCTCTCTCTCTCTCTCTCTCTCTCTCTCTCTCTCTCTCTCTCTCTCTCTCTCTCTCTCTCTCTCTCTCTCTCTCTCTCTCTCTCTCTCTCTCTCGGTGTGTGTGTGTACTGGAGCTTGAATTCAGGGTTTTACACGGGCTAGGCAAGTACTCTGCTACTGAATGACACCCATCTCTTAATATCGCCACTGCTGGGAAGCCTCAGAAGGCTAGTAGAGAAAGAGCCTAGTCCCATCTGTGTCATAGAGCAGTGTTTGATAAAATGAGCCATTGCTGAGATACCTAGGCTGAGCATCTTACAGATCACCGATGCTCTCTGCCTTGGAGTGTCATGGGTTCCTAAATTGGAGCAACACAGTTTCTGAGAGGTATCACGAGTCTGGCATCAGTGGGTTTTTTTTTTTCCTTAATAGATGGGTACCGTTCTGTGTTTGGTTATGAGCTCATGGAGGCAGAGTCCTTGTTGTCTTTTGCAAGCACATAGTTGGCAGTCAACATGCACTTGTTGAATGAATTAATGATGCCATTGAATGATCCTTTATAGTGTAGCACCCTCATTTTACGAGTACGGAGGGCAAGGAAAGATGGAAGCTGCTCAGAACCACAAGCTAGTAGAGCCAATGCCAAAGGCTACTATGTTCTTGTAAAACCCTTGACTCTGCTTGTCTCAAACAGAACCAGAACCCTCACCTCCTCTTCTCCTTTCCATTGCTGTTTCTTCAAAATAAAGAAGTGAGCAACCAGACCCAAACTCTATGTTCCTGCTGCTCTTGCCTTGAAGTGTGGAGCCATCCAATGGCCTGCTTTCCACCCTTGCCTCTCTCTGACAGCTGAGAGCTGTATTTCCCAGTTACGGGATTATGTCACTTCCCTGGTCTAATGGTTTCCCATCACCGGGGAAGGCTGTCAAAGCCTCCAGGTCCTATGCTCACACCCCTTTCTTACCTCCTCCTTTCTGTTTACACTTCTCAAGCCACACTCCACCCACCAAGGTCATTCCCACCCCAGGGCATTGCAACTGCAGGGTTGGAGGGGGGGGGTGGAAGATGATCACCGAGGGTTGCTTCTCTTTCTAGAAAGGCATGGACTCCAGAAAGAGATGGATCTAGTTCTCTACCAGTGGGCTGGTCTGTGATTGCTTGGACCACTAAGATGGTGGAAGAGACGCTTCCTTCCTTTCAGAATGCAGTTACCACCCTTTGGGGATGCTCACACGGCCCATTGAAGACTTTTTGGAGGTTGGTTTACCCTCCCAGATGATAGCTCAAGGTGAGCCCCCAGTGGACAGCTGGACCAACCGACAGCCTGTGTGAGTGAATCCATTGGGCGGCCATTTTCCTGTTTCCTCTGAGCCTTCTTGGCTGATGCCACCATACAAAGCAGAGATGACACGTTCCCACTGTGTTCTGCAAAACTGCGGAATCCAGAGCATATAAAAGGTTGCTCTGAGGCATTATGCTTGGGGGTGGCTTGTAACACACAGCCAAAGTGAAACCGCGCGATCTGATGCCCGCGCCTCCCCTCCCCTCTTTGTCTGGTTTCTGTTTACTCCCCCAGCCACCTTTACAGGACAGGGTCCCTGACCACCGCGTCCTAGGAAGCATCTCCCAATAGCTCGCGGCGTTCCTTCAAGCCTTCTTTCACTGTCCTCACATCTCCGTTACTGTTTGGACACCGTCCTTTCCGTCTCTAACCTATTCATCCTTTGTGGAGGTGGGGGCCAGGCTGAGGAGGGAGCACTCCAGCCATTTCTCCCCGTTCTCATAGCCCATAGACGGGCGACAGTCTGCAGGGGCCGCACAGGGGCTTGCCTGCCATGGAGACACAAGCTAGAACGTTTACTCCACTGCTCACCGAGGGTCCCCCGGGGTCAGAGAAGCACCCACACAGAGTAGGTCTCCGGGACACACGTGCTGGACTCGTCGCCGTCATGAAGGTCTTGTGTCCTTTAGTTTCCTCTCCTGTCGTAACAAATGAGAGCAAAGGCGGCTTCAAACAAGGACGGATTTATTATCTTACATTTCAGCAGGTAAGAGGTGGAGAATGGATTAACAGGCTCAGTTCTCTCTGGGGGCTTTATGAGAGAATCTACCTTCTTGCTATTACTTCAGGGACCTTTGCGATGACATTGGCTAACCCACTGTAACCTTCTCATCACAAGACCCTTCGTTTATACTTGTGAGGAAACAACCACAGTATTTATTTATAGTGAATAAAATGTGGACATAGGGCTGGGGAGAAGGCCCAGCCGGTTAAAAGCTGGCCCTGAAAATGTGAGGACCTTGGTTCAGATCCCAGAACCCTTGCGAAGCTGGGCACAGTAGAATACATGTGTGATCCCAGCCCTCCGACTGCGAGATGGGAGGTGCAGACAGCAGAATCTCCAGAAGCTCGAGGGGTAGCCTGGTGTATGCAGCAGGGAACAAGAGAGTCTGTCTCAAACCAGGTGAAAAGTGAGGTCTAGCACCTGAGGTTGTCTTCTGACCTTCACACATGTACTCTGACACGTGTGCACTCATACACACTGCGCGTACACACACATGCACACACGTACACACACATACATGCATGCAGGCAAACACACACGAGCATGCAAGAATACACTCAGACATATCAAACATACATGCACATTCTCAGACACATCACACACACAACATGCACACACACGTGTGCGTGCAGGCAAACACACACATGAACATGCAGGAATATACTCAGACACATCACACATATATGCACACTCTCAGACACATCACACATCACACACATATGCATGCAGGCAAATACACACACGTGAACATGCAGAAATATATTCAGACACATCACACATACATGCATACTCTCAGACACATCACACACACAACATGCACACACACGTAGGCATGCAGGCAAACACACACATGAGCATGCAAGAATACATTCAGACACATCACACACATATGTATACAGGCAGACACCCATATGCATGCAAGTAAGGACACACATAAGTGTGCAAGAATACATTCCGACATATCACACATACATGTACACTCTCAGACACATCACATACACACACACACACACACACGTGCACACACATTCTGTGGCCATCTTGCAGTGGGAGCTGTCACTCTGCAGACTACAGAGCTGTTACCCATCAGCCTTTTCAGCAGTTGGTTCTCCCCTTGCCCAGCACCCCACACTCTTGGGTGCTGGGCTTTTCAGCATTGAGATGTGCCTTTCCCACAGCTTTTAACCATGAGATCTATGAATGTAAGTACTTTTTTAAATGTACTGTTCTGGCAGCCTGCATTGTTGGTAAGTGCTGAGATGCAGGCACGTTGGCCAGTATGTCCCCGCAGGTTCAGTGTTCACAGAGAATGGGAGTCAAGGCTGTCTGAGGTCTATTTAGAGAGTTCTACATTGCACTAGGCTTTCAAGAGACAAGGGTGTACTGACTGGAAACATACTGCTGCTTCTCGGTGAGACCGTCCACGGTACTTCCCTGTGCTTTAACCACCAAGTCCCGAATAATAACACACATGAATTGCCGAGAACCTCTCCCCGTTTGGGTCACTTCCATTTCCTCTGGAGACATTTTGGGCCTTGATGGATAATCCTGGAATCTTGATGGGTGGGAAGGACTTTAAAGAAAATGGGAAGATGGCTTGATAAGGGGACATTTAAGAAGGGGAACAAAGTGCGAGAAGTTCCCTCAGGTTGAATATCTCCTCTCTTCAGCAATTTGTGACACAAACCTACATGGGTCAGGCGCCACCTTACGTGCTTTCTAAAGACTCACGAGCTCACTCCTCCAAACAGCCCATGGAAGAGGGTCCACCATTCTCCTGCTTCCTATATGCAGACACAGAGAAGACAACAGTGTGTTCAAGGGTAGGCAGCTGGGGTGGGATTCAGGCTGTTGTCATCAGGTCTCAGGAGGGCACCTATGTGCACAGATCACAGCAGGGAGGCCTCTGCAGTAGATATCCTGGGAGAGAACCTTATGCAATGTTGATCCCAGGAGGAACCCTTGTGCACGCAGATCCCAGGAGGAACCCTGGGGCAGGGATGCACAACTTCCCCTTCTAGTCCTCCAGGGCTAGCTCTTTCCTTATGATGATGTCTCCTTCTGGTCAGTTCTGCCCTCTCAACCTATCTGGAGACACTCAAGCTTGTGGGGTAGAGGACACTCAGCTATGGGTCCTGGCCATGGCTAGGATCCACACTGACCTTAGGTGGCTTTCCATAACACATTAGCGTTTACATTCCCTGTTAGTACACTAATGACTGATGTTCATTCATGGCTCCGGAATTGCGGTCACTGGTCAGGACCAGGGCTTCGTTGAGTCTTGGGCCATCAGGTCTGATTGGGAGTGTCACCCACAGTAGTTCAGACATCTTTGGAATGATCTGGGGACAAGCCATGTCCACACAAGCCTGTCTATAGTGTTGGAATGGAAGAGTTTGGCTTTTGTTGCAGCAGATGGTGCCCTCACTGAGAGACTGACAGACACATAACCATGCGCACATGTCCTTTCTTCCCTCCCAACAGCAGCTTTGTGAAGCAGACGGGGAAACTGAGGCAGTCTGTCCAGTGTCACGCCTAGGAATAGAGGAGCTGCTTCAAGAAGCTGGGATCACCTGATTCGACTTGCGTTGTGGCCTCCAAAGCAATGAGACTGACTCCTGACACTTCCTCTTCTCCTCCTGCTCACAGCCACCAGTGGGGGTGGACATGTCTGTAGGGAACTCAGATGCGTGGCCACTACAGGCCTGCATGTCACAGAGGAGCCATGACCCAGAGGAAGAGGAAATGAGAGGTGATGAGGGTTCTGTCTTTGTGGAAGATGTGGCAAGCAATGGGACTTTCCTGTGTGGAAGGGTGTGTGCACACCCATACGTGAGCTCCCCTAAGAACCTTCCTGAACTTCCACTGTGTGTAACACACCGTGATGGGCTCAGAGTCCATGGTGATGAGTGCTAGAGACATTGCCCCACCCTCTCTGCGCTCCAGTTCAGCATCTCTGTCTCAGAACCTTCTGGATGATGGAAATGCCTGTGTTGCCCGATAGCACAGCCACTGGCCGCAGGTCGCTGTTGAGTAGTTGGAATGTGGTTAATCTTATTTCGTTCTTAATGTTTTTTCATTTCCGTGAGTTTAAACTCAAACAGCCCCATGTGGCCAGTGGCGACACTGCTGGGCTGAGCAGGCTCCGAGGGAAGGACAGACAGGAAACATGAGCAACTGCTTACGGAGAGAGCTAAGCACTGCCCAGGACACATGACACAGCGCTGGAGAGTCGCGGGGGAATGGCCTGTTTAGACTGGGTAATCTGGGAAGAGCTCTCCAAGGAAGCCACATTTCAACAGAGGCACAGGGGATGAGTGTGGGCCACGCAGTGGGCCGTATGTGTGTGGGGGTGGTCGGTGGGTGGTCAGGCCCTGGAGTGGGGAAATGTGGGTGCTGACATTGAGAGACCAGTCACTGAGAGTGCAGTGAGCAAGGGAAGGGGTGTGGAATGAGACCAGGCAGGAGAGGGGGAGGCCCTGGACCTGGAGATCAACTGAGCAAGGAATCTGCATTCGCTTAAAGGTAGAGCGACAGCTACAGGAAAGTCTGCTCTGAGGCACGTGGTCCCACAGACTGCCCAAGCCTCACAACTGTCCCCCACATTCAGTGGGCCTAGTTTGGTCCTATGCAGGTTCCCTGCTATCTGTCTAGAGTCAGTGAGCTCTCATGAGCTCAGGTCAGCTGTTCTGTGGGTATCACCATCATGGTTTTGACCCCTTTGCTCATTTCTGAGGTGGGTGGGGAGAGAAGGGTGGGGCGGGAGGAGGAGAAGGAGTGAGAATGGGTATGTAAAATGAAAAAAGATTGTATTTAAAAATTCTTAATAAAAAAGAAAAAGAAAGAAAATTCTGCTCTGGCTGCCATGTGGAGCTGATTCTAGGTGGCAGTAGCGGTACTGAGGAACCAGGGAGGGGGTTCCATAGCAACGGTCCAGGTGGGAGATAGTGGTATGGAGTAGAGCAAGGATGCCAGAGATGAGAGAACGGGTTGGAGTCAAGACATGGTCTGAAGGCAAAGATGGCAGACTTTATGGCTAGCCTGGATAAAGATGATCGAATCCAGGGGGAAGCTCATATTGTAGCCGGAGCCACAGGCAAGCAGTAGCACGGTTTTCAGAGAAGAGAATGTTAAGAAAACCAAAGAGTTTTAGCTGTTGTTGATCACCCAGATGGCGGTTGAAGTTGGAGACATGTTTGATTCTGCAGAATTGCTAAGGGCTGGGTATCCGCACACCCTGTGGGGGCGAGCGTGCATTGATGTGCAAGCTTGGCTTTGCTTTGGGTAAAGTCAGTGCATGCATATGGTGTGGGATGAGTGTGTATGCATATCAGTGTCTGTGTTTTGGATGAGCATACGTGAATGTGTACACACATCTGTGTATCTGTGGGTAGAATCAGTGGGTATGAGTATGTATGTCTTTGTGCGTCTCTGTGTGTGCTGAGAATGTCTATCTGATGCAGGGTGAGCCTGGAGCTGGGATTGCCTTCACAAGATGTGTGTGAGAAGGTGCGTGTGGGCGCATGTGTGTCTCTGTGTGTGTGTGTGTATAGGATGAGGGTATGTTCATGTTTGTGGAGTAGATGCTCATTAACTGGTGCATAAAATGCATAAATTCTGCACAGGGGTGGGGTTTCACATCTCCCTTGTGGGGCATGAGTGCACTAGGGTAGGATTTGTGCATGCACACCTACTTGGTGATGTCATCACGTGTACAGGTCTGTGTGGATCTGTCTGTGAGGAGATTACTTGCATATATGTGGTAGGGGAGGACAGTGTTCTAGGTTAGGTGTGTGGGCTCATCTGTGAGGAGTGAGTGTGCCAGTTGGTGCCCTTTGGGGTCTCCTGGGCCTGCAAGCCACAGAGGCAGCAGCTTGCAGAGCATTTTATGACATGTTTATAGGTCTCCCAACCTTAATGCATTTTAAATTTCCAACCCAGGGCGATCCCGGTGGACTGCAGAACCATTTGTTTATTTCTTGCTGGTCTAAAAAGAAAGTTCCCTTGCTGCGGTCTCTTCTGCCTCCAAGCTGGATGAATCCCCTGGATCTTTGGGATGCAGACAGGAGAAGGATGGAGATATGGTCTCCAAAGTAGTGTGGGTGGGTGAATGGGTCTTCGTGGGTGAGATTGGGGAGGGGTGTCTTTATGTGTGGAGGAGGGGTGTGGAGTCTGGGGTGGTAGGAGGAATGGAGAGGTAGGAAGGAACCAAGCCTCCTCTTTACTAGGGGAGACCAGGGTGGGTAGCCCATACGCCTTTCTACATGTCTGCCCCCCACTTCTGCCTGAGGCTGTGCGCTTGACTCTCTGTTTCTTGTACTATACACCCTTTGCAGAGCAACTTGACCTTTGATCTTTGGATATTCAGAGCAATTCCTGGTACCATCGATCCTTTCTCAGGATGTTCTGAGAATCCCTCAGGAGCCCCCATGTCTGCCTTTGGCAACCGTGAGTGTCCGTCACTTTTCCTGTTTCACTCCAAGTCACTGTGCTGGTGAGACAGGTCTGGGTGGTGGAAACCCAGGGTGTCTGCTCTGTCCTTGACCTGCAGGATCATCCTGCCAGCCCCCACCCCTCACTCTGGTTGCTGCTTCCTCTCATTTTTAAAGATGATCTAACTGTGAAACCCCACCTGGCTTGGGGCATGCTGTATCATCCAGGCTGGCCGCAACTTCATAGGGATCCTCTGCTTTTGCCCCACAAATGTTGGGATTAGAGACACTTGCCACCATGTCGGGTGGCTCCTGTTTTTGCCACTTGCCGGCTGCGTGACTGTGGCCAGGCTGTCTGACTTCTTCATGCTTCAGTATTGCCACCCTTTCCAGTGGAGACAGTACGAGTGTTGCCATCCTAAGGTCACTATGAGAATAAGATGACACACGTCCAGGATTTACAACGGGCACAATATGGCACCCTTATCACAGTTGTTAAACATTTTAAACGTGAAGAAATAAGCAAAATTCGCACCAAAGCTTACCACTTAGAGAAGCCCCTTCCAGACGTCTTTGTTTGGCCTGAAGCACACACACTTCTTCTAGACATGTGGTTTGTAATCTATGTTGTTTAGTTATTTTTTTTCCCACTTAACCATATGTCTTGGAGATTTTTCTCTATCGGTCCACATAGATCTGCCTCATTCTTTGAAAACCAGTATTAACGAGCTCCGATTTATTGGCCCAATCTATCACTGACTTTGGGTGTGAAGACTGTGTTAAGTTTTTCACAGTTGTAAACACCAGCATAGACATATGCTGTGTGTATGTCCTCTTGCACTGGGACTGTGTCCTTAGGTTCAATTCCAGAAATGGGAACAGGGTAAAAAGTAAGAGCATCATACAGTTTGACATGCGTGGCTAAGCTGCCAATTGCACTTTTTCTGTTCTCTGTCAATGGCCTCTTCTTGTTGGACGCTTTTCATTTGATTCTGGATCTACCCTGTGCCCTGACATAGGTCTCTTGAATAAAAAAGGGTGCAGGATGAGCACACATACATGTGTGCGCACACACACTCACATACACATGCGTACATACACTCTCACACACACACACACACCGACAACGTACACATTTTTCAAACCAGTTCATGAGATGACCAGCTGCCTAGAAAGCTTGCGGGCAAAGGCCCTCCCTGAGTGTGACTGGGGAGGTGTGGGGTGCAGGCACTGAGTCTTGTGGCTCCTCCTGGAGCAGGAAGGGTGGTGAACCATGAAACACGAGGAAGCCTGTTGAAAAGCAGCTGTGACGAATGCTGAGAGGCCTGCTCTCCAGGCTGCAGACTGAAGAAGCCAGGTTGATTTTGCAGGTAAGCGGCAGCTTCTGTGACAGGCTGCCCTTTCCAAAGATGGCTGCAACGTTATATCATACTCCCCTGCTGTGTGCCGTGGAGCAGTGCAGAGCTCCGTCAGGAGGTGGAGCCTGACTCTACAGTCTTGGCTGGCTTGTGATGACTTTAACCAGTCAGGTCTGGTGGAGGGGACGCCCTTCTGGCATTTCTGAACCGTACTTTTGGTGGCTGCTTAATGTCACAGAGTTTTGGGGTAACTTGACGCACAACCATAATAAGGGGAACACTTAGCAACCATTCACTCGGGAAGACAGTCAGAGAAGTACCGCCATTTTCAACCTCAGTGTACTTGGGAGTCAACTGGGGCTCTCATTAACAATGTAGGTTCCTGTCTTCCTGACCCCCGAGGAACTGATTCATTTGTCTTAGGGATGGGAACTGGGGCGATGTACTTTTAAATGAACGCTATAGAAAAAGCTGGCCACATTTGCTACCTAAACCAAAAACTTCTGCACATCATTTAAGATCAAAGGCCATGGAGTCGAAAGATTTGAATGCAAACTCCGAGGCAGTGGCTAACTTTTCTCTGCGCCTTTGTGTCTTATCTGTAAAGAGCAGGCTATGGTATCTTCAAAGAGCATCCTTTTTCCTGGCATCACGGAGGGGTTAGATGAGATAACACCTGCTTAGCACTGTCCTGACGCATGGTAAATACCAAGAAGCTGGCACTGCCATCCTGGTATCATAGTGCAAGAATTTTTAGCTGGGGTCTCTCCTCTGCCTTTTGACAGTTTTTTTTTTAACGATGCTTTTTGTTAGCATACCAAATAGTGGGTGGGGTCCATTATAATGCTTGACACTATGTATGTCACAGATATGTGTGACTCTGGATGGCACATGCCCTCTGACAGTCAATGGGGAAAACATTGTGTTCCAGCAGGAACGGGGCCCAAAGTTTGCGTCAGTTTTTCAAAGTGTCCTTTATCTAAAGAAGGCTGAGCTTGCTCAGGGAAAGCTGCTGCTGCCTGGTCAGGATCCACACCCAGGGGCTTGTGTTCCTGCTAGCTGGAGCCATGGGAAGGGGGACTTTATAAAACCTCCCAGGGTCACGGTTGGGAACTCAGAGAGAGGACGAGACAATGAGAGCAGCACAGTTAAAGACCCTGGGGGAGAGGCTGAACTGGAGGTGCCAGGAGGCAGCCGGCTGAAGTCTTTTGAAAGCTAATGATTCCAGGAATGCCAACTTAGGAAGTTAGACTGAGGGACCAGAGAGCCCGGACGAGTTTCCCCGAAGGAAAGAGTCAGGGATACCCTTATGATTCAGCAAGATGCCCCTGTAACAAAGCTCAGGGAAGGAAGCCCATGGCCTGGCTGTGAGGGCAAAGGCTCCTTAGTCAGGCTTTGGATCAGACAGGAGCCAGAGGATGATGGCTCTCCACAGGATGGTGTGGTTCAAATTCTAATTAGTCTTAATAATAAGAACTTGGGAGTCAGCTGTCAGGGGGCGAAAGTTAAGAATCAGAGAAGCAGAGAGGCCAGCCACTAGAGAGTTCTTACCTCTACCAATGCTCAGACTAAAGGGCCGATCCTGTCCTCAGATGGCATTGAGCTCCTTCCTGTCTGCCTCTCACCCTCCCGGTCTTATATTCCTTTCCCTGCCCAGCCATATCACTCCAGTCTCTACCTCCCTAGTGCTGGGATTAAAGGCATGGGATCCCAAGTGCTGGGATCACCTTTGTGTGAGCTGTTTTTCTTTTAGACTGGATCCATTTATTGTAGCCCAGGGTGGTCTTGAACTCACAGAGATCTGTCTGCCTCTGTCTCCTGAGTGCTGGGATTAAAGGTGTCTACCACCACTGCCCGGCCTCTAGTTGCTTAGCTCTGCACTTTGATCTTCAGGTGAGCTTTATTTGTTAAATCAAACAAAATATGAGTACAGGACAGTCCTTCAAGGAAGGCCTTGAAGAGATGGTCACAGCCAACTGCTTCCTGCTCCCCCTGGATTGGCCTGTTCCTGGGGCTGGGCCACTAGAGCCTGGGTAGTAAAACAGAGAGAGGCTCCTCTGTTGTCCTTGGGTTTCCTCATTAGTAAAATGGTAGATTAGGAGAGCCAGGGGGTGGGGAATTGTGGTGGCTTTGGTCTCCCTTTTCAAGTCCTGATGCCATGGGTAGGAGTAGCAAGCCAGTGACCTCCGGGCTGTCACTGCAGGCATGCTGAGTTAAATTGGATTCTGAGGCGTAATCCAGGAAAGAGCGAGCCTAGATCAATAACATCCGTGGGCCCTGGCTGGCACTGTTAACAGCTAATCAGGGGACTCAGAACCTCAGCTTAATCACCATCTCAGTTTCTGCTTTACCTGTATGGGACCTATGCCGTTTCTTTTCTTTTGCTGTACGTATTTCCTAAATATCTCTTTTGAAATGATATTGGTGGCTTACATGGTTGTGAATCAAGACCATCAGAAAACAGACATGAAGGGCCTGGGGAGATGGTACTGACGGTGCAAGCGTGAGGACCTGAGTTCAGATCCCCAGCACCCATGTGAAATGCCGGGTGTGGTGGCCGAAGCCTGTAATCTCAGCACGGGAAAGGCAGAGGCAGGAGGATACCTGGAACCTGAAGGCCAGTAAAGATAGCCCAATGGGTGAGTTCCATCTTCAGGGCGAGACCCTGCCTCAAAAGCTAAGGTGGGGAATGGCGGCGGAAGATGCCTGACCTCGACAGGCGTGCATATGCATGAGCTTCTGTATGTTCATGTAGCCACGCATGTGCACATGAACAGACGCACCCCGCCCCAGGGAGAAAAATCCAGTCCTCATTCCTGTCCCTTCCCCTTCTCCTCTCTCTCTCTCTCTCTCTCTCTCTCTCTCTCTCTCTCTCTTCCAAGGTAATTATTTTTATTTATGTTTGCTTTCTCTTTCTATAGCTAACTTTGAAAGTTATGTAATGCACTGATGTGTTTTTGAGCTATTTTTAGATCAATAAATGGACCAACCCATTATTTACTTTTTGTTGCGCAAATTTCTTTCTTTTTTAATGCTAATCCTTTCATTGTGGTGTAAAGCGTGTTTTGGAAGGTAAGCAGAGCTCCTGTGTGGCTCTCCGCTTTGACAAAGAGTGAGTCACCCAATTACATCTCAGGTTAAGGGAGATGAGTGCCCGGCACACGCTGTGTGTTTATTAGATGTGTGGGTGTGTTCTGTGAAGTGCCTGCTTGTGTCTTTGGCTCATTTTTCTTCAACTGCGTTGTCTGTCTTTTTACGATTAATGGACAGGCCTTCTTTATATATTCTGGCTGAGTCTACTGTCAGCTGCAAACATTACAGCCCTCTCCTATACTGCTTGTTGTTGGTTCTCAGGCTCCCCAGGAGGATGACATTGAACTCGTGATTTCCCTGCCTCAGTTTCCCTGCCTGTCAGTCCTGTGCTGACAGGCGTGCACCACTACGCCTGGCTCAGTGCCCTTTGTCCCACTCTCTCTGTGCTGTCTCCAGTTTTAGGCAGTCTGATTTATCAGCCTTTTCCTATTTGGCCAGTTGGTTTTTGCTTAGTTGTATTATCTTTAGCATTTAGCTCTTGTGGAATTGAAGTTTGTGCATGAAGAGGAAAGGCTGTAAATCATGTCACCCTTGTTAGGTTGCAAAGAAACCCAGGACAAACGGCTTTCTGAGGTGCCTAGTAACATTTCAAAGTGCATACTGGTCCCAGGTTCTCCCAGCCTCTCCCACTACCTATTACAGAGTTCTGGCTCCTCTCAGCCCTTCTCATCCTGCCCCCTACCCTAAACCTCTCTAGCTCCTGAGCTTTGCTTCCCTTCCCCCAGCTTCTGATTGCTATATAACTCAGCCATTTTGGCCACGAGCTCTCTTTGGCTCTGCTCTTGGTCCTTGTTCTCTTTTCTCCTCTCTTGGTGTTTGGCCTCTTGGTCCTTGGCTCCTTTCTTCATCTGTTTGCCCTTTCTCCTCTTCCCTCTCTCTCCACATCCTCTCTCACTCCCCTGATCTATTCTGCTGGCTATGTTCAGTCTGGACTCTTCCGGATACCGCTGGCCGATCTCTCCCTCGTATCTACAATAAAAGCTTTCTCCTCGACTGTACCAAGGAGCAGCCAAATCCTCATTTTCATCACCTCCCACCCTAAGTGGATATTCCTGAGAACCAGCTCTATGCCTTGAGAGGACTTCCCTCTGGGCTTTAGGAATTTTGTTTAAAAATTGTAAGTGTCAACTTAATCTTGAGCTTAATGCGCTGTTTTCGTTTTGTAAAATACATTAAGATAGATACATAGGAAAATAAAAGAGAATCTGTACTGCATCACCTAAAATCCTCTTTCATGCGCACTTTAGGAGAATCGTGGGTGAGATATTGAAACCACAGCAGTGCAGAAGGGAGGATTTTCTGCAGGAGTAAATTTTAAAAATTCCTCTGGAGTTTATTATAGGAGAAGTTTATATTTGTCTTTAGGAACATGAGAAAGTATGGATAAATATAAAGAAATATAAAAGCTCGTGTGTGTATAGTGTAGTGAACATGATTACTAGCTAGGCCTTGTCTTGTTCAGTGACTTTTGCCCAACTAGACATAAATATAACTTATTTTAGAAGGGGTAATAAACTCCACACTGTGAAGCTAGGGTAAACGGCTTATGTTTGTAATCCTAGCACTTGGAGGGCTGAGGCAGGAGGGCCACCATGAGTTCAAGGTCAATGCGGGCTGTATAGTGAATTCCAGGTCAGTTGGGACTATAGACTGAGGTTCTATCTCAAAAATCCAAAACAAACAAACAGACAAACAAACAACAACAACAACAACAACAACAACAAAAGACTACACAAAACCATTTTGTGTTACGCCCTTAATTCTTAATATTTTTAACAGCTCTTTATGTCAATGTTTTGCTTATACACAATCATTTTAATGGCTCCCCAGGGTGATATGAATGAGAATGTCTCCCATTGGCGGATGTATTTGACTATTTGGGACCCAGCTGGTAGAACTGTTTGGGAAGGATTAGGAGGTGTGGTCTTATTGGCGGTGTCACTGGGGGTGGACTCTGAGGCTTTTAAAAGACTCACTCCATTCCCAGTGTGCCTCTCTCTGTCTTCTGCTTACGGATCAAGACGTGAACTCCCAACTCCATGCCTTTGCTCCTCCATCATGGCCTCTAACCCTCAGAAACCATAAGCCCAATTAAACACGTTCTTTTAGAAGTTCCCTTGGTCATGGTGTCTCATCACAGCAATGGAAAAGTAACTAAGACAACTACGTATTCACGAAATGCTATATGATGCAGATATCCTCCACGCTCCTAGATACCAACTCATCCCTTCCTCTTAAGAACCCTTCTGTGGCCTCCAGTTTTAATGATCCCCACTATTAGACCTCAGTTATAAACCAAATGTCCCTTTCCCCATTCTCTTTCCTTTCCTGCTCCTCCCTCACCCAGCAAACATTATTCCAATAGTTGTGTTCTAGTCAATTTAATTTGCCACACATACAATGTCCTTTCTTGACAACTAAGTGGATCCGTTAACCACACAAAGTTACTCTATAGGCTTCAAAACTCTACATATGTGAATGATATGTTACCATAAACACCCTTTGTAGATCGCCTCTTGCACTCAGAATTATACTTATAGGTTTTATCAGTATACGCGCACACACACACACACACACACACACACACACACACACATTTAAAGATAGGGTCTCATGTAGCACAGGTTGGTCTTGAACTCACTCTGTAGCCAAGCATGATCTTGAACTTCTGATCCTCCTTCCTCTACCTTCCAAGTGCTGGGATTACAGGTTGTGTGCAACCACACCAGGCTTTTAGAAGGCGATGGGTATTGAACTCAGGGCTTTCTGTGTGCTAGGAAAATGCCATAGCAACCGAGCCGTACCTCAGCCCTGCCACTTTCATTTTCATGAACACGAGTTTACATTTATTCACCCATTATCGTTGTGCGTGTGCTCGTGCATGGGCCACTGTGTGTGTGTGGTCAGAGGATAGCTTTTGGGTGTGAGCTGTCCCCTTTCTACCCTGTGGGCTCTGAGGTTCCAAGGACCGAGCTCAGGTGGCAGGCTCGGCAGCAGGTTGCTTTACCTACTGAGCCGTCTCATCAGCTCCATTTGTTCATTTTTAAGCATGGTGTGGTGACCCATTGTACGCGTTTTCCACAAGAGCTCGCCCACTTTCCACTGATAAGAATAAATAAAGAACGATGCTGCTCTCTTACTGTGCTATCTGCAAGAGTTTCTTTGCAAATCATACCCAGGTCTGGAATTGCAGGAGCTGCAGTTAGACTTTTGTAGTTATTATCTGTGAAATTGTTCCCTAAAATGGCTATAAATTTACAATCTCTTCAGCAATGTATAAAATTTCCTGTTGCTTTGTATCTTAACCAACCCTGGCACTGTTTATATATACAGAAGTATATGTACATATGTATATGTACATATATGTATAAAGTTAGATTTTTCTCAATAATTTCTTTTATTGTTTGAGAATTTCATGCAGGCATATAATGCGCTTTGATCAAACCCACCCCCTTCTTCCTTCCAGTTCTTCCTCTATTCTCCTCACCACCTTTCCTTCCCAATTATAAGTGCTTTTTTTTTTTTTTTTTTGGTTTGTTTTTTAAAGCCACTGGGTCCGCTTAGGACTGCCTGTATGTGTGTGGGTATAGAACTATCCACTGGAACATAGGGGCTGTATCCCAGAAGAAAACGGACGCTCCCTCTCCCAGCAGCCTTTAATTGCCATTAGCTCCTTGGCTAGGGTGGGACTCATTAAGTTCCTCCCTTTCCATCTGGGATTTTGGCTGCCTTGATCTTGTGCAGGTCTTGTGAAAGCAGCCACAGATGCTGTGAGTTCTTGTGTGCAATGGAACATTTCTCTTTTTTTACTTTTAAAAACAGTCTTTTCTCATTTTATATATCAATCCCAGTTTCTTCTCTCTCTCCTCCTCCTACTCCCCCACCTTCCACCCACCCCACCCCCATTCATTCCTCAGAGAGGGTAAGGCCTCCCATGGGGAGTCCACAAAGTCTGGCCCATCACTTTGAGGCAGGACTAAGGCCCTCCCCCCATATCTAGACTGAGCAAGGTATCTCTTCAAAAAGAATCGGCTCCAAAAAGCCAGTTTAAGCACTAGGGATAAATCCTGGTCCTATTGCCAGTGACCTCATAAACTGCCCCAGCCACACAATGTCACCCACATTAAGAGGGCCTAGTTTGGGCCTATGAAGGGTGCCCTGCTGTCAGCCCAGAATCAGTGAGCTCCCACTAGCTCAGGTCAATTGTTTCTGTGGGTATCCCCATCATGGTCTTGATCCCTTTGCTCATATTATCGCTCCTTCCTCTCTTTGACTGGATTCTGGGAGCTCAGCCTAGTGCTAGCTGTGGACCTCTGCATCTTCTTCTATCATTTGCTGGATGAAGGTTCTATGATGACAATTAAGGTAGTCATCAATCTGATTACAGGGGAAGGCCAATTCAGGTACCCCTTCCACTACTGCTTAGGGTCTTAGCTAGGGTCATCCTTAGGGATTCCTGGGTACTTCCCTAGTTCCAGGTTTCTTGCTAGTCCCATAAGGACTCCCTCAATCAAGATATCTCTTTTCTTGCTCTCCCTCTTTGTCCTTTCTCCTTCTTGGCCATCCCCTTTCCTCATGTTCTCCTCCCCATTCCCTTCTCTCACCCTCCCCTCCCACCTTCCCTTCTTCACCCCTCCATTTTCTCAGGAGTTCTTGCCTATTTCTCCTTCCCAGGAGGATCCACATATGTCTCTCTTAGGGTTCTCCTTCTTACCTAGCTTCTCTGGGGTCATGGGATATAGGTTGGTTATTCTTTGCTTTATGTCTAATATTTACTTATGAGTAAGTACATACTGTGTTTGTCTTTCTGGGTCTGTGTTACCTCACCCAGAATGGTTTTATGGTGATTTCTCAGAAAATTGGGAATCAATCTACTTCAAGACCCAGCAATACCACTCTTGGGCATATACCCAAAGGATGCACACTAATACCACAAGGATATTTACTCAACTATGTTCACAGCAGCATTATTTGTAATGTTGAAAGCAACCTAGATGCCCCTCAACCAAAGAAAGGATAAAAAAAACATGTGGTACATTTATACAATGGAGTACTATTCAATGGTGAAAAACAATGACATCTTGAAATTTGCAGGCAAATGATAGAACTAACACGACTCATTTAAATACAAATATGTTCATTTATTCGTGTGTGTGTGTACATGCACACATGGGCACTTGCAAGTGTGTAACTTGTGCAGAGAACAACTGTAGGAGTCAGGTCTCCCTTTCCATTCTTCTTCATGTGCATCCTACATCCGGAACCTAACAGGAAGCCAGCTGTTTCTTCACACTGGGAAGCATTGGTAGAGTCCTGGCCTCAGTCATGGCAGACTAAGGCTGATTCAGGCCAAGAGACACAGGATAGATAACCTGTATGCCATTATACTCTGTGGGGATTGTGCCAAGGTTCCTTCCATTTTTACGTGTGGCTATTTTGTTTTTTATTTCTTTTGATTTAAATAAAACTACAGTTATTTGTGTGTGTGTGTATGTGTGTGTGTGTATGTGTGTGTGTATGTGTGTGTGGTGTGCTTGTGTGTGTGTGCACACATGCACATGTATGGACACATATTCATGTGCCACAGCCTGTGTATGGAGGTCAGAGTACAGTTTGTGGAGTTGCTTTTTTCTATTTGGGTCCTGGGGACGGAACTCAGTTTATCAGGTGCCTTTCCGTGCTGAACCATCTTGCCAGCCCCATGTGGCTGTTTTAAATGTTGTCCCAGAGACATCCTTATGCATGTGTTTTTCTTAGAATAATTTCTAGAATGAAACAAGCTGTGTTTAAGATGTGTATTTAAGACTTTTGTTCCTGGCTGCTGAAACTGCTGGAGGAGTAGGTTTTGAAAGGAAGGGGGCGCCCTCCCATGGCGGGCTTCTGGAATAGCATCACAGGGCCAATGTGATAAAGACAGCTGATTTTCTGCATCCGAGTGCTGTCATCTGGGGACCACTTCCCACCCAAAGAGGGGACACCAGAGAGTATAGTTCTGACCACTCTGATGTCAGTAGAAGACAGGAATGCCCTTAGCTATTACCAGCCCCATGAATGGAAGTGGATTTAGGCTTTGCATTGCATAAGAGGTATAAGCAAGTCCGTGGACAATCGGGCAGTCTCAGTGAGCATTAAAGGTGTTCCCATGGTCAGGGCAGGAAGGATGTAACCTTATAGTAATGTGTGTATGCTACGTCAGATGATAAGCCCTCTACCGTGAGGGCTCAGTGTTAATTGTGGATTGTCGGCTTCGTTGGCCCTGTAAGGAGTGTATGTATACACTCTGTGTGTGTGTGTGTGTGTGTGTGTGTGTGTGCGTGTGTTAGAGGAGAGGAGGAAGAAGATGATGATGACCATGATGAGGGGGGAAGAGGAGGAGAAGGAGAGGCTGGAGGAGGAGCTGGAAGGCAGGAGCAAAAGGGAAGGGAGGGAGGGAGGGAGATAAAAGCCTGCAGGCAGAGAAAGCAGGGGCCCACTGGCACCTTGAGCACTGTTGGAGTATGCTGGAGTGTTGTGGAATGACCAGGGAGGAAGAAAACATGGGAACAGACCTGAGTGTCCAAGGCCACTGAAGAATAAAAGGAAGGAAGTCTCTCTGGCACTGCAGGATGGCTACAAGCTCCTCTACCTGGCTTGGATGCTTCGACCACTGTCACAAGATTGCCATTGTGAGATTCCCCACCTGCAGGTAATGAAGAGGTCAAAGGCCCACATCACTGGGCCAGGTGTCCATCTCTAAGCGAGCTGCCTCTGCCATGTTCATCGTGGAGCAGGAAGAAGCCTGCCAAGGATGCTTCGAACTCTGAAATGTGCACCCAGGGCAGTTTCAAGGGTGATTCCCAAACCATCTCCATCCAGACTCCTCCTTGAATGGCCTGTTGGGTGCTCCGTAGCCCCTGGGCCCCTTCCTGTTACCACATTGCCATAGAAGTAGGCTCGGCACATAGGGACATGCAGAACTTAACACTGATGCTCAAGAAACATGGAGTAGGTGACAGGTGGGCTCCTCAACAGCTCCCTCTTGCAAGCATTTCCATTTCTGGGCTGACTAGTCAATCACCAATACCATCAAGGTCACTCTTCAGCCCACCATTGTTTTTCGTCCTCCTGCTCATAGCCAACGTGCCAACAAACCCACTCCGTTCCTGCATTCTTCTCCCACACTCTCCTCTCCTGCACTGCAGAATTCTGGGGGATGAAGGTGTGGAAAGAAGAAAGTGTGGGTGAAGGTCTATAAGCGAGGACATCGCTGAAGGAAAACTTGCTTCTTTTGGCACTTAGTGCCACTCTCCTCTTCCTGCCCACGACGCTCCACCAACTTCCTATTTCCTTTCTGTAAACTTCAGATTTCTGAGCTTGGCCCTTAGGACCACAGCCTTGGTCTCTACCTTCTTTGTTTACATCATCCATTTCTCTTTTGAGCGTTTCCTGTTCCTGCCTGTGTGTGGTCTCTAATCTTCAAGCCCATCCTGGGTTTGCCTGCCCTTCTCTCTTCCCTCTTCACTGCCCAGTCCTGTGCTCAGCCACTTCTCTTTCCATGGAACGGTGCATCAGACTGAAGTCACAGCTGAGACCCCATTTCTGTGGGTACTGGCTGGTGTGGGAATACTCTCTCTGGCTGTGGCATACCCAGCCAAGGCTGTGTGGACTGGTCACAATGCTTACTGGTTGTCTTTCATGTTTCCAGCACTTGTATGTGTGTCTCCTATGCTTTCTTTTCAGCCTTCACAATAAAGAAATGTCAATTTCCTTCAAATGAGGATTCAGTGTGGCAGACTGTATAGCTGCTAGGCCATGGCCAGGCAGGGCTGTGGGGAGAATGGACTTAGTGGAATAAGGATAGAACAGGACCTTGGGATGATGCTGAGGACATCAGAACTCACTCGCGGGTATTGGCTTCTGGGGGAAAGACGGAAGGAAAGGAGAGATGCAGCTAGCTACCAAATCAGAGGGAGATAGAGGCTGTTCCTCTCTGGGGACAAGAGAGAAGCTGTAGGTGCAGGTCCTTGAGGGGGCAAGTAGGTAGCGATTCCCCCAGGGATGGATGTGGGGGCTGCTGGGAGGAGGCCGTTGATATCGTGGTACCAGGAGATGGTTCCGTTAGGAAAGGGCCTGCCACCCAAGAATGAGGACCTGAGTTTGGATTCCCAGGTCCTGTGTGAAAGCTGAACGTGGCAGAGTTCCACTCTATAACCGCAGGACTGAAGGCAGAGATGATAAGTTCCCTGGATCGTATTGATTGGCTAGACTAGATGAATCAAAGAACTCCAAGTTCAGTGAGAGACCCTGTCTCAAAAAATGAGATGGTCACCCCAACATCAACCTGTGACCTCTGTGTGTACGTACACATGCATACATATCTGTGCACACACAAACAAGTTCATATGACACACACCTAGGAGAGAGAGAGATGAAAGAGAGAGAGGTGGCAGGCACGGGGACAGCAGAGTCACTGGGAAATACAGGGTTGACTAACATCTGAATGACAGTAGTTTATCCAGAGCCAAGGGGTCAGGGAATAGGCCTGTCCGTGGCACAGCTTTAAGGACCCGGGACCTTCCTGGTTTGGGTAGTGCCAGGAGCAGAGCTGGTTATTATGTGTCAAAGAGTATGGCTTCCTCTAGAGACCAGGTGAGCTCTCCCGCCTCCCATTCTCAGTCCAGTCTGCTAAAAGGATCTTGTTGTGGTTGCCAGCGAATTTGCTGTGATCCCTAGCTTTGATTCAAGCAGTCTTCCCTGGAGAGTAGCCCTCGGAGAGAACAGTCGGACCATGTAGACGTTCTCGGCAGGTGCGCTGACCGACTGCCGCCTGGGCTGTCTTTCAAGTCTCCCCAAATTATTTAGTCAACTACTAGATGGTTAGACTGTCTCAAGTTCAAAGGCGAGCAGGCTGGAAGCAGACATCTGAGGGACCTGCAGACATCTTAGCTGGGGAATATTAAGATATGGCAGGCTGGGCTTATCAGGAGGCTGGGCAGGGATCAGAAGGAATAAATTTTTTATTCTGTGAGCTGCAGCGTTCAGGAATCATCCTCTGATGTCAGGCCCGTAGGTAGACCTAACTTCTGGGAAACTTTCTTAGTCACGAGGCTTGGGTGGGAGAGAGCGTAGTTGCGGTCTGTGTTCTATGCCTGAGGGATCAGTGTATTGGGGTGTCTGGGTGGGCGAGCGGGGGGTAATGGAGA
This sequence comes from Arvicola amphibius, assembly GCF_903992535.2. Classification (NCBI taxonomy): domain Eukaryota; kingdom Metazoa; phylum Chordata; class Mammalia; order Rodentia; family Cricetidae; genus Arvicola; species Arvicola amphibius. Next base: position 24,925,920 of record NC_052052.2, on the reverse strand, counting down.
AGGTGGGTAGGGAATGGGACTCCCCACTCCTCCTTAGAGGGAGAAGCTTTGGTCTTAATTGCTTTATAAAGTCTAAGTTAATTTTCTAAACACGGCAAAAACAGATTAAGGGAGGGACGGTTTACTCTGGCTCATACTTTGGGGGAACAGGCCGCTCTCATGGCAGAAGGGTCTGTTGGTAGAAGCAGGAGGTGACAGTTACGTGGCATCTGCAGTCAGGAAGTGGAACATAGACAGGAAGTGGAGAAGGCCTCTGTGAGATCTTAAGGCCTTCTCTCAGTTGATCCACTTCCTCCAGTCATGCTCTGCCTCCCAAAAGTGCCACAACCTTTACAAGTGGAAACTCGGTAGGGGGAAAGGGCCATGCCTTTGTTTGACCTACAGTGTCATCAGTTAGGGATAGGGAGGCTGACCAGGGCTGGCTTTTTCTGTTTCCAAGATGGTAGCTTGTTACTGTGCCCTCCAGAGTAGACAGACAATGCCTTTGCAGCGGGTCAACATCTTCCTTGCATCTCTAAGGTCACTAATCGCATTCATTATGAAAGGTCATGTCTCCCAATATCATCACATAGGTGATTAAATATTAGCACTTGAATTTTGAGGGGGGCATTCAAAATACAACATTTTCTCCCAAATTTCACAGGAGGAGGAGGGAGAAGAGAAGTGGGGAGGAGGGGATGATGGTGAAGAAGAAGAAGAAGAAGAACAACGATTCTTATTTTATTTATTTTTTTTTAAAAAAACTCAAAGCCATAGTATATATTTTGCAAGAGAACCATCAGGTCTGGCTCCAACTTGGACTGGCTGTGTAACCCAGGTGCCCCCTGGATCTGTCATGGAACCGGAGTGAGCTGCGATGTGCAGAATGGTGTAGCAAAGTCTTCCTGATTGAGTGTTACCGAAGGCTGAGGTAATGAACGCCAGAGCAAAGTATGTCATGCAGGTGCGTTGAAGTCATTTGTTTTTCGAGCTCATTCTGGAGCAAGTGCCTGTTTCATGTTCTCATTTATCTCTGCTCCCTCCCATACCCCGGAGAGTATGCTAACATTGCCCAGCTCTCTTCCCAAGCTGAAGAAGTCAGGCACACAGAGGTGGTGTGTCTCTCTGAGGCCTGTAACCAGATCATGGCCACTAGAAACCCAGTCAGGAGGAAAGGGCCATGGGACACAGTCTTAGTTATGATTCTTTATTTATTAGGGGTCATACATGTCTTTTGAGTCCCTAAGTATGTACTTGGCACATTCAAGACGAGAGATTTGGAGATCATTGATGTGTGCACCAGAACTACTTAGCACTGTCTTCCAATTCTTTCCCAGGCTTTGTATTCTCCTCTGTCCTTTCCCCTGCACAGATGGGACCTGAAATCGCCAAATCCCCGTTGTACTGTGACTTTGCCAGCTTCTGGCCATGCTGCTGCTGTTTCTGAAGGTGTCCTCTCTCCCCTTTTGGAAAACAACTTTTCATTCACCAAGGCCTAATATTCCGTGCTCAGCACAGTCTTCCTTGCTCATTCTCTGATGGAGTTTGTTTCATAAAGTTGGTACATTTATATTAGTAAATTTCCATTCTATCTGAGATGCCCTCAAGCGTTTATGTTCAAGTTTACACAGCTAGAACTTGAGCTAGTCTTTGAACTTGTACTTCCTAACATCAAACTTAGTACTGAAGCACCAGCTGACAAAGTTACTGGCTCCTGTTTTGGGCTCCCAGATCACCCCTGTTCCACTGAGGACCTCTTCACCCTTGATGGTGATGGTTCATTTGCTGCTGAGATTTCTGGGAAGTACAGGAGTCATCAGCTTCGATGCTGTGCCTGCCACAAGCCACCCTCTGTCTTTGCTGTGTCACCCGTGAAACATGGTTCTGATGAACAGTCCCTTTCACATTGTAGCCAACGAGGCTCAGGATTAAAACAATGAGTCTAGCTGACTTGTGGAGAAAAGCTTGGGTCCACACTCAAGCCTGGCTTTTCCAGAGCTCTCCTGTCTTTGTTTTTAAAGTGCAGTCCTAGGAATTCACCCAGGGCTTCACCCAGGCTCAGCAAGTGTTCTGTCACTGAGATAGTCTCAGCCCTCTCTTCCTCCCCTTTACTTACTTCCTCCTTCCTCCCCCTTGCCTCCTCCTCCTCATCCCTTTTTCTCTTTTTCTTCCTTTTCTTCTTCTTCCTCCTCTTCCTCCTCCTCCTCCTCCTCCTCCTCCTCCTCCTCCTCCTCCTCCTCCTTCTCTTCTTCTTTTCCTTCCTCCTTCTTCCATTTTGAAGCAGGGGCTCTCTAGGTTGCCCAGGGTGGCCTTGAACTTGTGATCCTCAACCAGGGATCGGAGACTTATGGGTACTGCTTCTCCTGGACATGTTCCATTTGTCCCTATATAGTGTGGGGCTACAGAGACAAGAGCCACTGAGCTGGGATCCACAAGGTGGTCCCTGTCAAGTGGGGAAGACAGACTTCATTGTTGCCAGAGGTTTCTGTCCTGTCTGGTCCCACAGTCATTTAGTCCCAAAGAAACACACAAAGGCTTACATTAATTATAAACTGGTTGGCCTATTAGCTCAGGCTTCTTATTAACTAATTTTTACATCTTAAATTAGACCATTATTCTTGTCTATGTTAGCCACATGGCTTGGTACCTTTTATCAGTGAGGTATTCACATCTTGCTTCCTCTGTGTCTGGGTGATGACTGCAGACTGAGTCTTTTCTCTTCCCAGAATTCTCTTTTTTTCTTTGCCCTGCCTCTACTTCCTACCTGGCTACTGGTGACCAGCATTTTATTAAAGCAATACAACTGACAAGGTATAGACCATTGTCCCACAGCATTTCCTCCCCCCCCCTTTTTTCAAAACGAGAACTCTGAATTGAATCTCCTTTGTTTAGCTTTTTCCCTGACCATTATCCATAACAACTTGTAACCAACACTCTAAACAAAGAAAAACATCCATAATCCATTGTTTTTTTGAAATGTGGGCATAGTTTTCCAGGCTACTTCCTGCTGATTGGGGGTGCTGATAATCGTATGGAGACCTAAAGAAACTTAGAATTATGGTCAAATCCTGACTAGAATATTCTGTGAGTCTAGAAGCCATGTAACCTGCCAGAGACAGATGCCAGAACTTTACCCAGGCAGAATAGAGGTAGGCAGAGAAAACTAAACTGAATGCTGGGAGAAAGAAGGCAGAGTCAAAAGATGCCATGTAGCCCTGCCAGAGACAGACACTAAACCTTGCCAATAAGCCACAGCCACATGGCGATACACAGATGAATAAAAATGGGTTAAATTAAGATGTAAGGGTTAGCCAATAAGAAGCTAGAGCTAATGGGCCAAGCAGCGATTTAATTAATACAATTTCTGTGTGGTTATTTCAGGAATCTGGGCAGCTGGGAAATGAACAAGCAGCCTCCTACTACACGTCATGATGTGAACACAGAAAGGCAGCCCTGAGACGGAGTAAAGAGTCAGTCTACCAGGCAAAGAGAGGGGCTTCCTAGGTGAGGGGATGCACAAACAGGGATTTGAAAGTTGAATAAGAATCTTCATGAAGACAAGGAGGTAGAAAGGTAGCAGATGTATCCAGCAGGAGACAGAGGAGTGGGCAGGGCAGGCTGTGTGGTAGACAAGATGGCTGTTCAGACATTCCCTTGCCCACTTTGTTCCCCTTTCTTCACAGTCCCTGGCAGAAGCAAAGGAGAGTGGCAGCTGCAGGCTGCTGGGTACGCCCACCCCAGAGTTCTCATTTCTTCTCTCACACCTGTCCGTTGGAAAGGTGCGGGCACAAAGCTCTGTGGGATTCTCCTCGGCACTGGGGCAGAAGAGGAAATGGTGGGGATAGTCTTTCTGGGCACTGGAACCCCAGACCTGTTCTCTGTCCCTTTCAGTGGCCTGGCTCAGCTTCCAGCATTGCCGCAGCGGGAAGCAAGACCAGCCATTCTTGTATGCCTGCCTGAGGCTCTTAGAGCCTTGCTGGTAAGGCCGTAAGGGCTGGCTCCCTGTTACAGGATGAGTGCCAAGTGTCTTCCTCCTGGCAATTGAGGGGATAAGGGATTCAGGGTCTGGCTGGCACAGGAGAGAGGGTGCCTGGCCTATCAGCCCTCGGCAGGAGAAACTGCGAATGTTGTCCGCAGACTCTGTCCGCCGAGACCATGAGCTCAACTTGCCCCAACCTGGCTCTGGGCAGAGAGCCAGTATGGCTGGGACTGGGTTGGTGTCATCTGTGCTTGTCTGAGAGCTTGGGGCTTTAGAGTCCCTGAGCCTAGAGTTTCTCTCACTGCAGGTACCGCTGCCAAATGGCAGGGATCCCAGTGTGACCTCTTCTGTGTTAAAATGTGGCATGCAGCGTCACCAGAGGAATGAAAGGCTTTTTTTGGTTCCCATTCCCTGACTGCAGTCTGGGGACCTGCTTCACCTCAGAGACTCCATGCCCAGCCCAGGAAGATACCTTCACAGTCTGCTCTTTGCCAGTGCCTATATTGGACCAAGGGAAACCTCAGATGAAAATTGATTGGACGAGAGCTGGAGAGATGGCTCAGTGGTTAAGAGCATTGCCTTTTCTTCCAAAGGTCCTGAGTTCAGTTCCCAGCAACCATGTGGTGGCTCACAACCTCACATCCATTTGTAATGAGGTCTGGTGCCCTCTTCTGGCCTGCAGGCATACACTAATTTATCCTCATATCTAAATCTGGCAATGTGGAATCTGGGCTTTCCTCTGCCTACTCCCCTGAAGGCAGGTATAGGTGTTGCTCCTTGTTGGGCTGTTGACAAGGACTGCCTGGACTCTTCACTGAGTCTGTGCTCCATCTGATCCTCGTGCCCAAATCCCCTGTGTACATGCTTCTTGTGTGGCTGGAGCAGGTCAGTAACTTATATAAGCCCTTTAATGTGCAGTCTATGTATGTGTGTCCTTGTCTAAGATGGGCCTTCTGTCCACTCTGGAAGAAAAGGGGTTGGCCCTGTCTCCCTTGCTGTAGTGTTACGCAGCTCTGGACTGGCTTGAAAGGCCCTATCAATCTGGATGGTGATGGCTGCCAAATGTCAGTCTCTTCCCTGTCTCCCACACCTGGCTGTTACCTTTCTTGGGACAGAGAACCTCAGGGAGGTTTTTGGTGTGGCTGACCCTCAGAGGACCTCAGTGCTGATACAGTCCCCAGGTCATGTTGGAGGTACTCCCTGGGGCCTTGGGCATTACAGAAGGACAGTTGCCCAGAGCGTCCCCTTCCCAACAAGTCTCTGGATGGGCAGGGCCTCACTTGGGGGGGAAATTACCAATTTAAATACGAAATGCAAGCAATTTGGATGGAACCCCAGGACAGCAGTTTGAGAGCTCATTCGCTGCCCCGTGGGGGTTTGATTACAACCAACTTGGCTGATAACATGCAGAGAGGGCCAGAGAAATGGTTTCCAAGGAAACTCAGATCTGTCTAAAACCCCTCTGGCTCGGGTGGGAGCCAGGGCTGACTGGGAAATCAGAGGTTGTGCTTGGTCCTGGAGGCTCTCTATTCTTTGTGAGCCCCCACTTCGCCCACTCAGCTCCTACCCCTGGACTGCAAACTTGGCCTGCATTTCCATTTCTGCTCATGCACATTTTTTCTTCTTGGTCTGTTTGGTTCTTCCACCTCCTTATTTATCTATCTCAGTCTAAGGTCTTCACAGACTTAAACATTTGGGAAAGTTGGTCAACAGCGGCTAATTTTTTAAAGCTAATTGTCACTATTCATGCGATGGTTACACCATTCCAGAAAACTGGTGAGTTTATTTCTATTGGCTTCCATCTCCAAAACAACCTCATGAACTATATATTCATGAAGCCTTCTGTCCGGTTTCAGCTGAAACTACATTTCCCAGAATTCCTTACAATCAAGTCAAGACATGTGATGATGGTTCTGGCCAATGGAATATGGGCAGCAGTAACAGCCTCTTCTCACTTGTCAGGCCCCTGAAGAATGTCAGGTTTAGTCTTCTATATACACACTTTTTCCTCAGGGGATGTTGAAGCAGAAACTCTAGTGGAACACTCAGCTACTGGACTGAATTCCATATAACCCTAGGTAACTGAGCTCTAGCTTCCGTTCACCTTCACTGGGCTGTAATTTTATGTTTGTTAAACCACTGAGATTCGGAGAGTTGTTTATTAGGCTGTTGCCTAGCCTGCAAAAAGGTATTTGCATCATTATTTATCTAGGGATGAAATGACTCAGAATACTAATTTCTCTTTCCCCTCCTCCCCTCTGTGTGTATGTGTGTATTGTGTGTGTATGTATGTATGTATGTGTGTATGTGCATATGTGTGTATTGTGTGTGTGTGTATTTGTATATTGTGGTGTGTATTGTGTGTGTGTAGGAAGGCCTGAGGCTGACTTTGAGTCTTTCTCTAAATTGCTCCCCACTGTAGTTTTTGAGAAAAAGTCTTCTCTCCAAACGTGGAACTCATTATTTTGGCGAGGCTGGCTGGTCAGTGAGCACCAGGAATCTGCCTGTCTCCAGGGTTGGGGTGACTGAGCTAGGTCCCCATGTTAGTGCAGTAGGCCCTTTATGGACTGAGCCACCTCTCCAGCCCGATATGAAGTCATCTCTAAGACCATACAGCAAATGAGTACTAATAAAGATTTAATTTTTTGACACAGGGCCTCATGCAGCCTGGGAGGGCCTCAGACTTGTTATGTAGCCCAGGCTGGGCCTTGAAGTCCTGATCCTCTTGCCTCAGTTTCTCAAGTACCACCGGGCTCCACCTGCTACACATGTGCAGTTGAGTTCATGTCCACCCTGGAAGGGTAGCAGAGCAACTGCACCAGGGTGGGCAGAGTGCTGGCCTCTATCTCTCTCTTGAGGGGCCCCAGGGAGAGCTAGAGCAAGCCGGGAAACTAGGGAAGGGGGGCTATGGAGGGCAGGTGTGTGGAGAGGCATCTTCTAGCACTGCAGGGCGGTGAGCAACAAGGAAGGGGTGTCAATCGTGTTTAACGAGAGCCAGCCAGGTGGAGGAGGAAGAGCCTTGGGAAGAGACCATTAAATTTAATGACTTCGGCGACAGCTCCAGCTGAGTGATGGGGCAGGTGCCAGACTGTGTGGTTTTGGAGAACAACGCAGGGGCTGTGCTGGTGAATGTGAAGAGAGATAGAGCTAGGCAGAGGGAGAGCGGGGAGAGACAGACAGACACATAGCGCTCCCCCGAAAGGAATCCCACCTACACGATGCTCCTTTCTGCGTGGCTCTCCTGTACATTTCTAGAGCTGAACTGATAGCTGGCCAGAAACCATGGAGGAGCAAGGCTGGGAAGAGCCATCATCCTGTGGAACACTCTCCGGGCTGAAAACCATCCCCTGATTGGGCAAGGAGTGGCAGCTGGTGGGTCGTGACTGGAGAGACCGGAATCCTTTGGGGCTTTGTGAGTTCATCATTTGACTGGGGTAAGCCATTCACTCAGATAAGCCTAGATGATGAATCTGTCTAGATAGGATGGGCAGCTGCATCTATACACCTGCCACATCTTTCTAAAACCCAGGAGCTGAGTTCCTTAAATGCTAAATGTCCACCTTTTCCCCCTTAATTAAGATCTCCTGAGTGTCAGAGAAGAGCAACGCGGCTTAACTTAGGGCCAAGTTCCAAGGTTCTCTTGAGGCTGGGTGTGGCTTTTTCCTTAGTACCTTTTTTTAAAAAGTTTTTTTTTTCTCTTTAGAATATTTTTTGTTCTTTTACAATTACACACACACACACACACACACACACACACACACACACACACACACAATGTGTCGTGATCACATGCAACCCAAATCATTGCCTCCGAGAATTCCCCCCCCCCAAGCCATCAGTTGCCAATAGCTCCTCAGCTAGGGGCAGAGCCTTAGGATCCCCTCTCTCACCCATGCTGGAATGCCTACTGCCTTGCTATTGGGCAGGCAGTCACGGCGTCTCCGAGTTCATGAGTGCAGTGGCCGTGTCACCCCAGGAGCCAGTGTGACACAGCGCCCCACCCCATCTTCTGGCATCCTTTCACCTCATTCTGCGACATTCCCGGAGCCTTGAGAATATTTATTTCCTCAGTTCTTATTGAAAGGAAGAATGTAACTTCCAGAAAACAAAGAAATGGTTTGCATGAAATATTATCGATTTCCTACCTTCTGTGGGGGAGCTGCAAGAACAGATGATGAGCCCGCTGTGGTATGTGGAGCATAGCAAGGCCTTATGGGATAGCTGAGTGATAGATAGGAGAGGGACCCTCGTGACTATGGAAAAGGGCCTTTTCTGTTCTGGACTTGGCTGTTCCTCTAGATCCTTGTATGGATAAGAAAGAAATATATCCATTTAAGCCTTAAAATGCGCTTATATTTGAGCATCTTGAAAAGGAAGGTTGGCTTGAGCCTTAATTCATGTTCCTCTTTGGTCCCACTGTGTCTCTGTCCATGGTGCTTTTTATCATTTGTCCACTTGCCTTATTCTTTCTGTCTTATTTATCCCTTGTCTTTTCCCCACTCCCACAATCATGATCCTGTGTCTTCCTGACATTCAGAACTCCTCCCTCACTTCCCTCATCTTCCATGGAGTCAGTTTAGCACCTAGAGTGGTCTGTTTTCATACCACATTTTTTTTGTGTTCCTAGACTATGTGCTTTCCTGTATTAATTCCCTTTTCGTACTCAGTTTATACCCCACCTGATGACACCAGATCTGTCTCCAACTTCAGAAGCTACTTTTCTGTTTTCCGTGGATCACCCCAGGAATGATGCTTTGCACAACTCCAGGGAGTCCTCGTGTCCCATGTGACCTCAGTTCAAACAATTAGAATGTTGGGGCTCTGCATAGTAAAACTCCAAGTCACAGTGGCTTAGACAATAAGGAAATGGACTAGGGGTACAGCTTGGTGGCAGAGCTGTAGTCTTACAGAGCATGTGCAAGACCTTGGGTTTGATCCTCAGCACTGTGAAGACAGTACTAGCAAGGATAGCCGCTCACTGGTTCAGTGATGTCATTGAGGATCAAGTTTCTTATTTCTCATTATATCCTTCCTTCAGAATTATCTTACCCTGAGCTCCTTGAGTTGGAGAATGGCTGAGAAGCAATTAGGATATTGTCATCATCTTCTACCTCTTCCTCCCCCCTCTTCCTCCTCTTCCTCCTCTTCTTCTTCGGAGACAGCTTTCTTCTCTCTCACAGATGGTGGGCCTATGAACAGTAGGTGCTTTCCTTGGACCAATGGGTCAACTCATGGCCTCTATGCCAAAGAAATCTCAAGGGTGAATTGATATAGGAAAAAATCATATACTCACTGGCTTAGACTACGCCAAGCCTGTCATCAGCATGGGGTGGGCCACTACAATTGGGTTACATGGGTCAGGGCCCACTCTGGATCTGGAGCAAGTCCTTAGAATGTATTTCTGTGACAGATGGCGGAAGGGTTGAATGGATGTTGGGCAATCAATTATAATGTCAACTCCAATATAATAGTCTAACTCATCATGTCTCCTCATTTCACTCAACCCACACTTCCTCCTGTATTTTCTATTTCAGCTAATGGTCCCACCATTAACTCCACTACTTAAGCCAGGAAGCGGAGTCATCTTGGACTCTCTGTCTGTTGCCCCCACTCAGCGATTACTCAGTCACCAAGTCTCAGTAATTTGATCATTTGTGAACCCCTCTTCTATCTGCTATCACCACTCTAATGGCTTTTAAATTGGTTTCCTTTCTCCAGTTCCAATGCCCTCCAAGCTACCCTCCCTGCTGCTTCCAGAATGATCTTTCTAAAATGCAAATATGAGCTCTTCTCACTACTCCCTCTTTGGACCCCTCACTGGCTTTATATTATTTCTAGGAGAAAACCCAGGTTCTCCCCAGGCAGTTGGGGGCTAGGAAGGATTAAAGAATACTTTATGTTGGCTAACAGCTAATGCAACGTGGACAACTGCATCCACATAAAACCCGAGAGAGTTTGAGAAGGAATTCTAGACACAAAAAGAACAGAGTGAAGCACGGCTTCTTGGTAGCATTTTCTCAGGTGGGCCCTGTTTGCTAGAGGCAAGTGCACCTCATTTAAAAAAGGCTTCCTGACTCAGCTTTAGCAGTAAAAACCTTGCAGTTCTTTTAAGAGGCCCCACCACCAAAATACTTAAATTTATGAATAGCTGACAGCATGCTTCTTGGTGGTTGCAGGGACCTGGAGATGCCACAGAGTTGTGGCAATAAACATGGCTCTGGCCAGTACCTCTGCCATGAGGCTGGACTCTCAGAAAGCTAAGGAACTGGCTGGATCCAGCCATCAAAGCCACGGCTTTAACCCTTTCCACATCACTTAGCAAATTAAAGACTCTTGTGGTCAGAAATAGAGAGTTAAACAATAAAAAGAGATTCATATTTAAAAAAATAATACCAAATGGTTTACAGTGTGTTTAAAAATATGTATAGGCTTGAGAGAGAAAAGAAAAAGGATAAAGTTCTTAAAATAAAAAAGAAAGAGAGTAGTTGGGTGTGGTGACACACACCTTTAATCCCAACACTTGAGAGGCAGAGGCAGGTGAATCTCTGTGAGTTCAAGGTGTGGTGGCACCCACCTTTAATCTCAGCATTTGGGAGGCAGAGGCAAAGAGAACTCTGAGAGTTCAAGGACAACCTGGTCTACAGAGTGAGTGCCAGGACAGCCAAAGATACACAGAGAAACCTAGTCTCAAAAAAAAAATCAAAAATTAATAAAAAAGAAAAGAAATAGAGTTTAAAATAAAGCAACACAAAGATGAAAAATACACAGAGAGTTGGGATACTGTATGTTATTGTGTTGTCTTTGAATTGTTTGAATACTGAGGAAGGAGCAACAACTGATAAAAGACATTATAAAAGACATAAATGCTGCTGGAATAATCAAATATACATGTTTTGAAAATGCTTTGACTTCAAAATTAAAATCAACAGACATGTTACTTTGGAGAAGAGGTTTTGTTTTTGTTTCCACAGGAAATGAGAGGCTGTGGATTTATTCTGGGCTAAGAAAAATTAAGTTTGATCAAGGAAGACCCCCTGAGAGAAATCTCTGATAGAAGCAGATAGCCCAGATGTCTGAGTTCTACATCCAGAATAGACTTAAGACTGCTGCCTGAGATGATCAAGCCTCATAGGATACTCCAGTCAGGACTTGATCATAATTCTAAATTTTCTCTAGGTCCCAATAAGATTATCAGCACCCCAATCAGCAGGAAGTAGTCTAGAAAACTATGCCCACATTTCCAAAAAATGGATTATAGGTATCTATCTTTGTTTAGAGTGTTGATTAAAAGATGCTATAGATAATGGTCTGGACAAAAAAGCTAAACAAAGGATATTGGATTCAGAGTTTTTGTTTTGAAAAAAAGGAGGGGGGAAATGCTGTGGGACAATGGTCTTTACCCTGTCATTTGTATTTTAGTAAAATGCTGATTGGGCAGCAGCCAGGAAGGAAGTATATGTAGGGCAACCAGTCAGGAAGTAGAGGTGGGACGATGAGAACAGGAGAATTCTGGGAAGAGGAAAGATGTAGTCTACAGTTGTCACCCAGATGCAGAGGAAGCAAGATAAGAACACCTCACTGATAAAGGTACCAAGTCACGTGGCTAACATAGACAAGAATAATGGGCCAATTTAAGATGTAAGAATTATTTAATCAGAAGCCTGAGCAAGTAGGCCAAGCAGTTTATAATTAATGTAGACCTCTGTGTATTTCTTTGGGATGAACGGCTGCGGGACTGGACAGGATAGAAACCTTGGTCAACAGGTTCCTAGCAGTATCTACATAGAATGCCCAGTGCTGAGCATGTATGTGTCTGGAAGGGCTGTCAAAAGGGTGAGAGATTAAGGCTATGAGCCCAGAGAGTCAATACAAGGCTCCTGAAGTTTGTAAGGCTCAGGATTATCCTGGTTGGATGAGTTGCTTTGGTTTTAGTTGTAGTTTGGTGTCTAAGAGGGTCAAGTAAGTGAGAAGTCACCTAGTCTTAGTTGGGTTTGAATCCTGACCGGCGTTTGATGTCTTTAGCCTAGATATCTTCCTTTGCAGAGAACACAATATTGCTTCAACCTTACCTAACATCTGTCTTGGTGGCGGATTCAGAGTTTGATGAGTGGATGCTCAGAAAATACTCAGCACTTGGTCAATGTACACAAGCATCAGTTGGTACCATTACACATTAGTTGAAACCCAGTATGACTTATATTTAAAATGGGATGAGGTGTTTATGAAGAGTTCTCTTATTTTATAATAAGATTAACCCAGTAAGAATGAAATAAATATTATGTCCTTCCCAGTATGAATACATGGTTTCCTACTGATGGTGTCCAGTGTGTTAAAATGTGGGATGGTAGGCTAGAGAGATGGCTCAGAGGTTTAGAGTACTGGATGCACTTCCAGACAACCTGGGTTTGATTCCTAGAACCCACATGGAAGATCAAAACCATCTGTAACCCCAGTTCAGGCAATCTGACACCTTCTTCTGATTTCTGTGGGTTCAAAGCACACATGTCGGGCACACACATCCATGCAGGAAAAACACTCTTACACACAAAATAAATAAGTATATTAATTAAAAATAATTTAAAAATGTGAGATGGGATATCTCTAAGTGTAATTTTATCAATTTATATCTATCATCTATCTATCTATCTATCTATCTATCTATCTATCTATCTATCTATCTATCATTTATTTATTGTGTGTGTATCCATGTTCTACTTGAGTGAAAGCATGCCACAGTGTTCGTGGGATAGTCAGCCTGTAGCTCTGCTGAGGTATTTCACCAGTCCTTAATGGTTACTTTTTTTCTGCATTGCTCAAGCTGGCCTTGAACTTCTGAACTCAAACATTCCTCTCACTTCCTGTTGGAGTGCCCAGTGACCTGACCTGAGTGACGGAAATTATAGGTGTGTACCATTGCACCTGGCTAATATATTTGCTTTTAATGTGTGTGTGTGTGTGTGTGTGTGTGTGTGTGTGTGTGTGTGTGCTACATGTATGCAGGTGTCTAAAGAAGCTGGAAGAGAGTGTAAGATCTCTTGGAGGTGGAGTTACAGGCAGTCATTCTCCTTATATGGGTGTTGAGAACCAAATTCAGGTCCTCTGGAAGAGCAGCAACAAGCACTCTTAACCACTGAGCCATTTCTCCAGCACCTATGTGTTTGGATTGATTCCATGTTGCAATGATATTAAGACACATCGGGTTAAATGTGTGTATTATTAATACTGATTTTATCCCCTTTACCTTTTGATGTGTCTTTTAGAAAATGCACCATGACCATGACCTGTGTGGCTTGTGTAATGTTTCTATCAAGAAGGGCTGATGTAGACTCCCTGATCACTTCCTTGAACCTACCCCATCATTTCTGCCTTGCTCAGTCAAGTATGTTCCAACAATCTCCAGCACCTCCCTGCACTTGCACATCTTTAGAGTGACCTTTGGCCAGAGTGTATCAGTTCTTCATGGCAGATCTGAGAGTTCTCCACTAGGACTTCCTTGACCAGCACTGTTCCTTCCTGTGGGTGGAGTGGGCTCCCAGGAGTACAGCCCTGAAGACTTGGTTAGGACCAGTCTCTGAGTGCAAAACTAAGCAGATCCATTGACTGAGAGGGGTGGCTGGATGAGGGAAAAGCACACTTTGAATGTCCTTGATGGGACATCCTCTTTTAAACTTTGACACTTAGGTTTCTGAATGGTATGAGAAGGCAGGCTTGGGGGTAGGCTCTTTGTAACTGGAGGCTTCTTGTCCCACCTGGTCCCACAGCTGCTTTAAAAATAACCACACAGAGGTTTAATATTAATTACATACTATTTGGCCTATTAGCTCAGGCTTATTATTGACTAATTCTTACAACTTAAATTAGCCCATAATTGGTGTGGGAGGTCCTTTTGCCCATGTGCAGAATTCATTGGTTAATGAATAAAGAAACTGCCCTCGCCTGTTGATAGGGCAGAACTTAGGTAGGTGGGGAAGACAGAACTGAATTCTGGGAGGAAGAAAGCAGAGTCAGAGAGAGACACCATGGGTTCGCTGCCAGAGTCAGACACGGAACCTTGCTGGCAAGCCACAAACCTGTGGCAATATGCAAATTAGTAGAAATGGGTTAAACTAATATGTAAGAGTTAGCCAATAAGAAGGTAGAGCTAGAGGGAGGGGGGAGGAGGAGGGAAGGAGATGGAAATTTTTAAATATAAAAAAAAAAACCATGAGAAAAAAAAAAAAAGAAGGTAGAGCTAATGGGCCAAGCAGTGATTTAATTAATACAGTTTCTGTGTGGCTATTTCAGGGCTAAGCTAGCTGGGACAGCCAGGAACCAACAAGTGGCCCCTTCCTCCTCCACATAATGCTTATCTATATTTAACCACGTGGCTTGGTGCCTTTTCTCAGGGCAGCATTGTCATCTTGCTTCTGCGGCTGGCTGGCAACTCCTGACTCCTCCCTTCCTTTTCCCAGAATTCTCCCAGTCTGCTCACCCTGCCTATACCATGCCCGACAACAGCTCTGATCTTAAAACATCATCATAGGAGCCGTGAACTATCTGATGCTGGGTTTGTCTCTCACTTGTTTGTGTCTGCCTTAGCTCTGTGAAATGGAGGTGATCCCAACCTCCGAGAGTTAAAGGCGGATTTAAATGGGACCCTGCTATGAACTAACCAGCCTAGTGCCTGAGTGTGGCAGGTGCTTAGTAACCTTGCCCTCTGTCCTCTCCCCAATTCGTCTTCACACTTGCTAGAGAGAGCAGTTGCTGGCAAGAGTAGGAGAGAGAAGGAAGGAAGAAAGGGCTCAGGACAAAAGGGTCAAGGGTACCAAAGATAACTTCCTAACTGCCCATTCTTTATTTTTCCCTGCTCAGGGCTGTCCCTGAGGGAGGAGACAGGGTTGGGATTGCTTGGAGCGCTGGGTTAATGAAGAACAGAGCCCACTCTGAAGCTGTCACCATTGATTTCTCCTTTCAGGCAGCTTGCAAGCTGCCCCAGGAATCAATGTCGGAAGGTGAAAACAAATTTCTAAAATTAGCCTGGAGTTACATCGCGAGACAAACCTTCTACGCGTCAAATAGTAATGAAGCGAAAACCCGAGCAAGGTGTCATCACTCGGAGAGAGGGAGGCAGGCAGCACACCCTGGAGCTACCTGCCACCGTGTGGGACGCCAGTTTCCCTACGGGAGAGCCTCACCCTCTGGGAAATACACACACTGTCACCACAAACGAACGTGGCATTCCAGCACCCCAAGAATCCCATAATGCTGCCATTCAGCCATGACAGAGGGGTGGCTGTGTTAAGAGTGAAGTTGGAGAAGGTGGGGAGGAAGGGTGCCTGCTGGCGAGGAATTCTATCTTGCCAGAGGGCTCATGTGGTCTGTTGGTGCCAGGAAACTGTTTTGATTTTTGGTCAGGCCTCTCTACTGGGCAGTCAAAAGTGATCATTGGGAAGCACAGACGTGAACTTTCTTTGTGCATGTGCATGCGTGTGTGCATGTTTGTGTGGTATGTGTGTTATATGTAGGTTTTTGTGTGAGAGAGGTCATTGTCAGGTACATTCCTTGATTGATCCCAACCTCGCGTTTTGAAGACGGTCTGTCACCGAACTTGAATGCACTGGCTGGTTGGCCAATGAACTCCAAGAATCTGAATCTGCCTGTCTCCAGCATGGAGGTAATAAATTCATGTCTCAGGGCCCGGCTTTTACATGGGTGCAGGAGATTCAAACTCAGGTCTTCACGGTTGCTCTTGGTTATCACTTTCCAGACTGAGACATGTCCCTAGCCTCTCTGCTAGTCTGTGGCAAACCTGACAACCTGAACTAGCACTGTCTCTGCGGCCCCCGTGCCTGGTGTCTTAGCTTTCTTTCTTCCTACACTCTGACACTGCTGACAGGCTCTGGGAAGAAAGGAGATAAGTAATCTGGGGAACCATTTTGTGACAGGAAGCATCCTCTTGGGACCTTCCCCATCCTGTGATGTTACAGCTGAGAGGCTTCCGGAAGGGAAGGTGACGAAGGAGCACATTTGTTCTGGCTTCTGTGACTTGAAGATGGCATAAAGGACTTGAAGGGGCATGAGAGAGATGTCTCAGCAGTTGAGAGCCAGGACTGCTCCTGCAGAGGGCTGGAGTTCGAGTCCCAGCTCCCACATCAGCTACTTGCAGCTGTCTGTAATTTTGGCTCCAGGGGACCTTCTTGGATACCTGCATGCCCCACGGTATATACATGTATATGGCATATACACATAGACATACATCCAGGCATGGATGCACACATGAACACAATTAAAGGGTAATAAATTTAAAAAAAGAGTTGAGGAACAATCCTGAGGGCTGGCATCCTACGTGGCTCGCAGACTGTTTTAGCGCAGCATGCTGACTTGGACGGTCCAGCGTCTGCTTGCTGGGAGACTGGGACGTCATGACAATCCATGGCTGCTGGAAAAGCTAGAGTATAAGAGTCTAGATCTGGGAGAATTCTGACTGGGTAAGATATCATTAGCCTGAATTCAGTCCCAAGAACTGATATCAAAAAGCTGGGCATGGTGGCACATGCTGCTTGTCCCAGTGCAGGAGAGCAAGGGACAGGTGGTTCCAGGGGTGCTCTGGCAGTCAGCTTACCTGAATTGGCGTGTTTCAGGGCAATGAGATAATCTGTCTCAAGACACAAGGTGGAGAGGGTCTGAGACACTGATAGCTGAGGCTTTCCTCAGGCCCTCACATGCACTTATGCACACACGTGTGCACATACATGTACCTGCGCATTTGTGTACATACATATGCACCTGTACACTCACACACACATGCGCACAAACACACTGAGGATATTGTACACTTCAGAAACACTAGGAGCACTCAAAAGTTTTGTTCTCAGCACCTGTCACCAAGTGGGCTGTAAAACGAGCCACCTGGAACCGGATTTAAGATCTGAGAATCTCTCTCTCTCTCTCTCTCTCTGTGTGTGTGTGTGTGTGTGTGTGTGTGCTGGGATTGCAGGTATGAGTCATTCCACCCAGCTAAGACCAGAGTCTTGATTTGCCTAAGTATGGCAGAATTTCATTTGCCATGTCATGTGACCAAAATACTCACAAAGACAGCTGCAGGGAGGAAAGATTTGTTCTGTTTTATGGTCAGAGACTTTCCGTCCATAGTTGCATGGTCTCATGCCCTTGGGCAGGATGTCATGGTGGCAGGTGTGTACAGCAGAGGACAGCTGCTCTTGCCATGGTGAACCAGGAAGTGGCGAGACTGGAATCAGGAGCATCACATGGTGACCTGCACCCCAACTCTTAAAGACTTCACAGTCTCCCCCAAATAATATCACATCCAAACGCGAGCCTGTGAGGGTCATTTCCAATTCAAACCATGGCTTTCAAACATTAGCCGTATATGCTTGATGATGGCATTAACGTTCTAAAACCTTCAGAAACAACACAGTGACTGATAATGCCCTTCTCTACCTCTGGGTCAACCTTGGCACCACCCGGAAAAATACACACTTTGGTGTATATCAAATTTTTCATATAATATTTTTAAATTTTTCTTTTCTGTTTTTTTTTGGGGGGGAGGGCAATGATTCATTAGAGTTGATTCCAAGGGCATGGATTGGTAAGAATTTGTTTTAGGAGCACAGGTATATTATCAACAGCCATACCACTGAAGAAAACGTCTCCCCCCCAACTGCTATCTGCTTATAAACCTTCAGGGAGAGGTGGGAGCCCATGAGACCCCCACTTCCTTAGTCAGTGTTCTCTTTCTGTGAAGAGACACCATGACATGGCAACTCTTACAAAATAAAGCATTTAACTGGGGCTGGCTTATGGTTTCAGAGGTTTAGTCATTATTGTTACGGCAAGGAGCATGGCGGCACGCAGGCAGACATGGTGCTAGAGCAGTTGAGAGTTCTGTATCTGGGTCCACAGGCAGCAGGAAGTGGGGGTGGGCTGGCTTGGGCCCTCGAAACCTAAAAGCCTACCCCAGTGACACACCTCTTCCAACAACACCACACCTATTCCAACAAGGCCACACCAATAGTGTTACTACTCCCTGCTGACCAAACATTCAGATATACAAGCCCTTTAGGACGGTTCTCCATTCTTATTCAAACCCCACACACCCCTTCCACGACCATCTTTTCTTTCTAAAAATAAAATGCCTCGAGTTTTACCTATATAGCTTTAATAAACAGTTTAAAAAAACAGTTTCCCATATCGTCAAACATATTCCTACGCCATTTTGATTTCCGACGACTCTGTAGTTGTCAGTCATGCCGATGGACCGAAGGTTGCTTCCAGGTTTACACTGTTATACACAACGCTGAGCTGGACGTCTTGGATAATGCTTCAAGTGTCACAGCCGTATCAGCATAGAGTCTTATTAAAACCAGCTAAGTGTTGGCTTAGTGTGACTGCTGTCCCATCCAACCCCACCTGGTCCCTGAGCAGTCGTTCCTTTGAAGCCAAGTTCAGACTCTGACATTTGTCTTTGTTTCCTTTTATCGTATTAGACTCAGCCCATCAGTGCACCCTGCCCAGAGCCCTCTGGATGCTGTGGACGCATTTGCAATCTGTTTGACCTTCCCCCCTTCCCCACTCCTTCCCTTCAAATCAGCAAATTTGAAAGCAACCCTTTTATGCTTTCAATTAAGTCATTAATAAAAAAAAATTGCTGCACAGGTGAAAGTTGAGGCTAGAGCCCTGTGGTGGTTCACTGGAGGCTTTCCGGGGTTGTCAACACTCCAGAGTTCAGCAGGCTACAGATTCTCCTAATTGAGGCAGAATTTAGCTCGCATTCCCCTGTAAGTTTATAATAAACTTCATAAAGCAAAGTCGGACCAGATGGTTCCAACATCCAGGCTCAGTCAAGGGGAACCATCTTCCGAAGCAGAAGCTCGAGTTACGGATGGAGGGCTGGGCTCCCATTGTTTCTGTTTTAACTGGGGCACTTGGCCACCTGGTCTCCCCACTGCTATCTCAGTGACCCAGGCCAAGGGCTCCCCAGGGTTACTGTCCCCCCTATCAGTCACTGAGAACCCAGGGGAAATGGCTGACAGAACCAGCTGAGTCTGAGGAGGAATGATGTCTGGTACTGAAAGGAACTCAGCTTGGGAGCTTGCACCCCTTCATGCTGCACCCCCATGCCATGCTGTGTGTCAGAGAGTATAGACACAGGAAGCCATGCATCCAGGGCTTTGCTTCTGGGGGGCAACCTGGTACTGATGGGGGCTTAGAGGCCGTCAAGAAGTACAGACTCCACAAAGCCAAGGCAAGTCCTTCCCTTCTCTCAGATTCAGCATCTTCATCTGCTCAGTGGGGATGGAGATCATTCGCCCATGGGGGGTGGAGTGTGAAGTTCATGAGACACAGAGGAGGTAACATGCAGGGTGCAGGGAGACAGACTGTCTGCAAACATGCTTTGTTTTATCTCATAGCATCAAAACAAATTTAGGTCGGACTTCAAATATTAACAGACTTCACCTGCTACTGCGGGTGCTGATTTCTCTAGGAGAACTGGAGGATTTGGCAATGGGGACATTTTACCAGCTTCTTGCCCATGACAGTGACATAGTGAACTGTACTCCTTACATTTGCCAAGGTTGGCACCACTCACCCACTCACACAACACATTCCTGGACTCCTGTACCTGCCTGGTTCAGATGGTTGGCCTTAAAATGCTGAGTTCTGGAGGTGTTGGCATTCACTACCCTGGTGCAGTGTTGACATGTTCAGCCTCCGGGGCTGAACTGCTCAGCTTGGGTGTGACCTCCATTAGGCTCTCAAGTTCCTTCTTTTGAAAATGGTGTAACAATGGATGGTTACAAAAATTGTCTGTTGTGGTCCCTGATTGGTGCTGTGTGGAGTTATGTGCCTGATGACCTCTGGGGATGGCTGACTTAGCTGGGAGACCAGGCTTGGAAACTGGGTGCTGAGGGAATTACAGAGGGTAAAGACCAGCAACTCCAGGACTGGGGAGTGGTTCCAGCCAGCGAAATGCTTGCTGTACAAGCGTGAGGACCTGCCTCAGTTGCTTTTGGTTACTTTCCTGTTGCCATGGCAAAACACCATGATGCAGGAAACTTATAAAAGAAATCATTTACTTGGGGGAACTTGCTTACAGGTCAGGGGTTGAGTTTGCGATCCATCCACACTAGCAGGGAGCATGGTGACAGGCAGGCAGGCATGGTGCTGGAGCAGTAGCTGAGAGCTTGCATCTGATCCCTAAGCAGAAGTCAGAGTAAAGAGAACTAACTGGGAATGACGTGGGCTTTTGAAACCTTAAAGCCCACACTCAGCGACACACCTCCTCCAACAAGGCCACACCTCCTAATCCTTCCCAAACAGTTCCACCAACTACAGAGCAAGAATTCAAATATATGAACCTGTGAGGGCCATTCTCATTTAAAACACCAAAGGACCAAAGTTCAGATCCTTAGCACCCAAACAAAAATCAGATGTGGCAGCATGTTCTTGTAATCCTGATGCTGGGGAGGAGACAGATCCCTAAAGCTTCTGGCTATTTGGTGAACACAAGATTCAGTGAGAGACTCTGTCCCAAGAAAGTAAAGTGTAGGGAGGGAGAGGCAGATACCAACATTGACCTCTGACCTCCATATGCCTGTGAACAGACATACACCTGCCCATAAATGCATGCATGTATGCTAAAATCCCTCCCCACAGAAACAGTGGGTCTCTCAACCATCTTCCAGCCCCCACACCTAGGTACCACTGTTCTGGAAACTCTTAAGAGCAAAACGGGGTGTCAGCACCTGCTAGAAACAATGGAGAAGATGTCACCGTTAGAGAGGCAGCTTTCCTGCTGTGAATGTGCCCTCACCTGTCCATGTCCACTTCATGCCAAGGGTCCCCATGGGCTGACACGTCAATCATGGCTTTCTCTTCTTTCTTCTCTGAAACACCAGAAGCGGTGGGTCTCAGAGGATTAGAGGCAGTACAGCTTTGCTGGGCAAGCCACAGCAAGCAAGAACTTAGCTCAAAGCAAGAATAAAATCCCGCTTCCTGGAGCTACCGCAGCCCTCTGCAGCACAGTATGGGTGGTGGGGGTGGAGGCCATTGTCGCTTTGCGCCTGTCCAGTGCTTTGAAAGCACCGGGACAGTAAGCCAGCTGGCTTCTGTCTGCAGTTTTGGCTCAGAGCTCAGGCCCATTGTACACATTTGTAACTAACTTGGCTGTGTGCTCTGAGCTGATTTCAAAGCTGCCTTCCTGCTAACCCGTTCCACTCCATGCTGAAGGTCTCCCTTCTCGGGAATCGAAGGCCGGAGGTACTCCTGAACTTCGCTGCTGGACTCGCTAGGATCCGATTTCCATCTGTCTTGCCAGCCTTTCCCATTTGTGGGAGGCCACCACTCTGTCCTTTCTTCCTAGGTGGAGACCATCTGTGCTCTGTCCTTTCTTCCTAGGTGGAGACCATCTCCATGTGCTCCTGATCTCAACAGTCCTCTGCTAATTTCTCACGGTCATCATTCCTTCTGCTCCAGAGTCCGGTGCTGACACAGTGATAGAGCTGAGGAGCTGAAACTGCCTGTCTGCCGAGGCGAGCATCCCGTATTCCTCTGCTGGAGGTCATTCTGAGTGTTGTGTCCTAGGTCAGGTGTGGTCCCCGTTGCGCCTGTGAGCAAAATTTGGTTTGCCACCTTTTTTTTCCTTGTAATTTTCTAAAAAGTGAGTGAGTGTGTGCACGCATGTCTCTGTGTTTGCATTCATGTGTGTATGTGTGTGTATATGTATGTGATGTATGTTGTATGCATGTTTCTGTGTGCATGCATTCGTGTGTGTGTGTGTATGTGATGTGTATTGTATGCATGTCTCTCTGTGTGTGCAGGTATGTTATTTCCACAGGGAAGATGTGGAGGTCTGAGGACAACTTTGGCCATAACTCCTGGCCTTCCTACCTTGCTTGAGACGGGATCTCTTTGCTGTTCACCACTGTATATGCTGGCTAGCTTCCCAAGATTCTTCTTGTCCCTCCCCCAAATCTCTAACAGGAGAAGTGGGATTACAGCTATGTGCTAGCACGCTTGGCTTTATTTGACTTCTGGAGGTTTGAACTCAGGTCCTCATGCTTACATGGCAAGTGTTTTACCCACTGAGCCATCTGTAAACAAAGTTTATTGGGACCCGGCCATTCTTACCTGTTCACACATGGCTTGTGGCTGCTTTTGTGCTGTGAAGGAGAAAAGGTTGCTGTGGTAGGGCCAGAGAATGATTGCTTTCTGGTCAATCCCAGATCTCTGCTGTGGGGGCCCTGCCTGTCTCCCCAGTTCCTGGACTCATTCTGTGACACGCCTTTCTTTCTGGGGCAGGTTGGTAGGAGCCTCTACTCTCCAGACTTCCCTCACTGTTTGTGGCTACACATCTCAAGGGAGCTGTCTCTTTCTCTGTGGAGCACGCATTAGTTACTTTGTTGAAGCTATAACTAAATGCCTGACAAGAACCTATTTTGGCTTACAACTGAAAGAGGTACAGCTCACCGTGCTGGGGAAGGAACCACAGCTGGGATACAGCAACTGGTCACATGACAGCCACAATCAGGGAGTAGAGCAAGGGTAGGAAGTGGGCCTGGGCTAAGAAACCCCAACCCGCAGTTCAGTGACTCACTTGCTCCAGAGATGTTCTGCAGTCTCCCTGAGGACCAAGTGCTTAAATATGTGAGCCCGCAGATGACATTTCACATTCAAACCACAGTTGCCTGCCTGTGTGGGCGCTGGGGGTATGATGTCCTTCCCGATGAAGCTAGCAGCTCTGCCTGCTGAGACAATTCCTTTCTTGCAGGGTACCTTCTCAGTTCTTGTTTCCCATCTGTCTGTGCTCACCAACGATGTGTGGAGTAGGCTGGGGAGTCATGGGGAGTCAGACAAATCTTTTTTTGTTTGTTTGTTTATTTCGAGACAGGGTTTCTCTGGGCAACAGCCCTGGCTGTCTTGAAACTAGCTCTTGTAGACCAGACTGGCCTCACACTCACAGAGATCACCCTGTCTCTGCCTCCGGAGTGCTGGGATTAAAGGTGTGCGCCGCCATTGCCTGACTGAGTCAGACAAATCTTGAGGGGACTCTTGTAACTGTGGGTGGGGTCTTGGTCTCATCCCGTTACTGACCATTTCGGCTCCCTCATCTCTGCCGCGAGGATGTCTCACCTAGCCTCTGGGTCATGGTGATGAGGAACTTGCCCTGCATCTGCTGTCCGGGGCTGTCAGGGAACAGGAGCAGCTAGGCATGCTCAGTCGAGTGTGGCCCAGGGCTCGGAGCCAGAAGCCTGTGGTTTCTTTTCTTCCTGGACTCTGGATTCCTGCCACACACTCCCTCTCTTGAGTCTGGACCTTTATCGAAGCTGGGGTCTGCGGATGAGCGTGCCTGGACTTGGTGGCCTGCAGAAGGCAGCAGCCACGAGAGCTAAGGGGCTTCCAGAGGCACAGGTGCTGGGGCTAGATGGAGAAGGCCAGGCCAGTTGCTATGGAGAGAGAAACATTATGCGGCTAACTTGTTTGACTGGCGGCCTTGAGAAATACCCACGTCCCTCCGGGGCCTCGGAGCCATCCATCATTTGGAAAGGCTCCTTTCATGATGAGGGTTATCTATGTGGCTAATAAAACCGCACTCACAATCCTTTCCATGCAGACAGCCTTCCCCTTTTTACACATTTTTATGGAGTCCTCTTCAGTTTATAAGACGCCAGAGGCTTCATTCTATTCAGCGCTGCCTCTGCCTCTGTGACAGGCATTTGAGCACAGGCTGTGTGCTGGGCAGGCTGGGGAGGGATGTGTGTGAGCGGCACATGGTCCCAGCTAGCAGGAGCTCAGAATCCCACGCAATGGTGAGCACAGCCTTGTCGTCCCAGCCCACAGGAGGAACGTGGGGTGGAGGTGGCCTTGGACAGGAGAGGGGCAGCCTCATATAAAATTGGAAAGCAGGACACAAAGAGGATTAAACTTCAGGCTGTCCCAAAGGACACTGACAATTTCACTTCTGCTTCAATCCGGGCCCTGGGCCAGGCTGCTGGCGCGCCATGATTCATTTATCATGAGATTCTTCTGGTTGCCAGCAACGCGGACCACAATGCTGACAGGCTGAGACAATGGGAGAGCCCTTGTCTCAGGTGTCCAGATTACAGGCCGGGCTGTGTTGACAGGGGATTTGGGTCATTTTTCCATGTGTAAGAAAGGACCACAAGCTGCACCGCTGTTCTGTCTTTCAGACAAGGAAGTCACCTTTCTCTTCCTGGTAGCCATTTAAATACCCCAGGGAAGAATCTGATTGGCTCAGACCAAGCAGGTATCCATGTCCTGAGTCCCTGTGGCCCAGGGGAGGGCCATGTCAGCAGGTGGTCAGTAGCTCCTGGTATATCACAGGATAGACCTGGGAAATGAAAGTGGAGCAGAGAAATTGTTTCAAGCTAATTTTTTTTTAAAAAAAAATTTCAGACGAAGGAAGCTATCTTGTTTTGTTTTGAGACAGGATCTCATATGCTTCAGGTTGACCTCAAAATCTCTACGTGGCCAAGGACGACCTTGAACTTCTAATCCTTCTAAAGGTGCATGCCTCTACGTCTGACTTATGTGGTGCTGAGGTTTGAACCCAGGGTCTTGCGTGTGATAAGTAAGCATCTACTCACCGGACCCACATCTTCAGCTTTTATTTACACTTTTAATTTATTGAGATTTAAGATTCATACATATCTAGATGACATCAATGAAAAGGATGAATAGAAATGGCACTATATAGCCATATTAACCTTTTATTCATTGAACAAAATCTGGCAGTTTTCCACTGGGCACCAAGCATTGTTTACTGACAGTTTATGGCAATGAAGAAACTATTCCTGACCTCTTGGGGCTTGCAGTTTTATAAGGGAAACAGAAGCAATTAACGTCATGTAATTTTAGAGAATGTTAAATGATAAACAAAGAGAGATAATACAGAGTGGAGAAACATGGCAGAGGTGCTGGTTTGGATGGAGGTAATGAAGGGGGACTGAGGAAGGAGAATTGACAGTTGGGAGAATGACTTATAGCGAAAGCTGGTGGTGGGACCATCATGTGTGAAGGTCCTGAGGTAGGAATGGTGTTGGTGTGTCCTGGGAAATAATCCAAAGGCAACGAAGCAGGAAAAGCATGGGCTGGAGAGTAGGGGTGTGTGCCAGATGGGGGTTAGATAGAGTAGCCAGGGCCAGGTTGCACAGGGTCAGCTCTGCTGGCCACGGCAAGGAGTCTGGGTTTTGTTCTAAGTATGATAAGATGCCATCTGGAAGCAGTGTAACCCCCACTTGGCGGGTCAGCTATTCAGGGTCCTCTGAAGGGGTGCTAACCTGCAAGACATGAACTGGAGAGAGGAAGGAAACCAAGCAAGATTCTATTGTCAAGGTCTACATTTATTGGGGTGAAAGTTACAGCTTATATAGCCCTTGAATGGGGTGGAGGTAGGGGTAGGCAGGAACTCTGCCAGGGTAACTGAAGGTCATCAGTCAGCACCTGGTATAAGCCGAAACATGTGATCCATTAACATTGGAGTAAGGGGTGGTTCCGTTAACAGATGTGATCCATTAGCATTGGAGTAAGGGGCGGGTTCCATTAACAGATAGTTCTCAAGATAGTTGGGATGAGGGGTGGGATCTCTGTAAACATCCTTAGGGCAATGACCTCTGCTATCCCTGTAAGGAAGATGGTCCCTGACAAAGCAGTGGCATCAAAAGGAGATGACCTTGACTTGCCAAAGAAGAAAGGTCTCCTGTGGAGGAAACTGTCTCTGCAGCAAAAAACTGTGATTTTTTTCCCCTTTCACATCATGCATAGTCCTCTAGTTGGCTTTGGAAAAAGGAGAGAGGGCAAGGGAAGGAACTGGGCACACCTAGTGACTCCTGCTTCCTCTATGGCATGGACGGATGGCTTCTTTAGAAGGGGAGGAAGGCTAGTAGGGATGGCTGAGGAGTGGTAGGAATGGTTCATCTGGGAGCAGATGGGAAGTGCACGAGCCTGGGAGTGGCCAGGAGAATTGAGACTTATTAGAAAGCCCTGGACCAGAAAGAGAGTGTGAGGATTATGTGCATATATATCTATGGGCATGAGTGTAGGTGTGTGTGTGTGTGTGTGTGTGTGTGTGTGTGTGTGCATGAATATCAAGTACCCTTCTTCAGGATCTGATATGGGATTCTCCTCTATGCTATGAATGTTTTATTACCATTGGTTATTAAAGAAGCTATTTCAAACAATGGCAGTAGAGTAAAGCCAGGCATGAAATCTGAACAGAGTTATAGAGAAAAAGTAGGTGGAATCAGGGAGATACCATGTAGCTGCCGAAGGAGAAAGATGCCAGCTGCCAGCCAGAACCTTACTGGTAGGACATAGCCTTATGGCAATACACAGATGAATAGAAATTGTTTAAGATGTAAGAGTTAGGTAGAAATATGCCTAAGCTATTGGCCTAACAGTGTTGTAATTAATATGGTTTCTGTGTGATTATTCGGGTCTGAGCAGTTGGGAAATGAACAAGCAGTCTCCATCTACAGGATCCATCTACCTTTTTGATGAGACAGGCTCTCTCAATGGTCTAGAATTGCTCAGCTAGGCGAGGCTGGCCAGTCAGGGAGCTCCAGAGATTCTCCTGCGTCAGCCTTCCCAGCGCAGCATGGTTCTGGAACTCAAACTCAGGGCTTCATGCTTGGGAGACAAGCGCTTTACCAAGTGCACCATCTTACCAGCCCCCAAACCATAGTGTTGTAGCTGAGTGGATCAGTAGTGGTTTGATCTTCTCAAGTTGCACTGGTCAAACATGTGACGGTACGTACATGTAAATAAAGACAGACACCGACTGGCATTTTTGGAGGAAGTGTCAGGCACTGGAAGGATAAAGAAATAACTGGCACACAAACCTGATCACATTTTTTTTGTGTGTGTGTCTCTCTGTGTGAGTAATTGAGATTTAAGTTTTGTCCATTTCTAGACTGTTCCTTACAGACAATATCACAGTTGTAGGTTGAACTGTCTCCCTTCAAAATGTGTGTGTTGAAGCCTCACTTAGTGAGTGTCTTTGTGTGTCTTTGGAAAATGAGGAGTGGGTAGGGAAGTAACTGGGCACAGCCCTTGACACCTGCCTGCCCACTGCATAGGCAGATGGCCTTCTCAGAGAGAGAGGAGAAGAGCCGGTGGGGTCTTTGGAGTTTTTATTTGCGGGGCTGGGGATTGAACCTGGTGCTCTGTGTGGCTTGCAAGTGCTCACTCACTGGGCTACATATCAAGCCCTTTGAGGGTATGGCCTCTCAGGAGGTGGGAATGAAATAAAATGGAACTTTTACAGAAGGCATTAATTCAATCTGACTGATGTCCTTAGAAGGGGAAATTCAGAACACAGAGTCACCAGTGGTGTTTGTGTATGGAGGGATGGCCAGCTCAGAGGAGACCACTCACACTGGCACATCGGCTCCACCATCTTGCATCATTTGTAGGGTGACATTTCTATGAGTATGTTGTTAATCTTGCCATCCCTGCTAGGCAAGATGTGTGAACCATCAAGCAATGTTCCCTTGGGTGTGGAGGAACATGGTGGGTGCATGGATAAGGGGAGAAGATTGAACTCAGGAAGGGAAGAACTAGGGCATCAAGATCATTTAGGGCGTGCTGTTTTTGTGGCCACAAAGACTTGACATTGGTTGCTGTTGTAGGAGGAAAGAAAGTGAGGGCAAGGGACATGTTAGTTCATTTGCTGCCTGTCATGTGCGCAAGGCGCTTTCCTTTTTAATCCTTGTAACAACCCTGGGACTGGGCATTGTAGCAGCTTGAGGAAGGTGATGAGCAGTCGGACATGTCTAAGAGGAGCCTGAGTGGTTGGCTGCTAAGAGGCCTCTTAGCCTGGCATGAAGTTTGGAAATTTATCGCAGAATAAATACGGCCAACCTTGGATCCTTGGGCCCTGCTTGTCTCCGCTCCAGGCCAGGCATCCTCTGTCTGTTCCTGCAGTCTTTTGCCAGCTGAGTTAGTTAATTAGGTCTCTGCTTACTCAGTTCTCATCGTCTTCTTCTCCCCCAGCCTTGCTTCCCTATGACTACAGCCAGGCCAGTGCAATTGGTGTTCGGGGTCTTCTTAAACTCTTGGCTCGCATGTTCAGGCGAGCTCTTAGTTGGTGCTGACAGATGGCACACTGTATCCTTCTTGTGGGTTTTCTTGACCCACAGGCACTCTCTCAGGCAGCCATACTTGTGAGCTCTGTCATCACACCCAGTGCTGCTGGCAAGTACCATGTCATGGCTTTGCAGATGAAGGTCTCAAGCTCAGAAAGGCTCAACCATTGGCTCACTTGTGCCAAGACTTGGTGCCCGGTCTCATGGTGTGTAAGGCAAGGAGCGTTCAAAGGTAGGGAGCCCACAAACACATTGCCCCAGTTAGTGGGGAGTTCAGGTCAGGGAATGTTTGCTGGGCATATTTTAAGGCCCCCTAAGCCTTGGGAGAGATCGCTGTAGACTTCTAACCATTTGAGTCCTGCACATGTTGGGCCAGAGCTGAATCGTTTCTCTAGGGAGCTGAGGCTAGGTGACCCTGATTGGAAATTGGCTGGTGTTTCTTTTCTTGCTTTTTTTTTTTAAACAAAAACAAAAACCAAGATTAATTTTTAGCTTTAGGAATTAAGTGTGTGTGTATGTGTGTCTGTGTGTGTGGACATGTACACATGGGTGCAGATACCATTGGAGGCCAGAAGAGGGGATCTGATCTCCAGAAGCTGGAGTTGTGAGCTCTCTGATATGGGTACCGGGAACCAAACTGAGCTCCTCGGCATGAACCTCCTCTCTTGCAGCCCCATGATTCCGGTGTTTGGTTGGGGAGGTTGAGCCCAAAGACTGGACTTCTGACCATTTTCCAGTCACCAACCTCGGCACCCTGGTTTTGCACTTTTGCGGCCTAGAGCAAGAAGTCATCTTTTCCGTGTATGTGTGTACTTGTGTGTATGTGTGTGTGTGCATGCACATGTGTGTGTGTGTGTGTGTGTGTGTGTGTGTAGCACTGTTTATAATTCTACCATCCCAACAGGGAACCTTTTTCTAACAGATCTTAAAAAGCTGGCCACCATGTTAGGGCCTTTACAGTTGTCCTTGTACCTTTTTTTTTTTTTTGGTTTTTCGAGACAGGGTTTCCCTGTAGTTTCTAGAGCCTGTCCTGGAGCTAGCTCTTGTAGACCAGGCTGGCCTCGAACTCAGAGATCCGCCTGCCTCTGCCTCCCGAGTGCTGGGATTAAAGGCGTGCGCCACCACCGCCCGGCTGTCCTTGTACCTTTAAGCCTGCTTGTCTTCCAAGGTGTAAGCCCACATGCAGGTCTTGCAGGGATCAGCAGAAGCCACATGGGTCCTTCTGATGGCCTCGGGGTGAGCGGCACCCTAGCCCCAGTCTGCTGAGTGGGCCCTGTCCAGAAGGATATGATCTCTGTAGACCCCTCTCCTGTCCCCAGATTTCTAGAAAGCCCTCTAGGTAGCAGCCACAAGGTCAAATACTTCTGCTGCAGTGAATCCCTGCCTGGGGATTTGTTCCGGGAAGGGAATTACATTTCAATTTGATTTAATTCAATGAGAAAGACACCAAATTGATCAGCTGGTAAAATGCCATTTGATGGGCAGATCCGCTCTTTCCAAGTCAATAGGAACCACCAGAAAAATTAGTCTTGCTTTTTCAGACAGAACAGAAAAGTTTTACCCATTTCCTTTGCCTTTTAAAAAGGGCTTAAACTCCCTGAAGGAAGAGAGCCCTTTGCTGATAGCTTTGGGCAAAGTGATTATACACAGGTACCCAGGAGTCAAATACAACTTCTGTATTTATGTGTGTGTGTGTGTGTGTGTGTGTGTGTGTGTATGTGTATGTGCAAACCATCTTATACTGAAGTTCTGTGAGATCTTGAGAATTTTCTCAGGTTTTCCAAGCCTCAGTTCTTCCATCTTTAAAATGGTCATTGGGTCTCCCTGCTGGCCTCACTCAACGGATGCAGGTATGTGAAGAGGCAGAACACCCCACAACCGCGGCTGCCACCCCAATGAGCAATCCTTGTATCACTCTTGAGCAGTTAGAGTCAGAGCCTGTGCCTTGGTAACCCTACCAAGCCAGGGCGCCACCTCCCTCAATAAGCCAATTAAAGCCAAACAGATAAATAGTGAAAGACAGGAAAAGGAGATTTATTCTGGGAAGAGGAACAAAGAAATTCAGTGGCAACTTCTATTCTGTCTTCAGGGGCCCAGCATGGGGGAAAGGGTTAAGCAGAATAATAAGCAATGAGGTCAAGGTGTGACTCTATTCAATGCCATCATTTCAGCTCTGATCTCTCCTGCAAGGTCCTCTGGAAAGTTTTCTCTAGGAGATAAATTCCTCCTTATTGTGCCCGCCTCCCCCTCCCCCGCTCGACCCCCATCCCTCCAGGCATCAGCCCCCTCTTCTCCCAGCATGAGATTCCTGAGGAAATTATAATTTCTTGGAGTTTATTGTTCCAATAGCCTGATAGCCAAGGAGGGGGGTAGACAAGTGGCCCTTTGGAACATCCTTCTGTCAGGCAAGCTGGTTCTGTTAGTACATGCCAGGCACATGGGAACTTCATGCACATCATACTATACAATCATTGTAGCAATTCCAACTCCGTTTCTGCATTTAGCTGAAAATGCTGAATTCCTTTCAGTGTGATCATGGATGCAGGTACTCTTTGAGTGACATGTTAATTTTGCACTTGCTAATCTCAGGTTATGTGAAGACAACGGCATTTGAGCGCAGAAAACACACTGAGTTGCATCGAGATACGTTGAAAGGGACAGAGAGTTCTTCTCATGCACCCTGACATTCCTCTCCAAGTCAGTGCTGAGACTGTGGCATTATGTGCTCCAAAGCATTGTTTCCAAAAAGCTCTGGTTTTGTACCCGGCATGGTGACTTATTTTTCAATGTTTTCCTAAACTGTATATACGATATAAGATTTGCCATTTGACCACTTAACAAACACAGCAGAGTGGGCCGAGTACACGCATGCTCTTGTGTTGCCATTGTAACTCTCTGGTCACAGACTCTTGCCCTCTTCCTATGTTGAAAATGGTGCACCCTTTAACTGACCCTCCCTCCGCCCCCAGCTGTTGGTGGCCAGTACACCATTTGTGGCTCTATGAATTCCACTTGGTGTCTCGTTCAGGTGGAGTCACACAGTGCTAGTCCCTTTGCATCAGTGACGGTTTCAGTTGTCAACCTAACAGTCTAGAATCCTCCGTGAAGGGAATCTCAGTAGTAAGATCAGGCTGGCCCACAGGTTTGTCTTGATTGCATTTCTTGAGGCGGGGAGACCACTGTGGGTGGCACCATGCCCTAGGCGGAGGATCCTACTCTGGGTAATAGCAGAGAACGTGAGTTGAGCACCAGCACGCATGTAAGTGTTTATTGCTCTCTGAGACTGCTTATGGTTGTGATACGACCGCTTCTCTGGGGCTCTTGCTCTGTGACTTCCCTACTACGATGAACTGTAATATGGAACTGTGAGCTGGAATAAAGCCCCTTCTCCTTCAGTTCGCCTCTGTCAGGGTATCTTTATTACAGCAACAGGAGAAGGAACCGAGGCAGTGCGTTTCTGGCTTGCTTCACTTAGCTTCACGCCGTCAAGGCCCATCATGCTGGAGTCTGTGTCAGAAGTCCCTTCCCTTTCAAGGCTGAATAATATTCCACGGTAGGGCGGTGTACATACACACCTGATTTATCCCAAGGACGGAACATTTCCTAGAGTGCATATATGGCGTGGCAGCAGAACCAGACTGCTATTGTTTCTATTGGGAACAATTTGGGGAAACAGAGGTGCAGAGCGGTCATGTGACTGACTTCAGCTCTCCATGGGAAGACTCAGGGTTCACCCCCAGGTCTCGCTGGCTCTGTGGATTGGGCCTCCAGCCCTGTGCTGTTCTTCTCCCCCTTTTCTGCTGTTGTCATGATCGCAGAGGATGTTGACTCTGAGTCAGTTTGGTTATTAATTTCCTGTTGTTAACAGACGCGGCATTGTCTGAAGTCTCTGCTGCACCATCTGGAATTTTTAATAAAAACTTGAGGAATTTCCAGGGGTTTCGGTGCATTGCAAATGTGTAATAGCAAGGGGGAAAAATCACTGTTTAAAAGCAGGAATGCCTGCAGCCACTCGTAAACTCCAGGTGGGGGTGTGGAGGGCAGCCTCACAGAAGGCAGACTGCTCTTTTGTTTAAGAAAATGCTATAAACAGGCTTGACTTTTTTTTTTTTTTCTGAGAGAAAGCTCAATCCATACTCCCACCTCAAATATTCTGAAAGAAGAAAGCTGCAAATTAAATTGCATTACAGAACAAGCTAGCAGGGATTCTAGAACTGTCCAGTGGCATCTTTGAAGGCAGGGAGGGGTCAGGGTTTGCAAGAGCCAGGGAAAGGAGGAGATTGAAGAAAGCTAATGACAGGGAAATTAGGGGCCCTTCAACAGGGGGCAGGGTGTCCCCAGAAAAGAGGGACAACCAGGTGGCCCTATGAAACATTTCCTTGAGTCTGGGGGTTGATGGACTGAGGTGGGGAGTGTTCCCATGGGTGTGCTGTTCTGCATTCTCTCAACTCAGCTGCTTAGTGCCTGACTCAGTGGGGAGGGCTTAGTGCTGGGAGCTGGAAGACTGAGGCTCTTGGGAAGTGGCAGGGGGAGGGAAGGGGGAGAAAAGGAACAGGTGGTAGCAGAGGGGAAGGCTGGGGAATTGCGGTGAGAGAAGGGGTGAGAGGTCACTGCTAGAGTGGAGGGGCCTCCTGGAAAAGGGAGGAGCATCCAGGAGGAGTCTGTATACCCCAAAGATAGTCTGGATAGTTTTGAGGTGATTGCAGGAGTTGAGGAAAGAAAGGTCCCGGACTGTTACCTTACGTTAACTTCCAGGCTGGATCCCAGGGAGTGGTCCACACCCTGCTCTGTACCTCAGGGGTGTGCACATTGTCATAGTAACAAACCCATAACCATCCAGGGGTGTATCCTGAACGTATCAGGAAAATGAGGCGTCCTTTTCAAGGGTGCTCCATTAGACTTGAGAAGTCAGCATGGCCATCTATCTCCTAGCAGAGGGCGTGGCTTCTATGACTGGTCCAGTCCCCGAGGAAGGGATTACTTCCAG
Source organism: Arvicola amphibius (assembly GCF_903992535.2). Lineage (NCBI taxonomy): Eukaryota > Metazoa > Chordata > Mammalia > Rodentia > Cricetidae > Arvicola > Arvicola amphibius. The sequence continues at coordinate 24,892,871 of NC_052052.2, read as the reverse complement.
TTGGCAGGCCATTACAATGGGCCCCTCGCTTCATGCAGAGCGCTGCTTCAGACTCCTCAGGCCAGATTTCTTCTAGCTTTGACCAAAGAAGAAAGAGGCTTAGAAATATCAAGGGGGCAATGACTCACGCAACTCATTCACCCAACTAAGAAGTGACAGAGGCAGAATGTGACCCAATTTCTTTCTCCCTTCCCTTCCCTTCTCTTCCTTTGTGTGTATCTCTCTCTCCCTGTCCTTTCTTTGCAGATGCATATGTATGTATGAGCAGATGCTCATATGTGTTTGCATGCACATGTGTGCCTGTGTGTGTGGAGGCTGGAAGGACCACCTCAGATGTTGTCCCTATGCTCATATATGTTTGCATGCACATGCAAGGACATCAGTGATGCTAAGATCTGAGAAACTGGAGAGGGAGAGAGGCTGGATCTTGATGCTGAATGGGGCTGGACAGTGATGGATTCATTTGTTCCTCTCTTTGAGGGCAGGTATGTGGGGTACTGAAGTGAGTTAACTCAGAGATTGAGCAAGCTTCTGAGAGAGCTCCGTGGGTTCCCCTCCTTGCACAGGCAGCCCTTACCTGGGAGACAGGCTGGAATTCATAGCAAAAAGAAAAATCCAAAAATTATACCAAGTGTCTTTTGGCAGTGCCTTAATAGGGCCCAGGAGACAGACTGTCAGAAACAGTCCCTGGAGACTGGGGAGATGGCTCTGTCAGAAAAGCGCCTGCCGTGTAAGAGTGAGGACCTGAGTTTGATCCCCAGGACTTAGGAAAGATGTCTGTCGTGTCTTTGCACTTGTAACCACAGCCCTAGGGAGGTGGAGACAAGAAGATCCTTGGGACCCGGTAGCCAGTTAGTCAGACTCAGTCAGGAAGCCTCCAGCCCAGATTCAGGGAGAGACCCTGTCTCAGAATATAAGATGGGGAGCAGTTGCAGGGCTGTGGTAGTGCACGCCTTTAATCCCAGCACTCGGGAGGCAGAAGTAGGCCGGTCTCTGTGAGTTCGAGGCCAGCCTGGTCTACAAGAGCTAGTTCCAGGACAGACTCCAAAGCCGCAGAAAAACCCTGTCTCGAAACAAACAAACAAACAAACAACAGATGTAGTTAAGTAGTTAAGGAAGACATCCAACATCAGCTTATGGCTTCAACATGCATGTGTACACGAACACACAATCTCTCTCTCTCTCTCTCTCTCTCTCTCTCTCTCTCTCTCTCTCTCTCTCTCTCTCTCTCTCTCTCTCTCTCTCTGTCCCTGGTACCAAGAACAATACACCTCAACTCCTGATGCCTGTCTTTCACTTTTCCACGGCAAGAATTGAATCCTGGGAGTCTGTGCTCCTGTGAGCCTGTGCATATAACGAGAAGAGAGACTTTCAAAGAGAGGGAGGGAGCAATGAGATGGCTCAGTGGGTGCAGTGTCTGCTGGGCAAGCCTAATGGCCTAATTGGTTTGATCTGGCAACCCCACACAGAGGTGGAAGGAGAGAACAGACTCCGCAAAGCTGCCCCCTGACCTTCATACGTGCATCTTGGCATGTGTGCTCTCACAAAATGATTTATTTTGGAGGAGGCTTCTACCATAAGAGGCTGTCAGTATCTTCTGTTTCACAGGGTGGAGAGCCTGCTGGGAGACTTTGGTTGGTACTGTGCTTGCCACACGCATGTCAGGACCAAAGTTTGGCCCCTAGAACTCACACCAAAAAGCCAAGGGTGATCCGGACAGATGGCTCAGTGGGTCGAGCACTCGCCATGCAAGTGTGAGGACACGAGTTCGAGTCCCCAGATCCATGTAAAAGCTGAACACGGTAGCACGTGCTGGTGATCATCTCAGTGCTCCTGTGGGGATATGGGAGGTGGACAGAGGAGAAGCCTCAGGAGCTCCTGGACTCCCTAATACTGGGGAGGGGGCAAGGCAGGGGGATCCCTAGGTGTCACTGGCCGGCCAGTCTGCAAAACTGATGAGCTTCAAGCTTAGTTAGAGACTGTCTCCATTAACAAGATGGATGACCACCGAGGGCGATACATGGCAGCGACTGTGTGCAGGGCGTTGGGAGACCCTGAAAGGCAAGTATGGTGGCTCTTTGTTTTTGAAAGTCCTGCTGAGGCCAGTTACACATGAATGAGACCGAGTGCTATTCTCAGAGGAAAGCTTGAGAGAGGCAGCCACAGTTTTGTGACGGGGTTCTCTTCTCACCTGGGAAACCCGTTTGCTGTGGACGGTCACCACTGGAGAGGGTCGTGGGAGGCAGGTGAGCAGACCTCCAAATCTCTGTATCTGAAAGCATGGCCAAACTCCTGGACACCTCCCTGCTCCCAAGGATCTTCTTCCTGTTAGCCATACCTCCACTGAACTCGGCAGAGTGGCTTTGTACATATGTGTTCATATGTGTGCACAGCTGATGAATGCACGTGTATACACATATGTGTGCGGAAATTAGAGGGCAACCTCAAGCATCCTTCCTCGGGTGTCTTCCACCTTTTGTTTGGAACTTAGCCAAGTAGGGCAGGCTGGCTGGAGGACCGGCTCCAGAATCTGCCTGTTCTGCTTTCCCTCTTGCCATCATTGGGGTTGCAGGGGCCATACTACCACATATAATTGTTTACATGGGTTATCGCCATAGAATTCTGCTCCTCACATTTGTGAGGCAAGTGCATTATGGGCTGGACCTTCTCCAGGTCCAGAATGGCTTTTTACTGAGTTCCTTCCCTGCACCAAATACTTTACCTCACCCCTTCTTTTTTCTGATGCCACTATTGGACGAGTTAGTTGTCTTCCTACTCTGCCATTCCCATCTCAGGAGGGATGAGTTAACCAAATTAATGCCATAGCAAAATCTCAGTAGTGCTATGAACATCTCAGGTAAAAGGGCAAGCGTGAACTACCTGGGAGCAAAGCTGACCCCTGTGGGGAAGAAGTGAGTGTGACCAGAGTTTAAACAAGTTGCAAATTGTTAGAATGGGACAGCTTTTTTTTTTTTTTTTTTTTTCCAGTGTAGATGAGGCCTTGAATCAGGGGATGAAGAGAGCCTGGTACCTGTGGTTCCCTTGGCAACCACTCTTTGATTGGAAAATGCCGGAGAGTGGAGAAGGAAGCAGCTGGGAGGTCTATGTAACTCCTCACCCAGAGGTGGGGAGGAAACAGTTAAACAACAGCAACCTGGCGAGGCTGTGTGGAGACAGATTCTTTCCTTTAATCAACCTGCCAAGGTTTTGAGAGGGATCGATGACGTCGGAGATACCAGAGGAGCAGCACGGAATGCCTGGCTTCCAAGAAGCCCCTTGGTCAGATAGAAAGTTGTTCTCTTTGTGCTCTCCTGCAGCAAAGGCATCCTCGGGAGGCAGTGGCACAGACTCGAGTGCAGAATTCCAAGTAGAGGCTAAGCCCAGTGTGCACAGGTACAGCGTTCTCTAGCAAGAGGGTTACAGGGAGAGAGTGACAGAAACCCCAGGGGTTAAGGCCTCAGAGTCCAACCCTGGATCAGGAGTCAAGCGACAGCCTGAGAGTCTGTGTCAGCCATGATCTAGGTGGCCTGGTCTGAGAAACAGATAGATCCAGGCTGTGCAATGCATGCTTGGCACCAAGGTCCCTTCTAAGGGCGTCGTGGACATTTGCATATTTTAACCTTTTCAGGTACATCCAAAAGGTGCATTCTATTTCTTCCCCATTTAAGAGCTGGAGAGACTGGAGGGCAGAGGAAATAGAGTCACAGGCCCACAGCTGGTAAATGACAAAGGGTCGGGCCTGGCAGCCGTGGCTGATGTGGACTGGTGTGGACCAATGGAGAACACAAGGATGGGTTAGCGGGTAAAGCAGGGCTGAGGACAAGATAGAAGAGACTCTGGGCAGAGTGAAGCAGGTAGCATCCCCCAACCATGCAGAATCTTGGTAAAGGTGTGTTCTATCCTCGATAGCTGCACCACCCAAAGGTCCATCCTCAGGATGGCTCTTGGGCTGTACTCAAACAAGACGGAGCACAGGCGCGGTTCCTACATTTCCTGTTGGGAAGGCATCCCTTGCTTGTAGGATAGACTACAGATTCATTGGCTTGTCCTCTGTAGCTATGTTACAGCTTATGACCAAAATATCAGAGCAAACAGCTTAAACGGGGAGTGACATATTTTAGGTCACAATTTCAGAGTTTGTCTCTGAGGCTGTGGTGGGGCAGAAAGAACGTCATGGTTGTGGGAATATGTGAGGAGACTGCTCACCTCGTGGTGAACAGGGAGCAGAGAGCAGGAAGGCCTACGCTAACAGGGACTTTCTCCCTTTTACTTTCTTTTTTACCTTTATTTTACATGTGTGGGTGTTTTGCTAGCATGTATGTAAGCGCATCACATACATGCAGTGCCTATGGGGGGGGGTGGAGAAGGTGTTGGCTTGCCTGAGACTGGGCTTATGGGTGCTTGTGAGCTGCCATCTGGGTGCTGGGAATCGAACTCAGGTTCTCTGAAAGAGCAATCAGTGCTCTTAACAGCTGAGCCATCTCTCCAGCCCCTCCCCTTATTTGGTCTGGGCTGGTAGCCTGCAGGATGGAGCTGTTCACACTCAGAGCGAGTATCCCCCTCTTCAGCTAATCCTCTCTGGCTGCCCCCTCACAGATGCTCCCAGGTGAGCTTTCACGCATCTCTGAGGTGTTTTTTTTTTTTTCTTGATCCACTCATCAGATTGAGAATCGGATTAATCATCACCCCCTTCCCTGGCCAGAGCAGCACCCTCACTGAGGCATCTGCTGTCCCAGACCTGGGTTTCTGGAGTCTCCCCTCCCTTCAGGCTGAGCCAAACAAGAACCACCTCTCGTTCCTGCCATGGCTGTCCTTAGGAGGTGAGCTGTGCCTGAAGAGAAGCTGGGCTCCTCCAGGGAGCCATCGGATAATCACGGTACCCCACCAGCAGACCATAAAGATGCAATAACCATAAACCCCAGCAATGATTTAAACACATAAGAACTAGTGCTGAGTTCTAGAAAGCAAACACACACCCCTTAATTATACGGCAGACTGTAAATGCTTGTAAAATGCCCAAGAAGCAAAATGGCGGGGCTGTGCCATCAATCAAGCACAAAATGGATATACTGGGAGGTGGGATGGTGCAGAGGAATGTCAGATCCTACCTCTGCAACCTCCTCATCCCCCATGTGACTTGGGGCACAGAAACCTCACTAACCCTCAGGGCCTGTCTTAGGCAGGGCTTTCTAGAGCAACAGAGTAGGAAAAGGGTGTGTGAACGTAGAGGGGGAATTTGTGAGGTGGCTCTAGGGGCTGGGTCATCTAGCAATGGCGGTGGGCATGTCGCAAAGGCTAAACACCAATTTCCTAATCCAGGAAGTGCCACACCTCAGTGGTCTCAATGGAGATGGCTTGGGGTTTCTTGGAGAGATTTTGGCAATGGAGTCAGCTTTGGAAGGCTGAAGAATGTGGAGTCTGAAGTCAGTGGTGGTAGCCGGGCTCAATGCCCTCCAGAGAGAAGGGGCTTGACAGTGAGCCAGTGCCACCTCCTGCCAGCTTCATTTGCCACCCCCTCCCCATCTGCTGCCCACTGTCAGGGTTCATCTTTCCCTACAGGAAATCTTTTCTGGAAACACTTCCACAGACAGACACACGGAAATATCTCACCTAGACTGACTCAGTTTCCCTCCCTTCTTCCTCCTTCCCTCCCTCCTTTCCTTCCCTCTGTGTATATGTGTAGGTGTGTATGTACAGGTGCATTGGTGTGTGGGAGTGTGTCTATACATTCACACGCATGTACTTGTGTGTGGATGCCAGAGGACAACATGAAGTGTCATTCCCCAGGAGTGACACCTTGCTTTCTGAAACAGTGCCTCTCACTGGGACCGGGGGCTCACCAGCTAGGCTGGTCTCTGTCCAGTGAGTCTCAGGGATCCCCCTGTCCCTGCATCCCCAGTACTGGGATTGCCAGTGTGTGCCACTGCACCTGGCTTTTCCACATGGGTTCTGGGGATCCAAATTCAGGTTGTTGTGCTTGCTTGATAAGAGCTTTACCCACTGAGCCAGACCTCCAGTCCCCAAGGCACGTCTTACCCCAAGTCTGGTTGCAAACAAGACTGATGAACCAAAGGCGCCATTAGTGCCCAAGGTGAAATAATAGCAGTGTCCAGTCCACGAGGGAACTGGAGATGTGCATGAGGCCACATGTGTGCGGCTCCAAGCAGAGGCCTTGGCCTTGTGCTGCGGTGGTCAGAGCTTCCTCTGCCTCTGTGAATGGCCACACGAGAAGGTGGAGCTGAGGTCAGTTCTCCCTTCCCCGTCCTTTCAGACCCTGGAAGCCTTTCCCTGTGCAGGGAGGCGCTTCAGATCTTTCTAGAGTTATGATTCCCCAGGTGTGTCCTTGGCCCACAGAGTGCCTCCTGATGGGCTTTAAACTGAGCCAGAAATACAAGTTCTTCCTTTTTCTGAAAAGATAAATGCTCTGCACTCTGCAGATTTTTCTTTCTTCTTTTCTTTTCTTTTCTTTCTTTCTTTCTTTCTTTCTTTCTTTCTTTCTTTCTTTCTTTCATTCTTCCTTCCTTCCTTCCTTTCTTCCTTCCTTTCCTTCTTTCCTTCCTTTCTTTCTTTCTCTCTCTCTCTCTTTCTTTCTTTCTTTTTTGTATAACTCTAAAGGTACTTACTGAGGTCTTTAAAAGCCTTTCTTACATTGTGTGTGTGTGTGTGTGTGTGTGAGAGAGAGAGAGAGAGAAAGAGAGAGAGAGACAGAGACAGAGAGAGACAGAGAGAGACTTATACATATGCATCAAAATGCATGTCCGAGGATAACTTTCAAGAGTTCTCTCTTTCTACCAAGGGTCCTAAGGATTGAACTCAGGTCTTCAGGCTTGGCAGCAAGTGCCTTTGTCCACTGTTCCATCTTGCCAGACCCTCAGTTCTTAAAGTCACCAAAGCAATTACTTAAAAATTTATTTATAGTTAAAAAAATAATTCAAGCTTATTAAGTGATCATGTTCAATCTCTGTGGCTGGATAATCTACAAAGGAAAAGGATTTATTTAGTTTATGGTTTGGAGGCTGGGAACCCAAATCTCCTTTAAATGAATAATGGATCCCCAAGCTGAGCTGAATCCATACAGTAGAATAGGGCTGGGTAATCTGCAGAAATGAACTGTGGCTATGCACAGCTACATGGGTGACTCTTGGAATAATTTCAAAATAAAATAAGTGAGCAAAACAGTACATACTGTATGATTTCATGTTTCATGACTTTCTATGAAATTCAGGTATACCTTCTGGAAAGGGCAGTGGCTGTCTGAATCAGGGCAAGGAAGAAGGGAGGGATTCCTAAGATAGCCGGGAGTGTTTACTATTTTGTTTTTGGTGACTGTTTTATGAGAGGTTAAACTTAGCAAATCATTTATTTCCAACGTGAGGTTGGGAACTTGGTTGGAAAGCCAATTGTATGGGACAACTTGGCCGAATGGGCGTGGTCTTCTCTGGAGATACATGATCAGACCCAATAAGATGGTGTGTGTGTGTGTGTGTGTGTGTGTGTGTGTGTGGCGGGAATGGGGAGGGTATGGGGTGGGGTGTGGGGATGGAGGTGAGGGGATGGGGGTGTTGAGCTCTCTCTTTGACAATGTAGGAGCTGGCAGAGCCAAGGTTTAGAGCGTCCCCATTGCCCTTTGGGAACGAGGTTACGGGGCCAGCGGTGGAGAGCTGGTTCCCCAGCTGGAACAGCGGAGCAATTGGTGATGCTACTGGAATTCCTCATTCTCTCTTGTAATCATTGTGCACGGATTTTGATAATAATAAAAGGTAACACAATCCCCGGACTTCCCCCCTTAGTGAGGCCTATTATGCACCAGTGAGAACTTGATCAAATTGCTAAGAGAACACAAACAGCAGCAAAATCGAGAGGGTAACAAAAACGTGGACAAAGATTTGCAGAGATGTATCACTAAAGGAGCCGTAAGAGAGGTGCATCCCTATGAGATACTCACGGTCAGCCGCTAAGGAAGCACAGATTAAGGCCAGGTTGTGCCTGTGCCCCTTAGCATGACTGACAGCAGATGCGAATAGAAGGCCCCTCTATTTGCTGGGAAACCCAAACGCTGCAGAGCAACCAGAATGCGCCTGCCTGCCACTCTGGGAAAGAGTCTGGCAGAGCTTCGTAAAGTTAGCCACACATTTACCATAGGCTCTGACTGTCCCATCCCTGGGTAACTAGAAAAAGAAAAACTTAAGACCACCGTGGAAGTCTGTACACAAACAGCTGATTTAGTTATTAACTCCTGAGGAATGGGAAAAACTCTTAAAGTTCTTAAACATGTGAATGGATAAACTCTGAGAATATTAACCAGCATATCACCCAGCGACTGAATTATGCCATAGTATGTGTGAGTCTCAAAGTGTTAAGTGAAAGAAGCCGTCTTATAAAAATGAATACTTTATGGTTTTGTTTCTATGACGTCTTAGTCTTTTGGGTTGACACCACATAAAACTTCTGACTGGGTAACCTGTAAGGAAGAAAGGGTCTTTCTCCTAGCCCTGGAGTATAAGGGGAAGTGAGACCACAAGGTGGTGGCATCTGGAAAGGGCTTTCCCGCTGTTCATCCTGCTGTGGAAGGCGCCAGAGAACTAGGCCTTCTCTCCTTGTAAGCTGTTTTTTTTTTTTTTTTAAATCTAATCATGGGGGTGGAGCCTTGGTGCTCTGTCTTCCACTGGGCCCACCTCCTAACACCTGCTGTACTGGGGTTGGGGTTCCCAGTCCCAGCCTTTGGGAGCCACGCTCAAACTGGAGCATAAGGCATTTTGGAAACTATCGGCTCAGAAGAAGGATGGCTGGCTGGCTGCCAACGGTAGGGAGGTAGGGAGGTTGACCATAAAGGGGCGGCTTTCGGTGATCCCTGCGTGAGGATGCTGTGGCATCCTGATTACGGGAATGGTTATACACATCTGTATACACTGTTGTTTCTTGTAGAACTGTACACCAGAAAGAGTTGATTCCTCCATATTTAAAGTTAGAAAATATTTCCGAGGTGAAACAAAGGCAGTGCTCAGCGGGAAGAGTCTCACGCTAAGGGCTCTTCCCAGAAGAGAAGGAAGGCTGAATTAATAAGCCGGAACAGGCTCTGGCTTCAGCATGACTAAGGTTTGGGCTGCCGATGGTTCATGGTTGCTAAGGATTGTGTGTGGGGGGGGGCATAGAGAAGTGGGCTTGCTTGCTGTAGGGCGCTTAGCAGAGCCCCTTGAGATGGCACAACTGCCCCCAGTTGTGACCATCACATAAGATCCTTGGACATGGCCGACTTCATCACAGGGGCAAAACTGCCTCTGGCGGAGAAGTCCTGAACTAAACTGAGGATGAATGACTGAAAAATGCTCCAAAAAGAAGAAGGCAGAAAAATATTAAAATACAAAATAACAACAAAAGAAGGAAGTCTGGGCTGGCGAGATGGCTCAGCCAGTAAAGGTGCTTGCCGCCAAGTTTGATGACCTGAGTTTGAGCCCTGGGTCCCCCACAGTGGAAGGAAAAAAACTGACTCTCCTGTATTGTCCCCTGACCTCTGCCTGTACATTGTAACATAAGCACACGCACAGACAGAAACAAAATTGTAATAAAACCCCAGGAAAATCGAACACGCAACAGAAAGAATTGTTTGAGAAAGGTGGCAGGACTGAAAATTCTCTGGTGGGGTTGATCAGGGAGACGGGGGGGGGGGGGGCAGACAAAACAGAGGGATGAAAAGGGAACATGCTTAAGATGCCGCACCATGCGAAAGTCAGTTAAACAGTGAACGGCTTTGTGCTAATATTTTGGGAAATTTAGATGAAATGTATTTTTTTTTGAGAAATATAAACTACAGAAATTAACAGCAGAAGACATCTAATGCAGGGTCCCGTAGTTATTAAATAAGGGAAATTATCAGTTTTAGGATTTAAAGGAAAATACTAGCTCCACTCGCATGATTTTGTTGGTCAGTTCTAGCAAGCATTTAAGGTATCAATATCTTTAAACTAGAAAAAAAAATTAAACATGACCCAGCCCATTTCATGAGCCTAGCGTCATCTTTAGCAGCAATTCGACAGGAACACCATGAGAAAGGTACCAGACAGACCTGAGGGAGGGAAAGAGACGCGTCATTCTGAGTCAAATATTGGCGAACAGAGTTCTGTGATGCAGAAACATGCTAATGTGCCCTGAGCCAATTTACACAAGGAATGTAAGGTTGCATTAACCTTAGAGCATTAAAAAAAAAATCAACTCGATTTCTTACACTAACAATATAAAGACGAGAGCAACAAGGGTCATCGTAACAGATGCAAAATTTAATAAAACCCAATGCTTATTTGTCCTTCTTTTAAAAAGTCTTTGTGAACCAAAGATAAAAGACTATCCCTTCACCTCAATGCATCTCACCCCTGAAAAACCCTGCTGTAAATACCATGCCTAAAGGGTGAAGCTTTAGAATATTCCGTGTCAGGCAAAAATCACGACCAGCCTCCTTGCCTGCAGTGACGACGTCTAAGATACACCAAAGGTCTCCGCTGACAGCTAGACAAATATCATACCCAATAAAGAAAGAGAAGAAATAAGGATTGGGATCATCAGACTCTCATTATTTTGAGAGGATGGATAGTAAACACAGAAATCTCCGGAGAATCGGAAAAATGTATTATCAGAACTAACAAAAGCTCTCCGAATGTGGAAGCAGGGGTAAATTTAATTGCCTTTCTACATGGACAACACACAGGTGGGATTGTACTTAAAGTCAACGTCATTGACAATGGCACCAATAAGATAACATAGCCAGGAATAAACCTAAAACATGTGTAGTACAGCAGAGAGGAAACACAAAGCTTATATCGAAAGTAGATGGGAAGAAATTGATGTAAAATGTTTGCATTCCCAAAACGGATCTATACATTCAATGCAGTGCCAATAAAGATCCGGCAAATTTCGTTTTTCAAAGGCCCGACACGCTGATGTATGCGGTATATGATGGCTTGAGGTGTATCCGGGGGAGAAGGCCCACCTGGCATGCAGAGCCTGGCTGCAGGACCAGCCTTCTCCCTCATGTACATAAGAAAGTGGTAAAATCTGCCAGAGAAGAAGAGGTGGATAACTTGTGATGTCAAATGTGATGATGGCACTGCAACATCGTGGTGACTTAGGAGCACTCAGACACCCTGCATGTCTAAGCTTGACTTGAGGAGAGATGATAAGACTCAATTAAAAAAAAAAAACCTGTTGAGGTGGGTTGTGGTGTGAGCCTTTAATCCCAGCATTTGGATGGCAGATGCAGGAAGGTCTCTTGAGTTTGAGGCCAGTTTGGTCTACATAGGGAGTTTCAGGACAGCCAGAGCTACACAGTGAGATATTGTCTCAAAAAGAAAATGTCTTTGAGGCTGAGATGGCTCAGTGTTTGGGTGCTTGCTGTGTGTGGTTGTTTGAATAGGAGTGGCCCCCATAGGCTCATATATTTGAATGCTTGGTCATCAGAGAGTGGTGCTACTTGATAGACATTTGGGGGGTATGGTCTTATTGGAGTAGGTATGGCCTTGTTGAAGGAAGTGGGTCAGTGGGGGTGGGCTTTGAGGTTTCAAATGCTCAAGCCAGGCCCAGAGTCTCTCTCTCCCTACTGATCCAGATTTAGAAAGCTCAGCTACTTCTCCAGAACCTTGTCAGCTTGCACGCCACCATATTTCCTTCCATGATGATGATGAACTAAATCTCTGAAACTAAGCACCAATAAAATGTTTTCCTTCTAAGAGTTGCCATGGTCATGGTGTCTACATTGCTAAGGCTCTGTGTTTACAGAGAAGTAGGGCATTTTCCAGAACCCACATCAAGTGACTCACAAAGGACTGTTACTCCGGCACCAGAGGGTCTGATGCCCTCTTCTGGCCTCTGCAGGTACTGCACATGGTATGCTCTACACAGACACAAAAATAAAATGAAAATAAATCCTTCAAAATACTTAAGAAGATTGTGTTGAATAGATTCATTATTCATGTAAAGTATCGCTTGGTACTTCATACCATATAAAATATATGCAATATATTCATCATATAGTTAAAATATTAATATAACTAATAAAATATTTATAAATAAAATAAGCAACACAATTAATTATATTGATATATAATAAAAACATAAATTTCTGGTTGTCAGAGACTTACACATAAAGGCAAGTGTTAGGATCCTTGGTGCTGATGACACGAGCAAATAACACTGATAGAGATGAGTGGCTTTCATTGTCAGCTTGATGGGACTTAGAATCATTTAGGGGACACGCCTCTGAACAGGTATGTTATGCTGTTTCCATAGAGACCTAACTGAATGTGGAAAATGACTCTAAATGTAGGCAATATCATCACAAAGGCTGGCGTCCTGGGCTGAATAAAAAGGAGATTGCTAGAGAGAGGCCAGCATTCGCTTCTGTCTGTGTCCTGACTGTGGACTTGGGGTGACCAGCAGCCCCACATCGCAGCTGCCATGCCTTTCTCTCTGTGATGGACCGTATCCCCCAGAACTGTGAGTCAAGGGGAACTCCCTCTTCAGTCGTTTCTGTTAGGAATAGGGTCACAGGGATGAGCAAGTAGCCTAACACACTCACCATAGACCTGATGATCTTCTAAGAACAGCTACACGAGGTGAGGGATGACACATGGCAAATAAGTAAACGGGCATAATGAGGCTTACGAACGCCTCAAGGCTTCATCCCTAGGATTTGAACCCAGGCAGCAGTGTAGGAGTCTGTGTTCTTAAACACTGTGAGTACACACGCAGGAGGCATAGATACCATGACCTCCGCAGAGGTAGAGTTCCTTACAGTCCACAGCCTTCAACTATGCAGAGAAGTTGAACAAATTTGACTCCACTCAAATGGCTGCTCACCAAAAGATATCCTAATGGGAGGAGAAAGACAGGCGACATAGAGCAAGAGATTAGCAACACACACAAGTGTCAAGAGATTCCTGTTGGAAAACAAAACCAAACAGAACTTTCAGAATTTTTTCCCCCAAGACAGAGTTTCTCTGTGTAGCCTTGGCTGTGCTGGAGCTCATTCTGTAGAGCATGCTGGCCTTGAACTCACAGAGATCTGCCTGGCTCTGCCTCTCAAGTGCTGGAATCAAAGGCCTGCTCCACTACTGCTTAGGGAGCTTTCCGGATCAATGGATAATTATAAATGGCCCAAGAGACAAGTGGATTAAAACAAGAACTAAGAGCCTTAACCAGGGGTACTGAGATGGCAGAGGGTAAGGGTGCTTGCTTGCTGATCTGAGTTCAATTCCAGGAGGACAGATTCTATGGTGGAAGGAAAAAACAATTCTAAAGTTGTTCTCTTACTTCTGCACATGTGGCATATGTGTGTAGGTGGATGGAAACACACACACAGAGTGAGAGATGGAGAGAGAGAGAGAGGGAGGGAAAGAGGGAAAGAGAGAGGAAGAGAGAGAGGAGAAAGGGAGGGAGGGAGGGAGGGAGAGAGAGAGAGAGCGCTTAGATAATAAAACAAAGAACTTGGAGAAGCAGGCTCAGTCTCACTAGGGAAATTAAAGAAGCCTTCATATTCATTTGTACACAAGACAAATATAGATGCTTATAATGAGGCAAATACAAACAAAATGTTACATAGCCACCAAACTACCAAAACAGGAAAAGAAATTAGATAAACTCAAGAGTTGGCAAGGGCATGGGGCAATAGGGACTTTTTTGTGATTGTGTGATATAATCTCTCTGGAATGCATTTAGCCTTATCTAGTAAAGTTGATGAGGTGTACCTCCAGGGACCCAGATATTTTGTTTGTGGGTCTACTTCTTACAATAATTCTACCTGTGGAGTATAGCAGGAGACACACCAAGAGTTGTCCGTAGCAACACGACCGGTGAAGGCAGAGGACTCAACACCAGCCATCAATAGAGCTGCTAAATAGGTCTTGCTGCCATCGATGCAGTGGAACAGCATACAGCAACAACAATCAACAATTGATCGTCTAAGATGGAATTGAGGACATTAATCCAAGTGAAAAAGCAAGCTGCAAGACTCATTACAGAGTAAGAAAAAATTATTTCAAGTTAATAGTCAAACAAGAGCGATTATCTAGATCCAATAAGAAACTTTTAGAACTCAGCAGTAAAAAACAAAAATCAAAACAACAACAACAACAACAACAACTGCAGGGAGCCGATTTGCTGGCCACCATTACGAGATGGTGCCGAGCCCCTGCACCACTGAGTAAACAACTCCATATTAGGCAAGGCTGTAGACGGAACCTCTTGCATGCGCAGTAGTGCGCAGTAATCTTGGCCAATCCCGTGGCCGGGGGCATCGAAAGACGAGTGAGTAGCCAATCCAGGCATGACCAGTGTCTGCTGTCCCTATATAAGCGGCTGCCGTTTAGTGCTCTGGGCCCTTCGCTTCCTGCTCTCCCTTCAACCAAGAGGCTCCAATAAAGCGTGATTTGAGAAGAATCCTCGACTCGGTGGTCGTTCTTCCCTGCTGGCCAGGGGGGTTCGCCGCAAACAACAACAACAAAACCCCAGAAAATCATATCAAACCATCCAATTGGAACATGGGTAAAAGATATGAATGGATGCTTCCCTTGACCTCCCCGGTTATGGCAAGATGGTCAACATCAGAGTCAGGCCAACCACAACCAAGTAGGTCCATCGCTTTTCAACCATCACAGTTTACTTGAATAAAGACCCAAAAAGAACTGCAAATACTGACAAAGGCGTGGGGAGCCTGGGAGCCAGAGGGAAATGTGAACTAGGGGATTAGTAGACCGTAGTTGGCAGATGACTATAAAGTAATCCGTTGTACTCTGGCACTTATCCAGGGAAATACAAACTTACCTCCTCATGAAAAACCCAGGGAGCTTTTGCCCGTAATGTCGCAACCGTCAGAGAAAACGTTTTCCAGTCAGAAATGTTTGGAAGTTGTCCAGACGCCCTTCAGGTGTGCGGTTAAATAGTGGTATATATTCATAACGGAAGACTGCTCTTCGCTAAAAAGGAGCATGTTACTGATGTGCATAACTTGGATGAGCCTTCAGGGAGCTGTTTGTCATGAGTGACAAGGGCAATGCGTTTCACTAGATCAGGCCACATCCGTGCTAGAGAGATTATATGCTGTAAGTAACAGTTCCCTTCTTGCTGTTATGCCCAAACACCTGATGATAGCAGTGTGGTAGTTAGAATGTCATTGGCCCCCACAATCTCATAGGGAGTGGCACTATTAGGAGGTGTGGCTTTGTTGGAGTGGGTATGGCCTTGGTATGGTGGGGATGGGTTGGAGGAAGTGTGCCACGGTAGGGGTGGGCTTTGAGGTTTCCTAAGCTCAGGATATCACCTAGTGTCTCAGTCAACTTCCTGTTGCCTGCAAGATGTAGGCCTCTCAGCTGCTCCCTCAGCTCCACGTGTGTCTGCAGGCTGCTATGTTCCACACCATAATGATAACAGATCGAACCTCTGAAACTGTAAGCAAGCCACCCAATCAAACATTTCATTTCTACGAGTTGCTGTGGTCATGGCGTGTCTTCACAGCAAGAAAAATCCTAACTAAAACAGAGTTGGTATCAGGAACTGGGGTATTGGGATAGGCCTGACCGTGTGTTTGTTTTGAGTAATGTGGACTTTGGGACTATGGGTTAGAAAAGCAACTGAACATTCTAAGTGCTGCTTAATGGGCCCTACTAGTAGGAGGGTGGAAGACGGGTGCTGAGTCTGATTTGAGGAACTGTGGGGTGCTCACTCAAGAGGTTTCAGAGGAGAAGAATTTAGGATGCTTCCCAGAGATCATTCTTGTGATATTTCGGTGAAGAAAGTGCCTGTCTTTTGCCCTTGTCTGAAGAGGCTGAAGTGAAAAGTTTTAGATTAATTCCATTGACAGAGGAAATCCCAAAACAGCCTAATATAGACTCTGTTGTGTGGTTACTAGTGTTCATGCTTATAAAGATTCACAATGACAAGGAGCAAGTTGAGCAGGGTAAATTACAAAATGTAAATTTTGAGGAGAAAAGAACACCAGAAAGAGGGATGGATCTAAATTCAGTGCTTAAGGAGATAAACAATTTCAAAAAATGGAATAAAGGCAGTGGTGACCTCAGGGCAAGATCCCACCCAGCTAAATTTCCAATTTGTTTAAAGGAATTCAAGAAAAATTTAAAACAGGGTATGGTTGGCATTTGCTTAACCTCAGAACTTGGGAGGTAGAGGCTGGCAGATCTCTGAGTTTGAAGTCATCCTGGTCTACAGAGCAAGTTTCAGGACAGTCAAGCTTAGGCAGTGAAAGACAGAAATCTGGTGAAGACATAATTGAACGAGGGGATCGTGTTCCAGTCCCAGTAAGCAGCAGAACTTGGCAGTATTAGCCACGTGGTTCTGACTTTAGAGTTAAGATAGAAAAAACAGGTTATGGATTTGTCTCCCCTCTTAAAGAAACCTGCTGAGGCCAGGCTTGTGTCAGGGGTGTCCTTGAATGAAGGCCTAGAAGAGAGGCCATTGCATGTAGCTGTAAAGTTGAAGCCTGGACTGCCTTGGAGAACCCAAGATGTTAGAGATGCCAGAATTGTGGAACATCTGCCAAGGAGAGCTGCTAACGGAGTGAAACCAGCCCAAGAGAAAGAAGTGTGCTGCAGTTAACCAAGCTGAACAGAGTTGGAGATGTGATATTGACATCAGACATGGAGGTGCCGAGTTTGGAGTCCACCCAGCTGGTTTTCGGTCTTGCTTTGGTACAGTATTTCCTTTCTATGCTCCATTCCTTAAATTTTGGAATGGTAATATATATCCTGTGCCACTATATTTTGGAAGTACATCATCTGCTTTTTGAATTTGATTTTTATAGGGGATTACAGTTAAGAGATTGCATGAATCTCAGAAGAGTCTTTGAACTTGGGACTTTAAAATGCTGTTGAGACTGTGATAGACTGTGGGGACTTTTGAAATCGGACTAAATGCGTTTTGCATCATGATATTGTTACAAGCTTATGGGGGCCAGGGAGTAGAATGTGATAATTTGAATGTAATTGGCACCCACAATCTCATGGGGTGTGGCACTATTAAGAGGTGTGGATTTGTTGGAGTCAGTTTGGCCTTATTGGAGGAAGTGTGTCACTGTGGGGGCAGGCTTTGAGGTTTTCTTTGCTCAGGATACCACCCAGTATCTCAGTCGACTTCCTGTTGCCTGCAAGATGTAGGACTCTCAGCTATACATCCAGCACCAGGACTGCCTGCATGCTGCCTGCATGCTGCCATGCTCCCTGCCATGATGATAATGGAATGAACCTCTGAAACGGTAAGCCAGCCACTGCAGTTAAATGTTTCCTTTATAGGCATTGCTGTGGTCATGGTGTCTCTTCACAGCAATAAAACCCTGACTGAGACAAGCATCTTAAGAATGGAAGGGTTTATTTGGCTCAGTTGGAGAGGGCATCACCTTGATGTGGAGCATGTGGGGAGGATGTGGTGGCAGAGACGTGAAGCAGCTGGTTGCATTGCACCTCCAGTCAGGCCAGAGAAAAGAATTCTGGATTCAATTCAACTTATTTTTTATTCCCTATTGGTCAGTCTGGGCACGTAGCCCATGGGGTGGTACCACTCACATCTGGGCGAATCTTCCCTCCTTGGTTAAATCTGTTTTGAAACACAATCATGGACCAGCCCAGAAGTGTGTCTCCTAGGTCGTTCCAAATCCAGTCAGGTTGAGAAGGAAGATAAGTCACGACTCCATTTGTACAGGGTGGGTGGAGACGACAGAGTATGAGAGCCAGAAAGGAGATTGTCTGTTGGGGGTCAAGGGTGGTGGGATGGGAGGGGGAAGCGAAGAGACAAGGTTTCTCTTGATGAGTATTATCCTGGGGTGATGGCTACAGAGCCTACCGCAGAGGACAGAAATACGGAATGGAACATGCACGCAAGTTCAAGAGAGTGGGGGCGTGTGGGTGGTGGAGACCTGAACACAAACTGAATAATGCCATTCTTTTGCTGGTGGAACTGCACATCGTCTCTGAAAACCTCGTTGGTAGAGGAGGCTGGATACAAGAAAGTTTGAATCTCTGTCATTTCTAACAGCTGCATGAGAGTTTACGGTGATCCTCCAGAAACATGTCAGTTAGATATCGTCAACTCTTTCTCCCAGTTTAAAAAGAAACACATTTGCTCTTTGTAAGAAGAAATGCGAGCCAGGAAGCTTCCGTAACCGTACCGGGCTCCCGGATCTCAGCAAGACTGACACCGTGATGGAAATACCGTTCAAGCCATAAAACTCAGCGTGTAGACAGCACCACCTACCAAAACAAAAACAAAGACCTAAGCCATCAAAGTCCAGTTCTGGGAAAGTCTCTAAATGTACCAACCTTGCTCCTTGGCTTCTGTAGCTTCACTTCTGGCTAACTGTTCTTGTTAACTGAAGTATGTCAACCTAACACATGGTTTTGGTGCTAAAAACTCACCCTAAAAAAGGCTTCGGTCTACACTGGGATCCGAAATGCCCGGTGTAATCTCTGGCCAGCTAGTAAAGATTTTATATTGACTGAAACTTGTTCCGAGTATCAATAACCTCATGAATCTGGCTTTAAAACATCAAAAACATAAGAGATGCCAGGTTGATCTAGACACAAGGTCATGATGCTTAGTTTTTTTTTTTTTTGAGTTCTTTGTGTGTTCTAACTATTAGCCTCTGTCACATGTGAAGATTTTTCCCCCCATTCTGTAGGCTGCCTCTTCACTTGAACAATGGTGTATTTTACTGTACAAAAGGTTTTTTAGTACCATGAGCTTCCATTTATCAACTAACTGTTGGTCCTAATGCCTGAGCTCCCAGGGTCCTGTTCAGAGGGTCCTTTCCTGTTCCTATAAGTTCAAGCATCTTCCCTAGGTCATAGGGGAGAAACCTAGTACCATTATTTTTCTAAATGGACATAGTAATAAAACAACTCCTAATAACTCATGGCTAGACCCAGAAAACATCTTGCGTCTCTCAGCCTTCTTCAGAGACACTTCTGGAAATAGGTGATAGTTAGCACAGCTAGTCAATGAGCCTAGAACTAGAGATTCTGGAGTCCTTAGCCCTTCTTGGGGCACACACACCACACCCTTCCTCCCAAAGCAGGAGCGCTGTAAGGGGCAGGGGTGTTGGGTAACACCAAGGACACTGTTTTCCAAACACAGCAGGGTAGAGTTACATGGGAACACACCGTGACTGTGACAGCATGTGCAAGACCCTTGCAGGCTCCAGGTAGACAAAAATGCTAGCACGGAGGGAGGAGGTGGGCGCGGACTCCCTCCCGCCACCAGACGAGGATCTCTAGGCATTTGATAGCTGCTGCAGGGAGAGGGAGGGTCAGTTTTCTCTACTGGGATGGTCCCCTGGTAAGTTGACAACACTCCAGGGCCAACTCTACTTCCAAGAGTAGCCAAGGAACACAAATTGATCTGGAATTTTTGGGGTGGAGAGAGGGCAGGCCTGGGAGAAGCTGAGGGAGGAGGGGTGAATGCAATACATTATACGTACAATCAGTTAGAAAATACATTATATGAATTTCCCAAATAATTAACAAAAGTATTAGATGAAAAAGGAGAAAGTGAGCTGAGCACCTGTGTCATAGGGTGACGATAGCTGTGATGAAGCCATGACCAAAGCAGCTTGGGAGGAAAGGGTTGCTTTAGCTTAAGCTTCCACATCGCTGCACAACATCAAAAGAAGTCAGGACAGGAACTGGAACAGGGCAGGAACCTGGAGGCAGGAGCTGATGCAGAGGCCATGGGAGGGATGCTGCTTACTTACTGGCTTGCTGCCCACGGCTTCCCCAGCCTGCTTTCTTATAGAACCTAGGACCGCCAGCCCAGGGCTGCCACCACCCTCAATGGGCTGAGCTTTCCATCATGAAACATTAATAAAGAAAATGGCCTTCAGGCCTGCCCACAGTTCTCTTCTGTCGGCATTTTCTCAATTGAGGCTCGCTCCTCTCTGAAGACTCTAACTTGTGTCAAGTTGACAGAGAATTAGCCTGCGCAACCAGCAACTGTCCCTCCCTGCCTTGTGACTGTAGATATAATGTGACTGGCTGTCTCAAGCTCCTCTGCCTTTGTCCCACCATCTCACTGATTATACCTTCAAACTGTAAGCCAAAAACAAACCGGTTTTCCCCCTTAACAGTTTGTTTACATTTTTTTTTTTTTACTGGGGAGGAGTTTTTGTGTAGTGTAGAGCCTTTGTGGCGGTCAGAGGACAGCTGGCAGAAGTTGAGTCTCTCCGTCTACCATGAAAGTCCTGGGGACTGAATTTAGGTAATCAGGCCTGGCGCAAACACCTTTTCCTGACCATCTCACCCTCTTTCTTTAGAGTACTTCTGTCACAGCAATCAGAAAAGTCACTAAGGCAGTTGACTTCTGAAGAGTTTGTGCAAGATATGGACACCCTTGAATAGCATCCTGGTAAAGCTGGGGTCAGGGTGGAGGGTGGGGGAGTCTGAGGGGTGGGAGTGTTAAACTTCTCTTAAAGTCATTGAAGGAGGGGAGACAGTTGGGATGGACACCAGGGGCCTTGTCTCCAAAGGGCCCAAGCAGCAACGTGGAACACACTTAAAAGAGCTAAGGAGGTCCAAATTAAAGAGAGAATGAGTTTAAATTGGGTCATTTCCCCCTGGAGATTATTGCAATTTCACAGGTATTGTCGTTCCCCCAAATGTTAGCTTTCCCCTCCTCACAGAGGCTGTGGTGGCGTGGGGCCTGTCATTAATCAGGATCCGGCTTTGCCCATCGTGTGTGGTTACCCTAGGTTTGTTTGCGAAATGGATTTCTTCGTAGGAAGTACTGACCTGTGACCACGTGGTGTTTGACTTGCGCTTCGGAGCTGGGCAGGCTGGAAAAGGCTTTTGTGCCTTATAACCTATTTTATTTTCCACAATTGAATTTTGAATTTTGAAGTCCAATCAGTTGGAGTCCTTTACAAGGATAATTTGGTTTCCTGTGGAATGCTTTGAATTTAAGTCTCAGGGAATGGAGTTTGCATGCAGTTTGGGTTTTTAAAAATTAATTTGGGTGGAAAACGTTTCATTATTCTGAAGTGTTGAGTAGCAGCGGCTGATAGAGATGGCGTGACGGTGAGAACAGGACTGCTCACTCATGAATATGCCATGACTGGACAAGACACACCTGGCGCCTAATTCTCTGTCTCTGTCTCTGTTTCTGTCTCTGTCTCTCTCTGTCTCTCTGTCTCTGTCTCTCTCTGTCTCTGTCTCTCTCTGTCTCTGTCTCTCTGTTTATTTGGGGTACAATAACCACAGAATGAATATCAAGTAAAGGGAACCAGGAGAGAATTTAGTCTGTGTCTCTCGGTGTAATGGGTTTGAATACCTCAGCCAGAATGTGTACTTATGGGGAATTAAGGGATCAGCAGTTTACAAATGTTGCCATTATAATCGGATCTGGAAAAGAAATGATAGGACCTGCGGAGCCATGGGAGGCTCTGACGGAGCCCTGGCACCTAGGGTTTCCTGAAACATTAAGTGATGTGAGTGTGTGGCCTGGGTAGGGGGAGCCAAGTATTCCAGGATCCAAACTGTAAAAAGGCTGCTAATGACTGCTACTCATTGAGCACTCTGCGTATGTGTGTGTGTGTGGTATGTGGCAGTCAAGCCATCCCCAGGGATCTTCCTGTCTCCATGGCCCCAGAGCTGGGATTATAGAGCTTTGCCATTATGTCTGCCTTTTAAAATGCGACTTCTGAGGGTCAAACCCAGGCCCTCAAGCTTGAGCTCCAAGCACTATACTGCCTGAACCATCTCCCTCGCCCCACCCATACTGTTGTGTTTAGTATCAGAGGAAACCTACCTGGTGCACAGTGCCGGGCTGTTGATTGGCAGCCTGGCATCACTGGCAGCTGTCAGGTCACCTTCCCAGGGAGGAGGCAGCAGGGCCCTCTGTGGGAGGTAGCTGGAGGCAGTAATTAGGAAGGTGCGCTTTGAGGTGTCTCTTGAATGCACCCTCAAGATTCATCTGCCTTCTTGCTGCAGCCCAAGGTCAGGCTTACTTCTCAGGAATTCTGGGTATTGGGAGGTCTGCTGTGAGGAGGCTGAGGCAGTGGTGGTGGCTCCCCTAAGTGCTGCTTTCTCAGCCTTCCCTGCTTCTGGCACCTGTTTGTCTTAGCCTTTCTGCTTGGATCACAGGGATTTGAATTACACCCCAACTCACACACAGATTGATGAATCTCATTTCCAGATGAGTAAGCTGGGGTTTCACCTGAGCACATACAGGTAAAAGATGGATGGGGCATTGGGGGTTTATACCCCATTTAGCATGATGAGCTACTTACTCACCAGCTGTTCTTTTGAGACAGGATTCCATAGCCCAGGCTGGCCTAGAGTTTACTCTGTAGCCCAGTCTGTCTTTTAACTCATTACCCTCTTTCCTCAGCTCTCAAATGCTAGGATTGCAGGTGAGTGTCCTGAGTCCAGCCTGTGGCATGGTCTAAATCAGAAGACGTTACCATCTCTGAAAACCACCCCAGCACCCTAGGCTGTGGGCAGTGCTCAATGCAGGTGTCTCTCTCTCCCCAAGGTATACTTGCCGTGTGCTGTTGCATGGGAAATACTCAGTCCCCGGACAGTTCTTCCTTGTTGGGAAGCCAGGCAACCTCTGGAGGCAACTTGTGGATGAAAACGACTTTCCACAGCAGATTGTATTATTTTTTTAGACAAGGGTTTATAGGAAAGGCTGGTCTGAAACCCACTATATACCCCAGGATGGCCTCAAACATATGGTAATCGTGCCTCAGCCTCTTAAGTGCTGAGATTACAGGCATGAGCCATCACACCTGGCTTTGTGGCAGATTTTTGCACTAATGATTTTGGGGACAGCTCAAATTATTCTTAAGCATTTTCCCACTTGAAGGTTACATGACAGAAAGTTACTATTGAGTCCATCAGAGGAGAAGCATTTGGAGGGGACCTGGGAAAGCTATAATTTATAAATTGTTCAATTGCACGTTTCGGCTGTTACAATCAGCATATATTAGTTTTGTAATTTGAAAACCATCCTGTAAACAAGCTGAATGTAAAATTAAGAGGTACATCTGCTTAGCACAATGTCATGTGGCAAGACTCCAGGAGCGGCAATGCCAAGCGGCAAAGGATATTAATGATGCCACGTGGTGCAAATCTTGGTCTAGTAGGAGAATCAACATTTAAATGATATGACACTTGGAACCCCAAAATGTAATCGTGTGCATGTGTGTTCGTGTGTGTGCAGACATGTTACATGAAAGTGAGAGGTTGATGTTGATTGGTATCAGCTCATCAATTCAGTCAGACTTGCTGAATAATGAACTTGAGGGATCTGCCTCCTCAGCACCAAGATCACAGAAGAGTGCCGCCATGCCCAGCTCTTATGTGGATGCTTAGAATCCAAGCTCAGTTCCTTGCACCCGTGTTACAAGCGCTTTACTGATTGAGCCATCTCCCCAGGCCCTACCACGTAACCTTGGCAAGAGGGGAACCCATCTGTATGGCAAGCTTCAGGAAGCCTCAGAGTCCCACAACTTAGTATCATATGTCTAACATAACCCACTTCTCACATCCTTAGGTGGATCAATAGAGGACCTTGAAGCTGTGAAAGTCACTGAAATCCATGGTTGTTCAAACTGGGATGTGTGGTTGCCTTACGAAAGACTGGTTTCTCAGCAGAAGGAGCTTTCAAATGCAGTTACAAGAAACTCACACTAATAAAAATTCACACACACACACACACACACACACACACACACACACACGATGAACATGGCCAGTGCTGATGCGTGGCTTGTGTCTTCTCATTTGGTTCCCTTTGTTTCTGCGGGGAGGCCCCAGGTACCTCTCTATAGAGTGGAGTAAAACTCAAGCTTCTCCAAGGGGTAGAACTGGCTTCAAACCAGTCTGATAAGTTTCTCAAGAGCTTCATGGGACAGAGAAGACCACATCCTGATGACTGTGAATTGCCCAGTGGACTTAGTTATTTTTCTCCTTGCTGTGGCAAGGTACCCAACAAGAGTAACTCAAGGGAAGATTTACTTAGGTTCACAGTTCAGAGGGATATAGTCCACCATGGTGGGGCAGGCATGGTGCTGAGAGAGAGAAGCAGAGGCTCACACTGTCCTGCAATCAAGAGGCAGGGAGTAGTGAGCTCTGGTGCTCACTTCTCCTTTTTTTACTCAGTGTGGGGACCCAATTCTGTGGGATGGTGCTACTCACATTCAGGGTGAGTCTTCCATCTCGTTCAAACCTCTCTCAAAACATCCTCACAGACACACACAGAGGTGTGTCTCCCAGGTGACTCTAAATCCTGGCAGGCTGACAGGCAGATTAACTACTGCAGAGCCCCATGGATAGGGAAGAAGGAAGAGTGTGTCTTCAACTTGAGGTGTCTCAAAATTCAGTCACTTCAGATCATCACTCTGACACAGCAGGTGGGGTAGGAGCAGAAGGTGAGTCCTGAGGGCCGGAGGTTCCAGAGGTCTAGACTAACACCTCCATGGTGACCAGTGAGGCCCTCATCATATTGAGAACTTCCCAAAGGATATCACTGTATCCCGCATCAGACGAGGAGAACTCCATAGTTCTGCATCTCTACCATCAAACTGAGCAGAGGTAGTCTTTGGCTTCTATGTCACCTTCCATGACACCCAACACAGGGCTGAATACAGAGAGTATTGCCATCTGAATGCAGTCAAATGACCTTGCTCAAAAGAGAAGTCATTTTGTGCTGCTGGTAAAAAATACTGTAGGGGCTGGTAATATGGCAAGATGATTATCATAGGCGTGCTATTATAACCCTCACAGTTGTCACCACCACCACCACCACCATCATCATCATCACCACCACCACCATCACCATCATCACCATCACCATCATCATCATCATCATAATCATCATCACCATCACCACCATCGTCATCATCATCATCACCACCATCATCATCATCACCATCATCACCACCACCATCACCACCATCATCATCACCATCATCACCATCACCACCATCATCATCATCATCATCACCATCATCACCATCATCACCATCACCACCACCATCATCATCATCACCATCACCACCATCATCATCATCATCATCATCATCACCATCTTTACAAGCATCACCAGGATCACCCTTGTCAGTATCTTTGCTAATGTGTTGAGTACCATGCCAAGGTTCGGCTTTGGTAAAATTTTAATTCTAGTTGCCGTGGAAAGCCTTTGAGCAAGGTGATGACATAACCTAATAAACCCTGTAGAAAGACCACCCTGGTAGCTGTGAATGGAGGTAGAAAAGCCTGTTAGCAGGCTGTTGAAGAAAGACAGATGAGAGATAATAGGACTGAGATGAACGATTTTGGAGGTAAATCATTTGGAACCCAAGGAGGAGCAGGTTTGTGAGAGTGGTTGGTGTAAAAATCAGAAACGGTTTTTGATGTACCTGTTAGATACCCCGGTGAGAAGGGTCTGAAGCTCAGAGGAGTTGGTCTGGGGATGTAGAAGAACAACCAGCATCTGAATAGTATATAGGACGTGAGATGTTTCAGACAGTGCTCACGAGGCTGCCCTGCATTAGCAGCCCTTAGTCACTGGGAAGATGGTTCTGTGGGTAAGAATGCTTGATTTGTAAATATGAGGACCTGAATTCTAACCCCCAGCTCCTACAAAAGATGCTGGCCATAGCTGTGAGTGCCTGGACCCCAATATTGGGGAAGAGAGCAATAGGCAGATCTCAGTACCTTGCTGATCATCTAGCTTAGCTTTGGGTTCAGTGAGACCCTCTTTTTAAGGAATAGGAAGAAAGTGACAGAGGAAGACACTTGGCATATTCTTGTGGCCTCTGAATGTACATGTACACACACCACACACACACACACACACACACACACACACACACACACACACACACACTCACACCACATTTGTGCTCCCCCTCCTTTACCTAGCTATACTTCACATGGCAGACGCCATGTCTCTGCTCTGAATGACCTGTTCCCTGTGGCAGGGGAGAGGGGAGGCTAGAACTCCCTCCAACTCAAGCATGATATGACGGGGCAGAGGGAAGGAAAACAAAGACAGATCATGCGACAGCTCTAGAGGCTCTTGTCATATGCGACACCTGTCACTTCTGCGCACACTTCATCAGCTGAAGTCGGAGGTCGGAGAAGTGGGGGGGGGCTCTCCTCTTTCTGCAGGGAAGCACCGCATGGGACATCCAAGAGTAAAGGACCGGATCCTGTGCACAGGCTCATCCCTCGCTGATCACGCCTGCGACTTCCACTACAGTGTTCTCCAACACGTACAGCAGTGGGTGTGCCAAATGGTCTGGATGTACAGTGCTCTCAAGAAAGTGACCCTCTTAGCTCACAGGTGTCCCCAGCACGTGATGTATGACCTTCGGAGGCTGAGTCTTTCCCCCTGTCTTCCTTGCATGCACAGTGCATGCTGGCTTCTCTCTTATCTCCCTGCTTGGGTTACGATTTGCAGAGCAGGGTGCTCAGGCCTCTTATGAGGCTCCCCTCTTGGACTTTTGGGATTCTCTCCTGCCCAGATAAGTAGTTTCCTCCCTTGACCTATAGACGTTTCCCCCACTAGGGGCTGTAGGATTAAAGGGAGGGCTTGGAGGAGGGAAAGCAGTCATCTCAGATGGAGGAGACAAAGAAAGTTATCTACATGCAGTCCCTGAAGAGTAGACAAGCAATGACAGTCTGTCACCAGAACAACAGAGAGGTGACAACGAATGCATTGATGCTATTGAGCATCCGTGCCCTTGCAGGTGACAACCAAAGCTGTCAGCAAAGAGTAGGGGGATTTTCTGTAGGAGGGACGGATATTGGCAAGGAGAAACTGTCACAGACAGGGAGTCAGCAAAGATTGTCAGAGACGCGGGATGCACAGAGGAAGCCAGACATAGGAATGTTGGTGAAGGACAGAGGAGGGACAGGTAAGAGACCCAGAGAAACGTGAGTGTCTCATATGGGGCAGGTGGGGCAGCCAGAGGCAGGACCAGGAAACCAGGAGGCTCTCAGTCAGGAGCTTGGGACCAGCGCTAAAAGGGATAACCCCTGTGAGTGCCAGGATAACCCCTGTGAGTGCCAGGATAACCCCTGTGAGTCACCTGCAGGAGAAGTTCAGGCCCTTGATTTGGGTATAGTCTAGGGTTGGTGGAAGGCTCCAGTCTCTGAGGGCCATTGGGCAAATGAAGCCAAAAACCCAGTTAAACTGCTTAGCAGATGTCTGACTGTTCTTGGGGTGCCTATCATGGTGATAGGTATTAGGGATAAGTCTCAGATCAGGAAGAAACAGAAGCCAGTGCTTCTCATGGCACATGGAGACATGCCATGGGTCAAACACCTCATTTGCTGTTTGCTAGGTGAGGGCTGAGCTGGGGGAATCTGCAAGGACAACATGCCGGAGGCCTCGCTATATCCAGTGACACAGGTGCTAGTGTCCCCATTTCCCACAGGAAGAAGCTGAGCTTCAGCTGGGTGATGTAACTATTACCAGTCACAGCTGGACCTGATGGATCTCCAAAGAGCCCGTGCCTGCCCATGGCACCTCCACCTTCTACACATGGCTGGGGCTGCAGACGCGCCAGGTCATGTTGCTGTGTGATGGTGTTGGAGAAGGACAGCAAGGACAAGCAGAGGCTGGGGAGGGCAGGAAGAGGACCTCACTGGGCAACGGCCAGGTCTTCTGGCTTTACTTTGCCAGAAGTGGCTGTGGGTGGACTGATCCTGGGATCTGGAAGAAGACAATGTGATGCCTACAGGCTGGTCTCTGGGGCCAATACTTAGATTTTGGGGTGAGTGTGGGCAGTGAGGAGGCTACTCTAGCAAGCAGTCACATGTGCCCCAGCACAGGCTCGGGCTCCAGGCAGAGGGCTGTATATTCTACTTCCTCTTCGGGCCTCAGCCCCTCCCATTGTAGGGGATGGGGCACATGGTTGACATTGCCACTCACCTGGAGCTGTGGAGCACCCTGACTTCGGGGTGACAGCACGTTCTGCAAAGAGCTAACCGACAGGAGGGAAAGAGGGGGACACTTGGTTCCGGGGACCACTTCTGTGTCTCCACTTGAAGTTTGACACTAAGGGAGCATTGCAAATATTTGAGGGCAACCTGGTTGTAATCTGTCCATTTGAGAAGCTGAGGCAGGAGGATTGTTATAAGTTTGAGGCCACCATGGGTTACACAGTGAGTTCTAGGCTAGCCTAAACTACAGTGTAAGAGATCCTGTCTCAAAACAAAAAACCAAAACAAAGTAACACCCCCCCCCAAAAAAAACCAAGAAAACAAAAAACCCTCGAGTTTTTGGGAAATGAATGAATGTCCAGAAGCAGCAGAGATTGTGTGAATGTGGAGTCGTCAAGGCAGATCCCATTCTATGGCTCTGTCCCTGACCCGCCTGATTCTTGTCTGCAGGGAAAGTCCTGCCCTGCTTCAGTGCCTGGACTCTGCACAGGCCTGACTCAGCTGGCTCAGTTTATCTACTGGCTGGGATAATTGTGGATGAGGTTCTGGCAGCTTAGGGTAAAGACCCCAGAAGGAAGGGGAGTTCCCTAGGGTCTCTCCCCAGAAATCGTGGGGCAAGTCACCAAGTAGAGATTCATAGGCAGCAATCTAACACATATGCAGAGATTTCACACCGGGGACACAGGCCAAGCAGGCCTGGTGGCTAGGGTAGCTGGTGGCTTTGTGCCCGTGTAGTGGCCACATGCGTGAATCCTGGGGTTTTGCTTTTTCTGATAGCTATTTTATGCCTTGTCGTCCACTCTAAAGCACATTCTAGCCACTCGTGTATGTGTGTGTGTGTGTGTGTGTGTGGGGGGTGATGGGTGAGAGAAGGGAGTGGTAAGGACTGATGGCCAACAGCATCTAGACTATAAACACAACTTTCTTCTTCATCTCCTTCACTGAACCCTTTGAGGATGCTGCCTCCATCCTGGTTTCTTGAAAGCCTACCCTAAGTGTCTATTCCAGCAGGTACAATTTGAGGTTTGCCCTGGGGCATTGTTATCTAACCTTTAATCCAAGCCCAAACAGAAAACTGCTGTGTATTGACAGGCAGGCCTTCTGCCTCCTGCCTCCTCTGCATGACCCCATGAGGCTGCAGAACCTGAGCCTAGGTAGGTAGGTGCCTTATCTTCCCTCCTCCCCAGCCTGGCATTTAAGAACCAGTAGAATCGATGTGGGACCCGTTTTCTAGCCCTGTCCCACATGAACGCTCTATTTCCCCAGGCCATAAGGTACCTCGGAACCTCACAGTGCACCTTGCTGAGTCTGCCCTTTGAATTGTCAAAGTTTGGTGAGTTTCTATATTGATCCGTTAGTTGGTTGGGGTCAAGTCGTCTCTCCTTCTATTCAGGGAAGTCCCATTCCTCCAGAGATGTTTCCTTTGCCAAGCTGTCTGCCTTGATTTCCTGCTCAGCATAAGTTAGCCCTGGGCTCCAGGCTCTCAGCTTATTTCTTTCCCCCTGTGGCTGTATGTGTGCTTGTCCATTCTGCCAGGTTCCGTGAGCCTTCTGCTGACAACAGCACTGTCATGTTTATCTGTCTCCAGCATGCAAAGCCCTGGCCCTCAGTGGGAGATAATCCAACAGAATTGCAGTTAATCAAACAAAATCATTTTCCATGGATTTTTTTTTTTTTTTTTTTGGCTCCTCAGTTTGCCTCGGGATCCTAATACTAAGCCTTTTACAATTTGTCTGCTGGTTCTTTGCTATTCAAAGTGCGGGCTAGTCACCATTGGCAGGAGAAGCCGCAACAGGGGAATGGATTAGAAAAGTTGGCTACCCTGGGCTGAGGACTCATTTGAACAGGAGATTCAGTTGGTTCCGATGGGCGTTGCCTCCTTGCTGTAAATGTAGCCTAGTTGCAGAGGGCCATCGTGTGGGAGGTGAGGGCAGTATGGCCATGTTCAGCATGAGGTTGCTTGGCTCTGGGGCTGAGTGTGGGATGAGGGCTAACCTGGTGTCTACTGAGTCAGCTGTGAGCTGTCAGTACGGACGGGATGAGTCCTATGGAACATCTGACCGCTGCAGCGGGGAGGAGAGAGACGGGGAAGTCGCTGCTCTCTCTGAGTTCCTGTCATAGCTTAGCTGGTTCTTAACTCTTCTTTGACAATAAGTACCTGACAAACAAAAGCCCTTCTGACTTTAGACCTTCAGTTCCTCGGGTGTGTCCTGTTCCTTTCCTTCTTAGGCCTTTTGCAGCTTCCCCTCCCCCCTTCCGGCCCTCTGCCCTCCCTTGTGTCTTTCTCTTGCTGCCTCCCTCAGTCCCCCATCCATCAACACCTCCCATTTTAACCCTCCTGTCTCAGTGTAAATGTCACTTCCTCAGAAAGCTTCCCCCGCCCCTTCAGATGACATCAGATCTCAGGCTGTTTGTCTCCCAGAGCCTCCCTGCCCCTCGCGGCATTTATCTCCATTTATCAAGGAAGAACTAATTGCATAATTAGCCGTTGTTCCTTGCCTGGCTCTGCCCTCTCGCTAATGGAAATGCCTAGAGAGCTGTAGCCCCAGCTACTGTGTTATGGGTGCTCAAATGTATTTGCAGTCTGAATGGCTATGACTGTAACAAGGCCAGCCAGGAACACCTGGGTCAGCGTGTCCCTTTTCTTCCTGGTCATGGATTTTTCCCTGCACCTAGTGCTTGATCTGGGTGACACCGAAATGTTATCTCAACTCTGCTGTCCTCTAAACGAACAAAGAGACTATCAGGGGAAAACCTATTCCTGAAACAAAACTCTGCTTGTACCTTGTGAGGTCACAGTCTGTGCTCCTAATGTGGCCTCCTGCACGAGGCGAGCTCGCT
The DNA here is from genome assembly GCF_903992535.2 of Arvicola amphibius. Classification (NCBI taxonomy): domain Eukaryota; kingdom Metazoa; phylum Chordata; class Mammalia; order Rodentia; family Cricetidae; genus Arvicola; species Arvicola amphibius. The sequence continues at coordinate 24,862,092 of NC_052052.2, read as the reverse complement.
GAGGCATTGGGACAGTTAGTATTCCCGGTCAACTTGATAGAATTCAGAATCACCTGGGAGACGGGAGTCGGATTGAGTACACTGAGGTGGGAAGACCAGCCCACTGTGGGCGGTACCACTCTCCGTCGGGAATCCTGGGGAGTCTTGCGGCAGTGCGCGCTCCTTGCTCTCTGTTTGTGCTGATTCATATGTGACCTGCCGCTGTAAGCTCTGCTGCCTTGACTTCCCCACGATGATGGACTATACTCTTGAACTTTGAGTCAGAGTAAACGTTTTCTTCCTTGGGTTAGTTTTATCAGAGGATTTTGTCAGGGCAACAGGAAAAGGGGTCACAGTGCAAAGAAGAGCCTGGACTTTGATGTCAGACTTGGCTCTAGCTGTGAAGGGACTTTGTGAAAGCTGCTCTTTCTCTTCCCATCGCATCTGCAAAATGAGAAGTTGGCTGGGTTTGGGACAGAACTGTATAGCACGCACCCTGCCATTTCTGTAGCTATGCCAGTGGCAGACATTATTAATCAACCCTTCAACTCTTCCTTGCTGAAGTTAGAGCCTTGAATTCTTCCCAAGGCAGCATTCCAGGAGATCAGAGTGGGCACCCAGCTTGAACTCACTGCTCTCTGAGATCTACATCTCCCCCAGGTCCCCTCCTGCTCCAGCATGTACAGATTCTGTTTCTTCTCTTGTTCTCCTAACTTTTCTAAGGAAAACCTTGTCAGTGCTTGGCACCCTCACGGGGCTCCAGACTCTTACAGCCTCTCTCAAAACCTCAGTGAATACTCTTTGTTGAGCATTTTTGATAGTCTTTTCCTTTCCAATGTATTGTGTGTGAGAGAGAGAGCTGTCCTAAACGTGAGCTGGCCTGCCTTAGGGGTCCCCAAAGCCATCAGATTTTCAATTCCACTCATTTGAGCCTGCCTGGAGTTGTAAACCTTTACTTAATATTTAAAGAAAGTGACTGATGCTCACTCCTTTCTTCAACACCTTTCTCAGGGGGAGGACAGTGTGTGTGTGTGTGTGTGTGTGTGTGTGTACATTTGTACTTATGTTTGTTATAGCACAAAGCAGCATGAGTCAAGATACCCATCCTCCCTCCTTTTTCTTTCTTTTTTCCTTCCCTCCCTTCCGTCCTCTATCCCCCTTTTCACAAAGGGCCATGCTATCTATCCCAGGAAGGCCCTGAATCCTTGATCTTGCCTCCTCAGCTTCTTCAGTGCTGGGGTTACCGTCATGTGCCACCACATTCAGAAAAAAGACACATTTCCAATACAACAATATTCAGTATTCAGCACCACTGTCTTTAAGTCCCTTAGGCTACACTGACACAGTGCTATCCCATGATTCACCTTTTCTCTGAGGCCCCCACCCTTCTCGTTGGACCACCATCTCCATAGATGGACTGCTTCCTTCTGTTTCCTGAGAACAACATTCCTTTGCTTGTGTCCAGGGGCACACAAACTTCTCCCCACGGTGTTCTGCAGTTTCCCCCCCTTCTCTGGTGTATTTGATGTCCTCTCATCATCACATCTACCTTCAATATATTTCCTAACGAATATAACACCTGCTTGATTTTGTAAACAGAGACCGCCTGCCTTTGTTTCTTGGCTGCCCAGAAACTATATTATTTGCAACACTGTTTGGCTGATAGCTCAGGCATATTTCTAGCTAGCGCTTACATCTTAAATAAACCGTATCTATTAATCTGTGTATCACCACGAGGCTGTGGCTTACCAGTAACGTTTTGGCATCTATTTCCTTAGGCAGCTACACGGCGCCTCCCTCACTCTACCTTCTTTCCTTCTCTATCTCTGCTTGGATTTCAGGCCTTGCTATATTCTGTCCTGCCATAGGCCAAAGTAGTTTCTTTATTAATCAATGGTAATAAGACATATTCATGTCATACAGAGGGGAATCCCATATCATGACTTCTATGATTCAGATACATGGTGTTTACCCCCAAGGGCAGGAGGGAATCAGGGAGATGGTCATAGCCTGTAATATTGGTCAGGAGCAGGCTTCACCATGGAACCCCACTGGCCAACATTAGAAATAGGTCACACATACCTGGCAATTGGCTTTTTATTTGGTAACCAATGATGCCTGAAGGAGGCATTGTTCCTCTGTTACAGGGTAACTCCATGGAAGCCCCTTCTATAAACGCATATGCTTATATCTCAGGAAGCCTCTGCACTGGCAAGTTTCCATATGGCATCTTTAAATGCCTTGGGTGTTTGTTATCTTTCCTCAGACTCCCTCCTCTACCCTGCCTTCCTACCTCCCACTCCATTTGTCCCCTCTCCCTGTTTCTGCCTCCTATATTCTATCCCCTATTCCTGGAAATCTCCCTCATGGCCCCTTAGGAGCTTCCAGCTTTCTATGGAGACTTTAATTTAAATGCATTAATCCAAAGGTTTAAAGCCAGCATCCATGCCCGAAAGGGAAAGTGCAGCACTCGTCTTTCTGGGCTTGGCTAACCTCACTCAGAACGGCTGTTTCCATTTCCACGCAGTGGCCTGTAAATTCCACAATGCTTTTCTTTTTTACAGCCAAATAATGTTCCACCGTGCAAATGCGGCACGTTTTCATTACTCATTTGCCATTTGATGGCTACCTGGGCTGTTTCCGTTTCCTAGCTGCTGTGAACAGAGCAGCAATGGACGTGGTGCACAGGAAATCTCTCTAGTAGGTTACAAAGTTCTTTGGGTGTGTGATCGGGAGTGCTGCACCTGGGGTCACACGGTAGAGCTGTTTCAACCACACACCAGTGGCCGCCCCAGTGTGCACTCCCACCACCGACAAATAAGTGTCGCTCTTCCCTGCATCCGTGCCAGACCTTATGCCACTCTTTAAAAACCATAACCATTGTGACGGGGGTAAGAGAAAAAACTCGAAGCTGTTTTAATTTTCATTTTCCTGATGTCTAAGGATGTTGAATATTTATAAAAGCATTTCTCGTCTATTGGTATTTCTTATTTTTTTTTGACAATTCCTTATTAGGTTCCACGTTTTATTTTGTAATTGGTTTGTTTGTTTTCTTGACATTTAGGTTTTTGGGTTCTTTGTATATTGTAGATGTTAAACATCTGCCAGATGTATGGCTGGAAAAGCTTCCCTCCATTCTGTAGACGGTTTCTCCGCTCGAATGATGGTGTCCTCTGCATAGTGGCTTTGTTGCTTCCTGTTTGCCAGTTTTTGGTCATATCTACTACCAGGGTTCAGTTCCATGCCTGTAGTTGAAGTGTGGTCTACATTTTCTCTTCTACCACATTCAGGGCACCAGGTCTTAGGCTGAGGTCCTTGGTACATTTAGAGTTGAGTTTTATGCAAAGTGAGAGATAAGATCTAGTGTCATTCTTCTGTGTGTGACTCTCCAGTTTGACCAGCGCCATTTGTTAAAGGTACTGTCTTTTCTCCAATCTGTATTTTTGGCCTCTGTCAAAAATTAGTTGGGTGTTGGCTTAGATCTGGGTCCTTAATTCTTCACCATTTATCAACACATCCATTTTTATGCCAATACCATGCTGTTTTTATTACTAAAGCTCTGTAGTAACTTGAAAGATTGGGGATGGTGATCTACCCAGGAGTGTTTTTATTGTTCAAGATGGCTTTGGCCATCCTGGGTTCTTTGTGTTTCTATATGAATTTTGAAATCAAGTTTTCAACTAATGAGAAGAGTTGCATTGAAATTTTGGAGACTTTTCGACATATAGCCATTTTCACAATGTTAGTCCTATCAATCTATAAGCATGGCAGGTCTCTCCATCTTTTGATATCTTTGTCAATGTGTTTCTTCAGTATCTTAAAGTTCCATTGAACAAGTTTTTCACTTCCTTCTTTATATTTATTCCAAGGTATTTCTGAGGCCATTGTGAATGAGATTGTTTCCCTTATTTCTTCCCTGGTATGTTTTTCATTAGTATATATGAAGACTACTGATTTCAGATGTTTCTTTTGTATTCTTCAATTTTGCTGAATGTGTTTATCAGCTTTTGGAGATTTCTCCTAGGATCTTTATTATTTTTTTAATGTATAGAATCATGTCATCTGCAAATAAGGATACTTTGACTTCTTCCTTTTCTATTTTTACCTATTTTATATCCCTTTCTTGTCTTTTTGCTCTAACTAAGACTTCAAGCACTATGTTTAACAGGAGTGGAGGGAGTAGACATCCTTGTTCTGTTCCTGATTTTAGTGGGAATGATCTGAACTTTTCTCCATTTAACATGATGTTGGTTGTGGGCTTTCTATATATTGCCTTTATCATGTTGATATAGGTCCCCTGTGTTTATAGATTCTCCAGGACTCTTATCATGAAGGAACGATAGCTTCTCCCCCAAAGACTTTTTCTGCTTTTAATTAGATTATCACTGTAGTGTCTGTTCTTGAGTTTATTCATACAGTGGATTACATTTATTGATTTATGTATGTTGGTTTTTTTTTTTTTTGGTTTTTCAAGACAGGGTTTCCCTGTAGTTTCTAGAGCCTGTCCTGGAACTAGCTCTTGTAGACCAGGCTGGCCTCGAACTCAGAGATCCGCCTGCCTCTGCCTCCCGAGTGCTGGGATTAAAGGCGTGCACCACCACCGCCTGGCCTGATTTATATATTTTGAACCATTCTCGCATCTCTGAGATAAAGCTGACCATGCCTGATGTCTGTAAAAGCTTTAAAAAATTTTTCTGTCTATATGTACTTCCCATTTTTTTTCTAGTATGATGCAAGATCCTAGAGACATATCTGGTTCAGAGCACTGCTCTGCCCCCCTCCTGGTAGCAAGGCCTCAGAGACTTTGACAGGTGCTCCTATTGGGGACTAATCCGAAGCACAGCAGGGCTGATTTTGACAAATCACTGGGCAGCCACTGGTGTGGGCACTAGATGAGGAAAGAGGAAAAGGTGATCAGGGAAGCCTAGGTTGTTTATTTATTTTGAGATAGGATTTTGCTATGTGGCTCAGGCTGGCTTTGAACTTGTGTTCCTTCGCCTCAGCCTCCTAAATGCTGAGATTACAGTGATAAGCCCCCAAGCTGGCTCTAGAGAATTGTCTTTTGCTGTTCTCTCTGTGTGTGTGGGGATTGGGGCTAGAGGATGTATTCAACAGCAATGTTAACAGACAAAATACGAGCAGAGGCCATCAAAAACGCTGGGGTCTAAAGGAGCCTGGTGAGGGGAAAGGGCCAAAGTAACTACAGGGTCAGGTTCTCTCTCCTTTATTGGCTTATTTGTTTATTTATTTTTATTTTATGTGCCTCAGTGTTTTGCTTACACAGATGTCTGTGTGAAGGTGTTAGATCTTGGAGTTATAGACAGTTGTTAGCTGCCATGAGGGTGCTGGGAATTGAACCCAGATCCTCTGGAAGAGAAGCCAGTGCTCTTAACTATTGAGCCATCTCTTCAATCCTCTCAGGGTTAGGTTCTTAGCCAGGTATTTATTGAGAAACAGTTCTCAAGGTCTACCCAGGAATCCTGGATCCCTCAGTTAGGGTAGACTTCTCCCACAGTCTTGGTTATTCTCCTACTTCTTCCCACACTTGCCTCCCCAGGGTAACTGTCTCCCAGCCTGCTCACGGCTCAGGGACCCTCCAGTCTTCTCACCAGTGGCTCCAGGGCACCCGGTGTGCCAAATGCTGAACTTGATCAAAGAAAGGAGATTTTTTTCCTCTTTTCTTGTAGGTGAATGAGAAAGGGTATCTTGAGCTCCAGAGGTGTGGGTGTGGATGGGTGCTGGTTTGTACCAGGCTTTCCAGTGACAAGTTTAAAATCATGTTCTTTTTGATGAGCCGAGCACCAACAAAACCAGTTCAAAGACAGTATGTAGAGAAGCTGAGAATCCGATGGCCTCACGGGGTGGGCTGGCACTTAGGCGGTTCAGTAGGGCTCCATGGAAAAGGACTCCCTCCCTGGGGACTTCAGACTTTGATGGGTCCAGGACACAGAGCGTAGCCTTGGGTCTGTATGTATCATCACAGACGTGGGTGAAGGACTTTGATCTTTCTCTGGGAACAGAGCCTCGGGGCCCCAGATCTAGGTACAGAGCACGGACAAGACTCATAACCATGTTTGGTATTTTGACTGAGAGTCTTTCGTTTGTCATGATCAGGAACCAACTTGGCTTAAGCAAAAAACAGAAACATAAAATTTCAGGAATACAGAGGTCATACCACGAAGGCAGCCGGCCTTTATAAGGACAACTACCAAGAGTCAAAACAGTCGCTCTGTTTGGCCAGACTGACACTTGTGAATGAATGAGAAAAAGGAGAACATGGTTGAGGAGAAGGTTTATTGTAGATATGAGGAAGAAAACAGCCAGAGGCATAAGGAAGGGTCCAGTTGGAACCAGCCCAGCAGACTGAGCTGGGCCATGAGAGGAGGGGGGGCGGGGAAGCAAGAGAGGAAGAGAGCAAGAAGCCGTGTAAACAAAATGGCAGAGGTTATATATAGGAATCAGAGAAGCTGGAGGAAGGGGGTTGGAGAAGAGGGCGGGGTGAGAAGTGCTGAGAGGACCGGGAGGCTGGAACAGGTGTTGGCAACGCTGAGGGAGACTGGTGGCCAGCGTCCGCTTTGATATGTTAAATAGGCACCTCAGTTAGCCGTTCGTCCTGGGTTTCTTTGAGACGGAACCACGGAGTCAAAGGGACTTTTCATCTCCGTGATTCTATGGGGTTGTTTGATCTCTGCCAGTCTCTATCTCTGCCTATATTTGTTTCTGGTATTCAGTTCCGCTCTCTTTGTCCCATGTCCCGAGTCCCCGAGTCCATTGTTCCCGTTTCTAACTTCCTCAAGTTGTCAATTATTTTTTCCATATATTATTGGCGGGAGACTCGGGGGTGGGGTGGGGTGGGAGGGCTCACTCCGAGTCACGTGCTCGCTGCTGTCCAATCAATGGCAGCCAGGAGGGTGAAGTTGAACCTGGGGCTGCAATTCCTCTGGCCAGGGCCAATTGGTGAGGGAAGAATGGGGATAGGGTGGGAGTGGGAGTCGGGGGGCGGGGTGAGTGACTCCCCTTCAGAAAGTCCTGACTAGTCTGAGCCTCAGTGTGCCTTTCAGAAGTGGGAGGAAGGTGTTACCATAGGCTGTCTGGGTGAGGTGCTGATGGATACGGGCTCCTCAGGACCCGGTTCATGCTGTACCTTAGCTGCTCTTAGGACTCTAGCTGAAGGGGCTGGCTGCTTGGCTTCCTGGAAGTGGATGCCATGCAGAGCTGCATTTTGACGGTGGTGGTGGTGGTGGGGGGGCAAGAGGGTTGTCCTTGGGGTGCCCGGATGAATTGATGATGTTTTGCCCCTGCTCTAGAGAGAAGGCAAGGCAACGGATTTCTTTCTGTGAAAGTTACAGCTGGGGCTCTGTCGCTGAGACAGCCCGAATGATTAGAACCCAGCAGCTATGGTGTGTCCTGTGACTGCAGTCACGGCTTTGATGCTTCTTTTTCAAAATTAAATATGAGCCCATCCTACATAGAAACAGAAATGAGCCATCCAGAGAGGGCATGGTTAATAGATTCAGAAAGTGTCTGTTCTCCTACACAGAGAAGTAAAAAGTTAAGGGACTTTATTACCCATATTACTCAGGAAGAGAACTGCTAACTACTCCAGTCTGCCTTTGTAAAAACCCAGGAGGGAACGTCAGGCAAATGGCTTTCTTTAGCTTAGTAGCAAGGACAGGGGCTTTCTAAGGAAATGATTAACAATTCGATTTTACTCCAGTGTTTCCTTGTCAGGAACAGAAACATCATCTGATGTTTGCGCTCACCTCCTCGGGGTAAATAAAGACCCATCCCACCCTGCCTAAGAAGTTATTCTGTAGAAGGAAACTTCTCCCTTCTGTGTCTGTAGAACTTCAAGGGCGTTTTTAGAGACAAGACCATCTATAGCTGCAATCCTTTAAAAGGTTCAAAAGTTCTCTTCAAAGAAAACGGAAGTCTTAAACACCAGGATAAGTCCCACTTCTAAACTTATGAGGAGCTGTGACCTACTTTATGGTTTGCTTCCTTGCTTTCCTTTCAACTCTGTTGATCTATCCATCTGTCTGTCTGACTGTCTATCTTATCTGTCTGAACATTTATTTATATATCTATTCTATTGTTTATTGATCTATCATTTTCTATCTACTCATTATTCATCCCTCCATTCATCATCTATCTATACATCTATTATTATCATCTGTCTATTATCTATCTATCTACCCATCATCTCTCTCCTCCCTCCCTCCCTCCCTCCCTCCCTCCCTCCCTCCCTCCCTCCCTCCCTGTCTGTCTATCTATCTACCTATCTATCATCTGTCATTTTGTTGTTGTAATAAGACAACACAAGCAAGACAACTTAAAGAAAAGGAAGAACTCATTTTGCTTTATGGGTCCAGAGGGCCCATCATGGTGAGGAAGCATGGCAGCAAGTGGCAGGAATGATGGCAGGAGCAGGAAACTCAGAGACTGCATCTTCAACCGTCAACATGAAGGAGAGAGAGAGAGAGAGAGAGAGAGAGAGAGAGAGAGAGAGAGAGAGAGATAGAGAGCGCACTGGAGTGGGGTGAGGGTATAACCCTGCCCCCAGTGGCATATATCCTACAGCAAGGATATCAGTATCTATATCTCACAACGGCACCACCGATTGGGGACTAAATGTTCAATACCCGAGTCTCTGGGTGGCATTTTTTATCTAAACTACCATTCTATCTATCTATCTGTCTGTCTGTCTGTCTGTCTGCCTATCTATCTATTTATCTATCTATCTATCTATCTATCGTCATCATTATCTATTTATTGATCCATCTATTATCAATCTATCAATCAATGTATCTTCTATCGTCTTTCTACCCATCCGTTATCTATCCATTATTTATCCATTCATCTATTATATACTTAAATCTACTCTCAATCAATCTATCTATCATCTGTCAATCCATCTACCTACCTATCTACAATGATTATAACCTTACACTAGTCCCTCTTAAAGCAGTCCACCATTGGATTCTTTATTAAAATTCTTTTACGGTGTGCCATAGTAGCTACCGGTATGTTCTTTTTACAGTTCATGGGGTCTCGCTCCTAAATTCAAAAGTTAAGATGATGAGGACAGCTATCTCACAAGACCTAATGGCCCTTGACATACTAACAGCAGCACAAAGAGGAGCCTGTGCCGCAATTAGAGTGCTGTGTGTATAAACCTGACAACTGGGACAATATGTCCTCAGCCCTCGAAGATTTACATACTCAAATTAAATCTCTGTCAGGCTCTGCTTTAAGTTTTAGTGATTAACTGACACCATGGTTAGCCGGCCCCTCATGATAAAAAGGCCCTGCTATTTTTGGTGCTCATCTGAGACATAACAATCTGCTGTACAGTTTATTGTTCACGCGGTGTGACGATGTGAGCGATGATGCCCTCTCCTCCAGATTTCCGTCAAACCGTGGTCCTTCAGCCTGCACAACTGGAAGCTCTAGGAGGGAACAATGAGGACAGGGACAGGAAGCCAGAGTGTCCGGGGAAGCAGCTTATTAGCTATGCCAGGGTCTAGATTAGGGGAACAAAGAGCAGGAGAGCGAGCCCAGGGCCAGGAAGGCGACTTCTTCCAAATGATTTCTCCGATGCTTAGTCAGACTCTACTGAGACCTTAGTCATAGACAACAAGCTTCTTCCCCTATGCCTCAGTCAGGGAGAACAGACTATGTCCATCCTGTGGGATGCCAAGGCTACCACGCCTCTCTGTCTCCCGTTAGTGGGAAAGGCTTCCCCCATCCCACCCAGGGATGCTCTTTCCTGTGTTTAGCGAGGGTGGACTCCAGACCTTCGCTGCCACACCCACCTTCACTACCTTGCGGGGACGGCACAGATTCCCAGCTGCTCAGGAAGTTGAAGGATGATGATGGAACTACTTCTGCTTTACTTTGGCTCTTTTAGGGGTGACCTGGTCCTAGGAGGCCCCCCCGAGAGCCCTGCCACGTAGTGTGACTCCCCTGGCCAGCCGGGCCCGTTGCAGTATGCTCCCGGCTGTGTAGCTAGAACCCTCCTTCCTAAGACTCATCTCCAGCCTGTTATTTTATGGTCAGCCTTGTCTCCCAGCTCAGGCCTTGTCAGCATTACATCTTCATCTATTGCCTTTATTTTTAAAATATTCTTTGGGACTGAGCCAGGAGGAGGGCCGCTACCTGCTGGGAAGCCCCTGGAGATGCCAGCGGTGCTGCAGTGGTTACCAGCGTGATGAGTAACGGTCACCGCTGGATAACAACACACACAGTCCCCACTGATGGAGACTTCACTGTGGGAGAAGATCCTTCCCAGGGCTCCTTTGCAGCAACCACAGGAGGCAGGAGCAGTCAGCATCTCACAGCAGATGTGTACAGTGATGTGGTTATTAAGCAGTTGTCTCAAGTCAGATGATTTGTCCATACTAGGGACCCCCGTATGGCCAGGATCAAAGTCACACTTCCAACCAACTGGCTACATACAGACCCCTGCAGAGAAAAGGACCTTCCAGATGTGGCTTGTCGGGGAGGGCTTCCTAGAGGAGAAGGACTTCAGGCCATGAGCCCAATCTAGAAGGCCACATGGGTAAACACTCAGAGTCATTAGCTCAGTAATTGTGTTGTGAATCCCAGTGGTGTGTGTCCCATAACTCCTGGGTGCCTCTCCCTTGAATTTAGATATCATATCATTTGTTTAACTTGCTGAATGAAGTAATTAGTACCTGGGAGCCTTGTCTGCCTGGCAGAATATATTGGTACAGCTAACGAAGTTTATGCCTTCAGGCCGTGCAGCAGAATTTGATTTAATTTGTCCCAAGGTTAGGGGAGATGATGGGAGACTGTGGCATCTCCTCTATCTCCGTCACAGCGTAATTCATTGCCAGGCAGGGCTGGGAAGCTTCCCCCACTGGGGGCTGCCTTGCCTTATGAGCACAGCTGAGCAGTCCTCAGCTTACATTGCTGGCGTTCAGCATCACAGAGACAAAGCTGGGGACACTCTATTCCTGTGGCTATGGCAGTGGCTCTTATACACAACCAGCTCCTCAGGGAATGAATTTAATCTTGTGCTCCATCTGCCTGTCTTTGGTCCAGACAGGGCCTTATACCTTCTGCCTGCCTCGCTTGACTTTGAGATGGGAGCCAAATTATGCTCGTACCCACCCATGGCCTCTGTTTTCACCAGCTGACTTGCTTCTGTCCCTAGCACATGCCAGCCTTGTTGGTCTTCAAACCTTTGAGTTATCCCACTCTGGACTGTTTCAGACGGTCTAGTGTTGAAGGACGGGGCAGTTTAGAAGAGAAGGGCGAGGGTTACACAGGTCCTAGGGCCGAACAGCTTGCGTGCAAATACTACCTGCCTTCTTATTTGCTGTGTGATCTCGGGCGAGTTACTTAACCCCTCTGGAGTTAGATGGCCTCAGATTGGGTCATCTCTCTGACGGAAGGATGAGCAAACTGCTCTGTTAGTGAGGTGTGTGTCATCTCAGGCCACTCATCCCCGTCCTGATCCCCTCTACCCCATCCCAAGTCTCCCTGAAAATCCCTCCCAGCATGCTGTGGGAGAAATGTGCCTTATCCTGATCCCCTGACTCCAGACCAGTGCATCTCTTCTCTCTGCCCTTGTTTCTCCCAGGGAGCTAAGTGAGGTGTGGGCTGGCTCTATCTCCTCCTGTCTACCCAGGCAAGGTGTGAGCTGGTAGGAGGTCCAGGTCCTCCCTCAGCTTTTGCGGGCTGGAGCTCCTTGGCAGGTAGCGGCTCTCCAGACAAACAGAATGCTCTTCCAACCATACTGTTCATGGGAGGGTCCCAGGAGGCCCCAGGGTCCTGTTCAGAGCAGGGGGGTGGAGGAAGAAACACTGCAGGGTCCTTACTGGTGAGGAAGGATGTGTCTTATCTTCTAAGTTCCCGAATTAACAAAGGTGAGCCGAGCTGGTTCAGGGAGGGCATTCTTGTCTGGGGGGTCTCTGCCCGACTGCCAGGGGAGGAGAGTGAGGCACTGTTTGCAAGGGCGGAGCAAGGGCCCAAGGGTAAGTGGAGACAACGTTTCGGTTCAGTAGTCAGGGCTAATCTAATGTCTAGCTTGGCTCAAAGTGTCAGGGGCTTTGCAAGGTAATAAGCTCCCGTGGCTGCAGAGGTGAAATACAGCTTTATGAAGGGTGTGTTGTCCTCATAAAACACAAATCTGGCTTGTGACGGAAAGCCATGATGCCATGCCTCTGTTGTCTTAATCCCCGTTACACCTTTTTGAGGGTGGGAGAAATGATCTTTGGGTTTGTGTGACGACCCAAGTCTGCAGGCCAAGGCTCTTTCCTGACTTGACCGTTTGCTATGCAAAAGCAGGTATGTTGTTCTTGATGCCTTTGAGTCTCCATGCCTGAAAATCGTGGGCACAAAGCACCCAGCCAATAGGAGCTGTGTTAGCCTCACCTGAGGCCATCTTCCCAGGTGACTCCAGTGGGCTTCTGTCTCTTTTCTCTGGTCAGGTCTCTGCAGCCCTGGGTTGTCACTCTCCACTCTGTTCCCAGTGTCATTCTAATCTCTTAGTGTTCTGCAAAAGATCCCTTGAACAAAGCCTTTTGGGAAACAATGTGTAGAACGAAGCTAAGCGGGCAGTTTTACTGCAGGGCTTCTCCGGAGTTGAACAAATGCTAAGGTGACGTCATCTTGAATCTCCCAGAGAGGGTTACAGTAGACACTGCTTTTCCAGTTTGTTTATCACCAATATCTCTGTAGCCTTTACAAGGCGTTTTGGTCTTGTTGCATAGGAATATTTTGAATCTCTGGCGGATGAGTCAGGGGTGGGCGAGAGTCATTCAGATCGGGGCCTGTCATGATGGCTGGTGTACACCAGGAATTACAGAGGCTGCCAGGGAGCCAGGCTGCCCCAGCTCCCGAGCCAATGCTCTTGGGTGGGCGGGCAGTTGTGGTGCCTGACTTCTGATGCAGGTACACTGCCCAAGACTTCTCAGCTCCTTACACACCCCGCTTACATCTTCCTGTTCATTCCCCATCCAACTAGTGCAGGGGCCTCTCTGTCTGAGGCTCACTGTCGTTTCTGGGTCACCAAGATTCTTACTGACTGAGATGCATTTTTCTTGCTGACCAAGATGTTTATTTATTCTGCCGATTTAATACATCCCGTGTCTACGGAGAAAACATGATAGATCAAATATTCCCAAGCATGCGGAACCACAGGCAGAGCCTCTGACGAGGTACACTTCCCTTTCTTATTATCTAACCTAATTATTTTCCTTCCTGCGCTGCAATACATTTTCCTCTAATCACTGGCCCGTTTGGGAATGTGTCTGCAAGGCAGCTGGGGAGAAGGGGGGAGGGGCGGCAGGGTGCAGCAATTGCGTGAGGATGCCAGGCTTCAGCGTAGTGGGGCCCAGGCATGCATGGCAGAGAGGCCAAGCTTCATTCCAGGAAGGGTCCAGCCACTCCACTTTGACCTAATGGCCTCTAGGTCCGTTTGAAGAAGAAAAATGAGTCCGCATCGACTCCCTTGGAGCTTGCTTCCCTCCTAATCGGTGCCAGGGCCCCAGACACCCAGGCTGTAATTACTTATGCTGTCGAGAGAAGGGAGTTCTTCAGTGATTTATCACAGAGCCACTGGAAGATGACAATTGCTCATCACTTAAAACAATGAGCCTGCCACTTGCTGACCGTGCAGGTGTGGGCACACAGGGGTGGCCACAGGACTTCTCTGTGGGACTTCATTGGCTCAGTTAATTAAAGATCACCTCCCCTTGGGATAGCCTCCCCAGGAAAATGCACCTACAGGGTTGGGCCTGTTGCGTGGGCCCTGCTAGAGGCTTTGAAAGCATTTATCAGAACTTGACTGTGTTAGCCGCTGCTCTCAATGCTTCACGTGCAACACGAGGCAGGTGTTCCTTCCTAGGTGTGCTGGGAGCCCCAGAGCGGAGAAGCTCCCACAGCAGAAACACATGGAGCAGAGAACTAGTTGCCGTGGCTGTCGGCCAGGCCCACCTATATACATCTCCCTGAACCCCCAACAGGAATTGATTGAACTGTTTAAGACTGCAGAGGAAGGGCTGAGGGGATGGTCTAGCTGGCAGAGCGCTTACTGACCAAGCTCGAGAACTTGAGTTGCCGCCCTGGGGACTCAGAGATAAGCAGATACCCCAGACTTGCTCAGCTTGACCCTAGCTTAGTAGGGGAGCTCTGGGCCAGAGACACTGTCTCAAAGAACAGATGAATGACTCCCTAGAACCTGTCCATATCCTCACGCTCTTTGCTGCAGTGCTCCATACTGTAGTGCTCCATGTCCTGGTGCTCCCTGCTTTGGTGCTCCATGTACTGGTGCTTCCTGCTGTGGCACTCCGCATTCTTATGCATCATGCTTCAATGCTCTGTGCTGTGGTGCTCCACCTTGTGGTGTTCCACGCTGTAGTGCTCTGTGCCTTGGTGCTCCATGCTCTGATACTCCACACTCTGGTGCTCTGTATTCCCAGAATTCCATACTCCGATGCTCCCTGCTCTATTGCAGATCCAGGAACTCCAATTTGGAGTAGCTATTGAGTGCCTGGTGGTAACTATTCTTATATGATCTGCCTTTCTTTCCTAGTTGGAGGCTGGGGATGGAGAAAAGGAGCCTGAGGACACTTTAATATGGAAGGGGCCAGGACTCAATTACACTTTGCCGAAGCACTGGTGATTCTAATGGGACACACCTACTGCTTGTGTGGTGGTGCTGATTTTTCTCCACGGTGGGAAACTGCAGACTCTCTGGTTTTGTCTCTTTGAGGCTACACAGCTTTTATGTCTGGATTCTTCACCAGAGAACAGAGGCTCCCCACCCATGGACAACCCCCACTCGCCCTGCCAACCACAGAACCTACCAGCGACTCTCACCCCTGCCCTTGGGTAGCTCCTTTGAAAGGGACACACCTCACTGTATCAGCTGGAACAGCTTCACCAACAATAGCAGGACCATTCCTGTAGCCCATCGGAAAGATGAGCCAGCTGCCACTCACATAGGTGGGAGGGGTCAGAGAGGGACTGGCACAGGCCCCATGAGAATGAGTGGAGTGTTGGGGATGCGAGGTCCAGTCTGTACGATCCCCAAGGCTGGAGACCTTATGTTTTATTGACCAGGGTTTGAGCTGGGGTGACTTAGATGACCAGAAGACAAGGCCAGCTCTGCAGGTCAGGCAGGGAGCAGGGGCATGCTTCCTTTCTGCATTCCTTCCTTGGAACAGGTGATCCTTTTCTAACTAGTCAGGCTAGCCTGGAGTCCAGAAACCCAGCTAAGGATGCTAGATTCCTCCCAGATGCAGTGAAATGCTTCTGGGAGGCTTAGGCCAGAGGTAGCTTGTTTATGTTTTAGCAGGGATGATGCGGGGGGGGGGGGGGGAGGGGGCATGGAGATCAGGAAGTATGAGGTAGCCTCAGTCCTGGAGAAGGAAGAGGGTAGCCCGCATTAGGAGGGAGAAGGGATGGGCAAAGCGATTTGAGGAAGTGCCAAGGGGACGTTTGGACATCCGACTGGGCAACAAAGCAGTTGTCAGAGCTTTGATCAGGACTGCTGATGTTGCAAGCTGACTATCAACAGCAAGGTAGTTCCTCATTCCCTCCTACAGGACTCTTGGCTTCCTATGTATCCTTTTCTCAATGTTATTGATGAATACACACACACACACACACACACACACACACACACATACACACACGCATACATACATACACGCACATATACATATATATGTCAATTGTGCATATTATTAAGCAGATACCACTGTGACATTCTCTCTCTCTCTCTCTCTCTCTCTCTCTCTCTCTCTCTCTCACACACACACACACACACACACACACACACACACACACACACATATCATGGTTTGGTCACATCTACCCTCGCTGCTATCTATTCTGATCATGCCCCATCTCTTCCCCTTCTCCCAGCTGTCCTTAGACTACTTTGAGGCCATCTTCCTTTAAAAGTCTAGCTTCCATCTTCGAGAAGGAACATGCGACAGTTGTCTCTTTCAGTGTCTGTTTTATTTTGTTGAACACAGTGGCCTGTAGTTCCATCCATTCTCCTGAAAATCACAGAACACATTTGTTTTATGGCTCAATAATCTGCCACTGTGCCTGAATGCCACATTTTCTTTATCGTCTGGATAGACACCTAGGCCGATTCCGTATCTTGACTGTTGGAAACAGAGCTACAATAAAAACAGATGTGCAGCTGTCTCTATTGCTCACTGCCTCAGCTTCCCTCAAGTCTATACTCAGGAGCAGCATAGTGGGGTCATATAATCATTTTCTCTTTTGAGAAGCTTCCTCATTGTGCTTCACCAGGCTGCATTGATTTTTTTTTTTTTTTTTTTTTTTTTTTTTTTGGTTTTTCGAGACAGGATTTCCCTGTAGTTTCTAGAGCCTGTCCTGGAACTAGCTTTTGTAGACCAGGCTGGCCTCGAACTCAGAGATCCGCCTGCCTCTGCCTCCTGAGTGCTGGGATTAAAGGCGTGCGCCACCACCGCCCAGCCAGGCTGCATTGATTTACATCCCCGTTAATAACAAAAATACATCTTTTCCCTGACATTTCTCCTCTGCGTGCTATTTTTCAAAATTACATTTATTTATTGATTGTGTGTGTGTGTGTAAGCATGTTTGTGTCATAATATGTATGTGACAATCAGAGACTATCTTTCACACTTTGGTGATTTTCCTTCCAATGTGTGGGTCCCTAGGATTAAACTCAGGTCATCAGGCCTGATGGCAAAGGGCTCTTGGTCTCCTCTGTATCTTTCTTAAATATAAGGATGAATGTATACTGATTATACATATTAGTGGGCATTACCATGACATTTCCATACACGTGTGTCATGCTTTAATGACACCCACTCTCAGCATCATCCTCTCTTATTGCCCCCCCCATCCCTTTCCCTTTCCAGAATAGTCCTACTGCTTTCAGTTAATCTCTCTTTAAAATTCTAGCTTCCACATTTGAGAAAGAACATGTCCCGAGTCATCTTGCCAGCCCCCGGCCTTTCTTTGTTAATTTTTCTGATGATTACCATTCTCGGTGGAGTCAGGTGGAGTCCCAGTGTGGTCTGATTTGCATCTCTCTGATGGCTCAGGACAGCGAGCGTCATTACAGATGCTTGTTCGCCATTTGTACTGCCTTTGAGAACTGTCTTTTCAGATCATTTGCCCATTTATTGATTGCATTGCCTGTTATTTTATTGTCAAATCTCAGAGTTCTTTATGTATTCTGGGTATTAACCCCCCATTGGGTGAATAGCTGGCAAAGGTCCCTCTCCCACCTTGGAGGCTGTTTTTACTCTGTTGATTGTTTCTTTTGCTGGGCAGGAGCTTTGTAATTTGATGTAATCCAATATATTAGTTCTTGCTTTTATTCCTGGAGGGCTTCTAGAGCCAGTGGACTCCCGCAGGGCTCCCATACTGCCAAAATTCATCGGGGCTGGCAGGGGCTCTGGCTTTATAGAAAAGCTTTGAGTGCGAACGCAGCCCTGGAAGACAGAATACCCTTTACCAGTCTGACAGGCAGGGTTCAGCCTAGAGTCCGCACCAACTTGCCTTTTTCCTTACAATAGTCTTAGCTGCCGCCCACCATTCCTGCCCCACACCCAGATTCCTCGTTAGAGGCCCCAACCCAAGTACCTTGATTGAAAGGAGTCTTGGCCTTCTTCCACTTTGGTAAGAAGTCCATTCTACTTGGCTCCTGATACTGCTCAAGTTCAAGGCTTCCGTGGCTGCACTCAGTGTCGCCCCCAACAGGTAAAACTTTGAGTTTATTATTGCTACCTGTTGCAGATAGCAGTGTGGTGTAACTGGGTGGGTGCTCCCCCTGGGCCAGCCGGGGGAAGACTTTGCTGGGATGCTGTGCAGAGAAAGGCACTGTCTTGTAGCAAGGGCAAAAAACCAAGTCGAACCAGAACAGGATTTATGTATGTCTAGCGTTTGACTGGTCTGAATAATCCCATATGTGAGCACTAGGGGAGGAAGTGGGAGTGACGGGGGGGGGGGAGAGAGAGAGAGAGAGAGAGAGAGAGAGAGAGAGAGAGAGAGAGAGAGAGCGAGCAGGTGAGAACACATAGCGTGGGGCAGGAAAGAATGAATCATTCTCTTATTTTGTCATAAAGAACTTTAGTAAGCTCATTTACCTTCTTCCCAGAGGGGCAACATAAGGAACTGGGAGTAAAGACAGGGCAATCCTTTGATTGCATTGCCTGTTATTTTATTGTCAAATCTCAGAGTTCTTTATGTATTCTGGGTATAATTCTGTGCTTAGAGTCCCTGACCTTAGACTTGCTTCCAATCTGCCAGGTCTTTTGGAAGTTCCTCCTCCTTCAGGGACAGAAAATCACCAGAGCAATGCTGTGTGACATAACCAACAGGGTCAGATGCTGATCTTCTTAATAACAAAGTCCTCATGAGTAGACTCAACTCCCCCCTCTTCTCTTACAGAGGAGAGCCTGAGTAGTTTATCCAAAGCCGTGTGGATGCTGGGCAGAGTGACAGTTCAGGCCAAGAGTAGATCAAGGAGATCAAGGGCAATTCTCCCTTCAGCCTTCTAGGGAGGAGCGGCCAGAGTAGAATGGGGGAAGGATGGACTGGACAAAGGATAGATCGCATAGTGTGTAGAGCACCCAGACAGGCAGCGTTTGGGTCTAGGTCAGGGGTGGGATCAGAACCATAGACTGGAGAGGAAGGGCTGTGTGTGAACTCCGTGGTCGACGACAAAGCCCCAGAGCATGGGATCTGAATGGAGAGGGTGACTGGAGGTTCTGAGGGTGTCCCTTGGGAGCTATGGGCAGGGATAAAGACCAGGGTCAGGAGGGCAGCTCTGGAGCTTCCATGTCTAAGGTCTCCTGTGTTCCAGCAGCGCTTTGGTTGGGACTCCTTTTGTAAGGGCTCCATTTTCTTGACTTCCTGCTTTGTCTTTAAGAATCACAATCATTTGAATGGTGTGCGTGTGTGTGCATGCGTGTGTGTGTGTGTGTGTGTGTGTGTTTATTTCTTAGCTTTTAACCTTGCCAACTCCTGCCTCTTAAATACTAATTGCTTCTCGGGCTCTGACAATTCTGCTTTCTTCAAACAGCCTCAGCTGGCCCCTCCTGCCCGAGAGAAGCCAGGAGTGTGGCTGCCTCAGTGCAGAAGGCCTTCAGACAGTGCAGGTTCCCGGGGATAATTAGCTAGGGAGGATGTGGCTTCACAAAGAGACAAGGTGACTTGGGGCTGGCAGCCATGGTGTCTGTGCCGTGCCATCCTGGTGCTCAGTGGCAGTGCTGGAGAAGCCCCTGGCCCAGAGACCTCCTGTCCCCTCAGGCCTAATGAGATGAGACAGGCCCATGGTGCCTGCTGGGTGAGGGGCCTGTGCTCTGTGGAGACCTGGCAGGCCCTTCTCTGGCTAGGCTGACAGCCTGCTTGTTCCTTAGGGCCGGAGGGGAGATTAGCTTCCTCATGTGGGAACACAGTACCGTTCAGGACACAGTGCTTTCTGCTTCCCAGGACCAGCTCAGCGTCCCCTCTAAGTCAAAACCTGGCACGTGTGTCAGGGTTTCAGAAGAGAGCAAATTCAGAACATGTTCTTTGAGGGTTCAGGTACTAGCATCTGTGGGAGGCAGCGAGAGCCATTCAAGCTTCTCCCTCTCCCTAGCATCCCTCAGTTATGGCACTGGATGGTAGCTAAGTTCTCAGCAATGAAGCAGCCCCTGGCCTAGATCACAAGCCTCCTGGCTGTGGGATTGCAGGCCACACATGCTTCCCTGTGAAGCTCAGGTGATGTTAAATGGGAATAAGACACAGGTCACTTGCCCCCGACAGTGGCTTTGCTAGGATGGCGTTACTTTATGAGGGTTAAGTCACAAAGATCCAAAGTCTAGAGGTTTTAAACAATAGGGCCTGTTTTCTCAGGATTCTGGATGTCAGAGGTTCTAGATCAAGGTGTCATCTGGCTCAGTTTATCCTGAGGGCTTTTCCTAACCTCTGTCCTCGGCTTGCAGAGGACCTTCTTTTTTGTGTCATATGACTTTCTCCCAGAATGCATGTCTGCCTTTGAATGCTTCTTCTAAATTTTAATTACATTTATGTATGCATGCATTAATGTGTGTGTGTGTGTGTGTGTGTGTGTGTGTGCCCATGAGAGTGTGCCACAGCACATGTGGAGGTCAGATGTCACGTGAGGGAATCAGCTCTTTCTTTCAATAGCATGAATCCAGGAATCCAACTCTGATGGTCGGACTTGGTGGCTTTTACCTGCTAAGATAACTCACTGGCTCCATTCTCTCTTTTTATAAAGGACACTAGTCTATTGCATTAACTTGATTACACACCCGCTGCAAGAGCCTATCTCCAAGGTCATGTTTTGAGGTACTAGGTTCAACATTTGTGATTCATTCCACAGAAAAGACATTGCCTGTGAGCGGCTCAGGCTGGCAGAGGGGAAGCCTGAGACAAACCATTATTGTCATAACTTCTGCGGCCTCATCTGCAGCCCCCATCTGAAGTATGCTCTCCAGGAGTCTCCCCATCTCCCTGTTCCTGGCTTCTCCCTCTCTTCAACTTTCTGTCACTTTGACCTGAGGATTTACTTGCTGCCCTCAAAGTAGAAAAGGATCCTTGGAGTGTGACATGATGTTGGGGTGTGTAAAACCCTGTCTTGACTGTTGGGCTGAGCCCAGTCATGGGTGGTCATTGATGCCTGCCTACTGTATCTTTGGTGCTCATCTCCTGGGATCTGCTTATTTTGTCTGTCCCTAGAGAAAGATATATGCATGGCACCCAAGTTCTAGGCCAGAGTAGGGCCTGACTTCATGGAGGCCAAACAGATCAGATTTGACCATGTCCCCGAAGTCCAAACAGAAACTTTGGTGACAGAAGAGGAATTTTCTATACCAGGAAGACAAGAGGACAGACATCCCTTGTTCTGGGATACCACCAGGAGCTTCGGAGTCAAGGAGGGGAAGAATCGGGGTAAGGAAGGGAGCTGTGTGTTGTTAAGCAGCGCTTTAAGCTGTGGC
This sequence comes from Arvicola amphibius, assembly GCF_903992535.2. Lineage (NCBI taxonomy): Eukaryota > Metazoa > Chordata > Mammalia > Rodentia > Cricetidae > Arvicola > Arvicola amphibius. The sequence continues at coordinate 24,841,126 of NC_052052.2, read as the reverse complement.
CTGGAGGCTCATTTGCTGAGGTCTGGTTCTCTGAGGTCTTGGAGAAGTCATTACTGCTTTAGTGTGCGATTTGGTCTTTGTCATGAGATGATCGCTCCCATCTTGGGGAGGCAGCCACAGTTACTCTCATGGGGTAAGTGGTTCCATTTAAAGGGAGTGGCCTCGTCATGAGCAAGGCATACTGTGCGACAGGTTTAGAACTATGCCTGGGACTTCTAGGCGCTGTGTATGTGTGTGTATTGATGTGTGTGTGTGTTGGGAACCGGACTGGAATAGGACCCTATAAACACTCACAGTTGGCAATCTCTTGGTTATGATATCCTCAGTTTGCTCTTATCTTGGTGTCTTCAGCCTGAAAGAGGAGTGTTGGGTGATGTTTTATTCTTTTGGCTTTTTTGGGGGTCCCAACACCCAGATCCCAAATAAATACACATGGAGTCTTATTCATTACTCATGAATGCCCAGCCTTAGCTTGACTTGTTGCTAGCCAATTTCTCTTACTTAAATTATCCTCACTACATTTTGCCTCTGGGCTTGTTCCTTCTCTTACTTCTTTATGTCTTACTTTTTTTCTTACTCTGTGGCTAGGTGGCTGGGTGACTGGGTGGCTGGGTAGCTGAGTAGCCGGGTGTCAGGGTGACTGGGTAGCTGGCCCCCAGCATATTCCCCTCCTTGTTCTCTTGCTCCTGCTCTTCCTAGTTTCTCCTATTTGTATCCTCTGCCTGTCAGCCCTGCCTATCCTTGCTCTTCCCTCGCTATTGGCCATTCAGCTCTTTATAAGGATCATCAGGAATTTTAGACAAGCACAGTAACACAGCTTCACAGTTGAACAAGCGCAGCATAAACAAAAGTAACACACCCTGAAATAATATTCCCCAACAGTGGAGGGTTATCAGTTCTAGGCAAACATTCCTTACATGGTGATGATATCTACATGCAGTGTTGAGCAGAAATCTGACCCAAAGTTTAAAGACAGTATCAGAGACACATACAAAATAAAGGTAGACATGCCAAACTCGTCACCTGTTTTTAGTTGCCGACTGGACATCCAGAGGCCCAAATGAAGAGCCAGGCCTTTTAGCAAGATTTCCCCGAGTCCCTAGGGCAGGTGGTATTTAGGGATTTAGACACTGACAGATATGGCCTCCTATGTCAAATGTAGGCAAACTGTATGCAGCCTATGGAAGACCATCAGGCCCACTGCTTGAGTTTTGTGAATAAAGTTTTATTGGGATAGCCATACTCATTCATTTACATATAGTCCCTGGTTGTTTATGTTCTACAAAGGCAGCTCTGTGTATTTATGGCAGAGATCAGCCGTATGATCTCACATTGGTTATTGAAGCCATTATGGAAAGTTTGCTGGCCTCTGTCCCAGCTTTATGGCTTTGGGCAAGCATTTTCACCTCTCTGTACCCACCCCTTTTATTCATTGAAGCTTCATTCTTCCTTATGAAGAGGTTGTGATTAGATTAATGTTGTATTAGCTACGAATACAATATTAATCAAGTGTCTAGCAGACCCTACATACTCAGAACCATGTCCTGTCACCTGGGAATATAAACAAAATCAATATCTCTAGAACCACATAGACAGCTTGCCTTGTTGGCTAGTTATAATCATCAATTTGTGATAATCTAGAATCACCTGTGAAAAGAGCTGCCATGAGGGGTTGTCCACCCTGGTTGGTTCGTAGGCAACTGTCTTAGTCTTAACTAAGTTAGTTGATGTGAGAATTCTGTCTTAGGGTTTCTATTGCTGTGAAGAGACACTATGATCATGGCAACTCTTATAAATGAAAACATTTAGTGGAAGGGGCTCGCTTACAGTTTCAGAGGTTCAGTCCATTATCATCATGGTGGGGAACACGGCAGCCTGCAGTCAGACATGGTGGTGGAGCTGGGGAGTCCTACCTATCGATTTAGGGGCAACAGGAAGTTGACTGAAACACTGGGGGATATTCCAAGCATAGGAAACCTCAAAGTCCGGCCCCACAGTGGCACACTTCCTCCAACAAGGCCACACCCACTTCAACAAAGCCACACCTCCTAATCGCGCTGTTCCTCATGAGATTATGGGAGCCTAACTACATTCAAACTGTCACAAACACCAAGCCCATTGCGTGTGTCACTGTTCCCTAGGCTGCGGGTGCTGTTCCGAACTGTATTAGCGTGGAGAGACTGAGCTGGACACACACTAGTGGGCCAGTGGGATACTTACATCTATCCTTTCGTCTCTGCTCTTGGCAGACGTGATATGACCATCTGTTTTAACTTCCTATCTTCTTGGGTTCCCTGCCATTGTGGTTTGTAACCTGGAATGGTGAGCAAGAATAAACCCACTAAGTTGCTTTCCGTCAGGATATTTTATCATAACAATTGAAATGAAAGTAGGAAAAAAAAATGTCTTAGGGAAGCCTGCCCTGGCTGTGCAGGCAGCGGATCTTGTGCTACCCAGACCCAGGTTTGTCCCACCCTTGCCCCAGTCTAAGCTGTTCTCCACTTTACTAAGAATCTATTGTGTTCTCGGAGGCCTGAGCTGGGCACCAGGAGGCTAGAGGTGAATCCCACATCATCTCGGCCCCGCAAGCATCATCCGCCTTATGTAATCCCGTGCCCGGTATGGACGTGGATCTTACAGTTTTGGAAGCAGAGAACTTATTTTTAAAATTATGTGCAGTTTCTGTCTTTAAAGATGGAGACTGGAATTTACCTTCAGGGCAGCTGGTCCCTTTGTACTCAGCAGACCCTATTGACTGGGCCCTTGTAGTTATATAAATGAATGCTCGCCCTGGTTTGGGGAGAGGAGACCTGAATGTGACTGCTTCAGCTGGAGCTTCGGGAGCAGGCTTCAGTAATGTGAATCTGGAGACACTTCAGCTGAAAGCTTGTCTCTGCAAAGTATGCCTCCTTTAGACAAATGTTTCCTTAGCAGTTCAGCATCCAGACTGCCCAGAAACACTGCTGCATTCAACCCAGGGAGGTGGTTTTCCAGTGCTCATGCCTGACTGTATTCAGACCTAGATTTTAGGAACTGTGGGTGAGGTTCTTGACACTGCTTTGTCGGGGCTGTCTGACCCCTGTGAGTGGGAGTCGGTTTCACTTGGGACATCTCTACTTTGGGGTGGAATCTGGGGACTCCAGATGGGGCAGACTGGTGAGGAGCGCAAAGTCCATTAGATGTTGAGGTTGGTCTGGTCTGGTCTGAGGGTCCTGGGGTGCCCCTTCTAGCAGCCGTGCGCACTTTGTGCTGGGTTTTACTTTTCTTGCATTGGTCCCAAACATGCAGGGAAACTTTGCTGGAGGTGTCAGGGCCACCGTGGGTCACAGATGTTGGGAAGGTACAGGTAATTCCCAGGGTAAGCGTCAATGGGCACAGACCTGAGCCTGTGGCGACTGCTGAGATTTTTAGGTTCTTGTATCCTGGACCAGGGATAGTGCTAGAGACAGCGACTAGAAAGGGAAAAGAAAAGCACTCTTGGGAACGGAAGTGGGCTGGACAACCAGGCTGGCCTGAGATGCAAGGTCCTACACTGGCAGACTCATGGCCTTTGTGGTCATTTATGGAGCACCTGCCTTTTAGGAGAGCGTAGGCTTTTCTTTAAATGTGTTCTGCCTTGTTTCTCATGGTGGGGAAGGGAGAGGGCCAGTCTTCCTCTGTCATTATTTTTTTCACATGTTAATCACTTAGAAATATTTATTTATTTTTATTTATTTTATGTTTTTATACATGTATATAGGGTAGTTTTGTTGGAGGGGGTTCAATTTTATACCTGTATAAAATGTGTTTTAACACTGACAGCTCTTTGTCTCTAAGCCAATCCTCTGCCACAAGGGATGTCACATGAGTGGATGTCTCATGAGTGGGCATCAGTGGTGGATCAGGAGAGGCCAGCTAGGCTCAGCAGTTAGGTGGCCTCGCTAGAGACAACGGTCAGCAGTGGACATTCTCAGGGGCTCTTCCTGGCACCTTCGGGAAGACCCAGAAGCAGATGGAGGACAGGTGGAGGGTACACCAGCACTTGGGGGTATTCTTAGGGATCAGCTCAAATCAGCCCTCACTGCCCTTCATTTCCTCGCCAGTTACACAGAACCACCTGACCACGGTCTGTACCCAGTGCCTCGGAATTACCTCATTGTGATTTTCTACTTTGTTGACATTCAAGATCTATGCAAATTTAACGTTGTCCTATTGATGTCAGACATGACAGAGACCACTAGGATAATATGTCTGTGGCAGGCTGTCTCCAACAACTCAAGCCCTTCAGTTCCTGTGAGCAGGAATCAGAGGTCACAGATGCTGCTCAGAGTCCTCAGGAGGATGCGAGAGGGGACCGTTCAGGGGAAACATCTCTGAAATGGGGTGATGATGGCAGGTGTCACTCTCGATATTGTCTTGGGGGTAAGAGGAGACTTCTGCTGACAATGATTGTGCACAGGCGTCGTGGGAGGAACACTTCCGCGTGTATGTATTCGTGAGCGCATGCATGCATGCGTGTGTGAGTGAAGGTACACATATGTGCGTGCACATCAGAGGTTCACATCAAGTGTTTCCCACCTTAAGCTCTGAGACAGGGTCTCTCACTGGACCTGGAGTTCACCGATTCGTCTAGGTTTGGGAAGTAGGCAAGCTCTGGAGATTCTTCTGTTCCTGTCTCTCCAGTGCTGGGATTACAGGCATATGTCACTGTGACACACATACACACACTCACGCACACACGCTCGCACACACATGAACACATGCATGCACACACATGCACGCACACACACACACGCTAGGCTAGGGACTGAACTCAGGTCCTGAGGCTTGCACATCACTTTACGCTCTGAGTCATTCCCTCAGCCCCGGTTCCCTTCCTTCCCGAGCATATTCTGAGGGCCCACTCCTGAATGCGGTGGGCAGCATCTGTCTTCCTGATCACAGGTACTTAAATTGTGGCCGCCATCCCCCATGGGAACAAATTTGGCAACAGAAAGAGGTTTCTGGATGTCCAACAACCAAAAATGAATTCAGAAACAAATGCATAATGAATCTGAGGTGTGTTTTAGTGGAGCCTGCCTCTGCGGCGTTGTAAGGCTCTCGTGAGCCTGCACTCTAACACACAACATGCTCACTTGGCATGGGATAGACTGTCAGCCATACAAATTCAACGTACAATGCTTGAAACCCCTGGGTTCAGACTAGAGACTATTGTATGCTATAAACTTCAGTGTCTTCACTGAGCGTGCAAACTTTTCTCTTTTTGTGTGATTACAGGTGTGTGTGTGTGTGTGTGTGTGTGTGTGTGTGTGTGTGCTAGTGGTGGATATTGATCTTTCTCAATTGCTTCTCCACCTTTTTGCTTTTATTTTTCCATTATGGGATAGGGTCTCTTGATGAATTTGTAGCTCACTGATTGGCTAGATTACCTGGCCAGCCAGCTCGCAGGATCCTTTAACCCCTGTCTCTCCAGTGTTGGGATTAAGAGAGTTTATTAACTCCTCTAACTTCATATGAAGGTGCTAGGGATTTGAACTTGGGTCCTCACACTTGTGCAACAGTGCTTTTCTCACTGAGCCATCTCCCAAGTCCCAAAGTTTACTACTTTTGTAGAAATATAATGGTTGAATTTTGGAAGAGACGTTGAATATTTAAATACCACTTTTCCTCAGAATCTAAGTATCAAATTAGTACATCTCTGGACTGTATTGAATTATGCTTGATTTAAAAAAATATTTTTTGAGTTGCTGACTTGAATTTCATAAAAAAAAATCATTCTATGAATTTTGGCGTGGGATCAGGACAGAATTTCCAATAACTTCTGAAATGTCTATAAACATACTTTTGCCATTTTGTACTAGGTATTTATACAAAATGCCATTCTCAGCATTGACAATTATGAAATCAAAATATTGACCAACTCTGAAAAACATTGGCGATACCCTAAACCATATGGGATCAAATGTTCAGTCAAAATTTAATTCTTCATATAAAAATAAACATACTCATCTCATTAGTATGTAAATTCTATTTTATATTTAGTAAAACATAAAATTATATGTGTACCAAAGGGTTGTTTTAAAATAAATGTTTTAATGATTTGTGTTCATTTAGTGTTTGATTTATATACCTATTGTATATCCTCATAGATCTGGGATCATGTAGAACTTTCTCTGGCGAGAAGATGTGTGAGCGCAAAGAGTTTAATAAAGCCCAGCTGGGCTCCTGTAATGGGCCCTTCAACAAATCTCCAGTGCTCTGAGAGCCAGACACCCAGCTCTCGTCGTAGCTGGCAAGGGGCTGTGCGCCACGGAGCAGGGTGTGTGTGTGTGTGTGGCTATGTGCAGTGAGGCAGAAGATTAAAGCAAGTCCTCTCTGAGAGGATCACAGAAAAGGAGCAAGGAGAGACCACGAGGAGGAAAAAAAACCCATTTAGTGCTTGAACCAACCGCTTTCCACAGCTTGGGGGCCCTTGAAGTCACCATCGCCCTTGCGGAGCAGCTGCGGCCAACCCAGAAGCACTTATCTGGGTAATTCAGGCCAATGTTGCTTTATATACAGCTCAGAACCAGAGGACACATTCCTTTTAACATGCAACGTGAGCTCGCTGGGACTTAGAACCTCTAGATGATTTGCACAGGTAGGACAGTGCCCCTACCCCCCAACCCCTGCCAACTCCAAGGGTTTGGTGTTTGAGCACGGTCCCCAGGATGCTGAGCAGGTGGCCCAATCCTGGGGTTGAGGTATATCTGGGCACTGTCCCCAGGGTGTTGAACAGGCTCATTCAAGAAGATGCCTGGCCAGCAAGTTGGCTCAGAGAGTGTTACCAGTACAACCCTGACGACCTGAGGTTGATCCCTGGGGGCCTACATGGTGAAAGGAGAGAACAGACTCCTAAAAATTGTCCTCTGATGTCCACGCATGTGCCTACCTGAGGGTGTGAGTGTGCATGCTATGGTGAGTAATGATAATGATGATGATAATAATAAAGATTTTTAAATAAAATCTTTTACCACCAAAATGAGTTAGGGGTGATGGTGCATGCTTGTAATCCTAGCACTCAGGAAGCAAAGAGGCAAGAGGATCAGGAGTTCAAATCCAGCCTCACCTCCATAGTAAGTCGGAGATGATATTGGGCTATAGGAGATGGGAGATGAACTTGTCTTAAAAACAAATGAATTGGTTGGGTGGTGGCACATGCCTTTAAACTGCAAGTTCGAGGCCAGCCTGCTCTACAAGAGCTAGTTCCAGGACAGGCTCCCAAAGTTACAGAGAAACCCTGTCTCGAAAAACCAAAAAAACCAAAAAACAAAAAACCCACAGAAACAAAAACAAACAAAAAAAAACCCCCAAACAAACGAATTGATAGTGTAGCAGAAACCAGAGGCTTCAAACCAGACCAATGACTCGTTGCAGAGAACACTTGCAAGTAAAGCTGTACTGCAAGCCTCACTGCGTCACACTACAGCTCCCATGTTTTTTTTTTCTTTCAAATTTTCTTTTCTTCTTTTCTTTTTGGAGGGAGGTCACAAGGGCAGAGGATGGATACAAAGGGAGAGGAGATGAATGGGATGGAGATGCACGATGCGAAAGACACAAAGAATAAATAAAAAGGAGGAAAAAACAAAAGCAAAACCAAAAACAAGTGAAGCTTTCAGCACCTGGAACGACTCAGGATTAGTGGGCTGCGTGTCACGTGGTCTAGCCAACTGGTTCTTGAAGTTAGCTAGGCCTGCAAACTCCATCCTTCCCAGCTGTGGCACCTTGTTGAGGCCAGGAAGCAGGAAGTGGGCAGAGCCTATGGAGAGATTGACAGGCCTCCTTAGTGCTCAGGATTGCTGCAGGGCCTTCGACCTTCTGCAGACAGGAGAGAAGGAATAACTTTTCCTTTGAATAGGAATTGAGTTTTCCACGGAAGGACGTTTAATAAGTTTCACTCAGGAAGTCTCTGTTACCAATAAAGACTTAACAAAGTTAATTAGACTAAACAGCAATTACCGTGTCTCCTCATTGTTCAATTATCTGCTGAACTGGTGTTTCCTGATTAATTTTCTGATTAAAATGTATTAAACAGAGAAGACCAGCAAACAGCCCTGACAGGTTCTTTCCTAAAGAAAGAGGAAGCTGCAGCTGCCTGGCAGGGCAGTGGGCACTAGGGGCTCGGCGGCGGTAGTAAGTGTTTCACCTTCCCTGATAGGTGCTAAGGGAAGGCGAGTGTGTAAGGGAAGGTGAGTGTACAAAGAAAGGCGGGTATACGGGGAAGGCGAGTGTACGGGGAAGGTGGGCATATCCTGAAAGCAGGGTGGCATCCTGTCTGCCTGTGTGACCACAGACTGCTGTCAGCACCATGACACAGCGTCGTTTCTCCCCAAGCCTAGGCATTTTCCTAAACTGGAATGGCATTTGGGCAAATGTCACCAGGATGTGCATGGTGGATACTTGGGGGCGCGCTAGGATTCCTTGGCAATCCCTAGCCACTTAAGGGCGTATTATAATCCTTTCCTTACCACTGCCTGAACTACTCCCTAGCAAAACCCAATCCTGGCTAATCCCACCACCTCCAGTGGTTCTTCCTTCACTCTGTATCACGCCTTTGACTACTCAGATAGGTCTCTCACCGAATTCCCAAGCACAAACTCTAGACAGATACTTGACACTCTGGAAGTGTGTGACATTTCCTGCCCATGTCCCCACCTGAGACAGCATTCTCATTCTCAGCCCTCCCCTGCCTCCCTGGCTGGTCGCTGATGACCTTGCCTTATACTTCATCAAACTGGAGAAGCAATCAGACAAGAACTCCCGTGTCTCCCCACCACAAATTGACAAACCTCCCGATGCGATGGAAGACGTGTCTCTACTCTCAACAGAGGCGACCCCTCCGCTTGGGCCCTGCGTCTCCATTTCTTCCTCACCTTCTCAAGGACTTTGTAGCTGAAAAGAGCCCCCTCTCTCCTACACTATCACTCTCTGCTCATTAGCATACAAGATGCTGTGGTACCACTCATTCTCCAGGGAAGGGAGAATCACACATGCAAGAGCTATCTTTTGGAATGTTGCGTACATTCCACAAAGAAAGCAGTCAAGTGGAGGTCCCTTCCCCTGACCCCAGGCCACAGCCCTGGCTTGCCCACCCTTTCGCAGCAAAACTCAAAGGTTGCAATTGGATTCACAGTCTTCTTCGTGCCTCCCAGACTATCCTCACATACTTAAACTCTGCTTTGATTTTCATACCACCATTGAAATGGCTCCTGTTGTGGTCAGGGTCAGACCCCACGTTGTCTGGTCCGATGCGTCCATCTCTCTGCATCTTACTAAACTACTCAACAGCCACCATCACCGAGCAGCCCCTTGCTCCTGCAGATGCAGATGCGTGCTCGTTCACCCCACCACTCCAGCTAGGTTATTCTCTCTTCTCTCCCAGCTTCTCGGCTTTGCACAGTAGGACAGTCCCAGGGAGGCTGAGTTTCCTTTTGCCTTACCTGTTTCTCCTGTTTTTTTTTTTTTTTTTTTTGATCTGGTGAGATCCACAGCTGCCTTCTATCAGATGAATCATAAACATCCACCTCCTGCCTGGAAGCTCTCTTTAGCTCTGAAGAGAACCCTTGCCTCGGACCTTGGCACTTCCGTTTAGATGTCTTTAACAGGTATTTCTAAATAAGTCCACTTGACGCTAAACTAATGCCCTCTCCCAAGGACCCACTCCAAGTCTACTCTGCCATGTTTTTAAGGCCGTTGGTGTTTGCATGATTGTTTGAGTTAAAATGGCAGGATCTCTTTCAGATTTCCTCTTCCTCTCATACCACAGCTACTCAATTATTTATCAGTTCATGTAATCATCCATCCACCCATCTACTAACTACTAATCACTTACTATATGCAACCTGTGGAAGCTCACTGTGTGCCTCAGAGAGGTGCAGTAGTGGTGTGTGTGTGTGTGTGTGTGTGTGTGTGTGCGTGCGTGCACACGTGTGTGTATAGTGTACACAGTTTCATGTTTTTACTTATTCATCTGAGTATTCGTTTCCTCCTCCACACTGAAAGCTTCATTTGGTTTTATGTCCCTAAATCCCAGCCCAGCAAATGTTTACCAAATAAATGAAGCTAATTATGGAAGAAGCAAGCACAGACAATCAAGGAGTCAGGAACGGACTAGCCCAGGCTGAGGGGATCTGGAAAGACTTCCTGGGAGAGATAATTTCTGAGCTTAGATTGACTTTTTTTTTTTTTTTTTTTTTTTTTTTTTTTTTTTGCTTCCACTTGTCTCAGTTCGTGAGCTTTTTAAGAACAATGATCGTGTCTCATTTATTTTTAAACTTGAACCAGCATATAGCGTAGTGCCTGGCACGTGTTAATTAACTCAATAAATTCTTCCCTGATTTTTATTGTGGTAAATAAGATACACATAACGGAAAATTCATCATCTCAGCCATTTTCAGTGCACCATTCAGTGGTATTAAGTGCATCTGTATTTTTGGGTGGCCGTCCTCCATCCTTTCCGGAACTCTTCCCATCTCACAGAACAAGCAAATTTGTTTGAATGACTGCCTGAGCATCCCCTCCCTGTCCCGACTCCTGCAAACCACCCCATACCTAGGTTTTAAGGCAGTGCAGTCACTCTTGGTCACAGTGAGACCTTAACCCAGTGTGTGCAGCAGGCAACGCGACCTATAAATCCACAAGAACAATCAGATGCAGACTAGACCATGCGGTCCCCTGCTTTCCCATTTCTTACGACAAAGATGCCCCTTCCCCCATACTCAAGAGAGCAGGGAGGCTTTGTCCTACCATCTCTGCCTGGGAGTTGAGATGCTAAATTGGTCCCTGATGTCTGAGCCTCAGGGCTCTCATTGGCATCTATTGTTGGTTCCTTGTATGTTCGCTTCTCCCCACCCCGCTTCCACCCTTCCCTTGTGCTAACTGTGTAGGCATCTGTCTCCCTTGCCAGATTACATTTCCCTTGGAGGCTAGAGACCATGCCTTCAGCACGTTTGAATTCTCCACAGTGCCTGCCATACCACAGGCAGGCATCAATAAAGGGTTGTTAAATAAATAAATAAATAAATAAATACCCCACAATGAATGATTTATCCTAATTAACAGGAACCAGAAGTAGTTCCCTGAGGATGGATTCAATATGCGGTTTCTCCTATCTTCAAAAATTCTCACCCTTTATCGGGCTACATTCTGGTTATTGGGGTGTCTGCACTATTGTCCTTTCTGTCAACTGCCCATTCAGGTCTCTCCATCCCATACTGCAATGGCCTAATTGAATCTGCACCCCAGTGCTCCCATCCCCTTGTTTCCTAGGTTTATTCCTAGACCCACAGTTTGGTTGGTTTCATTGACTTCTGAAGTCAGTGATCACAGGATCACCAAGATATTGTCATGGGTAAACAGAGACGTCTCGTTCCACAGCCCCTCCAATCCCAACCAGCACTTGTGCCACACTGGGGCACAATTAAGGAGCAAGTATTCAAGGTTTATTCCATCAGGCGAGAAAGCCAGAGCAGCCTCCAGAGCGGGGAGTGGACCCAGCTGAATGGCATTGGCAAAGGGCCGCCTCCAGGATCTGGAAGTAGAAGTCCTGATCTACCTTTCTTCCCCAGTGGCTGACCTCTGGGAGTGGTCTCGGGTGGTCTTCTCCAAAGAGGGGGAGGCTTCTTTAGAAGTCATGCATGGTGCTCAGTTTTAATTGTCGACTTGACACAAGCTGGAGTCATCTGAGAAGAGAGTCTCGACGAGGGGCCAGCTCCATGAGGCTGGCCTGTCGACATGCCTATGGTTTGTCTTGATCACCTTGGCTGATGAGCCAAGACTCTGTCCTAAGTGTGGGCAGCACCTTCTGGTGGTTGGTCTAGATTGAAGAACATGGAAGAAGGAAAGCTTTTGTCTACTCTTTTGGGATTTGCCGCCAACTCCTTTACTGATATGAGAACCAACTTTAGGCTTCTGATGTGGCTTAAAGATCATGACTCTTCAGGAATCCTCCTGGCTGTTAGCATTAGATTGGTGCTATATATACATACGAGCAGTTACACCCATATACATGGAGACACACACACATATACATACACATATACACACGTGTGTGTGTGTATTATATTATATTATGTATGTATATTAGCCATGGGTGTATATATAGTCATGCGTGGTCTTGACTGTGACGGGCCACCTTTGCCCTAGTAATCTTGGCATCAGTCAGTGGCCTGCAACATGTTGGTCTCCTCTCTCTTCTGTTCTCAAGTTTGAACCCCAAATCTTGACTTTTTGCATCCTGGAGGGAAGACAGATCAGCTTAGTTTCAGGGTCTGTGAGTGGAATTGGAGAAGGATTGAGAGTAGACATACCTTACTGCTTAAAGCTGTGCATTCAAGATTCCTGCCTTTGAGCTCTCTTGCCCAAACATAAGGGGAAGAACGGAATAGCCAGGAAATAGCAGCATCTGTGTTTCTGTGGATCCCTGGTAGTCCCATTTAGTGGGATAATGGCCCAAAATGCTGACCATAAACTTGAGCCTCAGATCTGACCTTTAGGAGATGTGAATCGGGTGAGCAGGCAAGTGCACACTGCTTGACCTCTCAAGAACTCAACGTCTCTCTTTCCAGTGGCTCTGAGGTATTATCAGCTCTGGGGAAGGGAAACTACAAAGAGTCCTCTTGGTGGCTGAGGAGATTGCTCAATGGTTAAGAACACAGGGTATTCCTCCAGAAGACCAGAGTTCAATTCCCAGCACCCACAGAACAACTAGCAACTGTTTGTTAGCTCCAGTTCCAGAGGATCTGATGCCCTTTTCTGGCCTCCTCAGGCACTGCACATACATGGTGCACAATCATACATCCAGGCAAAACACCCATACAAACAAAATAAAATAAAATAGAGAAATCTTTTTTTTAAAAAAATAGCCAAATTTTTTAAAGACAGGGTTTCTCTATGTAGATCTGACTGCCCTGGAATTTGCTCTGTAGACCAGGCTGGCCTTAAACTCACAGAGATTCGCCTGTCTCTGTCTCCTGAGTGCTGGGATTAAAGGAGTGAGACACCAAATCTGGCAAAAAAAAAAAAGAGCCTTCTTATAGGGTGTTCTGCCACAAAGACTCATCCAGTCTTGAATAGATGCCCACAGTTAATCAATCCCTAACCCGATATTTGGGGCCTCATTTGCAGCTCTCTCTCTCTCTCTCTCTCTCTCTCTCTCTCTCTCTCTCTCTCCTTCTTCCCTCTTCCCCCTTCCCCCCTCAGTCTGCCTGCCTTCCTTCCTGCCTGCCTGCCTGTCTGTCTATCTGCCTCCTTGTATGATAGCTTAGTCTTTGTAGTTAATAGTGGGCTTCACTTTACCCAGACCATCCTTGAATATGGAAAACTGTCTCTGAGCCCAGGACCTCTAAGCCTCTTCACTCCCTTGCCAGTTCTTTACATGTGTTTGCTCTGAATGCCTCCTGTGGTTGGACTTGCCAGGACACTGCCTGGCTCCTTGTGAGCCTGTCTCCAGATCCTGGGGGCATGGCTAGCACGGACTGGCATGGCAACGAGCTTCAGGTGGTCTTAATGCCCAACATCGCCTCATCCTGGCTCTGGCTGAGTCAGTTCTGGACCCTTCTGGTCCCACGGTCACCCCTGCCCTTGTTTCAGACTCCTCTTGCAATCGATCGCGCAGAGCCACTAACTAGCTTTCGACACCACCGCCTCGCTCCCGATCGTTGCTGCTCTCCTTAGTGTCACCCGGACAGCAGCTTAAAATAATGAAAAGCTTTGTTTTTTCGCTGTTATTGACTTGCTATCAGTCAGTAGTCCCCAGGGAGAAAATATTTAAGAGTGGACTGAGACCAAACTATAATGAGAGAGGATAGTAATGGCCCTGGCTAAGCGGAGTAAAATATGATTTCTGCTGTTATTTCGCATCGGTGCCCGCATAACCTAATGGCTCTCTGCTAACCTGGGCACATCTGCTCCTGCCATAGCAGTTTTGGGGGCAATCTTTTTTAGTCAAAGACTGATTTGACAAGTGTAAACCAAGATGATAACTTTCTTCAAGGTGCGTTTTTAGCGTGTGTGTATGTTTGTGTGTGTGTATGCGTGTCTGTGTGTGTGTGCATGTGTGTGTGTGTGTAAACCAAGATGATAACTTTCTTCAAAGTGCGTTTTAGCGTGTGAGTATGTTTGTGTGTGTGTGCATGTGCGTGTGTGTGCATGTGCGTGTGTGTGTGTGTGTGTGTGTGTGTGTGTGTGTGTATGCATATGGAGGCCAGAGGTTGATAACAGGCGTCTTTCTCAATTGCTCTCCATCTTATTATTTTAAGTCTCTTAGCACATTGATTTTTTTTTTTTTTTTTAAGATTAACTGTCCAATAAGCCTCTGGGATCTACCTCCCACTTACCCCTCTGTCAGTGCTGGGGTTAGAGATGTGCATTGCACTGCCTGGCTTCTTGCCTGGGTGGTGGGGGTCTGGGTTCAGGTTCTCATGCTTGCGTGGCAAGCCCTTTATCACCACTTCATTTCTCTACACCCCAAAGTTGAGTGAGAAAAACGAGGCCCGGTGATTTGGCTCAGCATGTAAAGGCACTTGCCACGAAGCCTGATATCCTGAGTTTGATCTCCAGGGCCCACACGGCATTCTTTGACCTCTAAATGCACGCTGTGGGATGTGTGCCCCTTACCTGTAAAGATGAGGGCAATTAAAAGCTTAACGAGTGATAACTTTATTTGTACATTCTTCAGTTCAAGTTCATGCCTACATATGTTTACCTATTTACTAATTCTCCCGGACACCCCTCGAGTGCTCAGTGCGCCCCAGGTGTTGGGTTGGGTGTTGGACATTCAGATATCAATAAACAGGGGTCTCAGCCTCTATGAACAACCATGTTAGAAAAACACATGGATCATGCAGTGTTGTGGGCTGGCAGCCTCTGTGGTGCTTCCCAATGGTCTCTGCTTCGCTCTGTTTATGCCCTGACGTGATGCCCACTCCTTGGGTTCCGGTGAGACCCAGAGAATCATCTCTAACATATAAAGTGTAGCAAATATGACAGGGTGTCTCTCTGAGATGATGTTTCAGAGAGTCTCTGGCACTTGCCTCAGGCCACCAACCAACTTCCTCTCATTTGCTCTGTGAGACACTCACTGCTTTATTGTGAGCTCTCCTGTGGAGAGGCCTGTTTGTCAAAGAACTAGTACCTCTGGTCAATATGAGCCTGGAAGTGGATCTCCTGAGGCCCATTCATAGCCACGCTGTCAACTTGGGACTGTTTGTTGTGGGATGTAGCACTCTGAGCCGGACCCTGAACTCGGCCGCACCTGGATGATTGGTGCACCGAAACTGTGAGATAACAAACGCTTATTGTTCGAAACCCCTCGGCTGGGGGATGAGTTGTTACGCAGCAGTGGCTAACCGAGACAACAAGGCACTTTGTTGGCGAGATAAATCAGAAGCACAGAGACTGTGATCAGATTTGTAGGGCGAAGGTTTCCCCGAGGAAGGATGGATTCTCTTGCCAGAGAAGAGGGTTACAGATAACTGACGTGCGTCTGCCCTCCGTTTCTCTTTCTGTTATCACGGTCTCACCATCTTGTGCTCCATCCTCTAGAGCCCTCCACGGTTTGTAAAAAGTCAGAGCCCATTCCTTCATGCCGTGTGCTACTGTTCACAGATAGAAGAGGTCCTGGTGGCCCCCCTTCTGGTCCCCACATCCCTCTGTCAGCCACAGCGGACTGCTTGTATCCTGGGAAGCTCATCCATATCATTGGGCCCCCAATGTAAATGCCTTCGCCCCACCCCACCCCATCCCAGAAGGAGCCTCTATACTCCATTTTCTGTTTGAGAAGTCTCTGCTCAGCACAGCTCTGCCCGTTTCCTTGTGCCCTCCTCAATTAAAAATGACACAAAAGTAAAGGAGACACACAGCTCTTTGAAAAAGCTTCCAGATCCAAACTTTTTAATGAAGACAGAATATAAAGAGCTTGTCTTATCTCCGATGTGACTCCCATGTGCTGTAATCAAGCAGAATTAATTAAAAGCAATCAAGTGGCGAGTTGGCATGGGGGCCTGAGGCTCTAGTCTTTCATCTTAGCCACATGAGTGCTGTCCCCGAGGGGTGTATACGTATGCTTCAGGAGCGAGAGAGGGGTGGACCCAGTGTTGGGAGGGGAACCCGCTTACCCTACAAGTCTTCTGTGCTGTGGTATGACCTGAGTTGCTGGAGGGCATCCCTCAGACATCTGTCTGCGTCACTGCGATGAATGCTCACAGCTAGGGTTTCTGGACCACTCAGACTATGGATCTTCTAGGCTTGATGCTTCTTTAATGTAGGGGATGCCCTGTGTATTATAGGATGCCAGGAGGGCCTGTTCTGAGCCTGATAATCCTAAGTGGCTCTAGATATTGTTCCTATAGGTGGGCAAAAATACTCTTTGTTGGGAAACTGGTCCAGACTAGTTTCCTTCAATAATAGCATTTTGAGTTACCTGGACTTGGAACACCTTTTAGGCCCTGTGGCTTTTGGGACAAAGACTCTCTGGTCTACAGCATCTTGGCAAATGTTATGACCTAGGAGGGGCTGAGGAGCTGTCCCTATAGAATCAGGAAATGGGATGGATGTCACCAGTGAAAATGTGCGTGCATGCGTGTATGCGTGTATGTGTGCGTGCATGCGTGCGTGTGTGTGTGCGTGTGTGTGTGTGTGTGTGTGTGATTTTTCTGGAGGGTTTACAGGGTATAGGACTCCTCCTCCACACAGGTGTTTACAGGGTATAGGACTCCTCCACACCAGGCTTTGCCTGGCACTGCACAGTTTCTCCTAGTGTCCGCCACCTCCCCACACTATGACATTTTCTAGTAGAGAGTGGTGAGCAGAGATGAGGTCGTTGGAGAACATTCCTCCCAGTTTAGTCTGCTGTTGTCTCTTTGCTCAGAATATCCTATCTCTACCTGACAGGCTGAGATTTCTTGGGCTTTTTCCACACCAAGGGTTTGAGTTGAACAGCCACTTCTTTGTACAGCAGTAGCCGATGGGAAGAGCAAAACTGTATCCTACATAGCAAGCAGGGGGCAGTGAGAAGGTGTGAAGGCAGGCACCTGGGGAGTGCCATTTTCACCCAGAGGTCTCGTTATTAAAGAGTGACAGAGAGTTGAAACATCATTTAATGCAGGTTGGCAGGAGTGGAATCCTCAGTTGGTCCTGAAGAGCAAAGGGGTAGAGTCTTTGGCTGAGCTTGTTGGGAACTGGTTCAGGGGAGGGTCTGCTATCGCTCAGGACTGTCTTTGCAGTGGCTCAGGACTGTCTTTGTAGTCTCACCGTCTAAAGACACCTGCAGGATGGAGGATCCATGGAAGCATCTCTCCTGGATAACAACAAGGAACGATGGCTTGGGAAGTGGTGTGGACAATCTGTGCTTTCAGGACCACCAGTTATGTGCTAGGCCCGGAACTCATGTTTCATTCCCCCTGACAACCCTGGGAGACAGATAAGAACCAGGAAGAAGTGGGGCCAGGAGCTTAATTTGGTCATCTGACTCCAATGTTTCTGATCTGTCCCCTTTCTCAGCTCCTTCTCTTGGGCCAGAAGGCTGGACTTTAGGATGGGAGCCTCAGAGCAATCCGGACAAGGGTGATGATAACTGTCTTGTGGGGTTCTAATTCCAGAGGAAGCAATAGCAGATGCGTGTAGTGTTATTTTGTTTGTAATCTAACAAATAAAGTTTGCCTGAAGATCAGAGTGTAGAGCTAAGCCAGTAGTCATAGAGGCCAGGCAGTGGTGGCACACACCTTTAAACCCAGCACTCGGGAGACGGAGGCAGAGGGATCTCTGTGCGTTCAAGGCCACCCTGGGCGACACGAAGTTGATCCAGTCTAAAAGAGAAACAGAGTTGGGGG
This sequence comes from Arvicola amphibius, assembly GCF_903992535.2. Lineage (NCBI taxonomy): Eukaryota > Metazoa > Chordata > Mammalia > Rodentia > Cricetidae > Arvicola > Arvicola amphibius. Next base: position 24,823,280 of record NC_052052.2, on the reverse strand, counting down.
CGGTGGCTCACACCTTTTATCCCAGCACTAGGGAGGTTGAGACAGGAAGAGATATGGCTGGGTAGAGACAGGAATATAAGGTGGGAGGAGATGGAGCTCAGAGGCCATCTGAGCATGCAATCTGAGGAAGCAGTCTGAGGATTCGTAGAAGTAAAAGGTCTCTCCAGTGACTGGCCACACTGCTTCTCTGATCTCTCAGATTTCAACCCCTAATATCTGACTCCAGGTTTTTATTATTAAGAACAATTAGAATTCATGTTATAGTTGCACAGGCTACTTCTGGTACTGTCTAGGTTTCCTTAGGGTGTGGTATTTGTCAGGGTTCAATGTAAATCTGGGGTACATTTCTTTTAAATTGTGTACATTATATAATATGTTTTTATTTTTTGAGATTATAATATAATCATATCATTTCACTCTTCTTTTTCCTTCCTTCAGCACCTCCCTTGTACCCACTTTCTTTCAAATTCATGGCCTCTTTTTCTTTAATTGTTGTGTGTGTATATTCATAAATATATAAATACATATATATATATATCAGTAGGTATATATATACACATATACATACACACACATATATGTATATATATATATTTAAAATGTTACTTGTATGTATATGTTTTCAGGGCTGACCATTGGTGTCAGGTAACCAGTTAGTGTACTCTTCCCCGGGGAAGACTGTGTGTGTTATCAGCACTCCTTAACCGCCAACAGTTCCTTGTCTAGACCTCATGAGCTTCCCCTTCCACATTACCATGTCTATCGGAGTTGTCCTTGTTCAGGCCTAATGTTTCAGCAGCCTTGTTAGTGAGGTTTCGTAGGTGTAGCTCTCTGGCATTTCTAGGAGATGCAACCGCACTGCAAACCTTTCTGTTCCTCTGGCTCTTACAATATTTCCACCCCAGTCTCTGCAATGATCCTTGAACCTTGGGTGTAGGAGTTTTGCTGCAGACTGACAAGTTGGGACCAGGCTCCTTGACTCTGCATCTTAATTAGCTGTGGTTTTCGGTAATGGTCAGCAGTTACTGCAAAGGGGTGCTTCCTTGATGACAGTGGGACCCACATTTACCTGTGGGTAGCAGGATAAATATTTAAAATGGAGTTAGGGGTTAGGCTGGTTTAGTAAAGTGGTGGTTTTAAGTTCTCCTCCAAGATTCATGATTTTACTAGCCCCACGTAGTAGCTGACTAAGTTTCCAGTACCAAGCTTGTTTTCCTTCTTGTTGAGAGGTTTTTAATTCTAATCAAAGAGAGCTGGTGGTTACCATTAATGTGTGTGTGTGCCACTCCTCAACCCAATATACTAATCATAATAAGGGCTATGATCCCATGTTGGTTATTGTCATAGTTGATAAATATCATAGCCTTCTTTAGAAGCTAAATGATGTCCTCTGGAGTGATGGGAGGAGGTTTTCAGGACAGGCTCAGCTTGCAGGCCTATGGGTCCTGTGTCCAAAATGCATGGGATTCAGCACTAGGATTTACTTTCCGTCTCTGGGTAACCAAGGACAGCATCAATAGCCTATAATGTTTTGGAAGTCTTTTGGACAACTCTGACCAACAACTCAAAAGAAGGCTTCTCATGCCCGGTGTTAGAGTTTTTGTAAGATAGTCTATGGTTCTGGTGGGGAGATCATTGTCAGTCCAGAGGGGAAATTTTCATTGGAACTAAATATGTGTATTTGCACACCATCTTATGAGTATTATAGATAGATAGTTAATAGTATGATTCCTTATTAATTCTTCAGACATCCTTACTCTTATTTTGTCTTTCTTTTTTAATATTTATCTTCTGCCCCCTCCCTAATTAAAACTCCTCCCCAGGGCTTTAAGAGTTATTTTGTTGGTACATTATGTGTGTGTGTGTGTGTATGTGTGTGTGCATACCATTACACACATATGGAGGTCAGAGAACAATTTGCATGAGTCAGCTCTCTTTTCCTACTGTTTGAGTCCCAGGAATCGAAATCAGGTCATTAAACTTGGCAGCAAGCACTCTTACCTGCAGAGCTGTCTCAGTGCCTCCAAAAATGTGCATTTCCAGAAAGAACTGCTCCAAAGTTACCCTCAACGTGTATGTCTCTAGTCAACTACCCAAAAGACGTGCTCACTCCCTGATCCTGGCACCTGGGAATCTGGCCTTATTAGAAATAGGGCTGCTGTGTGTGCTGCCTGTGAGATTAAGGGTTTTAGGATGAGATTATCTTGGTTAGTCTCTGGGCTAATGGTAAGAGATGCTATAAAAGATGGAAGAAGGAAAGATACAGACAAAGATGAGGAGGAGACCATGTAGAGGCAAAGGTAGAGGTGGGATTGATGTAGACATGAGCCCAGGAATACAAGGAGCCTTGCTTTGAGCCTCTGGAGGGACCAGAGCCTAGCCAGTATCTCGAGCCTAGACTTCTGCTTCTAGGGCTGTTTAATTGATTTAAGCCATTCATCTCACGGTATAGTGGTACCACACCTTCAAGAAATGAATCTAAAGTTACACACGGAATGATAATCTTGCACGACTCCACGGATGTCCATTGTTAGGGTGTCTGGGGTATCGGGGCTTCCTCCCCACCACCACCCTGGGCTTGAAAACATACAACAAATGAACAAATCTGTTCTAGGATATTCGTGTTGTGTGCTGGATGAGGGATGGGTGAAAGGGAGCAGGAGTCCCACTACCTCCCTCTAGCTCCAAGGTCCCCATTAACGCTGGGTGCTCAGGGAAGGAAGGGTGCTGATGCAAGGTAATCAGGCTTAAGGTGGAAAACCTGTTGGCTGTTGAAGCTCTTTGTGCATTTGAATTTTTATTTGTCCCCAAGGTCTCCCAGCTAGTGGCCTATTTCCATGAAAGTCACCACAGAAATTGTTTTTTGTTTTTTTCTAATCAGGTCAATTAAATTCAGCTTTCCCCTCAGAATCCTGGAGAGACTGGAGGCCAGTGACATCAAACCCAGCCCTGGCTAATGACTTTGGGATCCCCGGGCCCTCCAGGCAGCACAAAGGCAATTAACCAATGTTGGGGACATTCGTTCTACTCGTGTTGACAAATGGAAACAGAAGCAGCTTTTGGGTCTGGGGCAGAAGCCAGAACGGAGTCAATACTTTAGTTTACACGGAGAGTGGGAACAATTCCTGGTAGAGTGGGGGTGCCCACCGCTTCTCTACAGTTCAGACACCAGGCTGCGTTCTCTTGCTAGGACTCTTGATTCCCCCCAGAGACAAGGAGCCACTTGTCACCTGGGTCACTTGGGTACCTAACTGCTCTCTGCATTTCTGGTCTTTACCCTCCCCCGAGCACTGTTTCTGGCATCAGGGGATCAGATTCCAGAGCACAGCACACAGCCTATGTGTTCACCTCGAAAGCCTTCAGCCTGATTCAGCCAGTCTTATCCCTTAGTCTCCTCCGTCATCTTCTGCTGCTTCACATGGGCCAGAGCTGACATTCTGCCAGATCTTATCTGAGACCTTCCTACTATCTTTGTCTTGATGTTGCTCAGGACATATTCCGGTGTCATCTCTGCTTGTGCTTTGAGAGACTTTGTAGCGTGTTCATTAAGTGTGCACAGTCCTGGGATCGGACTCGTTGGGTACATGTTCCGCTTCTGTCAGTTACATGAGATAAGATACACACAGCGCTTGGAGCCTGACATGGACAGATGTTTAATAATGCATGCTGCGACAGTATTTCCTTGTGGCACGTCCTCTGACTTTTACCATTCACCTCTCTCAGGAAGTTTATCCCAAGTTACAGCAGCCTTGCCCTCCCCGGCTGTGGTATTTGCATGCCATTGGCCCCCATGATCTCATAGGGAGTGGCACTATTAGAAAGTGTGTCTTTGTTGGAGTGGCTATGGCCTTATTAGAGGACGTGTGTCCATGTTGGGGCAGGCTTTGAGGTTTCCTATGCTCGGAATATTGCTCGGTGTTTCAGTTGACTTCTTGTTGTCTGCAAGTTGTAGGACTCTCAGTTACTGTGCCAGCACCATGTGTCTCTACTATGATGATAATGGATGGAACCTCTGAAACTGTAAGCGAGCCTCTCCGATGAATGTTTTTGTTTTTAAGAGTTGTGCTGGCCATGGTGTTTCTTCACAGCAATAGAAACCCTAACTAAGACACTGACCACCACTTCCAAGTAATAAAACCTCCCCTGGCAGGTTCAGTCCTGTTGTGGTGTCTGTCCTCATGGGTGGGCTAGCACCTTCTGCCTTTTTATTTGGTCCAGTGTTCAGTATGATTTATTGAGTTTCTCTTCCATTGCTTTGAATTGAGTCTTTCTCTATCTGTCCCATGTTTCATCTACGTATCTGCTCTACTCCCTCGCCCAGCCCTCCAGCAGTATCTAGAAGCCCTGTTATGATGTGCCAGGCCATGTGTCTAATTTTCTACCCTGGTGGGCAAGACCCAGGCTCTGCCCTTCCTCCGTAAAGTCATTGTCTAGAGGATGGGCACTTAAGTAGGTAACTGTGAACCAGACTGGGAAGTGTTTGACTAGGCCAGGGCAGGGCACAGAGAGAAATCCAAAGCCCAAAGGAAAGACTCTGTGATTCTGCATGGGAGGGTTAGGGATCACTTCTCAGAGTTAAGTGGAAACTGAGTTAAGACTCAAATAAATCAGCAGAAGTTAAGCGGACGGGGGATAATAAGAGGTAAAGTGTGTTTTTGTAGTGGGACCTGCAGGTAGAAAGACAGAGGTGAGAGAGGGAATGGGGTACTGGAAAGACACCAGGGAGGAACGGAGAGGAGAGGATAGGCAAGAAGGGAGGGAGAGAAACGTGGGTTTGAGTGTTTCAGTGTATGCGCATGCGGGTACTGGGGTGGGCACATAAGAGGAGGCGGGGGAAGCAGACAGGGGCCAGGATGTGCAGGGGATATTAAACCCCATCAGTGCTGTTAAATATGCGCATCACAGGTGTGGAGTCAACGTTTGTCGAGGAGCGAGAGGAGTGAGAAATCACGCTGCGGTGGAGCATGGGAGGAGTTGGCTTTCTTGTCTCCATCACAGCATCTTTCCAGGTTCTTTCTTTAGCATTCCAGCTTCCTCCGGGGCTTGAGCCCCAGTTGAGGACCCGCTGCCCTACTTGGTTCTTCTCCTCCTGTCTTGGGGTTGGACTCTGTCTCCCGTTCTCAGCGATTACGCGAGGCCCCACTGTCAAAGGACAGGTGACTTAAGCTAGTAACCAGAGTCTTCGGGGTGCTCTCTGCCCTATCTGTGTAATTGGGTCCCTTACATAAAGAAACTCAACTACTGGTTTAGATTAAGTCTAAGATGGCTTCACATCCTGGCACAGTTTGATCTGCACCTCTGGCTATTTGCTCATGCATCTACCCCGAATATTTGCAGACTGTCTGCGGAGCCCCAGTGATGTACTAGGTACAAGACTCACAGTTTCAGTGAAGCCACCATGGTTCCAATACTGATGGCAATTGTGAGAGACGATTCTTCAGTATGTTCTCATGGCTGTAACAGTGGCTAAAGCAAAGGACGAAACTCTATGCGACAGACATTAAGTTACTATGACAGGTGCCTTCATTTGGCTCCCCCAGGTCTTTTCTCCAGGTGTTCTGTCCTGGTGTCTGACCTGGATAGACCCCCTCCTTAGCATCTGGCTTCCATAGGGTACCCAAAGGGGCACCCCAGCAGGAGATATGAAGGTGAGAGGAGATGAAGTTGGCTGTTATTGTCATAGCTTCATCCATGCTGGGTTTGGTCATGTCCATTGTTCTGCTGCTCCATCCCTCCATCCTTAGGCGGACCCTGTTCTGTTCATTGTGGTTCACCTCATCCTGTGCCTTCACAAAGAGTCTTTTCGTCAGGGCCCCTAGAATCAGCCGAATGTGTGTGCCATGGATTCCCGTCAGATCCTGAGGGATGCAGATGGCAACAGAAAGTCTTTCTGAGGAAGTGACATTTAAGTTAGACTGTGGGATGGGATGGTGCCAGGCATGTGAGGAACTGGGGAAGGGAGACGTTCCAGGCAGAAGGAAGTCATGTGCAGAGACTCTGGGGTGGGAATAGCTCATCATCCTGCTGAAGAACAGGGAGGGCAGCAGAGCGTGGAGGGCTGGGTGCAGGGGAGGTGGCGGCGAAGGGCAGGCTGGAGAGTAGTCCGGGCAGAGCAGCTGGAGCTTTTTCGAGCTGGGTAAAGACCCTGATTTCATCCCTACTCTACAGCCACACAGCGGAGGAAGATGTGGGTCTGCTCTCCTTGTCACTTCTCCCCTGAGAATGTTCCCTACCAGAGATAAGGGCACTGGCAATGAGTGCTTACTGAGTACTGACAGTTTCAGGTAGGGTCCCAAGTGCATTGTGTGCGTCCATGGAGCCCTTCAATGGCTGCACAGGGAGGATATTCTTTCTATACACATTTTCAGATAAAAAATACAAGATTAAGAGAGATGGACTTACGTACCCAAATTCCATGGATCAAAATAGGGACATCTGGAATATGAATTTCAGACATCTCAAGCAGGGGCCTTATTCCCCTCTTTATCTGTTTTGAAACAGCATCTTACTGTGTAGATCATGTTGGCTTTCATCTCCCAATCTCTCTGCTTTGGCTTTCTGAGTGCCTGGATTACAGGCATGTGCCACCATGCCCAGCTCAGGGGCTTACCCTAAACACTTGTCATTGATCTACCTACCACTGAACAGATCTCTTTTGGTCTCTTTCCTTGCATAACGCCAACCCAGGGCTTCCTAGATCTGTCATTCACTTTGGGTGGTTTCTTATGCCTATCAATTATTTAATATATCATGCATGCTTGTCCTGCGTCTTCAAACGGAACACAGACTTCTTAGAGACATGGAAGGAGCCTTCTAATTCTCTATGATATGGATTCTTGGGAAATGGGAGGTCCTGAGACTCTTAGGGTGCCCATTTTAAATGGGGCAATGGATATAAAGTACTAGTCCCTGGCATTTAACTGATGGCTCCCATCACTGGTGCCAGGGAGAAAGAAAGAAGAACAGTGGTTAGTTTGAAGGTCACTGTTAACCCTTGATCAAACACGACATCCCTGAATCACTGTACCAGGTTGTCTCCTTGATGCCTACTGTCTGATCCTGTCTTAACCTAAGCACTAGAGAGCAAATTGGGGGAGAACAAGATTGCTTTTCTAGATGTCAGTTTTACACCATCATTTAATAAGCCAATAGACTTCTTCGAGTTTCAGATGGTCTCTTTTATGTTTAGCGCATCTCTTCCTGGGGTAATGAGTTCTCTATATTGGCTCCCTGCTGAGGGAAGGAGCACTTCCCGTTATTGACTCTGAATTTACTTCCTGCCAATTCCAACTTTTGCACTCTTCCTTCTCCTCTTGCCTTTATCCTTTCCTGGGACAAGGACCTGAGAACAGACAAACAATTTTGGTCCAGCCTGCCTCATCCTCTTCTTCATCCCAAGAGACCTGTTGATTCACTGCTTCTTATTTTCCTTCTACTCTTTGCTTTAGTGTCTCCTCTCGGCATAGTGGAGATAGTAGAATGACCTCCTCTGTACCCCAAAGCTTCCTTTAAAAAAAAGTCAGCCTAGACCGCATTGGTATTTCAGGTAGTTCAACCTTAATCCCTCCTATTGAAGCAGAGAACTTCCCTTTTATTCTCTGGCTCCTGTGGAAACAAGAACATGAGGTTGCTGTATGAGTTGTTGGCCTGCACCCCACTCTATTTCTTTCCTGTCATTTGTCCAGGCAGCTGTCAGACATTTGGACAATAGGAGACGTTTTACATAGACTATGGTCTTGACACTGATGGTTGGGCTCCAGGCCTTGTTTATTTTGTTTTATATTTGTTTGTTTGTTTGTTTATGTATGTGTGTCTCTGAGTGTGTGAGTGTGGGTGCGTGTGTGGAAGTTGGAGGATAACCCATAAGAATCTCTTCTCTCCTTCCACCGTGTTTTTTTTTTGGGATCAAACTCAACTTGTCAGGCTTGGAGGCAGCACCTGCATCCACTGAGCCATCCCTTTGGCCTCCAAGGCCTTGTTATGCTAAGTACATGCTATACTATACCTTATCCCTGCCTATTTTGATAACTGTATCAGTGTGATTGCATGTGTGTGTGTGTGTGTGTGTGTGTGTGTGATTGTGATTGTATGTGTGTGTAAGGGAGTGTGATTGTGTGTGTGTGTGTGAGAGAGAGCGCGTGTGTAGTTATGATTGTGTGTGAGAGAGAGTGTGTGATTGTGATTGTGTGTGTGTACCTAACCGAGTAATGAATTCTGGAAGCATCTTTACACCTCTCTGCTCCAGTCTGTCCTCTTTCTTGGAACTCTGCTCCATCCCTGAGCCTTACTCCATGTCTCTTCTGCTCCAGATTTCTTCCTTTAGGCCAACTCTCCATCCCTGAAAAAGCCACCAAGAAGAGCATGGGGGTGGGGAGAGAGGAGGCTGCGTCCTAGGTTGTGTTTGGGCAATACAGCAAATCTTGTAGAGTAGAAAGGATACAGCTCATATATTTCTTGATTGAGAAACACATTCAGAAAAACAACTCTTATTGTTGGTTTACGTTGGAGTGTCATTGCTAAAGAAATGCTCATGTCCAGAGACCTCCATCAAAATCTCATGTGGGGGTGGGGTGGAGAGGTGACTCCGTGGTTTAGAGCACTTGTTGCTCTTGCAGAGGACCTGGGTCTCAGCACCCACGTGACGACTTACAGTCACCTGTAACTGTAGTTGCAGGGGATCTGACAAGGCATGCCCATGGTGTACATACATACATGAAGGCAAAAGATTCATACATATTAAAAACACACAAACAAACAAACATCTTAGTGTGGCCTCAGTGTTTCCCAGGCCTGGCTGCACCTGAGGGATCTACGGGAAGGCTTTACAAAGACATAGAAGCAAGGCAACTCCCTCCCTCTTCGGCCTCCTGCCCTTCACCTCTTCCCAGTTCAGGCGAATGATGTGCCCAGGGAGAGCTGCTTGAGTGATTTGAAAGCAGAATCAGAGAGAGACTCATCATCCTAAATCACTTACCCACGTTCTCAACACCTCATGCTGTCACTGAGTCTGTCTTTCTCACAAGGTCCTCAGCTCCAGCAGTAGCCGTTGGGTGGGGGCTTAGAAGCCTCACTAAATACTTGTGTAGGAGAATATCGATTCAGAAACGCTGATCTGTATTGTTGGGTTTTTGTTTTTAATTACTTTATTGTATTTTTAGTATCGAATTCCATTTTCCAGTCTCAAGTGCATGCTTGGTTGCTGCTGGAGTTATAGGGCTTGCTTAGACTCATTTGTTAATCTATCCATGTCTTCACTTGTTCACCAACTTCCTTATCTACTCTCTCATTCATTCACTCACTCACTCACTCACTCACTCATTCATTCATTCATTCACTATTAATTTATTCATTCATTCACTCACATATTCCTCTGCCCATTACATCTGTCCCTTTATCATGTTATCACAGATTCATCTCTCATATTCACTCATTCATTCATTCAGCTCTCCATTCACTCATCCTCCCACTCATCCTCCCAACCTTTTGTCTGCCCATTCATCGCTTTGTAGTGTCAACTTCTCAGACATTTTCTGATATTAGGGATGAAGGCTCCCAGCTCTGGGCCTGGTGAAGCATAGGCTGAGGCGCACACCGAGGGGGTCCCTGGAGGCTGAACTTATTTATTATTTAGGGGAGAGAATCCTGGCACTTTGCTCCTTTTGTGACCAGATGCTGTGTCCTTTGGTGAGAAATACCTTACTATGCTGTTGGAAAACTCTTTCCAGTCTAACGGTTCTCTTGGGACCACACTAGTCAGTCTCCTGTGCACCAAGGGAGTTGCTCTTTAGAACAAGCTGATGGAGGGGAATGAGAGGAGATGACATTTAGTGTCCCTTAGAGGGACGCCTTCTTACAAGGTAACTTTAAATACCAGTAATAAAAACATACCAAGAAGGAATAAGATGGGCAGCTAGAGAAAGGGTAAACGCACGTTGTTGCCACTGGACACAAGCGAATAGAAATACTAGCCCCCTGGGCCAGTCAGATGACTGACTGGGCAAAGATGCCTACTGCCAACTCTCACTACCTGGTTTTGATTCCTGGCATCCAGGAGTTTTCTCTGACTTCTACATGTGCACAGTAGCAGGAATAGGCTGAACAAAAACAAACCCATAGACAGTCAGTCAGTCAGTCAGTCAGTCAGTCAGACAGACAGATAAACAGAAACATGAAGGCACACATGCATGCACACACACAGAAGGAGACCTGAATTAAACACCATAAATCTTAGACAAGTCAAAGACAAGTGGGCCGTCTAGAGGGGAAGATAGGTAGACTGGAATCACCTTCAATGTGCAGTGGCTATAAAACCGCTAAGTCTGAGGGTCCTTAGAAACAAAGTCCTGACTCATCATGTTTGTGTATCATAAAGAAATCCATCCACTCACTCCAACAGGGCTGGATTATAGCATTCTTGTAAATATGATGGCTAGAATGGACAAAGTACTGGGCTCATTTCTTAGCACCAGAAAACAAAACGAAAGAAAGTAAGAAATGCATCATTTCAATCAACACAAATTTGCAGCGTGTGTACCACTGCTTTCTAGTGGCTTACCACATGGTAGGGAGAAAAGTGCTTGGGCAGTTTATCTGCAGAGGTGATAAGCTCAGTATATGAAGAGATACTTGGATCTGTGAGGATACCTAACAGGGAGAAACAGCAGGGAGGCAAAGAAAGTTTCTGTGGGAAAGTAGAGGCATAAGTGGAGTCTTAAAGGTGGATGTGTCACACAGAGATATAAGAATATGTGAAGGAAGGAGGAGAGAGAGGCCAAGGTGATGATAGCTATTGTGGTTGACACCACAAGAATGCCAGGAGACAATGGCTAAAGAGTCCAGAACTAGAAGAATCATCCATTCCACCCACCCACCCACCCATTCCATTCCATTTATTCATCCATCTATCCACCCGCCCATACATTCATGCATCCGTTCATCCATTATCCATCCATCCATCCATCCATCCATCCATCCATCCATCCATCCATTATCCGTCCATCCACACGTACATACATACATACATCTATCATTATCCATCCATCCATCCATCCATCCCATCCATGTATGCAACCATCCCATCCATCCATCCATCCATCCACCCATCCATCCATCCATCCATCCACCCATCCATCCACCCACCAATCTATCCCACCCTATCCATCCATCTCTTGAACAAATGCTCCCTAAACATTTACTCTGCATGGTCCAGAGCCAGGTGAGGGGAAATAGTAGCACAGTTCCTGCCTCCAAAATATCTTCTTGGAATAAGGTGAGGACTGGAAGGATCCTGCTCCCCAAGGCTGTTCATAGCTCTTGGATTTATATAAACAGCTGGGGGTCTTGGGGACAGGCCAGTTGCAGGGTTCAAAACAGGATAAACCCTTCCTTACCTTAAATCAATGACCTGATAGGTACAGCCACTGGAGGCCTCCTGGAGTCAGGACACATATCATCTTGGGTGGTAGTGGGTAAGGCTTAGTGAGAAGAATGCCTTTTGGGCAAGGCTGTGGAGACCCATAGGCTCTCTCTGGGCCACCAGAAGGCAGATATATGCAAGAAAACTCTCATGTTGCTTTAAGTCTGGGAGTCACCTAGACCTGGTCCTGGGATGAGCAGTCTAGGTCAGTTGGACGAGACCTTATCCAGACAGTGACAGAGGTCTCCATAGTTTTTAAAGGTGCAGCATCCAGGACTTTGGTATGGGGGGAACATTAGTGTCCATCAGGCTATTGCTCTTTGTTCTAGAATTAGATGGAGCACTGTGACCTGTGGTAACATGACCAGTTGGCAATGCCCATGGATGGACAACTCATTAGCCATTTGTAGATAGCCCACACAAAATGGCTGCTTTCCTTTCCCCAAACTTTTCAACATAAACTCATAACCTCTGTCTGAGCATTCTAGATACCAACCTATGAAAAAGTAGAGGAGAACCAAGTACCCTTTATTTAAAAATCATAGAAGTAGAAAAATATGCTCAAAGCACTTACATATCCCCATAAAAATGGCCTTATGTGGCCTCCTGTACAATAAAAATAGTCACAAAAGTGACGTCTAGATGTAACTTAAACATTGATGTTTGAATGCCTCTGGAAGTTATCCCAAGAGTAACACTTGTCCACATTAGTTCAGTGGACCAGAGGATGTGGAACGGAAGACAGCAAGAAAGAAGAGATGGAGGTCTTGGACCAGATGGGACATATGGGGAGGGGTTTTCTATATTCCACCTGCTGTTTTCTGATAACATTTTACTTTAATTATTGTGTAGATGGTTGAGGATGCTGTGTTTTTGTTGTTGTTGTTGTTGAAAGATTTAGTCTTTCTAGATGTTCTAAAATACCTGATATATTTTATCAGTAATAAAACAGCACATTTTGTAGCTGCATTTTGGTAAAGCTCAGAGGCAATGTTGCTTTGGGAGGACGGGCCAAAGGCTAACCTCCCTTGTGCTCGTCCCAGAGCTCAGAATGAAGTCAAAGAACCGTGCTCCCATTTGCTTCTCTGCTGTTTGCTTGTTGTTTCTCCAGGACACAGGAGTCCTGCTGGACGGCATCTGCTCCCTCTAGATTCCGATGCTAAAGAGATTACACCAGTGTGCCACAAAAGCAGAGTTAGTAGCTCATGTGTCTTACTATACTTTTGTGTTAATATTTCCCACATTCTGCTGTCTTCGGAAATTCTGAGGGCTCTAGCCCACTGAGCGGGTGGGGGGAGGGAGGGCTTGAGGCCAGAACACAGATGTTTCGAGGTACTTGCCAGCCATCGCTACTACGGCTGCACATGTTCAGTTAACTGAAGTCTGCTGTGTACACAGCGGCAGGTTGAGTACCTGCCTCGCCTACCCAGTCTGTCTAGGTGTTAGGATGCGCCTCGAGTATGTTAGCTGTAGACGGAGTAAAAGATCACTTTGTAAATGTCTTTTTGCTAAAACTCACGTGCAATTCTGCCTGTAGGAAATGGAATCGAGAAGCCGCCCCTGAGAGCCATATGGTGCTATCTGTATGTGTTCAGGGCTTTGAAGGAGGTGGGAGGAAGCAGTTGTTAAAGGTGACTCACATGTGTGTTCGTGCTTGAGCCTTTTCAGGGACCATTTTTTTTCTGGGTGTTTTGTGAATTTTGTTTTGCTGTGTTTTCACTGTGTAAAATGGGAAAATGAATCCAGAGGTTCCAGCACCAAGTCTGTACACAGCAAGGGGGTTGCCAGTCCCTGACAAAGCACTGATCACATTAGCATAGTGAGTGTGCTTGGTGATGAATTTATAGCAAAGCTTGTCTTCCATAAATGAATTCTGCTGTGAATTAACTCCCCTTTTAAGAAACATTCTTAAACATTTATTTTTATTTTGTGTATATGAGTGTTTTGCCTGTGTGTGTGTGTGTGTATGTGTGTGTGTGTGCACCAAGTACATGCCATTCCTGTAGAGGCCGAAAGAGGGGGTTAGATCCCCTAGACTGGAGCTACAGATGGTTGTGATCCACCAGGTGGGTGCTGGGAACAAAACCAAGAACCTCTGCAAGAGAGTGAGGGCCCTTAACCACTGAGCCATCTTTCCAGCCCCTATTCAGGTCTTTCTAAGCCTTACATAGATGCCTGGTCTTACTTTTGTTGGAGGATGGAAAAGAAGGGATGGCTGGGATCCAAATGGTCATATGGAAAATATATAACAATCACAGTATGTACAAGTTGGTTTCCAAATGCAGTGTACATAACAGACAAGTCCGTCTGTGAACTGTCTAGTCCTTCTAGCTAGTGGGGAAAGCATGATGCACGCAAGGTGTAGATTAGTTCTGTGTAAATAGCTTTTAAAACCTGGGAAACCCTGAGTTAGAAACTGGACTGGCTGGACCTCTCTGAGAACTGTGTACTGTCTTTAGTGGACTGAGGGAGGTGAGAGGGGAAAAACAGCACTGGGTGTTGTGTTAATTTGTGCTGGGAAATGTCAGCTAATCCACGACCCTCTTTGTAAGTGCACATCATTGAACGCGGCTGTGTTGTGTATATTGTATATATACTGCACAAACAAGCCCTTGTTTTATAATATGCAGTTCTTAGGTATTAAAGAGGTTGCTAAGGTAGGTCAAAATGAACTTGGGAAACTGGAAGATACTATGGGTTGAAATTCGTGGCCTTTGCAGAAATGAAATCGCAATGCCATGTGTAAATGACATGTGTGCCTTTGTCATGGGTGGTATAGGAGGGAAGGAGGTAGGAAAAATGAAGGGTTCTAGACCACAATGCTTATGTTAGGAGATGATGTGGGAGTCCCCTCTGTGTGCTGTGATTACCATTAATGAATAAAAAAGCTGCTTTGGACCTATAGCAAGGCAGAACTTAGGTAGGCAGGGAAAGCTAAGCTGAGCATTGGAGGAAGAAGGGTGGAGTCAGAGAGATGCCCTGGAGCTGCCAGAGTCAGACATGCCAAAAACTTTGCCAGTAAGTACTTACTGTCACATGACAATATACAGATTAATAGAAATGGGTTAAATTAATATAAAAGTTAGCCAATAAGAAACTAGAGCTAATAGGCCAATGATTTAATTAATACGGTTTCTGTGTGGTTATTTCTGTTCTGGGCAGCTGGGAAGAACAAGCTGCTCCTTCTTACTACAAGGAGATGCTTTTAGGTATGACAATTGCTGTCCCGTGTGGCTTATTCAACACTGCTTTGTGTATGGTTGATAAACTGAAGTCCTTATCTGAAGCATCTTGTCTTTCTAGAGTTTTAGAAGTAAACCTCTACAAAATGAGGTTTGTTAAAAGTTAAGGTGGGCCAGGACTTGGGAGGTAAAGGCAGGAGAATCTCTGTGAGTTTGAGGCCAGTTTGGTTTACAAGAGCTAGTTGCAGGATAGCTAGGGCTATTACCCAGTGAAACCCTGTCTCAAGGAAAAAAAAGAGGAAAAAAAAGTTGAGGTGGTGATTAAAACACCTTGAAGGCATCCTTCTATTAAAGTTGATAGTTATACATGCCACTCGGGAGGCAGAGGCAGGCGTATCTCTGTGGATTCCAGGACAGTCTGGGTTATGCTGTAAGACGCTGTCTCAGAAACAAAACAAAAATCGAAGTGCCATGTTGCCTTCTGGGTACAAGATGAGTTGTGCACGTTACAGTTGTGATGGTTTGTGCAGGGAGGAGGATGGAAATACATGAAGATCTTTATACCAGTGTGCTTTGGGGGCAGAAAGATTGACAGTTGGTCCTCCCAACCTGTCGGCGAGTTTTGTTTGGTTTTGCACGTATACTACGTATACAGTGCTCACAAAGGGCAGATGAGTCCTAGCAGCTAATCTTTCTCGAAGTTTAAGAGGCTGCTCTACAAAATTAGCAAAACTAAGACGCTGAGGACGAAAGAAAGGGTGGACTCGGGTCAAGGTAAACTGTTTGCTATGCAAGCATGAGAATCTGAGTCCAATCCCCAGCACCCCAGAGCCAAATGAGCTCCCCATGCACTGACACCCACCCCCACCTTCCACCCCCCACATCCACACACCCCACACCCACATACCCCACACCCACCTATACCTACGTACCCCATACCCGCCACACACCCCACCCACACATGCTACACACCCCATACCCACCCACACCCACACACCCCACATCCACATACCCCATACCCACCCACACCCACATACCCACCCACACACCCCACACCCACCCACACACCCCACACCCACATACCCAATCACAGACCCCACACCCACCCACAGACCCCACAGCCACCCATACCCACATACTGCATACAAAAAAGAAAGCATCTATCTTTCAGGAAGCTCAATGAACAGACAGCAGAGGACAGGTTAACAGGAGGGCACAGAGTACAAGGCACCGACTTTGCTGCTTGGTTCCTGCTGTAGTGGAAAAGCACAGGCTACATTGTTTCTTAATTTTGCTCCTGGGCATAGGGTTTGGCTTTGTAGCGCTGGCTGACCTAGAACTCACTATGTAGCTTAGACTGGCCTGAATCTATGATCCTCCACACCATCCTTCCAAGTGCTGGGATTATGGGCATGTATCACCACAGCCCAGTTCACTTCCTTTATTTTCCACATGGGCAGAAATGCCTTTCAAGCCAAATGACAGGGTTTCCTGTTGAGCAGTTAACTGGATCATCACTGTATGGTGCCTCTGTCATAGGAGGGACCTGGCGGGGTGCGGAGAAGGAGGAGGGCTGGATGGTGAACATGATCAAGTTATCCAGGTCTACTTGGAGAGTAGTGAAGCCAGAGGGGGCTGATCTCATAAGGGTGGGTTGGTTATTTGAGGGTATAAAAGTGTGGGTGAAGTTGGAGTGGCTACCAGAGAAGGCCAGGTAGCCTGTTTCCTCCAAGATGCTGTAAGGTGACCTTTTCCTGGCAAGTTCACCCACATCCAGGCTTTGGTAGGTGACTGTGCATCCCTCAAACTCAGGAACAAATGCCAATGAACATAGGCCAGCAGATGTCATAAGAGTCCGAAGAGCAATGTCGGGCTTCACAGAGATATGGTGCCACTCAGATGAACGGCCTCTTCTAGCCTCTGGCCAGAGGACCAGCTCTTTGTGGCCCTGCCAGATTAGTTAAATTATGATCAGGAGGGACTCTCATGTGTCAGCTGGGGTTCAATAGTAGAAACGGAGACTCTGGATGTTCTTTTAAAGAAAGAGATTTATTTATTACAGGGAATCAGGTGCTGCCAAAAGTGTTGGAAAAGTTGGGGCAGAGACTTCCTGCTGGCCTTATAGAAATAACCGGTGGTCATGCTCTACTGGAAGAGACACAGCCTTGGACACAATCTGGACAGTTGGCCTCAAGATCACTTGAGGTCAAGTGTACACTCCCCTAACCATGCACTAGCTCGGGAATCTTCTGCCGCCATCACTACCCAGACCCTGAAATGCAGCCATAGCGTGCTGGTGTCATTCCCTCGGCCACTCAGTGCAGGAACAGCTTTAGCTCCCCTCTCAGCTGCAAGGTCTAGCCTGAGCAACTGGGGAAACCTATTTCTTTCCAAGGATTTAATTGCTCCAGCTTCAAGACAGAGTGGGAAATACAGAGCTAAAAGATCTTCTCCTTGGTCGCTGTATGCAGAAATGCCTGGCATGAGGAGGAAGGTGTGAACGGCAGAGCCAGTGGACCATTTCCACGCCACCTGGCTCACAGGTAATTAGAATAGGACATTGGCTTTGTTTTGAATTTCCCCACCTTTGTATTCAGCGTATTAATTGTACAAAACAGTACTTTTCATTGTGGATGTTTTTGTATATGTATGCTACATATCTTGACCATATTCCCCAACTGCCCCCTTTTATCTTGCTACCCTCCTCCCTCGGATACCCATCTTCTCCCCTGAAAGTGTTCCTCTGCTTTCCCATTCCCCCCTCTTAAAGATTCTACACCTGAGAGGAAACACGTGATGCTTGTTTTGCTGGGTTTTACTTATTTGGCTTAATACGATGATTTCCAGTCACATCCATTTTCCTAGGACAACTTGACATAATAGACCAATAGGATTTAATGATGCAATTTGAAATCAGAGCAGTGTAAGCCTAATCTATCTAAAATGTCCATTTCTACCATTACCACCAACATAAAGGTCAAAGCCATGCTCCATAGCAACTTCAGCTTCAGAATCGGAGGGATAACCCGGCTCTCTAAGGTCTTCTTCGTGTTCTGATCTATGGCCAACCAGTTTTCATTTGGACTCACAAATACTTTCTGTAGCTTCAACGCTCTTGTCAAATCTTGTACATCACTTTGCTGACCTCTGAAAAAAATCTGTAGTTTGATTTGTGCCGAATAGCAAACACACATGATGTGTGAGATCAAATCTTGAAACAGCTTTATTTAAAATATTTTTTGAAAAAAGTATTTACTTATATCTGTGTGTGTATGTGTGTGTATGTGTGTATGTGAGTGTGTGTGTGTATGTGTGTGTGTGTGTGTGTGTGTAGGTCACAGGCCAACTCTGTGCAGTTGGTTCTCTCCTTCCACTCTTATGTGGGTTCCAGGGTTTGAACTCAGGTCCTCAGACTTGCTCTGCAGCACCTTTTTAATTCACTGAATTATCTTGCTGGCCCCAACAACTTTGTTTTTGTGTCCCACTGTATTAGTTACTGTTTGCTTGGCTGTAGCAGAATACCTGACAAAGCATCTTGAGGAAGAAAGGGTCCATTTGGCTCGCAGTTTGAGGGACAAGCCATCATGGCAGGGGAGACATGGTGACCGCAGTATGAGGCGGCTGGTTACATTGTATCTAAGTCAGGAAGCAGAGGAAAATGTGTGCTGGTACTCAGCTGGCTTTCTTCTGTCTGTGCAGCTGGAGCCCCAGACCACGGGACAGCTCCACCTGTGGTTAGTGTGGTCTTCCTACAATTAGCCTAATCTAGATAATTTCTCAAAGACATTCAGAGCCTTGTCTTACTGATCATTCTAAATCCTGTCAGGTTGACAGGCAGTAATTTCCTCACGAGTGTTTGCAGCCCCACATCTTGCCTTAAGGGGGGCATTCCCCTCTCCATGTCAGGCCTGTTGTAACTGTTGAGGAAGGAAGCTGTATGCTGGCATTTTCTCCTTCTTTCCCTGGTACTTCCGTTTCTATGCCATCTTGCACGGCAGGATTTTGATGTCTGCAGGGCTGGATCGGGGAGACAGAGAAGAGGTAAGGGAGCAGACAGGTCTCCCCATGGTGGTGACCAGCTTTAACATTTGGACCTTGCATATATTCAAATTGTACTCTTCTCCAACTAGAAATAGATCTACCTTGTGACCCAGCTACACCCTCCAGGGCACATATTCAAAGGACTCGGTATTCTACAGCATAGAGACTTGTACTTCCACGTTTACTGCTGCATGATTGATAATAGCTAGAAAATGGAACCAGTTCAGATGACTATCAACAGATGAATGGATAAAGGAAAAGTGACGCATATACACAATGGAATTTTATCTAGCCATAAAGAAAAACAAAACCATGACACCTGCAGGAAAACGGATAAAAGTGGCCATTGTGTTCAGTAAAATAAGCCTGACTCAAAGACAAATGCAAAATATTTTGTAGCACGCGCGAGAGAGAGGGAGAGAGAGAGAGAGAGAGAGAGAGAGAGAGAGAGAGAGAGAGAGAGAGAATAAATGGGGCCACAAAGAAGGAAGAAAAGATCTTAAGGCAGGGACAGAGAGGGTAATAGAATACAAATGACATGAAAGGAGATTGAAGAAGAAAGGGGACCAACAGGGGAGGATGGGGATGGGAGAGGAACCAGTAAGAACAAAGTGTACATAAAATATCACAACGAAACCCATTATTTTGCATGCTCATTAAAAAACAAACTAATTACAGATGAAAAACTAGAACGGATCTTTTTCTCCTGCATGCTTTTGTAGAAGCTCGGTCCCTCTTGCCTACAGTTCCTGGCTCAGACTTGTGTCTGGTGGCTGGTATCGTCTAGGATCACACTGCATCCCATTTTCCTTCTCCTGAGGTCGGGATCTGCGTTGATCTCCATCCCAGCTCTCTCTTGCACTTGTCTTCTACCAGGTCCATGGAAAAATGTGTCTTCCTTTTGCTCGGGTTAACTCCATGTGGGTTTCTTGGCAAGCTGTTGCTGTGGGTTCTGCTCCACCAAGGACTGCAGCCAGGCTCCTGACAACAGGAATTCTGGAGGAGACACCCCAGAGGTTTGTATCATGACCCTAAAGCTTCTGTGTCTTGAGTTGGGTCAGCACTACATTAGTTAGAACAGGCTGGGTTATGTTGAGTTACCAAACAGCTCCCGCCAAAGCAGCCAGATAGGGCACAAGCACCCCACCTTTTTTCCCTCTCTGTGGCTCCAGGACAACCTTTAAGTGCAGCGTCCTCCTCTGCTGACTTGCTCCAGATAATTGATCTTGGGCACTTCTGTTTCAAAAGTGCTCGTGCAGGACTGGGATGGAGCTCAGTGGGTAGAATGCTCGCCTAATACACACAAAGGTCAGGCCATGGAGAGGGCAAAGTTGCTAAGGTGATTGGCGGACAATCATGAGGATCTGAGTTTGTATCCCAGCACAGCACACACAAAGCCGGGACTGGCTGTGTGTGCCTGGAATCTCAGCATTGGAAGGCTCCCACAGGATCCGGACTCCACTGGTCAGATGATCTAGCTAACCCACCAACAAGAGGTACTCTCTCAAAAGAAGATATATGGCAACTGAGGAAGACACCTAACATTGATCTTGGGGTTCAATGGGCGAGCACCCACAAATACTGCCTGTCTCCTACCATAGACTCTCACTCTCAGTTACGTAGCAAGTTTGAGCCTAGCTTTAGCTACTTGAGATCCTGTCTCAAAAGAAAAAATAGTGCTTTTACAAATAATAATAATAATAATAATAATAATACCAAATGCACAGTGGCATGAGCAGCCTGATGCTGGGGATGTAATGGATGTCTCTAACTGGCACGTTGCAAGTAGTTAAAATGGCAGAGTTTATGTTTGTATATTTCACCATAATAAAATGTTTCAGGAGAAAAAAATAGATTTTTTTTAGTGAGCTTAACTTTGGTTTCATATGAGAAAGTAATTTTTACTTTAAAGAGTTGTTACATGTTCGCTAAGATATTAACCATATTTTTTGCTTTTCAGAACTTGACATATTTCTGATAGGTTGAATAAATTCTAATACAATAAAACTAAATTGAAAAATATGCTTCTCCAGTTTCTGCAACAAGGGAAGAGAGGACTGGAGGACTAGCTAGAAAGAAATGCTTCTCTCTGCATTTCATTGGTTAAAGCAAGTCATGTGATCAAGGGGCTGCTGGGACGCCCAGTGATAAAGTCCTATTGCTGAGGAGGGCACCAGTGTCGCGCAGCCTCTCTCCCCTTCCCCTGGGTGGGGACGGGTTCACAAATGTAGCCCATTCCAGGGAAGTCTCAGCTGAAATATGTCCTTGGTTCTGACCCTTGACCTGTGTGCACACTTGATGTGAGCCTGATTTACAATCGCCTCAGCCAGCTCTGCATGTGGCTCCACACTTCCTTTGAAATACGAGTGTGCTGGTCTCTTGGTGCCCTGGTGAACACTTCGTTTGAACACGCTGTAATGGATTTGTTCATGTTCTGTCTCTCTCATCTGAATGAAAGCCCTGGAGATCCAGTGCTGCATCTGTCTTCTTCCTGAGAGGGCCCATTAGGTGGCCTGCCTGGCAGCGTTGAACAAAGTATAGGTTATAGAGAGCAATGGTAGGCAGAGAGGAGGAAGGGAGGGGAGAAGGAAGGAAATAGGATAGTAAAGAAAGATATGGGGGGAAGAGAGGTAGGAAGTGGGGAGGGGAGAAAATGTGGGGGGAGGCAGGAAAAGATAGGAGTAAGAAGATTCAGAAGTCCAGTCAGTGAAAGGGACATTGAGCATGCAGGAGACTTAATTTTAGCATTGGATCTCAAAATCAGATAAAGACAAACTACTGGGGTCAAAAGTGACCAAACATTCTGAGACGACTCAACTCAGAAGCAGAAATGAACTGAGATTACTACCGGGCTCTGGGGACTGAGCATGGAGCACCACCTGGCTCTGGGGACTGAGCACAGAGCACCACCAGGCTCTGGGGATTGAGCACAGAGCACCATAAGGCTCTGGGGAGTGAGTATGGACCACCACCAGGCTCTGGGGATTGAGCATGGAGCATCACCTGGCTCTGGGGACTGAGCATGGAGCACCACCAGGCTCTGGGGACTGAGCATGGAGCACCACTCTCCATCTCTGTCTCCTAACACTGGGGTAACAAGCATAGGCTACTGTGCCTGGTTCCTATTTTTTAAAACTTGGGTTTTGAGGTTCTAAGTTGTGTCCTTGGGACTTCAAGGACACGCGGACTGAGCTGCCCCCTCCCCCAGTTCACATTCTTTAGATTTTTCAACTTCACTTTTCCTTCTTTTTGAGGTAGTGCGTGGTATGCCCTTTAGGCTAGTGTTTTCATACGGCCTTGGAAGCTAACAATGATCTTTACATTTAAATAGTTGAAAAATCTCCAGGTGGTGGTGCAGGCCTTTAAACCCATCACCTGGGAGGCAGGGGCAGGCAGATTTCTGTGAGTACAAGACTAGCCTGGTCTACAGAGCTAGTTCCAGGACAGCCAGGGTTTCACTTGAGAAACCCTGACTTGAAAAACAAAAAACAAAATCAAAAAACAACAAAAACAGTTGGAAAAAATCTCAAAGATCAGGAGATCGGGAGGGTGCAGCAGGAAAGGGCAATGGGTAAGGAGAATAAGAACAAAGTACATGGTATTCCCATATGAAAAATGTCAAAATGAAATTCAACATTTTGTCTAGTAATTAAAATGAAAACATTAAAGAATTCTATTTTGTGATACATGAAGAACAGGAAGCTTTTGGTGCCCAGCTGGGGCTTCTTTGCTCATGAATTATCTGTAGCTATTTTTACATGACAGACACGGAGCCTAGTAGACCCCACAGAGACCCACATCTAGCCTTAGAGTGTGCCAGTCTCTGTTGCTGAAGTGACTCGTAAACCCAAGGAGTCAGGGTGGCCTGGATGACTCTGAGAGAGGCTGATACAACAGGTGAGGGGTGAAGCCCAGGAATGTTCAGTCTAACGGCGTCACAGCGGGACAGATGCTGTTGGTGCAAGGGACACACTTTGAGAATCACTGTTAGGCCACCAAGATACCAAGAGAAGGAAGTACTCATTAGCTGTAGTCAAGGGCATACAAGTGCCAGAGCTTCTTTGAGGGCACTCTATCTCTCTTTCTCTACCCCCCTCCAATTTATTTTAGGTTTTATATGAATGGAAGATTTGCTAATATGTATTGTCTATGTACCATGCAAGTGCCTGATGCCTGCAGAGGCCAGAAGAGGGCATCAGATCCCCTGGAACTGGAGTTACAGATGGTTGTGAGCTACCATGAGGGTGCTGAATCTAATTCAGGTCTTCTACAAGAGCAACCAGTGCTCTTAACCTCGGAGCCATCTCTCCAGTGTCCTCTTTTATTATATTAAATGTGTGTGCTGGTGTGTGTGTGTGTGTGTGTGTGTGTGTGTGTGTGTGTGCAGAGACAGACAGACAGAGACACACACACACAGAGAGATGGAGGCACAGAGACACACAGAGAGGAACACACTTATGTGGACATCAGAGAACAACTTGGGATTCCTTTCTGTCCTTCACCATGTGGGTTCTGGGGACTGAACTTGGTGCCTTTACTAACTGTGCCATCTCTCCAGCCTAAGCAGAGTTTCTTAGTCTTGGTGATCCTGGTATTTGGGAGCCATCAATTTTGGGGGATTATCCTGTGTATTTCACAGTGTTAGAAATATCTCTTCCCTCTACCTACATATATCCTAGAAGAAACCCCCAACTGGCAGTAACTAAAGTCATCTACAGACATCGAGACTGCCTGGAGGGGGCGCAACTGAGAACCACTCTCATACAGGAAGGTGTCTAAAGGTTTGTGGAGGTAGGGTGAAGGAACAGATCCTTGTGTACCACCTATCTGACCTCCCCAAGGAGAGCTAGAAGTACACTCCTCCCAGTGAGTGCCAGAGAAAAATACTTTGACACAGGTGTCAGGAGAAAGAGCTTGGTGGGGACACGTGCGTAAGCTAGAGGCGGTGTGGGTTTCCTCATCTTTGTGGGGTGATGAGGAGCCAGCATTCTTGAGGCTGGATGGTGGTGTCGAAGCAGCACAGACAAGAAAGGCATGCTTTCCATAATCACCCCCAGGTAGAGATGTTCACCCTGAAATTTTATCAGGTTATTTCGCCTTGATTAGATCAGCTTCTCCTGGGAGGGGAGGAAGGAGGTGAGCACCTTGTGGCTGCTTTCTCCTGAGCACTCACTAATGCTTCTCCGGTGGAATGCCTGGGCACAGCTGAGTAGGTTACCCAAGGATCAATTTGCTATTCCTTCCCAGAAGACAGCTTCCTGAGCCCTATTTTTAAATTTACAGAATTCCTTATCCCCTTGCTGTCCTGAACACCAATACCTCTGCTAGCCTGAGAGTACTTCAGACAGGTAAGACAGGGGCCTCTAATCTTCTTCAGAATGCCCTGCTCTTCACTGCCCAGGAACGGTGGACTCTATAATGTGGGGGATGCCTACTGGATGGTCAGCTACAGTTCCAGCTGAGGGAAGGCATCGGGCTGGGAGGATGGGATCCTGTCAATAACAGGTGCTGCTTCTTTTACAGCCAGAGCGCTTGGACTTGAGACTGAAAGAAAATGGGGTATTGTTCCTCCAGTGTCCGAGTAACCTATATGAAGATTTTGTGCTATCTTCTTGACCTTAAGCTACACGGGCAGTGGAAGCTGAGAGTCTGCTGGTCAGTGAGATCCTTCAGCAGCTAGACAACGGGCTAAAGATGGCTCCTCTGTGTTGGGCAACGTGGTTGTTGATTTTGACTGCTAAGGGAAATGATTTATTGCTACACAGTAGGGGCAAGAAGAACCCGTTTGGGAACCACAGGGTTACCTAGGTATTTCCTGGCACTTTCCTAAGCGTCTGACCCAGCCAATGGAAAACTAAGGCAGGGCTGTGAAGCAAGCCCACAGGAGTGCATAATTGAGTAACTGCACTAAACGTTGAATCTCATCCGCTAAGGCGTCCTTAGCACCGAGGGGGATGTGAATCAGATGGCCACCATGACGGCCACATTAGGTCTCAAGGCCACCTCCAAAAGTGTGGACACACACAGCAAAGCTTTGTGGCAGATGCTCCTGCTGGGGACTCATGTTAGAAACCTTTCCTTGGCTTCCTCAGATTCCTTTGCCATCATTCCCACTCTGCTGCCCAGAGGCTGCCCTGTGCCGGCTACACCAGCGAGTGCCTTGCCCTCTGGGTTTCAGGTGGATGTGGTTAATGGGAAGTTTGGAGGTAATTAGAGGGAAGAAGTTGGTTTTCCTCTGGAAGGTCCATGGCTTCTGGGGATGGCTCTCCTTTTTTTTTTTCCCACCAAAAGTCTTTCTTTCTGGGTTCTTCTTAATCACTCTGTTCCTTGCCTCTTTCTGCTATTACGGCAGCTCACCATCACAAACCTCAGAGAGCTGCACCCCACCCCCAGCTGCTGTCCCACAGACTCCTCTGACCACTGTAAATAGCTACATTATGGATCTCTTGTCATATCTCCCGGTGCCCACCAGCCCCTGACTGATCCACCGGGCCTGGCCCATGATGGTACTAACCAGACTCTCAATCAAGAGTGAATGGTACAGGAAAGGAATCGTGGCCGGGAGTTCAGCTGAAGTAGCTATGGCGGGGCCTGTGGCTGTGGGTTTGTGGCTAGTGTTAGCTGTGTCCTGTTGTAGTGGACACAGCATCCTGTCCGGGTCATTTCTTGCGCTTCAGGTCTTGGAGGGGCCTTGGTTCTTGCTCATTTTCTTGTCCCAATGTTTCAGCCTCCCAATAATTTCTTGCTCCTCCAAGATCATTCCAGAAAAAAAATAATGGTTATTATTTAAAAGTTTATATAGTCAGAGATGTTCCTGATGCCTGTGACCATGAATGTGACTGATAGAGTCAGTCAAGCGGATGTTTGGTACCTGGCCCAAAGTATTGTTTAGCAAAATGGGAGATTTTGGGACTCTTTACAAGTGATTTTTTTGCTTTTAACCTTGACATTCTTTTCACTGGGAATGTGGGCAAATGTTGACTATACAGCCACTGTTTAGTACAAATGAGCTAATCACAAGAAAAAAAAAAACTCCATCACCCAAGACTTGGTCTAGATGTCCTGAAGATCCTGGGGCAAAGAAAACGTAGGGCATTGGCATCTTCTAAACCATCTGCTCTTTATCAGTCAAGAAAGAAAGACTCTGCCTGGCTTAGTTTCTTCTTGCTTATATTATCAGTGGAGCGCATCTCTTTAGTATTTCTCATTCCCTTCCCTCTTGGCAACAACTCTGCCTGAATGTGAAGGGTGAGAAGTGACGAGCCCAAGCACACACAGCTGATACTGGGGGAGGGGCCAGGTGCAGAGAGCAGCCATTCGTGGATGCTCTGTGTTAATTTGTTCAAGACCACTTTCCTGAGTTCTTATCCTATGCCAGCCCCGGGAACCATGTTTAAGATGCAGGTGTAGATGCAATAGCATCCGTACCATCAAAGTTCCCTGAGGTGGTCCATGCAGGATGCGATGAGACACTGGAAGAGGGAGAAAGCTGAGCTCTTAAGAGATGCACAGAAGGCAAAATCAATACGGTTTGCTGGTAGATTACTATGAAAGGGGGTTAGGGGAGGAAAGAGGGAGAACTATGTTTAGAAGGATTTCTAGGTTTCTGACTCCAACACAGGAAGTTTGCATGGCTGTTGCTGGGACAGAAAATGTTGTAGAAAAGGCAGAGGTGGTAGGAGGTAGTTAGGACAGAGCTGGAGACCAGGTGAATAGGGACCAAATGAAGTCTGGAGGCAAGGCAGCTCTTGGGAGGCATATGCCATCAAGGGGAGTGGTGATTGAGCTAGGGACAGAGGTGAAAGGCAAGGCTGACTTGGAAACCTCAACTGTCAACTAGCGACAGCTCCTTAACCTTTCAGCCTCATGTAACTGGGGCTAGAGGGGCTGATGGGGAAAGCTCTGTTCTCTGAGCTCCCACAGTTGGACTTGCTGGGCTCTTTCCTCTCCCCAGTTACATCCTGGGCTCGGGTTCAGCATTTAGTCGATCTTCTCATTAGGAGGAACCGCTCTGTGGGTTCGCAGGATCACTCAATACAGTAAGTGAGCCAACCCCAGGGGTTCTTTGGGGAATGAGTACTTAAGCCTACCATTAGCCATCGTTAGGGCTGACTTTACTTATTGCTTATTGATCACCAACTATAGAGGTGGCTGGGCTGGTCAGATGGAGAGGAGGGCGGAGCCTTTCCCGGGAGCCTCTCCAGAGACTCCTGGAATCAGGCTGCTCTGTCCCTGGAGTGGGTACTGGTTTCAGTTATTGGACAGTCTGGGTTAGCACAGGTAGGCATCCATGCTTGATGGGTCTGGAGGAGGGAGAAAGGAAGGAAGGACGAGAAGCTATGGCTCCTGTTTCTTTTTCAAGCGTGTGTCTCTGTGTGTATTTAAGGCAGCCTGTTTTTTTTTTTTTTATCAAAGGATTCTTTTTTTAAAAAAAGATTTATTTATTTATTATGTATATAGTGTTCTGTCTGCATGTGTGTCTACAGACTAGAAAAGGGCACCAGATCTCATTACAGATGGTTGTGAGCCACCATGTGGTTGCTGGGAATTGAACTCAGGACCTCTGGAAGAATAGTCAATGCTCTTAACCTCTGAGCCGTCCCTCCAGCCCCAAGGCAACCCGTTTTAAAGGCTGCATGATTCAGGGTTGGAAACCCCCATTTGAATAACCTGAATATCTTCAGAACCCGTCAGTCCAAGGGTAGCCGTGAGATCACATGTAAAAGGGATGACATAAGTTTTTCTGTCTATGTCTTCCCTCCCCCAACCCCTGAAAAATAGTCCTGAGGAGCTTGTGAGGAACCCCAGATGTTTCTCTGAGTGCCATGCTCTCCTTCAGGGGGTTCTGCCACTCCTCTGGGTACAGCAGGCCCATGCAGAACCCATGACTGCTCTGCCGGTACTGGAAACTTCTGACATTGCCTCTACTCTGCTGGGGATTACAGCCCCTCTCGCCCCCTGTGCTCAACGGCAGAGCTCTGCCGCTGGTCTGCCAGGACTAACTTCTCCACCAGCCTGCACCATTCTTTCTCTGTCATAGCACTGAGCTCTGATATTGTTGCCATCTCAGGAGACAAAGCCCTAAGGCTGGAGAGCGTCTATGGTGATGGTGGAGAGAAGGGGAGAAAGGCTTGTTTCCACTATCTTAGAGGCACCCCCAAGTTCTATAGAGTTTGATGAAACAGCCTATTTGTTCTATTGCTGCGAACAGACACCCTCACCATGGCAACTCTTATAAGGAAAGTACTTAATTGAGGTTTGCTTGTAGTTTCGGGAATTTGTTGTCATTGTTGTGGGGAATAATGGTGGCATTCAGGCAGACACGGTGTTGGAGAAGTGGCTGAGAATTCTATATCTGGTTTCATAGGCAGCAGAAAGTAGAGAGAGCCACCAGGCCTGGCTTGGGGTTTTGAAACCTCAAAGTCCACCCTCAGTGACACACTTCCTCCAACAAGGCCTTTGGTATTTGCTTTATATTTATTTGTGTATGAGTTAGCTGTACACATGAGTGCAGTTCCAAAGGAGTCCAGAAGAGGGCATTGTATTTTTTGAAGTAGAGGTTGCAGAAGCTTGCGAGCCATTCCTGTGAGTGCTAGGAACCTTTGCAAGAGCAGCAGGTGCTCTTAGCCACAGCGCTGTTGCTTTAGCCCCAAGTTCATAAATTTTCATAAATGTTCCCGAATAGGGGTTTGGAAATGTTGTAAAAGATAAGATCATAAATATGGTTGGATGCCTGTATCAATGGATTATATATGTATCTGTAGATCCAACCAATTCAGGGTAGAAATGTTTTTTTAAAAATTGTGTCTGGAGCCGGGCAGTGGTGGCGCATGCCTTTAATCCCAGCACTCGGGAGGCAGAGGCAGGCGGATCTCTGTGAGTTCGAGGCCAGCCTGGTCTATAAGAGCTAGTTCCAGGACAGGCTCTAGAAACTACAGGGAAACCCTGTCTCGAAAAACCAAAAAAAAAAAAAAAATTGTGTCTGAACTAAAACATGGGCGAACAGTTTTCTCCTGTGGTCATTCCCGAAATGATATACTTTAACATCTAATATTACATGGAAAGATCCGTGTAAGCTAATTGAGAATCTTAAGTGATTGTGAGAAAGAGTTTTGATGCCTGTCGGGGGCAGGGAGGGGGGACCTAGCACCATTCCCTGGTGGGTACAGGGGACAGCTGGGGTCAACACAGTAGGGTATGATAGCTACTTTTTATAATGTTCCTGTGACAAAATATCTGACAGAACCAAAGTAAAGGGCAGAGTGTAGCACGATTAATAAAAACCCAGAGATGGATGTTGGGGTTTAACCTGAAGGTCAGATAAGCAAAACAGCCAGCCACTGGCTCTTACCTCAACCTCAGTTTGGAAATAATGAACCTGCATCCAGGAATCTCAGAATGAGTCTGTGTGTAGAGTTTGTCTCCTCCCATCTTATATTCCTCTCTAGAGCTGGGATTAAAGGCATGCACCACTACCACCCGGTTTCTATGGCAAATTTGTGAGCCACCACTGCCTGGTCTGTAAGACTGACCAGTGGGGCTGTTTTACTCTCCGAACTTCAGGTAAGCTTTATTTATTAAAATACAAATAAAATATCACCACAGGAGAAGGTTTATTTTCGCTTGTGGTTTCAAAACGGGTCTGCCCATGGTTACCTGGGTTCATGTGCCTGGGCAGAATATCATGGTGGCAGGGGAAGACTGCTCACCACCTGGCCAGCCTGAAAGACTAGAAAAGGGAGTACTTGTGGTAGTCTCACTGTGTGTTGTTAATCATTTTATTCCTCCAGGCCGTGGGATGATGCCTTTCACATTCAGGGTGAGTCTCCCATGCTCACTCAGTCCCATCCACAAACACCTTCACAAGAGGCACAGGCCACCACAAGCACCAGTTTAGATGATTCTAAATTTAGTGAAGTCGACAGTGAAGTTTAACCACACCAGTTTCCATCAGGAACGTCCACCGTCAGTTCAAAAACGTCCATAGACCTTGAATGAAGAGGCACGGCGGTGTGCCAATAAAACTTTATTTACAAATAGAAGTTTGTCCGCTCTCATTCTGTAGTAAGACAGCTTCAACTCCTCCTGCCACCGACAGAGGGCACTGGCGGCTCCCCTTGGCTGTCACTTGATTTGTCAGAGCCTGTTTGCCGTGTTTGCGCTCAGATAGGAGGTGTTTTCCAAATGTTGTCATTATGACCAATAAGTTGCAGAGGCAGCTAGCATGCTGGAGATGCTGCCTCGGAGAGACATATGGTTACGATGGAAACCAAAGTGGAATAATAATTGCAAAAATTGGAAGTGGTGAGAAAATGGATGTTGCAAGTGAAAATGGGGTAATTTTTCCAGACAGTAGCATGATTGTAAAGGAGTAAATCAAACAAAATGAAAAAAAAAAAAAAAAAAAAACGCTGTGCCCATGCCATCGACAGTAATCAGCAGGACGAAATGAGGCAAAAATCAAAAGAACAGAAAAATTGAACACAGGGCTATAGAGGAGCCCAGCAGCCTCCTGGCTGTTCCGGACAGGACGGGAGTTGCCATGATAACATGAAGGCTTTGGAGATTGGGTCAGATGCATACTTCGTCTGACTGGAAGGGCTCAGAGCCCCTCAAGTTTGCACAAGGTTAACGTAATATTGGTGCTTGAAAGAGGGGGTTACCTTTCCCAGTAGCTTTTCCTTGTAAGAGGACTGGGGTTCTCTGGAAAGAACACACATCCAAGCAAAATGGATTATATGAAGCATTAAAGTCACGCTGCTGTTTGGTTGAAACGGACCTGGGGATTTGGGGATCACAAGTTAGCACTTGCCAGCTTTGCTTGCTTGCTTGTTTTTGGTTTTGGTTTGTGTTTTGTTTTTACTCTGGCAGATAAATGGACTTATGAGTGTCCCTTGGGAGCTGAAATTATTGTTAGCACACACATGTATAAACACACGCACACGCACGCACACACACACGGATACATTCAGATACACACACAAACATGCAGAGACACACACCTGACAGGGAC
Organism: Arvicola amphibius; assembly: GCF_903992535.2. Classification (NCBI taxonomy): domain Eukaryota; kingdom Metazoa; phylum Chordata; class Mammalia; order Rodentia; family Cricetidae; genus Arvicola; species Arvicola amphibius. The sequence continues at coordinate 24,792,628 of NC_052052.2, read as the reverse complement.
GGTGCGTATGACAGATAAAATGAGTTTTAAAATCTGTTGCTGCTGAGCACAGTCCTCAGATGGCAGGGTGGGAGAGGGCCCTCTGCTTAGCTTTCCCTCCTTGCTCAGGGGCAGGAATGAGGAATTGAAGGAGGAGGTTTGCAGGGGCAATGGGACACCACTGGCCCTGCTCAGGGAACTGGGAAACAGGCAGACCAGGCTGAATCTTAAAAGTCTGTGATCCTGACTGCCACTGTTAGAAGCTTCCAGCTTCCTCTGTACAAAGGATGAAAAATGCTTCCTTGGGAGCAAACAGGGCCTTCTTCCACCCTGGGGAGCAGAGGGGCAGACTGGGAGGAAGGAGACTAAAGGAAAGAAATCAAGGTGTTATGGAGACCTGCTAGACCCCAGACTAAGATGGCAAAGATGAAGGAATGGGAAACTCTGGTCATGTGGGACTTGAGTTCCCGTGAGCAAGGGAATGAGTTCTTAGGCTTCTCATCCAGGATGGCAACTACATGATAAGGAGATTTTTTTGTATATATCAAAAACCATCGAAGAGTAGACTTTAAGTACTACCACAAAGAAATGATGTTGGTAATGAAGTGGGCATATTAACTAGCCCAAAGTGATCCTTTTCTATACGAGTATCAACCCATCCCACTGCGGGACTGGGCAGTGGCAGAATGTTTGCCCAGCACTCTCAAAGCCTTGGGTTCATTCTGCAGCACTGCATGAAGTGACCATGCTGGCACACATCTGTAATCCCAGCACTCCAGGTGTAGAGGTCGGAGGACCAGAAGTTTAAGGCCTCCTAGGCTGTATACGTATATATGGAGTTCTAGGTCTAATCACACGTGGGGTGAGAAAGTAACAGGGGGAGGGAGGAGGGCATTCTCCCCAGAGGAGCAGGAGGCGGACTAGCGGTAAAGCTTTCTTTGTGGGCCAGCCTTGGGAGGTGGTGTTGCTGACCTGGAAACAGAGCTGGCCACTTGTGTTATCTCAGGCTCAACTGGCTGTAGTTAGGATTCTCTTGGTGGCAAGTCATAGGAGCCCATTTGAGCTATCTTAAGGAGAAATTGATTTGATTTGTTGGAAATATATTTGGGTGTCTCACAGAATTCAAAGTAGTGGAGCAGCCTCAGAGGGAGAGACAGTGGTGGCAGTTCCTGGATGGGCTGCCCAGTAGGGCAAAGTGTCTCTGACTTTAGATAGCATCCGTGGGGATGAAGATGGAGATGGGATTATCCAGGACCCAACCTCCAGCAGGATCTGCATTTCTAACACCTTCCCTGTTACAGCTGCTGCTGCTGCTTGATCCCAAAGCACTGCTGTTAGTGAGATTTCAACTCCAAGCCTTGTTCCCCACTTCAGACGGATTGGCTTTGTAAGATGGAGTCCCACCCTTCCAGTGTGACAGCCTAAGGGCTATCCTGGTTACCATGGGAACAGTTCAGAGATAAGGAAGGTTTAGTGGCCACTCTGAGCAATCCAACATGGGTGCTGGGAACCTTACTCAGGTTTTCTGGAAGGGCAGGACATGGGCTCAACCACGGAGTCTTTCCAGCCTCACACACCTTCTTGTAAATACAGAAGTGCTTTTTCCTTGGCTATAACTTTGTCTGTATTTAGAGCAGGCAGAACAAGGGTGGTGTTGTCTGCTGCCGGGGAGGTGCCCTGCACACGGAGATGGAAGGAGGACATCTTGCTGTATTTGATAAGCTGTTTTCTACCAAAGAAATGGAACCTTATAGTAGATAGGGCATAAAAGCTGTGGTGTGATGAGACCAGCCTATGCAGACAGGTCAAAAGGCCGCACAGAATCATGGGCTTGGAATGGGGGAAGAATCCTTGATTCCTCTACACAACTACTCCTCCATGTTGCCTAGCTTTCGCTTGAGCCACATCAATGGGGGAGAGGGAGCTCACTACCTGCAAAATCAGTTCCTTCTTTTTCCTATAGCTGGTGGCTTGGAATCTCTTCATGCTCTAGACTGTCAGTCATGAGATCATCAGGCCTCTGTGATGGGGCTGTAGTACCCAGCCTGAGTCCAAACCATTGGAAGTATATGAAACAGGGACCAAAACAGAGCCACCTTAACTCAGAAAAAGAATTACATTCCCCCCATCCCACCCTTCTGAGACTCTCAGGATAAATGTGAACGAGACCCTGACTCGTATGCAGTCTGATAAGGGCCTCATGGGGAGAAATAAGACGCGATGAGAAGTCCTAGTTTCTTTTCTCCTGTTATGAACAGTTCAGATCTCCCCCAAACTAGGATACACCCTCAGGAAAACACAATCCTCCATGTAGCTGAGTCTGAGATTCCTTAGAAGGCAGCAAGGCACCTGTCTAACTTTTTCCCATCTTGTGGGGGTGAGCAGGAGGAAATGGGGGCTAAACCCTGGGAAGCACTCTGTCATCCAGCTGCATCCCAGCATGTGCCATGGGCATCAGCCCAGGGTTGGCTTAGCAAGGCCCCTTTGCAAGCACGGACTCAAGGGGAGCTCCGTGGATGCCTTGCACAGTGCAGCACAAGCAACGGTGCCACCATGTCACCGAGGCTTTGGGCCGGATTTCATCACCCGTCCTTCCTTCCTTGCATTTGCTCACTCTTTCCTTGGACAGCGGCATTAACAGACGCCGGTGTTCTCTCTGGCCTTCAAGTCTGTTTCTTAGGGTGTTCAGGGTGCTCTCTTCAAACAGGGAGTGTGCTGCCAGTGTCTGGCCTTGGTGCTGGGAGATAACACTTGCAGTGTATTCGTGTGACTGTGATCTGTTTGGATCAACTGATGGGTCATGGCGAGCCCCATCCTGGAGGCTGCCAGGATCTGTGGAAAGGAAGAAGCAGGTGTTCTTTGGGGTAGGATATGATGAAGAACGGGATCAACCGCTCACAATAAGGCACATTTCGAAAGGACTTCATCACCAAAAGTCAACTTCTAACCTTCTGTGTTTTCAGGCCAAGCCCTTAGAATGTGTGTGTGTGTGTGTGTGTGTGTGTGTATGCATAGATGTCTGTCTGTCTGTATACATGTGTGTGCACATATGTATATGTTTATATATTGTGTGTATGTATGTGTGTTTGTGTGTATTTATGGATATGTGTGTATGTATGTATATATGTGTGTGGTGTGTGTATAAATGTATATGTGTGTATGTGCGTGTGTGTTTGTGTGTATTATGGATTTGTGTGTTTGTACGTATGATGTGTGTGTATATATATATGTGTGTGTTTATATAAGTGTGGCATGTGTATATATGTGTGTGTATGTATGCATATATGTGTGTATATGTGTGTGTGTGTGTGTATAGGTGTGTGATTTGCTCACAAAGTCCTTGCCTACTTCCTCCTGCTCAGCTGGGAGAAAGCTTTCTGGAACCTGTCACCTGAGACAGTCACTCAGTTCTACGGCAGGAACAAAGAGGCTGCTGGGCCTCTGCTTCCGGCTAGGGATGCCTTCCAGATGTTGTCATGGTGATGCTGGAGTCAGGAGCTGTTCACCAAAAAGAAATAAATCTCTTCTTCTTCTTCTCTCCTGAAGCATCGTGTACAACCTGTTCCACTGTGGGCGAAGGTGGAGGACCATTTCTATCAGCACAGATGGCTGGACATGAGCCACTTTCCAGCCAGGCCTCCTGGACTCTCTGGGAGCTCAGTTTACCCAGAAAGCATCACTCATCTGGGTCAGGGATCTGTGAATACAGGGTTGACAGATTCTATCCCAGACTGAGGATGACAGAAATGCTCAGAGAGTACAGTAAGCAAGCCTCTGATGAAAGAGGGTTGTAGGGACTTGTACATCAGGCTGTCTGGAGGGGGAGTTGGCTTGGAGTTGACTGGAAGCCCTTTCTTAACAATGTTGACATCAGCAGCAGTTGCTAACACTTGTAAAGGGCTTATAGCACACCAGGCATGGGTCCAAAGGGACAGCAGGGAGTTTTAATTTAGTGTAGTTTCCATGTAAAGTGCCCAGCACAACATCTGACGTAGAAAAAGGCTCCGTAATTAGAGCATCTATGGCTGTGACCAGACTCTTTGGACTATGATGTCTCTTCTTGCTTCCTCTGGTTGGTCTGTTTGACCTCTTAAGCTGTCCCAGGCTGTTCGGAGGTCACCTCACCCCTGTGGACGGAAGACACAATTGCCAATCTGTAGTACTCAGTCAGATGTTAGGTTGCCAATTTGCTGGAGACCTGGCCTGACCTGCTTGCTTCTGCTCTGGTCTAAGAGTACTCTGAGGCAGTCTCAAGGGGCTAAGGTCTGCAGGCCATCTGGGATGGACCCCTGTTGAAGGGGCCGGTTTTACAAGGACCTGAATCTGAGAAACCCCCAGTTTGTATTTGTGTCCTGCTGCCAGGCTCAATATAATGGCCCTGACAGTCGAAGTAAGCAATTGGCCAATTTCCTTCAGGAACGTTTGAAATAAAAAGCAGTTTGTCTGAGTGGAGGAAATTGTGAGAGCCCCAAATGGAACTGCTTAAATTTATTGCTGGAGAGTTTTTACATATTGAGTCAAAGGCATTTTTTTTCTTTTGCACTTGGTCTTGGATTTCTGTGAGTGCCGCAGTACACCAGAGATGGAGAGGCCACGGATGCCTCCAAAGTTGGCTGGTGGGAAGGTCTGTCGCATGGCTAGCCCAGCTCTCAGAAGTCAGAAGCCTGCCCTGTCCTGTGGGAGTGACTCAAGGGCCCGGATGGAAATACTGTATCCCTGCATCTCCAAACAGGATACTTAGTGGCATCCATTGTACCAGCCAGCACCCTCAGCTGGCAGAGGGATCACAGCTGCAACAGCTGGGACTTTCCAGGTGAGGACTTCTACTCATTGAGTGCTGAGTGTAGTGGCTGTTGTAGATGAACCCTTCTGGCAGTTTGCCCTGGTTGGGATGGATAAAAATTCATTCTCAAGTTCTGGAAGAGCTGGGTTAATATGCAAGTCAATATTAGAACAGCACGCATGTTGTTTGTGGGACAGCGGGTAGGCAGGGTGAAAGAACTCTGTTGGGTCCGAGCGTTAGTCTGTCTTGGCTCTAGTTTTACTATGTGATCACAGGAAAACCATTTTCTTTCTCTGGACTCCAGTTTTCCTACCTGCAAAATAAGGTTGATACAATAATCTAAGGCCCTTTTTAGCTCAAATAAGACGTGATGCCTTCCCTTATTAGCCCCCAACCCAAGCCTGGCTCCCGTTTTCTGCAGACTTTTGAGATCTTTCATTGTAATGTCAATTCAGCGCATTTAGACAGAAGGCGCAGAAGCATTCTGGGGCACTGGAAAAGCATGCACTCGGGAGCCCGCAGGGTTCAAGTCCTGGTTCTGTGTCTAACCTGCTGTGACCTTGGAGAACTTCCTTGCCCTCCCTGATCTGCAGTTTCTTTATCGGAGTCTGAGAGTGGCCCCCTCCGAGGACGAAACAGGACAGTGTCAGGAATCCCCAAGGCTGGGCAAACCCAGGAGCTCACCAGGTGTGAATTTCCTCCCTCTTGCCATGTAAACCACATCCCCGCAGGGTTGCTGGATGAAGGAGAGCCCCGCCTTGACCTTATGTATGGATCTGTAGCTCTGAAGACCAAGTGTTCTCCTCTAAGCAGCCGGAATGAAAGATCCTTGGACCAAATGATAGATGTGCTTGGAAGAACCGCTTTGATAAATGGTTTGGGTTGGGGATTGGATGAACCCCCCGGGGTTATCCTTAAGTAAAATAGATTGTCGCTAAACTGCCTTCTAAAGAGGGGAGGTGCCATTAACGGCAGGCCTTCGGTCTGGCTGAGGGAGAGATTGAGTAAGGTGTGTGAGTCTCCCTGAGCTGAGTTACTCTCAGTAATTGGGGGGAGGGTATTAGTGGGAGTAGAAGAGCCAAAAAAGCCAAGTGATGACTATGGAGAAGGGAATTTGGGAGGAAAGATGGCACGGGTTAAGAGGGTTAGGAATGGCGGCTGACGGACATGCGCACAGACGTCCTCTTTCATCAGAGGGGGCTGTGAGACACATACATCCTCAGATGCTGTTACGGTGCTGCTGCGCTGCTTAGATTTCTGTCCGCTTGACACAAGCTGGGGTCATCTGGAGAGAGGAAACCCCAACTGAGAATATGCCTCCATCAGTTCAGCCTGAAGAAAAAAAGCCTAGGGGGCGTTTTCTTGATTCATGATTGATGTGGAAAGGCAATGCTCCCCTCCCCTCCGACAGGTGGGTCTAGGTCATCTAATAATAATGATGATGATGATGATGATGATGATAATGATAATAATAATAATAATAATCTAGACAAACCATGAGATCAAGCCAGTAAGCATCTTCCTCCATGGCCTCTGCTTCAGTTCCTGCGTTCGGGTTCCTATCTTGAGTTCCTACCCTGACTTTCCTTGGCTCTGGACTGAGATTGCGACCCATGTACCAAATAAACCCTTTCTTCCTCAAGTTGTTTTTTTGGTCAGAACCAAGGCAATAGAAAGTGCACTAGGAGAGGTTCTATCCAGATGCATATACAGGAATCCATGTGTGTGTGCGTGCACACTAGTGTGCAAGAAGCCAGCTGTGTTTTCTATGCCACATGGACCCACACACTGGTGTGTATTAATCTAGGCTGGCATCAGAACTGAGATCCATGCTGGCTTGCCAGACTGAGCAGGGTGGTGGGGTGGGCAAAGTGACAACATGTCTTACTGACTTGCATCTGGTGGCCCAAATAATTAACGTTCTTTCTATCTATTAATGCGGCATGAACGAACAATCATTCCCAGGGGCTAGCTCTACCAGGCACCGGAATGTACTGAGGAGTAAAGCATGCTCCCATGTCCTTCTGCCTTTAGGTAGCTTATATCCTCTTGCATGTGTTTAGACATGAAACACTGTGGTCCATGGGATGGTTCTCACGAAAGGGACATAGGTCAAAGGATGCATCCATCCTTCAAGGACCCGAGCAACAGTGTTTGTAAGACAGACAAGGACAAGAGACTGGCAGAAGAGGAGGCTGGAAGTGGACATAGGTCAGATCGTAAAGAGCTTGTAAAATATTTTCAGGGTTTAAATTTAACCGCCAAAAGCCACTGTTTGTTTATTTATTTATTTATTTTGTAAGGGGCGGCTTGCTTAGTTTTGTTTTCTAGGAAAACCACTTGGGCTTTAAATAGTGGCAGGTGTTTCAGACCTTATAAGATGAAGACAACAACGCCCAGGCAGGCCTCTTGACCACAGACCTGTAGATGTAAATCACAAACGACCAAATCAAATGCCTGGGCTTCCTTACAGCCACCCTAGCTTACGGTGCCCAGGTTAAGAATTCCTGGAGATAACGCAATTTAAATTAGCATCTGCCAAGTACCTGGCACGTGCCAAGCTAGTGGAGAACCCTCATGCTCATGAAAGTCTCGTGGCACATGCAAAACAAGTCTGGTGTTAGTGGTAAAGGGAAGGAGAAAGACACTGTAGAGCGCTGTCTATAGTCTCACTATGGAGGGAGCAGGGAGGGCTGGCCTCACCCAATCCCATCTGCACATCTACAAGATCAGACTGTTGCCTTTACTTTCAGATAAGAAAGCTAACAGGGGGCTGCTCCACCCACCCACCCCAGTACTCAAGGCTGCGAGTTGAGTTCATTCTCGGAGGTTATTTCCTAGAAATTTCAGAGGTAAAAGCTTTCTTAGGCAGCAGAGGCATCTCTGGTCCTGGCTGTCTGGGGACAAATCAATGGGCCTAAGGCAAGGGTGACTTCAGAGGGGCAGGACATGTTCATATGGGTGAGATGAAACATGTTCTTATTCTGCAGGTCCTTGGGTGGGCCCAGCTGTCCTCCTCCCCACCTGTAGCCACACTAAAGATGGAGATGAAGCCCGAAGCTGTAGGAAACAGGAAAGAAGAGGTCTGTACACGGGCTCCCATGCTTTAGGTCTCTTAGGGTCAGCTGGACGTGAGAAAACAGCGAGGCAGGAAGAAGCGGCCAAAGGCAACACAGTGTAATAAAAGATCCGATAATTTTCTCTCTTCTTGTGCAGACAGAATCTCACTATCTGTGGCCATGGCTGGCCTGATAGGGAGCTTGCTGTGTAGACCAGGCAGTCCTTGAACTCAGAGAGGTCCGCCTCCCTCTGCCTCCCCAGTGCTGGGATTAAAAGCGGGTACCTTCAAACCTAATTAGAAGCCTAAATTCTTCTTCTTCTTAAAGCTTTATTATAAAGAACTTGCAAATAAACACATACACATCCAAATTAAGCAGTCCCAAAGTCTATATCTATCAGCAAATATCTACACAATTAGAATATCTAAGTTTTGAAGTCGGAGCTGTCTGGGCTTAAATGCAAGCTGTGTCATTCAGGAGCCACAGAACACTGATGGTGTCTGTGTGACCTTGGACCTGCCTATTTGTGTCTCCATTTGCTAATTCGTAAAATGGAGATGATAACAGAGCTTCCCTGGCAAATTGCTGCATGGCTTGATACAATCTCACAATGCATTAGCCCGACGCCGGCGCCCTTCACCACATGCTCCATCAATGTTAAACATCACCACTGGCAATCCTTCACTTCAGAGCCACATCTGCAGGACGGGGATAATTATACCCCAGGCGCAGACTCTGGGTGGTGGTGGTGGGAAATGAATGGTAAAAATGTATGCAAAGTAGGCAGCATCAGCAATGAGCAACGGCCCCATAGATCAAGGGAGCCTGACCCTTGTGTCAACTCCAGTGTCTCTCCTCCTGAGTCTCCATGAGAGAAATCACCAGATGTTTTTCCCAACTGCCAATATTTGCTGACAATCGCTAAGGCTGGTCCTGCACTTTGTCAATTCTTGAGGGAGTAGCTTAGATTGTGTTTGCAACAGCTTCCTGTCTGCATACACACTGGGCTGCTAGGGGAGCCGCAGAATAACAAAATTATGCTCTCCCCAGACAGCAATTCGCCCACATTACCTCACTTTATCAATTACACATGTCTTCTGAGCTGGGTTTTCCCTACCCTGATCACAAAGGGTAATGAGGGGTGAGGGTGGCTCTGGCTATTGTCACAACGGCAGAGTTGCTCCAAGTAGCTCCGAGTCCCTCTGGCAACAAGGATGTTCTCAGAGGCCTGCTGGCAACGGTCAGCTGGGAGATGAGGATGCTTCTCGGTGCCTGGTAGTCACACTCCACCCCGTGCCTGAAGCTGACAACAACTCGAGCCCTGAAGTCCGTGTGCAGGCTGTCAAGTCAAGCCAGAGACCCACACCGGGACATCAGTGACCTGTGTTCAAGTCAAGCCCCATTTTAGTTGCCAGAAACTGACCTTGACTTTCAATCTTCCTTTAGTTTTCCATCCCATTTTTTTTTCCCTGCCTTTCCCAGCAGACCTCCTCACGACTCACAGACTCACTGTGCCTGGCACCATCTTCTCCTTTCCGGTTCTGGGCTCACACAAGTCAGGCACCGGTTCACTTCTGTCTCTCCATGAGAGAGCTGTGGCCGAGGTCATCAGTGAGCTGTGCTGACAGCCTGAGTTTGACCCCTGGAACCCATGAAAAGATGCAAAGAGATTACTCCACAAAGTTGCCTTCTGACCTCCACACATGCTCCTTGGCACCCATACTGCCCCCCCCCAAACAAATGACAAACAGTGGCAGTAATAATAAAAATAATAAACGTTTTAGAAAGATCATTCTGTCTGCCATTGGGGAAATACAAATCGAGACAAGGGACGTCTGCTAATGGCCAATCCAAGAAAACCAGTGGTTTCCTTGGAACACCTGGAAGGATGCCTATCATACCACTGTCCTCAAATGAGAGTTGTATTAAAATCAGAGTGCTCACTAGACACCAATGCAGAGAAATCAAATGGGGAGCCGGTATTTGTGTCTTTAGCAGAAGGGATTATGTTGGTTTTGCTTTCCTTCTGGTTCTCCAACCTCTTCCTTTCTTCCCACCTGAATCTCCTTTACCAGTTCTTCTGGTCTCTTTTCCCTCCTGACCTTAGGGCTCTCTCTTCACTTCTTTTTACCTTAATCCCTATGTGATCACTTTAAGTAGCATCCACATACTGAAGAGAGGGCTCAGAGGGTAAAAATCCTTGACCTGCAAACATGAGCACCAAGGTTTATATCTCCAGACCCACACAAAGCCAGATGCAGTGACATGTCTGTAATCACTCCTGTGGTGGTGCAGGAGAATGCCCCGAGCTCAGAGACCAGAGGGTCTGGTGTATGCAGTGGAGCACAATAAGAGAGCATGTCTTAAGTAGGATGGAGGGTAAAGATAGACACCTGCTGTGTCCTCTGGCCTCCACATTCCTCCCTGGAATGCACGACACATCACCACCCATGGACACGCAAAGGTACACACCTCATACTTGTCCTCATCATGCTCATACACGCACAGACAAGTGAAAAATGCTGATGGTGCCAACATTTATTTGAGCTAAAGATGTTGAACGCTGCCCCCTGCCCAGTCTGGTCTCTCCAATCAGATGGCTCATGAGCACCTTGACTTGAACATATCCCACATCAAATTCTCGTTTTCTTTTCCCTTTAAAACTTACTTTTCTTTGTTTTCTATATCACAGTTCATGGATGTTTGTTTTTTTTTCCCTGCCTGCTCAGGAGTTAGGATGAATTTGTTGCTTTCTTTGAAATATCCCACACTCACTTAACAAAAAGTTACCACCCATTTAAAATATAAGTTCTTCACAAAGTAGAAGGCTGGCTTTTATTTCTCATCCTCTTCAAATTTCTTTCCTGGTTGAAGACATGTCTAGCACTCACCTGAACAACTCTGAAAGATCCCACTGGTCCCTCTGTCTCCCCAGAAGCCCCTTGACACAATTTACATTTATCAAATGGCAGCCAGAAAGATTTTTCTAAAATTTTTGTTTGTTATCCTCATTACCGATGTGGGGATGGGCGTGGATCCCATGGGGCATGCGTGGAGGTCAGAAGACAACCTTGAGAAGCCAGTTCTCTCTTTCTGCCTCTTCATGGGTCTCGGGGTTACACGCGGGTAGTCAGGCTTGTGTGGCAAATGTCTTTCCCTGAGCGCCATGATCTTCTAGAAGGAGACATTAAACCAGGCCTTTTCCTCTGCTCCGTTTCTCTAGTGGCCTTTTGTCTCAGGATGTGCCAGGAAGTCATCATCCTCATCCCTGAGTTCAACGCCATCTGTGCACTCAACTCCCTTCCTCCTTGCATATATCTCCTCCCTCCTTCTGTGGGTACCAAGCACTCTTGACTCCTGGCTGTTGGGCACTTCTGACACTCCCTTCCAGATGTCTGCACTACAGATTTCCTCACATCTTTCTGATCTTTGCTCAGATGCTTGCCTGCCCTCTGTAAGATCGACCTCAGTCTCCTACCCCAGCAATTCCTTTTGAAAACCTGCCTGCGTTCCCTGATGGTTTGCATTTCATCGCTGGACATTGTGAGGATCCTATATCGCATTTGTAAGCACCTCACAGCTATTCTGAGCCTCACTATCCCAGCACCTCAAACTCTTGGGGGTTCAGTTTGCTTTCGTTGATTCTCTTACTCGTGGTGCTTAGTTTCCTTGTGTGTGGCGTGAACTTCGAGAGCAACGTCATGCACAGTTGGTCTTAATCTGTGGCCCGATTAACCGAAATCCGTCTTAGTCGAAGCTATGACTCTGAGTGCTAACGTTGCAGCAGTCAGGCACGCAGTGGCGGAACCCCAGGGAAGGCGGGTCTGTGCGATGATAGGCTAGCCGAACCTTCTGCTCCGCCCACCCCTCCCAACTGGGGCCAATGAGGAGTGGAGAAGAGCAGCCTGGTACCTGAGAAAGTAGGGGCGGATCTGGGAAAGCAGGAGATACAGGCAGGGCTTGCCGGTGTCTGTCCAGCCCAACAGGAAAGTTTTGAACTCAGCCAAGGAAATTATTTTCAATGCTGCTCATGAGCCAAAGCCAACAATACCAATAATAATCAGGAAAGAAACTCAATGAAGCGGTCTTCTCATTGGCTCTTACGTATTAGCGCACTGGCAACATGCATAAAAAGCAAGTAAGACATTATAGAACAGAGATTTTAGTTCTAAGGGATTCCTAGTTTAGAATTATAGTCACGTGGCCCTATCATAGCAAGACGTTAAGCCGTGTAGTGGTCTGTGACAGGCTCAAGGGAGGATGTTGTAATTTCTGAGTTTTGTCTCCTCTCTTCATTTCAAAGCAAGCGATATTTACAAACGAGCTGTTGCATTTTTGTGCTTAAGGTATTGTCCCAGTCCAACGAGAGAGTTCGTGTGTGAGTTAAAATTTGTGCCTCGCAAACAAAAGACAGTGCTTTGCTGTTTTGCATCCTGCTACACTGTTTTGAACACGCGTGCCCAAATAGAAACGCTGCGTCTCCCCACAGTGACAGAATTGCAGTTGTGGAAGCTTAGTGCCTTTGTTTTCACTGCCACAGAGCAGTCATTGTTTATTTAGAAGTGTCACTTTAAATACAGGCGTGTGTAGCATCGCAGGAGACACAGGCAGAAACTGCTCCTGAATCGGCTTCTACCCTCCTGAATGCAGAGCACTCTGGGAGCGATCATGTATATTAGCCTATGCTGTATATTTCCTGGCGCTGTTCCAGACTGCTTGAGGAAGACTCTCTTCACTGGGGGCTAAGAATTCAAAAAGGGCAAATTTGAGCTAGGTTTGGTGATTCATGCCTGTAACCCTAGTATTTTGAGGTACGGGGATCAGGAGTTCAAGGTCATCTATGGCCACATAGCCAGTTTGAGGTCAATGTGGGGTATATGGGAACTTGCCTTAAAAAGTCTAGGGGGAGGGGCTAAGGTGAATATCTCTGTTATATCTGCACGTATTAAATAAATATGTATAGCAAAACTTCACGTCAACCATGGCAATTGTTGGCATTTATTGGCAAAAGTATGTTTGGGAAAGAGGGTTTGTTCCCATATATAATTTATAGAACTGAAAGCACCTGGAGATGATCAAAAGCTTCGGTATTGGTTTTCCTTTTTTTAAATATTTATTTATTTTTATTTTTTATTTTTCTGTGCTAAGACTACACTAGCTTCCGCTGGGACATTCCGAATTTCTGCCCGGATAGCCTTTCCCCACCTTACCCTGGACATCAGTTTGCAGGGGAAGAAGACGAGGAAATGAGTTGGCCTATGCTTGGGAGGAAGCAGAGGATGGAATCTGCCTGGACTGGGGAGGATGAAGGGCAGTTTCGAAGGTTATCTAATGTGAGAGTCTCCTTCAGGAGGCCTCATTAGGAGCGTAGGGTGGGTGACCCCAATCATGTGTTTTCAACACCATAGATTTAGGTTGCCGTGGCAAAGACACCGATGGTTGGGTCTCCTGTCTGTTGAACCTCAGAATTGGTCTGGTTTTTCCTCAATGTTTTGTCTTACTTTTCCTCTGTTTTTGAAAAATTTTTCCCTACTTTGTCCCCCGATCCTACTGTTTTCTATCTTCCCTAGACTTAGGGCCAGTAATAGCTCTGGGTCCACTCACTGGGTCTCACACCAGATCGGGACCACATGAAGCTGTGGTCCATGGGTGTAGGTAGAAGGGGACCTTGGGCAGAAAGAGCAGATAGATGCATTGTGGGCCCTGCCTGACCTGGTCTTTGCATTGTGGGCCCTGCCTGACCTGGTCTTGGCAGAGAGGACAGTCCCCCTTTTTGGATGAACCCCTTACTTCCTTATCCACCTATTCCTTTATAATCATGATGGTGGCCTGGGGGGTGAGGAAGAAGACATGCCCTTCTCTTGCTCCCTTCCCTCCTTCCTCCTGGCCTGGGACTCCTGTGAAGAGAACAGGAGGACATGTGTCCTCGGACTGACTCCTGCCCAGCTTGCCTGCCCTAGTTTTCTGGTCACGGGCTCCCAGGCTTTTAGACTTCTTTTACTGAGAGAGAATAAGATTCAGACTCCAGGGGAGCAGGCATCCTGGCTCCTAGGTGCTTGCAGGAAGTTGCTTTCTGAATATGGATAAAGACATTGAGGTGAGGAAATGGTCTTCAACTGGGTGACCTCGGGGTCCAGTCAGTCAGGTTGCCTTTGGCTGGCTTCCTCCCTTCCTGTGCTCCTTGGTGCTCTTCAGATACCCAGAATCCTTTGCCCGGAGGCCTTTGCACCTGCAGTTGCCTCCTGGAATGCACCCCTCCCCCACTCTCAACTCTTTAAGTATTGCTCAGATAGCTTTCTTAGGGTGTTTCCCCGGCCGTCTTATTCGTCTAGAACTCCCTTCTTAATTCCCCTTCCCTGCCTTCTTTTTGCACAGTACTTATCGCCGAATACATAAAGAATTAATTACACATTTTTAATTGCCTTGTCTTTCTCACTAGGGTATAAGCTGCGCCCCCATGGAGAGGGAATTCTGTCTATCTTATTAAAAGCACTATTTTCACCTCCTTGAATGAGGTCTGGTGTTTTGGAGGCACCAGATGAACGTCTGTTGAATGAGCGTCAACAGGCCTGGTCAGAATGGGAACTACTCTAGTATGGACTAGCAGTTTGCTGACTCAGCAGAGTGTTGGGCATCTCTGAGTTGGTGGCCCCGACTCATGGGTTCAGAGAGGTGTCTGACGACTGGCAAAAGCCTGTCTATCCTGAACCTTCCCCAGCAGCCCTTCTACTTTCTAATCTTTCCCTGTTCCCCTTCACACCCCACCAAGTACCCACAACCCTGCACCTCTCTGAGCTGGCAGAGTGGAGTCCCCAGTCCTGGAACCTCTGTGAAGGTGAGACTTCACCAGCCCAGAGTAATCCTATCTGTGAGATCCGCAGTTCTAGAAGTCCCATTGTGTTAGAAACCTCTTGGTCACTTGGACCAAATATTTGGCAGGAACAACCCCAGGGGAGGATTGATCTTGGCTCATCATGTTAGAGGACCCTGCCCATGGTCATCTGATCATATGCACTTGGACAGACCATCACGGTGGTGGGGGTTTATGGTGGACGGGAAGTAGAGAAAAGGGAGAAAGCAGGAAGAGGCCAGGGCAGACGTAGCCATTAAGAATGTATCCTGGCCGGGAGGTGGTGGCGCACGCCTTTAATCCCAGCACTCGGGAGGCAGAGGCAGGTGGATCTCTGAGTTCGAGGCCAGCCTGGTCTACAAGAGCTAGTTCCAGGACAGACTCTAGAAACTACAGGGAAACCCTGTCTCGAAAAACCAAAAAAAAAAAAAAAAAAAAAAAAAAAAAAAAAAAAAAAGAATGTATCCTGAACAACCTGCTTAAAAATCTTGGCCTTCCTCTCTGTCTCTCAGCACCTCCAATAACACTATCATGTAGGCATCCATTCCATAGGCCGGAGCCCTCGACATAGTCACCTCTGGGAAAGCCCTCACCAGAAGTGTGCACTCCTAATCTAGGGAGTTCTGCAGTCGGTCTGCTTAATAGTTAAAATTAACCCTCAGGAGTATCTCCTATAGACTTTCTCTTTCTTCTGTATCTTTCTTTTGTTACTCTTGGAATTTGGCCAGGAGAAAGCAAATGCTCATGTCATGAGAACTCCCTTAGGGCATCTTTGTGACCTGGAAGAAATTCCTGGCCTGCCATGGGTGGCCAGCTTTCTAGGGTATTGGTAAATCAAAGGCAATTTGGGCGGAAGAGAGAAGCAGACACTGCTGTGTGTCCAGCCAATTAGCATTGTGCCCAGGGCCTTCTCAAGTGAGCATCTTCACTGTAACGATCCTGGGCCCATGAACTCCTCACATGCATTGCCTTGGAGACGATTTTCTTCGATTCACTCGTAGCAATGCATCAAGTGCTGATTTGGCTATGCGCAAAGAATACTGCCTGCTCAGACTGGATTCAGGCCCCACCCATTCTGTACCTGCTGACTAAGAGAACAGGCTTTCTCACCTGGAGTTACAATCCTTGCAGAAGATGGCAGGAAGCTGCCATCCTAGTGTGGGAGAGAGATGGGTTGGTATTTTTTTTTTTAAAAACAATTTGGTAAAATTATTTTTAAGTGTGTGTGTGTGAGAGCGTGTGTGTGCATGTGTATGCATGTACACATGTGTGTGTGTGAATGAAGGTGTCCAACTAGAGATGTTCAATTTCCCTGGAGCTGGAGTTACAGGTGGTTGTAAGCTACCTGACATGGCTCTTGGGAACCGAATTCACTGAGGTTCTCTGCCAAAGCAGCATGCACTCTTTCCTGATGAGGTTGAGCCAACTCTCCTGGTCAGTGTTTTAATTAGGGTTCAAGTATCTCAGAAATGAGAAACCCACTTGTGAGAGATTAGCTGCAGGGTTTGTTGTAGGTAAACTCAAGAATTTTAGGTAAGGGATGAACAGGCAGGATTTGAGGGGCCCAGCGCATCACCAGACAGCCACTCAGCACTTTGACTCTAGGGTTTTCAAGGCCCTTTTATGAACCTCTGTAAACACTCTCTAATTGGGACTTTGAGCCATGGAGTTGATGAACCTCTCCACTTTGGATCTCTGTATGGTCAGGGATCCAGCAGGAGCCAGGAGTCTTTGGGAGGAGCTAGTGACATTGATTGAGTCTGGGAAACCAACAAGGAATGCTGGAGATCCTGGGACTGGCAGCGGAACACCCTGAGTTCCTGCAAACCTGGAGAGGGGAGGGGACAGGCAGCATCACTGAACCTGTACAGGGATATAAAAGGGAAGAAGTTATGGCCTGGGGTGGAGGATGGCAGCCATAGCCAGTGGAGCCTGGAAGAGAGAGAGAGAGGGAGAGAGAGAGAGAAAAAGAGAGAGAGAGAGAGAGAGAGAGAGAGAGAGAGAGAGAGAGAGAGAGAGAGAGAGAGAGAGCATAGGTGATTGGTTCCATGCATCTCTGTCGAGTCTCCCCACGTGTTTCCACAGATGCCATATTTAGGTAGCAAAGCTGACCAGAATCCATGCTGGGAGTGAGTAGGCAGTGAAGAATTCATAGATATGGAGCAACCTCTGGAGCATGGAATGGGAGAGAAAGAAACGGAGATGTCACAGTGACCTTATGTGGCCTCTCATTTCACTTTCTGGCCGAGGGAATCTGATTGGAGTGGCTCTCATGAAGGCAGCACCAGAGGAAACTTCTGAGACGAGCATCATCTTTGTTCTCAGGATAAACACACCAAGTGATGCTGGGCGGTGGTGGCGCACGCCTTTAATCCCAGCACTCGGGAGGCAGAGGCAGGCGGATCTCTGTGAGTTCGAGGCCAGCCTGGTCTACAAGTGCTAGTTCCAGGACAGGCTCAAAAAAAAAAAAAAAAAAAAAAAGCTGCAGAGAAACCCTGTCTCGAAAAAAAAAAAACAAAAAACAAAAACAAAAACAAAAAAAACAAAAAAAACCACCAAGTGATGCAGGCTCAAAAGAACACAGACCAAGATACCAGTGCTATTGTGTCACAAATGACCAAGACCCCTGGGCTAAGGTGAGTGGCCTTCCCTGGCTGTTTTCTCATGGATGTTCCTACCTGGGCTAGGGGTATATACGTGTCTCCCTGCAGCTTTTAAACAGGTATCCTAATAGTGTGTCTCTTCATAAATCATCAGAGCATTTTAAAAATGATGAAGACTTACATATGAACACATGAGCATCTTTCCAAATATGTGCTAGTCCAGTAGAACACTGTTCCTGACATTCTGCTGGACCCAGTATGGATTCTGTGCCTGCATCCATGACTCTATGATGGTCCTCTCCATCTGAAATCTTACGGCAAAATTTTTAAAGGAGTGGCTCTTCCTAACGCTGTGGCCTTTAATACAGTTCCTCATGTTGTGGTCACCCCCAACCATAAAATTATTTTCACTGCTACTTTATAACTGTAATTATTTTTTGCTACTGTTATGAATTACAGTGCAAATATCTGATATGCAGGGTATCTGCTAGGTGACCCCTGTGAAAGGGTCATTTGATTTCCAAAGGCGGCATAATCCATAGGTTGAGAACACTGTTCTAAGCCTTTACAAGGTCCACAGCCTGGCCTAACAGGTATCTTACTCTTGATGTATGCTTGCTTCATGTTTTGGACTTAGCTGGGCTGAAGGCAGCATTGATATTGATACTGAGAGTCCCATCTTCTTCCAGGACAGGTCAATGTCGCCCCAAGAGATCTCTAAATAGAACCATACTCATACATGGGAGGCACTGGCCAGTGTTTAAAGACCAGAGACCTTCAAAGGAAGAGGATCTCTGTGGGAGGAAGTTCTCCTAGGTCTAATCTTTGGTGATGGATGGACCTTTCTGAGAGTGCCATCTAAGTCCTGGTTGTACCCCTGTCAATACAGAATCAAACTGGAATGACTTACCAACACCAAGGCATAGCCGAGGCTGTCTTGGAGTGATTTGATCTTAGTTGGCTTATCGGAAATAGAGCAATCACGAGAGTTTGTCCAGAGGCCAGCATTACCCCTTATATATGATACAGGGAATGAAGAGAGGCTTCTCAATCGGGGAAGCAGCCATCCTGGTGTCAACTGTGGGGGCAAGGCACCGATTTTAAGGCCCTGGCTTGGAGCCACTGTCTAGACTGGGTCACTATCTGTATGGGCTAAAGTCATATGTTTCTGCATACCATCTGTGTGCATGGTGGTGTCAGCTGGATGTACGGATTGGATTCCAGCTGTGTAGACTGGATTGCTAGCCAGCTATGTAAACTAGTTTCTGTCTAGGTGGACTGAGATATCAGCAATGAAGATTAAGGCACTAGCCAGTTGTATAGATCTGGATGTCAGTTTTCTTCTTCTTATTGTGGTGTCAGCCAAGTGTAGGAATGTGAGACAGGCATGGTGCTCAATGTGATGGGATGTCAGGTGTGGGGGGAGAGAGAGCAAGAGCCAGGTGGGGAGAGAGAGAGAGAGAGAGAGAGAGAGAGAGAGAGAGAGAGAGAGAGAGAGACATGTATGGGGATGAGGACCCAGGTATGGGGATGAGGAGCCAGGTGTGGGGGTGAGGAGCCAGGTGTGGGGATGAGGAGCCAGGTGTGGGGATGAGGAGCCAAGTGTGGGAGTGAGGAGCCAGGTTGGAATACAGGGACAGGTATGGGAATGGGGAGATGAATGTGGGATTGGGAGCCAGATAGTGGGGATGAAGAAGCCAATGTGGAGTCTGGTGTAAACTGGGTCTAGCTATGTTGATCGTGATCCATCTGTCATAACAAAGGAGCCAGCGGGGCCAAGCAGAGACTGGAAAACCCCTCTGTCTCAGCTGCCTGCTTTCCCATCTGTGTTGCTGTTTGTGGATCAAGAAGTTTCAGTCAGTCAAGGTCACTGAATCAGATCAGCTTTGCCCCGTGACTCCTGTTGCAGAACTGAGGATGTGTCTGTCTGGCAGGAAGAAAAGAAAATGCCCCTAAGAATAATAGAATGTCATTAGGAACGGATCAGATTTTTCAGAATTAGATTTTCAAAGCAAAGAAAGACTGTTTATGTCAAGATGTTCATTTGGTTGACAAATATTTGTTGAACACCTACAATGTACCATTGTATGAACTATATCACCCAGACCAGGTGGCCCAGAGCCAAGAGTAAGCACCTGGACTCAGTTTTCTATTTGTGGAATTCTACAAGAGTGGACTCCGTGGCTGACACCAGGAGGCGGCAAGGAGATTCTGATCATCGTCCCTTCCTTCTCTTTGGCAGCAATCTTCACCCTCAATCTGAAGAAACCAGTGACAGAACTGGGTCCATGCAGCAGGTGTCATGAGGAACCCCGGCAGAGGCAGTAATAGTAAACCTAAGTGAGGAGGTACCTAGAGGAGATGGGAGCTGCTAAGGGGAAGAGGCTGGTGTCCACTGAGGACACCAGAATGGGTCTGCAAAGGGAGCAAGTCCCTGACTTATCCAGGCACCCAGATCAGTTGCTGCTCTTTCCAACCATAACCTAGAACTTTACTATATTACCTGCCTTAGAAGAACATTTGATGGTTGTTTCAGAAATAGCCAAGCAAAGGAAGATATATGTATAAATGCATGCATGCAAGCAAGCACAGGTGTATACGCACACCACACACACACACACACACACACACACACACACACACACACGGCAATCCATAGGTGTCTGAACCCATGGTGATACTGAATTCTGTACATGCTATGGTTCTTCCCACTATATATAAGGTTTAATTTGTAATTAGATCCAGCAAGAAACTAATAATAACTAATGCTAACAAATATTTTAAAAGTTATGTGAATGTGGTCTTTGTCCATACTGTATTATACTTATGGACTGGGCTTGTCCATGGGGAGCTGAAAACACAGAAGATAAGAGCTTAGATGGGGAGAATGCCTGTATCCTCACTTCTTTAATTTTAAAAACTTTAATGTGTATTTTGTTTTTTGGTATGTATGTCTATGTATCATGTGTATGCAATGTCTGTGGAGGCCAGAGAAGGTGTCAGATCTCTTGGAACTGGAGTTATAGATGGTTGTGAGCTGCCATGTGGATGCTGGAAATTGAACCCAGTTCCTTTGGAAGAGTGCTCTTAACTGCTGAGACACCTATCCAGCCCCTATAGAGTCAATTTTTGTTATTCATGGAGGTTAATGTTCTACAGTAACCACAAACACTGGGATAGCGGATTGGGAACCACTGCTTGGGCAACCCCCGGGCAAACACGGACTTCTGCTCCTGCAGCCCACAGTCCCGGTCCAAGGAGCCCATCATCACATTGCTCTCATTGTTTTTCTCTTGAAAAGGTCAGTTATTTCATATATAGCTATTGATGAACATTGAACTCACCGCCAGTAGTCCAACTCATGCTTGAATGAAATTGTCCTAGCACACATATGTTTTACCGTCAGGCACGCTGCTGACTTCTTGTACTTAGGGACACCTGGCCTTGCTTCAAGACATGCTTGTGACCATATTAAAGAATAAAATGACTGAGGAAATGCACCAAAATGCATAGGACAGTGACACTAAGACAGACAACACTGCTTACAGTGTGGGGGCCGAAGACAGAGGGCAGAGGATGCCTGCTAGACCCCTCCAGAAACACATATGCACTATTGAAAGGAAGGGCCTGCTGTTCTACATGTGGCTAATAATAATAAATAATAATAATAATAATATAATGAGGTTATTATATAGTATGGGTATAGTATGGGTATAGTATGGGTATAGTATAGTATGGGTAGGCATGCCTGCATGCACATATGTATACACACATGTACACGCAGGAACACACACACAAAGACATGCACACAGACACATAGAAACATAGGCATGCACACAGACATATAGACACACATTCACACACACAGACAGACAGACATAGACACACAGAAATAAACATACACATAGAGAAACATACACAAACAAACATGCAAAGACACACATGCACACACAGACACATATACACGTACATATATGCATGCACACAGACATACACACATGCACACACATGTACACATGGATGGACATACACAGACACACAGAAATTGCAGACAAACACAGAAACAGAACAGACATACACACACACACACACATGACTTATTCTGAAGCTGGGTCCTTACCTAGAAGTAGAAGGCCCCAATTAGACATTTTCTAGCATGTCGACATGTGCCTATAATTCTAGCAACCAAAGACATGAGGGTCTGGACTTGGGGGCCAGCCTGGGCTGTGTAGGCACTGTCTCAAAACAGAAATAAAAATATAACATGAACATTCTCTGGCATTCCATAGTGGAGTCCTGTGAAGATGAGACCTGCTTCATACAAGATTTTTTAAAAATGAATTTCAGTGATCTCGAGTGGGCTAAGGGAATGGTGGATGCTAGCGTTTCTACTCTGCAGTCCTATAGTCCCACTGAGCTTGGCAGATGAACTATTATATTTCTTAGTATACTCTAGGAAGACCTTGCCAATTCTTCACAAGAGGTCAGGAAAGAGCCTAGTGTGGCTATAGTGTGCTTGGAAATGAATACGTAGAAAACAACAGGTGCTAGGCCTTGCGATGACCCTAGTAGACACTCAAACATCTCTGGTGCAGAGTGTGCAGAGACCTTGGGGCCCATCCTGGGATAGTGCACCCCACACTGGACACTATTTTCTGCTTCTATAACCAGATCACGGGGCATGCTCTCAACCATCTCAAGCCTAAGGAGACTGGAACTGCCACCTCACTGTGGGGCAATGCTCTCCGCCACCTCAGGCTTGAGGAGTCTAGAACTGCTACCTAGCCAGTGTCACAGAGAGGGAGGGACACTGGTCATGCATCCAGGGCTGTGTCAGGCCCTAGACCCTCAGTGAATAAAAAGGTGTGTAAAGTGATCTCTGCTGGGTGTTTTTCCTTGGTACTCTCCTGGGGTGATGATCTCACCTAGCTCCCTTTAGGTGAACAAAAACGATTTGATGTTGGTGATAAACTAATAATGGCAGCTGCCATTTTGGAGTGTTAGTAAATATCAGGTATTGGGCTGTTTTGCTTTTTAGTGTTAGCTTCATCAGAATAACAAACATACTTGGGTTTCTGCCAAACACTTCATTTTGAAAAAAATTTAAATGCTAGAAAAACTGAAAGAGAAGCATAGTGAGCAACTACATACTCACGTTGAGGTCACCAATTCATATTTTGAGCTACCTATCTACCTACCATCTATCTATCTATCTATCTATCTATCTATCTATCTATCTATCTATCTATCATCACCTTTTATGTATCTATAACCTATCTACTACTTGCAACCAACCATCAATATCTATCTTTGCCTATCATCTATCTACAAGCCTCTCTATTATTTATATATCATCTGTCTGTCTACCATCAATCAATCAGTCATCTGTCTAGTATCAACCATATACTTGTCAATCACATATTTACTATTTCTCTCATCATTCTTTGATGAATGACTTAAAACTATTTTATGAACACGGAGTCACTTTACCAGTAAGGGCTTCATCATGCATCTCTAAAGAATTAATCCCCCTCCTTAACACCCATAACAACGTTACCATAATCAAAAAATTTTACCTTGACTCATGGTCCTCTTGTATGTGCTGCATTTTAAAGTTTCACGTACTGAAGCTACCAATATTTAATGAGACTTTGAAGGGAAGGCAGTAGTAGTCTTCCTTTCTGTTTGTCCCTCCCCAAAGCTACGATTTCTTCCTTCTTTAGCTATTTTCTCCAGTTACGGATTTTATGTTTGTAAATAACTTGTATAAGTGTACCATCTTTTTTTTTTTTTTTTTTTTTTTTTTTTTTTTTTTTTGGTTTTTCGAGACAGGGTTTCTCTGTAGCTTTGGTGCCTGTCCTGGAACTAGCTCCTGTAGACCAGGCTGGTCTCGAACTCACAGAGATCCGCCTGCCTCTGCCTCCCGAGTGCTGGGATTAAAGGCGTGCGCCACCACCGCCCGGCTAAGTGTACCATCTTTTAAAACCTACTTATCACTTATTAACCCCATTCTATGTAAGAGGTGGCTTTGTTTCTTTCCTTACCCTGCCAACACGATGGTGCGTCCTGGTGATAATATCAGCATTTAGCACCAACAACATGATCACATTTTTAGGCTGAGTTATTACACGGTGCCCTGTGCTTGTATGTCCTTTATTTTACGGTTGTGCTAGCTTATGGTTGTCATGATTTGTCACTTATTTGGTTTCCTATGTAGGGATCACTATTTCATCCCAAGTTTTCTGACAGAATTGTAATTTTCTATTGAATATGTTGACACGGATTGAATTATGTGGTGGTGTAATTCTTTCCTTGGCCCTCCCGCTCTACCCTGGCCTGTCGCTCATCTGTCATCCTGGATCATCTCTGCACCATCAAACGGGGAATTCCCTTAGACTGCTCCTGAATTAAGTCATTTGTTTCGTGGATCTTGGACATTCTCTGTTTGGATTTACCCTCTCGCAGTGACGGAGAGTGCTCTTCAGTAGTTTTCCAAGTAAGGAGTCAGAGCGGACAGTATTTCTGAGTTTGTGTATGGGAGAGAGTGGAAGACGATTTTCCACTAACGCCTTACACTTGGTTGATGGGTTGACCACCTGCCAAAGCGTAGAATGGGCGCGAGTGTCTCCGCATTGTTTCTGCATTCCCGTGTTTCGGGGCTGAGGGTGAGGACCCGGGTGCTGTTTCTCTCCTCGCCTTTGGGACATCATGAGCGAAAGCTGTTTCCTTCCTCTGCTGTGGCACCAAGTGATGCTCTGACCCTGGAAGCTCAAGTGTTGACTTGTCGCTTCAGTAACCCCACCCTCTGGTTCTCCCTTCCCGGAGCACCTGCCATCCCTCCATTTCCCCGACTTTCTCTCTCTGGAGTCATTTGGTTCTCTTTGAAGACTTTTTCCTCTTAGATTTACAACCATCTCATTGAGTTGTTTATTTCTGTTACAATATTTTTGATTTTCAAGAACTCTGTTGAATGTTTCCTCTTTAATAATTGTATGTTCTGGTTAAGGATACAATGGTTCCTCCTTTATCTCTGAAGCTATTAATTATACGGTTGTTTTCTCCTTCCCACATTGCTTCTATTTCCTCTGAATTTTTGTCTACTAGGCTTATTTTTAGTTGTTTGAATCCTTTCGCGAGAGGTTCTTCAAACATCTGGTGGACCTCGATTGGCCTTTATCAGTGGGAGGCCTTAAAATTCTCGGTGGAAGCTTCAGAATGTGCGAGTTATGGGCTGGGGGCTGTCTGTAGGATGCTGGCCGGGGTAGGCTCCTATAAATGGCCTATGTAAAGTCTCTTCTGTGGCATTGGTCAGTTGCTCCCTCCCCAGCCACACCATGGCTAGTTAAACTCTGTTCCTCTTATCTCACATATGAAGTACAAGGCTGCCCACCATGCTGCCCTACCCCTCCTGACTGACCGCAAGAAGCAAGCAGTTTAGATTCCCATACAGACACTTGCCAGGAGTGCCCCCACCCATCAGAGCTCTGCTATGGTTGTCTTTCTCTCCACACTCATTCTCTTGCTCTATATTTCCGGGCAGAGTTAGCCCCTCCCTGCTCTTATCTCTCATTCTTCTTTTCGGCTTTCTGTAGACACCCTATATTCTGCGACAACTGGGTTTCCTGCTTGCATCCCACAGACCCCAGGGTTTTCCCAGGCATTTTAAAATTCTCTTATCTGGTTTTGGTCTGGTTACTTCCTTTGGTGAAACCGTAGCATTTGGGGATGACAGCAAGATAGGAGCAATACTGTGTATTTTCATCTCTTGCTTTTGTTCCAAGAGCAAAATTTCTGAGCCTGGGTAATTTATAAAGACTAGAGGTTATATGGCTCACAGTTCCAGAGGCTGAGGACTCCCAGAATACTTTACTTGGCAGGTGTCAAGGATCTTCCTGTGGCCTACATGGGTGTAGAGTGTCACGTGGTGAGACAGGGCAGGTACGCATCAGCTCAGCTCTCTCTCTCAGGAAGCTATCAGTCCCATTATGAGAACCCCATGTTGATGGCCTCATCTTAGTTACTTCTTCAGGACTCCATTTCTTTTGTTTTATTATGTGGGAGGGTTTGAGACAGGGTTTTTCTGTGTAGCTTTGGTGCCTGTCCTGGAACTCGTTTTGTAGACGGGGCTGGCCTCAAACTCACAGAGATCCGCCTGCCTCCACCTCCCTAGTGCTGTGGATTAAGGGTGTGCACCACTACTGCCCAGCCCAGGACTCCACTTTAAAATCCCATCAAGTATAAATCTGGGGATTAATTTTGTACATGCGTATTAGTGTACTAATTCACTAATAATGTGATCCTGTGATTTTCAGAAGTCAAGGAAATGTTTCAGATCTGCTGTCATTACAGGGATCTGAACCCAAGTCAGGGGACTTACCCTTTGACTAAGACTCATACAACCTCACAAAACTCCCCACTCCACACTGCCCATGATGCTTCTCAAGAATGACGAATACAGTCATTCCACCGACTATCTATGCCCCCTACAGCCAGGATGGGTCTATTACCCAGAAACAGGGGGAAATGCTGAGCATAGGTGCTTTCTCTGCAGTCATCTTGCTGGGGAGCTCTCGGTTACAGGCAGAAGGTTCCAGGTGAATTTAAGGTTTCCCAGAGTCATTACACCTGGACGACTTGAGTTTATCTCCAACAGACCGGGAAACTGTCAAGCTCACATGAATATATTCTAACTAGGGCTGAGATAATAATTTCTACTTCCCCTCTGGTGTAACTCTCTGTGAGGACTGGTGGCCGCCTTCAGTGCTTGTTAAGGTTGGGAGGTCTTAACCAGGTTCAGTGGAATGAAAGGGTTCTGTGATCAATTAGTGATGCCTGCTGTAGGCAGTTATTCGCCAGCCCAGAACCAAGGGAAAGATGAAAGAAAAATGTTCTAAGACTGTGTTTCCCAAACTTGGCCGATGCTAAGAACAACCTGGAGGTACTTGTTAAAAATAGATTCCAGGTTCTTCACCAGAAGATATGAACTCAAGCGCTTTGGAGTGAGGTGTTGGGAATCTGAGCTTAGCAAGCACTCCCGACAGGAGAGCCTGGAAGCGTGGTTCTGTGAGAAGGTCAGTCTTTAGGACTCCCTGCTGCCCAGAGGAGGACACACAGGAAGGTGAGGCAACAGAAGCCTGTCCCTGGTGGCGGGGGTGCAGAGGAGAAGGGAGCCAGCCATGCACCTATACAGAAGTGGGTACCCTGCGTGAATCTTCAGATCCAAACCAAAGATCCCTGAGTATCTCCAACTGCTCAGCACCAGGCCACAAAGAATAACGAATTGTCAAGTTTTATAAAAACACATCTCAGAGTCTTGCTTAATTTTCTCATGTCCCCACCCAGACCTCTGTCTTGCTTCTGTCCACGCCAGGTTACAATGATCTAGAGAGGCCCCAGAGGAGTGTGGCTGTGTGAAGAAATTGCAAACATCTGTTTGTAAGTCGGGAAAACCAAAGGCTGAGAAGGAACGGGCTCTCTCCTGGATGACAGATGTATCTTCAGAGGGGGCTCGCCAAAGGCATGCTGGGAGGAACCTTCCATGGGACACTGAGCTGTGTAAACAAATTTCAGTAAGTTTGTTAATGGAGATCATTCCAGAACTGGTCTCCTTACCTTCATGATACAAGAGCTCCTATGAAGAGACATGCTTAGCTTGTGCCACCTACCCTTCTCCCTTTTCAACCATGAGCCACGCATGCTCTAGGTTAGGTTAGGGGAGTGTGGGGCTTGCACTCTGAACTTCTCATGGTACTGTGACTCAATACCTGGCAGAAAACAAAGGGAGGAAAGCTTTCCTTTGGCTCATGGTGTCAGAGAAATTTTCATTTGTGATAGAAGCATATCATTACAGTGCAACCCAAGAGGCAAAGAGGTCAGAACCTTTAGATGCCTTTCCCCAGTGCCCTACTTCCTTCTAGGATTGGTGTCCCAAAGAGTCCATGGCCTTCCTAAATAGCTGGAGTCCAGCTAGAGTCTAGGGGCTCAAACCCATGAACCTATGGAAGACATTTCCGATTCAAACCGTATTTAATGGAAAATCCATATGTCTATTATGCAACCAAAATACCTAGCATTTACTGAGCAGTTGGTATATATCACCAAGTATTTATTTATTTATTAGGGAGCATATGTATGTACCACAGTGTGCATGTGGAGGCCAGAGGACAACTTGCAGGAGTCATTTCTCTCCTTCCACGGTGTGGATCTCTGGATTTGAACTGAGGTGTTCAGGATTGGCAGCAAGCACCTTCACCCACTTAGCCATCCTGCGGCTCCACCCTCATTTATCTTAAACCTTTTATATATTAGTGTATTTCTTCCTCTCTAAACTCCTTGATAAAGGTACAATTGTGATTCCTCATTTCATAACTGCGAAACAGGGGCACAGGAATGACGGCATTGTCCTAAGACCCTAGCCTCCGTGTGAAGGTTTCTGTAACAGTCCTACTGGAAATCGGTTCCAAGACTGAGCTGCAGAAAGAACGTGACATCTGTCTAGACTTCTCTTTCTTACTTTTTCTTTCGCTTACCCTAATGGAAGCTGTGGTGGTTTGAATAGGGATGGCCCCCATAGGCTCATTGATTCGAATGCTTGGTCATTAGGGAGTAGCATTACTTGACGGGGATCAGGAAGGAGGCATGACCCTGTTGGAGTAGGCGAGTCACTGGAGTTTCAAATGAGCAAGTTAGGTCCAGTGTCTCTCTACCTTTCTCTCTTTTCCTGCTGCCTGGTGATCCACAGGTAGAGCTCACAGCTGCCTCTCCAGCACCATGCCTGCCTACAGGCTGCCTTGCTTCCTGCCATGATGATAATAGACTAAGCCTCTGTGTGTAACCAAGCCCCAGTTAAATGCTTCTTTTTATAAGCCTTGCATTGGTCAGGGCATCTCTTCACAGCAACGGAACAGTGAGTAAGACAGAAGCTAGATATTATGTGTGAGCCGCCCAACAGAAAGGCCAACATGGAAACAGAGATCCTTAATCCAACAACCTCAAGGAATGTGTGATTTTGCCAACAGTCCCATGAGTGAATTTGGGAGTGACTAAACTTGGAGGTGACTGAGTCCCAGGAGATGCATGGGAAACTTTGACCCATGTCTTAGCTCGTTTATTGTAGTTGATGCGCCAGTGCTCCACAGTGTTATTAACTAAAAGTGTATAGTGCACAGTAGGGCCACTCTTTGTGCTGCACATTCTGTGGGTATTGGCATGCATCCCTCATTACAGTTTCATATGTGAGAGTTTCGTGACCCTAAAACCCACCATACCCTGTCCATTCTAAAACCCTAGCAACCACAAATCTCATTGCTGTCATAGTTTTCCTTGTTCAGAATAACACGTAGTTGGAATCAAACAATTTGGAGACTTTCCCATTGGCTTGCTTTGCAGCATTTGATTTTTTTTCCTATCTCCCCACAGCTTGATAACCCATTTATTTCTAGCACTGAATAGTTTTCCAATGTATACACATATCATGGTTTGTTTATTTATGTAGCTGTTAAAAGACATCTTGGTGATCAATAATAAAGCTCCTGTAATTATCTGTGTGATTCCTTTTGCTTAGGTGTCTATTTTAAACGTACTTGGGTAAATGCTAAGGAGTTATGATGGCAGGATCATATGGCAAGAGTGTGCTTAGTGTTATGAGGTCCTGACAAACTGTCTTTCAGAATGTCTACATTCCCATCAGCACCGAAGGAGTCCCTGTGGCTGCTTGTCTGTCTTGTAGGACTCAGGAAGTTCTATGGACATGCTCCTTAAGAACCAGAGAGTAAAAAACTCACGAGTCTCAGGAAGTCCCTGAAATTTACCAAATGCACAAAACACCTTCTCCCTTAAGGTTCTCCAAGATGGGAAAAGAGAGACACTTTCTGACCTTTGCTGCCTGCAAGTTGTAAGGAGCTCCCGGGTTCCAGCTTTTGTGAACCGTCATCTATGCAAGGGGTGGGGTGTCAGTGACGTAGATGCCTTTGAGTCACCCACGCTGCTGGAACTAAACACGATAAACTCATCAGTTTATTGTGGCTTTGGTGGTATTGTTATTCGGTTTGTGGCCAGTTTCCTGTCTGAGGTGTGTAGATGTCTGTCTACTTCTTCCCAGGATTAGTGCCACACAACAATGCCCTTGCCAATACTGGATGATGCCAGTGCTTTGCATTTTTGTTCCCTAACAGGCGTGCAGAGGCATTCCTTTCTTTTCGCTCACCTCTATGTAAAGTTGTGCAGTTTCCCTGGGCTTGTTTGCCATTTCGCACATTCTTTGGTGCATCCGTTCAGATCACTAGCCTCTCTTGTAATTGGGCAGTTTGTCATCTTTGATGTCAAGCTTTCCTTGTGTATTTCAGCTACAAATCCCTTACCGGTCACATTTTGGGTGTCCCTTACTTCTGCTCAGTGGTTCATCTTGTCCATTTCTTAGCAGTTTCTTCTTCAGAGCTGCTTCTATTGTTTTTGTTCCTTCTTTTCATGTGTATGTGTGTGTAGTGTGCAGCCACAGAGATCCAAGAACAATGCTGGGAGTCACCCTGGATCACTCTCCACCGTAATCACGGAGGCAGGAGCTCTCAATGTGTACCTAAATTTGTTTTTATAAGCATTGATATCCAGTTGTCCCAGAATCATTTGCTGAGAAAAATATCCTTTCTCTATTGAATTACTGTTATTCCTCTGCTTGAGACCAATTGACTATGCATTTGTGAATCCATTTGTGAGCTCTTGATTCTCTTCTGTTAACCTGTCTGTCTGTGTATTTTCACTACTGCCATGCTGTCTTGATTATCATGGCTTTTCACTGAGTGTCGAATCTGAGCAACACATCTCTGACTTTTGTTCTCTTCCTGCAGTGTGTTGGCTTTCCTGGGCTATTTGCTTCTCCATATATGCTTTAACATTAGCCTGTCACTAAGCACAAAACATGGGAATTTTTGATTAGCCTTGTATTGTATTATAGATCAGGTCAAAGAGAATGGACATACTTTAAACAACCTTATTGAAAGATAATTCACATACAAAATGATTCAAAAGTTGTCATTCAGTGTATATAGTGTGTGTGTGTGTGTGTGAATGTGTAGAATGTTTGTGTTTATGTATTGAAAGATTTGTACAGGGGCTGGAGAGATGGTTCAGAGGTTAAGAGCACTGGCTGCTCTTCCAGAGGACCTGGGTTCAATTCCTAGTTTTCATACGGCAGTTCCCAACTGTCTGTAACTCCATTTCCAGGGGATCTGACACCCTCACACCAATGCACATAAAATAAAATTAAATAAATAAAAAATAATTTAAAAAGAAAATCTTGTACAGTTGTCACCATGGTCTAATTCTGGAGCATTTTGTCCCCTTACAAAGAAACTCCTCAGTTACCCCTCATATCCATGTCCCTCTATCTTTATAGATGTTCTTAGTTTGGACATTCCTGGACATTTTACTTAAGTGGTAATTTCAAATAAAGGCTATATGTAGTCTCGGTGACTGGTTTTTTTCCCCCCACTTAACATCATGCTTCAAGATTTGTCACATCACAACATGGGTTGCTGTGTCATTTTGGTATCCCACTAGCCATGGAGATAGCTGTGGAGGGTCCAATTTCTCCACATCCTTGCAAGATTTGTTATTGTGCACATATGGATGTGTGTGTATTGCATGCATGCATGTGTGTATGCCCTTACCCATCGTATACATGTAGATGCCTGAGATCAATGTTGGGTGTCTTCCTCAATTATTTCCCTACCTTAGGTTTTGAAGCAGGGTCTCTCTCTGAACCTAAGCAACCATTTTTGGCTAGACTGGCCTTTCAACATTCCCCAGGGATCTGTCTGTCTCTGCCCCACAGGACTGGGGCTACTATGGCTGGCTTTTTATGTGGGGGCTGAAGATCTGATCCCAAATCTTCATGCTTGAGTAGCAAACCCTTTACCTGCAGAGCCATCTCTGAAGGCCCTGGTATTGCTTGGATTTTAAATTATAACATCCTATTAGGTGAAGTGGTGTCTCATTGTGGTTTTGACTTGTATTTCTTTAATGAGCAATGACGCTAAACACCTTTATGTGCTTGTTGGCCATTTGCATTTTTCCTTAGAAAAATTACTACTCATATCATTTGCTCACTCTAAAATTGGTGTTTTTTTTTTTTTTTTTTTTTTTTTTTTTTTTTTTTTTTTTTTTTTTTTTTGGTTTTTCAAGACAGGGTTTCTCTGCAGCTTTAGACCCTGTCCTGGAACTTGCTCTGTAGACCAGGCTGGCCTCAAACTTACAGAGATCCATCTGCCTCTGCCTCCCGAGTGCTGGGATTAAAGGCGTGCGCCACCACCGCCCGGTGGTTATTTGTATTTTTATCATTGAGTTATAAGAGGTTTTTAAATATATTATGGATCTAACTCTGTTATAAGACAAATGGCTGGCAAATATTTTCCACCATCCTGCAATTGTTTTTTTTTAACTTTCCTTTCCTGAAGGTATTGTCTATAGCACCAATAGTTTTAATACTGATGTCTATTCAAATTTTTCTATATTTTTATTTCACTGCTTATGCTTTCTTATAACATCTAAAACGCTATTACCCAGTCTAAGGTGGTACAAATTTACTTTCAGTGTTTTTGAGTGCATATTTAAAATCTACCATCAATTATCAGTTTTACACCAACTTTGTTTATAATTGAGGTGGGAGTTAAATTTATTCATGTGCCCTGGGGAAATCCAGTTGTCTCTGTTGCACTTGCTGGATGATTGCTTCCTCTCTGTTGAACTGCTGTGGTCCTCTTGTTCAAAATGGACTGACTGTTAACATAAGGGTTTATTTCTGTCCTACAGGTTCTGTGCTGCTGGCTTCTTTGTCTGTCCTTATGCCAGGACTACACTGACTTGATTGCCCAGAAATTCCGTGTCAGCTTTTGGAATCTCAAAATTTTATCTTTCCAATTTTTTTTAAAAAGATACTTCCTAGTCATTTCTTACCTCTTGAATTTACATGTGAATTTGAAGCTCTGCTCTTCCGGGTCTGCCAAAAAGAAGCAGGCAGTTTGACAAGGATTATGGAAAATGGATACATAAAGTGGGAGGCATTGCCATCTTCCTAGCATCAAAACCTGCAATCCACGAGGTCCCTCCATTCCCTTAGAGATGATTTAGTTTGTTTTAATTTTTGTGGTTATACAAATCCTATTCTCTTTTGTTAATTTTATTTCTAAACGGTTTATTCTTTTGGATGATACTACAAACAGAATTTTTTTCTAACTTTATTTTCAGAATGCTTACTGTGGTCATAGAAAAAAAATTTATAGCTGGGCGGTGGTGGTGCACGCTTTTAATCCCAGCACTAGGGAGGCAGAAGTGGGCGGATTCTGTGAGTTTGAGGCCAGCCTGGTGGACAAGAGTTAGTTCTAGGACAGGCTCCAAAGTTACAGAGAAACCCTGTCTTGGAAAATCAAAAAAGAAAAAAAAATTGTGAGTGAATCATGTGTCCTATTGAACTCCCTTTGCTGAGTCTAATAGTTTTAGTGGATTACATGTATATTTAAATGTATATGCACATATACACACGAATGCATGCACGTATGTGTACATGCATGCCCATGAATGCATGCACATATGTGTACACACATGCCATCTGGAATAGAAACGCTTTGATTTCTTCTGTTTCAGCTTGCCTTTCCAAAAAGGCCTCTTCTTTAATTTCCTTGCCTAATTCCTCTGACATAAGCCTTGGAAACCCTGTAGCAGTACTGAATAAATGTGGCAAAGATGGACATATTTGTCTTGTTCCTAATCTAAGGGGAAGAGCATCCAGGCCTTCCTCATAAAATGGTCTCCTGGCTGAAGCTTTCTCTTAGGTGCCCCTTTAAACCCAATCAAGGAAATGTCTATTCCTGATTTGTTCAGTAATTTTCATTTGAAGCCACATTGGAGAAGGGGATGGAAAGAAACAGGGAGTCTGCTGTGAAACCGGGCCTCCTAAAAACATCGTGGAAGCATCGTCCAGGAAACCCCAACAGGCCTGCTGCCCAAACAAAACCTGAACAGGAGTGATACCAATGACTGCTGTCATGGGAAGAGAAAGTTCACTGGGCCCCAAACCTAGTCAAGAAACCACAGGCAACTCAGGAACGCTGAGTGGGAGAAATAGCATTCCCTAGGCTAGAACCCTCAGTGGGTAACCTGATGCCATGTGTTCAACCCTGAAATGATACACATAAGTATATTAATAAGGACTGAGCGGGTCCTATTTATACACTTAGGAATACATATGGGGCGCAAGTAAAGAAAAAGGCCATGAATTTGAGAGAGAGCAAGTGGAGTACCTGGGATGGATGGGAGGGAGGAGAGGGAAGGGGAAAATAATGTAATTAGATTTTAATTTAAAAAAAATACTAAGTACAACAAATAAGCAAGCAAACAAGCAAAAGAATATTAGGGGAACTGGTCAGTAGGTAACGCTTGCTGAGCAGGCTTGGGGACCTGTGTTTGTATCCCTAGCACCCATGTGAAAAACCAAGCGTGGGTTCACACGACCTGTAATCTCAGCTCTGAAGAGAGGTGGAGGGTGTGAACAGGGGAAGACTGCAAGGGTTGACAGCCAGACATGCTAAAAGCAGTAAGCTCCAGGTTCCGAGAAACCCTTCTCAAGGGAATGATATGGAGATGGATGGAACTCTTGCTCATTTGGCTTCCCAACATGCATGCATGGACACATGTTCATGGGCTGGGAGAGCCTCTCTCTCTCTCTCTCTCTCTCTCTCTCTCTCTCTCTCTCTCTCTCTCTCTCTCTCTCTCTCACACACACACACACACACACACGCGATTAGATTCTGTCAAATATTTTTTCATATAATTTGAAACGAGACTTTTGTTCTTCATGAATCTGATATATTACTTAAATCGAGTTTCAAATACCAACTCGCTTACATTCCTAATATAAATCTCATTTGATCATGGTGTATAATCCTTTTTATATGCTGCTGCAATTGGTTTTCTAGTATTTTGTTAAAAATTTATACAAACCGCTCAGTCGTTGAAAGCATGCACGATTGTTGTAGAGAACCCAAATTCGAGCCCCAGCATCCACATCAAGCAACGCACGACAGCCGGTAAGTCAAGCTCCAGGGGTCTTCTGCGCTCCAAGGGCACTCTGCACTCACACACAAACCAATATACGCATGATGTAAAATAATAAAAATAAATCTCTAGAATTTTTATGCCAGTATGTCCATAAAGGTGATTTGTAGTTGGTTTGTTTTTCTTGTGATCTCTTCGTCTCATTTGGAAATTAGGGCATATTTGTGTGTCCCAGAATGAGTTGGGAGGTGAGGTTCCTGTTCACTTTTGGGAAGATTCCATGAAGGATTGGTGTTCCTTGGCTGACAGGAGTCACCAGATGGTGACTTCTGGGGAAGCCATCTGGAACCGGCCTTCTCTTTGTAAGATGTTTCAAAATTGATAATTTCATCTCTTGACTTACTACGGATGTTAGTCACATTTTCTGCTTTGGGTGTGAGTTTTAGTAATTTGTCTTTTTAGAAATTTGACAATTTCACTTAACTCATCACATTTGTTGGTATACAGTCAGTCTTAGAATTCCTTTATAATTCTTTTTATTTCTGCGAGGAAAATAACCTCTTCTTGACTTGAGAATTCATTCCTGTCTTGGTTATTTTAGCTACAGGCTTGCCAATATTACTGATATTTTTCAAACACATTACATTTTAAGAAATATATTACTAATTGAGACAGGGTTTCATGTAACCCATGCTGGCCCAGAATTTGCTATGTAGCAAGGATTATCTTGAACACCTTACCTTCATGTCTCTACCCCCGAAAAGCTAAGATTATAGGATTATGTTACACTGCCTGGTTTGATGTCATGCTGGGAATCAAACCCAGGCTTTTGTGTACATGATAGGCTTTATAGGCAAGCTGAGCCGTCCCCAGCACAATTTTACTGATACACACACACACACACACCTACACACAGACACACATCTATGTGTGTGTGTGTGGAGAGGCATGCACACATATGGTACGGCACCTATGTAGGGGTTAGTGAACAATTTTGGGCATGCGCCCTTCTTCTCACCTTGTATGGGACAGTTTCTATTGTTATTTCTATTGTTATCTTCAACCTAGCTGGCCTACCAGCTTCCAGGGAGTCTCATAGCTCCTCCTCCCATCTCACGGTAGGAGGGCTGCGAGAACAGACATGTGCCACTGGCCACCCAACTTAGGTCCTTAGGCTCTTATGGCGGGCGCTTTACCCACTGAGCTGCCTTCCCAACCCTTGCTATTTTGTAAAGGATCATCTTTTGGTTTTGATTTTCTCTGTTTCTCTATTCTGGGCTTCTTGTTTTCTGCTCTAGTCCATATCTCACTCTTTCTGTGAGCTTTGTGTTCAGTTTTCTCTTCATGGTTTGGTTTCTTGAGGACGTTGAAGCGGGCCACGTGTTCTTTCTTTTAGGTTTACAGCGAGTCTTTGCAGCTATGGGTTTCCCTCCACGTGCTTCCTTAGCTGCACTCTGTGCTTTTGTTTCGGTCCATCGCAAGGTCTTTATGAGTTTCTCTGTGACCTCCTTTTCCTCCATGGCTTGGTTAGCTGTGTGTGACTTAATGTCCACATCTTTGTTACATCCCCAAATTTGCTTCCATTTTGATCTTTAATTCTGAATGGTCAGAAAGCATCCCTTTCCCTTTGCCTTCCAATCATTTAATAGTCATTGGCTTTAATTTGTGGCCTACCATAAGGCCTATCCTAGAGAGTGACCCATAGGCCCTTTGAAGAATGCTGGTGTCATGTGACATGCTCTGCAGTGTTTTACATCTTGTTGGCTTCTTGTATTGTCTCGTTTCTGCACAGCCTCCCACCTATCTGTTCGACTGACCATCGAAAGCCAACCTTGCACCTATTATTAAGGTCTCCAATTTTTAGAGTGTTATCTGCTTCCCTTTTCAGTTCAATCAGTTTTTGCGTATTTGTATCTCCCAGGTGAACTTCATTACCATTAGGAAATATTCTTTTTGGTCTTTAGTAATATGGAACCCCTTTTGTACAAATAAGCAGGGGCTTGAGAAGTTGTCTCCAGGGCTGCCAGCCATTTGTGCCTAGTGTAGGACGCCTGCCCTGAGACTGGGGGCTAGGAGGGGAAGGATTACTCCTGCAGCATCAAACATAGTAGAACTTCTAGAGCATAGAGGAAGGAGGTAAGAATTCCCAGAAGTCTTCTCCTGTCAGGATAAAAGCATAGTCCCAGACCAGGAGCTGGAGGTGAAGGGAGTCATTTTCTTGGTCATACTAGCTTGTGTAAAGTTTGTACAATATGGAGCTGAGGGGGTAGTCAGAGATAGAGCAGATTTGGGATCAAGTGTTATAGACTCTTGATTCTTAATGAGACTTGGCAGACTTGCTTGGAGGCATTTTCTTCCTTGCCTTATGCTTTTAGGGTGATTTCCAGGGAGTTTAAACATGTCTGTTTCTTCAAGTGGTTGTTTCTTTGGAGAGAGTTTCTACGTTCCTCATTCAACTTTTTAGGGAATCTTCTCCCCCATGACAATTCTCTAAAAAGAGGTAAGTGGGACTAAGCGGATTATGCTTTAGTTGAGTACCACCTTGAAACCTCTGGCGAGTGAGGTGACCATGGCCAGGAATGAGGACAGACAAGGCACGGTCCTCAGCATCAGCCGATGATACAGAAATAAGAGCCGGGTGCTGAGTGGCCGCATATTTGCCTTTTACGTCTCAGAAAGATCAATCTCATTATTCAGCAACTCAAAATGATGGCAGTAATAAAAGTGTGATTGCATTTGTGGGAAGGCCTCACCCAGCTCTCAGCTTCAAATTGCTTCTAAGCTCCGAGGGTAAACGCCAAGCATGGAGGAAGATTAGAAAGAGAGCGCAGATCTAAACACCAAGCTAATCATTTAGTTAAGGAGGAAGTGGAACCCAGAGGGAATGAAGAATTACCATCCCCAAGATGGGTGTCTTGCCCAGAGAGGACCTCCCTGGTGGTGAGTTGATGGAAGTGGCTTCGGTGGAGGGGTTGGGGGAATTTGAGGGTGGCATTCAGATCTGCGGGTTAGACATATTTACTGGTATGAGGTATTTGTTTGGTGATGTAGTTGACAAAATCCGAAGCACCTGACGCCAAAACCAGGCAAGGGTACGAGAGAAGAAAGGATGGCGATGAGGTGCTCTTGGTAGGCTGTCATCTCTAGAGAGATTTGGCTGTAACTGTCACCTCACAGCCCAGGGAGAGTGGAGAGTGAGGCACAAGACGTATCTCAATGTCAGAGGGACACAAAGTCAGAAGGGGACCAAGTACTGAGCCTGGCAAGGATGAATTGGGAACTGCAAGGCTTTGGGGTTAACATATTTTAAAACAAACGTGTTACCAATTCTTCGAGAATTTCGTATGATGTAGCTCAGTCACATCCCTCCTCATAACTCTTGCCAGACCCACCCTCCCTCCCCACCCCCTCATGTCATGTCCTCTTTTTGTTGTAGAAGAGACTCTCATGGCGGGTATCCTGGTCCTCTGGCTCTTATGTCTTTCTTCCTTCTTCCGTGGCGTTCCCTGAACCTTGAACACAGGGGTTGCGTTGTAAAAGGCGTTAATTGGGGTTGAGCACACTACAACTGGTTGATCTATGCACTTTGGCCAGTTGTGAACTGCTGTAATGATCTGTCTGTTACAAAAAGAAGCTTCTTGGATGAGGAGGGAGAACAGCATTTACCTGTGGATGGAAGGATAAGGAAAGTGGCCTGGTAGATTCTCCTCTAGGTTCCATGGCCTCACCAGCCTTGGGCAATTGACTAATTAACAGCACCTGTCCGGCAGGGTTTAAGTTCAATTAGGTCATCGTTTGGCTAGCCCCAGAATGTAAGTGCCACTGTTGTGCCTTTCTGTATATCTTGAGTCTGGTCATTGTGTAGTTCCTAGGCATTACAGCTAGATAGGAATACTGACTTTTTCCCATAGGCAGCTTGCATGGTTTCTTCCAACACTATGAGAGCTGATCCTTAGGGATGAAACTTCCAGGTCAGATCTGTTAATTTCTGTGTCTCAAGTGTGTGGTGTCTTCGGCAATAAGGCCATGCCTTCCTTTTGTGGAAGGAGCTAAAGGCAATACCAATAAACGGTATTGTTTTGGAGAGTCTCTTGGACTCCTCTGATCAACAACTCAAAATGAGGTTCTGGCTAAGGGTTTTAAAAATTCTCGTAAATATTATTAGATCCTGAGCCTGGGATGGGAGGGGCTGATATGTTGTAGTTATAGGATTTCGAGACCCCTGGGGGCAGAGAATTTGGTGAAACATAGAGCCGACTTTAATGGGAGGATCAGGAAATAGTAATCATCGTAGTAATGGCAGTGGCAACAGTAACAGTAAACCCTTATGTACCACTTTCAACAGCTCAAGCTCCACCGCAAGCACACATTGCAAACCCCGTGAAGTAGCTCCACACCACTGCCATTTTAGACGCTGGAAAAACCAGGGTCAGAGAACAATGGCATAAATACTGGAGCCAGGGCCCAACCGCAGGCAGTCTGGTTCCTTGGCTAGGCTGGACTCTTAACCACTGGACACTAGGGCATCAGATGACCGCTGAACCTATTTCCTCATCCTAAAGCTAGAAGAACAATAGATTCCCCATTAGACTGCAGTGAATGGTGTCTGTGGGAGTGCGTATAAGCCAGGAATTATGGCTGCTGTGTGCTTTATTCGTGATGGCACCAACTCCCAGGCTGCCCTCAAATACAACCCCTTCTGTCTGCTTCTTTAATAATTGAAAACGAGCTGGAGATGGAAGGCTTCACCTTGGCAGTAATGTTTTACGGCGTAAGCTGGGTAAAGCATGCAGATAATCATCGCATTCGTCTTTAAACCTTTCTGTATAGCTCCAACATTGCAGAATAAGTTGAGGAAATTAGAGGACTGTGTGTCTGGGTGGAGCGACGGGAATGGACATCAGAACCTGTGGCCCCAGAGTGGCTTAGAATCAGCCTGGCTGGCTTTGGGGGAATGAGATATCAGATCAATATGGCTTTCTAGATACAGTTTAGAAGCACCTAGAAAGGATGCTAATGTTTCAGGCGGGGAAATTTCTGCACTGGGGAAAGGAGGCCAAGAAGGGGAAGGGAGAAATGTCAGAGGAAAATTAGCAGGGTATTTTGTGTTAGGAAAGGCCAAGGGAGGAAGGGAGAGGAAAGGCATGCAGCCAACCTGGTCACAGGCTCGAGGAGGCCA
This sequence comes from Arvicola amphibius, assembly GCF_903992535.2. Taxonomy (NCBI): domain Eukaryota; kingdom Metazoa; phylum Chordata; class Mammalia; order Rodentia; family Cricetidae; genus Arvicola; species Arvicola amphibius. The sequence continues at coordinate 24,753,129 of NC_052052.2, read as the reverse complement.
GGGTCACGAGAAGAAGAGAATGGCTAACTTGGTGCAACAACTGCAAAGTCCCCAGAGAGCTCCCACAGACCACTGTCAGCGTTTGTATGTACTTCTGGCCCACAAAGTATGGATCTGACTGATTCGGTGAAGGGTGGTGGGTAGGAAGGGAAAATTGGCACCGGGGATAAAAGACACACCAAATTACTTTTGTAGTAAAGCTTGATTTAGCTCCCTGGAATCTCAGGGGAAAGAAGGGGGGGCATGGCAGTTATAAAATTCAGCTCAATGGAAAGGAGAATGCAGTCTGGTTCTTCAGCAGAAGCCTCCCCTCCCTCCCACCCCTTGAGTTTGAGCTGGGTTTTGATTTCCTGGGGTATTTGCAAATAGAAAAATATTAGTTTAAATGACCCTTCAAAAGGGGCCAAGTGCTGGCCGGGAGATGGCTTAACAGGTAAAGGGCTTTCAAGTACAGCACCTGCCTATAATTCCACCCTGATACGAGGGAGGCAAGGTGGCTAGGGAGATTAGCCATATTGGATTTAATGAAGAGACCCTTCTTCAAAAAGTCTATGGTGGAAGAGTGATTAGGGTCGATCCCCAGTGCCAACCTCGGGGCTCCACAAGCAGGCACACACTTGGGTACACACTTGCACACATGTGCACATACTTGCATCTGCACCCACCTACAAACATTATATGTGCATGTTAAAAATAAAACGACCCAGCTAGGCACGGTGACACCTTCTTGCAGCCCAGCACTCGGGAGGCTGACGTAAGAGGATTGTGAGCTCCAGGCCAACATTAATATTGAAGTTATGTACGCAATTCTCTGCCCCCCCCCGAACAGAGTGACCCAGAGTAGTTTAGTTTTGGATAGCATTTTCCCAACGAAAATGCACAGCAGATTGATACCGCAGTCTCAAGTTCAGGTTGGACTTTGGCAGTAAAGACACAAACAGAATATTCTTGTGCAAAAGCTCTCTGTGCCCTTGGCCACTGTTCTCAAGAACCCCTCTTAGCCCCTTGACCCTCCATCCTCATTTTCTTTTCAAGTTTTCACAATGTCATCATCCTTGCTGTTCCCTGCTCACAAGTTGTTGACTGCTCCAGCGCTCCCTAGCAGATTGGTCCGAGCCTTTGCCCACAATGCCAGCGGCTCTTCCACTTCACCCGCATGGGCTTTAGGAAGTCCTGCCCCTCCCACCCCTTTCTCTCGAGAAGTTTGTGGTTGTACTTTGCAATCAGTTTGCATTGTATTCCCAGCATATTGATTATGTGCCAGACGGTGAGCAGGAGGGAAACAATGACGTTGATGAGGCCGGAAAGGAGAGACCCCGGCAGGGATGTGGAGAAGATGAGACGGAACAAGAATGGATATCCTCAGCCGACTCTTCCCCAGGTAACCTCTGATCTGTGGGGGCTCGGATAATGAACACCCAAATAAGAACAGCCTCTGTATTAAACGCTTAATGGGTTTGTCACACCTCCCTCCACGGTGGCAGTCACAAAGTTAAAGAAGTAGCCAACCATCCACTTAACAGCAGGCGTTAGGGAAATCAGTGGGCACATGTCACGTGACTGTTTCTTGTCCGCACCACTGATAAAATTTGGGGCAGAGCATCGGGATGCGGCTGGCTGACAGCCCTTCCGTATGGGTCTCACCTTGATAGAGCCCAGCGTGTAGTTTGCCTGTATCTGTTATCTATTGCCGCATAACAAATGACTCCCAACTTATCTCCTGAAAACAACCAACAATTACCGTTCCTCAGCAAAGAACTTCAGGTGCTGTTCAGCTGTGGGCCAGCTAGGGAATGCAGCTTGCCAAGACCTGGGGATTGCCCCCCCCCCACACACACACTGGTAAGCTTGTCTGTATGTCTTCTGCAGGATGCTTGCTAAGTGGGTGTTATTGTAAGCTTTCTGATGACACGACTTCCTCCAGACTGGAGAGAAATGTAGTGACCATGCAGAAGTCACGACGTCTTTTGAACCTGGTGGAGGAAGTGGTGTGCACATTCTTGCGCTGTTTCTCAGCCACCTTAGCACAGTGAGGGAAGTGACTGTGGTGACCAGGAGGTGGCAGTCTTAGGGACCTGACTACCACCCAGCCTCTATACGAGGGGACGGGAAACATTTCTGACAGTGTCACCAAGAGTGGAAGAGAAGAGATTTGAGGAGGGGAAACGGAGGGAATGGCTGGGAAGAAATTGTGGCTTGAAGGCTAAGAGGCTGACACAGGGCTGTAGCTGTGGCTTAAATGTGACATTCCCTCATGAACTCAAGAGCTTGAACACTTAAGTTCCCCACTGGTGGCTCTGTTTGAGCCCCTGTGGAACCTTTAGGAGGCGGGGCCTCACTGGAGGACGTGGATCACTAGGGGCGGGCCTTAAGGCTTTACTACTTGGCTCCATTTCCGGCTCACTCCCTGCTTCGTGAGTGCCAAATGCAATGCGACCAGCCCGTTTGCTGCTCTCGCCACCATTCCTTCCGTCTGCTGCCATGTCTCCCGTGACTCGTGGACCGTCTCCCTCTTGAACTGTAAGTCAAAATAACCCCGTGATCCCTTATGCTGCTTTTGCTGGACATTCTGTTGCATCTGTGAGGAAGTGACTGAGATTCACAGCCTCTTGTTTGTCCCTTTCAGTTGGCTGTGGAAGTTACCTTCCTCTAGCCATGTTTTCACATCTAGTACCGACTCCGATGTCTCTGGAAGCCAGTGTGCTCATGTATGGAGCCCATTCTTTGCTGGATTGTGGAGGAGGTGACCTTTCTGTGATAGATACGAATTTCGTCTTTGAGCTCTTGTCTGTGGTGCGATGCTCCTTTAACTAAATGAACCTGTGCAGGATGGTATGGTGGAGACACTTACTAGTTAACTTTCTCACTGCTGGGACCAAATACTTGAGAAGAAGCAACTTAATGGAGGGAGGGTTACTTTGGCCCATGGTTTGAGAGCTGTGGCGGGGAAAGCACGGTATGAGAGTAGCTCTTGGCCATGGTAGCTGTGTCTTCTCATCTTTGTAGATTAGGAAACAGAGAAAGGAGGAGAAATGGGGCCTGGCTATAAGATCCGAGCCCCTCTTCCCAGTAAACTATTTCCTACAGTTAAGTCTCACCTTTCAAAAATTCATACCCTCTCTCAACAGCGCGGACACCAGGGCAGCAAGCGTTCACTCTCAGGAGCTCCCTCACGGTGGCCATTTCCTATTCAGGCCAGAGCAGAGTGTCACAGCGAATCTGACTCCACGTGGAATATTGTCACGACTCAAGATGCAGAACAGTGAGATGCGGCCTCCTAAGCATCCGCACCTCCATTTAAGCCTCTGTAGGGAAGAGGGTTGACAGGGACAAGCGCTGTCAGACAGCCCCGGAGTTCCGGAGCTGGCAAATCAGAAACCACCGAGTTGTTTCTGGAACCAGTGGTTTTCTGGGTCACTCTCTGTCATGGTTGTCTCCTAAATTGGTACGTTGAAGACCCCAGCCCCCAACTACCTCACAATGTTACTATATTTAGAGATTTTTTTCTTGAAAGAGACCATGAGAAAGAGTCCTTCTCGAACGTGACTGGTGTCCTTATAAAGAGGACAGGTTAGGGCGGAGCCATGTTCAGAAGTGGGGACTGCCTGCAGACACAGGGAGAAGATAAGACATCGCCACACTAAAGAAAAAAGTCCCAGGAAAAACCAACTTGGCCAGTCCCTTGATTTCAGACTTCTGTCTTCCGTAAGTGGGAGACAATAGATTTCTGTTATTTAAGCTGTCAAGTCTAGTGAGCGTTGATATGTCAGTCTGGCAAACTCTGAACAGGGTCTTTTTCTTTTACTCTTCACATGTTCATACATGTATACAATGTATTTTGGTCACTTTCGCTCCCCATTACCCGATCTCACTCTCATCCCCAGGCCACTCCCCTGGAATCTCTTCTTCCCAAGTCTCTCTCCTATTTTCTTCCCTCCCTCCCTCCCTCCCTCCCTCCCTCCCTCTCTCTCTCTCTCTCTCTCTCTCTCTCTCTCTCTCTCTCTCCCACCCTCTGTAGCCCACTGAGTTTAATTAACGTTGTTCACATGAGCACCTGTGAGGGGCTACTTACTGGACTACATCACTGAAGAAAATGACCCCCCCACACACACCCCTGTCATTCACAGCTCCTCAGAGAGGGGCGGTACCTCGTGAGCCCCTTCCCACCCGTGATGCGCTGTTAATGGGCTCCATCTTGTGCTGGTCTTTTGCAGATAGCTGTGAGGTCATCAGTCAGAGGCCATTCCAGACACGACTTTACGACCCTGGATGAGTTCTGGTCTTGCAGTGTTGAAAACAATGGCCACTTTTTGTCTCAGGCGCTTCATGTGGCAGACGTTGGGAAGTCTGCTGTCCACGGGTCCTCTTGTATAAATTAAGTCAAGATGCCCTTTCCTCGGGGAGATGCATTCTTACCCCTAGGTGGCTTGACTTAGTAGGAGTGGGATTCCAGGGTCTCTCCTTTAAACTATGCTGGATACACTTATTCTGGGCGCATCCTGCATGTCTTTACATGTTGTCCCTATTCACACTGGACACTTTAGGTGGCAGATGGGAGATCAGGCCTGATGGAGGAAGCCGTTGCAGCTCCTCTCCTCAAGGGGACGAGAAGATGGAGTTGGCATTCCTTTCTCCTTGTTGCCCTTTCTTCGCAGACTCTCAGGGGAAGACTTTGTCACAAATGACGCATTAAATCTTTGAATTTACAGCATACTTTGCAAGTCTACTGTACCTTAATAACACAACACGCCACAAGGTTCGGGGAGAGTTCTTTGGAACATTTTATGAATTCATGGCTCTGTGTCCATTGTCTCCTTCTCATTCTCAACCACAGATGCTCCCAAACTCAGAGATTTACATATTCATCTATGTAGAAATACCACCTTGCTCTCTCTGTAAATATATTTTAATATCACTTGGAGGAAATTTGTAGAGCTGGCTACCTTGTTGCAGATTAATGCATATTTGGTTAGATGAAACCAGCTCTTCCTTGACAAATTCTCTCCTCCTAAGCCAAAGGATTGGGTGATATTATAATTCTCTTTTCCTTTTGTGGTCGCCCTCCAGGCTGTCTGGCAAGCTGGAGGAGCTAAGGAAGCGACAGCTGTTTGAAGCTGGGCTTGGCATGGTTATGGGCAGATGGGGCAGAGTGCTAAGTGCCGCCTGTGCCCTTCTCCTTCATGCCTCACGGCTTACAGCTGTCTCACTGTCCCCAAGGCTTTCCCCAAAGGTGCTGGAAGCTACCTGCTATGTGCTGCAGGAGCAAACCTCTGTTACAATAGGCTTGAACAAGCTTTGGTGGGGGCTTGTGTGGGAAGCATCCTATCCCACTTGGCCCGGTTTGTGTGCATGTGGAGAAGGTCCAGGCTGGTGTCTAACAATATCTCTTGGAGTTTCCCGCTGAGGACCCAGTGGTCTCTCCGGGAGGGAAACACCTTAATCACACGTGTTTGGGCTGTCCTTTTCTCTGGATCGCTTCTCCACTCCCAAGGTGCTGTTCCTAGCACTTCCCAAATAAATGATTAGCACTTGGATCTTGCCTCAGGGTCTGCTTCTCAGGGGAGCCTAGACTATAATCCCTCTTCATATTATACAAGGCTTGGTTTCAAATTTAGTGTAAAGTCAGCTCATTGCTCTGGTCCAGAAAAGTGGGCCAGAGAAGACCCTGATGTAGATTTGTTGCTTTGGGCCACATTTAGGGCTCACATCCTGAAACCTAGCCAGTTTACAATAACCCCAAGGGGCAAAGATTGCTTTCTCATTTATATAAACTCTGGATGTCGCTAGGAGAGTTGAGCTAGGGAAGTGGAGGGGTGAAAGAGAATGTGCAACTGTTCACCCTGCATCCTAGATGCTTTATGTCTTAAAAAAATGAAGGAAAAAAACTCCTTAATTTTGAGCTAACATAAAGGGTAGAAATAAGATGAAGCTCTCCTATATTTCTCATCTCACTTTCATCTTACCAAGCTGCAATGTAATAGACAGATGCAGAAATGAGCACATAGCTGCACAATGCATATCAATGCTCCAGTCAGAGGCAGACTGCGTATTTATTGTGACCCCCTTAAGATGTTAGACCTGGGATAGGGATCTGTGAATGCAGAAGTGGCTGGGGAAAAAAAAAGAAACCATGGAAGGTGGAGGTTGAGAAAAAGGAGGAGAAGGAGAGAGAAGAGGAGGAGGAAGAGGAGGAGGAGGAGGAAGAGGAGGAGGAAGAGGAGGAGGAGGAGGAAAAGGAGGAGGAGGAGGAAGAGGAGGAGGAGGAGGAAGAGGAGGAGGAGGAGGAGGAGGAAGAGGAGGAGGAGGAGGAAGAGGAGGAGGAAGAGGAGGAGGAAGAGGAGGAGGAGGAGGAAGAGGAGGAGGAGGAGGAGGAGGAGGAGGAGGAGGAGGAGGGCTGTCCCGGAAGTAACATAACAATAATTCCTAGGAGAATTCACAGTGAAGGGTCAGTGAAGCTCTTGCAGACCTCAGCAGCCCTTTAAATGCTTGGACATATGGACCAATACAAACACGTTGTCATCCACAGAAAGGAATGTTTATGGTACATTGCCACTTTCAAGGGAATCTATGATAAAAAAGAGAGAAGTTATTCAACCTACACTACAGACCTGTAGATAACCTTAAAAACAAAATGTAAACGGTTTGAATGGAAGATTCCTGCTCTCCAAAGCCAAAGGGTCATTAAATAAAAGTATCAGTGCCAGGAGTGGGCTGTCTCCCAATGGGTTGCTGATCAGAGAACCGCCTGAAGTGGCCAAAAGATCCTAATCTATTTCTGTAGCTGCTGGCTGCCCACATCCGAAGACAACAGATGAGCTGATTACAGGTCACAGAGAAATCAGGGTGGAACTGAGTTGGAAGCCTCCTCATTCTGCTTAGATTTCACAGTGATGGAGAGGACCTGTGCAGGCTGCTGCTGGAGGAGAAGGGGCATCGATAGCCTTGTTCAGATGTGAATCTGGCGTGCTGCATTGTCAGTACGCCAGGCAAGACGTAGCCACTGATGCAATAGTGGCATGACTATTCTGGAAGTGACCAACTCGTTTCTGATTGAATTTGAGGCCCATTCCAGCAGAAGGGATTCATGCCTGGTACTGCAAGTCTGCTCAAAAGCCTGTGGCCTAGGAGGTCATAGATCTTATTAGGGAAGTCTTATTTGTTTTGCTAAATGAACATGGTGATCCTGTCAAATTGCCTTCCAAATATTTATGTTTGTGTTCATGGGTGATCAAAATGTTATGTATACATATGCAAATGTCATAATGAAAATCCATTTATGTGCCTGATATATAGCAAACCTCTCTCTCTCTCTCTCTCTCTCTCTCTCTCTCTCTCTCTCTCTCTCTCTTTCAGGCAGGGTCTCATGTAGCCCAGGTTGGCCTTGAATTCTCTGTTTAGTGAAGAATGTGAGCTTCTGATCCTTTAGCGTTCACCTCTCAGTGTCTGGGGTTATAAGCATGTGTCACCACACCGGGCTTTTGTAGTGGCAGAGATCAAACCTGAGGCTTCATATCTGCTGGGCAATACTCTACCAACTGAACTATATATCTGGTCCTGGAATGGGTGTATTCCTGAAGATACTTGCTCCTGCAGAGCCTCCAGCAGGTCCCTCAGGAAGATTCCATAAGGTGCCATTAGCACAGAAATGACAGCAGTCTGTGTGTTGCTGCCTCTGCAGACCTCCTGGTGAGACAAAAACGTGAAGTAAAGGCAGGGGTAATAAGACGGCTGTGACTTTGTGTGGGTCTGTGCTAATGTGTGTTTGTGTCTTACTTTTCCACAAAAAGTTTTAAATATATGTATTTATGGGTGCTTACAGATTAATAGTTTAAAGAGAATATTTTAGGCATCAGTACAGAGTGTTTATGCTTTCAGTATTATTAAAAGTCAAAAAGTATAGCCAGGCAGTGATGGCACATGCCTTTAATCCCAGCACTTGGGAGGCAGAGGCAGGTGGATCTCTGTGAGTTTGAGGCCAGCCTGGTCTACAGAGTGAGTTCTAGGACAGGCGCCAAAGCTACAGAGAAACTCTGTCTTGAAAAAACAAAAACAAACAAACAAATAAATAATGTAAAAAAAAATTAAGAACCTAGAAGTTTACAAAGCAAAAAAACTTTTGGTAAACTAATATTTCATTGACAAAAAAATATTTTTTTAGTATTGGAAAAAGAAGAACTTTAAGTGATCTAATCAAGTTTAGGGATAGAGTGTTGACAAGAGCTGGTGCACAGTGAGGACCTAGACCTGCACACAGAGAGGCCGCCTAGCTCACTTTCTAATCCTGAGCAGTTTCCGGTCCACTCATCACAGCTCGTTACAACCAATTTCAACATCTTTTCAACTCTATCTTTACTCTTTATTTCTCTCCCTATGCTTAGATATGTTTGCACATAAACAGACTTCCCACTGTGCCACGGTCTTCTGCAGCGTTGAGTACAGAAGTGTGCGCAGGTTTGTAGCCTACAGCAGTAGCCGCATCACACAGCCCAGATGCGTAGTGGGCGGTAGCATCTGGGCTTATCCGTGCACAGTCCATGCTGGAAAATCATCTAGAGGGTGCCCTTCTCGGAGTGTATCCCTGGCTGGGTTACTCAGTTTTGCTGCTGTGACAGAGTGCTTAATAAAAGTAATTTAAAGCTGAAAGGATTCATTCCAGTTCACTCTTTCAGACTTCCGGCCCCGAGTTGCTTTGCTTCATGGTTTCTAGGTAGAATGTCACATCAGGAAGTGTGTGGCAGAGCAGAGCTGCCTACCTTATGGTAAACAAGATCTATATGTACATAGAGAAAGCAGAGAGAAGGAGGGAGTGAGGGAGAGGAAAAGATAGGAGGCACCTAGGGGCAAGACAGATCTTTGAAAGTCATACTCTAGTGACTGTCTTTTTCAAAGTCCATTTGTCTATGAAATCAATGACTGAATCTACCTATGCAGGTATCACCCTCAAGTCCCAGCCACCTCTCCGTGGTGTCACCTGCAGGGGAGCAAGTCTTCAGCACACAAAGCTTGCGGGGACAGTCCCAGTCACTCTCAGATATAAAATGAAGGACTTAATGCACACATAGTTCCCAATATGGTTTGGCGATGATGGGGACCAGAAGCAATGACACCTCTGTAGTGATGAACATCTGGCAATCTAGACTGTGCCCTAGAAACACCATCGTTCTTTGTAAGGAACCAGGGTTCTGAGCAGAAATAGTTGACCCCAGATCTGAAGGCTGGAACCTCCCAGATGCAGCTGGAATGGTGGGGTAGGGACCTTGTGGAAAGAAAGCAGGAGACAGCTGGGTTAAGTACCTTATGACCAAGGTCGGAACTGTGTAAGCAGCAAAAATGTAGTAATGCAAGCTTTGGATTTCAAGCTGGAGAATAAAACACAGTTTTTAAAATGAAAATTTCCATAACCACTCTATGAGGTAGACATTATTATCCCCAGTTTACAAATTCTGTAAACAATGGAGGACTCTGTAGTGTGGAGCAGACGGGCTGCGTTCCTGCCGCCCTGGCTCCTGGCTGCCTGGATCCTGCACGGCTAGCTTTACACACGAAATAACAACACACAAATTGTATTCTTTTAAACACTGCCTGGCCCATTATTTTCAGGCTCTTACTCACATCTTGACTAACCCATATCTAATAATCTGTGTAGCACCACAAAGTGGTGCCTTACCAGGTAGATTCTAGCGTGCGTCCATCTTGGGCTGGAGCTTCATCACATCTGGCATCTCTCTGAGGAGAGGCACAGTGGTCTGCCTAACTTAGGAGAGGCGTGGCATTTTACTGATCCTTCTACCTCACTTCCTCTTCCTGTTCTGTCTACTCCACCCACCTAAGGGGCGGTCTATCAAATGGGCCAGGCAGTTTCTTTATTAGCCAATGAAATCAACTCAAACAGAAGACTCTCCCACATCAGGACTCAAAATTCAAATCAGGTTCAAACAGCATCCAAATGCCACTGTGTGACACACCTCCCCATGGCGGAAAGACACACAGTGTCTCTGGGCTCTTAAGTGCCCCTATCTACTCTGGTTTGCGATCTGTGAACTTCCTTGTTTTCACTCCTGTCTTTCTGGGAACTTGACCTCTGGGTCTCATTGAACCACCGTTGCATTGACTCTGCTGACTTCAGTCAGCAGCCTCGTGCCAAGAGCATCACGATGAACAACTGTGTATTCAGAGTGTGCAGACTCTGGGGGGGGGGGGTTGGGGGTGACTCTTCTGTTCTGGCTGATAACTCACTTGAAGTCTGAGATCCAGTGGGGGAATTCTGGGGGGAAATCAGGAGCAGGGTGTGGGAAGGGTTGGGGTGAGAAGGTGAGTTCCCTTCCTTAATCACTCATGTGCTTTCTTCAGTAGCGTGGCTCCTGGAGTCCTCGCTTGCTCACATTTCCTGAGGGGCGCAGGAGTATGAAGCATTTCCACACTGCATGAAAAATAACCAAGATGATGGATGGTCCCAAACAGCAAGGAGGGGAAGCAGGACATTCCTTTCCCACTTTCCCTGGACGACAGATAGACTGCATCTGTCGTGACTCAGGTGGTAGAGTTTTAGTGGTCATAGGGTTTAGGTGGCTGCCTGCCAGACCCTGCCCTCTCTGCAGTAAGGAGGCTGACCCTGCTGGCTAATTTGGAAAAGACCCAATAAAGCAGGACTCTGTGCCTCTGCCCAGCTAAAAGCCCATTGCTCCAGAGTTTGGGGACCTTCACCTCTTGTTGGCACAGCTTGCTCAGAGACAACAAAGCCTCCCTGTGCACCTGTGGGATGTTTGTCCTTTGTTTCACCTTTGCTCAGTGCTTAGGGGTTGGTCACAGAGAGATTGAGAGACAGGAGGATGGGTGAGATGACCTCTAAAGGCCCCTTCCTGCCGCAGGTTTGGAATACACAGGGTTTTGAGTTCTGACCCAGGATCAGCCCATGATAAAACTGTTGCTCGGTCCTATTAAAGCGTGCGGTAGGATGATTGATACCTGGGAGTCCCCCTGACTTCCCTGTCCCGTTGTCTATGTCAGCAGCTCCATCCTTTACCATCCCCTGATCGTGTCTGTCCCCTCTTCTCAGGGCCGTCACCCTTGGGCAGCCCTAATTGATGCAAGGGCATTCTAGTGGTCCCCTGCTTCTGTTTTCACACTTTCTGATCCCTCTTTCCATGAGTCACCGGGGGAAGGGCAGCCTGAACATATCCATGTTCAAACCTTCCCATGGTCTAATCCATGTCCTGCTGCTCAGAGCACAGCCCTGTGCAACCTGCCCCGCCCAGCTTCTCTTGCCAGTTTTTTCTCTCCTGGATGTTCCTCTGGGAATCCCAACCTTTAGGAGTACAGCTCATCCATGAAAGCCCCCCCCCCCCCCGCCAAGACTTGCTTCTTCTTGCCTTTCGTGGGACGCTCACACAGGCTCCTGTTTACCATTAGTGCCCCAGCTACAGCCTTCTCCCTCAGGGATAAGAGCATTTGTCTGCTACCAGCCAGAAGCTTCCCGACAAGCTTCATGTGGCAAGCTCATCAGACTTCTTACCAGAGTGTCCACAGGACCTACCAGACACCATTCCACCACGGAATGCACTTACTGGACCCTCACTCCATCTTCCATTTAGCGTCTTTATTCTGTAGATGCTACCAAGATGTGAAGCTGGCCAGTATTCTCTCATGATCTCAGGGCCCGTGTGCAAGAAAACCAAGCTTGAATGTGGCTCATGTTTGTGACCCCGAGGCCATACCATGCATCCTATATGAACAGCAGAGAGTACTGCTATGCTACGGTTTTGAGCAGGATGACTGAGCTCCTGGCTTGTCATCAGAACTGTGAGAGTTTCACCCTGGAGGGGCTGCAGGCTGCCCACGCGCACCCTGAGCATAGCGCACCTATTCTGGTGAATAAAGACTTTAATGGTGAAGCCATTCCCACTCCTTTACATGCCTTCTGTGGCTGCTGTCAAGATGTTTGGGGTGAGGCAAGTCAAGTAGTTATGGCAGAATTCTTACAGCCCTATGAAAACTAAATCATTTACTGTCTGGCCATCAGAAAAGCTTTGTGGGGCCAGAACGATGACTCGGTGGTAAAAGAGTTGACTTTTCTTGCAGAAGATCAGATTTCCGTTCCCAGAGCCCACACTAGGAGGCTCACAACCGCCTGTAACTCCAGCTCTGAGGGGTCTGCTGCCCTCTTCTGGACTCTGAAGGTACAGGTACACACACACACACACACACACACACACACACACACACACACACACCCCTAAAACTAAAAAGATCAAGGCTTTACGTAGTCCCATCAGACAGGCTTGCATAGGTAGAAAGTGAATACACTGGGGTAGACATGAAGGAGCTGAATTCCAGAAATTTCAAATTATGCTCCAATTTACAAGGTATCTCTCCCGCAAACGGGAGCTGAGATGGGCAACACACAGTAGCCACTGGAGCATGGCATGAATGACTAGGCAAGGGACAGAGCTAACACCTGGGTGACGGCGTCTCCTTCCTCACCCATCTGTCTCTGTCCCTTCCCCGCCCCCACCCCTGACTTGGAGTCTGGGTCTCAGCTGTTGGTCTGTGGCACTCATGGGCTTCTCTGAACCCCTAACTGCTTGATCAGCCTGTTCCTTGAGGAACTGCTGATGGCCTTGTGGTACCCAGTGCCAGCTCAGTCCCTTTAGGCAGATGCCAAGAATGAAAATCCACATCTCTTCCAACTTCTTCCCCACTCTGGGCCTGGCATCTCCAGACTGCTTTCAGAGCTACAGATGGAGCTGGTAACAACAGTGCATCCGTAGCCAGGAGGCGCACGCCTTTAATCCCAGCACCTGGGAGGCAGAGGCAGGTGGATCTCTGTGAGTTCAAGAGCAGCCTGATCTACAAGGTGAGTTCCAGGACAGGACAGGCAGGACTATTATACAGAGAAACCTTGTCTTGAAAAACAAAAAACAAAAAAATCAAAACAAAAACAAACAAACAAAAAAAGGGCCTTGGTAACTAAGATTAGGAAAGTTAAAATCTCCAATGTGGAGAAGATCTGGGGTGTGTGTGTGTGTGTGTGTGTGTGTGCATATGCGCACACGCATACATGCCTGCACTGGGTCTTGGAATGTGGGAGTGGGAAACAAGCTTTAAAGACAGAAGAGAAAGCAAAGACCCCGGGGAAGGTAGGGTTGGAGAGGAATTTTTGGCAGTGAGGAGAGTGATTTAAAATCAGTTTCCCAGCCAAGAAGAATCCCTCTTGCCAGGGTGAAATACAACGTGAAATAGGAAGTGAGGCGAGCTTGCACCCTGCCATGAGATGCCTCAGATGTCCCTGCTTATGTAGTGAATAAGCAACCATCTCCTAAGGCAGCCAGGGGTGGGGGCAGCTCTGTCATTACAGCAGGAGCCTGTGCCAGGTGCTGCCAGCTCTGGTCACTAGACCATGGCCGTCAGACTCAGGAGAGCTGCTTCCGGCTACAGACGTGACCGGCTCTGCAGCAAGCCATCTTGGGCATGCTTCTTGTGTATCTACCGTCTGGCCTGCAATTCTGAGATCATAATCTTTTCGTTGCTGGTGACAGAAAACCCAATTTAATTTAGTTTAGGCTACAAGGAGCTCTATAGATTGGCGTGGCCAAACCTCAGGTCAGGGGAGGGTTCAGCCACTCTCACACTGTTCGGACATGCCCCTGTCTCCCTGAATGTCAGCTATCGTGTTTGTGAAGGGCTTTCTCCATGGCTACTCCTGGACTCATAAACCTCCGGTTTCACCAATTAAGAGGAAATCATTCTTTTAGTGGTTTGTGCTGTGACTCAGTTAAAAAAGAACGGGTTTGCTTTGACTCTTAGTTTGAGAGGGATAAAGTCCATTATGGTGGGAAAGGCATAGCCATGGGAGATGAGGTGGTGGTCACCTTGTGTCTGCACTCAGGAAGGAAGCGAGATGATTGGGACCCTCAGCTTTCTTCATTTTATTCAGCCCAGGACTCCAGCCTATGGGATGCTGCTGCCCATGCTCGAATCTTCCCTGATTTGTTAAATCCTCTGGGAAGTCCCCATAGATGCACCTAGAGGTGGGTTTCCATGGTGATACTGAATCCAGTCCAGCCGACGATGACGATGAGTCATCACACTTCCTCAGTTTTCATTTGGGAGATCCTGGCAAAGGGCTCCGAGGGTGGGCAGAGTGTGAACTCATGCCCTCGCCTGCATCCAGACCCCGCTGAAGCTAATCTGTGTTGGGAGGAGCAAAACAAGCCTGGAGGAAGTGGACATTTGATTCCCGTGAGAAGGATGGTTCTGGACTTAAACCAGCATGTCAGCCATAGAGCCAACTTGGGAAGCCATGACTCTCTCACATCCCAGCCGCAAAGTCCTGTCTGCGCATAGGTCTTCAAAGCCTCGTCGTCACCCCTGCCTTCTTCACCGCTGGCTCCCTTCCTCACCCCTGCCTGCCTTCACCCTTCTTCTTCCTCTCCTGGAATTCTCTTTTTCCACTTTGCCATTCAAATCCCCGACAGATCAGAGGCGCACACCGTTAGACCAAGGCCGCCTTCTCATCTTGAGCATCTCACTGCGCTGGTCTCTCCACGGGGCTGTGTGGCTCTCGGCTGCTTTGGGACAAGCTCCAGGCCTTCAGTGTGCTTGCCAGCCTTCCTACTGCCTCTCCGCCTTTTTTCCTTCCATACTAATCATGGCATTTTCTCCAAGAGTTGAGTATCTCTCTTCTCTCTTACGCCCTGCTCTGCTAGTTTTAATTAATCCCAGAGCTGTGTTGAAAGGAGTCTGGTGACTGCAGAGGGGGAGCAGAACCCACTTGCGGGGACAGGATCAGTCAGGGCAGTGGGTGTGTAAGGAAAGACAGACAACTTAATGCAGATCACAGGTCATGGATGGGGTACAGGAGGAGGGGGCGATGGTGGATGTGGGGACTGAATAGAACTCTTCAGATGAAGTCCAAAGACTTGTCAGCCTGACTGGACCAGCTGATGGGTTTGGTCTCAGCACAATGCTGAAAATCCATGATAGATGGTTTCATCTCTGCATCCTGGAATGACCCAGGCTTCAGTCTGAGGATTAGTATTGGAGTAGACAAGGGGCCCATTCTATGTAGAAGAGAACTCATTGGGAGCTGAGGATGTGGCTCCCTTGGTAGAGTACTTACCTACACTTGAGGCCCTCATTTTGCTTCATAAACTAGCACAGTGGAGGCAGGAGGATCAGAGGTTCAAGGCCATCCTTGGCAATATAGTAAGTTCAAGACCAGCCTGTAGCACATGAGAGCTTGAATATGCAAATACATAAATGAATAGTTAATTGTCTGGGGACAACATGGAGGTTAAAAATCAAGAAGGTGGGAACCAAGCAGACACATCCAGCAGATGGACAGATGGGAAAGAGGAACCATGACCCAGGCTGAGGTTGGGGTTTCAGGGGTCATTTCTTCTTTTGGGGCTTAAAAACTGCTCTTTGGGAAGAAGTACTGACCTCTCCAGCCGACTAAGCTCTCCCTCCCTCCCTCCCTCCTCCCTCCCTCCCTCTTCCACCCTTCCCTGCTCCTTCCTGCCCCTGCTCTGCTGGGATTTCCCATGCTTGACCCTCCCATTCCAGTGCCAGGCTTTTCTTTATCTTCCTCCCCATATGTCCCTCCTGCTGGTAACCACTCCTTTGGGGCCACGGCCCTTGTCTAACTCATCCAGGGTGGCGGCACAGCCTGCCATGGGCCAGAGTCTGCATGGTGCCCTCCCCTGCTCCCATCTCCCTAAGGTGGGAGAAGGAGGTCCCATCTGACCATTGACGATAAGACCACTTATAGCGGTGGATCTATGTCCCCTCCTGTGAGAAGTGTCTCTGCTCCTGTGACAGACAGCTGTTCCTTCTGTCTCTGGCTGCCAGATCAGCCCAGTCTGCTTCCTGAAAGGCCCAGACTCCCCACTGAGGCCAATACATTGGAAATTAGTGGAAAATGTCTATATACTCAGAAAATACTAAAAAACGCAATCGCTAGAGGGCACAAGGGGGCTTTGACTTGCTCTCATTATCCTGTGGTACCAGAGGAAGTTAACCCAAGTCTGTGTGTCCTGGGGAGTGAGGGATGACTCAGATTGCTTCAAGGTCACCCTTCCCAATCTTAGCTTTCCCACCCTCCTACCTGGGCCCTTCTAAGCCGGGGAGGTGGCATGTTGGGGGAGTGTTGCGTACAATGAGGCCAAGTGCAGAGAGGATGGGGGAGGCAGTACCCCGAGGAGTGCTGGCACAGGCTCCCCACATTTAAAATGCCAGTTTATAGGCTCTGCCTCTTTAGCCAATGGCTTCTCCGGGATGGATCTCACATTTTTATTTGCAGGAATAAAAGTCTGTGGCAGCTGATATGGCCCTCCGGAGTTGGCGGCAATAACCGTCGTAGACGACGCAGCCCAGAAGACCATCATAATCAGGCAGCAGCAAGAGGGAAGAAGACGTCTCTTTGAAGGTGGCTGATGAACGGCCAGTAGGCTCCGTCGCACCTCCCCACTGCCCAGCTGCGTGCGAGCACACACATCAGGAGAGAGGCTGGCACAGAGGAAGAAAGTTGGCAAGGCTGCCTTGGGGATGGAGCAGCAACCAAAGGGCCAGAACTGCTGTCGGGATAATCAGGGGGACATTACATCTGGGACGGGGAAGGAAGCTGGGAGAGGCTCTGGGAACCTCAGTTTCCTAACCACATCTGGTGATAGGTGTACCTGCCTCCCACATGGCCAGGCAGCTTTGGTGAGGCAGTATGAATAAAATACTTGAGTATGGAACCCCACACCATATGGGAAGATTCCTTCCATTATGGCTTCAATACGACGTGAGCCCCCACCCCCTAAAGCAGTGGTTCTCAACCCTCCTATTGCTGCGACCCTTTAATACAATTCCTCATGTTGTGGTGACCCTAACCATAAAATTCTTTTTGTTGCTACTTCCTAACTACAATTTTGTTACTGCTATGAACCAATGTAAATCTCTGTGTTTTCCGATGGTCCTAGGTGACCCCTGTAAAAGGGTCTTTTGTTCCCAAAGGGGTCTCAACCCACAGGTTGGGAACCATTGCCTTAAAGGGTCAAGTATTAAAAAACTGGTCTCCAGATAGCAGTGTTAATTTGGAAAGTTTTGGTTACTTAGGAGACAGTAGGTCCCTGGGGACAGGTTCTTGGGAGTTTCATCCCTGGCCCGGTCTGTTGTACTGCTTCCTGTCTGCCGGCCACGATGTGGGTAGCTGCCATCTACCACGTGCTTCTGCCACAAAGACATTGGAGGCAGGTACCTGGAAGCAAGCCGCCATGGTCTGAGCCCTCTGAAACTGTGAGCAAACTGTATTGTTCTTTCTCATAGGTTCTGCCAGGCATTTTGCTACAGTGATGGGCAAAGCGACTGATGAACCTTCTCAACTAGAGGCCTCTTTCCTCTCTGCCCACCACTGTCTTTCTCCCAGCTGGGGCTCCCTTCCTATCCCCACCACTCTCGTTACCTCACTGCAGCCTGTCTTCTGCCGTCTATGCCTCGCATCTGTGCCCTGATGTGAGCAGAGCCTTCTTCATGAGGGTATGAGACCTGCCAAGATGGCAACCACTTCTTTCCTTCAGGAGAGAAGTCCTTATTATGAGCCAGGTACTGTTTGAGTCAGATGATAGAATAATACCAAGAACAGCAATAGTATTTTCTAATCCACAGCTACCCTGGAGGTAGGTGTCGAGCCCTCCCATCCTACAGTGGAGAAAATGGGCTCTGAGAACTGAGATGTTGGCCCAGTTCCATTATGAGTAGAACCCAACTGCATGAACTCTAGCCCCAGGATTGATCTCTCTCTCTCTCTCTCTCTCTCTCTCTCTCTCTCTCTCTCTCTCTCTCTCTCTCTCTCTCTCTCTCTCTCTCTCTCTCTCTCTCTCTCTCCATCTGTGTGGAAGTCACTGACTTCCTTGGGTATTGTCCTCAGGAATGTCATTTACCTCTTTTGAGATGGCCTTCCCTTGGCCTGGAGCTCACCGATTAGGCTAGGTTGGCTGGCCAGCAAGCCCCGGGGATCCCCTTCTCCCTGCCTCCCCAGCACTGGGATTAAGTGTCTGCCGCCATACCTGGCTGTCGTTTTGCTTTACCATGTATTCACTAGGTTCAGAGGTCAAGCTCGAGTCCTCAGTCTTGCATGGCCAGCACTTCACAGACCGAGTCACTTCTTCAGTCCAAACCTTGACCTTTGAGCTGCCCTGTGATCACTTACAATTTTCTCCTCTGTGACCTGGACCTGGAGGGAGGGTCTTCAGCTCTGGTGCCTCTTACTGAGGCTAAACATGGATCCTAGAGGTTCCAGCTGTACCCTTCTCGCATGCTGTAGAAGGACCCCCAGTTCTGCCAATGTGCTGGTCCTTGAGACTGGGTGGACCCTAGAGGGAGTACTTAGGAGAGCTTTCTGGAAGCCATTCCCAGACAGATGCCCTTCCTGGCCAATCTCCAGAGCTCTCTCTAAGGTTCCCATCTCTCCTGCTGCTAGAACTCAATCCTGGCTGGTGTTCGCAATGTATACACACGTGTGGGCTAAGTTTCGCTCATGCCAGATTCTGACACATAGGCAGAATTTTTGTAGCAAGCATATGGCCGGGAGCCCTCGGATAACATGCTCAGTGGGGGACCCATTTGAAACAAGAGCTCTAGTGAAAGCAAGTCACCAAAGATAGGAAACCTGGGGTAGGCACAGAAGGGCCCTCAGCTGTCAAATGCAGGCGTGTGTTGACATGCGTGTGAAGAGCGTGAACCGGGTGCTTGTCTCTGTTCGCAGCAATGTGTCCGAACATGTTGTGGTCATACATGTGTATGTTGAGGTCTGAGGGTGATTGCGAGCCTGTAAACGTGACGCCTTCAGGGGGACTGTGTGCATGGAGAGGGGTGTGTGCTGGCCATGTCTTGGGGGAAGGCAGATGGCCGTGTGTGAAGTGTCACTAGGGCACAAGCTCACTAGTGTGAACATGAGAGGATTTATGTGGCCATGAGGGTCTCAGCTGAGCTTCTCTGAGACAGTGAATAATGGGATGGAGTGTGTGTATGTGGGGAGCAGGAGGTACACATGCTGCTGGCATTGGGCTCCATGCTTCTGGCTAAGCAGACTCCAGATCACCTCTCTAGTTCCTGTCTGCAGAGCCTGCTGGTATTTTATGACTGGGCTTCCCAGGTATAATACAGATGATGCCCAAACAACCAGGCCATTCAGCAAGAGATCCTTAACGCCCAGCCCCGTGGGCACACAGCTGATTTAGACCCTCTGCCTGGCCAGAGTGAGGCCAACAGCACTCCCCAGAGGGCTTGTGGCTTGGATTGCCTCTACTCACACCAGCGTCATAAAAGGCCACCCCATATCTGCTGGTGCCTCCCCAAAACAAGACAACATGGTGATTTAAATTCTCTCAGACTTGGCCACCAGAGACTGAGGCTGTGGTCCTGTCCCCCCATCATTGCTGCAATGTTTTGTGATATAACAAACCATTTTGGAATGTCGGGAGTGGGCTGCACACAGCAAACAGGCCCCGTATTTCCTAAGTGAGGGTTTTCTTCTTTTCCTAGATCCGATGGAGTGTTAGAAATTGAAATGGAAGCTAGGATAAGGTTAAGAGAGTCCAGGCAGATGGAGTGGGAAGGTACAGGGGCTCATGCCTGTGCAAACAGCTGGTCTTGCTTTCGCAACACCATCCTGGTAGAGAGTGTGATTCACATTTTATAGGTGATAAATTTGAGGTTCAGAGAGGTTAACTGACGTGCCCGAGATCACACAGCTGTACTAGAACAGGATCAGCGCTTGGGTGCAGGGCTAAGGCTACATTAAACATGTGATAGAGGAGTAAGGGTCCCAGCTTCGCACAAAACCACACCACCATGCCCTCTTCTGTTCTCCTTAGATACACCCAAGCTCACGGCTTGGACCTAACTGTCATATTTTTGTTGGTAACTTTTCTTTAGCCACGGTAGTTTTGACGTCAGTTGAATATAAACACATTAAGACAAAATGTTGTGCTGGGATTTAAGGATGGGGTTGCCATTCAGGGCCTGTTCTGTGCCAACGGAAGAGGAAGCACCATGTGCCTGTCACTTAGGATCTGCTCAGAGGCTAGCCTTCAATGTCTGTCACCCACTAGGAGGGAGTGGGGCAGGCATCCCTTCATCTCCCTCACCGATGAGGTCATCTGTTATACCTGCTCCCCAGTACCCCCCTTTTCCTCTCGCCTCACCACTTCTTGCCTCTTCCCCAGGGACCCATTCCTTGCTTCCCTATTGGTAACTGTCATTGCTTCGTGCCCAGATCTCTGCCTACAGTGTTCCATTCAAGACCCACGCCTAAAGACAGCGTTCACCTGGCCTCAGTGACGGGCTCGGGAGTGAGAGTGTGGTTCAGGTAGCGCCAGGGGTTCTTGGCAGGAACCATGAGAATGTCTGGAAAGGTCTGGACCCAGCTGTGGGAGGGTGGAGGCTGAGCAGCAGACCTCCACCGGGTGACTAAGAGTGGGCGATGTCTGCTTGAGCCCCTGAAGTTGGGTCTGCCTGGAGTGAGGAAGTCAGCTAGTGTGCTGGCTTCTCGATGTAGTAAAGAGCCCGGTGTGTGCAGTGGCAGCAGGCCAGGGACACGGTCACTTTCTTCACCAAACGATCACAAGAATAACTACTAGGCGACACACTATTATTTTTCTCCGCTGTGACATCTTGAGCAAGTCCCCCAGAGTTCATCAAATTCATTCAGCACCACTGCCTTCCGTGTTCCTACTAGTATGGCTCATTCAGCGGTGCTTAAAGGATTCCACCGCTTAACCAAACCCAAAGTATCAAAGTTCAGATTCCTTCAAACAAACACATGGTCTGGCCTATCACAGCAGCATCCCAGTCTCTGGTACCAACTTCTGCCTTAGGATTTTAAGTGCTGTGAAGAGACACCCCGGCTGTGGCAACTCTTACAAAGGAAACATTTGATTGGGGTGACTCCCTTACATTTTCAGAGATTCAGCCCATTAGCATCATGGTGGGGAGCATGGTGGCATGTAGGCAGATGTGATGTTAGAGAAATAGCTCAGAGCCCAGCATCGTGCAGGCAACAGGAAACGGACTGCCTCATTGGGCGGTAAAATAAGCATAGGAAACCTCAAAATCTGCCCCTTCAGTGACACACTTCCTCCAACAAGGCCATACCCACTCAACAAAGTCACACCTCCTAAAAGTGCCATTCTCTGTGAGATTATGGGGGCCAATTATATTCAAACGACCACAGACAGGGTCTTGCAATGTAGGACAGGCTGACTTTGAACTCTTGATTAGCCTACTTCTGCCTCTAGAGTGCTAGGGTTACAGATATATTCCTTCACCACCGCCTGATTATGGAAATCGTGTGTGTGATTTTGCATGGGTATGGGATGTTTGTGTGTGTGTGTGTGTGTGTGTGTGTGTGTGTGTGTGTGAAGTTGAGTGCATACATGCATGCGTGTGTGGAGGTCAGAGGTCAGTGTTGGATATCTCCCTTGATTGCACTCCACATTATTATCTGAGCAGAGACTTTCACTAAACCTGGAGGTCACGGATTCAGCTAGGCTGGCGGCTGGTGAGCTCCAGGGCTGGGGCTCCAGCCATGTGCCACCGTGCCTGGCTTTTACATGGACGGTGGGTGCTTGAACTCATGCCTGTGCAGCAAGCTCTTTGCTCACAGGGCCATTCCCCGAGCTCTGAGTTCTTTTTTAGTTCTTAGTCTGTGGCCATCTTTCAGTCAGGAAAGGAAAGCAAGTTTTGTCACACATTTTCCTGCACTGAGGATTCCGAATTCTTTCTGCTGAATTCTGTTGACAGAGTGGCTCGCACTGATTGACCACTAAACCCATCTGGAGCTGGCCCTACTAGGTCACACTACATTATCCTTTTATATATTGCTTATTAGATTCACCAATGTGCTGTTAAGGCTTTTTTTTTTTTGTATGTATTCATCATGAAGGAAAACCTGAACTTTCCTGGAGCCAGCTATCTATGTCAGGTTTTGGTGTGAGGTCGATGTTGGTCACATGGGATAAGCGAGGCAGCCCTGTTTTGTTCCATATGTTCTGAATGTGTTTGCACCTTTCCTTCATTAAATACTCAGGAAAATTCACCTGTGAAGCCATCTGAGCTTACAGTTCTTTGTGGTAGGGATTTGAACTACAAATTCAGATTCCGTAATAGGCACAGGGCTGTTGAAAATCACATTGGCTGTTTTGAGGGGACTTTGGAGGCTTGCGTCTCTCGTGGGTCTTGCCCACTGCATCCATATTCTTGACCTATTGGCTTTCCAGGGCTTACAGAAGTCTCAGCTGCCACTTCTAATGTCACCAGGATCCATAGAAATGCCCGTGTCCACTCTTGGTATTGACCATGCATGCACCCATCCTCTTTCCTGCGCATTTTTTTTTTGTCAGAGTTTATCAAATGTATTGATTTTTTCAAAACAGGCTTTAGTTCCATTGATTTTTTCTCTTTTTCTCTCTGTTTTTTATTTAATTTGTTTTTTTTTTTTTAATTTATTTTTTGCTGTTCCTTTCTCCGGTCCTTCAAGATAGAAGTTTAGACTGTTGACGTGATTTTTCTCCTTCCTTTTAAAACAAGTTTTTAAACATACTGTTTGTGTCCCCAATTCATCCCTCACACTTTTTATATTTGTGTGTGTGTGTGTGTGTGTGTGTGTAGGCATTCATGTACAAATGCACACATATGAATTCAGTTCTCTCTCTCCACCATGTGAGGTCCAGGGACTGAGTTTGGGTTGTCAGGCTTGGCTGCAAACACCTTTACCCACAGAGATTTTTCACCAGCCCCATCCCTTGCATTTTGATATATTTTCCTTTTGTTAAGTTTATCATGATCTGTAATATCCACTGTGGTTTATTTTTGATACCTGGAGTTGCTTGACAAAATGCTAGATTTCCTAGATGTCTCTGTTATTAAATTTTAGTTTGATTTCAGTGTTGACAGATTCCAGACTTTTAAATTTATTACCTTATGTCTTAGGTCTATGATTGTGAATATTATTTGCTCACTTGAAAGGAATGCACAAGCAGCGACTGAGATGACTGTCAGAGAAATATCAGCTAAGTCAAAAATTTCATAATAACCTTCAAGTTTTACTAGTTTCTATTGTGTGTGTGTGTGTGCATACTCTTTCTTCTCTTCTTTTAATCACTAAGACTAATGTGTTAACATAGTTCATTATGGTCACAGATTTATTTCTCTCTCACTTCTGTATTTCGTACTTAGTTCTATACATTTGGAAACACAACCATACACGAATATTCAATGACAATGTATTGTTTTGAACAAGTTTACCTTTTTTTTTGGTGGCATTTTGGAGGGAGATTTGGAATACTGTTTGTTATGAAACATTCTTTATCTAATGTTAACACGGCCACCAAAGCTTTTCTTTTTTCCTTTTGATTAACGTTTTGACAGTCTCCTCCTTTTTGAGTGTCTAATTTATCTGGTCTTCATAATTAAGTGGGCTTGTTTTGTGCAGTATATAATTGAGCATTGCTTTTATGCTCATTATTATTGACTCAACTTTTAAGCTGACAACCACTGCCTTCTATTTGGAGTAGTGAAACCACTGAAATTTAATATAACTGTCAACTTGGCTGGATTTAAATATGCTACTTGCTATCTGTCCTGTTCTTTAAACATGTATTTTATCACTGTTATTTGTGCGCGCACATGTGTGTGCAGGCATGCATGCATGAATGTGAGTGTGTGTGTGTGTGTGTGTGTGTGTGTGTGTACAGGTGCTTGTGGGGTAAAGAAAGGGTCGTATGTGTGTGTGTGCACGTGCACGCAGGTGCTTGTGGGGTCAAGAAGAGGTCATCATATCTGGGTCCGGACTTCCATGCAGTATGAATCTCCTGATGTAGAAGCGGGAACCAAACCCAGGTCCTCTGCAAGAGCAGCCAGCTCTCCTTACTGCCGAGGCGTTTCTCCACCCCCACTCCCATCTATTGCTTTTCCTTCCTTTCATTCTATGTTTTAAATGACTTTTTTATGATTCCGCATTGTCTCTGGTCTTCTGAGCTGCATGCTGCTTCACAGACTGCTTTAATGCTGTATGTATTTACCCAGCACAGGCTACCTTTAAGTGACGTTCTTCCACTTCACGTGTAGCATGAGGACTCTTGGCCTTTGTGTTAGAATTTTCATGTTTATTTCTGTATGTGACAGAAACCAGAGACTCTCTGGTTTGGAACATTCAATTGTCATTTAGGGTGATTTCAAACCATGAGGACGGGAGTCTTTCATATTCGTGTGTTTACTGTGGCAGGGGTGGAGGTGCTCATTTCTATGCGGAGATCCACTCTTCCTTCTGTCGGTAGGACTTTCTTCAGTGTTCCCTGCATAGCCCACATTCTGATGATGAGATTTTAATGCTATCTGGTACCTGAAAAGGTGTTTACTTTACTTGGATTAAAAAAAATAATACTTTCTGCAGGGCTGTGGTGGCACATGCATTTAATCCCAGCACTCGGGAGACAGAGACAGGTGGACCTTTGTGAGTTTGAGGCCAGCCTCGTCTGCAAGAGCTGGACAGTCAGGGCTGTTACACAGAGAAACTCTGTCTCGAAAAACAAAATAAATAATAATAATAATAATAATAATTCCATTGGGGTACTGAAATATTTCTTTTGGTATGTTACAGATGTTGTCCCTAACTTTTCTGCAATTATAAAACTGTTCTAAAGTTACAAGTTTATTAGCAAGTGAATGGATTAAAACTGCATGCACTAAGAAAGTCAAAACTCAGAAGAAAATATATATGTAATTTTAACATTTCTTGACAGTTTAAATGTGGGTATAATTTTGTCATTTCTACTTCCCGTTACTCTCTCATCCTCTCCCTCTCACACTGAAACTCTTATTCTTCCCGGCATGCCCTCTTCCTCCTTCCATGACCCACTGAATTTAATCATGGTTGCTTGCATGAGCATTGGTGTGGAGTTATTTACCAAAGCATGGACAGCTCACCACTGAAGAAAATGACTCCTCCCTTCCCAGCAGCCATTAACTCCAGCAACTTATGGGGGAAAGGTGTGCTCACCCAAGGATGCGTATGCGTCCCTCCCCATCCATGATAGCCCATTGTTGGGCCCATCTGGTGTCCCCTGTGCAGGTAACCACAACAGATGCTAATTCCTGCCCTGTCAAGCACCGCGGTCCCGGTCTGTGCTCTATGCGCTAGATCCCAGTTCGTGAACTTCGGGAAAGGGGCTGGAGGTTGAGAATACACACGCAGAGACAGACCGACACACAGACCTTCTAAACACTGATACCAAAAGCCCCTCTTTAATAGCACCATGGAGGCTTAAATACACGGCAGTCAATGGCCAACAGGTGAAAATCCCATCCTCTGATCCTCTAAGTTAGGCACAGCTTCTAGTAACTTCAATTAGAAGGTTCTAGTAGGGTAGAGCAGCTGAAGGCCAGGACTCATTAGTCCCAACACTGCCCTGTCCAGAAGACAGGGTTTAACACGTTCCTCCTCGTACTCTGGCTCTCATGTGCTTTCTGCCTTCCATTTTGCAATGAAAACCACAGTACTGAATGAGAGGCATCAAAGAGGAAAGGGTGGGGGACAGCTATTCGACACGTAATTATGAAATTGGATTAGCATATGTCTGTAGAAGCCCGGAGAGTGGCTACGTGGATAACTATTGTAGGGGCCGTTATAGGAAAGTGTGGGGCCCCGGCTATACACTGTTCTGACTGAGGGGCTGCTATGGTGCACTGATGTGTAATTTTGAGTTTATTGATGATCAGTGTACTCCTAAGTGTGTAGATACCTATTACACCAACAACGTGTTTTCTTTTTTTTCCAAAATAAAAAGAAAGCTTTACTGCATTGTCTTCTGGCTTGCATTTTCACTGTTGAGAAGGCTGACACCACCCTCTGTTACCTTGTCCATAATGTCCCCAAACCCGTGGCCAATTTTAAGATATTTTCTCTTTGTACTGGTTTTAGTCAGTTTGACTGCTGTGGACTTTTATTATGTTTTTCTCCCTCATTTTTCTTGCTATTTTGTAGGTTTCTTGATCTATAGGTCTTTCATCAAATTTAGAGGGAAAAAACACTGGCTTTTACTTTTTCACATCCCTTGGCCTCTTCACTCCTGGGTGAGCGCAGAAAGTCGGGCTGTTTCCACTATCCCGGCTCACTAGTGCCGCGGCTCTTCCTCCGTCCCCGTCTCTCGATCTCTGCGTCTTCCACTACACAGCGAAAATTGGCCCATCTTCAAGATCACTTACATTTTCCTCCTGTAATTTGCTGTGAATTCATGCAGTTTGTTTCCAGTTTAAGACGCTAAGCTTCTCATCTGTAGTTGTGCACAAATCTTTGAAATATCTTCCATTTCCCCCTTTATGCCTCTTTCCCCCTTTATCTTGGAGCTCACGTGTAAGATTCAGCATACCCGTTTTAAAGGTAGTTCTCAAAATCCCATAGTGCCTTAGCACTTCCGGCCTTTTACCCATTTCTGGTGTTTTTCCTTCTGATTTTAAGTCCTGCCTGTCTGTTATTGATATGCCTGGCAACATCTGAGTGCATGCTGGGTATTTTTTTTCTTTTTTACTGACCGTGTGCTAGATGTTTTTGTTTTTCTTTAAAGAGCTTTGTGCTTTTTCTGATACAGATTCACGTTACTGGGAATCTATGTGAGTCTTTTGAGGACTAGTTTCAGGCTTTATTATCACAAGTCTAGAAGGGTTTTCCTTCCAAGACAGATTTCTTCTCACAATGACAGCTTCCAAACCTGCTGGTGGCTCTACCATATTCATCTTTTTGGGTCTGGGTTATCTCACTCAGGATGGTGTTTTCTAGTTCCATCCATTTGCATGCAAATTTCAAGATGTCATTGTCATTTTTCCCCCACTGAGTAGTACTCTAATGTGCAGATGTGCTACACTTTCTTTATCCATTCTTTGGTTGAGAAACACCTAGGCTGTTTCCAGGTTCTGGTTATTACAAATAATGCTGCTATGAACATAGTTGAACAAATGTCTTTCTAGTATGATTGAGCATCTTTTACGTATATACCTAAGAGTGGTATTTCTGGATTCTGAGTTAGGTTGATTCCCAATTTTCTGAGAAATCGTCTTTTCTTTGGAACTGATTTCCAAAGTGGTTGTACAAGTTTATACTCCCACCAGCAATGGAGTAGTGTTCTCCTTACTCCACATCCTCTCCAGCATAAGCTATTATTGGTGTTTTTGATCTTAGCCATTCTGATTGGTGTAAATGGTGTCTCAGAGTTGTTTTGATTTGCATTTTCCTGATGGCTGAGGATGTTAAGCATTTCCTTAAGTGTCTTTTGGTCATTTGAGATTTTCTGTTGAGAATTCTCTGTTTAGTTCTGTATTCCATTTTTAAATTGAGTTATTTAGAATTTTGATATCTAATTTCTTGAGTTCTTTATATATTTTGGAGATCAGCCCTTTGTCTGATGTGGGGTTGGTAAAGGTCTTTTCCCATTCAGTAGGCTGACTTTTTGTCTTATTGACAGTGTCCTTTGCTTTACAGAAGCTTCTCAGTTTCAGGAGGTCCCCCTCCTCTTTTCTGATCCCCATCCTACAGAATCTGACTGCCTCAGCCTCCCCAGTTCTATTCTATCTCCTGAATTCAGCACTGGGTTCAGTTTTAACTGCCCCCTCTTATGTCTGATCATTAACACTGCCTCCAGTTAGAGAGCAAAGGCCACCACTGAGCTACCTGGTCATATTTCCCTTTTCCCCAGGATTAGAGTTCTCTTCCTGTTCAATGTCTTGTAAAATTTATGTTATATATTTCTCTGTTTGTCTATTATTTATTATATGAGAGAAAACATTTGTAGTAATGAGACTCCATGTTCAAATACAAAAGTCTCTGTCAGAAAATCTTTTGGGGGCAAGCCTCAGAAGCTTGTCACCTTACTTCTAATGTTGGACTATCAGAATTGAGTTACAGAGCCACATGTGGTTCTGAGGAGGACGGCTGAATAATAAAATCTAGACCAATGGCCATGTGTCCTATTGGCTACAATACTACAAAGAAAAATGTGTGTGTGTGTGCATGCGTGTGCATGTGTGCATACATGAGCATTTGTGTGTGTGTGCGCGTGCGTGCGCATGTGGGTACATGTGTGCATACATGAGCATTTGTGTGTGTGTGTGCACGTGCGTGCGTGTGCCTCGGTTTCTCCACTGCTCAAGCCTCTCCCATTCTTTACGATATGATGCTCTCAGAACTGGTTTTCATTGTGACTAGAACTACATTATTGTTTTAAAACTGATAAATAAAATGATAGGTATTTATGCACACAGCGTGATGCTCCACTGTACATATATGCTGTGTCACTGCATTCTTATTTCTTGTGATGAGAATATTAAAAATTCCTCCTACTAATTTTTAAGCATGGTATAGATTATTATTGACCATACTCACTTTGCTGTGCAATCAGTCTCTGAAGCTTACCCTACCTAACTAATTGAGATGTCTCTCTGGCCATCCCCTTCCCTTCTACTGTCTGAGGACCACCGTTCTGCTCTCTGCCTCTGTGAGTTGGATCTTAATTTCCCATGTGAGATCATATAATAGTTTTGTTTCTATGTATGGATCATTTCACGAAGTATAATGCCCTCAGGGTCATCAATCTTGAACAACAGATTGCTATTCGGTCTTAATAATTAAGGAGGTCTTTAGAGAATATATTTTAATGTGTGTGTGTGTGTGTGTGTGTGTGAGTGTGTGTGTGCGCTTGTACCACCATGCACATGCAGAGGTGTGAAGGTCAAACTGCAGGTATAAGTTCTCTCCTATTATGTGGGTCCTGGGACTCGAACTCAGGTTTTCAGACTTGGCAGAAAGCACCTTCTCCTGCTGAGCCATCTCACTGGCCCCATATAAGGAGATCTTGCCATGTGCGACAACACGAATGAGGCGGGAATTACATCGCAATGATACAATTTGATGACATTTGCACCTCTTTTAACAATTCTTCCATACCTGCCTCTGATGTGAGTGGGCATTTCATCCTGGTTTGCGAATGTCACATACTGCCCCCTGCTTTCCTCCCCAAATACCCCTTGCCCTTCACTTCTCATGCTTCCCGTGTTGACCTCACTCTGCTGTGGTACCTAAGCAGGTTCCCCCGCAGGGACATCTGCACTAGCCCACAGTGATTTCTTCCCAATCTTATTGTACGGGAGTCCTCCTCCTTTGCTACTTGACTCTGAATGTCCATGCCCCAGAAAGACCCACCAAACATAATTTAGCCACTTAGCTCTCCATCGCCTACGCCGTTTTGCTTCGCTGTGCTCCATCTTCTTGCTACCAGATAGGAATCGAAGCATTCTTCTGCCTCCTATCTAGACAGTAGGTTTGGGAGCAGTGGCACTATTTCTTATACATTGTTTAATGTTGTTCCTTAGACTCATTCATGGAACATGGTAAGCCCTCAATAAACACCCACCAAACCCATTAAGGAAATCGAGCCGCCCATCTGTCTTTGCGTGGCTTGCCCTCACCTAGGTAAAAAGGCTTCTCCTTAGAAATCATTGCCCCAGCTGAATTCATCAGGTGCCAAGAAAGTTCAGAGCCATTAAGTGCATGGCATTGATGATCTCTGAGTAAGCCACTTTCCCGTGACCATGACAACTATCCAAGGCAATCAACTTACAGAGACAATAGACTTATTTGAGCTCACAGTTTGGAAGGTTCCAGCTGCTGATTGGTTAATGCCATTGCCTTGGCCTCTGGCCAGGCAATACACACGGCAGTGGCAAGTGGCAGAGCCAAACTGACCCATTGACCAGGAAGCAAAGGAGAAAGCAGAAAGGAGAGAGAGTTCTGGAGTCCTTGGGACACAAGCCGTGTTACTTGCCAGTTCCCGGCACTTTTCAGTAGTGCCACCTTGTAGATCAAACCTTTAACATGAGGGGCTTTAGGGGACATTGAAGACAGAAACTAGTTTTTCTCCTG
Organism: Arvicola amphibius; assembly: GCF_903992535.2. NCBI lineage: Eukaryota > Metazoa > Chordata > Mammalia > Rodentia > Cricetidae > Arvicola > Arvicola amphibius. The sequence goes on along the minus strand of NC_052052.2, from coordinate 24,723,176 downwards.
CACCAACTTATAGCATTACTGGGTATCTTGTAAAAGATTTAGGGCTCAAGAAAACAAATGTAGGGATTTGTCTCAGTTAATGGCCAGCATAGCCAACTGGGCTTGGAAGTCCTGCTTCCCTGCACCCATTCCATCGCTGCTTAGCTCCTGGCTGCACCAGTCTCTGCGAGAATTAGCTATGCCGGCGCTGCTGCTGCTGCGCACAGGGTGATGTGAGCAGGAAAACAGCCTGCCTTGCACTTTTCAGATCCTATAGCGGGGGCCCTGTAGGATGAGGCTAGATAGATGTAAGAGGGAGGAATGCTGACAAAGGTTGGGGGGAAGTAGTGCACTTCTGGGGAGTGCGGGCAGCCTCCTGGGATAGGCGCAAGAGACAATTGGAAAATCTTTCATGTGGCAGGATTTAAAAATGTAGAATACTATCGGGTTGTGTAAGATTCTCAGGCCTCCGGATTCCCTTTCAAGCCAAAATACCTTCGCTACATAAGGCCTCGTAGAACTTCATAAAACCAGATGGCTCAGGTGCCCATTTCATTAGCTTTCCGTCTCTGGGTGGGAATGCCCTCTACTGTAGGGAAACGGATGGTGGCTGCTGGCTTCTAAAGTGATATTAAGTGATGGAGAATTTGCCTTTGCACTACAAAGCTCATTCCTATCTTTGGAAACCAATTATTAGAGTATTCTCCTTATGCTGCAGGGATGCAGCTGGGTGAGGGTGTTTGGCCAGAAGCAAGGCTCTGAACTCAACTCCCAGGACCCCACAAAGAAACAAGCAAGCAAAAGACTTCCTGTATTGGACACCGATTTTCATGAACTGCCCTTTAAATATTTACCGCTTTCCTCCTCAGAGCACAATAGAGGGAGCCTTAAAAACTCTCGCATCCATTGGTTCAAGGGGAATGGAACCCTGGGCTCCTACATTTGTATTGAAAAGCCCAACCCCCAGCGTGGTTGTATTTGTGCACAGGGTCTTAGATGAGTTAATTAAGAATTTGTGAAGTCCCAATAGGCTAAGATGGGTGGTTCGTCTTCTAAGGAGAGGAAGAGCCACCAGGGGCAAAGGCAACAAGAAGAAACCATAGACTGTAGGCCGTCACCCACAAGCCTGAGAGAGAGGCCTCTGGAGAAACTCGTCCTGCCTTTGCCTTGATAGTGGATTTCCAGACTCCAGAACTCTGAGAAAGTAAAATGTGGTCTGTGTGATTTCGTTAACAGTAGGCTGCTTAGTTATCCTCCTCCTTGACTAACAGGGAACACTCCTGGGAAACTCCTATTCAGATAAAATGGCTCCTCTTGCTTCGGCCACTGCTTAGAGCAGAGATGTCCATTAGGTTTAATGATGACCACAGGGAAGCACCATGGATGCCAGTGACAGCAGTAGGGATACCCCCTTGTTCTACAGATACTGCTTCATAGTAAGAACAACTAAGCCCCATGCTTCAAAAAATATTGACTAGGTTGAACTCCCATGTTAGTTAGTTACCTGTTCTGTATCAAAAGACCTGAGACAATCAACTTACAAAGAGGAAAGGCTTATTTAGGGTCCGGTTCAATAGTCCAGTTAGCACAGTCATTCTTCAGTTTCTGCTGAAGCTGAACACCGTCCAGGATTGCATGCTGAAAGGAGAGAGAGAGAGAGAGAGAGAGAGAGAGAGAGAGAGAGAGAGAGAGAGAGAGAGAGAGAGAGAGAGACAGAGACAGAGAGAGAGACAGAGAGAGGGAGGGAGGGAGGGGGAAGGAGGTTGAAAGCACACCTACTTGACACCACTTCATCTTAAAAAGATATTTATATGTATTTATATTTATATGTATATGTCTTTGTTTATGTGTACATGTATAGAGTGCCTGCAGAAGCCAGAAGAGAGCATTGGATCCCTTGGAGCTGGAGTTCCACGTCATGAGCCTCTGGATGTGGGTACTGAACGCTAGTTCTCCACAGATCAGTTAGCACATTCACCCACTGAGCCATCTCTCCAGCCCCAGGCACCACATCCTAAAGTTTCTACCATCTCCCAACAGCACCAAGTAGAGAATCAAGGCTTTAACACACACTGCAGGAAGACATCCCAGGTCTTGGCTTCTAAGGATGTTTAAGCCTGTCTCACAGGTTTTGCTTGTTATCCATTGGTTTATGCATAAAGCACTCAAGTTAACATCAATAGCCTTCTATTTCATCACGTGAGATTCACCTCCTTATAAAAACCATCCCAACGCATTCCCTGCCTGCCCTCAAATGCTTGTTATTGGAAAAAAATCAACCCACCTTCTCCAGGCATCTTCATAGCGATGTTGAGCTGGAAGAGGTCAAGAATGGAGGCTGATATTCCAGGGGACAGCAAGGACAGCTTGTGTCTATGTGGAACTTCACATGTTGAGTTGGAAGAGGTCAAGAATGGAGAATGATATTCTAGGGACAGCAAGAACAGCTTGTGTCTATGCAGAACTTCACAGGTTACAAGGTTCTGCTGGCTTATGGATCCTGAAAAATTAGGAGACGAGTTTCATCTTTCGTGCCCTTGCTTGGTAGGGATGATAAGGAACTAGGAACCAAGAATGTTCATCTTAGTGTTGAAGCCACATGCCCCACTTAGCCCACCTAAGTGTGAAGGGAAAGCCCGGTAACCTCCAGAACCACTTATCTTCAATACTCTGTCATGGATAGCTGTGAAATTCTTCTTCACGTGGCAGAGCTACATATATTCAAAGTCTTCCACTTCTAGGTCAAGGTCTCTGTGGTTTTTTTTTTTTTTTTTTTTTTTTTTTGGTTGCTGTTGTTTTGCTTATGTTCCTATAGACAGGGTCTCTCCATGAAGCCCAGGCTAGTTTCAAACTCTGTTTTCCTGCCTGTCCCTTCTGAGAGCTGGCGTTGGAGTAATGCATCACGATGTCTGTCCATCCACCCACCATCATCCTTTGTTCTCTTTCATTTGTCCCAACCCTGGATAGACAGAGCCTTCTCAAGCTGGGCCTGTCATCCTTTGTTTGGGGGGCCAAGCCCCTGCTATAGATCTCTTGCTGGTTTGGAATTTGCCATGTAGCTCAGACTGTCCTCAAACTCCTCATAGTCTTCCTGCCTCAGCCTCTCAAATGCTAGAATTGCAGGCATGTACCATGATGCCCGACTCATTATTATTATTATTATTATTATTATTATTATTATTATTAAAATGGAGCTCTGCATTCCATGAATTCACACAGATCCACAAGCTCTTTGCTTCCTCTCCAAAGTATTCACATTTTCCACTAATCATTCAAAGAATTCAGTTTTAAATTCTTTCATGAATTATTGACCTTTCTGCATCATCAGCCACCAACCTCAGTCCTTCTTCCCATCCTGCATCCGTGCACTTTCCTAGGGCTGTGGGGGTACAATTCCCCCTGCAGCATCTCTTCCAGCTTTGGCAAGATCAGCAAGGTGCTCTCAAACTTCCTGCTCACCCATTGTGAGTGCTCCTTTTTCATCTGCACATTTGAGATTCATGTCTGCCACATCTTTATTCAAGGTGCCAATAAAATACATTATGTATGACTTGGTTTGCTGAGAAAATGATCATGTTTTGTGTATTTAGGGATGTAAGAGTTTGTAAAGAAGCTGAGATGGGGGGGTTGTTATTTCCTGACAAACAGACTCTTCAGGAAAATAATATTCTGTTTTCACTCCTATTTGTCATCCCTCCCCACCCCCCACTCAAATCTCCATACCCCCACCCAGAGCACCTAGTACCCAAGTGGAATAAGAAGGAAGCAAAGCTGAGTGGACAGGGAGCAACCTGAAAGTCCAAGCCAAGACTTCCAGTAAACACAGTGGGCGGTAGATAAGTGCTTGCAGTCTGCAAGGGGCGCCTGCTGCAAGGACAGGTGTTTTATGTCTGCCGGGGGAGTCCTTTACTGGATCCCCCGCAGCCAAAGCACGCACACACTTCAGCCCTTACCATTTCTTTGCTGACCATCAGCAACTTGAAAAGAAATTCTTTTGAAACCCCTCCCACCGTGTGTGTTTTGTGTGTGTGTTCTATTAAGATGGGGTGGATGCTACTCATCCCTAAGATTTTTGGTGCTGTGGGTGTAAACTGGCACTTAGAAATTTCCATAGCCATTTATTCCCTGGTGGCACTGACACCACTGCCCCAAGACTCACACTTAGACAGCCACGGCTCTGGAGCATCCTGGAGGGTCTTTCCCTCACCCTGGAGCATCCTGGAGGGTCTTTCCCTTACCCCTCTTACCTAGGTAAGAGTGGCAGCATGGGGTTCACAAGGAGCCCCGAGAGCCATCACACCTTGCTGATGGTGGGATTCAAACTGCCCCCTTGCACATTCCAGAACATTTCTCCTGGGGATGCATGCCTCCAGAGAAGGGTTCTTCAGCTGTATAAGTCTGATTTATGCTGCTATAACAAAGGTCCCGAGACTAGGCAACTTTTAAGCAGTGGTTAGTTGTTCTAGAAGCTGGAAAGAGGTGCCAGCATTTGTCCCTGCCGAAGGCTTTCTTGGCCTGTTATATTTAGAGAGGGATGGAAAACTGACGAGTTGGGTCTCTTTTCCTCTAGAGGGCCACTAATCTGTTCACGAGGGTCCTCACCCTCACGGTCTCATCTAACCTTAGCTATCTGCCAGAAGCCTCACATCTAAAAACTATCAAAACGTGAGTTTGAAGGCTTTAGTTTCTTTTTTTTTAAATATTTATTTATTTATTATGTATACAATATTCTGTCTGTGTGTATGCCTGCAGGTCAGAAGAGAGCACCAGACCCCATTACAGATGGCTGTGAGCCACCATGTGGTTGCTGGGAATTGAACTCAGGACCTTTGGAAGAGCAGGCAATGCTCTTAACCTCTGAGCCATCTCTCCAGCCCAAGGCTTTAGTTTCTAAACTCTGACTATTTGGAGACAGGATACATTTAAACCGTGCTCACAGCCCCCAGGTGCAACATGACATCTAGCAAGAGACCTAAGCCCACCTTCTCAGTGGGGACTGACTAACTCATCAATAGAATTTTCAGTGGAATCAGCTAATACTCATCAGCCAATACTCATCAAATTATCTCTGTCTCTCTAGGCTGGTGGGTTATTATCTCAGGTGATTATCCTGAGAGGTGGATTACCATCCTGATTTTTTTCTCTAATGCTATTATAAACACTGGCCAAACGAACTTGGGGAGAGGAAAGGACTTATCCCATCTTATTGCTTATAACCCGTCACTGAGGGAAATCAGGACAGAGAACTCAAGGCAGAAACATGGAAGATAGAATGGAAGCAGAATCACAGAGGTTAGCTTTTACTGCTCAAGTTCAGTTATCTTTCTTATCCAGCCCAGGACCACCTGCCTAGGCAGGGTACCACCCACAGTGGGCTGAATCCACCAATGTACAGTCAGCAAGTAAGAAAATGCCACATAGATGTGGCCACAGGTCAATCTAATGGAGGTAACTCCTCAACTGGAGCGTTTCCCAACCTCTGTGGCCTGGGTGTGTCAAGTTGACAACTGAAGCTAAGTATGACAGTTACCAAGAAGAATGTACTGATAAAGAACACCAACACACACACACACACAGGACTCAAGGAGTTACTGATTTTTTATATGAGTATGAATTAGAAGTAAGTTGGATTTTTCTAAATGTAGACAATGTTTAGGTTTTGAAACTAGAGAGAACCTGATTTGAATAATTTTTACTGTGTACAAGTCCCTTAACCTGCCTGGGCCTCATCTGCTAGATATATAACAGTAATTACCAAGGCTTTTGTAAAGTTTAACCAAGAGGAAGCTGTGAAATCTCTCCTGGGGATGGAGAGAAGGCTCAGTGGTTAAGAGCTCTTGCTGCTTTCCCAGAGAACACAAGTTTGGTTTCCAGTACCCAAACCAGGCGACTGACCACTGCCTCCAGGTCCAGGGGGCTGACTCTCTTCTCCTCTTCAGACATATCACATACCTGGCATAGACACAGACATATCACACAAAAGTAAAAATGAAAGAAACAAATGCTTAGCTCTTTGTCTCATAGTAGATGTTCAACTAATGTTAATGACTCCCCCCACCTCGTCGCTTTTTGTTCCTGTTACAAAGACCATTTTACCACTGAACACCGTGGTTATTTTGAAACAAGAAGGGAAAACACTGAACCAGGCTTAGAATGGGAGCGCCATTTCTAGAACCAAGGCAGACGGTTCCTCACTGCTGCCAGTTTGGAGATTAATCTTTCTTGGTGGCTGAAGCGTGGCAAGGGATTTACCTTACTGACTGCAGAGGCAAATTGACTTCGTAGGGGGCCAGCTTACTTGGCACTGGGTGATGCTTGCCAATCTGCTCCCTGCAGACAGTTGAGCCTCTGTGGCCCAGCACCTTGGATAGCGCAGTGTGCACCAGCACCTTGGACAGGAAACCAGGGCTTCCGGTTCTGTCAGTCAGGGCCTAGCAAGTCCTGGGTAATGATCCGTGACAGTCTCGTTAAAGGCTCCAGGCATTCACATATTTCTGTACTTATTCGATAATTTGGGAGTTTTGAGCTTCAAATTATTAGGTATGAATTAAAATATCCTCTAATAAGCCTTGAACTAGCAGATTATCCTTCCAGCGAGCAAGCTGCTAGCTCACCTTTCTGTGCTTTCTTCATATTTTACCACGATGGCATTCTCTTTGCCACCAGGTATTTATGCCACCACCCTAATGTGCCCAGCGACAAATGCCAGGTGCTCTGCTGAGCTCAGCCCTCTAATCCCTTAGCCGACTGTTAAAATCCCCTCAGAACTGCTTAAGACATGCCTGTGTGCAGCCCCACCCACAGAATCTGGTTAATGGATCTCATTCTCATAGGTAGTTCTAGTGTGAGCCAGGATTGAGAGCCACCAGCCCAGAGATTACCCCCCCCCAATCTACTAGTGTCTCCTTGGAGTTGATCTCAACTCTTTATTGACACTTCTGTGAAGACAGAGGCTGAACCCAATTTCCTGCTTATCAATATATCCAGCATTGCAACCTCATCTTTAAATTTAGACTGAGGATGAAGTAACAAAAGAAGGGACCCTGGGATCCTGGGACAGCCATTTGGAGCTCACTGAGTGGACTCCGTGTATGTATGGCCTGTGACCTGCCAATCTTACTCTTTTTTTTTTAATTAAAAGTTTTTTATTTTTAAAATTAAAATATAAGTACACCATTTACTCCTCTGTTTTCCTCCCTCCAACTTCTTCCATGTAGCCCCTCCCCTTAAATTAATGGTCTCTTTTCTTTGGCTATTATTGTTTTGTATATGCATAAATGTATAAATATAACTTGCTGAGACCATTTAGCGTTGCTTGAGTGTATATGCTTTCAGGAGTGACTCCCTGGAATTGGATAACAAACTAAAGTGTTCATTCCTGGGTGTGGCAAATTCCCCCTCTCTCTGCTGTCCTTAGTTGCCTGTAGTTCTTTGTCTAGGGATGGGTCCTGAAAGGTTTCCCATATTCTTGTATAGATACTCTTGCTTTGAGGACAGGTTCCTCTTGGACTACTAACCAAGATGTGGTATAAATAGCAGCCTTGTTGGTGATGGAAAAATAATTTTAGGCAGCCACAATACTCATTCCCCAAAACAGACAAGCAAAGGAGGCTGAGGAGGCAGCTCAGTTGGTAAAGAGCTTGCTTTGCAAGCATGGGGACCTGAGTTTGATCCCCAGAACCCACGCTTTTAAAGAAAATCCACGAATAATCCCAGTGCTGGAAAAGTGGAGAGAGGCAGTTCCCCAAAGTGCTTAGCCAGTGAGAGGCCTTGGGGGTATGTGTGGGAAAGTGGATGGCATCTGGGAAACAAGGGCAAAGGTTGTCCTCCTCTGCCCTCCACATGCACATGTATGCATACCTCCACACGTACACATGAACCTGCACACATGAACATATACACATGCACACGCACAAATAGATAAGCAGGGCATAGATGTGTTCATGGACTACAATGTGGAAATTAATGCCAGAAAATGGAGTTATCTGCTGGTGTGTGACTAGGGTGTTACTAGGAGTGTAAACCAGAGCACTGGAAGATGAAAGGAACCGCATGGCATCTGTAGTCATGGCCACTTGTGTGCATTTAAAGCAAATTCACTCACAAAACAATATTACAGATTTTCCATGAGCATGCCCATATCCAGAGGTGTTTACCAAACACAGCCTAATGCTTGTGGGAAATGGGACCAAGGAGTGGGGGAAAAATAATGAAACAAAATCTGTTGCAGGACCAAGGGCTTCAACAGGCAGGGGCTGACAGTGTGTACTGTGGACCAGGATATATGGTGAGCCTAGTGTGCTGTGAATGGAGGAAGAGGAAAAGAAAGGGAGGGTGGGGGACGGAGGGAGGGAGGGAGGGAAGGAGGGAGGGAGGGAGGGAAGGAGGGAGGGAGGGATGGAGGGAGCCCTAGCTCAGTTCAGAGGTAGGAGCTGGAGAACCCAGGGAGAAAAATGAGACCTTGGGTACCAGAAAGGAGAGCCACAAGTCAGCCTGGGGCTGGAAGGAGATGCCTGGCTTTATTGCTCCTTATTATGGATCGAAAGAGGAAATGAAAACGGCTTTCTGTGTTGGAAATAAAGGCATTTACCCAAGTCCTAATACAAAATGGGGAAGGCAATTTAGAGGCTCAAGCTGAGAAATGGTACTTCTAGACTGGAAGGAGATTTTCTGTTTGGACTCCAGGCCTGTTGCTGCTTCTCCAGGTGGGAAGTAGACTTCATTTCTTCTAACGCACTGGGCATACCAAGTTTTGGGACTAAAGAAGTTTCTGAAATTTCTGGAATCATGGCCTTATCACCCCCATGATAGTGATCCATGCTTGTGTTCTCTGCATTATGTTTCTGGCAATAAAACACTAGACAAAAGCAACTGAAGGGGGGAGAGGTCTGTTCTGACTCCTAGACGGAGGGCACGGTCTGTCATGGTAGAGAGAGAGGGCAGGAGAGTGAGGTGGCTGGTCACATGACACCCACAGACAGGAAGCAGAGAGGGATGGACACTCGGACCCAGCTCGCTTTCTCCTTTTCATTCAGTCTCAGCCACTGGCCCCTGAGGATGGTGCCGCCCATACTGAGGGAGACTCTTCCCTCTTCCTTCAGGAGCACTTGCTCACCAGTTAGGAGCACTGGCTGTTCTTGCAGAGGACCTGGGTTTAGTTCCCAGCACACATGTCATGGCTCACAATCATCTGTAACTCAATGTTCAGAATAGCTGGCCACGGGCACTGAGTACAAACACAGTGCCCAAACATACACACAGGCAAATACTCATGCACATAACAACAAAACAAAACAAATCTTTTAAAGAAAATCTCTCTGGCAGACACAACCAGAGGGGTGTCTTCTAGAGGCTTCAAAATCCAATCTAAATCCAGAAGATGAAGACTAACCACCTCAACCCCCTTTTCAGTTTTTCCGGGTACTTAGCTGTTATGTTATACGACCAAGGTCCATGCAAGAAGTTCGGCCACATGCTACGCTGTGGGTCCAGAGAAATGAGCTTGTCCCTAGCTTCAGGCAAGGCAGATGTGAGTACTAAAACTTCCATATTGTTTTCTGAACACCAGGCTGAGGCTATGCAGCCCCTCCTGTCCCCTGACAGCTGAGAGTTGCCTGTCTGTGGAATAGTAAGGCCATGGATGATCCCAACACAAACCTTAGTGGGGTGTTTTTCCCTCCCTACCACTGATAAAGAATAATGAATATGTTAATTAATGTATTTAGCAATCACGTTCTGAGTGTGTTTCCTATTAGGAATCGAAGAAAGAACAACACAGATGTCACCCACTTGAAGATGACACGGATGTTAGGTCAGACCTGTAGAATAACCGTCGCTGCAGCCAGGTTGAGTTTTACAGTTATGGGAACCAAGAGGCTATGGCATCAAAATTAGCCCCTCCCAAATAGGTCAGGGTGGCTTCCAATTTAGGGAGCCACCCTAGACGACTCCTCCCAAAAGCCACAGTGCAGTGGCTTTGAGAGCAATTATCTAGGCAAAGCTCTTACTTTGCATTTAAGATCGTCCTCCTGAAAAGGTCATGTGTAAATCAAATTTAATAAATCAAATTCTGCACTTCATACCTTGGGGAGACTCTCTTCAAAGGAAACTGTGAACGAATCCCTTTTTAATAGAAGTAATCGGCTCTCCATTTATCCGATCTGAAGGATAAGATTTTTAGATATCAGGTTTTCTTGGCGTGAGCAGCAGGGTCCTTTTGTCAATGACAGAAAACACAACCCAGGATGGAGTAACAAAAGCAACAAGAGCCAATCATTGCGTCAGAGGTTCACGGAATGCAGAGTTTCAGGGTGTCCTGGTTTTGGACATGACTGGAGTCAGGTATCCAACCACAGGGAAGAATATGAGGTTTTCTCTCTCTCTCTCTCTCTCTCTCTCTCTCTCTCTCTCTCTCTCTCTCTCTCTCTCTCTCTCTCTCATATTTTCCAAAACAGGGTTTCTTTGTAGCTTTGGAGCCTGTCCTGGAACTAACTCTGGTAGATCAGGCTGGCCTTGAACTCACAGAGATCTGCCTGCCTCTGCCTCCCAAGTACCGGGATTAAAGGTGTGCCACTACTGCCGGGCTTGAGGCTCTCATTTTTCTGTCTCTCAAATCCGCTTTTTCTTGGCTTGACTCTTAGGTGCTGGCCATGTGCAGTGGCTGCTACATCTTATACACTGTGTTCAAGCCAGCAAAAAGGTGTGCTTATTCCTCTTCCCAGACGCCTTAGCAATGGCTCTGAGATAGACATCTGTCCCTTTACCTGAGTGAGTAGGTAGCAATAGGCTGACTGCCTGGGATCTGATGCAGACAACCTGATCTGAGAGTTGGGGGAAAGGCATTTCTTAGATTAGGCTGTTAGCAGAGGAAATGGGGCTCCCTGAGAGGGGGGCGGTTAGCACTCAACCCTTCCTTCCCCCTCCCCTCATGGCAGATTCATCACAAAGGTCTCTCTCTTGAATGTCCCTGCAGCAGTTGTCTGTGGCGCGCTGGCATGAGCATCACTTGGGGCGCTCGCTAAAATGCGGGGGCGAGGGTCCACCTCCAGTTGTAGTGAATTCCATTATCTTGCAGCAGGTCTCAGAATTTGCAATTTGAGGTCACTTCCCAGGCGATGTTTTAAAAATGTTCACTGACATTAAAGAATCCTTTTCCAAACTTGTTCCACCCTTCCAGTTGCCCACTCATGGCCTTAGCTCCAGCCTCATCGCTTCCCACCCGGCTCACCCGAATGCCTCCTACTGCTCTTTCCTCTGCAGGTTCTTAAAGGCCACCCTGCTAACCTCTCCTGCTAACTCTGCCTCCTCTCCTCCTCAACCTCCTAGCAACAGGACCTCCTCACTCACTCAAGATCCCAGCTGTCTTAGATGTCTGCCTCACCCATTCGTGTGCCCCAAATTCCAGGTCCTTTTCTCAGCTCTTCTGCAGGTCACTTCCTACTGTCTTCTTTATTAAAACCCAGCTCACCTGCCACCACATGTGCAGCCTACCTGCCTGCCCTCCCTTCCCCTCTTCTTCCCTCCCTCTCTTCCTCCCTCCTTCTGTCTCTCCCTCCCTCTATCCCTCCATCCCTCCCTCTTCCCCTTGGGAGGAGGTTGCTACTGCATCTTTCTTTCCCATCTATTCACATATGGAACCAGCTCCCTTTTACGGAGTGGGTTAGCATGCTACAAGGACTGTAATCATTGTGTTTGTCTATCTTTCCCTCTGGCTCCAGGAAGGGGACTCGGCGACATTTGTTAAGTCTTTGGAGGAACACAAAGTGGAGGCGCATCTAGCCTGAGCTATTTCCAAGACATGTGACCTTGGACAAGTTACTTCACATCCCTGGGTGGTGGTTTCCACTTTGTAAATGGGAATAATCACACCTACTTCATAGGTCTGTGAGAACGGAAATCTCAGCACAGCGCCTGGCAACATCATAAGCACCCAGCAATTGTGGAATGCAAAACCAAAGAAATGGCAACAAACCTTTAAATCAAGGAAGAAGCCACCTTCAGTAAAAACCCCAATTTCCATGTATGTCGTTCTGTGTAACAATTCCTTAAGCCCCATGGCGCGGAATAATCCTGTCATGCCGTGTGGGTCAAATCTGGAATGGTGCAAATGGACTCTGGCTTTAGGTCATTTCCCATGTCCTAAACATTTCTTTCCTCCTCTTTATCTTCCTTGGAGCTTTGGAGCAGCTTTTAAGCCCATTCCCCAGAAATAATCACATTCTGCCTGTGGGATGCTGACATAGGAGCGGCACAGCTTCCTATGGGGCAATTTTTCTGGACCATGGAAATGCTTCAGTTCTGTGAGAGTCTGGAAGACTGGGGGTGCCTGGTGGTGGACAAGAGGTTCAGAAGTCACAGTGTTGAGCTTGCAGAAATGAAAGCCATTAAAGCTGCCTGCAGTGACAAGATTGGTCCGGGAGTCCGAATGAACTGATAAGTGTGGGAGAGAGAAGCATTTCACCGAAGGGAGCAGCAGAGTGAATTTCAAGAAATCAGCCCCTCTTTTGGTGACCGTCTCCTGCTTGTTTTATAGCTTGTCTGATGTCGCTCCTCCCCTATGCTCATGCATTGTGCACCCGGCGTGTGAGAGCATATGCAAAGGGAATCACAGCTACGAGCTAGGGGAAGTGTTGACTGTCCAGGAAAGACCAGCTGCAAATTCATAGCTCTCTGCAATGGCCACACTGCAGTGTGTGTGTGTGTGTGTGTGTGTGTGTGTGTGAGAGAGAGAGAGAGAGAGAGAGAGAGAGAGAGAGAGAGAGAGAGAGATCAATATGCATGAGTGTGCCAATATGCATGTACATGCATGTACAAAAGAGAATACAAGAGAAAGACCTCTTGAGCCTTTATCTACAGATAGCTCAGAATCTGGAGTCTAGACCACAGCGTTAATCTGATTATGTCAGCTCAGCTGACATATTGGGTATGATTCTGAAGGAGCAAGAAATATGAAATTTAACCAGAAACTACAGGACAGAGTCTTTGTCTTTGGGGGACTCATAATTAGGACAAGGAAGCAGACAAGCAAACAAACTACACCTAAGATTGGGTGCCCTCGAAGCCAGGGACTGCATCTCACTCGACTTTGTTTTCCTAGTCCTCCCTCTCAACTGCCTGCAACCTCTGGATGCCTCTATGCGCTTCGCCTTAGAGGATTGCTTTGTTTAAAACCCAACCTAATAGGGCACCACTGCCACCTGGCATCCTTTATACATCACCGTGAAGAGCTGTGTTGCAAGGTAGCTGGCAGCTGGACATAAGGTCATACATTATAGACTTTCAAGTGGATGTTTGTTGGTTTAATTTTGCAGTCTTTGTATTTCAGAGGTGATATTAATTATCTTCAGGTCTCAAATATTTTCATGAACCCTCAAAAAGCTTATGAGTCTCTGGAACGGCTTTGATGTTGCCTAATAGATTGCTTGGCCCTGAGAGCTTCACACAGTGATTGTCATGCAGGGTGTTCCTCATTCAAGTATTTGATGAGTGAATAAATTAAGAACATCTGATAATACATATGTTTTATGAGGCCTAGCTCCGCTGAGTAAAAGGGCTTTCTGGCTCTGGATCCCATTCTGGATCCAAGTTCTGCTCTTCTGGAAAGCAAAGGCCTTTGGTTGCTAAGGGATTCTGTTGGCTTTGGTCAAGGTTTCCCTTGTAAATGATCCCCGGAAGTCTGGCACTAATGAGTTTCCCAGGAAGGATGGAGAGCATTTCTGTCTTAGTCACTTTTCTGATCCTGTGCTTAAACACCACGAGCAAAGGCAACATAGAGAAGAGTTCACTTTTGGCTTACGGTTCCAGAGGGCAAAGAATCCAGCACAGCAGCAGGCCTGGCAGCAGCAGAAGTGAGAAGCTAAGAGATGACTTCTTCAGTCACAAGTATGCGCAAGTATGCGGGGAGAGAGGGGCCTAGAAGGAGGGTGAGGCTATGGATCTCCAGTCTGCCTCCAGTCACATGCTTCCTCTAGCAAGACTGCCATTCCTAAACCTCTCCAACAGCACCACTAACCGGGGGTAGGGGGTGGGGGTGAGGGAGTGTTCAAATGCCTGAGCTTATGGTGGCATTGCTCAGTTAAGCTTCCACATTCTACTCATTGGCCCCGACGGACTCATCATTCAAACCATGACAGATCCCGTAAGTACAGAATAAAGTTAAGGATCTAGGAAGCGAGAGGGTACTTTTGCCTCATTTGAAAATTGAACAAGGCAGGGTTGGAACTGTAACTCTGTTGGTCGCGTGCTTGCTTAGCATGTGGGGAGTCCTGGGTTCAATCCCCAGCACCATGTAAAACTGGATATGGTGGTACAAGCCTGTAATTCCAACACTGGGGCAGTGGAGACAAGAGGATCAGAAGTTCCAGTTTAGCCTTGGCTATGTAGAGAGTTCAAGGTCAGCCTGGGGCCCATGAGAACCTGTCATAAAAAAAAAAAAAAAAAAAAAAAAAAAAAAAAAAAAAAAAAAAAAAAGGTTACCCAGAAGGGCAATGGGCATGGTACAAAGTCAGAAAGCCTGAGACTTATGCTGGTTAAGACTGTGACTTTGGGCGCAATTCATTCTTGAGACTTTCCTCCTCCTTGCTTCAGAAAGCTACATCTCAAAGACAAAGACCTTGTTTTGTTCACTTGCTCTTAAAGCCTCTGAGCATGCCTGAGGGGAGTAACTTGATTGCCTTAGCTGAGGTGGTCATATCTGCTGCCCCCTACAGGTGGCATCATTCCCTGACTGGGATCCTGGACGGTCTAAGTGGAGAAAGGGACCTGAGCAACCAGATGCGCTCATGATTCTCTGCTTCCTGGTCATGGATTTAACATGACCAGCTGCTTCAAGTTCTGTGACCCTGACTTCCCCACCATGATGCACTGCACTTCAGGACTGCGAGGCAGAGTAAACTCTTTCTTTAAAAAATAAATGACTTGGAGATAGACTGCCCAGGCTTTAATCCTGGCTGGAGGACTTCTGGTTGGGAGCCATCAGGCAAATCACTTCTCTTGAGAATGTATATGGGTATGAATTTATTATTTTAATCTATAATGGGAAATGGTTATAGAGACTATTTCACAAGTTTGCATGAGAAGCAAATGGATTTTATAATGTGTTTATCACCATGTCTGCATGTAGGAAGTAGCCCCATGTCACCTGACGTCTCATGTCACCTATAATTAGCCATAGGACCTCCGGCAAGTCTCTAACTTACAAACCTATGGTTTCTCAGCTTTCATACCTTGGCATGAGTTGAAGCCCCGTGGTAAAGACAGAATGATGCCACTTGATCTGACAGAGTTAGTGGTATCCTGATCACCACCAGCTCCCGCAAACTTACTAGTAAACGTCCAGGAGTTCTGTAAGCTAGCTATTAAATATAGCCATCTAAACAACTCAAACTCTACAGCATTTAAATTAGTTGTATTTATAAACATTGATAATTAATATGCAAAGCTCATCAATTTCTGATTATTTTAAGCCTCTGTTCCTGTAGACTTCCTCCCCGGATCCTCACGTAGTTATTGATTCGTGCCTGCTGTCTTGGAATGGTGCAATTCCTACTCCACAGCGCACGGCCATGTGTCTCCTCATAAGGCCACACACAAAACTGTCACACCGGCGTCACGAAACAAATTACAGCAGCACTGTTGACATCAGGGAAATTGGTAAATGGTAAAAGTCTGAGATTGCTTTCTTCCGAAGAACTTGTTGTTAAGCAGTTATTGTTATAGCTCTGTCGCTCGCCACGGACCATTTTCAATCATTTAGAGTTATTTTAATTTTGTCTATGGGTAGTTTGCACATGTATCCACATACCGTGTGTGTTCCTGGTGCCCACAGAGATGAGAAGAGGCCGTTGGTCCCCTGCTGGAGTTATAGATGGTTATGAGCTGCTGTATGAATGGCGGGAACTGAAGCAGGTGATTTAGCCATGGAGGAATCTCTCCAGGCCCCATACGAAGTTCTCTTCACTTCTTTCTTGCAGACATGGATTCATGATGCCTCCTGAGGGCACCTGAAAGTGTGGGGTTAGACAAGAGCATCCTCTGCGTGCAGCAGGAAGACCCTGGCTCTCTGCTGCTGCTCTGACATTATATGAATCTGAACTTGTCAGCATCATTTTTTTTTCTAACAAAATCTCCGTAAGATTTTGTTATAAAGAGGAGGCTGGACTTTCTTTTGTTGTGGATTTTGAGAAAAGGCGGTACTACATTTCATCCACTGTGCGTGTGAGAAGCCATTGGTTTCATGGCATCTGCAATCCGTCCACAGGTCCTTAGCATCCCTGCTGTGCTGGCCAGGCACTGTACTAAGCACTAGGCAGAGGGATAGAGTTAAAAGGAGACTGCCATCTTGAGCTCGAGGCATTAATTATCGAAAGGAGGACATGCACATGAGCAAACAGAAAAGCTGCAATGTATAATGTCTGCAGGAGAGATGGCAGTGCAGGGCACCGCGAGATCCCCTAGCCAGGAGAGAAAGTCCTTGTGCATCCGTAGTTGAGATGGTTGATGGGAGATGGCAGGGAGGAGACCTGGGAAGATTTCAGAGCAGAGAGAGTTTATTTGTCAGAGAGCATAGTTGCAAATAACATAAGCCAGCCCTGCCTAGGTAAGCAAAAAAAGACTTAAGTGAGCATCTTGGAAACCTTGGGAAATCTCCATGAGGACCCAGAGACTACACAGTCAGAAATAGCACCCTAAGTCACACCACAGCGGTCATTCAGTGGCACAATCAAACATATCTAACGAGCCTCGACATGGCAGCCAACTCTACATTGATTATACTCTGCAGCTGATGTCTTTGGACACTGGATGTGATTGTTGCAAATCTACTACACATAGTTCCTGATTCTACAAATCACAAACTCCTTTAAGATTTTTATTTACCTTAATTTTTATAAAATAAAATAAAATAAAATGTATGGACGTTTTGCCTGCTTCTCTGTCTAGCAGCACATGTATGCAGTGCCCTCAGAAGCCCAGGAGAGGGAGCCGGATCTCCCGAGACCTGAGCTACAGACAGTTGTAAGCTATCCTGTAGGTGCTAGAAATTGAACCTGGGTCCTCTAGGAAAGCAGCCGGTGCTTTGAACCATCCATCTGTCTAGCCCCACAGGCTTCTCATTCAAAGCCTAGCAGAGCTGTGACTGGAGGCAGAGCCAAAGTCGTATCCCTATGTCCTAGCTGCAAGGGAGGCTGGTAATGTATGACTTGCATTAAGGGATTTGGAATATGAGTAATTCTCTAGATATAGAATGTTGTTCTCTCAGGTCCCAATCAGCCCAACTAATAGCAAGATGGCATTGTAATGTGGACTTCTGGGGTTTGCAGAAAGTTTAAAAGTTACGTTATGTGTTAAGCATAGGGGACAACAAATTCAAAGGTTGGGTAACTTGAGAAATCTAGAGTGTGAGTAATTTTGAATATTTTGGTCTGGGGTGAGAGATGTAGTTCAGAGATAGAACAGTTGCATGAATATGTAGGGCCATGATTTTGGTGCCCACCGATGCAAAAATAAAATATTTTAGTCTGGCTAGGGTGAAGTTCTAGGAAGTCCCTGAAACTGACCAGAGTGAAGATCATGGTGTGTGTGTGTGTTTCTAGATGTGATGACCAGAGATGAATCTGCAGATACAAAGTGAGGCATTGAACGAAAAGTCTTGACTTCATGGTAAGCAGGCCTTTCAGACTTCATTCTGTTGGTGACACTGAACCATAGGAGAATTCTATAAAGGAGAACAATGTGGGCATACTACCAGGTAGCTCAGAACCTCCAAGGGACAGACAGAACTCTCTATGAAGGTTTTTTTAAAATTCAGAAAATAAAAATAAATTGTTTTATTTACCTGTGTATTTTTACATTTAGTCTTCATTTAGAATTCTTTTTTGAAAAAATTGTATGTGTATGTATGATGTGCATATGTGCACTGTGTGTGCACGTGTGTCTGTGTATGTAAGTTCAGGCATGTACTTGGTGTCTGTGTGGAGATCAGAGGAAAACTTCAGGTTATACCTTCTTTGAGACAAGGTCTCCTGTTTACTGCTGCATAGGCCATACTAGCCTAGAAACTCCTGGGGATTTTCCTGTCCCCACCTCTTCTCTTTCTGTAGAAGTACTGGGATCATAGGTCACTCTGCCATGCCTGTCTATGTGGGTTCTGGGGATCTAAACTCTGGTCCTTAAATCTTGTATGGATATTGCTTTATCCACTGAGCTCCCAACTCTGCCTTTGAATTTTTATCTGGTATAATTTTTCTTCACAATGAAGAATTTTCTTTAACCTTTCTTTCAACATAGGTGATGAATTTTCCCAGGTTTTATCACACAAAAAATATTTCATTTTTTACTTTCGAAGGAGATCATCTTTAAATACAGAGTTCTAATTAAACATTTTTCCTGCCAAACACTTACAAGATAACTCAGTTCTCTTTCTTTCTTTTTTCTTTTTTTCTTTCTTTCTTTTTTCTTTCTTTCTTTCTTTCTTTCTTTCTTTCTTTCTTTCTTTCTTCCTTCCTTCCTTCCTTCCTTCCTTCCTTCCTTCCTTCCTTCCTTTCCTTTATTGACCTCCCACCCTCTTTCTTCCCAAGACAGGATATTGACAGGCAGATGAAGCAACAGGGTGTTTTAAGGAAGAAAATACTACAGAGATGCTTCTTAGGATAGGAAGTAAATTCAAAATAGCTTCAGGAGTTCCCTGAAACTGACCAGATGCACTAGGTTCCTTCCTCCCCAAGACTATGCCACCACTGAGAGAAGCCCAGCCACCTAGAAGAAGCAGAGATCAGTGGAGCTGCCTAGAAGCTCAGACCAACTGAGTCATGCAGAAAAGACACCCTCTAACCTATTAAGGTGCCTGCAGGCTGTGCAGTGTGCCCCAGTTTTTTAGCTTTTGTGAGCTGACACCCAAAGTAGGGTGGGTTTTGATGATGCTTCTGTCTTTGAGTCATTTCTGTTTCTGTAAGTGACCACTCACCCACACTTCTGTAAGTAGCCCCAATAAAGCTCAGTGGTTCATCAAGTTGGACTTTGGTGGTGTGTCTGTACTTTTGTCTGTCACTGGTTCCTTATGTGGTGTGTGTAAATGTCCGTTCATATCTCTTCCACAAGAATAGTGCCCTACAACACCATGTTGTACTTAGGCATATTTTTTCTTGTGTTTTTATTTTTAAAGACTGTCTGAGACTCATGTATCTCTGAATAGATTTTAAAACATCAACTTTGAAAATAATTAGCCATATGTCCTTTAATAGTTAATAGGCCTCTTTGTCTTTCTGCTTTCCTTCTGAAACTACATTTACATATAGGTAACATTTTATATTATTCCATAACTAAGCAATCTTCTGCTCTGCCATCTTTTCTCTGTGTTGTAGTTTGAGTAATTATTAGTGTCATGATTTTAATTTTCTTATTTTTCTTCTTTGTTCCATTGTAATCATCATTGGTTAGCCCGTAACATTAACATTTTAATTTCAAGTGTGCAAAGTTTCAGATCCATAGTTTCCTTCTGGTTCTTAGAACTTTTAGGATGTTAATTTCTTAACAGTCTATTTTTGTTTGTTGTTTGTTTGTTTGTTGTGCTCGTGTGTGTGCCTGAGTGTTTCTATGTGCACCACTATGTGTGGCGTGCCTTCAGAGGCCAGAAGAGGGCATTGAGTCCCCTGGAGCTGGGACTGGGGGCAGTTGTGAGCTACCCAGCATGGAAGCTGGGAACCAAACCTGGGTCCTCTTGAAGAGCAGCAAGTTCTTAACTGTTGAGCCATCTCTCTAGCCCCTTGACAATGTATTTTTACCATTCATTCTAAACATTATTGTCCTCGTGAATTCTAATACGTTTATGGTAGTTATTTGAAAGTCCTTGATTCAATAACTGGTTTTCTATCAATCTGCTTCTACTGATATTTTTTCTTTTGATTATGGTCTACAGTTACCTGCTTTCCCCCATGTCTTGTAACATTTTCTTGTGTTCTAGAGATTACATTTTAAAAACAGTAGATACCACAGTCTAATTTTTGGTATTTTGTTTGTTTAATATTTTAGGTAGCACAAATCGTTGTCTTAGTCAAATGAAGTTCAGATTTCAAGTCTTGAATTCAGATGGGCTGGAGTGTAGTTATAATTAGATTACATTCACCTCTGGTCTCAAGAGAAACTAGGGTGTGCCTGATTTCCTTTCATTTGAATCTGTGGCCTCATAAAGGACAGATGTCTCTATTTTAGGATTTGATCTGGGAGCAGTTTGGGCGGCATCTACAGCTAGATTTGGTCACATTTGAATTAAACTCTAACAGGATCTCAGAATTTGAGAGATCACATGGGTTTGTCTATTTTGTGGCTAGATTTCTACTTAGCAAACTTCCTGAGTCGGCCATGCGACTTACCTTTGTATTTGGGACAATTGCCTTGTGTCACTGCCATTGGAAGCTTCTTTGGCTTCCCTGACCTTGAGATAACAGATATGTGTGTAACAGACATGGCATTCTGCTCGCTTTTCTCCAGATGAGGGCTTCATCTTCATGAGCCAAAGGCACCATTGTCTTCTACTACCCCAGTCCTCTTGGGAAAGAAGTTCATCACAGAGTCCTTGTGTGCACTATTCTTTGGGAGTTCTAAAGTTTTTTCCTTGTTCCTATGTGACTTTGGGCTATAGACTAAAGAGGAATATAAATAACCCTTCTTTTCTGCCACTCTAGAATGTTGTCCTCCTTTGATAGCACACTCTTTGGGTCTGCTCTGAAAGGAGGACCTTATGACCCAGGGTACCAGGTGTCAGCTCCTATCTATCTCCGGGTCCCTCTGGGAAGCCTCTTTCTCTTCCCCAGTCTCCTTTGTTGCTAGGTGCATGCAACAGGCTTAGGAAGATGCTCAGCCTCCCAGTAGCTTCAGAGCAACCAACTGATGAACTCTCAGGTCCTCTCACTCTTCACTGAACAGACACATTTGCAGAACACTGTAATTCCTTTTGTGATCGAACACTGTCTAAATACCTTCCGGGAGCCCTCTATTTAAAGAAGCATCTAGTAGATCTCTTTATAGTATAAATAATGAGATTAAGAAGTCTCCTCTTATTCCTAAACACTCATTTATGCTCCAGATATTGAATATAACTCAATGAGCTTGGACATGGGAGTCCGACAAAGCTGAAGTCAAACAACCTTCCAATCACTTAGCCTGGGTGTGACATGACTTTGGTTTGTCTCAATTCCCCCGCTGTTCACGGTGTTCTCATTGCTCTCAGTATTTTTCCATGTTCTCTAGCTTCAGTCTATTCCAGTTCAAGAGTCACTTACGTGGAGAAGGCGCTCCTGACCCACTTAGTTGGGGGCGAAGTTCTATTTTCTACCCACAGAATCCCAGTTACCCTTCCTCTGTAGAATTTGCTGAAGTAATAGCTTCATGTTTATTTGCAGGATTATTGGGTTAGCATTTTCTCTGCAGCTAGAGAATAAGTTCCTTCTTCCGCGATAGGTGGCATCGGTGTGGTCCCAGAAGCCACTCTTTGGTATGGACCAGCCGCTTGAAGAAGAGTTTTTACTCTGAGGAAGAAAGCGCCTCTCTACAGGGCAGTTCCACCAGCCAGAAGAGCCAATGTAAGGGTTCCCATTAGGTGCAGTGGGGCCTAGGTACAAACACTCATTCCGTTGTTGCTCTCAAGGAGGAAGGAGGAGTGAGGTAGCGGGGCAACTGAGGGGGCAGTAAATGGTGAGCCAGTGGCCGCTGCTGGGGTACCTGGGGTTCTGTCTTGCTGGTTACTCTGAGAAACTGCAGAAATTACTTTGAAACATTCCAGAAAGAAAGGTGATCAAGCTGCTCTGGTTATTGGTCCACATCTTGGCCTTGCTTTTGGGACTCTCTTCTGGAGACCCACCTCACAGGCATTTACTTACTCTTCATCATCTTAGGACATCCTGGGTCGGAAAGATGTGGGGGGCCAGAAGCTGGAGCCAAACCACGTCTTTTTATTTACCTGGAGCTTCTGGGATTAGCCCAGTCCAGAGTCTGCATTCAGTAGGTGCATAGTAAATGCCTTTTGAGCAGATGCAAATCCACCGCAAATAAGGCCACAGAAGAATCAGTCCCATCATGGCAAAAACATACTTCTGTCCATAGGAGCAGTTCCTGCCACTGTAAACATTAAACATACTTTTTTTTTTTTTTTTTTTTTGAGAGCTGGAAAAAGATGATCTTAATTCCCTGGATATATAATGAAAACTTCTTTACATTTTCCCAATGAGAAGATGTCTAGAACATGTGTGTTTCCAAACTGTAGCTCTGATTTAAAACCCCTTTGTTACAAACAGTGTTGGCCCAGCACAGCCTTTGTAGAATGCAGAGAGGGATTCAGCCCTTCCTTACAGGAGGGAAGTCGCCGGGGTGGCGGTGATGCTACTAGCCCTGGTTTTGCAGGTACCGAACCTGTATTTCCATCTCCACATCATTCTGCTTACTCTTTGCGGCCTCTGCATGTCTCTGCTTCCCTGCCCATCTCCCTTAGGTGCTTTTGAGTCACAGGCTCTTTATCTGCCTGCCACTCCTCAGCATCTCTCCATGTTTTTCTCCCTTGTCCCTGGCCATGGCTTGTCTTGTTCTCCTCCCTTTCAGCATCTTCTTTCTGTGGCTCAATGTTTCTCTTAACTTCTGTTCCTCATCCTGTTTCTCTTCCTGTGCTTGTCTTTCCTCTCTCCCTGAAATCTCCCCTGTCACAAGTGCACACATGCACACACACACACACACACAGTGGGGTGTTGTTGCAGTATCTGCAGTTTGCCTCTCTGCGAGAAACAAAAAGCAAAAACACCTGAGTCAGCTGCTTCTGCCTGCTGTAGTTAAGGTTTTTAGCTCCATGTCCAGATGGGACTGGCTGCTAGCTCCATGCCCAGATGGGACTGGCTGCTAGCTCCATGCCCAGATGGGACTGGTCACTCAGTCTATATATTTTTTTTCTGGTGTGTTCATAAAGTTCCGGACTCCACACATACTCCAGGAAACGCTCTCAGCGCCCCAGTGGCTTATGTATGTTATGTCCAGACCATCGTCATGTGGGTGAGGCTCTCTGAAGGCCTATGTCTGCTTCCTTCCACTCTGGGCTGACCACAGCTCAGATGCCAAGTGTTGGACATGACATTTTATTAACATGTACTTTCCAGTGTTTTTATGTCTCTATGAAAGTATGAATATAATTTAGATTTATGGGGAAGGAAGAAGCATTGGTTTGAGGTGAAGATCACCGGTTACTCTGCCTTCGAGTCCCGGTTCTAAGGCCTGCCAGCAAACAGCAGACAGATTCCTTTTACTCCTCGGTGCTTGCAGCTTCTCAGCTGTGAAATGGCAGCAGCAGCAATGCCTGTGCGGAAGGGATATTTCTGGAATGTGGTGGGGTCATGGGCGCTGCGATTAGAATTGCACGTAGGCTCAGAGAGGAAAGGGATTCCCTCGGATGCCAGTTGCTGACGACTGTCCCAGAGTTAAATGAAGTGACATCACAGAATGTGCTTTGAAAAAGCACCAGGCACAACATAAAGTATTATTATTATAAACATAAGAGTACTGGCTAGTATTTAGTAAGCACTTATAATAATGTATTTCAAAAACTGTCTGAGGCAGGGGATTGTCTCACTTTACCATAAGGAAGTAGAGTCTCAGACAGGGCAAAGGTAACTAAGAAACACATAAAATGTAACATTTATTTATAAAATTCTTACTCTGCTCCAGTCCTGAGGCTCTCCCATGGATTTTTATTGCTGTTATTATTATTTGTTTATTTGGGGCAAGGTTTCTATATTGTCCTGGCCGTCCTAAAACTCACTGTGTAGACCAGGTTGCTTGTGAACTCACAGAAATCTGTGTCTTCCCAATCTGGGATTAAAGGTGTGTGCCACGGTGCCTGGCCTTGTATTATCTTATTTAATTTCCCAATTGCATGAAACAACCATTATGCTTGCTTCTTTGTTTCTTTTTTAAGATGAGAAAACTGAAGTTTGAATGGTTAAGAAATTGTTCGGAGTAGAATTGGCCAATTAGTAAAGTGCTTGCCTTATAGTATCTATCCTCAGAATTCGTGTAAAACAACTCAGGGGTGGTGCATTGCATTTATAATCCCAGCACTGGGGAGATAGACGCAGGCAGATCCCTGGGGCTTCCTGCTCAGCTAGCCTAGCCTGTTTGGCAAGCTCTAAATCATTGAGAGACTCTTGAAAAAACAAGGGGGATAAGTCCTAATGAATGACACCTGAAGTAGTCCTCTGGCCTATTCTCTCTCTCTCTCTCTCTCTCTCTCTCTCTCTCTCTCTCTCTCTCTCTCTCTCACACACACACACACACACACACATGTACTAGACAGAGAGACCAAAAAAAGAGAGAGAGAGAGACAAACAAACAAACACACACACACACAGAGAGAGAGAGAGAGAGAGAGAGAGAGAGAGAGAGAGAGAGAGAGAGAGGAAAGAAGGAAAGGAGGGGTGGGAGGGAGGAAGGGAGGTAGAGAGAGACAGATAGACAGGCACAGAGGAGGAAAAAGGAAGGGAAGGGAGGGAGGGAGGGAAGGAGGGAGGGAGAAAGAGAGAGGATACAGGTTTGCAATCCCAGCTACTTAGGTGACTGAGGCAGGAGGATTTAAAAGTTCAAGGCTAGAATGAGCTACCAAGTGAGTGTAAGGTCAAACTCTGTCTCAAAATACAAAGTAAGAAGGGCTGCAGGGCTGAGGGTGTGGCTCGGTGGTGAAATGTTTACCTAGCAAATGTGAGGCTCTAGATCTGGTCCTCCGGCACCCAAAGAAACAATCAGCGAAGTCCATGGAGCCAGAAACAGGTAGAATTTGTTGTTGCCAAAACTTGTTCTAGAAACTTCCAGCTACCCCACTCACGGTGGCTAGCAGAATGGCTGGCCGGCATGCTGGACTTCTGGGGCTAGTCCTGTGTGTTCCTCACCAGCATACTGGCCTGCCATCAAAAGCGGGCAAGTCACAGTCTTGGAGGATACAGGCACCGTGTCCCGGAGCATAAAGTTGGGTTACAACAATATTTTTTCTCTGTCCCATTCTTCTTGATCCTTCCTTCCGCTTCTTCCTCTCCATGCACCTCTCTTCAGGCCTCTCTCAAGCTATTCCCCCTCATCTTCCCTTCCTCAACTTTCCTGATTTCCTTCTCTCTCTTTCTCCCCCTCCCTTCCTCTGACTTCTCCCTTGTTCTTTCTGTTTCTCTTCCCTCTCTCCCTTCCTTACCCCCTCCTCCCTGCCTCTCGACTCCTTTACCACCCCTATCCCCCTTCCTTCATGGCCTCTCCCATGTCCCCAAGCCACCCCCCTACACCTTGCCTCCAGAGCAGTGCTGCCTGCTGTTGCCATGGAAACTCCTCAGCCGGCTGCAGTCTTTTCCTAGATCTCAGATGGCCAAAGACCAATAGGAGAAGTCTAATGAAGTGGCCCCAGCTTTCCCGTCCTCTCTCTGCCTCATGGAGACCTCAGGAGCCCTATGCAAAGACCGGAGCCATGTGTTACTGGACACGTGGAGTGTAGTGACAGGAAGGATTATCCAGAGCTCAGGGGCAGGCCTGGGCATGGAGCTGGGTACCGTCACCTTCACTGCCACCATTGCTGCCACCCAGCAAAGACTCCACTGTACTTTCGTGCACAATACTGCCCCCCAAGAGCCACCCCAGAGTGCCCACAGAGGCCTCTGTGAAGCTGAGTGGAGCCCTCCTAGCTGACTATCAGGTTGGAAACCTTATGCTTCCTTTGCTTGCACTTTCCCTTAGGAAAAGGGGGTCACAGCTGGATTCAGGAACTGTTCTTCCTCCCTGCAAAAGGAGCGGTGCTTCATACTGAACCTGTCATGTTGAGGGGTCTAGCCACCATGAGTCAATAAATCCACAGGGCTTTATGTGCCTGGGTGGCTTCTCCCACCCCCAAGAAAGCCCAGCCCACGGGCTATTCTTCCTTGAGAAGAAATGCCTTCCCCTGGGCTGGCTTCCTGCATCTGGTACGGTCACCCACTTGGAATGAGGAAACTCAAGATACCATGACCACTTTTCCCTTCCTCTCACCCCAGACTCCTCTGTGGCGTCATCATTTTGATATCAGTTTGGAGAATATATTTAGATCTCTAGTTTTGTACAGAAATGGACCAGCCCACCTTTATGACTGAAAGCATTACTGTTTTCTTAAAGGGGTGAGCTTGAGTCGTGCCCCCCGCCCCCGTGTATAACCCACCACAGCAGAGGTTGCTCGGTCCATTCCCCGGACCCAGCCCTCAAGACCCTGTCTGCATTAGCCAGCGTTTCCTGTGGCAACATCTACCAGCCGCTGTCAAATCTTGTGCCTTACGGCAGCATTTGCTCCCTGCTCATCTGGCGTGAGGGTTGCTGGGCAGTGATTGCTGTCCTTGGCTCGTTGAGGGCTCTGCTGGGCTTGGCATAGCTCCACAGACCAGCTATTATTCTAGGACCCTTGCTGAAGGGAAGCGCTCCTCGGCAGCCTGCCGTTCTTGCTGTGATGGCTGAGGCTAAACTGGGAAGCACCCTAAAAGGTTGAGCCCTGACGCTGGACTAAGTCCTGTTTCCTTGAGCTTCTGAGCAGAGCAGGCAATCATTCAGTGTGACGTGAGAGGGCAGGGAGGGAGGATTATGAACAAAACAGGCAGTCACAGGTCCTAAATGCCCTGGACTAGATTGAGTCTTTAGCTAGGTCCATTCTCCTTTATTCGTGAGTGATTATCTGAAATAGCACAAGTGTGAAGTTAGCCAGGCATGGATCCGAAAGCTGAGCTCTTCAGCTCCTGAGCTGCATGACTTTGGGGCCAGGGAGTGATCTCCAAGCTCTAGTTCCTGCATATCAGCTGGTTGTTATGGCAATCTGGTAGGATTATGCAGGGCCAGACACACAGTGGGCACTCAGCAAGTCTCTTCATCATGCATCCCAAAAGGAATGTTACTTTTCACCGGAATAAGTCAACAATAGGCGGTAAACAAAATGATACGCACTATTAGTCCATGCGGATGAAGAAAGTTCTTTCCGACAACATAAACAGCAGCTGCCTGCTGCTGTCTCCTACTCACCCAGCTGGCTCCCAGCATCCCAGGTGTTGCGATGCGCCGTGATGCAAGGGGATGGTGACAACGACAAACACTAGTGACTAAGCATGCGGTTCAAACCCATTTAATCTGCACGGGCTGTGGGTAAATCATTCCTCCATATCTGCCAGTGCCCACGGATGCCCCCAGGGACAGGCAAAAATACTTATAAAAAAAACTACGACTTGGAGCCAGGCCATGGGGGAGGCACAGGACGCCTCCAGGCTCCTCTGTGTCCCCATTTATAAACTATCTCCTTTCCTGCCGAAACTTTGCATTCGTATCAAGGATGCACAAACAGTTTTCCCCGTGTCTTTCTCTAAATGCCACAGCGTGGTAAAGCTTTAGTAGCGTTTGCAGTGATTAGCCAGTCATGTAGAGGAGGGTTAAAGGAATGCAGGAAAACGAGTACAGGCCATTTGCAAACGCTCTGTCATTTCATGGAAGGGACTTGGAACTTCAGTGTCTGCCCCACAGAACTCAAGCGACTTCTCTCTTGCTCCTTTTAGCAGGATGAGCATGCTTTGTACTTTGAGGATAATGGAGCTGATCTCAGAGAAGAAGGTTTGGTAGCTTATTCACGGCCGCGCAGCGTCAGGGTAGCAGAATGCAAACCAAACCAAACCCGGAGGACCGGGCTCTTCCTTATCTATGCAACTCCTCCGACATAGTGAGCAGTGAGCGTGGGAGGTGAAAAACCGCAGGGCTGCGGAGCTGTGGTCCTTGAGCCTAATTTATTCACCTGATAGAAAACCCAGGCCAGGGCGTGTGGATGCACGTGTGCAACCACAGCGCTCAGGAGGCTGAGGTGGGGCAGTGCCAGAAGTTAGTCAAGTTCAGACTACATAGTGAGAACCTGTCTCAAAGAAAGATTTTTAAAAATTAAATTGGGGAAAAAAAAAAGCCCTGGAGTTACCTGAATTGAATACTTAGACAAAGGAGCCGCTGGAGGCAGGAGGAGCATGTGAAGCCCTGGGTCACTGGAGTGGATCACATCCCTAGGCCGGAGCATAGGGGTGTGTTCTGGGGTGGAAGGCCACTATTTCCTCCCTTCTACAGTCTAGGGCCTCGACAACTAGGTCAGCCACCCTTTGGCAGCCAAGTGTTTGGGATTCTGGTGTTTGCCAGCACCGCAGTACCTTGGCTCACTTTTGCAAACAAAAGTGTGTGTGGGGGGGACACTTTTCTGGGACGCATCCTTCCTGTGGTGACAGGTTAGGACACTGTCATCCCAGGAGGCATTTGGTGGTGTGAATATCTATAGAAAGAGGGAAGCTGGAACCAAAGGAGCCGCCTACCTCTCCCTCCCACCAGGCTGAGGCCATCCAGCCTCTCTGAAGGAGATGGCAGTGTGCATGCCTGAATCTGGGCCTTCACGCCAGCCCAACTCAGCAAGTGGTTTGGATTAGAGTGGGGTATATGGCCCAAGGGATCTTTTGCTGAAATTTGATGTCACTGTTTATCACCTTTTGATACAAAAAGGTGGAAAATGGTGCTCAGAGCTAGGGACTTGGAAAGGTGACCAGGATTAGATAAGGCCAGCAGGGCAGTCATGACTGAACACTAGTGTCTTTAGACTAAAAAGGAGAGGCTAAAATCCCACTCTCTCTCTCTTTCTCTGTCTCTCTGTTTCTCTCTCTGTCTCGATGTCTCGCTGTCTCTCTCTCTGTGTCTCTGTCTCTGTCTCTCTGTCTGTCTCTCTCTCTCTCTCTCTCTCTCTCTCTCACACACACACACACACACACACACACCTGAGTGTATGTGCTGACTCACCCTGGTTACCAGAAGGCCATCATAGATGCAAACCCTTGAAATTCTAGTGCTGAGAGCTAAATATCTTTTCTTTACAAAGTCACTCAGCCTTAAGTATTTTACTAAGGTTTAAAAGAAACAGAGCGATGTACCACAATCCCATAGGACATTTAATGAGGTGTCCTGGACATGCTAGCCTTGTAGAAGGCAGAGTTCTTAACCTGTTGATATCTAATAACTAATTGTCTTTGTTTCTTGTCCTTTTATTTGTTTAGCCCCTGGGCTGCTGTTTCTAACTCCTTAAACTACACCCACCTCTTAGATACAAAGACTGCTCAGGTTCCATTTTATTTGATTTGTGGCTGTGGTTTTGGAGCTAGTCACCTGCTGAATGTCGCCTCAAACATTGGCTTGGGCTTGGTATGGCCATGACTCCTTAGGGACCAAATACTATTCCACTTTGAGGCAGGCATCATCTTTGGAAGGCACCACATTTTCTTGGGTTATGGACAACCTGGAGCACAGGACCAAAGCTTGATGCCAGCTGATGTGGGAAGATCATTCCTTGAAAGTCATTTCCTTAAGCACAGATGAGCCCACTTCCCCCCATTCCTACAACCAGAAAGGGACTTTGTCAAAAGAAGTCGTGTGTAGGTTTCTTAAGGAAAGTGAGTTCTTGCTCAGTAGACCCAGCACTGCTTAGTGCTGCCAAGTCCTTTATTCAGTGAGGGCTGAACTCGGTAGGCTGACAGGAGTCCTTGTCCCCTGTCGTCAGTGGGGTCCACATTTCATCCGTTACCTTACATCCAGAGTTCCCAGTGCACAGAAACATGGAACTATTGGTACCCAAGGAGGCATTAGGCTGCAGCCTCATGGCCAACCCCATCCTTGGTCTAGCTCCTGGGTTCTGAAATTCTTACTAGCCTGTGTCTTCTAGATAGGCCACACCACATCCGTGGCCTCTGTAGTCCCCCTGTTAACACTCAGAACTGAGTAGGTGCTTTCTCATATGACTGAAGAGAACCAACAGAGAGCAGGAAATGTAGTCGTCTAGAATCTCCCTGAGACTATTCAGTGAACCAAACTATGTGTGACAGCAGCTCCTGGACCTAGTGGCTTGGGCCAGGGAGTCAGCCCTTGACCTGTGGCATTTCTCCTGTAGGAGTCTCAGGGAGCTCTTAGCCCTCAGCCTGGGTTCTCGGAGTTCTCACAGCCCAGGAGGATATATGGTTATGTCATCTCCTTAGATGGAGACTTTCTTGGCCTATTAAATTGTCAAATTTAATAAGAATAAAATGTCAAGTTTTACCCATCATATTGGCAAGAACGAATTTGATTGACAATGCCTAGAAAGGCTGTAGCGAAGCAGATACCCCCAGACAGATCCGCGGGTGTGTGCAGGAGCACACAGCTTTAGGTTTCTGGAATGCCGTTTGAAAATATTGTATCAAGACTTTGACCTCAACAAGTTTCCTTCTAGGAATGTATGAAGGAGTTAACTGGAAACAAATTTCCCCAAAACATACATGTGGTAGGATAGGCCTTTCCCTGATGCTTCTGATGGGAGAAAAAGACAGGGGTTTGCTCGATAGCATGCGTCACACCCAGCATACAGAGGACTACAGCACAGCCGCTGGGGAGCTTGCTGCCAAGAAGGATACAGGCCTAAGAAGAGATGTCTGCACTACTGCTGAGCAAAGGAGAAAATTGCATGCTAGCTTGTCTGGGATAATTTCACTAGTAAGACCCTCCCCCACCTGTGGTGTGTGTGTGCATGCACACGTGAGAGTGCGCGCCTGCTTCAGGCTTCAGTGAGGTCTCAGTATAGCACGGTGGCAGACATCTACCATATGAGTTACTTTTCTGTTGCTATGAGAGAAATCCTGATAGAAAACAAGTTTATTTTGGCTTTATAGTTCGAGATAGGATATCGTCTGTCTTGGCTGGGGAGGCGTGGCAGCAGAAGCAGGAATCCAGCTTGACAGTCAGGGAGTAGAATATTCACATTCCATATGCATGCAGCAAGGAGAGAGGGAGGGAGGAAGGGGTGGGGGTTCAGGCTATAAAACCTCAAAGCCTTACTCCAGTCATGTACTTCCTCCAGCAAGGTTCCACCACGTTTCCATAACCCTCCCCGACAGCACCTCCGTCCAGCTGGAGACCAAGTATTCAAACCCAGGAGCCTGTAGTGGGACAGCCCACAATCAAATCGTCACATCTGCCAGGAAGATAATCGTAATATCACGTGGTGAACAGGTTGGTAGGGAAGAGCAGAGAAGTGTTTCTAAAGGTCTTCTCAGAGGGGCCCCTAGACCTGACCCTGAAGAGTGGCGAGGAAGGATGCTGAGACTCAAGGGGACATTCCCGGTGAAGGGTGTTGATGGATCTCTCATCACAGCCATGAACTGGAGCTGCCTTCTTCGCTAACCCCTGAGAGTGCTGGCCACTAGCCACGGAGATCACAGGAATCAATGTCTGACATGAGTCACATAAATGAGCCACTGGGCAGAAGGTAGGCTTGGCCAAGTGCGCTGAGCTTTGGCCCTGGGAGTGTTGTATGAGGCAGCTAGAGGCTCTACCTTCTCTGAGGGCCATTCCAAGCTCTCCTTCCTTTGCCTGGCCTCCTGTGCCCTACAGCCAAATGACACTCGGTCACACAATCCATCCCATAGTTAAACTTGCACTTTATTAAAATGGCTCTGAATAACTCTAGGGGGAAAACTGTATCCATCTCCATTCATCTTCAATGGCTTTTACACCTCACTCGACATAACTGTCTCCTTTGATTAAATCTCCATTAGGGCTCTGTTCCATATTCAGCAGCTCTATAAGCCAATTAACCCACTGTTCCATAGGTTAGGACAAAGAGCAGCGCATCTTCAGAGACAGAGAGAGCAAGAGGGTGAGAGAGAGGGTGGGAGGAAGAGAGAGAGGAAAGCGTTTTCCTTCCCCCTGCTGGGGCTCTGGTTAATCAGTGTTTGTCACTGTGCCCTCATTTCCTTGCACTTAAGAAAACAAGAAGGACAGCAGCAAGATACAGCGTCAGGCGTAAGGCATCTGAGCCTGGAGTATGCAGCAATACCCCACTCCCACTCCATGGCTAGCTTAACGTTTCTTGAGCCTAACGGTGTTCGGGAAGGATCCCGGTCCTTAGAACTCTTCTCTTTGCTCACTCATGAGTTCCCACTTTTGTCTATCCCTCATCAGTCTTTCTGGACCCTGCCTGAGTCTGTATGTCAGAATCCATCTCTAGGAATCTAAGTCTTGTCTAGTCTCAAGGCTCTACGTCCATCTGAGTTGGAGGCAGGAGCTGGTTGTCAACGAATCACGTTACCACCTGACTGTGAACTATTCCACCGGTATCATTTCAGTGCGTCCTCCAGTGTCACGCATTGGAAACTCAGCCCTAATGCGACACTTCTGAGACAGGAGAACTCCAGTCGTGATGAGGCCGTGGGGGCAGTGCACTCATGGATGGATTAGTGCTGTTATCTCGGGAGTGGGTTTGTTATCGTAAGGCTGGGGTCCTGATGAAAGATCTTTCCCCCCTTTTCCCCTTCACATTCGTTCTCTCTTGCCCATCTACTTTTTACCATGGCCTGACCCAGTCAAGAGTCACTTGTCACATTCATCTCAGACTTTGAAGCTTCTAGAAACTAAGAACCTAGTCTCTGTTCTTCGGGCATCCCATTTCTGCATCAGCACTGCACTGGAGCAGGTAGGACTCCGCACCTCTCAAACCTTCTCTAAGGCCCACAACCCATTCCCCACTTTGGTTCTTACACTGGGTGTTGGGGGGCACTACCGTATCCCTAGTTCTGCTAGTTTTTTCATTGGAGAATGGCCCCTGCTCTCCATTCCCAGAAGTGAGATGGAATTCCACTCTCAGAGACATAGCAGGTGCCCACATTTTGTTACTGAAACCGGAGATCCAGCCCACTGAGAGTCTCAGTGTCCCAGGGAGACAGGAATGTCGCTTACTTGGGAC
The DNA here is from genome assembly GCF_903992535.2 of Arvicola amphibius. Taxonomy (NCBI): domain Eukaryota; kingdom Metazoa; phylum Chordata; class Mammalia; order Rodentia; family Cricetidae; genus Arvicola; species Arvicola amphibius. Next base: position 24,690,403 of record NC_052052.2, on the reverse strand, counting down.
CCTAAACATCTCAACAATCTAGATCCAGGGTTGGGCTGCAAGAGGTGACCATGCACAAGGATTTAGAGCATGTCTTGTATTGATACCAAAAGTTCCTGAGTATAATGGGGCAACTTCAGGGGCAAGGAGCAGAGGTAGGATTGGTGGTCATACCACACCTAGCATGAAAGAACAAGCTGATTCAGACCTAAGTTTCCCGAGTCGCTCAGACTGGATTTGGCAGGTCTGCTATGCCCATCTCACATCAAGGAAAATGGGAGCAGAAGATGGTTGGTAAGCTCTCCAAGGGTCTTTTCTTCAGAAGGTGGTCTCAGTAATGTTCATATAATAGTAATGTTTTAAGGAAATTATAGGGTCCAAGGGACCAGTGGCATTTTCTTGAGCCTCTTTAAAAAAACCACACAGAGTGGGGCTGGCACGGGCACCTGTGAGCCTCCAGCTTAGTCCTCTGAGCCCCTAATAGATGATCAAGTACCACTAGTCTAGCAGGATGAGTCTGTTTCTTGAAGCCTGCCCAGCTTTTTCTGCCCAGGCTCCTTGGAGTCAGCCAGGCTTACTTCTAAGGCATGATCTGCACTTGGTTTGCTGGTCACCTCTGCTCGGTCTGGGTTCTAGTCCCCATCAGAGTCCTCTAGACACTGAGATGGATACAGGTGGGGGCTAGTGTACGATTCTCTCTTTGGGGCTTGGCAATGTTTGTGCCTTCACTGAAATAGCCCAGAGGAAGCTCTGCCGTATCTCAGGGTTTGCTCCTTTGTACTCTCTGATCTTACAGATCCTAAATACCCATCCTAGACCTCTGTGGCTTTCTTTCATGGATGTTCTCCTGGGATCCATTCTTTCTGCTGCAGCTTCTCATAAACCAATCATCTTGGGGCAGCATCAGTACAAGCAGAACTCCGGAATGAAAAAAGAGACACTGTCCACATGGAGTGTTTGTGTTTTGTAGGCAGGCTATATGTGTTTTTCCATCCAAAGGCCAGCAAGAAGAGGGCAGCGCAGACAAACTGGACCATACATGGCAGGAATAATGATGGAGGGGGGCAGGATTGTCCACGGTTAAGAACCCAGGTTTGCTGCTCTCTTGTGCTCCTTGCTTTCTGTTCCACTCTGCCGCACACCGACTGTGTGGATTGGAGCCTCCGCATTCTCAGCCATTACACGAAAATACGCCCCATAGGGTCATATGAGAGACATGCATTATCTCATACTTGGTGAGTGGTTAATGATTGATAAGTGTGTGGTGGGGCTGGCGGAAAGACTCAGAGTTATCACGAGGGTGTTTGGGAGAGCTGGATGATTACGGAAAAGTTCAAGGGGCGCCTGATGGGAAGTTGCAGACACTAGGGCTGTACCGAGAGCAGAGACCCAAATCTGCGAGGCACCTGATCTTGACATTTGGGAAGGAGGACTGCTGAATGACCTCTCCTCTAGCCGTACAAGATTGCTTTCTGTAATTAGCAGATTAGAAAAATAGATTGGCAGTGACCACAGAGGAAAAGCAGACAGCGGAAATTTTCTTTATTAAACTTACATCCGTCTGGGGGATGGCTCAGCTAGTAGACTGCTTGCCTGGTGGGCAGAGTACTGAGCTTGAGTCCCAGTACTGTATAAACCAGGTATAGTGACACTTGCCTGCAATCTTAGTACTTGGGAGGTTGAGGCAGGAGGATCAGGAGTTCAAGGTCATCCTCAGTTAGGTCGTAGGGTGTTTGAAGCTAGCCTGGACTAGATATCCTGTATCCAAAAATCTAATGATAATTATACCAGTAAAAATTAAAGCAATATAATAGGATTAAAGAAAACATTAATGGGTTCACATTTTTATTCTTTTATAGCTTTTGAAAAAAGGGAAAACTCACCCATGGTATGCTAATAGCACAGCTTTATTTTCCTCAAAAATCCCTTAATTAAAAGAATCAGACATTTAAAAGAAGATTATTTCAGGTTTCTTTTGATATTTTATTTATTTTTATTTGATGTGTATGAATGTTTGCCTGGATATACACTGTATATACCATACGCGCAGTACCCATGGAAGCCAGATTAGGACATCAGATCCCTTAGGACTGGAATTACTGATGCTTGTGAGCTGCCATGTGGGTGCTGGAATCAAACCTGGGTCCTCTGGAAGAGCAGCCAGTGCTCTGAACCACGGAGCCGTCTCTCTAGCCTGCCTATTTCAGTTGCAAAGCTAGTCTCCATACGCAGGGCAGAGGAACTACCAGGTACACCTGGCAAACAGAAACTATAGAACCTTGCAGTTCTTTCTAGGGTGATTTTCAAAACTGAAGAACAGACAGACAGACAGACAGACAGACAGACAGATAAAACCTCGAGTGTTCACATAGAATTGAAGAAACCCCATTTCTAATCTTTTCCGTCCTCGCCATTGTAGTGCTTACTTTGAATTTACCGTTGCATCTGGGATCCGTAGGGTCGTAGGAGTTAGACACATCTACTGTGCTCACAGAAGCTGGAATGGATCCAAACCTTAAGAATTTTCTCTGGAAATGAGCACACATAGCTGAGTTTGCAAGTACGGGGGGGGGGGGGCAGTTGTGAAACTCCTCCAAATTAGGGCCCAGGTGGAACACAGTGTCACTAGGAATAAGTAATCAAAATGTGCTCGAAAAAAAAGAACACTCTATAGTCAATATTATTAAAATTCAACGGTAACTTTTAACCACTATTTAGAATTCAATCACCAGAAGCTTTTGTTGAAGAGGAATATTGTTAAGAGAAATGATGCTATTGGCAGCTGCTGGTGAATGGTGACAAGAGAAAGAGCAGGGGCTGGAGTGTGACTCAGCCATTAAGAGCACACACAGTTCTTACAGAGGACCCTGGTTTGATCCCCACCCAGCAGCCACATCAGGCATCTGACAGCCACCTGCAACTCTGGCTCCAGGAGGCTCTGGTGCCCTCTTCTGGTCTCTGCAGGCACCTGCACTCGTATGCATATACTCCCATGACATACATGTCTGTTTTTTTTAAAATGCAGACCAGCCAAACCGGTTGGCTTTTATTGTTTTCCCATTTTACAAGGACAATGTTTTCTCTTATTGTCTTCACCTGGGACAGACTATTTCTCCCACTCCAGGATCGGCTCTGATTAGAGTGGTGGCCCCAGCATGGAGCAGAGGTCTGGCTAGGTTCTATGCAAAGAACATTATAACTGTCAGAGCTCGATGAGATGGAGTGGCTGGCCTCAGGAGGCAGTAAATCTCTGTCAGGAGCAAAGGTGACCTTTAACGTCTTTCCAACCTGGAGACTCCGTGACTCTATGAATCAGAAGTGACAGCGACTCCTTCCATCTCTGGGAGAGAGTTAGGAACTGGAAGTCTTGGGGGTTTGTGGGTGGAGCAGCTACATCCAACAGAGTCACAAAACCCAACCTGAATGTCAGCTCAGCCTAGACCTTTGCTTCAGCCCATAGTTAGAGACCGTAAGTTTCCCTACTGTTAATTGGAGTGAGGACAGACAGGCCGGAGCCCTTTGTGGGGCTATCCTTTGAGAGGATACACCTGCCTGAGGCTTCTCCCCTGATTCTAATCCCTCTCTACAATGCTCCTCCTGCAGCCACAGAGGTCTGTGTGTGCCCCACTGTCTGAACTTCAGGGGGACAAAGCAGTTTTGGAGAAAGACTGGCGCCCCCAAATTCCCATAGTTCTTTAATTCCCCGGCAGGAGGTCCCCATTATCTCTCTAGTACAAGGCACATTATTAATGGATTATGCTTTCAGCAGGTAAAGGTCATTTTTTTTAAGCGTGTTTAATGATTCCAACCTGGATTTTCTTTGCAGAGACAGTATTCTCCAGGCTCTTGCTGTGACGATCGGCAGACAGAGAATGGACGACAACGTGTGGTTGCACCGGGCTACATGGACCCATCCAGGTGTGAGCTCAGCAAGGGTCTGCCGATGCCGGCTCTGGGGCACAGGGAGTGCTGGGCTCTGGAACTTCAGAGATTAGGAAGCAGTGAGGATAGACAGGGCCCTCACAGCCTGCGAACAAACTGAACCTCAGTGCCTGGTGATCCGCGCGCTGAGGGAGGGTAGAGAAACAATCCAAGGAACTCTGTAGCTTCCCTAAGTTGGAACTGCTCATTTAAGCAAATGGAAATGGATTCAGGGAAAGACACCGGGATTTCTTTAGTGCGTCTGAAAAGATCTTGATCACCAGACTCACAGGGCGGAATGACTCTGGGATTTTCAAGAATTCTCTGGAAAGCTGCACTTTATTGGTTGCCTTGCAATGATATCTTTCTTCCTATGGCCAGAGCCACTCCACCTAGTCCCCATGCCACTCAATTAAACTGCAAACCCCGGGAAAGGGTATGGTTGATCTAGCTTGACTCAGGTATGCCTGGAACAGCATGCAGGGCAACAGCCATGCCGGTGGGCCCTGTGGCCCTGCAAGGTGTCAACTCATGCTCTAACAGGGTGAAAGAAGGCCGCTGGGGTCTTCGCCACTACCATGAAACCTTGAGGGATTGGTCCAGGCAAAACAGATGTCACTGGATCCTCATGTGTTAGTGGCTGCTGTGTGGCTGTAACCAACACAGCTCTTGGAAACAGGCTGTGGGAGAAAAGGTTTATTTTGCCTCGGGGTTTTTGGAGAGGTTGGAGTCCATCATGGCGGGAGAAGCAGGGTGGCTGTCAGCGGCATGGGGGTGCAGAGGTGCAGCCCTTCACACTGTGCTGTATTAGGAAGCAGAGAAAACCAACCCAGGGTGTAACCTTCGAATCCTGCTCCCAATGACCTATTTTTGTCACCTAGGTCACACATCCTAAAGGCTACACATCCTTCAAAATGGCACACTTTGGAGACTGAGGGTTCAGAGTGCGAATCTGTAGAGGGACATTTCAGATTGGAACTCTCATATCCAAGACTTAAAGGGCCGGCATATGAGTGGGTTCTGCACAGCCCTAGTAAGTAGAGAGGCCTCAGCAGAGCGCTTCAGGGTGTACGCTAAACTCAAACTCCCTAGGTTCGAATCCTAGCTGCACCACTTACTAGCCTTTAAATCTTGAGTTAGTCCCTCAGCGCCTTTTCCTGTCGTTCTCAACTGTGCCAAGAAAATGAAAGTGGTATTCTCTCTAGTGGTTGCTCGTTGAGAGTGGGTGGGTTGCTCCCTGGGAAGAGTATGGACCAGAACTGGCACATGGAATGTCAACAAATGCTCATTTTCATAGATGCTGCACTGAGTTGGGAGGAGGAGGATATGAGGACCCCATCCTAATAAGTCAGTAGTCCCCAAAGTACCTGACGTGGGAAGAAAAACCAGAGGGCCTTCATTGACTTTTAGTTTCTATTTCGAAAACAACAAAGGAATTAAGATTTATTAGGATTTAGTAAGTGAGGTGGCGCTGTCCCCCTCAGTGATCCACTCATTAAGCAGCCCTGTGTCTCCTGGAGTGCAGGGGGGCTCCTGCAAGCAAGAGTGGGGCCTCCCCACCCTGTAGAATGTCGCAAAGTCCCCTCCTTTGGTCTCAGTCTGCTATGCCTTGCCACAGTTTGCCTGGTGGCAGAGAAGAGAATTTAAGTGGTAGCATCTGTGGGTACTTGGTGGTGGCTGGGCAGTGGTTCTGAGCTACTCAGAGGGTCTCTGGCACACTCGCCGTACTTAGCGATGAGAGGTACCAAAACCATCCGTGTTTTCCAAATTTGCTGACCTTCCCAGTGTTGACAGGTACCTGTTGCCATTAGATGTTTGCTTTTGTTTTCTTGATAAACCTCTGTAATCTGCCCTTTCAAGGTAAAGGTGACTTTAAAAAAAAAAAAAAGACGTGTAGGAATGAAACTGTTTTGGAAAGAGGGTTATATGAAAGAGAGAGTATTAAGAAGGGACATTTTAAATGTTTCCACTGTTCTGAGATTTTTATTGATTAAAATGCCGCCAGTATATTAATTATAAAAGCCATCATTTGTGGATCATGTAAAAACTTGAAAAAATAATTTTATAAAATTTATAAGTTTAAAAATCTTATAAACAAAAAATTCTGAGGCTAGAGAGATGGTTCAGCGTGTAAAGTACTTGTGTTAAGTGTAAAGTACAGTGTGTAAAGCGTGGGCATGAGGCACTCAGTTCAGATCCCCAGCATCCGTACTACAGAGACAGCCAATTGGTGAGTTCCAGGTTTGGTGTCATCAGCCTCAGAAAAGTAAGATAGTGGCAGAAGACACACAACTTTGACCTCTAGCTTGTGCGTGTGTAAGGACACACACACACACACACACACACAGAGAGAGAGAGAGAGAGAGGGGGGGGGAGAGAGAGAGGCGCACACACATGCACACACGCACAATTTTTAAAGAAGAATTGCAGAGGATCATGAACGCACCTGTTCAAAACACTAAAACACCACAGCTGATTTGTTTGCAGAGACAATGAATGGATGGACGCACTGTGGAAATCCGCTCGGCAAATGACTACACCATCCTCCGTATAACTGGGAGGTGGGCATGAAAATTGCCCATCACTATACCGAAAGCACAGCCAAGAACACACATCTCTTTTCAATCTCCAGGTCTCTGCGATTGCTTCACAGCCTGTCAATTCTCAAAACCATGGACAAAACAAATACTTTCAACCTGACCTTCAAATGATTATACCCAAAAGTGCTAGCCTAAGATTTTTCAAAAATAATGAAGCGTTTCCACCCAGTGATTGCATAGCTCTCTCCTTTGAGTTAATGGCTGAAAAATTACTTGTATAAAATATGTCTTGTAATTTTCAACTTTGTCTTTTCTCCCTTAAAGTTGTATACGTTTGCAAACCTTCCACCATGAGCCAGCACACGACACACTAGCATATCAATTATACATGTGATTTCTAAGTAAAATCAATTAAACAGGTTTACTACAAGTTCAATGTCTCAAAAAAAGGTTTTACTGATGGGCTAACAGGAAACCGGGACACCCCTATAGACAATGAGAATAGCGTTAGGGACATTATATATGGAAGTGACGAGATGTTTTTGTCATAAGCAGGTGAGTCTCGGAGTGGGGTAGAAAAGTCTAAAACCAGGGGTGTCAAGGTGAATAATGATTTGGTAACTCTAGGGCCTTGTGACGAATGCCAGAAGAAGCAGGAAGGAAGACGGGTCAGTTTAGAAACACCCTACCCCGTCTGCCTACTTAAGGCCAGTTGTATTCCCTGGACCCTTCCTGGACATCCCCGAGCTAGCTTTGTTCTCCACAGACAATGCTTCCAAGATGTAACTGTTTTTTTACATTGTTTCAACCATTTGGGGCACCGAGATGGCTCACCTGGTAAAGGCACTTGTTGAGCAAGCCTGACGATCAGAATTCAATGTCCAAACCCACACGAAGATGGAAGCAGAGAAACTACAACATTGTCCTCCATCCCTGACATGTTTTTCCCTGGCACATACATGCCTTCATATACACATATCACATGCACACTAAAAGATACATCAATGGATAATGTTTAAAGTATTTATTGTCTTGTTATGCAGTCAGGACTGGCCTAAATTTGCTGTGTTACTGAAGATGACCTGGAATTATGGTCTTGGTGATTATGGGTGTTTGTTACCATGCCTGCCTGATTCATTCAATACAGGGAATCAAACCTAGAATTCTTGCAGAAGAGGTAGGCACTCTGCTAACTGAGCCATATCCTAGCCCTCATCAGTATGTCTTTAAATTAGTGTAAATGAACATATTTTATTTTTGACATAGTAATTGTACAAATTTGGAACGACAGTTTGGTGTTACAATAATGTATATGATGTGGAATAGTCAAATCAGGGTAAGAGATCTATCTATCATCACTTCAGGCATTGTGCCAGCTAGTTTTACGTCTCCTCGACACAGGAAAAAGCTACTTGGGAAGAGGAAAACTCAACTGAGGAACTCCTTCAACCAGGCTGGCCTGTGGGAAAACCCCGGGGGACATTTTCTTAATTAGTTGTTGATGTGGGAGGGCTCCACCTATTGTGGGAGGTGCTATCCCTGAGTAGGTTGTGCTGGGGTATAGAAGAAAGTAGGCTGAACAAGCTAGGAGGAGCGAGCCAATAAGCGGCATTACTCCATGGGCTCTGCTTCAGTTCCTGCTTCCAGGTTCCCTCCTTGAGTTCCTGCCCTGACTTCTTCTTTCAGTGATGGAGTGATGCGGAAGGAGACAAGCCTTTTCTCTCTGGGTTCCTTTCATTCTTGATGTTGTACCACAGCAGTAGAAACCCTAACTAAGGCAGACATGAGTTGCTTCCTTGTGTTAGAAACATTCCAAAATCCTCTCTATTAGCTACTTTGAAATATTCAATTAATTGCTGCCAGCGGTAGTTATCCCAACTGTGCTGTCTATCAGTACTCATGAATGGACAGTGTGGAATTTGATGAAACCAATTAAATCCTGAGGATGTAAAGGGACGGTGGAAAATTCTGAGGCATTATAGTGGGCCCGTGGACACTGTCTTCTTGACGGTCTCAGCACTTTTAATTGGCTTTCAACCTTTGAGAAGCAGATGATTTCATAGTAAGGCCTGAATGTCCAACTCCTTTTGAAAAACAATGAGAAGAGTAACACCAGCTCCATGTTCTTCTATGGCTAAACCCCAGCGCTCTGGTCACATGTGCTCCAGGGCATCAGCGCATCCGTCATTCGTTGAGTTTCTCGCCTGTCACCGTCAGGCATTTTAGCTAATGGTGTCTGCTTCATAGAGCTGCTGAGCGTTTAAAAAGTGTCAATGATTATTTACGGGAGAAAAACACTAACGTGATAGTTTAGCACTAGGAGAGAAAAGCTACAAGGGATGGAGAAACTGAACATTTTATTATAGAGACAATCACTTGTGGCTTGGATAAAGCTGCTATCAGCCTCCCAAATACATGTTTTCCTTTTCATTCAGGGAACCCGAACAAAGCTCCAAAGTTAACAATGTTCTTCCTGTCTTGTGGTACCCGCACCTAAATTCTTATGTTCATCGAATCCCCCTTCCCCCGTTTCCATGATAAAATAAGAGAAATGGGGTTGGGAACAGAAGATTTTCTCCTTCCGCATTTTTTTCTAGGGAGATCAGGGTCTCGGTCTGGGTTTTTCAGAAAACAGAGCTCAAGATGCAGCCTGTGTATATGGGGACTGTACTGAGAAATGTGTTACCCAGGAGATGTGAGAAAGAGAAGAAACAGAGAGGAAGAGGAGGGAGTTCATACGAGGATTTATTATTAAGTTGACCACTGTCAAAGGTGACTAGTTGGTCAATCCTCTCAGGTCATCAACAAGCTCCATGAAATGCGTCTTATCCCATTTGCTCATGAATAGAAAGAAGCAAGTATTTGTACACCATCTCCTTAACATTCAAAGGTCAAAAGCTGACACTCTGCCACCCTTCTGAGTTGCCTGTATGCTGAGCATGTTCCCACAGGAGCCCACACTGCAGTGTCACTACAGAGTCCCAATATAGGAGACAAAAATGTCATAGTAAAGGTAAAAGGCAGAGCACTCTTACACTGCCTGGGTGAGCTAACTAGAGTCAAGAAAAATATAATCTCTTCCATAAACCGAGAACCAGGAAGTCAGCACGGTCCCAGCCCATGCAAAGACAAGCTCACCCTCACTGATAAATATCCAGAACAATTCATTGGACCAAAAAAAAAACCCACGTAAAATATTAGTGATATGTTGAATCTACACAGAAAAGGTGCCACATGGAAGTTGTGACTGGGGCTTCCACCAGTTCAGGGTATGGTAGTACAGGCTCATGTGCCACGATCCTCTTAGTGAAGAATGGGGCATCGTAGCAGATGTCTTTAAGTCTCCTGGTAACATCGATCCTCTGTATTTCCTTCAAGGATGTAGGATAGCATCCGAACTGCTCATGTGACTGGCTGGCTGGAGTAGCGTTTCTAGGGCCTCCCACTATATCACCTCACCTTGCCAGCTAATGAGTTAGAGTATCTACCTGCTAAACAGATATATTCTAACTATACACCCTAGGGACTGAAGAAATCATCACAGAGTAGGTCAAGAACCCAAGACTCGTTGGCCCCTCCCTGAGAGGGGCTTAGAACAGACCTCCAATGCCCACCTGACTCCAGTGGCCCCTACTCTGCCTTTACAGCCACATAGTTGTTAGTCTCATCCCAGTCTCCATACTCAGAGCGTCACCGAGAGGTCTGGGTACTCACCCTTTTCTCAATACACAGTTACCCTGACATTTAGCCATAAGACCTTCGGAAAGGGCCACAGGTAGACTTTCCATATTTATATGTGAAAGTATCATGTTCTCTTTCCTCAAGGGGACCTTTCCCTCAGTTAATAGGCTTGGGTTCACTAACTAATTTAAGAACGTGAAAGTGAGTTAAAAAACTTGATGTTTCCATGGTAATGGCTGATACCAACTTCTACATGCGAAATCTTCATGTTCAAAAAAAATTGTACAAATGAAATTATACACCAAATGCCTTTCTACTGATCTAGCCCCTAAATCACCGTGCCACACTAAACCTCAGCACAGTTCCCTGCAGGTAAAGGCACACTACTTCCCATTCGAGCCTCCTGCTCCATGTTGGGGTGACATCCATCTTACAGAAGAGTAAGCATTTGAATCTGGCCTCTGAGAGGATGGAATCTCGGCACTCACGTTGGTCCTAGAGAGGTGAGGTCCATGGCTTCTCTCTCGCTGCTCGCTCCTCCTTGAAGAGAAAAGCCAGCACACTATCTCCAATATACCAGAGCTACCCTGACCCCCTGCATCCCAAATCACTTTACTAGGGGGAGTGCTGTTGGCCTATGATGGGGGTGGCCCAAGGGGATGTCCTCACATATTATTACATCACTTTAGTCTCAAATCCACAAACCATTTGATGGGATTCTCAGGTCTGATCACGTGCAAGCCCTCATCTCACACCTTGGGAATGGACATAGGTCTATGGAGTCTGTATTTTCTTTCTTTGCAAGACCGTTGACTTTTCAGTTACACTCAACTGAAGTTTTGAGACAATCTGTTCCATGCCTGTAAGAAATAAAAGAGAAGGCCAATTGCCCATGGAAGGCTTCTGGTTTTCACATTGTAGCTTCAACCTATAGTTGGGGAGTTTCTCCCTTGTATCCACAACACAACTGATAGAAGGCCATATTCCCTAATCTGTAAGATTCCCATAATCTCTGTATGTATGTGTTTCACCCCTAACCCACTCATCGCCTTCCAACTGCTTTCTCCTCTCCAACAGAAGTCTAGTTTCAGAGGGGCAGCTGAATCAGGGTCATCACCTGACACAGAACTGGTGTCTGTCCTTGTTGTCATGTGACTGGCGAATGATCCAGGACATTTGAGGGGGTGTGATCCAGACCAAATAAGCATCTTATCCAAAAAGAAGATACCGAGAGGCTTTCTTATGATCTTATGATGGGAGTGAAAGTGGATAAGGAGGTGAAACTGGGAATGGGGAGGGTGTGGGTCAGAAATGTTCTACCTTGACCACAGTTCATGAGCAAGTAGTTGTTCAATCCCATGAAAGAATCAGGAAAGCATTTTACCACACCTGGGGGAGGAACCCCTGGAGAGCCGTCACTGTTCTGCACCTCTGGGTGGTGCATACATGCAGTGCTGAGCAAATCTCCACACAGGGTGTGCCAGAGGACTTCAAAGGGGACAGCTGAGCAGGGCACAGTGTGGCTGATCAAGGTATCGGCATGCACGTGGAAAGCTAGCCAAAGCCTGTGCCTACTTGACCTCAGCGGTGTGGGCTGGATGCAGAGCCAGGCGAGGCCGGGAGATCTGAGCTGTCTGTATAATCAGTTTGCCTGGTCACACTTTAACTGAGGACCCATCCTAAGATCAGTAATGCTTGGGAGGGGGGCATTGATGGTTACTAGGACCTGCAAATCAACTTGGATTGAAACATTCAAGAAAGCGATCTCTCTCTCTGTGTCTCATGTTGTATGTACATATACTTGTGGTTAAGAGGTAGAGGCAGAAGACAAGCCCTCAAATATTAACTAGCCCTGATCTAAAAGCCCAGTTAGTCAGAAAGAGGCTGCTCATTCTGGGAACCCCATCTCCTAGTAACAGGGTCACCTGACTGAAGCCATTTGGGCAGTACAGGGATAACCCGTTCCTTCTTCTCTTGCTGCAGTGGTAAAAACCTTAAGAATCCATAACTTTGCAGTCTCTCCACACTCCTAAATCAATACTGATGACTGGCAACAGCACCTGGCTGAGGAGGAGTCTGCACGGAAGAAGGTGGCCAGATATTGATGCTGAGTTCTTTGATGTCCTTTTCCTGGAAAGGTCTTTAGTATATCTTGAGATCTGTGTTCTGCTTCTAACTGTACAAACTCCATAAATGAGTAATGGACTCTGATGTGTACTGGGCACGGTCCTGGTTTTTCTGATGAGGAGAACAGGGCGAGCCTGACTGCAGGACCAGATATAGCCTGATAGGACATAAGTCCATGGGACAACAACCCTGGGGAATGCCCTGAACCGCAGTGTGCTCTTGCTCATCCTAGGGCTGCAGTTACAGCATCTCCTGGTCTTGGCCGCTGTTTTCTCCTCTATAGGCTCTGTGTGGGGCTCGTGCTTCTCACCATTCTCCCTCAGTGGCACATACGATGCAAGGTCTCTAAAGTTGCGTGAAATCCGTTGAGAGCAGTCATCGACTGTTGAGCATTTCCTGTGCCCAGAGCACACACTGAGAACATTTTGTACCCCGCCTTAGTCAAAGTCCCAACATCCTTCTGAGAGAGGTCCCATCACCAGTTAGTATCAGGATCACCTGAATGAAATTCAAGATCCTCCTGACATCACCTGTCTCCCATCCCAGCCCATGCTTGTGTGGCCAAGTAGACACAGGCTTTGGGCTAGCTACAGACAAGAAGCCAAAGATTGGCAAATTAAATAGCCCATGGTCAGAAAACTGGCAAGTAACACAAACAGTATTCCCATTCGGATCTGTCTGACTACAAAGGCTTATTAACCCTTGGACACCATGCCTGGTTTGCCGAGCAGACATCTTTGAAGATTATGGTGTGACTGGACACTATTGCCCAATCCTTAAACGTCTGTTGTCTTTTAAAATACGTAATTATATGTTCCCATAGATTCTGACACGGACCCCTAAAGTGGAATTCTATTTTAGTGGAAATCACCAACTGCAAAGTCACTAAGGTATTCTCTCTCTCTCTCTCTCTCTCTCTCTCTCTCTCTCTCTCTCTCTCTCTCTCTCCAGGATCTTACACAGTCCAGGTTGGACTTAAAATATCCATGGAGCCAAATATGACTCTGAACTCTCTCGATCCTCCTGTTTCTCCCTCCCAAGTGCTGTGGTTACAAACATATAGCACCATGCTTGGTTTTATGCATTGCTGGAGACTGAACCCAGAAGTCAGCGCATGTTAGGTAAACTCTACCAACTGAGCCATCTACATATCCTCTCTGGGGTCCCTTTGTTCAGTGAAAGAACTTGCAGAAAGCGCACATTACTTGGCATGTGGCCCTCAGTCTCTGGTAGCTTTTTGGCCATGGCTGGCTGCGATTACATGAGAAATCACAAAGACGTTGCAAATCCAACCTTTCTCTTTTTATTAGTTACTTTTCTGGTCTGTGTGACAGGACAGCTGACACAGACAACTTAAGAGAGGACAGGTTTATTCGGACTCATAGTTTGAGGGGCCACAGCTGTTGTGGTGGAAAAGGTAGGGCAGTGGGTAGGTCTGTGAATGTGGGAATATGTGGCTTATTATGTGGCTCCATCAGAAAGCAGAGCCTGGCTTGAACTGGGGCCAAACTATAACCTATGAGGCTTGCCTTACCCCCACCTACTTCTTCCAGCTACACCCCCTCCTAAATATCCAATGACCTCCCAAAAAACACCAGCACCAGCTGGGGACCTGGTGTTCAAATTCATAAGCCCACGAGAGATATGTCATACTCAAGCCATAGCCTCCCTCCTCCCCTTCTGCCTGTCCTCTGGCTCTCACGGTCAAGCCTGCTGGTCCCTCACCAAAGCACACAGTTCTTGCCTTTCTGAAAGAATGCAGACAGGTGAGTGGTTGGGGTGGTGGGAAAAGATGCCTCTTGTCACTCTTAGGCTCACTTTGGGTGTGGCTCAAGGGGTCTGAAGCCTTGAGATATTATTTACCAGAGTCACAGGGAACTTCCTCTGGAGACCCCAGGATACCCCTACAGTGTTAACCTTACCTATTGCTACTGAAATGTTTATCTGGGCTTTGTTTCCAGGTGCCTGTAAAGTAAGATGATGCAGGCATTTACAGTTCCCAGAGTCAGAGGATGGAGACAGCGTTTTTCTTAAGCCTGCATCATTTCATGTGCTTTCTATGTGCAAATTGGCCTCCCTCCTGACGGTAGCTACCTGCATGGATGGCGGTAAACATTCCCGCCATTTCTGGGACAGCTCTGAGACTCTCCTGGTAGTCATGATGCTTTCTGTGTTCCATACCTCCCCACCTCTAGCTCTCTTAGCTATTCTACATCACTACACTGGCCCTTACAGACTTCCACCATCCCTGGCCTCGCAGTAGCTCAGAGTGGAGGAACAGACACAGTTCCCCTTGGTGGCAGGAGCTGGGGACATACATAGCCTTCCTAATGTAACCCCAGACAGGAGCGGCTTTAGAAACCTTTGGCTGAGAACATGGATTGACAGAGGAGAGCTGTTGCTTTGGAAGGAGGTGATAGATGCTCGTTTGGAGAGTGGTGGGGTGGTTGGCGTGGGAGCCAGGCTGAGCTGGCAGCTATTTTTCCTGTTTCCCTGGCTTCAAGATGACAATCTTGAAACATAGCCCAGCGCAGTGGCTGGTCAGCTCAAGTACTTTATTTTTATTTCTTATTCCCAATCAACAATTGTATGGTTTTTATTAGCAATCAAAGCTCTGACAGGAGTACTGATGGCGAGGGACCTCGTGGTTGGCTCTGGGGAGGAGGAGCGGAGGAGAAAAAGAGGAGCAGGGGGAGTTGGAAGGGGAGGGAAGCCAGGACTGTAGGAAATGCTATTTTAAGATGCTGAGGAGTACAGAAGTCCTTGGGGCTGGGGTTGGGGAGACAGCAGAATCCCAGGTGAGCTGGCTGGGGCTGGAGGGGACAGCATCCACGGCCCAGTGTTCACCCACTTCTTCCAAGCTCCACCCCAAGGTCTCAAATCAGGGTGGTCTCAATGGGGACTCAGTTTTCCCCAATGTCTGCAGCCAGGTGATGTTTCTAGAACAATTCTTTTTTTCCTCCTTTGGAAAAGGATGAGGGGAAATGGGTGCATTTTGACCAAAGACAACAAAATCTCACTAATGTATCTGAAATCAGGAAGAACAAAGACAAAAGAATATATAACACTTCTCAGGAGCATGTGGCCTTGAGAGTGGCCGAAAGCCCCAGTGGCTTCCGGGGTTTTGTGGCCATCAAAAGAGCCTCCTAACATGATGATAGTCTGTGAATCCCATAAACCAGCTTTCTGGGGGCAAAGATTCATATTTTTGTAGAGGGGTCAAAATGCATGAGCTGTGGTTGCACAGGAGAAGCATGGCTGTAACCTCAGCATTCGAGAGGCTGCAGTAGGAGGATCATGTAAGAATCCAAGGCTAGCATGGGCTACCTAATAAGATCCTGTCCAAAAGAGTGAGCCCAGCCTGGGCTGAATGCCAGCACTAGTCTTGCTGGTGGGGAAACCTTGCACACACTCCTTAACTTTGCCTCTGAGTGTTTCAGGGAAGTGGGAGAGGAAGCAAGATCCAGAAGACAAGATGGCAGAAAGGTCCTGGAGAGGGTCGGGTCCTTTGGGCAAGTCACAAAGTCACTTAGGCCACAGTTTCTTCTCCAATGTGAAGGGCTGACCACAGCAGCAGTATCCCAGCCTTGAGTCCCCACGAGTGCCGAACACTAGTGAACGAAGTACCTACAGCTGTGCAGAGCGGCCGGTTAGTCCTCGCTGGGAGTGTGCCCGCTAGAACTGGAAGGACACATGCTATCACTTAAGACATCGTTCCAAAGCAGCTGAGTGTCCTCATTATAATGTCCTAATGGTGGGAACATTTGTCCTGCTCTCCCTAGGGCTCTCTGTCCCTGACTGTTAGAAATTTAGGTTCTTGGGCCTGGAGAGAAGGATCAGGGATTAGGAGGGGCCACTACTCTTTCAGAGAACCCAAATTTGGTTCCCAGCACACATTGAAGAACTCACTACGATCCCCTGTAATTCCAACTCCAGGGGTTCTGAGACCCTCTTCTGTCCTCCTCAGGCAACTACATGCACATGGCATACATGCACATACATGTGCAACAGTAAAAATAAAAATTAATAAAAAGAACTGCATGTTTTCTCATCGTGGACGGTAGATGGGTACATTCACCCTGACCCCAGCTGAGGAACCACTGATAGCTGCTTCAAGGGGAGGAGGGAGTCCATTTTGGAGAATGGTTATGATTAAAATACATTGAATGTATGTATGAAATTCTCAAAGTATAATTTAAATATATATGCATATATACAAATGTATATATATATATACATACATACATACATACATACATACAATAATTCTTCCAAGGGAAGAGGAAAAAGAAACATAGACTCATAGACTCTACTCCAGAACTTCTACATAGCGGCTAGAATTCCGGGATGTGTTCTGGTCATGGGCTCTCAAGAGCTCTGAGCTAGAGTTCCTTGGAAGAAAGGGTTAGGCACCACTCTCAAAACATGGAGCAACCTGGAACCTTCTGTGGCATCTCCGCAGCGTTAGCCTGCTCTGTGATCACTACCTGTTCACCTGTCGTGAGCAATCTGAGGGCAGGTCCCGCCCATGCTACCTTGGAGGGCTGATACCACATGGAGTCAAGATCACCAACTTTGGCGTCACCTGCCAGTCCTCGGTTCCAGCTCTGGCTCTTCAGAGCTATGCTAATCTTGCTGGTGCCTTATTTATTTTATGCATTTTTTAAAAAGGAAAATATTATCTTTTGTCTCACAGGACTGTTGTGAAGTTTAGAAGATTGAATGAATGAATGGCAGACTCTCGGGCAGCATTCACGAATAGTAACTCCAATTGTCTGGGTTTTTTTTTTTTTTTTTTTTTTTTTTTTTTTTTTTTTTTGGTTTTTCGAGACAGGGTTTCTCTGTGACTTTGGAGCCTGTCCTGGAACTAGCTCTTGTAGACCAGGCTGGTCTCGAACTCACAGAGATCCGCCTGCTTCTGCCTCCCGAGTGCTGGGATTAAAGGCGTGCGCCACCGCCCGGCTTGTCTGGGTTTTTCTGTTGTTATTGTTGTTGTCATTGTGTCCCTTGGGCCCAGCTCTATACCAGGCACCCATAGACACTCAGCGAACACTGATCGAATGAACAAATGACAGCAGCTGGATGCACACAAACATTTTTCACACCCTTGACATTGAGAAAACTCCTGCAGATATGGAATGGGGAACTCCACTTCTGTCTTATGTCTTGAATTCCTTGGGGAAGATGAAGGATTAGAAGCTGACTCTGACTGTTCTCGAATATATAATAATAAAAAATAAAAATAAAATAAATAAAATAACCTGCTGCAAGGGGAAAACCAGGCTGGCCTCTTCAGGCCTCTTCTTCAGGGCCAGGTGGAGTGAAGAATGGGGCTTTAAAAAAATATGGTGAATATCATTTGGAGAGGCAGACCTTCAGAATTGAGGAAGCATGATTCAGGAAAAACAAATGCAGCTTAGTTATATATAAGGACAAAGAGCAGGGCAAAGTTCTGAGCCAGCTGGAATGTGTCCTTTCGTTCTTGAGCAGGATTGTGTGATGTCAGCATTTCGTCTTTTTTCACATAAGGTCAGAGGGCCGTGAGGATCTCCCTGTTGAGTCCTTGGCGTCTACATCCACTTCCTCCTCTTCTTGACATGATGGCATGTAGATTTCTGATCCAGTGCCTCTCCAGGCAGCTCGGCTGGCCTCCAGGGACTTGGCACAGGGTATTAGAGATAGCAGGCTGTGAGGTACATCATTCTGGACAGAGATGCCGGCTGTCCGCGAGTAACAAAAGGTGCTCACAGTGAGAGAAGGGTAGGTCCAGGGCACTATGCTCCAATCACCAAGGTCAGCCTGGGCTCCATCTTCTGCCCCATCTAGCCTGAGACACTGGTTATCTAAAGAACTTGGGTCTCTCAGCTGTTCCCTTTAACTAGCCTTAAGAACTGGGAAAACAATCATCCCATCTGTATGATACTGCAGGGCCTAACATATAATCCCACTTTAAAAAACAAACACAAACAAACAAACAAAAAACCTGGGAATTGAATTTGGTCCTGTTCTTAGCTGCAGCCTGAAGGACACTTCTTAAAAACCACTGTGGACTAAATTGAGGGTGAAGGTTGGAAGACAGGGGTACAGGAGGAATAGCAAAAATGTTGTCCATTTCCCAAGAGTCTGCACACGTCAGATTTTGAGCTAACCCTGTCACAGGTATCACCTCTTGTTCCCACTTCACAGATGATAAAACCAAGGTCCAGAGAGGTGGAACCCAATGAGTGCACAATTTTCTTCTATTTCATATGCTATTTGATATTATTGTGGAAACTTGGGACTAGACAGTTGGTTCATCAGTTAAGAGCACTGGCTATTCTTTCAGATGACCTGGGTTTGATTCCCAGCACCGTGTGGCAGTTGGTGGCTCACTACAGTCTGTAACTACAGTTCTGGGGTATCTGATGCCCTCTTCTGGCCTCCATGGGCACCAGGAACATATGTGGTATTCAGACATACATGCAAGCAAAACACCCATGTGCATAAAATAAATTTGTGTAAGTAGATGTTTGTTTGTTAGGAACAGAACTGTTGTAGAGATCCAGCAAAATATGGCGAGCAAGTGGGCGGCAGCTTCCTGCAAGAACGTTCTAGAAAGGAAAGTAGGTTCAAACCGAATTAACGGCTATTGAATAACTATCTTGAAAGTATTTTTTAGATTTATTTATTGATAGATTGTGTGCTTGGAGAGGGGCTAGAGAGAGGAAGGGGCATGTGCCTAGCAAAGCACATGTGTGGGGGTTCAAAGGACACCTGGCACGACTCTCCTTCCATCCCATGGAGCCTGAGAACAGAACTCAGGGGGTCAGGTTTGCTGGCACATGACTTTACTGGCTGACCAACCACCCGAGTAACTTCTAATTAAAAAACACAAAAAGGTCCTAGGAAATTCTTAGAGGTATCCAACCTTCTGACATTGTGGTATGACCCTGCCATCTATGAGAACTGCATGACTGAATCACACACAGGGAGGGGTGAAACACAGAAAGAAAACTCATAACATTTTAAGTTAAGCTTACAATTTTTTGCTGTGCCCGCTGGGGCACATGCGACCGTGGGCTGCAGATTAGACACATCTGGCAGATTTGTCATGGCCCTGGAAACACAGTACTCAGGGAGATGGGGGAATTCTATGTAACAGTTTGGGCCACCAGATCAGGCTCCCTTCCGAAAGGTCCACGGTGCCTGTGGGAACAAGAACACGTGTTTGGCCTTTGCGAGTCTAGAGTTCTCCACATTTATTTATCTAGCAAAAACGTGTTTTCAAGTGACTTTTTTGTTGTTGTTGTTCAGCATCCCAAGTCGCTGCTCGTTAAGCCGTGGGACAAGTGGGGAACCAGGACTGAGCGGCATCAGTGTGGCCGGAAAAGCATCCTCTCTGCCTGTGGTCGCGTGCACGAGCTGTCAGGAAAGGCCCTCTTGGCTGTTTGTAACGGCTTCCTAAATTGAGCAAATAACTTCATCCAAATGGCCACGGTGATAAGCAGGTAGGAGGGGTAGGTGCCAGAGAGGGCGCCGCACGTGGGCCCTGCTTCACTTCCCGGTCCAACAGCGCTGATAGCGCAATGGTTTTCCTTGGGTGTTTGAATTTTCTATCTCCCAATTATGTCTTAAGCCTGAGATAAAATTCACATCCACGTTTCACTCAAGATAAACCTAACATTATAATAATACAAAAAGATTAATTCCTGGGGGAAAAAAAATAGAGAAAAAAAAATGGTGTTGGCTTAAAGAGACATTAACACTCACGATTACTATGAGGGGGTCGCTTCCATAATATCCTCATCCTCGGGGCTGAGGAGCAAATATGCAGGGTTCTCTTTAGCCTATATCTGTGTGTGCACCAGCCTGGGTGCTGCCCGCTGGGTTACACTCACAAGTGTAGCTAGGGATGGTCTGCTTTTAAAGTCCCTAACCTCAAAGCTCAGCCCACACTTGGGGTGCTCTGTAGTCTTTTTCTTTCTGAAGTCCCCATGAGTCATCTAAGTGGCATCAAATTTTCTCTTTTGTAGTTGTGTTAGTCAGCATGTCTGTTAGCTACTGGCACAGTCATGCTGCATAATGGGCCCCACCCACAAAAGCCTCAAAGGCAAATAATGATAAACGTTCGCTTTTGTTCTCTTATCTCCAGGCAGTTGGAGGTTGAATCATAGATTCACTTTAGGCCCCCATCACACGTCTCTCATTCATTTGGGTCCAGAAGTCTATCTTGGGCAATGTTGACAGACTGTCATGCTTTGGCTTCTATAATGTTCCTTCTATTCATATCCAATTGGCTAACAAGGGGTTCAGAACCAAGCCTAACACCTGCTGGGCAAAGAATGATTTTTTTTTCCCATGTAATCTGAAAGGGAGGGAGTCAATATCAGATGAATAGTATGTGATGAGCCATGAAGGGGTGACAGTCCATGTTTTAGGCTGTTGGTAAGGTGTGTGTGTATTCTACCAGAAGTGTTGAGGATGACTTTGCACTTCTGATTCTCCTGGCCCTGTTCCCTGAGTCCTGGGTCACAGGCATGCACCATCACGCCCCAGTGCTGGTTTACAGGCATGCACCATCACTCCCTGAGTGCTGGGTCACAGGTGTGCACCATCACGCCCTAGTGCTGGTTTACAGGCGTGCACCATCACTCCCTGAGTGCTGGGTCACAGGTGTGCACCATCACACCTAGCCCACGAAATGCTGAGGATAAAACCAAGATCTCTGTGCATGTTAGGTGTGGGGGTCTGAAAGACAACATCCCCCCACAGGCTCATATGTTTGAATGCTTGAACACCAGTTGACGGAACTGTTTAGGAAGGATTAGGAGGCGTGACTTTGTTAGAGAAGGCATGTCACTTGGCATTTCCAGTTAGCTCTCTCTCCCTGACTCCTGCTTGTGGTTCAGATGTAAGCTCTCAGCTACTGCTTTACCACCATGCCTGCCTGCCACCACACTCCCTGCGATGGTGACGATGGGCTCGGCCTCTGAAACTGTAAGCCTCAGTTAAACTCTTTCTTCTGTAAGTGGCCTTGGCCTTGGGGGGTCTCTTCACAGCATTAGAACAGGGCCTCATTTCAGTTCACACCAGCAGTTCTGAGGGAAGGGTGTAATAAAATGTAAGGTGTGCAGACAGCCTGCTTGATACAGCCATGAGCCCTAGCTTTACTGCGGGCTGGAAAGTCATCCCTGGCAAACTTTTTATTACTGTTCAGTGTTGGAGTCCGTTCAAGTCATAATGACTCACGCTTCTCTGCCCCCTGAGGAATGACATTACTGAGAATAGAGCATCACTTACAGAGGCACAAGTCTTTCCATGCCACTTGCTTCTGATGGGTCATTAAGTCATTTCTAATGTGGCTTAGACATCTCCTCCAGGTTGCAAAACCCAGATGTGTGGGCCATTCTAAGTCCCCTTCCTGCACCCTCAATCCTAACTCTAGTCTCAACCCATATTCACGGGGAATCTTCCACAAGGGCATGGGCACCTCACAGGAGGGAGGGATCATGAGTCATGAGCTGATGAGCAAGGCCATTAGGATATGGTGAGTCCTTCTGCATGTCCTAACCTCTTCCTTGGATGAAGCTTGGTGGCTCTAAGAATTTTATATTTGGGATGCTCTTTGAGTCTCTGCATCTTGGGGGCTTGTGTGGTGGGAACTCATTCTGCCAATAGCTTTGGGGTACAAGCCTTAGGGAGTGGCATCTTGTCTGCAGATTTGACCACTTAAGAGGAGACAGAGAGAGGTTGCAATCTCTCTTGAGTAGTGAAGACCAGGTCAGGTGGCATGAAGTGGCATATGGTTGGTTCCCAGCTCCCTCAAGCAAAACAGAAGAACTCCGCAACTGGTTATACCTTGTCCTGTATCCATGAGTCTGCTCCCCCTTTGCACCCCTTTATATACATCTTGTGGTTCACATTACAAGCCTGTTTGCTTTGTAGCCACTGAGAAGTTACAAGTGAAGCATGGCAACCAATCAGAAGTGACCAAGGGTGTGGCCAAACCTTCAGAGTGTTTAAGAAAAGTTTCCAAGTTAGCTTCAAGAGCTCCACTGAGTGAGGCAGAGCTGAGACTGGGGGAAGGAGCTGTATTTGCTGAGGCCACACATTCTTATTTACAGTGTTGCCCCGACCCCCCAATAACCCCGTCACTGGGCACCAGGGTTTAGGGGTGAAAATCATAGACTTTGGAGCTTCTAGGCTTCTTAATTCTCAGGTATATGACCTGGGCATGTCTCTGGACCTCAGATTTCTCCCTCATCTGTACAATGGTGCTAAGGAGGATCTCAGCCCTAACAGTAGTATTTCTGTAAGGATAAAGTGACCTGACCAATGTGGTGGGCATACTCTGACCTAGTGCCCCATGAGGTGCCCTTACCCTTGTGGAAGATTCTCCACGAACATGGGCTGAAGATAGTGAGAAAAATCTCCACCTCTCAGACTGTGGGTTCATCTTAGTTTCTCTTGTTCTGATGGCAGCCATCTGTGCTGCCTAGTTGCCTAGCCTGTCTAGGAAGGGATAAAATGTGGCCCTCATTGGTAGGCAGCTAGGAGCAATGCTCTCACGCCACAGCCCACAGGGAATCAAACCCTGCCAAAACCCGCATGAGCGATTTTGGAAACACGCCTTTCCAGACCAGATCCTTCACCGGAGGCCTGAATTGTGCTCTCTGAGACTGGAGCAGAAGGTCTAGGTGACCTTGTCCAAATCCCTAACCCAGAGAAACAGTGAGCTAATAAATGCCCATGGTCCCTAGAGCAAGGCAAATCCTCGGTAGATATTGACTGTCTTTATTATTAACAGAGTCATGTGTCATCTCAGGATGCACTCTGAGAAATGCTAGGCTAGGCAATTCCATCACTGTGCAAACATCACAAAGTGGACTTACACAAACCTAGCTGGGATAGTCTACTACACCTAGGCTAAGTGGTATAGCACATTAATGTGAGGTTATAGGGATGCCCAGCATGTCACTGCGCTGGGTACAGTGGGCAGCTCGGCTCCAGTGGTGCCTGTGTAACTCTTCTTCATGTCTGTCTTTACCAAAAACGACTGTGAGAAGAAAGGGTTCATTTGTTTTACAGGTTACAGTCTGTCAAGGGAAGCCAAGGCAGGAACCAAGATAGGAGCGGAAGCAGAGGTTTGGAGGAGTGCTGTTTACTGACTTGCTCCCCCGGTTTGCTTGGCTGTTTGTGTGTGTGTGTGTGTGTGTGTGTGTGTGTGTGTGTTGTTTTGTTTTTTAAATACAGCCTAAGTACAACTGTCTGGGGATGGTTTCACCCACAGTGGGCTAGGTCCTCTACTGATGGAGGAGGGTCATCTGTCTATGTGTTATTTTTATTGGTTAATAAAGAAACTGCCTTGGCCCTTTAATAGACAGAAAATTAGGTAGGCAGAGTAGACAGAACAAAATTATGGAAAAAAAACCAGATTCAGGCAGACGCCTCAGACAGTTGCCATGACTCTCCTCTCT
This sequence comes from Arvicola amphibius, assembly GCF_903992535.2. Taxonomy (NCBI): domain Eukaryota; kingdom Metazoa; phylum Chordata; class Mammalia; order Rodentia; family Cricetidae; genus Arvicola; species Arvicola amphibius. The sequence goes on along the minus strand of NC_052052.2, from coordinate 24,666,699 downwards.
AAGACAGACACAGGTTAAGATCTCTCCTGATAAGCTACCACCTTATGGTGCTACCCACATTAATAAAAATGGGTTAAACAAGATGTAAAAATTAACCAATAAGAAGCTAAAACTAATGGGCCAAACAATGTTTAAATAAATACAGTTTCCGTATAATTAATTATTTTGGGTAACGCTAACAAGATGGCGGGACGCAGCCCACTGCTCCTTCTATACTCTACATCATTAACAATTAAGAAAATACTATAGAGACATGTCCACGGGCCAATGTGATGGAGGCAGTTCCTCCAATGAGGCTCCCTCTTCCCAGGTGACTCTAGTTTGTGTCAAACTAACCAGCACACCATCCAAACAGATTTGTCCATATCAGCAACAGAACACGTTCATCCATGGGAATGCCTCTTATTACAGTGTCATCACGGCTACTTTGTGGCTAGGGGATGGGGAGTTTTCAGCTCCATTTTAACCATATTGGACCACTGTCCTACATGAAACCCATCTTTGCCTAAAATGGTACGGGATGTGTGACTCTAGCCTGTCTCACAGATGAGAAAACGGAAGCCGGGATAGGAGGGTTTGCTTCCTTTGCGTACTCGCGGTAAGTGAAGCTCAGAGACACAACTAAAATGCAGGAGGTCATGGGCTCTTCTGCTGTCTCACTCCTCCTTGTTCTGAAACCATCACCGTCAGGAAGAGCTTTCTCCTAGGGAGGGTAGACAGGTGTCGATGAGATGTCTCGGAGAGGGGAAAATGGACCCTCAAGGCTTCACAGGGGCTAGAGAGGGGGTTCTTCAGTGGGAAAGGAAGAATTCTAATGACACTTGGACCTAGAGTTTGTATCTCTTCACCAATGGCTCCAATTCCAGCACTCAAAGATTTCACCTATACTTTTGCATCCATGGTGAGCCGAATGACCCCTATGCCTGCCCCAAGCCACAGCCACAGACTTCTCTCCACTATCCCTCACCTCCCCCCAGGTAAAGCTGCAAACTTTCCACATCCTAGGCATCAAGCTATAGTTGCTGGATGTTTTGCTAAGCAGTCAATTACGGTTGCCAGGGGCTGTTGCATTTCCAGTTTTCCCTTTATCTAACTGAGGGACCAGAGGGCTTTCTCCCTGCTTTTCAAATGCAGATCTCCTTGCTCTGCCTTAGGCTCCTCAGCACACGGCAGCTCTGGCTGACTTGGTCCTGTGGTCTTCTGCCTCTTGCCTTCAGTCCCTGCTCCCTCTGTGCCTCTGCCAAGTCAGCCCCAAACAGTGCAGGTGTGCAAGAGCTCAGCTCAGCAACTGTCACTCTTCTGGTCGCTGAAGGCACTGTCTTTGTAACGGTGGAGGCAAAACATCTCCCAGGCCAGGCTGAGGGTTGGGGAGAAAAAAAGGGAAAGTTCTAGAGCACCAGAGACAAAAAGATCCTTCTGCCTTTTTCTACATATCCGAGGAAACCTCTGACATTCCAGTCAGGAGTGGGACCTTTTTCAGCTGCTTCCTGTTCTTAGCTAAGAATTCTCAACTTGTGTGTGCTACCATTACCTGGAAGTCTTCTTAACATATAGATTTCTATTTCTTGATGTGATTTTTTTAAGAGTTTCTGGTTCAGGTGGCCTTGAGAATTTGCATTTCTGCCAAGTTCCCAGGTGGAACTCTAAATAAGTCTGTACTCTGCTTCTCCTATTCTTGAGCCTGTCTGGTGTGTGTGTGTGGGTGTGTGTGTGGGTGTGTGGTATGATGGTGTGTGTGTGTGTGTGTATGTGTGTGTGTGTGTTTCTCCCATCATCTGAGGATCCAGGGTGCAAAGAGACAAGTGGAGCCTTTCTGGAGTGTGGGTGTATGTGTGCATGTGTGCGCATGCATGTGTGTGTGTTCCTCCCATCATCTGAGGACCCAGGGTGCAAAGAGACAAGTAGAGAGGTGCATCCACAATGATTACTACCAAGTATTTCCTTATTTACCCCCTGCTGTGAGCACTGTCTCTGGTCACCTTCCCCATTGCTCTCTAAGGAAGGTACTGTTATTTTCCCATTTTACAGATGGAGAATCTGAAGGAAGGTCAATGACCAAAGGTAGCAGAGCTCACTAGTTGCTGATCTGGGACGTTCATAAAATAATCATTGATCCATTCATGACAAATACACTAAGAAAATACTATTAAGCATCGACTATATTACTGGCCCTGTTTTATGTCCTCACGACACAGCAATGGGCAGGATGAAGCGCATGCTGCTCTTGAGGAGCTTAAATTCAAGGGGGGGAGAGGGAGAGACAATAATTGGTATATTTAAATATGCATAGGATTTTTTATGGATGCATGAGGTGTGTATGTGAGAGGGGGTGGTGTATGTGGAGGTAGAGAAAAACCTCTGGTGTCAAGCTCAGAACCCGGCCTACCTCCAGTGGGACAAGGTCTCTCAGTGAATCTGGAGTTCTCCAACAGATAGGCAGGCTGACTAGGAAGTCCAGGGATCCTCCTGCCTCTTCAGACTTGAACCTGCTATTCTGCCTGGCATGTTTCTGGGGTTCTAGGGATGAACTCCAGGCCTCATGCTTATAAGGGAGCCCCTCACTGAGCTGTCTTCCAAGCATACTCAAATTTTGACCAATGGTTCTATCGTGGTATACACGGAGGGAGGACTTGACTGAGTGTAATCAGGGTTTTGGGTGAACCCTCTGGTAGGATATGGCCTGTGTGGTTCTTGCCCCTCTACCAGGTTTGTGGGTGAAGCCAAAAGGCAGGAGCCCATGGCTTTTGGGGGCAAAGCAGTCTGGGGCAAGCATAGCCTTGGCGTTATCAGCTTTACGCAATACAACCTCCCCAAAGTTTAAAATTCCTCTTCAACGAGGGCTATTTTGCTGCTTTGGTTATAGAAGTATGGAACCTTCTGGGTGAAGATCATTTGACGCTTGCTGATTAAGGGGACGTGGCTTACAGAGACACTGCATCAAACTCATTCCTGGGCCCGGGCCGTCGTGGTGCACACCTTTAATCCCAGCACTCTGGAGACAGAAGCAGGTGAATATCTGAATTCAAGGTCAGCCTGGTCTATAGAGCGAGTTCCAAGACATTCAGGGTTACACAGAGAAACCCTGTCTTGAGACCGAAACACAACCCATTGCAGGGCTGAGCAGGTGAGATCACTTGCCGCACAGCTTGCTTTAGCCGGCAGCCATAGCTGACTCTTCACCCAGCTTCTACGGGGCCCCAACACGTGTGGCAGATTGAAGTGTTTCCTATTGGTTACATGCATTGTCATCACAGCCACCTTCCGGTTTTTTCCATCACTTATCGATAGATCTTCTTAAGCTCACTGAGCACTGCCAGCTTCACTCAGTGTCAGGAGTCGCCTGTTCTGCCACTCCATGAAATTATTGACTGGATCTTCAAAACAAAAGACTTAATCCCTGTAGTGGGTAGGATGCCTAATGCTTCGATTGCTCTAAGTGTTGGAAAGCCGAGTGGATGTCTGGGATGAATAAATGAGATATTGCCTGGTCCTTTATTGCCCTATGCTGACCCCAGGCTGCCCGGTCTGCTATGGATGCTAGCAATCCTGAACATAGGGCGCAGGGCTCAGCCTCAGGGCTCAGCCTGGCTGTGGGGGAGGAGAGACCAGCTGTATGATTCCACTGCTTCCAGCGTGGTATCCAGAGAGGAAGAAGCAGTCATCTCAAGTCCCCGTGAGTGATGAGCCCTGCTCACCTCAGTAGTGACTGAATTTCCTTCTTCATCTATTCTCGCTCAAGGTGTGATCGCCTGTCTAACCTTCCAGTTGCCTCCAGTTCCCTCGCGTGGACCGAGACTTCCTTTGAATGGCTGTTTCTCTAGGACCCCTCAGGCCTGCCTGGATCTGTCTACTGTCTATCTCTCTATCACAGGAGCTGAACCCTGCCCGCTGACAGTCCAGCTGCTGACTGCCTGGACCTTTTAGAATCACAATGCCCAAGGCTCCTGTCACTTCCTTGGATCAAGTACGTGTTAGAACCATTATATCCAGCCCAAGGCAGCGCTGGCAGTAGAACCTGTCTTTCTCCTTCACCTGCCAAATTAGACCCAAGATGGAGTCATGGTGTCTCATAATCGTCTCTCCCTTTCTCTCAGTGGCTCCCTAGGACCTCAGGTTCCTTGGCTACAGAGACAGCGTCAGTTCTCATCTTCAGTTCATGGTCTCATCTTTAATATCTTTAGTGAATGAATCTCCTTCTGGGTCTAGGTGGGTTTGATGAGCATCACTCCCTCTGCTCCCTCTGCTCACTCGGGGCCACATCCCTGCCCTACCACCCTGACCTTCTAGCAAGCTGACACTGTACACATTCCACACACCTCCTTCTCATTCCCCGCTGTGCATTCCGACCAGACCCCCGTGGCCTCACTGGCGCAGTAAGCCATTTCAAACAAAAATCCAATTTTGCCAGCGTCTAATGTATTCTAACTAATCTGCTCACAGGTGCCGTTGGCAATCCCACTGAGGAAAGTTGCTTAAATATTTTAAGAAGCAGTTAATGTGCTAGTTAACTGCCCAACTGAGTGTCAGACCGCTAGGGTTCAACCCCTGGTTCTGTCACTTACTAGCTCTATTTCCTAAGGCAAGGTACTAAAACTCTCTGGGGATTTGCTTCCCCATAATAAAATAAGGATAATAGCACTGCTTGCTCCCAAGGCTTTTGGGAGAACAAAATGAGTCAATATATAACACACGTTACAGAGAAAACCCAGTACATAAGTAGTTTATACAGAGGGGTAATAAAACGCATATTAATCATCACAAGGAACTTTTTAATTTGTTCATTCATCTAAGCAAGACCTACTGTGTGCCAGGTCTCGAGAAGTGGCAAAAAGAGATTCAGTTTTGTTCTGGGGTTCATCATGAAGGCAGTGGGCCCCGATGCATACCATCCCGCAGAAGGAGACTGGGGTTGTATTAATTGAGTGAATAGGCTATGCCAGTTGGGTTTTGTCAGTGTGGCATGCCTAGATGTATCTGGGCAAAGGGACTCTTAATTGAGTAGGCACGTCTGTGGGCATTTTCTTGATGAACGATGGACGTGGAGGGTCCAGCCCACTGCGGGCTATGGCATCCCTAGACAGGTGGTCCTGTATGGTATAAGAAAAGAGGCTGAGTTAGCCATGGAGAACAAGCCAGTAAGCAGCATTCCTACGTGGTTTCTACTGTGATTCCTGTCCCCAGGCTCCTGTTCTGAGTTCTCTCAAGGGTGGATTGCAGGCACTAAGGGATAAAGGATCGTTTCTTTCCCACCTTGTCTTTGGATGTGGTGTTTTATCACAGCACTAGAAATTTAGCTAGTACCCAGTGGGAGGAGAGTTGGGGAGGGAGTAGCTAACCTGGAGGAGCATTCCCGGAGACTGCCTGTGGATTGGCAGGTATCAGGTATACCTGGTCCTGAAGTCAGGCCTACTTGGAGAGTCAGCTCGAAAGAGAAGTGTCTCTCCACTGTGGGCTTAGAAAGCATCTTCTCTCTGAGTTCCCAGAACCTATGACCACAGCATGGTACCTCAAACAAGAGGGCATCTTGACTGTCAGGGTTCAGAGGGTTCAGTGGGGACCAGATGTTGGCCACCCAGGTTGGACTGTGTGGATGAGAGCCTTGAGACAGTGGGCACATGAGTGTTATCTGGAACGAGGCTTCTCCCCTCCACAAGACTTTCTTCGAGATTTTTCTCCCTGTCCCTACTCTCCATCCTCTGGCCCTCCTCTCCTCAACATAGGCCATCCTTTGGTCCTGTGACTCATCTTTGTGAACGCTCCCGCCTAAAGGGTGTTTTTCTCCCGCAGACTTTCACGGGAAAGCTCTGACTACTTCCCGCCTCTCCGTGTTGCTCATGGCTCACATCAGATTGTCTCCCAGCATCTACTTTTCTCATTGCCTTCCTCAGCCGGCCCACTTCTGTCACCCCCACGCAGCAACCCATCCCCTCCCTGAGTCCTTTAACGAAGCAGATTCGTCTTCAATGGATTCCTTAAGGAGAAGTTTGGGGAAATAATTCTATCTTGGGGCTGATTCAGCCACTCAGTAAAGCTGTCATAACTGCCTGTGGAAAAATGACCATATCTGCTCACACAGAAAGTTCTGGAGGCTGAACCACCCACAGGGAGCAATGTCTCAGTAAGAACTTTCAAACACTCAGGGTCTTCATTATCAAGAGGTCCCTAAGAGATAACTCAGGGACTTCATTATCATGAGGTCCTTAAGAGATGACAGACATCTGTTAGGGAGCAATAAAAACTTGCGATGCCTCTGTTGTTAGCAAATGAAGTCTGAAGGCCAGGATAGACCACCTTTCTAGAAGTTCCCTAGTGGGAAAAGGAGGGGGGGGGCGGGGGAAATGGTGACTTAGAAAGACAGAAAGAGGGCTTTTCGTATATGTGGAAGGTTGAGCCTGTGGCAGTCTGGAAGCAGGGACCACGGTAGGGAGATCTTGGAGACAGGAGCATGGAGGGCAATTGAGAGGATAGGATTCTTCAGCACAGAGGACAGGACTACAAACATATCCTACAGGTCAGCCAGTAAGAGGGGAAGGGAAGCTGCAGGACTAACAAACTCCGTTTATGCAGGACTCACTGTCCCATGGCGACAAGTAATCTGAGTGACCAAATTGACTGTATCTGGAATTAACACAGAGACGTGCTTCTGGGCAGGCCTGTGAGGGTGCTTCTGGAAAGGGTTGACTGAGGGCAGAAGACCATCCCCCACACTAGAAAGAGCTGCCTGGATGCACAGAGCTCTAGAGGGCCAGTAGAGCTGGGCTGTCCTGCCTGCCTGTGCTCCTTGCTGCGGAGTGCATTGCATCTGTTGCTGCCGCCACTGCCATTGTCCTTTGTGCCCATCAGAGCTCAGCTTCCAGGGAATCCTCCAGGCCTTCAGCACTAGTCTGGGACTTCGGCATTTGACTTCGCAGACTCTCAGTCTCTCCAGCATGCACACAGCCACTGTTGGTCTCTCCAGATGGTAATGTATACACCAGCCTAGCAAATCCCTCTTGAGCTGTATGTTCATTTCACCGTTCTGCTCCTCTAGAGAAGCCTAACACATGCTACCCCAGACACCATGTCTAGAAGTTCACACAGTGTCCTTTCACACCTTGGACAGGCACTGCCTCCTTTTCCAAATGAATGCTTTGAAGGTCAAGAAGGTTGAGTGACTTCCCCTCAGGTCCCAGAGCTAGAACAGGGCACAGGCGGGACTCCAGAACTCCTGTCCCCACGAATTTATGTCCACTTTAATGTTGTGCTTCTTTTATCAAAAGAATAATAATTGCTCACATCAGTGCATGCACACGCTAGACGCTGTATTGTATGTGTGCTAACTCATTTATTTCCCAGCGGCTCCATGAGAAACGAGACCATCCTGCCTCCTCTTTCTGTACATGGCAAGTCTTCCCTCAGGTGACTGCATTAGTTACTTTAATGCTGCGGTGAAAAAGTATCCTGACCAAAAGCAAATTAGAGAAGAAAGGGGTTATTTGGACTTACAGTTCCAGAGAAGGCAACAGTCTATCACGGCAGGGAGGGCACAGCAGCAGACGCCTGAGGGCCACCTGGCAGTAGGAAGCCAAGTGGTTTCATCTGCAGGCAAGAAGCAGTAAAAGAACAGGAAATGGGGCCCAGCTATAACCCTTCAATGCCCGCCCCCAGGGATGCACTTCCTTCAGCAAGACTCCACCTCCTTAAAGTTCCATAACCTTCCTTGGATAGCTCCACCAACTAGTGATGAAGTGTCCCCGTATTTTTGAACCAGCAGGGTCACACAATAAGAAAGAGAGTTCACGGTGGATGTTGGTGGGTAGACTCCAGGCCTCACTGTTTAACCCGGGCGTCTCTGTTCTTTCCTCACAAAAGAAGGTGGTATAACAATGGGAGCCGAGATGAGGTGGTTTCCCTGGAGACAGAGGTGAATATGTTGGAGTGGAATGAAGAAGGCAGGCTTTAGGAAGTGAGCAGAAGAGATATGGGGAACCCATCCCACAACGTGTGACAGGGATAAGAGACCAAGCAGAGGGTGGGCAGGGAGACAGATTCAATAGGTGTTTCCCTGTGTTCATTTGAAGCTTTGTTCAAGGTCTTCAGTAGAGGGTTGGACAGAGATAGTATCCCTGGGCCTGAGCGTGAGTGGGGTGCTCAGCATTGGAGGTGGACCTGTAAGTCCAAGTCTCAGGCACTGAGAACTGTGAGGGTTTGAGGGCACCACCTTAGCCTTGACCTCATCTGATGGATAAAAGGAAATTTGCTCTGAGAAGACAGACCGTGACACTGAATGTCTGTCCCTTTGAGAGATGGAGCTAAGCGGTGGTGTTCTTCCTGAGTACCAATAAATAAGTAAATAACCAAACAAATGGGAGAAAGACACCCAAGAATGTATCCTTGGGGACTACATGGATGGTATCCCCGAGAACTTGTTGGTCTTGTTATAGTTGATACCTGGTCACTCTCCATGTCAGCGGGCTACCTGGGCATAAGTTCCCCAGTGGGAAGGACTTAAGCATTTTGAGAAGCTGCATATTTGAGGGTGTTGACTATTTGTGGACTTTAAACTCTCATGGGGAAGAGCAGACCCTTCAGAAGAGGCCGTGGTAAGAAAGGTCCAGATTTACACACATGACCCAAACTGCTCCCCCATCTCATTACTATCCCATCTTGTGTTAACTCTTTCTCTAGGAGCGACCTTGGTTACCCACCTCAACTCTATACTTTTGTCACCGTGTCTGGTGGCATACCTCGTTGGCTTTGATGGCATTACAAATTGCCATCTTTTTGGTCAGGACTTGGCTCGCCTGGGCTGGATTCTGCATATGCTCTGCCCTAGTCATTGAAGTTGGAACTTAGAGCCTTCCGTGTCCAGTGCCCACAGGAGGTCATAATAAGCAGTGTGGGTTACAAGAAAGGCTTGGGTAAAGTTTGATCCCATGAGCGTGTGGACAGCCGTGGACAGCCGTTAGGGCAGCAATTGTTTTTGCATAGCTGTCCCCTGGGGTAGAGCCTCAGGGGTTTTGCTCGGCTCTTGTTAGCTGGGAAGACAGCAGAGCTCAGCTGTATCCTTGAAAGAAATCCCAGATGTAATGGCCAGAGGAAGCTGTGTGCAGGGCTGCGCCCAGAGAGCTCAGAGGACTCATTAGAGCTCCGTCCTGCTCTGTTACGTTGTTAGTTAAAAGTCCACCTGGAGGGGCTTTTATTGCACCCCGTGGAGAAGTCCTCCCTCCCGCTAGGAGCGCGTGTAGGGAGGAAGGATTTTACAGATGGTGTAAATGGCTAAGCATTTTGAACCATTAGCTATTCAAGCCTTACATAACTGTGCTCTTTGGCCCTGTGGACATCCAACCCTTTGCTGGCTGTGTGGCGATCATAGGCAAAATGTTTGGACAGAACTGAGGATTAAGCATTGTGATGATAACAGGGGGAAGGATAGTAACAAAAACCAGTGGAGCTTCTAGAAGGTACCTGCCATAGGCTGAGTAACAGTTCCCTGAAATATCCAGGTCCTCATTCCCATGACCTGGGAATATCACCTTAAATCACAAAAGGGACTTTAGAGATGCAGTCAGGTGACAATGCTTCAGAGGAGGAGAGATGGTCCTGTGTTACTGCATGTATCTCTGAGTCCAATTCCGATCATCCTTTTGGGAACAAAGGGAGGAGGAACAGAAGAGAAAGAAGGATGACAAGATGACCAGAGGTCAGAGATGTGGCCACAAGCCAAGGAATGTCATGGTCACCGGAGGAAAGGAGTTGAGTCTGTCCTGGAGTTTCTAGACCATTGGCTCTCAACCTTCCTGGTTCTGGGATGCTTTAACATATTTCCTCATGCTGTGCTGACCCCCAACCATAAGATCATTCTCTTGCTACTTCACAGATGTAATTTTGCTCCTGTTATGAATCGAAATGTAAATATCTGATATGCAGGATATCTAATATGAGACCCCCTGTGGAAGGGACGTTTGACCCCCAAAGGGGTTGCAACCCACATGGAGAGAACCTGAGAACCATTCTTCTAGAAGAAACAGGCCTGCCAGGGTCCTGATTTGGGCCCTATAACTCAGGACTCTAAGTGAACCCATTTCTGATGTCTGCAGCCTTGTATCGGGGTGACTAGTCACAATGACAGTAGGAAATGAAAGTTTCACTCGGCGGCACCCATTAGCTCATTTTCTCTTCATCCATCCTATGAGTCACCCTGCGATGATCCCTGTTTACAGCCGAGGAGACTGGTGCAGCAGAACTGAGGGCTAGCTCAAGGTTACAGTTCGAACCTAGAGCTTGCACCGGGAGGGCCCATAAGGTTGGAGTTAGGCGTTGGTGCAGGCCATAGTGTAGGCTCTGATACAGGAGAGGAGAGGTAGGTAGGGTGGGGTAGAGGTCCTGATGCAGAGTCTGCCAGCCTTCAGGAGGATGATGAGGCTCAAACCCTCAGTGAGCATCCCTGGTCTGACTAAGCTCCTTGGGGATGCCCAGCCTGGATGGGCGTTGTGCAGGCTAAGAGAAGCAGTGTGCTTCTCAGTCAGAGCAGATACCGCTAGCCCCTGCCTGAGGGGTGAAGGAGGCAGGGCATCTCACCCAAGACAATGATAAGGGATGGAATTGGCAAGAGCCAGGAGAGACATTAGGGCCAAGGGCAAGTGTTCGAAGATTGGGGACAGAGCTCCGGTCCCGAGGAAACAGGCACTATGCTAGGCCAGCAGCCAGCACAGACTCCAGTTACTTGGGCTGAATTTGATCTGCAGAGTCGGGGAGTGCTTGGGACCTCAGGGTCACATGGGTGCCCAGAGCTCCAGGCCATCAGATCCCCTCCCCTACCCCTAATGTCCATCTAAGCTGAGCAACAAATCTACCTGTAAGGGAGAATGGAAGGTCAGGTGGGAGGGTACCGCTGGTAGCAGAGTCCCCTAGAATAAATGCTCAGGTTCTGCCATGCCCAAGAGTCCAAAGGGCTGACCCAAGGCCAGAAGCATTAATGATGTCGGGGGAATTTGGCAGGAATGCAAATTCTCAGGAACCACCCCACACCTATCAAATCAGAGACTCTGGGACTCAGCGCTAGTCCAGCAGGATTCTGCTGCCTGCATTGGCCTGGTCTGCCCTGTGGGATTCCAGGACAGCCCCGTGAGGCAGCACCTAAGATGTCCACCCCCTGCAGTCAAGGCGATCGTTTTCGTGAATGCAGGCTTTCCCCACCTCGGAATTCCTTCCCACAGCCACGTATCTCTTTTCACCAGAGTATTTGAGTTACACAGGACTGTGGGAGGAGTTGGGAAATCAGATATTAACTAGACCTTGAAATACATATTTTCCCCCAAATGGTTGCGTAGTCTTTATTTAAATCGAAGGCATTTCTAGCTAAATTTGGTGGCTCATTCGCAGGAAACCCAGCAGAACCTTGACTTCTGGGAGTCTCGATGATTGAAGCCATGTTAATATGAGCCGCTGGTTGAATCAGAAAATCGACAGACTCATTCTCTCTGGGCAGGGACGGGGGAGGGAGCGCTCAGCTGGGCTAAGAATCCTCTAGTGCTGTGTCTGGGTGATTAATGACATCAGACCTCTGTGACCTCTTTAGCGTCCAGTCAGTGGCCTCAGGAAACCCCGGTAGCATTGGACTTGTTTATATGAAACAGCTCCCAAGGACTGGGGACAGGATGTCAAGCCATTGGGACCGCGGGGGTGGGAGGGATAGGGGAGATGAAGAAAGCAAAAGACAACACCTCCATCTTTCTTCCCCAACCAAGCGGCTGCCTGCAACTTCCTGTACCGTGAAAAACTGATGAGTTGACTTCATTAAGGCATTGTGGTCTTTCCCCCACTGACATCTTGAAAAAGCGCAGTCATGTGAACAGAGGTGGTTACCAGACACCGCAGGGGCACCGACATTACAGAATGAACTTTTTTCTCACAAGGAAATGCTGAATAGGGAAATGGGGGTGGGGGCGGTGCCATTCTCTTTTCTAGGGTCCCTGACATGTAGAGTAGCTGAGATGAACTTAGCTATGTCTAGTTCACCCTAAGGCAGCATCCTGCCATAAGGCCCCTCCTCAGCTTTCTAAAACCCAACCTGGTTGTTTATTTTGATTTGATTCAGTTAGGTTCTTGATATTTATTTAGCTTCTGCAAGACCCAATGGTGTCCACAACCATATATGTGGCCCTCTTGAGATCTTTCTGGAAAATGGTATTGGTCTCCTTTTTATACAGAGACTGGCAGGGTGGATAGTTAAATCATTCAATGAGACCATACCTGGAAACCAGGACTGCCTGATCTGTGAGTTCATGGGTCACTTTCAAGATCCAAAGGCAGGGCTGGCTCTCGAGATGGTTCAGTGGGTAAGAGCACGTGCTGCACAATCACGAGGACCCAAGTTCAGATCCCAGCATCCACACAGGAAAACGCCTGCCGCTAGCTCTCACACGCCTGTAACCCCAGCATTGTGGAGGCAGAAACTGGAGAAGCTGCCAGCCTCATTCCAGGTTCAATGAGAGACCCTGCCTCAAGGGAATAAGGTAGAGAGGGACAGAGTGGGATGCCTGAAATCTACCTCTGGCCTCTGGAGCACACAGGCTCATGAACCCTTACATGAATGTTTGCTCGTATGTGCAGGCGCGCACGCGCACACACACAACCTGTAGTCACGCAGCACATTAAAGAACACATAATCTTGGGCCTGCTGATCTTTATTTCATTAAACAATAAAAAAGCCCTCCGCTTCTACAAAGATTTTTTTTTTTTAAATAATGCATGTGGTTAAAAATAAGTCAAATGCCAAAGGGCTTATCATAATGGAAAAGAGCAGCCCTTGATCTGATCATTTTCAGTCCCTAGGTCCTTCTTCTGGTGTTTATGTTAATGTTTTGTCTCCTCTTTTATGCCAAGAAGGTACTTGTTTCTTGGCTCATTCTCATGTGACGGCTTTCTTGCCTGTCCCCTAGCCCCAGCATCCCGGTTTCATCCCAGCAACGTCTTTTACTTATGTAAGTCCCCAGGGTTTACTATAATTGTACTTCCTTTCTTTTTTTTTTTTTTTTTTTTTTTTTTGGTTTTTCGAGACAGGGTTTCCCTGTAGTTTCTAGAGCCTGTCCTGGAACTAGCTCTTGTAGACCAGGCTGGTCTCGAACTCACAGAGATCCGCCTGCCTCTGCCTCCCGAGTGCTGGGATTAAAGGCGTGCGCCACCACCGCCCGGCTGTACTTCCTTTCTTGATGATGTGCATGGATGGGTCGGGGCTGGATGCATGTGCCTCAGTGCATGCGTCCATGCTCACGTGCCTGGAGGTGTCCTACTCTGTCACTCTCCATGCCTTCCCTTTGACACAGGGTCTCTCCTTGAGCCTGGAGCTAGGCTGGCAGCCAGAGAGCCTTGAGATTCCTGTCCTGACCCCCCACGATGCTGGAATTACAGGCGTGTATATCCCTATTCAGCTTTTATACTTGACCTTGGGTTCCCATGCTTGCCCACATTGTTCATTGAACCTTCTCCCCCAACTCAAAGCAACTAATTTTCTGGCTATTTGACTTGAGTATTTCCTACTTAGATTTCTTGAAAGTTTCCAAAATCAATTAGATGCCTTGTCTTGTGGGAGGATTGATTTAGCTCTCTTGTGACAGCTGTCCCATCTCTATCCCTAATGCCACGGTGCCGGTTTCATCCTAGCAATGCTTTTGACTTATTAATTACTTACTCATTAGGTTTTTTAAATAAAATTCCATTGTATCATATTTTATAATTCCCCCTTTTGTAATTTCTAGAGACCTCCCCTTACTTATGGATTAATTACTCTTTAAGCGTTTTGCACAGCTGTCCTTCAGACATCCTCTTGTCCCACATCGTGGGCTGGCTCCACTGTTATTTGATCCCCTGGCTTCCCCAGCTTGGATTACACCATGCTTTGGCTAGGGCACGTTCTACAGTAGTTTTTTTTTTTCCCTTCTTTTAAGAAAGGAACACAAGAAGTAATTTATCTGAGTCTCTCATGCCTGAGAATACTTCTATCCTGACAAAGTTTATAATTTGGATGCATATAAAATTCAAGCCTGGAAACCATGCGTTATTTCACAGTGCACTAGGATCCCTTCATAGTCTTCATCCTGCTCTTGGGAGCTTAAATAAATGCCTGTCTACTTGTTATTTTTCATATCATATTTTTTTTCTGTCTTTGACGACTTTTATGACTTTCTTTCCCCTGGTGTTCTGAAAACCTGTTTGAGCCCCGAAGAAGAAGATATGATTTAGTTTCAGGGAATCTTGCTTTTAAACAAGGTTTGTTTTATTTTTTTTAATTTATATTCTGTACATGTCTGCGCAGGTGCATGCAGTGTCTCAAGAGGCCAGAAGAGGGCACTGGATTAGATTTTCCTGGGGCTGGATTTGCATGCCACTGTGGGTGCTGGGAACCAAACGCTGGTCCTTTGCAAGAGCGACGAGGTGGGTTTTAACCACTGAACCATCTCTCCAGTCCACCTGTTCTTTGACAGCACCTTCTCCTCTCCCCTCTGGGCCTCCTCTGGGTTTGCCATTGGTCAGCTGCTGAAGTTCTGGGTTATCTACCCCCAAATCTTGCAATTTTGTCCCTATCTCTCATCTCTATCATTTTCTCTTCTTTCTCCAGCAGAATTCTTCTTTGCTTTTGAAATTGCTCATTGATAAATCAGTGCCCCCCGTTTCCTGAAGCTCCTTTTCACTCCTTTGTTTCTTTGTGAACCATACTTCCCCGCCATCCCAGCGTGTTTCTCTATGGCTCCGAGGAGATACTGGTGTTAACTTTACGCTTTCTTCTTGGTTCTATGTTGTCTTTATTCTCTTCAGTTCTTTTTCCTGGGTTCAGTATTGACAACAGATCAACAGATTTATTTTATTCTTACGTTCGAGTCTTTTGCTGAGTGTCTGACCACCTTTCCTTGTTCATTTATGAGGTGGGCAATAAATAAACAGTTGAAATGTTCCTGTCTGGAACTGAGGAGAAGAATGATCAATTGATGGCTGATTGTTGAAATAAACTGCATTTACACCCATGTAAAGAGGGGTACAATTAGTGCATCAAAGTGAGAATGTCCATGGCTACCCATGTGAAAACATGCACACGGTCTTTTGCTGAGACAGGGAGCCGCGGTCAATGCAGCGAGTGAAACCCTTTCCTGCCTTTGCCAGTATCTTTTGACATCGGTCTTCCTGGCTCCTCTATCCCTGGCAGACCCAGTCTCACCGACACCAGGCTTCCAGCCGCAGGAACGGAGCCTCCCTCCCCGAGGATCTACCAGTCATATCTGAGTCCCATATGACAGTCTCCTTGACTTGACTTTCTTTTTCCAGACTGTCCTGATATATCTGGCTCTCTGAGGTTAGGTCCAGTAGCAATGGGACCCAGTAGAGGAAGACAGAGGTTGGTTAGAGCTTGACCCAGGATTACCTGCCCAGATCTTGCTTACTATGGTGGGCTCTTTCTTTCCTGGTTGTGGCCAAGGTACAAATGCTTGTTTCTTCTTCAGTGAACTGGGCCAGTGCTGCCTCATGAAGACAACAGCATCCAGTACAATGGCTTCAGGGCTGCACAAGAGAGGGAGTCATTTGCTTAACGTTTTGTAACAAAGAGCCCATTCAAAGAGTTCTCCTAAAATAAATAGTCTGCTCCTAAGGTCATACCCATCTCCATTCCTTTCTGGACAAAGCTATTTTATTCGGAAACTTTAAGCATTGGGCTTTACGAAAAAGCCAGCAAGGATCCAGAGTTTTAGCTAGATCTTTACACATGTGGACATTTGTGTGTGGGCACCAGGCACCAACACATTAAAGAGAGTGATGATTTCTGAGTAGAGGGGTTAGAATGATTTTAAAATTTTTTTTCATTGGAAGGAATTAGAGAGGTGACGCAGCAGTTAAGAGCACTTGCTGCCCTTGCAGGGGACCCTGGTTTGATTCCTAGCAGTCATATGGTGGCTCACAACCATACATAACTCCAGTTCCAGGGGATCCTTCTTCTAACTTCCTCGGGCACTAGGCACACATGCAGTGCACACAAATGCATGCACGTGAAAAGTCTCTCACACACAAAGTAAAATAAATCTAAAACAATTCTTAAAAAGGTTCTTTGCTTTATCTGTCTTCTCAATAGTAAACGACTGTTTACTGAGACAGGGAGCCACGGTCAATGCAGCGAGTGAAACCCTTTCCTGCCTTTGCCAGTATCTTTTGACATCAGTCTTCCTGGCTCCTCTATCCCTGGCAGACCCAGTCTCACCGACACCAGGCTTCCAGCCGCAGAAACGGAGCCTTCCTCCCCGAGGATCTACCAGTCATATCTGAGTCTGTATAGACTGTGTGTGTGTGTGTGTGTGTGTGTGTGTGTGTGTGTTAAGAGTGTGTTAAGAACAGATGATAGTGTACATTGTTCATGGTACTTTGGCTGGGTCTCTAACGAAGTTGTTCACAGTGGTAGGAATGGGGACTGCCTCGAGTTGGCCGCATGCCCCTAAGAGACCCTGCCACCCCTTCTATTCCTCTTTACCCCCTGGCAGTTGCCTTTGCTGTGCAGTTAAGTCTTTATCATGTTCCAGCAAATACATCCACAGTGTCAAAGAAAAAATGAATCACCCAGTATTAATTCTAAAACCCACACAGCGAAGGGGCCACTGAAATTCTCCGACATTCTCTGACAGTTTCCCAGGCTGGCAGCCCTGCCCCTCTGCCACCTACTGGTGGCCACCAATCCCTATTTAGAGGCCACCCCTTAAAAAAGGGTGTGGGGTGGGGTGGGGCAGAAAAGATCAGGGTATGTAGAAAAGTTGTGGCCCTAGTTGTGCATATCAACAAAGGACCGTGAAAGCAAGAACAGCAGACAGACCCCATGTGGCTTCTATCTAAGTGGTACCTACAGTATTAGCAACAAGATGTGAGAATAAAGCTGGAGAGTTTAGGGGTTCCTGCTAGACCCCCTCCCAGGCCCATTGCAATGACCTATATCACCCAGAAGACCTTGAACTCTGGCATCTCAGTCCTCGAAAGGGCGCTAAGCACAGCTCCCAGACATTCTGATTTCCAGAAAGTTCCAGATCATCTTAGTCTGCCAGCTTCTTCTGAATAAGTGGACAGAGCTTGGCTCTCAAGGAATCACACAGAACTGTGTCTGTCCATTGTCTTACCAAGGCTTACCAAAGGGCCTATCTTTGATTTCTCCCAGTCTGAGATCATCCCTGTCAAATTACAGGTGCATGCCAAGATCAGATCGAGTATAGGAATTTTAGTGGAGCCTTATACCTCTGCCTTTGCTGGATTCCTCCCTCCTTTCTGTCCTTGCCTTCCTTCTTCCTTTCCATCTCCTCTTTCTCGCTCTCCCAGCCCTGGGATCAATGATGCTGGAATGGAGCAGCCTCTAACTAACAAATGGTATCAGTGAGCCAAACTAAACCCTCTCCACACCTACCACTCCCAAGCCACCAACAGTTCACTCCTGCAAGCACCCAGTTTTCTACCTGAAGCAGCTCTCTTTGGAACAGTCTCATTCCGGGAGTAGGGATGCCGGAAGGGAACACCCCTGGGAACAAACCTCAGACTCTGGAGAGGAGTAGGAGGTGAATGCCCAGCTTCTTGCCCTTGGGTGTGGAAACTGTGAGCGTGTTCTACCCAATCTGTAGAGTCCCTGTGGTGCTGAATCCCTGACCAGCTGCATCAGAAATGGCTAGTCTTTTACCTGGATTGACTCTCATATAAAGTGCACTGAAATCCTTGTCTCAGGGTCTGAGGTAATGCAGTCCTATTACCTGGTGCGTGTGCATATGCACACACACCAGTGCATAGCAGAGAGCAATGTCAAGTGTCCTTCCTACCTGAGGCTTCCTCCACCTTGAATTTTTAAACATAATTCTTTATTGGTTCTTTGAGAATTTCACATCATGCACCCCAATCCCACTCACCTCCCATATCTGTCCCTCATCCCTGCAGCATGCCCCCCAATCCCCCAAAATGAATTAAAGACAAAACAAGACAAACAACAAAACCCACCTCACTCCTCCATCTTTCCAACCCCTCTTCTTCCACCCTAGTGGCATTGGGAACTGCAGCGTGACACTCGGTACACCCATTTGTCCGAAAAGCCTCACCTGGCAAAACGTTCACTGCAATGAGTCATTGGTCTGGTTCAAGGTCTCTGGCACACCATCATCCCTGGGCCCTCACTGAAACTCCTCTCGGATAGCCTGCTGTTGCCCAAGTCATGGGAATCCTGCAGCTATCGTTCCACAGGACCAGTCCCTTCACACACTCCAGCAGGACATACATGGGGTAGATGTTAGTTAGGGTGAACCAACCCAAACGCCCAGGGTGTGGGTCTGGGTGGTAGCTGAACTGTCGATCGGGGCCACGAGAACCACTGTCCCCAGGCAAGGGGCAGAGCCTGTTCTCCTAGGTCTGTGCTATGGGGGCCAGCTCTCCCACATCTCTCCTGAGTGTAGAGGCCAGCTCCCCCATGGGGGAGGGGCAGGGCCAGCTCTCTTGCTGCAGTATCCAGCAAGAGGTAGAGCTAGCTATCTCAGGGCCATTGAGCTTAGCACAGCCCTCGGACTCCAACACACATGGTTCCTATGACCTCCTGTGCTAACACGGGCCCCAGACATCATCCCAGATCCCAGCTGCAGCAGGAACAGAGACCCAGACGTTCGTCTCAGCAACAGCTCAGGGCCCGAACATCACCATGGCCCAAGTGACCCCACAAGCCACCCAGATCGGTACAGTCCCAGTGGCAGCAAGGCCCTCAGACATCTACATGGTGACTATCCAGATCCTGCACATCCACACAGCCCCTGGTGCCATGGATATCAACCCAGACCCTGCTGCTGCTGCTGGGCCATGGACCCAGACATGCTCCACAGTAGCAACCTGGGCACAGATGGTACAATGACCCCATGTAGCTGCTTAGGCCATCAAGATAGGCATGGTCCAGTGGCCGCAAGGCCCTCAAACACCATCATGGCCCAAGGTTGCAGCCCAGACCCTAGGCATCATTGTGGCCCTTGCTCCACCTTGAATTTTGTTGAGTCTCTTATTGGCCCAGGACTCAGGAGCAGGCTAAACTCGCTGACCAGCAAAGCCCAGGGATTCACTTGTGTCTGTGTTGGTATTACAAACACACATCACCATGCCTGGCATCTTTCTACATGGGTTCTGGAGACAGAACTCAGGTCTCCCTGCATACATAGCATGCCTACCAACTGAGTGATCTTCCCAGTCCCCACTATCCGTTCTTTCTGCCTATCAGTGCCCTTGGGCCACACCCACCACAGCTGACCTCTTTCTCTCAAGGAGCACTTTCCAGGGGTGTGGAAAGATGGAGGCACAGTTTCTGCGCCCCTGTCAGCTGGGGATGAGGGTTAAAAGGAACAAGAGAACATGATGCTGTCACGGGGAGATGTAGCTTTACCTCTCCAAGGCAAATGCTGGCATATCTCCTTCCCTTCTGTCTCGGAGGAATGCTGGCTCACATCTGATTGAGGTGCTCCGTGAAAGACGAGTAAAGATGAGGGGACCAAAGGTTTGCTCCATCATTCATCCATCTGGGAAATCCACACTGTCTCTCTGATGTCAAAGCCCAGCAGACTTCAAGTCCATCTTCTGACATTCGCTGGAGCTATGGGCTAATAAAGACAGGCTTAGCCTGGGAATCTGGCTTGCTCAGTTACTCTGAGCCTCAGTTTTGCATCTTGGATGTGGGAATAGTAACCCTAAGAACAGGGTATGTGGTGGCCATGTGGAAGTATCTGGCACGCTGGACTTGGGTTTGGCGGGCTTGGGTTTGAAGTCACTATACAGGCAGTGTGAGGCCCGGGTAGATTGAGTTTGAGGAGTGAGAGAGGAAGGATGTGAAGTTAAGGATCATGTTCTTTCAAGGCTCTGTGACCATGGTTACGCTTCCCTGCATTTGAAGTTGTTTGTATATCCTTCAAGCTTCAGCATGATTGTCATTTGCAAGTAAAAACCGAGAAGGTGCTCTCTCTCTCTCTCTCTCTCTCTCTCTCTCTCTCTCTCTCTGTGTGTGTGTGTGTGTGTGTGTGTGCGTGTGCGTGTGCGTGTGCGTGTGCGCGTGTGCGTGTGCGTGTGTGTGTGTGTGTGTGTGCGTGTGTGTGTAAGAGACAGAAAGCACATGTCCAATCTCACCCCATTCATAGTTCCCTAACCCCCTTGTCCTTCCTGTCCCCTCACAGTGTCCTTGGTGCCATATTCATTCTGTTAAGGGGCTTGGTGAATCCCCCTGCAGTCTTTGGGGCCAACTGATCTTGGACCATCACCTGACATGGTATTGCAAGTTAGATCTTACACTTTCCCCAAAGGGCAACACATCAAGGGCTCTATCCCCAGCCTTGGGTCATTGGGAGATGGTGAACCTTGAAGAAACCAACCTTTTGAGCTCTAGGTCACAAGGAATAAGCCATAAGGGGAATTGTGGGTACTGCCTGCTCTTTTTCTTCTCTCTTACTTCTAGGCCATGAGGTGCCCAGCTTTGTTCCCACTATGCCCCCCCCCCCACCAAAGTGTGCTGCCCCAACACGTGGGATCCAAAGCAATGGGATCAACCGTGGATCGAAACCTTTAAATCTCCTCTTTTCTTTAGAATTTGAAAGGGGCAGGCGTTGGCCAAAGGTGGTGAAAGGCTGACTGAACCACGTGTTCATCCTCTTCCTCTACTCCATACCCCTGGCTGCTAGAAGAAAGCCATCTTGGTCCCTGTGCTCCAAGATTTCTCCTAAATTTGAACTGTAGGACCAGATCAGCACCTGTCTTCATAAACTGAGAAAGTCTATCTGGGGCTGAGTTTCAGGACAATCTCTGGGATGTTTTACCGGATCCCCTGTGCCCTCTGACCCCTTGAAGGCAGAGACAGCTCAATGTTCAAGGGCTCCCTGGTTTAACTAGGAGCTGTGTATCCATTTGGAGATGCAGATGGCCTCAAAGTCACAATGGCTTTTTGACTTTGCAATGGTGTGAGAGTTATGCCTATTCAGTAGAAACCATCCTTTACATTTCGGTTTTTTTTTTTTCCTGGGCTGCTGATATGTGGCATGAGACTCTCCCGCGATACCAGGCAGCAGCAGAGAGTCACGCTCCCAGCCAGCCACGTGATAATGAGGACAGATGACCAGCACTCCACAGCATGCTGTTCCTTAAGCACAAATGCTCAGTAGGTGAAGGCTATTCAGTGTATTTTCTTTTTTATTTATGGTCCTGGGGGATTGAAGTTAGGGGCACATATGTGCTAGGTGAGCACTCTATCACTGAAGGGAATTTTCAGCCCACCCTTTCCTTTATAGCTTGAGGCAATCTTACTAAGTTGCCCAAGCTGGCCTTGCACTCACTATGGAGCCCAGTCAGGCCTCGAACTTGTAATCCTCCTGCCTTGGCCTCCTGAGGAGATGGGAACACCAGGCTTGGCTTCAACGAACTCCTTCTGCTCCTCTTTCTCCCCTTTCCTCCACTTCCCTTCCCTTCCCTCCCCTCGCCTCCCCTCCCCTCCCCTCCCCTCCCTTCCCCTCCTCTCCTCTCCTCTCCTCTCCTCTTCTCTTTCTTCTGTGTGGGGAGGGCCAGAGGTTGATGTTTGTGGTTCCCTATCAGTTCCCACCTTATTTTTTTGAGGCAGGATCTCTTGCTGCACCTGGATCCCACCAGTTCAGTCACACCCGCTGGCCAGGAAGCCCTAGGAATTCTCCTGTCTCCAATTTCCCAGCACTTTAATTAGAGGCATACACCACCACTGTATAGGAGATAAATAATATTTTTTAACGTGAGTTCTGAGACTCAAACTCAGGACTTCATGCTTGGGTAGCAAACACGGTCTACTGAGCTATCTCTCTCACCTGGCATTATAGCCTACAGGGCTTCCCGTTTCAGATGAGCTGCTCCTTGTAGGTTGGGGAGCACCTGTGTGCTTTTCAAGGTCAAGTCAGTATCTCACTCCTTGAGCTCCTGTGTAAACCCAAGCCTCAGCGATCAGAGAAAAGCTCTGCCCCGAAGTTTGCTCCCCCTTCACCTTCTGGATGGCTGAACCTGGGGGCTGACTGTGTGGGCCACAAAGATTTGCCTTCTGAGTTCCAGTTGCTTCTGACCCCTGTGGAACTACAGCAAATCCCAGGAAAGAAGCAAGTTCTGTTTCCTTTCCCTTGCCTCTAGTAAAGGGTATGAGACTGTGCCTTTGCCATCCTCCACAATCCAGAGCCTGTGACAATGCCACTGGTTATTTTTCTCCTTATTTCCATTTTCTCCCTCATAGGTGTCTAGTTTATGAGAAAGAAAACACCCCAAGTCCTGGAAATAAGGAATAATGAAGTAGCTTGGGCCATTTTTATAGCACAGCAAAACGAATGTTTCTCCTTCAGAAATTTCAATCGATTGTATTTACTTCCTTGTATGTCTATATGAAAAGCCCCCTTTTCAAGATTTTTATCTCTTCCCCTCTCTCTAACCAGAAATGCTATGAGCTATCCCAAGGGCCCGGCATCTAGCCGAAGGATGCATGCGAAACTGGTATCTTGCTTTTTAAAACGTAATTTCTCTTTCCAAAAGAATCAATGGTCCCATTGTGATACCTTTCCTGGAGACTAGATCAGCTTTTAGTTAATAAATATCAACTTTGACTTCTTCCGAGTATATCTAGATATTTGGATATTGTGAGGGATGGGACCCTGAATGAATTTCTTGTTCAAGCACCTGGGAAATATTGTCAGGTCTCTTCCATGGCTGGTATTTAGGGATTTAAAGCACATAGTCGGTGTTTGACGAAATTTGTGGGGGATTGATGCTGACTGCTTTCCATTCCTCTCCCCATTGTAAGCATCGCTTGGAAGGTTCCCTGTGCCCAAGAAGCGGGGGGATGGGGGGACTGAGCCGTAGTCTCGAGTGTCTGTGCTCACCAAGGTTGCCTGCGCACACAGCATCCATAGCCCCTTTCCCTCACCAGCAATCTTTTAAAAATATTTATTTTGCGTAGGTGTATGTGTCTCCGTGTTTATATGTGCATCGTGCATGCAGGTGTCCACAGGGATCAGAAGCTGTAGTGTGAAGCGGCAGGGCTGTGTCCCGCCACCCGGCCGCCGGCTAGCTTTACACCCGAAATAATTACACGGAAACTGTATTCTTTTAAAACACTGCCTGGCCCGTTATCTGTAGCCTCTTATTGGTTAATTCTCACATCTTCCTTTAACCCATATTTAGTAATCCGTGTAGCACCACGAGGTGTGGCTTACCAGGAGAGATCTTAACCTGCGTCCATCTCGGAGAGGAGAAGCATGGAGACTCACTATGGCGACTGCCTGAATTGTCTGCCCACTCCTGCTACCCAGCATTCTGTTCTGTCTACTCCGCCTACCTAATTTTCTGTCTCTTAAAGGGCCAAGGCAGTTTTCTTTATTAATTAACCAATGAAAGTAACATAGACAGATAACTCTCCTCCATCAAGAAGCGAGTGTGCAGTCCTTTAGAACTGGAGTTAATTGCCGTTGTGAGCCTCAGCCTGAGTTCTGGGAATCCAACCTGGGTCCCATGCAAGAACGACAAGTGCTCTTAGTCTCTGAGCCATCTCTCCAGTCCCCTTCCCTGTCAATCTTCATGTGGAAATCCAGAATCCCCATTTGGGGATTTACTGGCAGATGGTGCCAGGTGCTTCTTCTGTGGACTCCCATCAGGCTGGGCTGCCACAGTGTCCTCTGACATTATAGTCTGAACAGTGTTCGTGACTATTATGGGCTGGATGACACCAGCTTCTGCATGCATCACCCAAGTGTGAATTGGAAGGGCCTCTGCCTTCGGCCCTCAGGCCAGATTCCTCAGTCAGGGAGAAGGCAGGAACTTTGGTGTCCCCATCTGTATTCTGAGGGTTAAGTTTCATCTCTCAGAGCTGGAGCATAAGAGAATGTGGTTGGTGAACTGCTGAGAAGACTACGAGGGACTGCTCGTGGAATATTTTTAATTGCTTATTAACTTTTTAGTTATTCTGAGAAAGGGAGAGAGGGGGAGAGAGAGAGGAGAGAGAGAGAGAGAGAGAGAGAGAGAGAGAGAGAGAGAGAGAGAGAGTTTTTAGGTGCATGCATGCTCCAACATACATGTAAACGTCTGAGGCAGATCCTCAAGGTAACACATTTGCATCAAGGAAAATATTACCATGTAACATTCTACACTGTAGCTTTTCTGCACTTAAAAAATTTAAAGGCCAGCCCCTTTTCTCTTTGGAGAATATGCTAATCTGTCTCTGCCGTTTGTTCCAAGAGAAGACTGCTCCTGCTTCTGATAGCACATCCCGTTTGCCTTTGCTGTTGAAATGTTACTTCTTTCCTGAAACGATATCAATATTTAAGAGTGCGCCTTTGCTTGCAGAAAACTTGCAAGTCATCTTGGTTTTGAACTGGTTGGGAAGGCAAAGGGCTTTGGGCTGCCGCAGTTGCGCATGAGGCTTGATGACTGGGGAGAGGACAAAGGTGAGTGTGGACGGCTGCAGGCAAGTGGCTGTGCTCACGACCCCTGTGGACATCCCCAAATGGCTGTGGGGATGGCTCAGTGGGGGGAAGGACCTGCTGGGCAAGCATGGGAGTCTGCACAGAATTCCTACCACCTGGATAAAAGCCAAGCATAGTGGTATGTGCTTAGAATTCCAACACAGGGAGCCAGAGCAGGAGGGTCCTTGCAGGTCATTGCTTGGCCAGCCTAACTGAACTGGTGAAGTCTAGGTGCTGAAGAGAGACCCTGTCTTAAAAAATTAGGTGGAATATGAAAGGCGAACAACACAGGGAGTTGACCTCTCACCCCTAGATGCACTTGCACTCACGTGAACATATGCATAAGTGATCATATGCACACCATAACACACAGACACACAGACACACACATGTACATGCACACACACACACACACTCCAATAAACACTGGGCCAGCCTTGCTGTGCTTGGGGTATGCTAGGGACAGCAGGGAGGAGAACAGAAGGCAGCTTATATCATGTATTCATTTACTATGTATGTTTATTGAGTACCCACGGTGTGTAAACCACTGTCCTGAAGCTACAACAGGGGACATGACTGACACATTCTCTGCTCTCATATATCTCATACAACTTTTATTACAATGGCCCATCTGCCTAGGCAGGTCACAGTTAGAGCTCCAGGAGCTCTTGGGTAGATGCTTTGCCCTCCTAGAAGAACCCTGGAGCAAGCAAGTTGGATTTAGTGCCCTGTTCTGTCATCTGGACCCTTTGCTCTCCAGGGAGTTTGGACAGCTTAGCTTGCTTTGCTAAGCTGTTATGCCAGCAGAAACCTCAGGGGAAGCCTGGGTTTTATCTCTTAAAGTAGTCTGGTGTGGCCAGTGAATGAGGGGAAAGTCCCGGCTCCAGCCGCAGTTCTGCTGCTGACAGCCAAATGACCTTGAAGCCATCCCTTCCTTCTCCTCTTCTTTCCTATGACCATAATAGCCTTGTGGAGCTTTCTTGACTGTTCCCCAACTAGCCTATCGGGAAAGTTCAGAGCTCATTGCCTGGCCTATATAGTTGCTCAATAAGTGTTAGTTGAATTGAAATCTGGAAAATAGAGGTATGGGCCGTGCGCCTAATTCGACTGCAGACTTCATTTGGCTCATTGATTTGCCTTTAAGCAATTGATTTTATATGCCAGGGCACACATCAGGATGGCGCTGGGAACCCAATTGAGAAAGCACGCTTTATCTCGTGTGATGTGATCTGTGATTGGAATCAGGAGTGTTTACACACGGGGAAAGCTGAAAGTGCTATATATGGATGGTTCTGCACACACACACACACACACACACCTGTGGATTGGGTCTCACTGCCAACCACAGTGACACTTTGGTGCCAGGAAGCTCCTCCCACTTCTCCTCTCAGACTTCCAACAGAAGCCTGGGAAGCACAGCGCATGCTTCAGACAGCTTGGGGGTGGAGTTCAGCACCTCCTAAATTATGCTAACTCTAAAACACTATGACATCTGGTATCTTAGCGGGGAAGGGCTCAGAACCTTCAACCACTACACAGCAGCCTAGACGGGAGCAGCCCCTACCCCCCGGAAACACTCCCAGATATCAGTATGGATGGCAGGGATAGTGCCAGTAGGGCCCCTGAGCCAAGATGGTAGATTTCATTGTTTTGATGCCAGGAACAGGTGGTGCTTGCGGGAACATCCAGAAGCCACCTCAGGCATCATTTCTTTGAAGAAAAGCTGCCTGGTTTCCAGGGAGAAAGCAGGCACAGCCATTGGGACCCCAACAGCCTGGAAGAGAAGACTTCTTTGTATAGTTGTGGAGTCAGAGAGCTAGCATCAGTACCACGGCCCCTGGAGATGGGACAAAGGCTAAGCCCAAGTGTCCATGCATGCTTTATGGGCATGAAGCAAGCATGTGGGAGACAATGTCAAGAGCAGAGGCAAATTGCTTAGATAAGAAGGAAGAAGTTGCAAGAAAGAGGGGGCATTCTGTGCAGTCCAGCTCCTGTATGCTCCTGGCACAGGGAAGGCAAATGTCTATCCGCTGTCTGGACACATGTCAGAATGGGCACAGGGGCCAAACAGGTTGGATTTGGAGGCCCTGAAGCTCCTGATGAGAGGCTCGCTGCAGCCTTCTTGTGGAGCTGTCTCCAGCTGTCAATGTGTGAACCCAGTGTCTCACACATGCTGGTGCCAGGCAGTGTGTTCTGACGGGCTCTTCCACCCACCCACACAGCTCGTGGGTGCAAGCAAGTTCAGTTGCTGGCAGGCTAATCATTGTCTATTGATGGTGGCCCTGACAAGATAAGAAGCTAGTCCCTAGGGGGACCCAGCAGGAGGGCCCCTCCTCATCTAGACTGAGACTTAGGCGTTTTTACCCACATTATTCATGCCCAAAACCCCACAATGGAACCAGTGAGCTAGGGAAAATGTGATCCATGCCTTCCTGGTAAAAATCATTCCCGTCTCCATTTTAGAACCTACTGTGTTAAAGTTCCTTTACACTGGCCCCGGATGGGACCTTGCCATGGAACTCAGGGATTCATATCAGCCCGGGTAGCACTGGCTCCTCTGGGGTGATTTCAGCATTGAGTTAAAATTGAACAGGTTAGTAAATAGATTTCCATCTTTGTGCTGCACAACAAAGAGCACGGGGAAGAACACATGAATGGATTACGGGATAAACACATCAATTGATCCACTCACAAGGGATGGAGACTCGCTATGTCAGGACACCGCAGAGTCAGCAAACACCTGGGCAAGGGATGACGCTATGATCAGGAAAACTTTGTTGAACACCTATGAATCATCTGCGGGACGGGAGCATCTTACCAGTCCCTGCCCCTTCTCACACTTACTGTTGGTGAGCACCAGTGACCTGTTCCTGAGAGTCATGTCCATTCTGACCAGCCAGGTCCTGGGGTCTGTCCCACCACCTGCCTTTGTTATACGCCCACATGGTGAGCCGTATTATTCCTTCCTGGGCACTGGTATTGTGAGCCTGGCTTGGATATCCAGCCTCCACATTGGGTCTTGGTAGTAACTTTGGCATGTCCCCCAGCGAGTCTAGGGCAAAGCTACTTTCTTGAATGGAGGATAAGGGCACAGGCTCATCGGACTCCTCTCTGCCTATGTCAAGTTTCATACAGAGTTATCATTACATCTCCAGGAGGAGTCAGGGCTCTGCACTCCAAAATATCTCTTAAGCACACAGAACCCTGGGAAGAGAGAATCGGGGTATGGAGCCACCTGCTTGTGGGGTTCTCCCCAGACTAGAATGGGGAGGCATGGGCTCAGTCTGTGTGAGCATGGCTTGGAGGCAGGCAGTTCTCCGAGACCAAAGAGAACTAAAAAGGTGGTGGGCAGGAGGGGACACGTGGCATGCCTTACCCCACCTCTTGATTAGACAAATGTGACTCCAACGACCCTTCAAGACTTCGGTTAGATTCAGTGGTGACAGTGTCTGTCCTGCTTACTTCCTGTCATATCCTCACGACAGAGAGGAGTCATCCCAGCTCCTTTCTGCTTGCAGCTCGACAGACTGCGTTGGTTGCATTCTCTCCAGTCACCTTCTGGCTGGCTAATTCTGGAGATGTCCGTTTTCTGGTGCCGAGACACAAATCCCTTTACCGGTGTGATCAAACTCAACTCAGTATGACACTCACTCGCTCAATGCCAGCACTTCGTCCCTCTAACCCAGGAGATCTGCTAAGAAATTGATTTGAAATCAGGTCATATCCTTGGAGACGGGTGCTTAGCTTGCATGTTTGCCTGTAACCCCCATGCCTCCCTCTGGTGCGGCCAGCAGATGATAAAAGAAGGGAGAAAAACACACAGCCAGCCACAGGACAGCTCTAAGCAGTCGGGGAGTTTGTGCGGGACCTTTGGATGTCTGAATTCCCTTTTTCATAAATTCTGGTTTTGGATTTCCATCTCATATTTGGATGCTGGTCTTAGAAGCACACTTGTCCTGTAGATTGGCAGTGCTCCCTCCACCCATGCTTTATTTATGTGTCAGAATTCAGTTTTTCTTTGTTCTCAGCCTTGAGTGCTTGGTTTTGATGTTCTCTGGAGTCCCAGGTAGGGAGTACTCACTGTGAGGGATGCTCAGTGCTCCCCTGAGTTTCCTGTAGCCCTCATCCACATCCCTGCCATGGCACCCTGGGCTATTCTGGCACAGAGTTGAGACTGGGCTACACATGCTTATTGCTTTGGGCACTTGACGTCTCATATGCTACCTTTTGTGGGCATTTGATAAACTGTGTACCTGACAGACAGCCTTCTTATTTATATTTGACAAATTCTAGTGAGTGACGGAGAAAGAAAGAGTGAGCCTTAGTTCCCCTTGGGTGTTACAGGTGTCTTCTAATGTAGACTTCTACTGTTTCGGCCTATGCAGCATTCCTGTCCCTGGAGTTGCTAGGATCAGAGCCTGGTCTCGGTAGAACTAACAAGCTAGGCTCAGCCACCTGTTTTCAGAGGGCCAGCCAAGGAGACAGAGGAACAGTGAAATGTCAGATTGAAAAGAAGAATGAAGAAGGCTAATGACCTCTCAGTCCATCTTCGGGGTTCCAACATGAAATTGAACAGTTTATTTTAGTCTCTGTGTTTGAGTGTTTTCTCTCCATGTATGTCTGGGCTCCACGTGTATGCAGAGCCCACATAGGCCAGAAGAGGGCGTTGGATCCTCCAGAAATGGAGTCACAGACTAAAGCCAGAATGTGGGTGCTGGGAATTGAATCCAGGTCTTCTGCAAGAGCAAAACACATGTGCTCCTAACGGCTGAGCCATCTCTCCAGCCCTTAAAGTTTAGGTTTATATGCAGGGCAACAGGTATGCAGAACTAAGCAAGCCTTGCCAGGGTGCGGTCCCACCCACTCCTGACCCACTATTGTCTGACTCTAGCCTCTCCTGCACCTGCCTGTAACAGGTGCAAGGTGCAAAGTGCAAGGTGGTCTGGCGAGTGACAGAACTGTGTGAAATCTTTCTTTGAACCATGCTTCAGCACCCCCAACCCCCGCTTTTTTGTCAAGCATCAGAGTCCTGAGGAAATTCCAGTTTCTCGAGGTCTATCATTTCAATGGGCTGACAGCCAAAGGGAGGGGTACAAGTATCTCTTTAGAATATCTTCCTCCCTGGTCGAAAGGTTATTTTCTCTTTTTCATTGTTTGTGGTTTTCTTGACATAATCACATCCCTTCTTGCTTCAATAATCAACATGTAATTGAATGAACTTAGTGGTTTAAAGCTATTTAAATTGATCTTTCATAATTCTTTGGATTGCCTGGACTCAGTTTATTGGGTGGGTCTTCTACTCTTGGCTTCTGCTGGACTGCACCACCTAAGGCTTTGCTGAGTCAAGTTATCCAAAGTGCTCACTCATGTAAGCCACAGACCAGCCAGGTTCAAGGGGAGGAGAAAATGCAGATCACTTCCCAATGGAACACATCAGAGAATTTCGGACCCTTTTAAGGGCTTGTGTTCTTGGTCTGTCTTGTATTGCTATGATGGAATGCCTGAGTCTGGGTAACTTATAAAAAATAGAGATTCATTTCTTATGTTTGTGGAATCTGGGAAACCCAAGATCAAGGGGCTGGGAACTGGCATGGTCCTCTTTGACTATGATTTTACTATATCATCCCATGGCACAAGGGAAAAAGACAAGAAAGGGAGGGAAGAAAAGGGGGAGAGAGACATACACATCCACAATCACCTGAGAGAGAGAGAGAGAGAGGGAGAGAGAGAGAGAGAAATAGAGATAGAGACATGTGTGCTCACTCCCACAATTCACCCTCTTCTGTAGTAATAACATTGATCCTTTCATAACAGCTTTGTAAAAGTCTCATGTTAACAGCATTGCATTGGAGATTAAGTTTCTAACACATGAACTGTGAAGACATATTTAAACTACAGCACTGAGTGCATCCAACTTTGGCTGAGTTGGGATTGGAGGGGATGCCAATTGGCACTCTGGTCCTTCTTCCTGAGTCATAGAGATGAACAATTGGTTCAGATCTTGGCTAACATGCATTCTGCCCTTACTCCCACCTAGTTCCAATTTCTCCACTCCCACCTAGTTGTCCAAGAACATGCTCTATGACCCAAGGGGGCTCATAACAGGAAGAAGTAGAGAGAATTGGATGAAGACATCACCAGCAAAGGCTATATATATGTGATGTAGCAATTTCTTTTGGATTGAAACATCCATCTTGGAGGAAGGCTCATTAAGACTCAGGACTAGCCAAGGGAGTAATGGTGCACACCTTTAATCCCAGAACTCGGGAGGCAAAGGCAGGTGGATCTCTGTGAGTTCTAGGCCAGCCTGCTCTATAAAGTGAGTTCCAGGACAGGCTCCAAAGCTACACAGAGAAAAATCTTTTTTTTTTTTTTTTTTTTAAAAAAGACTCAGGAAGTAAACAGTTCAAATCTCAGGAAGTTCCTGAAACTGAGCAGTATCATAAGAACTCTCCTCATGGTTGTAGAAACAGAAACAACTCCTGTGTGAGGAGAATGTCTGGTCTGTGCAGCTGTCTTTAGATTTTCATGAGTTGTCGCCCATGCTATGATGAGCTTCTCAATATGACTGCCTCTGAGTGGTCTATGTGCCTGTAAGTAAACCCCTTATTCATACTCTTACAGGCAACCTTATACACTCATTGGGAGGCCAGGAGTTAGTTAGACTTCATCAAGCAGTCAGAATGCGGCCCCTGTGGATTTCTGCTATTGAACTGACAGCTTGCTGCTTGGTAACAAGCCCTTGACAGCCACAGCTAAAGACATCTTGGTTCCTCAAAAACACAGAGGCAGGCAGCTGTCAGTGTGCTGATTTGTCACTTGCAGTTTCTGCTTCTGCTACTGCCCTCCCCTTTGCAAAACTCTTTTGGTTTTTAATTCCAAAAGGAAAAAAAAAACCCTGAGACAATGACAACTCACTCTTGGGACCATCCTGGTCAAGCTGCTGTAGCAATCACTGATATGAACCACAACATCTCTTCATTGCTCTCAGGAGGCCTGATTCTCTCTGTCTCATGCAATTCAATAGGCTCTCTTCACTTCTGTGCGCATCTGTTCTCTGTAAGTTTCATTCCTAGGACTCCTGGATAAGAACTCGGCGTTAACCTCCGGGGTGGGCAGCTCTGGTGACTGTAGATTACTTAGTACCTTTGTACCAATAGTCAAGTCCTCCCGAGTCTGTTGACCATACTCCAAGGAGAACACCCCAGGATCAATGGGTTCACCAATTTGGACTTTGGTGAAATTGCTTCTGTGGTTTGTCATCCCTATCTGGAGGGAATAGACATTTGTTTGTATCTCCACAGCAAAAGTCTCACAAGACACTAACCTAGCAAAATCTCTGCTTGGCTAAATTCACATTAGGTTAAATTCTTGTAAACAGAGACTGCTCTTTCATTTCCAGCCACCCAGACTCACACAAAAACTATATTAATTACAACACTGTTTGGCCTATTAGCTCAGGCTTATTATTAGCTAACTCTTACATCTTAAATTAACCCATTTCTATTAATCTATGTATCCCCATGAGGCTGTAGCCTACCAAAAAGGTTCTGGTATCACATCTCTTGACTCTGCCTTCTCTCTCTCTCTCTCTCTCTCTCTCTCTCTCTCTCTCTCTCTCTCTCTCTGTGTGTGTGTGTGTGTGTGTGTGTGTGTGTTTGGATCTCCCACTTGACTTTATTCTGCCCTGCCATAGGCCAAAGTAGCTTCTTTATTAACCAATGGTAATAAAACATATTCACAGCATACAGAGGGGAATCCCACACCAGATTCTGTCCTCTAATACCACAAACGTTCTGACCAGTAGGAAGCCATTCCTACACAGTGATGGCATAACCATGCAAGCTAGATACAGAATCCCAGATATTACTTTCTTCCTCTGTTGTTTAGAGGAACCCTAAGGGTGGGTACCATTATTCCCACTTAAAGACTGA
The DNA here is from genome assembly GCF_903992535.2 of Arvicola amphibius. Lineage (NCBI taxonomy): Eukaryota > Metazoa > Chordata > Mammalia > Rodentia > Cricetidae > Arvicola > Arvicola amphibius. The sequence goes on along the minus strand of NC_052052.2, from coordinate 24,634,307 downwards.
GAAGGTAAAGTCCAAAGAGGTTCAGGTTCCATGAAGAATGAGCACAGTCAATAAGCAGCATAGCTCAGCTTTAGCTCCTTTTGCAGAACAAGCCTACGTTCCAGCAACTGTTCTACACTAGGCCAGACAGGGCAGAGATTAGACAAGTTGCACAGGTCATCGAGACAAGGTATAGCTAGATCAGGGCCCATGTAGCCATTGGGGACAAATAAGCTAATGACACAGGATGTTGTGGGAAGAGGAAATTCTATGCAATTGTAAGCTACTTCCTGCAGCTCATAGTTACAGCTAAGTGGCATCAGGCCCCCAGTGACAGTCATATCTGGGTACCTGAATGCCCCTTTCTATTTCAAGTGGAGCTTGGGGTCTGACTTGGGAGGGAAAGAGAAGAGGGGATGAAGGGAGTGCAAGGTCTCTGGAAGCCCCCTGGCTCTCTGGTGTATCCTCAGCTCTTCTTTGGGAAGGGGTCACATCCTCTCTGCTGCCTGGAAGCTGCTGACAATTTGCCCAGGAGGTGGGTGTCTAACCAGTGAGTAAGCATGATGGAGTAGATTAGAGTTTGTGATCACACAGTGTGCTAAATACAAAACCAACTCCTTCCTCACTCCAAGCATTTCCTTCAATACCAATTACCCAGGGGAGTCAGTCAAGGCCAAGTGGCCACAGCTGGCATTTTCCTGTACAAATCAGTGAATCATGCATTTATTTCTCTCAGACTTACTGGGAACCTTTCGTGGATCATACTTGACCCATAGTAAACCCTTACCAGATACCGGGGATGACAGATAATCTCTTCCCTAGACTGGCTGGCTATTCTTGGGTCTTGGGCAAGAATTATGCAGGATTTAGTTTGCTTCCTGATGGAAATGGATCAAGATCCCAGTGAAATAAACCAGGAAACACACATGGGCAGAAGCAGCAAAAATTTCATGTTGCATAAGGACCCCTGCCCTATGAGATTAGATCTCTACCCTTACGGCTTCATTTACCCTAAAGGCTCTGTCTCCAAATGGTCCTGATGGAGGCTTCAAATATGTATTTGTGGGGAGCTACACATAATTCAGTCTACACCAGCCTCCTACTCTAGTGACCCCAAATGTCCTGAGCTCTGGAGGCCACTACTTGTGTGTTTCTTCTGTCTTTCTTTGTGTCACCATCCTTGAAAACCAGGGCTGAACTTTTCCATGCCCTGGAGATGTGATCCAAATCACAAGCGGCTCCACTCTCCTATAAGACACAGTTTTGGAGCAAAGGGTTCCTCTGTCCTATTCCACACACCCTACCCCACCCCACCCCACCCGTCCTGAGTCGGCTGCTGTCCTGTGTGCCTGTCAGGAATGTGTACAAACCTCAGGAGCTTCCGGGTGTGGTGGTGTATTCCAGCAGTCCTAGCACTTGGAAGGCAGAGGCAGGTAGATTAGTAATTCAAGGCCAACCTCAGTTACATAAGTTTGAAGCCAACCCAAGCTACACTGAAGAAAATACACCAAGATCTCAGAAACCTCCTTGTGATTCCGTTTCCTGGCATGGACAAGGGAGAGTTGGGAGGTGAGGACACACAGTCAAGGGCAGGAGGGCCTGGGTTTGCACAAAGTGTGCCTTCAGGATGGGTTTGTTTGTCAATAACCTGGGGTGGACACATCAAGGGACAAAGAAGGTCAAGTGTGGATTCAGAACAGCAGCCTCCAGCAAAGCCTCCTCTCTGTCTAGAGCAGGCCCGCTGAGACTGGGTGTTGTGTAGGTGGGTGAGGGCCAGAAAGCTCCCCCAGGTCAGCCCCATGCTAGGACTCATGGCCCCATGGTGTGAGGCCTTGCCCTGAGCTGTCGCATCAGTTCTGAGCTGATGACTATGTTCCAATTTCAGCCAAAGACTGAGAAGCAGCCCTGTGTCCGCTTGTCTCCCCTGCTTAAGCTGTTGCCTCTCAAGGGAATAGAAGAAGAAAGGCAAGTTTTGTGGCAAAGGCTTTTCCTCCTGTATCTGGAAGCACACAGGTGACCAGTTATGTATCTACCTTGAGATCCCCAGGGAGAGAGGGGTCCTGTCTTCCCTGCAGGAAGCATAGAAACCCCCTCTAGACTCCAGCAAACCCCACAGGAAGCCAGGATTCCCTGAAGATCTCTGAGGGCTCCCTAACCTGTCTGCTGCCTCCCACGCTGTCTGTAGTTATATGGCCCCCAGCCTTATCTCCCTCCTGCCAGTTCAGCCATTACTCATTCACTCAACGAATAAACACGCAGATTCTAACTATGAGTCGGGGCCGCAACAATGAACAAGTCAAATAGCTTTCTTGCCTGGAGGCAGCTCGCTGATGAGTTTGGAGCAAAGAAACCAATGATGGAAATAGGAAAGGCCTATGGGCTGATAGGGAAAGGAGAAGGCACATGGGGACACGCGGCTGGGCCCTGCGTGGCTTTCCCTGGGACTCTGTAACAATTACCAAGGCAGTGTCCTTTGAAATAGTGTAAGTGTAGGCTTGGAGAGCCTTGGAGACCAGGAATCCCAGTGAGGGCAAGGGCTGGACATGGTCTTCCCAAGTATTAAAGGAACACCTCCCCTTGCTTCTGCCTGGCTTCCAGGACTCGCTGTTGGGCCTTGCCATCCTTGGTCTGCAGCTGCACCCCCGATGCCAACCTACACACCCTCTGTCTCACTCCCTGTAGGTCTGTATCTAACTTCCTGTTATTAAGACACCAGAGCCCATCCTGATCCCCTATAGTCTTAACTAGACAACACCTACAAAGACTTTATATCTAATTAAGGACCTGCCATCAAGTGCTTGGGGTTTAATGATTCAATATACCTTATGTTTTATTGACAATTATATTATCATTATTTTATGTGTGGGGGTGTTCTTCCTGCATGTATGTCTGAACCATATGCATGCAGAGTCCACAGAGGCCAGAAGAGTGCATTAGATCTCTTGAAACTAGAGTTACAGACAGTTGTGAGCTGCCATGTGGGTTCTGAGAGTTGTTCCATGGTCCTCTGGAAGAGCAGCCGATGGTGCCCTTAACCACCGCCGTCTCTCCACAGCTCCTCCTCCTTCTTCAGTACTCTTGTTACTCAGTTTTTTTCATGCAAAAAATTTTGATCATGTTTCTTTTCTTTCCCCATCTCCTCCCAGACATTCCTCATCTCCGTACCCACCCAACTTTATTCTCTCTCTTTCTCCCTCCCTCCTTCCCTCCCTTCCTCCCTTTCTCTCTCCTTTCCTTTCTCAAAAATCCAACAAACACACAAAAATCAAAACAATCCCATCCCCCCGAAAGCAAACAGACAGAAAACCTGTGGACTTTGTTTTGTGTTTATCACCTTCTCCTGAGCATGGAACCTGCCCTGGAGTGTAGTTTTTATACACCATGACACTCCATGACAGAAAAGAAAATCGATTTTCCCTTTGCCATTGGGTATCAACTGCAAATAGCTTCTTGGGTAGAGGTGGGACTCCGTGTTCACCTCCCCGGCTTGGTACTGAGACTCTAGCTGGCCTGAGTCCGTGCTGCTACAGTCTCTGTGAGTCTGTGCATACATCAGCCCTGTTATGTCTGGAAGACAGCATTTCCCTGGAGTCATCCTCTGCCTCTGGATCTTACAGTTTTTCTTCTCCCCTCCCCCTTCCACAGAGATCCCATAACCTTAAGTGGAGGAGTTTGATGGAGATACCCCATTTAGGACTGAGTGCCCCCAAAATCTCTTACTCTGATCATTCAGTTGTGGGTCTCTGTGTTAGTTCCCATCTACTGCAAGATGTTGTTATCAATATTCTTCTTCTCTCTGTCTCTTTCACTGTGTGTGAATGCATGCATGTGTATGTGTGAGTGTGTGTGAGTGTGAGTGTGTATATGTGAGGGTGTGTGCGTGTGTGTGAGTGTGTATGTGTGTGTGTGTTTAGAGGAGTAGTTCTCTTGTTCTCTTGTTCTAGCATGTGGACTCCAGGGATTGAGCTCAGGTCATCAGACTCAGTGACAAGTGCCCTTTCCCGCTGAGCCATTGTTCCAGGGATCCCTGAACATATCGTTTAGGGGAACATAATTCAACTCACAATAAGACCCTTGACAGACTCAGATCATCAACTTTCTGGTGGAAGTGAAATTAACCTTTGGAAGGCAGTGGGAGTTAGCCAGGCTCTCAGAGTGAAGCCCAGAGGAGGGGAGGGCTGGGAGCGCTGAGATGGCCTCTGGCTTGGGTGGGTGGGTGGGGAGAGTGAGGTTAATCTTGGAAGGAAGGGTGATTCACACTGGAACCCAGTCTGAGTAGAGCAAGGCCCTCAGTTATGTGTTAACGGCTCTATATCTTGTCCTCAAAGCAGTGGGAAACCACTAGAAACATGTTTGTATGACAGAAACATCACTCTTGTAGCTACGTGGAGAGTTGATGGGAGCAGGAGTTCTGGAGACAGGGACACTGGTCTTGATCCCAAGTAAGGAAGACATTGATTTAGATCTAGGATGTGGAAAGAAGTAGAAGGATTGGGAAAAATGTTTATGAAGTAGAGCCAGACTGTATGACTGAGGAAGATGGGGTGAGCGAGAGATGAAAGAGGGAACAGAACAAAGTGGGGTCTTGACTTGCTCAGTGTTGCAGCCGTTAGCCTATAGCTAGGATGTATGTGCTTATTTCTTGAGCAAATGATCAACTGGAGTGGACTAACTGAGAGGAAAGAGATTAGGACTGGTGTGTGTGTGTGTGTGTGTGTGTGTGTGTGTGTGTATACATGTGCCTGCCACATGTTTGTGGTGCCTTGGGAATTCAGGAGAGGGCATTGTACCCCTTGGAACTGAAGGAGTTACAGGTAGCTATGAGCCACTGGACTTGGGCGTTGGAGCTACCAAACTTGATTCCTCTAGAAGAGCAATGAGCACCTTAACCACTGAGCTATCTCTCCAGCCCCTCCAGAATGGACATCTGTTGCACCATGTCTCCTGACCCCATCAGCCAGCGATGGGATGGTTTCACCTCCAAATCAACACCACAGCCAGGTTTATTTGATACTTCAAAAAAATAAATGAAGGGTTGCAGATGCAGAAATTATGCTAGCCACGCCCCTCCCATCTTGGCTCATTACCCATAAGAAGTCTGCAGTGCTTTCTTCTGTTTTATGAGCTTTTTTGTTTTCCTGCTTTACCCTCAGTCCTCACTCCTACTCCCCTAGGTAGCACTCCAGTATATGATATATGGTCCAGCATACTCATGGATCCTTGTTAAAAGCTAATGCTGTTTCGTGGGTGTCTGTGGTTTTAATTTACACTAATGGCATCATGCTATAGATCTTATTCTGCTTATTACTTGCTTTTTCCTCTCTCTGCACCACATGTAACACCTATTCTTGTTCTTTGCTCAGCTACTTCTTAGCTTAAAACACATCTACTGTCTCTTTTTTTCCCCCTATCCCTTCCTCCAGGCTCTGGTCAATTGGAGAAGCCCCTGTCTGACCATCTGGATGAGTTCATTAGGAATCTATTCAGCAATGTCTTTGGGCTTGGGGGATGACTGTTGGGCCATGGACTTCACATAAAGGCAATTTTATTATGTATTTCCATAACCCTGTTCAGAACCTCTCTGCCAGCTTACTTGCCACCAGCAGAGACCATCCTTTCTATTTTTCTCTCCATCACTTGGCCCCAGCCTCTCTTCTAGCTGTGTTAATCTGTGGTGATTTGTTGATACCCAGAGGGCATGGATACAAGACCATAGGGCTAGGATGGTCACCTGCCTTTGGGTATGAGCAATCTCCTTGGCTGTTGGCATCAAAAGCTGCCCGTATACCTGCCCTGCCCCACAGCATCTGTGAATCTCCTGAGTTCTCTTGGGTCCCAGTTCACCTAGCCTTGTCCAATCAGAGCTACCCATCTGTGCTGGGGAGCGCTCAGGAGTGATGCTTGTGTCTGAAGTGCATTACGTCATAGCATTTCTCACTGCCATTGCTAAGTTGGTTGCAGATGTAGCTGGGCACCCCCCTCCGCCCCCCTGTATCCAGGGCCTGTCCTTCAGGGCCTCATTTATCTAGTCCTTTCTATTTTGGCTACTTACTCATTACTCCCTATGCCCTACTCATCGTCCTACCTGGGTAGAAATCCCAGCATGCTCTTCTCCTGAGGACAGATGGTCATTTGCATGAGCTGCAGAGAATTTTGCGGAGAGCTTGGTTTTGGAACGGACTTAACAGTTCTCCCCTTCACATCTGGGAAGATAAAAACATATGACTTTAGGTCTCTAAAGTTGAAGATCTTCTGGACTGACCACCATGCTCCCTGGCAGAGTAGAAGTGTGGAAGAAAAAAAAATCTCACCAGTGTTCCAGAACCTGACAAAGGAACTGCTCTGGGGGGTGACAGAAGATTCCAGAAACCCACTCAGGATCATAGCCAGTGATTCCTCCAGGGGCTTTCCTGCAAGTGACAGAGGAAGCAAAGCCTGGGTTTGAGAAAGCACTTCTAAGAAGCATGTGAGCAGACCGCAGAGACTGGGGTCAACATGGAACCTGAGTAGAAATGGGGGGGGGGGGTGTCTCTGTCCCGACAACAGCATCTGTTCACTATGATTACAGAAATGCTGCAGCAAACAGCTGTAAACTCTGCCTCACACCAGAAGCATTATTTAGTCCATGCATCTTTGGATCAGCTGGGATCGGTTGATACAGGCTGCCTTAGCTGGTTGGTCCTGTATGTCTCAGCCAGGCATGCTAATGCATCTGCGGCTGGCTGGGGATTGGCTGATCTCCACTGGGCTATGTTGGTGGTGGCTTAGTTTCACATCTCTCATTTCCCTCCTGGAATTAGTAGGCTAGCCCAGGCATGCTGTCTCATGAGCATGGTAAGGTGCAAGCCAACAGGCCCAGTCAAACGCATGCTTTCCTGAGCTTTGCAGCTATGTGGCTTTGAAATGATTCCAAACAGTGTCGTTTGCGGCGACAGATGTTTGGCTGTAAAGAAAACCCGCAGTGTGCTCTCCCATCCCTCGGGATTGTGGCAGTGAACTTTCCTTCCTCGGGGAATACTATATCACACCTTATCAGAGCCCATATGTGAGTTACAGGTACATCTGAGTTTGACAGATGCTCTGAGAGCTCAGGCTGTGCTGGCTGTACGCTATCAGTTGTTTCTTGGAAAACTGACAGTGTGGCCGTATCCTGTAGTCTTACGACTCCTCTCCCAAAGCACATCCACCAACTCCCGTTAGTGTCAAGGGACCTGGCAAGAGTGTTATTATGGACACACCCTATTGCCACACTAGGGTCTCTATTGGGCACAGTTTCTCCTAAGAGCCATTGATAAGGACTCTCTTCACCTCAAGCACAAGTTAGTCTTCACGTTGCACAGAGCTGTGCCCGCTATCTTAATGCGGCAACTAGATGTTAACGGTTTTACAATTCACTCACCATGTACGAAATGGGTGTTTTTCATGTACCCTGTGAGCTTGTCTCTCATTGTTCTTCCCGTCTCCAAGCTTTGTGAACCCAAGAAAAAGCTCTTTGTAGACATGGTGAGATTAGTGAAATCATACTCTGAGCATCCCCTTTCATCACTGTGGAAAACATGTGATCACATGACATCTCCCATGCTTTTTAATGGACAAACAAGCTGCATATGAAGAGTATGGAAATGACAGAGCGGTAAGGGTTGGGACAATCAGCTTACTCTATTCTCTGAACTTCATTGCTATGGAGCTTCCTCGTCCACACCTTCCCTTCCTTATTTCATTTGAGTGGCTTTTCTTTTTCTTTATCAAAGAATTCCCAATAGGCCGGGCGGTGGTGGCGCACGCCTTTAATCCCAGCACTCGGGAGGCAGAGGCAGGCGGATCTCTGTGAGTTCGAGACCAGCCTGGTCTACCAGAGCTAGTTCCAGGACAGTCTCCAAAGCCACAGAGAAACCCTGTTTGTCTCGAAAATCAAAACAAAACAAAACAAAACAAAACAAAACAAAACAAAACAACAACAACAACAAAAAAGAATTCCCAATAAAGGAGTGCATGCGTGCGTGCGTGCATGTGTGTGTGTGTATGTGTGTGTGTGTGTGTGTGTATGTGTGTGTGTGTGTGTGTGTAGTAAAATATTAATATCCATCAAATATATTCAGATGATACATTGTTCAAAAATTTCCTGTTTTAAATGAGAGGGTATTTTCTTGTACACATCAAAACACAAATAGGACAATTAATGTTCACGTGCACACACAATGTATGTATGTATGTATGTATGTATGTATGTATGTATGTGTATGTGTGTATGTATGTATAAATGTGAATATACATACAATTCTGTAATTTTTCTCAAGACTTTAGCATGTAAGCTAGGGAACCAATCTGATGTCTCTTTTGTGACTTTCTCCTGGAGAAGAGTGGGGTGCAGCAAGAAGATGCGAGAGATTCTTAGCAAGGACAGATTGATGGATTCTTCCAACCTGGGGAAACAGTCTATAAAGGGGATTATCTCTAGAAATGTCTCCAAATCACCAGTCCCGGAAGCCTGGTGGGCCCTTCTCCTTCTGGCCGGGGCTGCAGCCTGTCTGAGGCTGGATGGGTGTGCACCACTGGTGGGGGTGGTGCCAGGTGTAGTGATCCTCAACACAGCATAAAGCATCAGGTTGAGCGGTGTGAGAGGCCCCGTGTGAAGGATCTGAAAGCGAGGCTTGTCTCACTAGGGAGGAAGCAGTTGATCCAGGAATCAGAATCCAGACTTAATGATCAAGCAGGAAGCTACCTTGAAGCCTAAGACCCATAAACCTAGAGAGAGGACCAGGTCCATGGCTCATGGAGGGGTGTGTGTGCAAAGCTCCCACAAACACCCATATGTAGCATTGCTTTCTCAGGTGCAAGATATGGGGTTTATATAACTCCCAGATGTTGGGGAAAGTCCACTTGTTTCGTTCCTGGCCGCTTAGCCCCAAAATAATCACACAGAAACTGTATTAATTAAATCATTGCTTGGCCCATTAGTTCTAGCTTCTTATTGGCTAACTCTTATATTAATTTAACCCATTTCTATTAATCTGTATATGGCCATGTGGCTGTGGCTTACCGGGTAAAATTCCCAACGCTTGTCTCCGGTGGTGGCTCCATGACTTTTCCCTAACTCCGCCTTCCTCCTCCCATGCTATAGGCCAAGCCAGTTCTTTATTCATTAAACAATAAAAGCAACACATAGACAGAAAGACCTCCCACACCACCCAGACACCGGGCAGCCCTTGATATTTTCTCACTGGCTAAGGTCCATGGGGTAGAGCCTTCGTGTGTGCGTGTATTTCTGAGACTAGGACAGAAAGTACTGAGGAGCAAGCAGCCAGAGCCTCCCGTACCTCCTTTCCTTTCTGAGGAGAATGAGCAGGAGCACTGTATTATTCTAGAAGCCCCGGTACCTGTTAATGCTGCCACAGAGTTCCTGGTGGCCCAAGCAGCTCTCTCACCCAAAGCAACTGCCCAGGAGTCAGAGTCTTGGGATTCTTATACGTAATGAGAACACTCGAGCCACAACAAGTTGGAATCCTTCCCCTACCCCACCCCCATTGAACTAGAAACAGGAGAAGTGAGATCAGTTCTAGTAGCCTGAGCAGCGAGGGAACGCAGACCAGAGGAATGAAAGCTTTCAAGGCCACTTCTTTATTTCTTAGCAGGGAAGAGGAGAAAACACTGCACTGCCACCAACACAAGGGTTGTATATTGATGACGGCTGCGACTTTGAGCTGAATAATCAGATCCAAAGCTCTGTGATTAAACTGAAGTTTGGACATGCATGTAGACACACACACACACACACACACACACACACACACACACGCACACACACCCCATGCACAATGGGACAAAAGCCGGGGAGAAGGCACTTTGGTCAGAAAGCCCATACCAAGCAGTATGGATTTACAGGACTGTGGTGATAAATGACTCTGGACCAGGTTAAAAGAGCAACTGCCTTCTGGACTCTTGCCAGTTTCCGTGCTAGAGGGAAAGATGATTCTAGAAAGGCTCCTATGAGCAGGCAGGTGATCTGGCCCAGGACTGCGTCACGTGACTCTCCACTCCAGAGCTAGTCATGTGGTCTCCAGTTCAACAGGCCTGGAAACGAATCCCTCTGTGTCCTGGCCTGTGGGGAAAATAGAAACTCTAGAAGACACACCCAGGACCAACCCAGAATGCTGGAGACTTCCCAAGAAGGAGAAACTTGGGGTGCAGTTGGCAGAAGACATGGGCAGTGAGACAGAGAAGAGGTGGGACCTTTCAGGCTCAGGGGTTACATACTGGAAGACCTACAAATGCGAGGACTTGTGCACGACCCCTGGGGGCATCGGCAGAATTGGAGCCCAGCTGCAGGATGGCAGAGAGACTGGGCCGTCTGTTCTTTTCTCTCCAGGCTCGCTCAGGAACTCGGAGTCTATCTTCCAGCGCTGTGCAAGCAGTGGGCAGCTTTGGACAGCACAGTGCTAGGCAGGCTTAAAAGGGAAATACCCGGGAGGATCTGGGGAGAACTATATTGGGCACTTGGCTTCCTAGCAGAGGCCTGCAGTCAGCTGGCCTCAGCCTTCATCGTCTTCGTCTCCCTCGACAATGCTTTTAATAACTCTGCAATTCCCAGCGCCTGCTTTTAGTTGAAGGATTTTAAAGACCTGCTGTTGAGACTGGGGTGTGGTTTGGAAGTCTTAGGGTGAGTGGAATCTTGGTTCCTGTTGGGCTCTGGGGGTGGCGGAGAGGAATGATATCATCAATGCCTCCAGCTTGGGAGCTCTTGAGTGTATCAGGTCTTCCCCAGGGTCCCCATTAGAGCTTCACTCCACAGGTCCCTGGAGAGCTGAGGGAGACCAAGAGAATGTTGATACCTGATGATGGGCGGCTCTGAAGAATTGTGCATCTGGATTCTCCCATTCCTATCTCTAGATAATCCCCTAATCAGCATAAAGGGAAGAGACCAAGTTAGGAAAGAGAACAGCCCAAAATACCTTTGTCAAGTCTGCTCTGTTCGCAGGAGGATAAACATCAAAGCAAGCATGTGTAGCTTCAGTCTTCTATGCCCAATTGTGATTGCTGCCTCTGGGGACTGTACCATCCCGTCCATGACCTTGACACTTGTGGAACGTGAACACGTCACAGCGGAGCAGTGCTGCCCAGCTGTGCCAGCCTTTCTTCCATTCTATAATCTGCCATACAGATACTGCCTGCCTCAGAGACCCAGGTTCATCACATCATCACTGTCGTACCTCCCCTCAAGAAAACCTACTTTCCATTCTAGAACAAAATGGAACAGACAACTGAATGCTATATTTTGCTATGGTGGGCCCGACTGCCTTCAAATCATGGGACTCCGAGTAGGACGCTTCACGATGGCCTCAATTCCAATCACTTGTATTAGTTTTATTGTTGTTGCTGTGGCTGCTATGAAACACCCGACGAAAGCAACTTAAGGTGGATTTATCTGGGCTCATAGTCTCAGAAATTCCAGTCTGTCGGAGTGGGACAGGCATGTAGGTGGAAGCTTGGGGTGGAAGCTTATTCACATGTGGCTATGGACTGGGAAACAGAGAATGGATTAGAAACAGGACTGGTTTATAACCCTACGCCTAGACCCTGACTCACACCCACCAGCCAGGCCTTAGGTCTCAAAGAGTCTGCAATCTCCCAAAATAGTCCCACCAGCTGGAGAGCAAGCGTTCTAATGCAAGGGCCGATAGAGAGCATTTTCCATCCAAACTGGAACACTTTAGGAGATAATGACACAACTAGAAAGCCCAATAAAGCTGATATTAGGTCCCCCCCTAGGCAAACCATGTCCCCGTTCTAGAATTCAGGGGAAGGAAGGGGGAAACAGTCAACCCTTTAATCACCAACGTGAAGCGTGATTCTTGAGTTCCTGCAAGCGGCAGGGTTTCTGTCTTGCCTAATAGTTCCCGGACTTCCATCCATGGTCATGGTCAGAAAGTCTGGGACTGGGCATGAGGAGCACCAGACCCTCCAGCAGGACTGAAGGATGATTAGAGGAAGATGGTTTGAAACAAGGGCCCAGTGGGAACACTAAAAAGGTTTTGAAGTCATAGATGATGCCTGGGACAAGGGTACATCCATCAGCATTAGCCAGGGAGAACAGAACCAGTAAAATAGAGCTTTACTGGTGGGAACTGGCTTCCATGACTGTGTGGTTGGCCAAAGCCCTCAGCTCAGACTGTCTGGAAGGCTGGACCAGAGCTCTGATCTGTGTGAAGGGATTACCCATAAATGGGTACTTGCTTTCCTCAAAGAAACTCCAGCTCTGCCTCAAAGGCCTTTCAGCTAGTCACACCAGGGTTAGCCAAATCCTCTGGTAATTTCCCTTGCTTTCAGTCAACTGAGCAGAAACTTAAAACCCACCCACTGAATACCTCAGCACCACGCTGTTTGAACAAGCAATTGGATGGCAACCTAGTTGAGAGTCACATGACCAGTTTAAGGGACTTGGTTCGTTCTCCAAGTAGGAGAGATCCTGATCTCGTAAGATATGCCCCCGCTGCAGGAGTCTCTTGCATCAGTTTGTATATTTCCATGGGAACATAGAGATCTAGCTGCTGCATCTCAGCTTTGAAGGTAACAAGAAGCCTGGCTGAGGAAGGGTGTTCCATTCCTTACCAACCTTCCCAGAGACCCAGAGCAGGCTTTTTGTAGTCTTTAGGCAGACACTTTGAAGATCATCATTGCCTCAGGTGTAACATGGGGATACTTACACACACTTCAGAGGGTGTTTTTGAGGGTTAAATGAACTAGCAGCGATATGTCATCTGTAACCAGATGAGTGTCTGGGGGTTCCTTTCTCATAGAGTATGTAGGGCAATTTATAAAGTCTGCCAACAGGTTGACTGTCTTCACTAATGGGACTGTGTTCATCACCTCTCGCCGTGCACGCATCTACGATTTTCTTAGCAGGCTAGACTCCAGCAACGCAATAACAAAACTCAACTTTTAAATGCATGAAGCAGTCTTCTAGAAAGTTATGTGGAGCTATTTCAAGAAGTGTGGTAGAAATGACATTTATGTGACTGGTTCCCTACATAATCTCACAACACGCCCACTGGTCTTCTCACATCTAACTGGAATGTTCCCTGTTTGGCAAAGGCTGCCCTCAAGTCCCTGGGCCCGGTGTGTGCTTCCATCCTAGGATGACCAGTGATGACAGATGTCCAAACCCAGACTCAGTCACTCGCTGCCTGGCTCAGCCACCCACCACCCACCTCTCCCCTCCAACCACTCTCTCCAAATACTCACCCGGCATCTGTATTCCTGCCTGCGAAGGGGATTGGGAGCCATGGCATTTTGGGTGAGTGATGAGGGGCATCCGGACACCTGTTCCCTTCACACACCTGTGGTCTGTTGCATCTGAGGAGCGAGTCCCTGGGGATCTAGAGGAGTACGGAGTACAATTCCCTCCTTCCTGCAGGTGGTCCACCGTGTTTGGGTCCCTAGGCCTGGGTCACCTCAGCTCCTCTTTGTTATAATACTTATACTCACTGTTATTTATGTTTGTTGTCTTCTCTATTCCGTCACTTTTCTAGGGCCTTTGCATTTGCTAACTTACATAACAACCCTCCTAAACTCTCCGCATAGGCCATGGCAAAGCTGAGCCTGGCAGACACGTCCAAAGTCACACGGATTGGTAAGTGGCTGGGCTAGTTTGTAAACCTAGGCCCATCTGTCATCCTCGCCCCTGTCACATACATTCAACACTCTTACGAGAGATCACTGTTGGCTTAGACGTGTGTGACTTGGAAGTTTGTGATGGGAGCTGCTGATCAGCACCCCAGTTAGTGTCCAGGCTAGACCCTTGCCCCTGCTTTCCTGTATCAACCACTCTCCGCCCTCAGCCCTAAAGGGACGCAGGGGATGGAACACACCTGGCAGCCACGCCCACGGCGCGCTGTGTGGTCTGGTGCAGCCTAAGGTGTCCTCCTCTGTTGCGTGGTGTCAACTCGGGTTGTGCCTCTGCCTTTGCGCTCCTCTGTGAACACATGTAAGGCAGACGCTGAATGACATTGGTCTTCTTTTTCCCAGATCCTGAATTCAGAGGAATGGATTGAAGTGTGAACAGGTCTGCAGCCTTAGTGGGAAACCCCTTCTGAGGGCCAGACAGAAATGGGGCCAGTTGGAAAGTTAGGGGGCCTGTAGGGCCCTGGCTGAGCTCCACCACAGCTGTCTGAGAAAAGATGAAAGAGGAGCATAAGTTCAGGAAGCTGTAGTCTTCCCTGAGAGTTGTGCAGCAATAACAGAGGCCACCATGTGCGTCTGGCCAAGGGTCACAGGTCCTGATGCCACTGTTAAGTGTGCTTATGGAAATTCACTGCTGTATCCAGGGTGACAACGACAGACATGCAGATAGTAGCTCCTTTAAAGCTTGGAGGAAGAAAACGAGGGAAGAACAAATGACAGCTGGGGAAAGAGGAGAGAAGAAGAGAGAGAGGGGTGGGTGGGGAGGAGGTGAAACTAGATGAGATGAAATGAGAAGGAGCTGTGTTTTAAAAAGAAGCTCCGAGAGGCTCCGTGTTCTAACCAAAGAGCACAGGCTGCTGGGTTGGAATTGCGTCTTCATCTGTCTTCAGACGCTCTTCTTCGCTTCCTGTAAAATGGGCCAGAACCAGCATATCTCTAAACTGAGCCCCAGCGGGATTCAGGGATGATCTCAATGGAATGTTCCTTCCCCCAGAATGTCATAAATCTCATCAAGTTGTTTTGCCAAATTTAAGAGAGCTTTGGACTGAGCTAGAGAAAGAGCGGCTTGCAGGAGGCTATGGGAGGCAGGGTAGCTGCACACCACTTATGGCTCAGCTCAGGGTTGCCTGGAGGAGGGCTAACTGACTCTGTCAGTGGGCTGTGTGAGAGGGGGCGGCATCCCAGCAGGGGCAGCACTTTGAATGCAAGAGCGTAGTTTGAACAGCTGTGAACAAATGCCTGGGTCTCTCAAAATTCCTGAGGACCCCAATGAACTTTTGTTTACATTGAAAAATCCATAACTATTGATCATACTGGAAAATCAAACTGAGAATGTTTTAAGTCGCAAGAACACAGTGCATGAGCCCCAAGCAAGCGACATCATGGGAGAGGAACAGGGAAAGCAAAACAGCTTAACAACAACTAGACTGCAAGAGTTTAAGTCTCTCGTATCCCCACACACTCCCTGGACCACAGTTGAGCACATGTGTCCTGGGGGCAGAGTGTTGCACATGATGGGGATCCTGCTATAACCCCTCAAGACCCCACACAATCACAGCTACGGCTGGCTGTCTTGAGCTATGTGCATTGGGCAGCTACACGAACCTCCCAGAGTGGTTCCCCTAGCCAGAGGAACCAAGATCAGAGGGCCCCAGGGAAGATATAATGGTTAGGAATATTTGGAAACCACAAGGAGGATCCTTGTGAACAGGGGAAATCGGCTTCATCTAATTGTTTTGAGATGAGAAACGCAAAAGTTCTCGAAGCCCTGGAGCCCTGGCGGCACCTACACTCTCCCTATGATGTCAGTGTCAAACACAGCCCCACCAGCCCCGCCCTTTCCCCCCAGTACCAGAGAAAAATAAGAACCCGGCAATCAACATGAAATGTCATTTTTTTTTTAAACTGAGGGAATAGCTGTAATTTGCAAGGAGCCAGAATGCAATTAGCAGACACTTGTCAGAAGGGGCAGGTTCTGAGAGCCCCTGCCCCCTCTGCACGGCATCATTTAGGAGCAGGCTCCTTCCCCTTGTTTTGTGGGCTGTCTGCCCTGCTAATGGCCAAACTGAAAGGATAAGGAAGACCGAGGAATGTGGGTGCAGCCTAGCAGGGCCTTGAGGGGCCTCGGGGAGGAGATAGGGGAGCGGAGTGCTTGTCTGTGACCTTTCGGCTTGGGACAAGGTGAGATGAGGGCCTCAGCCCGGGGTTCTCCAGCCCCTGGACACACGGCAGCAGTTTTGTGTCCTTGTTTTCTGAGTCACAAGTGCTTCAGGGCAGAAGGCAAGAAAATTGGGGCAGATGGGAAATAATAACGGCGTTGACTTGGTATAGAGATGAGGCCCTCCGGGGAGATGGAAAATTATGGCTTCCTAGGCAGGCTAAGAGTGGCCTTTAAGTGGCTTCTGCTGGTGCATCCTGCTCGGCTGTGCGACATTTGTCTGCAGTTGCCACTGCTTGCTGTGTCCTTATCATGGCTCTCCTCTGACCTTGAGGTTGCCCCTGGAGTTTGCCCCCTGAACCTGTTCCTTCTTTGATGGCTGTTGTGGGAGGCTCAGCCGCCCTTGGGGCAACCCCTGACTGCCTGCGTGGGAGGGGGTGTCTCCCGGACCCCTCATAGGAGCACACAGCCTGGCTGGATCCCCTTCTATGAGTTTCATTAAAGGACACAACACTGCTCCTTGAATGAGCATCGCCCGAAGCACAGTTTTCATTTGGTTCTCTTTCTCCGTTTAAAATTTATACAGCGTGGAGCATTTTTCCCCTCGCCTGAGGATGAAATCTCTGTCTTGGGCAGGTCCCATAATTTTTCTCCTGGCTTTTAGGTAATAAAAAAGAGCTCTGGTCACTTTAAACCCACAAATATAGTCTCCGTTCAGTAATTAAAATATTCCCATTCTAGATAAGAATGATTCCGAACCTGTTTTATTCCCCGCTAAAGGGACCCTTTGCTGGGGAGACAGGCAGGGTCTTTGTTTCCCTTTGAAACAGAACTGGGAACGTATGGGGTCTGTGACGTGGGGAAGGAGATGTCTGGTTACTTTGGTCCAGCCAGCTTCACTCAAGTCCCTGGGGCCTCCAGGCTTGACTCAGCCCGAGCCTCAGGCATACACACAGCAGCAACTCACTGGGGTTCTTCTGCCCAGGCCTAGGTGGTCCCTTGCAAATGTGAATGACTACGGGATAGCGCATGCTCCTGGCAAGAGGAGCTGCCTCCCTGTTCTGTTCTGTGACTGATTCAGGCAGTGAGGTCTCGTTCCAGCCACACAAACCTTTGGCTTTGTCTTCTCAGACTGACAGCCAAGCTTCTTTTCTCTTGGGATTCCATAGAGGGGTGTGTGTGTGTGTGTGAGTGTGTGTGTGTGTGTGAGTGTGTGTGTGTGTGTGGTGTATGTGATGGAGGACTCTCCTTGGTTAATAAAGAAACTGCCTTGGCCCATTTGATAGGCCAGCCCTTAGGTGGGTGGAGTAGACAGAACAGAATGCTGGGAGGAAGAGGGAGGTGAGGCAATCGCCATGCCTCTCCTCTCTGGGTCAGATGCCATGGAGCCAGCCGCCAGGTCAGACATGCTGAATCTTTCCCAGTAAGCCACCACCTTGTGGTGCTACACACATTATTAGAAATGGGTTAATCAAGATGTGAGAATTAGCCAGCAAGAGGCTAGAGCTAATGGGCCAAGCAGTGTTTTTTTATTAACCAATGAGAGTCCTCTGCATGTATATTCATTGTAAGGGTTCCTACAAATAAAAGGGTCCTATCATAGCTCACTGAGGGTCTGTTAAGAGCTTTTATGTGTAGTGATGGAGCTGCGGGCAGGCCTGCTTTTCGTCCCGCCCGGCTCCCGCATCGTTAGCTTTACACCCGAAATAACAACACACAAACTGTATTCTTTTAAACACTGCCTGGCCCATTAATTTCAGCCTCTTACTCACATCTTGACTAACCCATATCTAATAATCTTTGTAACACCACGAACGGTGTCTTACCGGGAAAGTTTCAGCCTGTCTGACCTGGCAGCTGGCTTCATCGCATCTCTCTCTCTGAGGAGAGGCACGGCAGTCTGTCTAACTTAGGAGAGGCATAGCATCTGACTGAGCCATCTACCTCACTTCCTTCTTCCTGTTCTGTCTACTCCACCCACCTAAGGGCTGGCCAATCAAATGGGCCAGGCAGTTTCTTTATTAGCCAATGGGAGTCCTCCATCATTTATGTAGCTTGAAGTGAAAGAAAGCATGTTGTCCACTGAACATCCTCCCTGCTTATCTTCCTTCCCAATTCCTGATTCACTTCCTCTTGCGTATTTTCCTTCCCTCTCCTCCCCTCCTCTCCCTCACCCCCTCTTCTCTCTGTAGGGTCTCACTCTATAGCACAGGATGACTTCTCACTTAAGATCCTCCGGTCCCTTGGATGCTGGAGTTATAGGAGTATATGGTCAGCCCAGATTCTCTTGCATGGTTTATTGATGAGAGGCCTAAGAACTATGAATTGGGCTCTTCACAATGGTCTGCCATACTACTCGTGCTTCAACATCCCCTACTGACTCATCAGAGGCGCCAAGTCTGCTCCCACTCCCACATCTGTCTATATAGAATGCTGTCCTGCTTCCCTTAGTGGGGCTGGGCCAATGCAGCTCAACAGTGGGCTCTAGCCAATCAGCATTTTCTATTTCTCTAGATAAGGGGACCGGTTCTGCCTCAGGCACCCAATCAACTGAACAGGAAATAGTAGGGATGCATGCTCGGCCTTGACACAGGGAGGCAAAGCCTATGCTCTGTGGGGATGGTCAGAAAGACCCTCTTGCATTTTCTTTATACTGGGGTTGGAGGTTTGCTTCACTTTGATAGAGGCAGTATGAAGCTGCTGGGAACCATTGCGTTGGGGCCCTGGGAAGAAGCTTAGCCTATAGAAGGGTTATCTTAGTCATGAGACACCAGGTCCCTGCCACACCTTTTGAGTCACAAGACCAGCTTTCCTGAAGGCAAGGATCTCAGTTGTGGTGTTTGGGACCTGCCTCTCCATAGACATTTGGCAGCATTTGTTGGCTTATTATAATTTGGGGGGTGGGTTGTCAAAGCCAGACTCAGGGATGGAGATAGCACTAACATCTGGTGAGTGGAAGCTGGTCCCTCCTTCCCTCCTTCCCTATCTCTCTCTCTTCCTGTTCCCTCCTTTTGTGATCAGTTTGGATTTGATGTGGGATTTGCCTCTGTATGCTGTGAATACGATTGGTTAATTAATAAAGAAAACTGCCTCGGCCAGTTGATAGGGCAGAACTTAGATAGGTGGCAAAAAACTACACTGACTGTTGGGAGAAATGAGGCGGAGTCAGAGAGAAGCCATGTAGCTCCATTGGACACAGAACTTTTCCTGGTAAGCCACAGCTTCATGGCGATACACAGATTAATAGAAATGGGTTAAATTAAGATGTAAGAGTTAGCCAGTAAGAAGCTAGAGCTAATTGGCCAAGCAGTGATTTAAATAATATGGTTTCTGTGTGATTATTTCTGGTCTGAGCTGCTGAGCAGCTGGGAACCAACAAGAGGTCTCCCTGCAACATGGATTTACTGCTTTGTGGCATAATTGAGAGACTATTAGCTGAGATTTCTTGATCAAAGGGCACCTTCCCACCGTGAAATCCCTGTGTCTGGGATCATACTTCTTGACAAGTCTGCTCCTTCTGTACCCCGTCTAGGCACATTTTATGAATAGTGTTCTTTCCTTCTTGAATCTCCACATAGAATCCTATCTCCTTAAGTCTTCAAGATAATAAGATCTAACTTTGCTTTACAATGTTTATTGTGAACCATTGCAGATCCACAATGTGAGTGGCAGGTCAAGCCCCTCCACATTCTCCTTCTGGCTTAAAAATATGTCACTTCCTCATAGCGCTTCCTTCTCCCTCTCCATGAGAAACTAGTACGCTAAATGCGTTTGTTACCTTCTTATGTATATTTTATGTTCATCTCCTCCTGTTATATTCCTAAACAATATGTGATGTTGCATGGAATCCTTTACACACAGACACATAGATGATATAATCTTGTCTGAATTCCCTTGTAACTTATTTTCTTTGTTATGATTCTCTCAGATCCTCTAGACTGCTTTAGGTAGCTCTGGGTTAACTCAGATATATGTGGTTTTCCATGCATGAATTTCTGTATTTATTCCCATGGTGACACACAGACTAAGATGTCAATCACAAAGGATGCTACTCAGAAGATGAATGGGCCTGTGTCCTAGAGCACACAAAACAAGAGCTTCCAGTAAATTCTCCTGGAGAATGTGGGTACCATCCACTCATATCTTACTCATGCTATCGGTGTCATGTAAATATGTCGGGGAACACAGACATTGCACTCAGATTTTATCTACGCTAATTACCCCTAAGGTTTATAGAATCTGCACAAAGATGATGTGAACAGTGTGATGAAACAAACCAACAACCTCCCCAAATATCCGCCGGTCACCTCTGTGGCCATGTCTCCTGTGTAGAAGCGATTAAAGGAAGGATCCTGAAATCGGGATTATTCTGCATCATCCAGGCACATCTGCATCAACGCCAGTGCTGCTATGCTAGGGAGTTAGGGGGGCAAGAATCAGGAAAGGCTATGGGACAGTAGACGTCAAGGCTGGGATGAGGAAAGAGGCAATGCAGGCAAACCACAAGGCCACTAGAGTCTCAGCAGCCCCTGGGAGGAGCATAGCCCTGCCAACTCATCTTTGCTTCCTCATCACCCAGAAGACCCAGACAATAAGTCTGTGTTGTTTCCAGCCACTAACTTTGCCAGAACCAATTTTAACAGGATTTGGAAACAGACAGAGAAAGCAAGGCTACCTTGGGACAAAACGGAGAGAGCAGATCTTCCCTCTGGTGTCCCCACACACCCGGACGGAACATGGACTGTCTTAGTTCATCTGGAAAGCTAAGAAACACCATGAACTGGACAGCTGATCCACAGACATTTGTTCCCCATGGTTCTGGAGGCTAGAAGTCCACCATCAGGGTGAGCAGACTTGGTGGCTGGAGGGGAGTTTCCTCACAGATGGACACACATCTCCACAGGGTGGAAGGGCCCAGACAGCTTCCATTTACAGACACCAATCCCACCCATGTTTTCTTCTGCCTGTCCAAGCCTTCATCTCCCAAAGACACATCGTATTATCACCAGTTTGAGGGTTTAGATGGCTACGTATGAAACCAGAAGGACACAGATACTCAGACGGTAGAATAAACGTTTGACTAAGGTTTAGTGCTTTCTTTCCTTCTCGCTCCAAGCCTTCCTTCACTGCTGACCTTTCAGCTTGCCCTGTAGTTCCTATCAAAGGGAAACCCCTCTGGTATGGGTTTTAATTTGAGGAATTCTAGAAGATGCCTTGGAGACTCTAACAAAAGAAAATCACTGTTTTCGTATTTCAGGCCCTGGCCAGGGTCCTCTTACAAAGCATCTCATTTAAGGTTCATAATAATTATATCAACAATCCCCACTCGCTATTAGGAACTCATTACTGGCTCTAGACTCCTTTAAAAGAATCCACTTAACTATACTGTGAAGTGTGGTTTTCTCCTTTGTATTGATGAGATGATTGAAGGGAGTTGAGTATCTTTACCCAAGTCCCCAAAGCTGACATGTCACGGAGAGAGAGAGGGTTTGTATCCCAGACCCAGGCAGTCTCTAAGCCTCCTGAGAAGCGTGATAAAGGAACACAGCTCTGGCCCCATCGATGCCACGTTCCCACTGTGAATCTTGCCTGCCTGATCCTAGGGGTGCCTGAATCCACATTTTTTGGCTGTATCTGCAGGAACGGGAATGAGCCCCTGCAGTTACTAAAGCATGTACCTAGGCCACTAGCAGACCAGTACAGCAGGGACTGCATACCAGCAGACACTGTTCTGCAGGTCCCGGGCCTCCGTAAATATTTCCCTTCCATCTGCTGAGATAATCTTCTGGCTTACAACATCTCCCACTGGAGCCACTATGGAGGTGTGTGTCTGAAGAGAAATCAGAATGGGTTGCTAGTGGGGTGGGGGAAGAAAGGGAGGGGGAGGAGGAGAAGGAGTGGGCAAGAGAGAAGCAGAGGTGGGGAGTGCATATGGACTGAGTTTGGCTAATGAACGCCTTTATGGTTTGATGGCTGGGTTCTACCAAAGAGGCCAGACACGTAGTCTTTGATCCACTGATAAAGCTCGGAGAAGGGAGAGAGGCTGTGGGAGTACGGAAGCTGCAGCGGCCATTACCCTGGCAATGGGCCAGAAAAGCACTTCATCTCTCCTTAGAATGTGATTAAACAGCAGCTCCGTTTGTCCCGTTGCAGGCAGGCGTGATCACGGGATTAATTTCCGTGTGGTGGAATGTGACAGACGTAAGGTATGGCAAAGTCGGGGTCGGTCCTAGCAAGAAGACAGGTCCGCTTTCCTGGATGTGGCTGTTTTCCCCTTTGTGGAATCCGGAACTGACTTCATGGAGCAGAGCTACCCACCAGCCTAAGCCGTATGGCTGATTGCCCAAGTGGGAAACCAACGGCAACTTTATTTAAGTCACTTCATCTTTGGGTGTTTCAGTGTGTGTGTGTGTGTGTGTGTGTGTGTGCGTGCGTGCGCAGGTGCCTGTGAAATCCAGAAGAGGATGTGGGATCCCCTGAAGCAGGAGCTACAGATGTTGTGAGCACTCACTTTGGGGCAGGGTACCAAAGTCTGCAAGGGCAGTACATGCTCTTAACTGATGAGTCCCATTCGCCATGTTCGATTTGGTTTGGTTTCGGTGTTTTTAAGACTTCTGAGGCTTGCCATTGGTCTGAGCTCTCTGATCAGGTTAGGCTGCTCTGCCAGCAAGCTCCAAGGATCCACCTGTCTCTGCCTCCCTGATGTGGGATTCTAAGCACTTGGCATTGCACTTGGTTTTGCTTTGTTTTCTGTGGGTTCTTGGGGTTGGGCTTGGGTTCCCAAGTGCGCAGAGCAAGCACTTCCCTAACTGAACTCTCTCTCTAGCCTGCAATGGCATTCTTAGTTAGAGCTCACCTCTGTAGCTATGTTACAGGGTGAGATTAACCGACATTTAAAGTACACATCAGCAGTATGATAAATCCTGTGTGGCAGGGGTCTTCTTCCAGTTCTAAGGTTTCTGGTACCCCCGTCCCATTCCCAGAAAGGACCAGAACTTTTAATATGAAAAAAAAGATCTTAATATACACTCAATCTCTCCCCACTTTTTTTCTTTCTATCTCTCGGATATAATTAGTATGACTCAAATTTGGCATATAGAAAGCCAGTCAGCGTAAACACCAGTAGCCAACAGTTCGATTGCCAGGGAGGAAGTGGACTCTAAATGCTGGGAGCTGCTGGGCTCTCTACCCATCTGGCTTGCTTCAGGTGCAGTCCTGCCTGGGGTAGAGAGCTGGACTCGGTGATTTAATGAGATTGCTGTGGGCAAAGACAGGCAGACCCTAGAGCGGCAGAAAACTCGGTTGCTTTCATGGGTAATTTTTCTGTTTCCCATTCTTGCCAATGACTACCCCAACTATATACTGATTTATACCCCAAAAGTGCCTTATTCTGACAGAATGCTCTAATACATGCTTTATCACAAGTCCTTGCAGTGTGCATATTTTCCACTGTCCATCATACAAACATCAGTTTTGCAAACTAAGCTTATTTATTAAATATTTATTGTGGACGTTTGTCAAAGGGAAAAAAAAAGTCACCCATTTCCCATTACCCGATCTCTACCACTGCTTTTATCTTGGCATAATCTCCATTGCTGTTAATTGAATGACTGGTCTTCCTTCTTTAAAACTATGTCAAATATATGGGCTCAGGTTTGGCCTTTCATTTCAATTTTAATTATTGAACTCTTCCCATGTAACTACATGTCTATATGTAATATATAATGTATATGTATAATTTTAAGACACTCATCAAAAGTTTATTGAATCCACACATTACAGTTTATTCCAAAGCCACTGCAGCCTATACTGGGCAGGATAATACCCACTTCTCAGAGCTATTTGCTATGACATGTTGATAGATGAAACTCAGCCTAGCGTCTGACAGTGCGGGCTTGGTGGAGGAGATGTGGCTTGGATCCAGACTTATTGGCTTGGAATTCCAGCTTCCTCTCTACCTTGCTATACTTGGGAGAATTTACCTCCTCTTTGCCAGTTTCCTCGGGTATAAACTGGGGGCAGCAGCCATTCCTAATGCACAGGCTTGCTGTAAGAAGCAAATAAATGCTTCGTGAGTCACTAATGCTGGCCTTATTTTCATTCCTGTCCTATACACTTGGTCTTTGTCAAAGTCTGACGATCGATCCTTTCAAGTAACTGAATTTGGTGTGTTGTTGCTTTATCTTAAACTCCCGCAATAACAGCAAACAGCTAAAAAATTGTCTGGTGATGATTTAAAAGGTACTGTAGCTTACAATTACCAAAAAAGCAGGCAGTTGGGGTTTCCTGCACAAGGGGCATTCATTTCTAGATGAAAGTGGGCGCTTCTGTTCCTTTCTCTAATATCCTTATCATAATGACTTTAGGTGGCACCAAATGCTTTTGTGTCACCCACTAAATGGTTGTGCTGCTTCTTGCTTAACAATTAAAGTGATATGCATTCGCTCCTAATTAGATCTACTAGGTTTGATTTTCATCTTCTCGTGTATTATGTTCTTCTTCTGTCTCTGTTAAAATTTTCTTTGTCTGTAGCCTCTGTACATAAGCTCAATGGTGGGTGCCCTCATCAGGGTTCTCCAGAGACACAGAACTAATGGACTATAGCTGATAGATGATAGAGAGACTTATAGATATATGGGTAGATAGATAGATAGATAGATAGATAGATAGATAATGGATGGATGAATAGACAGACAGACAGATAGACGGATAGATGGAAATAAGATGGGTATAATAGAGATATTTGGTATAAGAATTTACTCTTGTGCTTATAGACATTAAGAAGTCCTATACCCTGGCAATCTGCAAACTGGAAGTCTAGGAAAACGAGGTGTACAATCCCACTCCAAGCACAAAGGCCTGAGACACAGAGAAGGCAATGATAAAGGTTCATATGTGAGTCCAGTGGTCTATGAATCGGTAGTATTTATGTCTAAAGCAGGAGATGATGGATGTCCCGGGGAAATTTCTCTTCCTGAAAATGTTGTGGGGTTTTTTGTTATTGTTTGTTTGTTTTTGTTTTGTTTGAGTCAGAGTCTTGCTATGTTGCACAGGCTGGCACTGAACTCCCAATGCCCCAGCTTCATCCTCTCAAATAAGACAGGTTACAACCATGCGTCTTCCTCCACTTATTCTCTACTTGGGAACTGGATTTATAATGCCCAACAAATTAGTGAGAGCAGATACTCCTTAGAATACTGAGAAAATGCCAGAAAATTCTTATAGTCTATCAACAATGCCTCACCGAGCATCCCTGGACCTATTAACCATCTCTGTGGGGGACATCAGATGAGAGCCATCTGGCACAGAGGCTGAGCTGATTGGGTTTTGTCAACTTGACCCTAACTCTAGGCACCTGGGAAGAGAGAGCCTCAACTGAGAAATTGCTTCCATCAGATTGGCCTATGGGTCAGTTTTTAAAAACAGATGAAAGGCCAAGCCCACTGTGGGCAGTGCCATCCCTAGGCAAGCGGGTCTGGGTTGTGTCAGGAAGCTAGCTAAGCAAGCCAGAGAGAGAAGAGCCGGTATAAGCCTCCGTTGTTTCTGCCTCCATTCTTACTTGAGCCCCTGGCCCGACTTCCCTCAGTGATGGACTGTGATTGGGACAAGTACGCTAAACCCATTTGTTCTTCCCTGCGCTTCCAGTCACTGTGTTCCTCACCGCGACAGAAAGGAAGCACACTAGCCAGCAAACAGACAAGTGCCAAGCAGTAAAGCAACGGCACTCCTACTCATTTCTACACAAAGTTAGTTACCTTGGGGCTGGAGACATGGCTTAGCAGTTAAGGTCCCTGAATCCACTTCCTAGAGGACCTGAGTTCGATTCCCAGCACCTACATTCCAATATTCTCTGGCCTCCGTCTGTGTCAGTCACATACAGACACACATGGAGGCAAACCACCCACACATGTATAAAATAAAATAATGCAATGCATTTAGTGTGCTTTGGATGTGTTGTCTTTAATATTTGAAAATTAACCATAGCATTTCTGTGTAAGGTAATGTTTAATATTTCACCCGAGTTGAACGTAAAAGATTTCCCTGCTCGAGAGTACTACAACACACGCTTGAGGCAGATGCCATTACCTGGGACATCTATGTTTTGTTCCTGGTCACACTGCGTTGCTCTGGCAAGAATCTTTTCCGGGATTCATTTACCGTTCTATCTGGCAGGAAATTGACTGTTATTGTGTTTACATGCAATGTGTGCACAAATAAGTTTTAAAAAGGCAGTATTAACCCCCGCTAAGATCTTTTTGAGCAGCATATGTTATGCCAAGTGTGCTTGATCGCAATGTTTCCTCATTACACATTACCTTTCTGTGGCAGAAAGCAATCACGTGGGCCCCTGATGTATTGCTCTGTTCACTTAGGCTGATTTCACTCACTGACATTGTAGTAATACTTTCTGTTTGTATTCAAGTGCGGTGTTGCTATAGATTTGGGTTTGTGGGAGCGTCTCTATTAGACATCAGACTTTGCATCATATGTATTTCGTGGATTACTGTGGACATTCCAAGATTCTTTGCTTCGGAAAAGTTTGCTGATCACAGGGGTGATTTGTATCAGGAATTGTTAGCAACACAACTTTGCAGACATTGGAAATAAACTTCAAGTCCACACTTCTCTCCATTTTTTTTATTACATCAAATGTAAGATGCCATGATGATTTGTTTTTTCTTTTGAAAGAGAGCAAGGAGGTATGTGGTATATAGGGTGGCTTGAGGGAGGAAAGGGAAGGGAGAAATGATGTAATTATAATCTCAAAATATGAAAGAAGTAATAAAATTACTATTTGATAGTTTCACACCTGTGTAAATGAAATGACGTCATTTAAAACCCCTGTTACCCTCTCCCATGCCCCTTCTGCCTTCTCCAGCTGAAACCATTTTCCCATCAGCTCCCTTTCCTGCTTCCATACTTTTGTGTATGGTGTATGTGAGACCCACTGAGGTCAATCAGGGCCCCTTTGCATGAGCACTGGGTGAGGGAGGGTGGCACAGGCAACTAACCAGAGAGTCCACCACTGGAGAGAGTGACATCCCTTTCCCCAACCACCACTGACTGCTGATGGTGGCTGGCAGTCCTTCAGGGAGGGGTTGGACCTCCGGAGCCCTTCGCTGTCCCATGAAGAAGTGTGGATGGACCCAGTGCTGTCCAGGTCCTGTCCAGGTCGTCAGGGCTGCAGTGAGTCTGTGGGTACAGTAGCTCTGCCATACCCATAAGGCACCTCTGTACGGCACACCCCCATCCTCCAGCTCTTACATTCTCATCACCCCGTTCATAGTCCCTGAGCCCTGGAGGGGGGCATCTAGATGACCCACTTAGAGCTGAGCATTTCTCCATCCCTCCCCCTTCCCAAAAAGTAGGGAAACTGTGGCTTTAAAACCACAGCATCTGTGTTTCTTACTTTTATTGATGCATCCAAAGACCTCACAATTTAGCAGAATATGTCTCTACCGCTTAAAAATCGCTTAATGTTGGTCACTATATTTGAGTTTGGGGTCTGAACTTTGCCAGTTTGATTCTGGTGTTGGTTAGCTTAATTGGTTTAGGTCTCTTTTATAGCTCAGATCTTGAATGTTTCCAAAAGGCTCATGGACCAAAGGCTTAGCCTCAGGTGGTGCTACTGGGCAGTGGTGGAATCTTTGAGATGAGAGACATGTGTAAGGCCATTAGGACATTTGTGGCATGCTCCTGTCTCAGCCCTTCTTCTTTTTCTCTGTTACTTCCTGGCTGTCAGGCGAATAATCTCTCTCCGTCCTGGCTTCCCACCACGATGTGTTGTCTTAACACAGGCCCAAAGTAACAGCCAATTAAAGGCCAAACAAGTGGTTTCTCTTTGTAAGTTGATTACTTCCAGTGTTTTGCTACAGTGATGAAGCGGTAACTAAACCCGCTTACTTACTGCGTCGTTTACTCCGTCCACTCCCGTTGCCTTCAGGTTTCTGTTGTCGTTATCTTTGCCAGTCTCCTTTGCCGGTATGGGCTGACCCCCTTCTGCTTCTGCACAGCTTTCGGCTGACGTAAGCACAGACTGTTGGAAAGGTAGGGTGGACTGTTAGCTATGTACAGAAGTGTAATTAAAAGATCCCAGCTCTGCAGTTGTTAACTGTAGGGAGCCGCAGTACACGTTTAGGATATATATGGATCAATTTAACGGTTGCCAGCAAAATCCCATACAAACTACAATGAGGGGAGAAAAGGAAGCCCATGTGAGCTAAGGAAATACAAGAAAGAAAACTGAGGCCATGCAGAGAGAAGTGGAGATGGGGGGGGGCATGTGAGGCCAGGAAGATGAAGCAGCAGAACCAGCTTCCCTTTGTCCCTCCAACTCCTATGAGGCCTCACTATACTTCCAAACATTTCTCTCCAAAAGAAAAGCAGTTGTTGAACAATTTCCGTTTGATCCTTAACCGAGAGCTTCTGATTCATGTCATCAAAAATGCCTTACAGCCAGGCGGTGGTGGTGCACGCCTTTAATCCCAGCACTCGGGAGGCAGAGGCAGGCGGATCTCTGAGTTCGAGGCCAGCCTGGTCTACAAGAGCTAGTTCCAGGACAGGCTCTAGAAACTACAGGGAAACCCTGTCTCGAAAAAAAAAAAAAAAAAAAAAAAAAAAAAAAAAAAAATGCCTTACAGTATTTTCTTACATTTTTAAAACTTAATGCTTATTTGACTTGAGTTTTTACATTAATAGAAGAATTAAAAGAGACTGAATTGATGTGAATTTTTTATTTCTCCCCTTGGTCACAAAGAAAGATCCAGATCCCCCAGTTCCCTACTAATATTTGCTTTGCCCATTTTCTCTTTGTCTTGGCAGCCAAAGCAGCACCAGCACATGGTTTATTCTTAATTATTGTCTTAAATTTATCCCAAATAGGTAAGGTGTCAGATTCTCATCTCCCTGAGTTACAAATTCAAGTTATGTAAAAATGAAATCTATAAATCTGTGAATACACAGGTACATAGTGGGGAAAAGATTGGAAGACCATATAGCGAAATGTTATGAGTGTTTACTCTTGGTTTTCCCCTTGTTTATGCTTTTCTGCAAACAATGAGAGTATATTAGTTTGTAATCAAATAAATGCAATTATGTGACATTAAAAAGCGAACAATTAATTTCCTCCAAGCCTGACTTTGCTGAGAGACGGAGGTTCCTAAATAGATAGTAGTTTTGTTTTTATTGATTTTCACATTTGCTATTATTTGGTCCAAGAGCAATTTTGTGGAGCATTTTTTCATTTTATGAGCCCCGAGGATGCTTTATCTTCTCAGCTTCTATGACTAATAGAGAGCGATTTTCCCAATCAGCTGACTTGCGGTGGAGGAGACTGGGTCGCGATATTTGTCGCTGTCTGCTCTACCCCCAGTCTCTCGGCTGGTTCTGACCTGAATTCCAGGCACAGGTAACAACTAAAAGTCTGACACAAGTGCCTTTGCTACTCGTGGCTTTCAGGCGTCTGCCTCATGCCGGTGCAGGCGCTGGTGGCGGGATACAGAAGCTGATGAGAGACAAACTCTTTCTATAGTAGTCTGCTTTGTCGTCCTTGTGAATGAAAACCTAACAGTCGCGACAGAAAAGAGAAACGAGTTGTGTTGTTTGTGGTTTCAGAGGTCAGGCCGGCATGGCAGGGAGGGTGGAGCAGAACAGAGACGCTCATAATATGGTGGCCAGGAGGTAGAGAGAGGGACCAAACTGGGAAGCTGGCATAACCTTCCAAGGCATGGCTCCAGTAACCTGCTTCCTCTAGCCGTGCCTTCTGTCCTCAGGTTTGCACTAATCACGCTGATGGAAACAGGAGCCCTTTTCACTTACAAACCATAACACCCTGTTTTCATGGAGCCGATATGCTAATGGGGAGATTGCAGACAAATCATAGCACAGCGTATAGAAATGCAAACTACCCAGGGGGTAGTTTGTGTGGGGGCACAATAGATATTACATTTAGGGGAAGGATCCTTTCAAAGTGGATTTGCATTGAGATATCTGAGAATTCAGATACAATCATCCCAGGCAGTAGAGATGCTAGTGAGCTGATCAGAATGGACTAGATGGGTGTTGAAAGGGGGTGATCCGAGCACACAACGGTAAACTCAAGAGGTGGTGGGGCTGAAGAGGTGGGAAGACAACAGCTCGTGAAGGTGCAGGGTATGGGGGAGGAGATGCAAATGTTGGTTTTGATTTGATAAGAAAGTGACCAAACTAGCTGCTTTTCTCATCTCTAAAGCAAAATACCAGGCATAGGCAACCTAAAGGAGAAAGGCTCTGTTCCGCTCGTGGTTCCAGAGGTGTCAGCTCTTCATGGTGTGGAAAGAGCAGAGTTTGGCAGCCAGGAAGAAGAGAAAGAGTTTATCAGAGGGGGAGAGCATAAAAATTACCCGTGATGAAATGGGTGTTGTATGATGATAAAAGAATCATTTCGTTAGGAAGATATACAATATATATATATATGTTTGTGTGTGTGTATGAACACACACATATATATGTTCAAAACAACAGAACTAAGACAAATATTTGAAGTAAAATGTAATTGAAAGAAGAAACAGACAAATCCATAATTATTGTCAGATATTAAATATTCTTCTCAATAACGGATAGAAGTTTTCGATAGAAAACCAACAGTAGGGGGCTGGAGAGATGGCTCAGAGGTTAAAAGCACTGGCTGCTCTTCCAGAGGTCCTGAGTTCAATTCCCAACAACCACATGGTGGCTCACAACCATCTGTACTGAGATCTGACACCCTCTTCTAGTGTGTGGGCATACATCAAGACAGAATGTTGTATACATAATAAATAAATCTTTAATAAAAAAAGAAAGAAAAACCAACAGTAGGACAGAATAGCAAACAATACTATCAAACAATGTGCTCTAGTCTATACTTCCAGGGCATTCTACCCCAAGGCAGAAATAAAACAAATTTCACCTAATTTAAAAGAACCAAAATTCACACAACATTTTCTGGTGACAATGGAATCAAATTAACAATCATTCACAGAAAGAAAAATTCCAAGCATAAGAAGTTAAACAGTATCCTTGTAATACCCCGAGTCAAAGAGGAAGGCTCAAAGAAAAAAAAAACTTGTGAGCCACAGATAAATCAATGCCCAGGAGGAAAACTGAAAGTGCTCAAGGCTCTTATTAGGAGAGAAGAAAGCCCCAAATAAAAGCCAAAGCTCTTTTATGCCAATCTAGAAAAAGAATTGCAAAATGAACCCAAAGCAAGGAGAAGAAAGACACAGCAAGGAGTAGAAATTGATATACTTGAAGGGAGGGAAGAAATATAGAAAAGCAATGGGAGACAAAAAATGTTTCT
This sequence comes from Arvicola amphibius, assembly GCF_903992535.2. Classification (NCBI taxonomy): domain Eukaryota; kingdom Metazoa; phylum Chordata; class Mammalia; order Rodentia; family Cricetidae; genus Arvicola; species Arvicola amphibius. Next base: position 24,603,177 of record NC_052052.2, on the reverse strand, counting down.
TTAAAAATATCAATAAAGTTGACATGTTGATAGCAAGGCTGACAATGGAAAAAGCAAGAGTTAGATTATTCATATCAAAGAGAGAAAAGAGCTACCACTACTGACCCTTGGGACAGCAAAGGCCACAAGCACGGGTATAGTACTACACCAGCGTGCACAAGGATTTGGCAAGTTAGAGGAAATGGACCAATCCCTTGAAAAACACTAAGTACTACAGCTCACCCAAACTGAAACAGGTTGTTTAAATAAGCTTCCAGTCACTAGAGATTTGATTTATTTTGATAAAAATGCATTAATACTTTTTAATTCCCCAAAAGGAAATCTTTATGGTGGTTTCAATAGAGAATGCAAGCAATTCTTGGAGGATAGCATCAATTGCATTTAGTCTCTCCCAGAGAAACCCAAGTGGGAAGAAAAAGACAGACAGACAGAGATACACATACAGACACGCAGAGACAGACACACAGAGAGAACTTCTCAGTTTATCTTGTCAAGATTGCAGTGCCCCTCTATAAAAACCAGATAAAGACAATGTGAGAAACAATACTATGGGCAGTGGCCCTCTTGAACACAGGCACAAATGTGTGATGAAGTATTAGCAAATAGAATTCTCTAGCCAGCGCATGCCTTTAGTCCCAGCACTCAGGAGGCAGAGGCAGGCGGATCTCTGTGAGTTTAAGGGTAGCTTGGTCTACAGAAAGGGTTCCAGAACAGTCAGGACTGCACAGAGAAACCCTGTCTTGAAAAAAAAAACAGAATTCACAAATGTCTTTATAATTTTCCTCTTATGTATCGTGCACTATTTTGGTAGGTACATTCTTCATTGGGGAGGGGGCCACTAATGTACTGTGCTTTATTTAACTTTTAAGTTAGCATACAAAGTGACAGGTTTCCATGTGACGTTTTTCATCCATATTTGTTTTTGTTGATCTTCCCGGTTCCCGCTCTTTTCCCCACCTCCCTGCCCCTCTTCCCTGTTTGTTTTCCTCTGCTCCCAACGCTCCCTTCCACAGTTCCACGGCACGCATGGCTTTTCACCTCCCTCACCCCTTTGCCCTAAAGTCTCTTTGCTCATTGCCCCCTTTCTACGTCATGACATATAAACACACACACACACACACACACACACACACACACACACACACACACACACACACACACACTTACATACACACACATGTATGCATGCACACACTCCCGGACACCCACAGATGCACTCAGACACATGCATGCAACACATGCACACACACACACACACGCTGCACTTCCCCAAAATAAGAGAGAACTTACAATAATTTTCTTTCGGAGCTTGCATTATCCCTTTATATAGTATGTCCCAGTTCCATTCGTTTTCCTGCAAATTTCATTTTTCCATGTATCACATTTGTGGCATCTATTCATCAGCTGATGAACACCCAGCCTGACTCCATTCCCTGGCCATTATGGGCACCTTTGTAGTAGGATATAGAGTCCCTTGTGCATATGCCCAGGAGTGGTAGTGTTAGGTCGTGTGGTAGTTCCATTTTTTAGTTCATTAAGAAATCTCCATACCATGTATTAAGTGTCAGGTTACAACTCTTTATTGTGTTGGTTTTGTATCCTAAATCCTTGCTGCAAGTGACTACTAATTCAAGAGAGCTGTTCTCCTATCTTTAAACTAATTTCCTAGATTTGTTTGTTTTATTCTGTGTGGGTGAGTGTTTTGCGCACCTCTATGTCTGTGTGCCGTGTGCCTCCCTGGTGGCTGTGGAGGTCAGTAGAGGGTGTCGAATCCCCTGCAATGGAGTTACAGGTGGTTATGAGCTGCCATGTGGGTGCTGAGAATTGAGTCAGGGTTCTCTACAAGAGCCTGCAGTGCTCTCAACCACCAAGTCATCTTTCCAGCCCCTTACCGTTTTTAAAATCTCTTCTCACCTCTCTCCTCTTCTTTCCTCCATTTCCTTCTTCCTTTTCCCTCCTCCCCCTTTCTTGTTTCTTTCTTCTCAATTCCTTTGGATTTTTAAAATCATAAACAGCCATGTTATCTTCAACCAAAAATTATTTTGTTTCTTCCTTCCCAGTCTTGGTCTAATTTCTTTCCTTTCCTTGTCTTACCTTGTTCACTGGGATTTCCAGGGTGGTGTTGAAGAGAGGTGGTGAGAGGTGAGGTTCCTACCTGGCTGCAGAATACTTAGTTTCTCATGATGAGAAATAATATCCACCATTGGTTTCTCATAGACTTTCAAAGAGGCAATTTCCCTTCCTTTCTCATGTGCCGAGTGTTTGATGACAGTGTTGGGTTCTGTCAGGCACCTTTCCTGCATCTAATGCCCCATCAGATGATTTTTCATCCTTAATGCCCACTGATGGGAAGGATTACATTAATTGCATTTTCAAATGCAGAGCCAGCCACAGGTGAGATAAATGCTAGGTGGTAGTGGTGTTTACTTCTTTTGATACATTGTTAAGATTTTATTTCCTAATAGTCGATAACGCTTTTTTGAAAATCTATGTTCGTAAGAGATACTGTTTGTTCTATGGGTTTTCATATCTTAAGCTGGATATAATATGAATATAATTATGTTCTCAGGATGTATCCTTTCTCCTGTGTTTGCGGGAAGAGACCATATGGCATTGATAGTGTTTCTTATTTAGCAGTTAAGAGAACTTGCCAGTGAAACCATCTGGGCCCAGTGCTTTTTTTGTCTATATGTCTGTCTATTTCTTTGTTTTTGAAACAGGTTTGTATCAAACTCCCTGTATGATGGAAGCTAACCTTCTCTACTTCCCCGCACCGAGGGGTGGAATGACTGGGCATGCACCCACATGCCTGGTTTTGTGCTTTTTATTTTTAAAATTATTAGTTACCTATTCCACTTCTTTGATAGATTTGGAATTATTATCGCTTTCCTCTTATGAAAGTTTTGGTAGATTGAATCCTTCAAAGAATTAGTCAATTTCATTACATCATGTGGGTGTATAGTTGTTCATGAAAGTCCTTGGTCATCATTTTAACGTTTATTGGATTAGTAAAGATGGCGCTTCCTTCAATCATGATGATTTGATTATTTTCTTTCTTAATTGGCTCATGTAAAGTTTATTAGTTTTATTGTTGTTGTATTTAATAAACTAGATTGTGTATTTGATTTTGTTCCTGTTGTTTCCCTATTTTTAGCTCCACTGATTTATCTTTTAATTTTTGTTGTTTATTTTCTTCTCCTTGCTCTAAGTTTCTATTTTTTCTTTTCCTGATTTCCCTAGACGGAAGCTCCAAGTTCAGATTACTTATTTCATGTAGTGATTACTTTCTAATATGGGCCTGCAATGTGATAAATTTTCTTTGAAGAATGTTTTTACTGCATCCTATGAAATTTGATAAGCTGTATTTTCAGTTTAATTCAGTATGTGTTATCTTAACACGTTTCTCTTGAGATTTCTTCTTTGACCCAAGCACTACTTAGAATTGTATTGTTTAACCTCCAACTGTGTTGGGATTTTTTTCCAGCTATCTTATTGGTATTGATTTTTAGTTTAACTCCACTGTGATCAAAGCATATACTTTGTGTGATTTCTAGTCTTCCAAATTTGTTGAGGTATGTTTAATAGCACAGCAGATTGTCTCTTTTGCTGACTGCTCCATGTTAGCTTGAGACAAAACCATAACTGGTTCATGACATCCCTCAATCACTAAAATCTGGAACAATTGAGTCCTTTATGTTCTTCTTTCTTTGTACTTTAAACAATTTCAGATTTCATTACCTATCCCACTGTAATCACAGTGCAATCACTTGTTACACTATATTACTTAGAGAATTCTGACAAAAAAAAGTCTACTATGTGCAGAACCAACACATCTTTTTCTTATGAAATATACAGATCCAGGGGGGCCAACTGTAGACATTACACTATTGTTTGAAGAAGTATTCTGTAAATGTTAATGTGAATCAATACATTGGTGATTCTGTCAAGTTCCACTATTTTCCATGTATTTATTTTGTTTTTATCTGTATAAGTGTTTTGCTTGTATGTATGTATGTGCACCATGTGTGTGCAGTGCCTGCAGAAGCTAGAAGAGGGCGTCAGAGTTCTAGAACCAGAGTTGCAAGCCTCTCTGCCCCCGTCTCTCTAACACACAGCATTCTTCTCTTTGAAGACAGACCTCTATCATTAATAAAGTGATGCTGTTGATCATTGTCTTCCTTTGAAGCCCTTTATCTTTATGAAGATAGACATTCTTGGGCTTTTTTGAGTTGTGTTAGCATGCTAAATCTTTTCCAAATCCCTCTTCTATTGCCTTCTGGCTTCTTTGAGAGTTTTTTCTTTGTCTTTGATGTTTTGTGGTTTGCCTATGATGTACTTTGGTGGCCGTCACCCTTTTTCGGTGTTTGCCTGGTTTACTGTTCTCTGAGCTTCCTGGATCTGTGGTGTGTCATTCTGTGGACCCGTCAATGGCTATCATTAGTAATTAATGTTTAAAAATTCTCCATCCATATTTCAGATGTTCATCCTGTTGTTTCCTACTTTTCTTCTCTTTCTCATACCTCCAGTGGTTGCATTTAACTGAGATTGTTTTACAGGCTTGACCATTCTATTCAATGTATTTCATTCTTATTTTTCATTTGCATGTTGATTTTAGAGTTTTTAACCGGTCTCAATTTGAACTCATTGCTTTTTTTCAGCTGTGTCTAGAGGTGCAGGGGGTTTTAGCATGTGACTTGAGGCTGTTAGATTTTATTATGAGTATAATGGAAAGCTGTGGAGGTCCGGAGACACATGAGACACATGTATGGGGACCAGAGAAACAAAAGAAGGGAGACCAGCCAGAGGCTCTTATAGTCATTCATGCTAGAGGAGGCAAGAGCCTGCACCAAGCTCAGAGCCAAAGGAGTGTGAGTGGGTCCAATGTAGTTTGGTTTGGAGAGTTGAGCCAGCTAAACAAAATATGAAGGAAAACACTTTTTAAAATACTTCCAATCTTTTTTTATTTAGGGTGAAACCTAAGTAGTTACTGGTTGTATACCTGTCTTGGCTTTTAACTCATACAGTCATGCCTTGCATCACAGTAGAGACATCCTGGGAAATGAATTATTAGGTACTTTTGTCATTGTATAAACAGCAAAGAGTGTACTTACACAAACTTACATGGCTGTGATATCACTAGTCAATAGAATCTCATGGGACTCCCCTATTATAGATACAGTCTCTGTTTGTTGACCAGAATGTCACTAGATGAAAAGGATTATACGAAATATTTTATGTGCCAACTTGCTTTATCCCTTATTACATATAGTCTTTACTTAAAAAATAAATTTTATTCTAAGCTATAAATTTAATAGATACATAATATTTGATTAACTCATCCTCTGCTGTGGGATATTTAGAGTATGTTTTACTTTAATTGTTTCATGACCACCTAGTGGAATGCATATTTTTTTGTTTTTATGTTTGTGTATGAGTGTTTTGCCTGCATGTATGTGTAAGCATCGCTTGCAAGCCTAGTGCCCACAAAGGCCAAATGAGGGCATCCAATCTCCTAGAAATGTAGTTGTAGATGGTTTCGAACCACCAACTGGGTGGCGGGAATCAAACCCGGATCCTTCAGAAGGGCAGCCCGGTCTCTTTGCTGCTGAGCTGTTGCCAGTCCCAGCAATACCTATTCTTTAAATGCACATATTCTTATTTTCTAGATCACCTTCCCAAATCCACAGAACTGATTTGCAGAACATTGTGGCTTTCAATATGTACTTATTAATCCCTCTCCAAATGATCCTTCCAGTAGCAATTATAAAACCCTGTCCACAGCGCACCTATTACATTTTATCTCCTCGCCACAGAGTATTATCTTCGTGTTTAATCTTTGCCGAGTTGATAGGCAAACAATGTTATCTCGCTGTTTTAATTCGCCGTTCTCTGATTATAAGTGAGGTTGAACATTTCCTTGACACCATCGATCCAGTCTTCCTTGAGTCATTACTCGGGCCACAGTTCACCTGCAGAGGCATCAGGGATCTGCTGGGGAGGGGCGGGCATTTCTCCCGCAAGTGACAAACAACCTTACTCGTGTAATTGAAAAGCATGGGAGTAGAAAAGCCACATTTGGTCTAATTGGATTCAAAGGATGCCGTTAGGACTCTGCTCCTCATTGTTGTCCTGGGTTTCACTGCCCATCAAGTTGTGTGCTTTGATTTCTGGTGCCATGTGGTAACCTGGGAAGATAGCTGCTTGAGAGCTGCCTACTGGCAAGACCCAGTGTAAAAACAGTAGACCCAGTTCAGAGTTCATACCACAAGCATCAAGGGATGCCCTTGATGGCCCAGAGGTTCAGCTGCCAGGCCTGAGCTGGTCATAGTGTTCCGGCCCAATAGCATGGAACAAAAGAAATGGAGGCATGGGGCAGTCTCATGGGAAAGAGAAGATACTGGGCATTCACCTGAGCACTGGGATATTATTAACATAATGTGTCCAAAGCATAAAGCTTCTACATAGCAAGTAAATAGGCTTTGCCTGTCTCCATCCCTCCCAGGGTCACTTGAAACATCAGTCTTTTCTTTTCTTTTCTTTCCTAATATGTGTGGTGGCCCTTGGCTGCCATGGGCAGAGAATGGCTATCCATCCACATCTTCATTGTGATGCTATGCAGCACACTGTGATTATACATAATAGATGAGAAACAGACATGCCCTGAAGAGAGAGGAGGAGAGAGCCTAAGCTTTCGAGAGCCAGTATCACCCATCGCTGAGTTCTGAATCTCAAAAAAGGGCAGAAACAGGTTGGGGAGAGGGCTCGGTTTTTTAAAGCACTTGCCTTCCAGGAGGACCTGAGTTTGATACCTAGAACCCACATGCAAAGCCTGAAAGGGCCGAAGAGATGGCTCTGTGGATAAGGTACTTGTTGTGCAAGCCTGAAACCCAAGTTCACTTCCCTTAACCACACATAGAGCACACATCTGTGGTCCCAGCACTTCTGTGGGGAGACAGAAGGTAGAGAGATGAAAATTCTCAGTTCATTGACCAGCTAGCCTGGTGTACAGGAAAGTGAGACCCTTTCTCAAAGTAGAAGGTGGAAGAGTAGGAACAACAATGAAGATTTCCTCTGAACACACACACAAACACACACACACACACACACACACACACACACACACACACACACACACACACACACACGGGGAGGGGAGGGGTTAAAGTCACCATAACACAGTATAGAAATAAACCAGAAACCAAATGTAAGTTAAAGACTTGGGGAAATGATACCAGCCAAAAGCAGGCAGGGCGTTTTGTGTGCAGCTGGAGCCCTGTGGCTGAGCCTCCCTCTGAGTCAGTTTCCCATAGGTAGTGAGGATGATGCTAAATCCCCCAACACCCCCCACCACCTCTCTCAACATACATTCTGGAAACATACATTTTTCTCGCAGAGCTCTGTGCAAATGACGATGTGTAAATTATAGGCAATTAATCGCATCATTTATAGTCCCAGCAGATCTAAGCCAGATTGGATCTCAGCCGCTTGAAAGTAAACAGCATGGCCACATTCTCTCCCTATGGCGGATGCCACTTCTTTCAATTATTTAAACGTGTTTGGCCTGGATGCTGGGGCCCAGCTGCCCAGTCAGGGACTTCTGCAGGCCTGCACCTTAGGTCGCCAGGAGCAGCAGGAAGGGATGAGGGGAAACAGCCGGCCAGCCCCAGCTGTGTTTGGTCTGGTTCCAAGTGGGAAAGACTCGTTAGTAAACAACCTTGCTAATAGTTACCATGTGGAATTTCTCCTGGATTATTGGCAGGGGAAGGCTCTGCAGAGGAAACATGAGCCTGGAGAGATTCTCACTGACAGGAGGCGCAGCCATGCTTAGGGCCAGGCCAGGCTACCTGGCCAAGCGCTGCTCTGCTCATTCCCTCTCCCAGACTCCCATCAATAACCCACTAACAATAAAAAATTGTTACACGACACCCTCAGGGTTGTTGGGACCAAGTACCCGGACGAGATGTTTGCAGTGAACCCCACTCCTTGCCCCTCTCTTCCTCTTCACGTTTCATAGAATCTGATGATATTTAGGGAGTACCCACCTGATGCCAGGTCTGTACTGGCATAACTCAGGAACTCCCTTCTCATGTTGTGTTGTCACTGCAGAAATTGGGGACTTAAACCCCCCCAAAATAAGCTAAGCATTTCCGGTAATAGGAAGCACTGTGAGGAAAACAAACTAAGGTAATGGGAAGACGGGGCGGGAGAGGAGCCCTTTCCTACTGAGTGATCAGTTTGGTCTGTTTCAGTTGCTGTAAGAGGTACCTGTGGTGGTTTGAAAGCAAATGGCCCTCAAAAGGAGCAGCACTAATAGGAGGTGTAGCCTTGTTGGGGGTAGGTGTGGCCTTATTGGAGTAGGTGTGGCCTTGTTGGAGGAAGTGTGTCACCGTGGGGGTGGGCTCTGAGGTCTCCTATGCTCAAGATACTACCCAGTGTGTTAAGTTCACTTCCTGTTGCCTTTGGATCAAGATGTAAGGACTCTCGGCTCCAGCACCGTGTCTGGTGGCATGCTGCCTTGCTTTCTGCCATGATGTTGATGGGCTAAACCTCTGAGCTGTAAGCAAGCCACCCCAATTAAGTGTTTTCCTTTATAAGAGTTGCCGTGGTCATGGTGTCTCTTCCCAGCAATAGAAAGCCTGACTAAGGCAGTACCCAAGGCAGAAAAAGTTGTAAAGAAAAGATGTTTATCTTGGCTCATGGTTTTGGGGGTTGGGAGGTTTAATATTAAGGGACCAACATCCACTCAGCTTCTAGTGAGGACCACACACTGCTCCACATGTAAGGGAAATATGGGTGTGGAAGGAGCATGTGTGCTCTAGACAGTGGCCAAAGGAGGTTGAGTTACTTTCTAACCACCCACGGCCACAGTAGTCAAGTTAGTCCCACATTGAATACAGTCTCATAAAAACGGCATTGATTCATTGAGTCATTATAGCCTCAACTCTCCCTGAAAGGCCCCACCACTTCTCAACGCCATCACCTTAGGGAACCTCAAAGTTTCCATGTGGGTTTTGATGGGAACAAACCAAACCATGTGGAGACTACAGAACTGATTAATGATGACCTTTCTAGTAGGTGACAATTGAGTCATGACTTGAGTGATCCATGAGAGTTAGGTGGTATGTGCGTGCGTGCGTGCGTGTGAGCGAGCATGTGTGTGTGTATGTGTGTGTGTGTGTGTGTGCTTTTTATTTTCTTTGTGCTTTCACATCATGCCTCCTGATCCCACCCATCTCCTGTCCCACCCTAACGTAAAACAAAATAAAATTTAAGAGAAAAAGAAGAGGAAAAAAGGAAGAAGGGAAAAATCTCATCATGGAAGCTGCAGTGTGACAGAGCGAGTCACACAGTTAAACCCCTTTGTCCTTGTATTTTTACATGCAGATGTTTATCTAAAAGAATCATTGGTCTTGTTTGAGGTCCCTGATCTCTCCTGAACCATCGCTGCTGGGTCCTCACTGGGACTATTCCTGGACATTCTGTTGCTACCCTATGTCATGGAGAGCCTACAGTCTTGGGTCCACAGGACTTACCTGTCTCCCCTCACGATGCTTCCACACATCACAGATGGATGTTGGAGTGGGCCAACACATATCCCTTATTTTGGGCCTGGATAGTTGCAGGGTTGATCAGCCTGCCAGCTCTCCCCTATCTTTACCACCAGCGTGGGCCCTCCAGCATTGCCCTGGCTAGTTCACTCCTTGTAGAGATGAGCAAGGGGTGGGGTCAGTTTTCAGGCTTTCACTTCCTCAGGGTCGGTTCTCCCACACCTTCAGGGTCAGTTCTACTTCCCAGGCAAGGTGCAGGGGTCATTCTCCCTACTGCTTCAGCTGATGAGGGGCAGGGACAACTCTCTCACTCTTATGACCTCAGGGCCACCTCTCCCACCTGCCTCAGGCATTGATGGGCAGGGAGTGGGGGCGGCATCTCTCCCCTGCCCATGCTGCCTGCCATAGACAGATGAATAGCGGAGACAGCTCTCCCATGCTCACAACACTGGGGCTGGCTCACCCACGCCTCTGCCAACAGGGGCAGCTTTACTGCACTGCCCAGGTAAGGTACAGGGCCTGCTCTCCTGAGTGTTGCAGCTGGTGGGGGGTAGGGACAGCTCTCCCATTAAGAGTTAGTTTTGTAAGATGCCAGGGGAAGACCATTCTGGGGGAGATAAAGAGAAAGGCAGGGAGGGAGGCTAGAGATGTTGGAAGTGAAGACATTCACCCATGAGGCTGAATTACTGTGACCCTGACAAGAATGTGGTCAGCTTTATACATTGTCTTCCCGCCTGTTCATGGTTTCAGCCCGGTCTCCTCTGCCCTTCCAGCCCCTTCAGTCCCTCCTTTTAGCCCTGTCCCTTCTTTTGCCCAAACTATAAGATGTCTCTCTGCCAGTTCCTCATTCTGAACATTCCAAACTCATAGACTTCTGGGAGGCCAAGATATTATGTGGGTTTTTTTGAAAGTTTGGCTCTTGGCAAAGAGCCAGTGCTATTTCCATCTTGTGTGGAAAATATAGAATTACCGTGAATTATATTGAAAAATTAGATTCATTCACTGCTGTGATAATTTATCTCCCAATCTGTCTCAGAGAGTTAGCAGCTGGTGAGAAAATAAAATGTAATTTAGGCAAAAAAAATCACTTTTAATCTATGTCTGGCAGGGAGAAAGGGCTATTAAGTGAGCTTACTCTTTGCCAATCAGGTGGTTTTCTTTAGCACACCCTTAAATGAAATGTTGTGATGGGGACTAATGGGTAGTTGCTGTCCTTGGACGGCCACTGCAAACTGTTGGTGAAGAGGCAGTCTCTGCTTGCCTGTCCAAGCTTTCTTTCCCGGGCTCCTCTCTTGAAGTTCCATTCCACTGACTTCTGCAATGATGTCCTTTAAAGCCTAGAAGGTTCGTGAGAACTCCTGCCTGGATGCAGAAGCACCAGCCTCTCATTTTCACCTCACCCACTGAAGGTCTACAACATGTTCCTCTCCCACTGGAAATGATGGCTAATTTTCTCCCACGAATGTGAATGCTCGGGTGCCCTGGAACTGTCCTGACATCACTGTATGAGTCAGAAGGTTGAGCTAATCTGCTCTGCTAGAGTCTGGTCCAATGCTCCCTCCGGGGGTGAGTCAGCAGGTCTCACCCAGGTGCTCGGGAAGAAGAGCCTGTGGGTGCTGGCCAGTGCCCTACCTGTGTGTGTCCCACAGTGTAAAGCCAGGCTTCACACCCTCTGGACAAGCAGTCCTGTCCCTCCTGAGCCAGATAGCACAAGGTTCTGGTGGTCCCTTGCTTCTAGAGGAAGGAATTCCCTGGTGGGAAGGCTGGAGGGATTGATGAAGGACACACTTGTTGCTTTCAGTCCTTCTAAGCTCCAAGTCCTGCATCCTGGGGGGAACTGAGCTATGGTCAAGGAACAATACCCTAGATGAGAATGGGGTTCCTAAAGATAATGATGGGGTGTCAGCACACTTCCTGCCCTGGACTGCATATGAGGTCATTTATGCAAAGGAGATGCATCTCTTACAGCTTTCTTCAGGAAGCTGGGACATCCAAGCTCAAGGCGCTGCATCCAGTGAATTGGCTTGCAGAATCAGAGGCATGACAGAGGGATGGATAACAAACCCATTCTCCTGCCACCTGACCTACATTAAATCCAGTTCTCTGAAGTAGGCAAAGCCAGTGGAAATGAAGGGAGATTTCTCAATAATGGAGAAAACCCACTGGTCCAGAGGAAAAGAGGGCTGACTTCAGGCTGAAGACTGGGTTGCATCTCTTGGCTCATTGGAAAAATCTTTACTGAGTGAGTGCTTTCCGAGTGTCTTCCACTGTTCCCGGTAATTGGAGACACAGCAGAGAGAAGAGGAAAGCAAGACCCCATTTTCATGAAGGTTCTATTCCAGTTCAGAGATACATGTATTTCTGAGTAAGGAGCGGCGTGAGTTGCAATGGACACTTTGTGGACAGCCAGGTTCCACACACAGGTGGTTGGGAAAGCCTTTCAGGGGAGGTGAGCTTTGCACTAAAGCTGAATGACAAGAAGCCACCTCATGAGGAGGACAAGGAGGGTGAGTAATGCAGAGTTGAAGGCATCTGAAATCTAAGAAGAAAATAAGAAGGCTCAAGGTAAAGATGGACTGTGAGCACTTCCAGGCCAGAAGTGAAACTGTCAGCTCCAGGGTAGCTCAGGGAAGCAAAATCTATTGCTCCACTGCTTTGAGATAGCCCTTGCGAAGCAGCAGGTCACTGCTCTCTGGCAAAGAGTCCTCAGGAACATCCCCTGAGCTTCCTCTAAGCTACTGTGTCTTCAGATCTAATTTGTGACCAATAGAACCTTCCATTCCTTCTTGTATGAATTTAAACCACGGGAACAAGGTCCACCCTAACTGTAGAATCTCAGGAAGAACTGATTAGAGATTTCTTACTGAGGAAACAAGACTTCTCCTGGGAGGATGGAGAGCCAGAAAATTTACAACACATGGGGAAAGAAACAGAGGTTCCAAAACAAGGGGCCCATGGTAGACATTAGAGGACATGTTATCCCGAACTGTGACGTTCCTTAAAGGACAGAGGATAAATGTAGGTCATTATAGATGTCCTCTATAGCCAGATCTGAAGTGCCATTGCATCTGGGAATCCAAAGCAGAAGCCCACTCATGGAAGCGTGGGGGGAGGGCAGCCTAGGAGAGATGAGACTCGGAGACAAGGCAGGCTCCACGGGAGCCTGGAATGCATGCTGCTCCACGCATGTACCCACTGTGGTTGTCCAAACATCTCAGAGCCCTGTAGATAGGGAATTGAAAACAGAATCTCTTCAGAAAGCACAAACAAGACAGCGATGTGTGAACAGGGCTCAGCACAGTGTCAACAAGATGCATCCAGTAAGCACAACGCTGTACTCTTCCCCCAGAGCTCAGTAACACGGAACTCCGGTGCTGGCTTGTTTTCTCTACATCCATGATAAACACCATGATCAAAAACACCATGGGGAGGAGTGGGTTTATTTTATCTTATAGCATATAGTCCATCATGAGGAGAAGTCAGGGCAGGAATTGGGGGACAGGAACTGAAACAAAGGCCATGGAGGATCAAGGCTTACTGACTTTCTTCATGGGTTGCCTTCCAGCCTCTTTCCTTGTGACATTGTCTCTCACTTTTCTCTGGGACTGGATGATCCAGTTGCACTCTTTGGCCATTGAGCACCAGGCATGGTGCCCAACTGTCCCCACCTTTCCAGTGCTGTGATTACAAGTGTCTGCTACCATGTCTGGCACTTTATGTAGGCTCTAGGGATTAAGCTTACGTTCACAGCAAGCCCTTTATTGAGTGAGGCATCTCCCCTAGACCACACAGAGAAACACACACACACACACACACACACACACACACACAAACAAACAAATGAACAAAACAAAAACCAAACCATCAAACAACAACAATGAAAACCAAGATTCCAAACTGAAAACATGTTAGTGAAAATTATGAACTTCCCAGACAAGGAGGAACTGTAAAGATTTGCCAACTGTAAGAACAAATGAACGTTTTTCTTCCTTTGTAACACAAAGAAAGAAATTGTCTTCCTTTATAACACAAAGGAAGGAAATCAGACCAACTTTAGATCCCTGCACAACGTGTTAGACGAGGAGCAACAACAACAAGAAAGAAGGAGAAGTCTAATTGCTATTCTAGATCAGCGTCCCAGTGCAGGTCCCCGTGCAGTCAGCAGAGAGGTTTGCCCAGATGCGAAGGGGCTCAGAGCACGCTTCCCATGGACTGTGCCTGAACCACACAACAACGGTAACAATAAAACAACAACGGAAGCTAGAGGCCAGCACCTAAGAGTGGCAGATGGGATCCTGGACTGTGGAGGCCACACTCTAGAGAGCTGGAGGACAAGTCACGAGATGGAGCTAAGGGGAAATGATGGCGTTTCGTAAGACCTGACTACTCTTTCTTTTAAAAAATGCCTTGAATAAATCATTCTAACCTAGATTCAACATCTTATATTTCTTCTTGTGAAAACTGAGAAATGGGAGCTGGGTGTGTTGCCACACAAACATCACTCAGCCCTTGGGAGGTGCAGGAGAGGGGGTCAGAAGTTCAAGGTCATCTTCAGTTGACTTTGACGGTAGCCTGAGATGCAGGAGACCCTGCTCCAAAAATGCCAAGCCACGAAGATGACAGAATGGTTTAGCAGATTTCTTTTCTGAATCGCTATTGATGAAAGTGTCTTTTCTAACGTGTGCTAGGGAGAGTGATCCTTCCTAACATGTGCTAGGGAGAGTGCTATTTGTTAAAAAAAAAAAAATTCAAAGCAACTTCCTAGAACAAAACAGGGCATAAACTTCAAATTCTTCAGGTAAAAATAACAGAAAATGCATTTCCAAAGAGCCAAGATAAGAAAAACAGAATCAATACAGGTAAACATAAAACCAAAAACTATAACACAAACAAAACTGCCTGCTTTCAGTAGGACGCAGGAGAGTGACTTCAGATAAGAGTGTCCTACTGAGCTTCCTACTGACAGTCTAGAGCCACCTGAGAAAGGAGTCTTGCAGGCAGACTTGCCTTGACCAGATGGGTCTGTGGGTATGCCTATTGGTCTGTGGGGGTTGTCTAGACTGTTCATTGATATAGGAAGGTTCTGCCCACTGTGGGTGGTACAATTCCCTAGGCAGATGGTCCTGGAGTGTGTAAGAAAGATAGCTTAGCATGAGCCTGTTAGTGACCCAGCAAGTAGCTTGCCTCCACGGTTTCTGGCTTAAGGTCTTGCTTGAGTTCCTGCCTTGAATCCCCTCGACGACGGGCTGTGACCTGCAAGTTTAAGCTGGATGAACCCTTTTCTCCTTGGCATTGCTCTTGGTCAGAGTGCCTCATCACAGAAACAGAATGGAACTAGAACAATAAGCTAGGCTCCCTTGTTAAGATTAAAAGACTCCCACTTATGTGATGGACTGAAATCCATCCAAGTTCATATCACAAGAAAGTTAAAACTCTGAAGCATAAAAGAAAGTGAATTAATGTGGAAATACACCGTGTTCCTTATGGGAAGTCTCAACACTTTAAAGATTCAATTTATTTCTAATTAACTCATAAATAAAATATAATTCTAGTAAAAATTCAAATTGAATCTTTAAAACCTTGGCAAAGTGAATTTTAAGTTATACTGGAAGGAATAAACATGGAGAAAAATCAAAATCCAAACTGAAGCAGGAGAATTAAGGGGCACTCTCTTTTTTATATTAAAAGTGTATTTAAACATGCATTAATTTAAAAAGTATATTCTGGTAAAGGTGAAGCTATTACTTTATTCCACTAAGAATGCTCAGAATAAGTCTGTATGAAAAGACACTGGGCAAAGAACGGAACATTATTGTGTTAAAGTAACTTGGTAATTATTAGAAATTAATAAGATTGACTGCTACATCATAGTTCATACATAAATGAAGACAGGGGAGATTAAAATATTAAACTCTAAGCCATAAAATGGCAGAAGTTAAATACGAATAAAACAAAGCTAAAGTCTCGTTCCATCTCTAGGTGAAAAGTGGGTTTCTAATTCAGAAACCAAAAATAATGATAAAAACAGTTAGCCAAAAAGAGTTAGAAATAAAAATCTGTAATAGAAAAAAATAGGATTAGACTATAAATGTGACAGGCCTCCAGAGTTTACCATGAGTAATGCTATGTTAGAGGCACCGTTCTGACCGTAAACCCAGCATGTAGGTCCCAAAGCCTTCCAAAAGGGAAACCAAGAGTAAGACCACTGTACCAGGAAAGTCCCTAATGTACTAACCTTGGTTTTTTTTTTTTTTGACTTCTGTAATTCTGCTTCACATAACCGGAATGTGATTTCTGTGCACCAGAGACAAAGAGTTGTAAGGCTTGGGGCTGCATAATTTGGGCAAGTTCTCCCACGCAGCCACTGGCCAGTAGTAAAGACTTTCTTCTCAGCTTTAAGTGTGCCCATGTGCTTGTCTCTAGTCAACTTACCTCATAACATGCAAACACTAGAAACAAAGAAACTCCTTTGTTGAAAAGTTCATAATTAATTTTGAAGGAGAAGAAACAAAACTGGAAACTGCTACACACAGACACCCTCCCCCCCAAATACACATACACATATGCACACACACACACATATACATACCTACAGATCCATGTGCACACCATATACAAATACACACATGAATAAACACACAGGTAATGTCCAGACCATAGAGAACTTCGTAAAAAATTATCAAAGAATCAATAGGAAAAATAGGCAAAGCGCACAAACAGATGAATTGTAAAGAAAATAACCAATTAATATATTTAAGACCTTCAGTTACAGCTGAGAACATGGCTCAGTTGTTGCAAGCATGAAGAGCTGAATCCCAGCACCGGAACTCACCCTCACGTAAACATCCATGTGTGCTGGCACATGCCTGTAATCCAAATACTGGGAGAAGAGATGGTGAATCCAGCCAGCTTGGCCTACTCAGCAAATCTGAGGCCAGCGAGAGACCCTACCTTAAACAAGCTAGACGCCACCTAAGAAACAAGACTCGAGGTCGACCTCCAGCCTCCAATGCATGTATGCACATGTGCACCTGCAAACACACAATCATACACACAGAGACAAAAAATTGACCACGTTATCAAAAACATTAAAATATAAACACATGTCTCTGGGGAGGAAGAAAAAACACAAAAATGTGCATTATTACCAAGAGAGGGGCCAAAACACAAGCGCTTCTACAACAAAACCCTTAAATATGCTCAGAATTGCTTAGAGTATGCCATTCCTCAGAATGCATTCTGGGTGTCCCACTAAGGTTTCACCACCAGGTCTTTCTAAATATTCAAAATCCAGGAACCATGCCAAGCCATTCACACGTATTATCTCGCTTTACCCTCAAACAGCCATGGGATAGATACCGTTCATTATTATCGCCATTTTACAGATGAGGAGACAGAGAGCTAAAACAACCTCGTGCCCCATCCAGGGTGGCTCTAGACACCACAGGAAAAGGCAATATGAACACCGTGATGTATTTCCCAGAGACTATAGAGAGACATTGTGAGCATGATCAGGGTGACGTGATGGTGGCCACAGAGTGGGAGAAATGTGGTGTGTGTGCGTGTGTGTGTGTGCGTGTGTGTGTGCGTGCGTGCGTGCGTGTGTGTGTGTGTGTGTGCGTGCGCGCACATCTCTGGGATAAAAAAAGGGTGTGGAGCAAAGAAGCAGGAGGGAGGAGGAGAAGTGGGCAGGGAGGGGTCAGGGTATTAGTGTTGTTCTCAGGCCAGGATACATAGCTCAACAGTAGAGTCTTTGCCCCAGGCTTTCCAAAAAAAAATTGGTGTTTTAAGTTACTGAATAATATCAACCTTAATTTCCTTCTCTTTACATCATTTGTCTTCATATTTTCTTTGATGAATACACATGTTTAGAATCAAATGGAACTTTATTTAAAAAGGGAGACATAATTGATGTCATTTCCAATGGTATTCTTTTTAATAGAGAAACAGGATTGCTCTTGGACCAGAGCCCAGCCCTGATGGTGGATCCAAGGTTGCTGGGGTCACAGAAGTTCTCCAAGCTTCCTTATCCCAGAATGAAAACAGGACCTACTTATTTAGCATGGAGTAATTCTACTCTTGGGTCCAGAGAGTCTTCAACTTAAAACACATTCTGGGATTCACTGAGCCCACCCTCTGGCAAATGCTTTGTTCTGAGGTCGAAGCCCCTCTGAGTTCCCAGGGAAATAAACACATTTCAACGCTCACGCTTGCATACTAATGTCTGAGAGCCTCCTCAATTCCAGGCTAGTGGGAATGAAGACAACCAATCCCAGAGCTTCTTCAGCTAACGTCATAACTAATAGTGAAAAGAACCATTGCCCTGTCTGATTCTTCACAGCAAGGTGAGATGGTCTAGAAAGAGAGACTGAAGCACGGAGCAGGGTGTGAGGGTATTGATCAAACTGATTGGTGTGGGGAATGGAATCACAACACTCACATTGCTCCCAGGGCCACAGCCACAGGCTGAAGGAATCCTTCCTGGAGGATAGGGACTCTTTGGAAGTTTCTGGTTCAGGCCACCTATCCCATGACTATGAAACAAGGGTTCAGAGAAGCACCATGGAAGCAGTGTTTTTCTTTGACATGTCTACTACCTCATCCATCCTTTTTGATGTGTGTTTGGTGCATATGGAACCACGGAGAGAGTTTAGAGGTCAAAGGACAACTTTTTGAAGTAGTCTTTCTCCTTCTACCTTTACTGGGATCCAACTCGGGTCCTTAGGCAAGCGCTTTATTTGCTGAGTCATTTTGTCAGCCCTCAGCAAATTCTTTCAGTTAAAAAACAGTTCAGTGAGAGTCAAACGTAGTGGTTCACATCAGTGATCTTAGCACTTGGGAGGCTGAAACAGGAGGATCCCTGTGAGCTCCAGGCTAGATTGAGCTACATAGTGAGTCCCTGGGCAGCCTTGGTTCAGAATAAGACCTTGTTTCCAAAAAGCCAAAGAAAGAGGGAGAGGGGCAGAAGGGGATGAAGAGAAGAAGAGGAAGGGGAAGTAGAGATGGAAAGATGGAGAAAATGGAGAGGAAGAGAAGATGGGATAGAGGGAGAGAGGGTGGAAGAGAAGATGGAGAAAATTGGAAGGGATAGAGGAAGAGGAAGATGGAAGAAGAGGAGAATTCTTCATCCAACGGGCAAAACATTTCAGTCTTGAGGATACAAAGATGGACAAAGCAGGTAAGGTCCCCACTTGAAGGGAACTTTACCCCTTGATAGATTAAAATGTTCAACAAACCTGTAAATATATAAACTAGCAAGTCGAGGAGCAAATTAAAATTTTCTCAGTGCTCAGTAGAAACCAGCTGATGAGATTGGAATGACAAGGACCAAGGTCCATACCGGGTGACCGTAGAGCTGAAATGTAAATGAAGTCACCACTCTAATGGACATATGACTTCCCCGTTTCCCTCAGCCTGCTCACAGCTATACACAAAAGCCACCTCCTTAGGGCATCTTCCCTGGAGTTCTTAATCGCAGTGGCCAGCTGAGAGCAGATCCCTGCTTGGCATGCTTATCACCGGGCAAACCTCCCCGATGATGTGTGTGCACACCAGGAAATCCAAGTGTGTACCCCACTTTCCCTTAGACTGCAAGGTCCATGGGAGAGCTAAGGGTGTGTCCTGTTATAGTGATCTTTTGTTTATTATCTAACACATAAAGCTTGCCTGAAGATCAGAGTGCAGAGCTAGCCACGCTAGTCAGCCATACAGGCCGGGCAGTGGTGGCACACACCTTTAATCCCAGCAGCCACACTAGTTAGCCATAGAGGCTGGTGTAGCACAATTCATAAAAACTCAGAGGCAGAAATTGTAGCCTGAAGGTCAGATAAGCAAAACAACCAGACACCAGTTCTTACCTCTACCTCAGTCCAAAATGGCAATCACTGCCTCCAGGAATCTCAGAATGAGACTGTGTGTGAGAGCTGTCTCCTCCCGATTTATATTCCTCTCTAGAGCTGGGATTAAAGGCCTGTACCTACCACTACTGCCCAGTTTCTATGGCAACTAGTGTGGGTACTGGAATTAAATGTGTGTGTTACCACTGCCTGGTCTGTAAGGTTGACCAGTGGGGCTGTTTTACTCTCAAATCTTCAAGCAAGCTTATTTATTAAAATACTGTGGGAGCCCATGTGTGACTCAGTTTCCATCTGGAAGTCCATTCTGACTTATAAGTCATTTGAGGTCAAAGCTTGCTTGCTCTCCATTTTCCAATAACCTTGAGGGCTGTAAGAGACTTCGGATTTTGCCTGTGAGAAAAGAACACTCTGAATAATAGAAAGTATACTGCTGACGACAAACCTCAGGAACATCCAGATAGAAAGAGAGGCTGCTTCCGAGCAGCAAGCACATGTTGGAGAGGAGGCTGCTCACCCAAGGACAGGAATGGTCTTGTAAGGTTAGATACTGACTGACCATCTGTCCTGTGCTTTGTTCTGCTATTGTATATAAGCAAGTTCTGAAATAAACTCTGGGCTGTTTGGCAGTTTCTGTATGACCAAACAGACCTCCTGTTTCTATCCTGTGGTTTCTGTCTCAGTTCCTTTCATCTGACATTTACTCAGCCTTAACGACCCTCAATCCATGAATCCTAGCAAATAAAATATCAATATAGGCTGGGTAGTAGTGGTGCATGCCTTTATACTTGTAGACAGAAGTTTCTGTCCTGCTTGGTCCCTCAGCTATTCAGAACCACAGAAACACACAGAGGCTTATACTAATTGTAAACTGGTTTGCCTGTTAGCTCAGACTTATTACTAACATCTCCTACAACTTAAATGAACCCTTAATTGCTGTCTATGTTTAGTCACATGGCTTGGTACCTTTTCTCAGTGAGGCATTCTCAACTTCCTCTGCATCTAGCCAGCGACCGTGTCTCTGCCTTTTCCCATCCCAGAATTCTCCTGGTCTGGTTGCCCCGCCTATATGTTCCATCTGGCTACTGGCCAATCAACATTTTATAAAACCAATACGAGTAACAAATCTTTACAGTATACAAGAACATCATCTCACAGAAAATACCAGCACTAGAGAGGAATATAAGGTGGGACAAGACAGGAACTCGCTCTCCTTTAAGTCTGAAGATTTTGTAGAGGTAAGAACTCTCTAGTGGTTGGCCACTTTACTTCTCTAATTTCTCAGCTTGATCCCCAATACCTGTCTCTGGGTTTTTATTAGTCATGCTACATCCTGTGATTAGTCTATAACCAACCAAAGGGTCCTCGTTCTTCCTTGACTGTGGCCTAGACTCTCCCACTGTTGCCTACTGGATGGATTCTCCTGAATCCCCCCCCCCCCCCAAGAAGGCCTATCTCCTGTGCATTTAAAGCCAACTTCATTTCTTTTATTCTCTCCTAAGACTCCTATGGTCCCTGGTTCAATGACGTTTTTTTTTCTTTAAGTGTCACCATGTGTGGTTGTGCTAGGCATGAAGGCCAAGAGGATGGTGACTGGAAGTTGAAGCCTAACCAGGTCATCTGTCAGGGAAAGGGGTTCTCCAGCCCAAAGCTTCTACCCCAGTCTCGTGCTCTAGACTGCATTTGCTTAGCGGCAGATTTTTATTTGCATAAGGATACTCTCCAATTGCTGTGGCCCCCCCCATCTGTGCTCAGTGTGAATATCCCAGCACTTTCTTATGCCATAAGATGCTCACTGCTTGCTGTAGCTCCCGTCTCTGGCCACAGTGTGAATATCCCATCAAACCCTTGTGCTATAAGATATTTTCTGCTTGCTGTAGCTCCTGTCATACCCTTGTGCTATAAGATGCACTCTGCTGATTGTGGCTCCTGTCTCTGCTCATAGTGTGAATATTCCAGCACATCCTTATGCTGTAAGATGCTCTCTGTTTGCTGTAGTTCCCATTTCTGCTCACAGTATGAATATCCCACCATATCCTTGTGTTATTATTAAGTTAGGTATTTTTCTCTTCCATTACCTGTTCCTTCTGCATCCTGTGTAGTAGCATCTTTCCTTACAGTCATGGCCAAGTACCCAATAAACAGTGGCTTAAAGGAGGAAGGATTTACATTGGCTTACAGTTTGAGAGCATACAGTCTACCAGAGTGGCAGATGGCTCCATGGTGCCAGGAGTGTGAAAGCTGAGCTTCTTCACATCATATCTTGTTGAAATAGGAAGCAGAGAGCAGAGGGGTGCAACAGACCTTTGATACCTCAGAGCCCTCTCTCAGTGATACATTCCTCCAGTAAGACCCTACTTTCTAAGAGTTCCACAGCTCTGCCAACTGAGGACCAAGTCTTTAAACACGTGAACCTGTAGGGAAACCTGTCACATGGAAACCACAGCATTGTTTGAGAGCGTTTTGAAAGCCATTGCTTTTCCCAGGAAGTACCTCTTTTATCTCAAACCCACATTCTTTTGAAATCACATGAGACTCCATCTTCACCCTTGCTTCTCCTTGCCAGAACAACCAAAGAGCACTGTCTTCTGTAACTGAATCTTGTCGTTCCGACTAGACTATATAATTACACAGTCTGTACTGTGTGTCAGGCTTCAGTATCTCAGTGTGACATGTGGATCATAAATGCCTTAATCATGATGCACGTTTTTAGAGCTGGGATTCTGTTTGGTTTTTGGTGTAGCTTTTGACAGCTCTCTGCCTCAGAAGGCTCTGCATGCTCCTGGATAGACTGCGGCAGATAGGAGCCCGTAATAAACTCAACAGAGGTTCTGACGCATGTGCAGGAAATCATGGGGGCTAGTGTTGTACCAACACTGAAACTCTGGGGAAAACAGGACTCTGGGGTGAGGAACCAAGAAAGGGGTCTCCATGGGTCACTAGGGTGATGAGTCACTGTTCCCTGAGTCTTCCAATTTTACTTCTGCAGCCCTGGGAAGAAACAGAACTATGAGCCAAACAGAGTCTGGGTCGTTCCTGAGCTCTCTAGTTCTCTAATGAAATAAGAGCAAGGCCCAGAAATCAGAATGGTGGCAGATCAGTGATAGATGGTAGCTGGATAAATAACAGTAATGGGTGGATGAGCAGACAGATGAAAGCCAGACTGACGTGTTCACACAGGCATTTGCTGCTATACAAAGTATCTCTCTGAAGTTACTTAGGAGCTAGTGATAGAGGCTGCCCTAAGGGTGGTCCCGAGTTTGCAAAGAGTTCAGATTCCCTTATTGTCACCACATGCAGGGTCTCTAGACCTCTGCTGATTTTCCTTGCCTATCAGCCAGGACCAAGAATTTTGCTCCAGCTGGGACTTTGGCCAGCAGTTGGCCTTTCAGCTCAGGGCCTCAAGCCCAGGGATTCTGAGTCATGGAGACTGCATCAGGACAGGCACAGAGCCCGGCTGACATTTGTAGCCCACACAGTTGTATTATCACCCCACGGTCTCCTGGGCAAATAAGGCCAGTCAGACTCTGGCAGAGGTCATGAAGCCAAAGAAAATTGGAGCACATGGCACTCAGGGGAAAGAGATGGAAGTAATGAATCCCGTTGAGCACCATGATGCCCGTTATCATTGAACATTGTGCTGGCCTTAACTCTGGACCTAGACTCTAGCTCTGTCAAGGGTTACCCAACCAGAGTCCAACTAGCAACTTGGCAATGTCCACGTGAGACTCATGGAGATTTGATACTTGCAGGACTTTGAAGGGTGAAAAGAACTTTTAGGAAATACTGAGCAAAGAAAGAACATTCTAGAAACAAAGGCAAACAGATTAACACAGTGATTAAACCCAAGAACTTGAGAGCCAGAGTGCTAAGCCTAGAAGACTCTGCAACTTACTAACTTTGTGACCCTAGGCACACAACTTAGCATCTCTGAGATCCAGTTTCAGGACTGGAAGGGATGCTTTAGAACTTCACATGCCAAAGAATGCCTAAACCACAATGAAGACAGTAGATGTTTGAGTTGCTATTGTCTTTGCTGCTATCCTTGTCTTTGGAAGCAGGTGAAGATGCAGGCAGGCAAGAAGTCAGACACACGCACGCGCGCGCGCTTGCGCGCGCGCGCACACACACACACACACACACACACACACCAGCAGCAGCAGCAGCAGCAGCAGCAACAACAGCAGCAGAAATGGGAATTGTGGGGCCAGTGAGATAAAAACACCTCTCTTCTCGGGGAAATTCTCATAGACCGAAGTCCAGAGTCACAGCCATGACCATGAAAGGGAAGCTTTTTCTTGGCAGGAGTCTAACGCGGTCCCTAAGAGTCCAGCTCTTAAGAAACAAACCCCTCTCAGAGGTCAATCAAACATACCACAATAAGCGAAGGGGGGCTGAAACTCAGAGTCTTAAGAACTCTACTCACTGCAGGTTCCGTCTGCCCATGTTTCTTTATTCTTCTTCCTTCAATCCCTTGTTACAAATGTTTCCAGTAATATATACCCTTAAAACCAGCAACTCCCCAGCCCTAGCAGGTTCTAGGACTAGAATTCTTTTGCCCCATAAAAAAAAAAATCAGATAAAGGTTTTCATACATACACACAGATCCATGGCTGTCAGCTCAAAGGTGAGGGTGACTACTACAAGTCCAGTGGACTCCTTAGTGGAGAAAGTTAGTTTAAAAAGCAATTAAATCATCAGGGACTTCTACAGGGGAATGTTAGTGCACTATGCGACATTTTAAGGTGATAGATAAAAGAGCTAAAAGGTTTATTTTCAGTAAAATCGTGAATAGAGTATGGATTATTTAAATCAGCAAGCATCTTCTTTTCTCCCAGCATGCATAGAGGATACCTGAGTAACCAGGCAACCTATGTAAACAGACAAGGGAAGCTAATGGCTCCTGATCTGATTAGCAAATTCACTAGACACTGCAGTTTCTATGGGCCTATGTCTGGAATTTTGCTCTAGGCAGTAGAAACAAAGAGGAGACCTAGGCCTCTAAATGATTAGTTCTGGGCTATAGACTGAGACTGCATATTCCTTTCCTGGTCACCTGGACCCAAATAATTACACAGAAACTGTATTAATTACAACACTGCTTGGCCTATTAGCTCAGGCTTCTTGTTAAGTAACTTTTACATCTTAAAGTAACCCATTTCTAGTAGTCTGTGTATTGCCGCAAGAGTGTGGCCTACCGGTAAGGTTCTGGTGAGTCCTTCTTCTTTGGTAGTACATCGTGTCTCTCTGACTCCCCCTATTCTCTCTCTCTCTCTCTCTCTCTCTCTCTCTCTCTCTCTCTCTCTCTCTCTGTGTGTGTGTGTGTGTGTGTGTGTGTTCTGATTTTCCACCTGGCTTTACTCTGCTAAGCCAATGGCCCAAGCAGCTTTATTCATCAACCAATAAAAGTAACATATATACAGAAGGACATCATCGGGGTATGCGGTTATCAGTCATTCTGATCATAGGTGTCATGGGTCTTTCTCTGGGTTACAGTTAATTATCTCTTCTTCTGTCCTTGAAAGTAAAACACAAACGGTAAATTTCCTGAACTAAAATCATCAGTAAACTGAGGTGAAAGTGAACATAAGGAGTTAGGAATCTTTTAAGTGAGGTAAAACCAGGGAAGCTTCTTCTTCTGTCTATCTGAGCAGCTATGAATCAGCCACTAGACAAGCAGTAATTCTATGTCCTTGGATATCTGTGACTATCTTAAATGGGATACTTTTTCCTGGACCCTAAACACTGACTAAATGCCTGCTGGTAAAGATAATTGCAGGAAGGCAGATCTCTGTGTTTACCTAAGAGAGCTGTCCCTGACCCCCACCCCCAGCTGCAACACTGTGGAGACAGGCCCTGCACCTCATTAGGACAGCACAATAGAGCCAACCCTGTTAACCGGCCCCGAAGTTGTGGGCATGGGAGAATTGTCCGCATTACTTGTCTGCCATGTGGTGATGTGGGAAGGGAAGAGATGCCCCCTTTACTCCCTCACCCCTTACCACCGGCAACAGATGAGAGGGCTGCCCTTCCCACTTATCAGCTGCAGCACTCAGGAAAGCAGGTCCTGCTCTTCACCTGGGCAGAATAGAGGAGCTGGTAAAGTGGTCAGAGGTGAGGAGGAATGAGCCCCAAAACTGTGAGCAAGAGAGAGCTGTCCCTGTTACCCCTCTAGCATGTGGTGGCATGGGTGGGGGAGAGATGCCACCACAGTAGAAATGGCCCCATGGTGTAGATGTAGGAGAGCCAACTCTGAGGGCGTGAAAGTGGGAGAACCGTCCGCAACCCTCACTTGTTGCTGCAGAGACAGGGCGATGCAAATTCCTTCCGTTTCTCCCTTTGCCTTGATATTTCCCCCTCTCCCAGACCCTCTAGCTGCCCTCGACTCTTTGGGGATAAAGCAGGAAGAGGGCGGGAAAGTAAGGACAGGGTGGGCCCACCTGGTATGAGTTACCGTGGATTGGATGTTATCCAATGCCAACTCAAAGGTTCTTGGGAAATTCCTTCAGAAGATAGCAGCTTTCTTTGGGGCCCGCTGACCTGTGGGAAGTGCTTTGCACTGCACCTCCCTTGGTTTCCAGAACTGTAGCTTGTCCTCACATCAGTGTGGCTGCTCTCTTTCTGCTTGACATGTCTACCAAGTCTTGGTTTCTAGCTGTAGGTGAGAGGGCACTAGAATGTTGTACCCTTACTTCCAAGACCCGGAAGTCAAGCTCTTCAGAGGTCCCTTCCCCAGTCGTCACCGTCCATGACTACCACGTGTTGGTGGACATGAATGTCTTGACATTCTTTCCCACAATTCTCCGGCTCTCACACTCCAACGCTTCAAACTTGTGGTGAACAACAAGTGAAATTCTTAAAGCTGGTTTGGGTCACCCCTCTCTATGTACAGTACTGTGTTGGAGGACAAGCATGCCACCTGCCACCACTCTACATGGAGAACTCCTAAGATCAGGGACTGTATCTGGTCTGCACTTCATATCCCAGAAGTGCATTGGGCATTAACTCTATGAATAATTCCGGTGGGCAGAAAATGGCCACCAAACTGTCTACTGCATCTTAATTCCCCAAATCTGTGGAAATGTTAAGTTACATTACATTTGAAAGGAGAGTTAAACGTGCAGGTGAAATTAAGACTCCTGTTTTTTGGTTTTTGTTTTTGACAGGGTTTCTCTGTGTAACAGCCCTAGCTGTCCTGGAACTAACTCTGTAGACCGGGCTGGCCTCATAGATCCACCTGCCTCTACCTGCCAAGTGCTGGGATTAAAGTTGTGAGCACCACCACCCTGAGAATGCTGAGCTCTTAAGAGGAGAACATTGTCATGGATTTGTGGGTAGTCCCAGTACTAACACTGGGGTCCTTAGAAGTCAGTGAAAGAGGCAGGTTAGAGTCAACGAGATTTGAAGATGTGTCCCTTCTAGCTCTGAAGATGTGAAAAGACCACAAGGCAAGGGCTGCACTCTTTAGAGGCAAGGATGTATGGACTGTCCTCTAGAACCTTCCAGAAAGAGGCACAGTGCTGTCAATTCCTTGATTCTAGATCATTGGGACTTAGGACTTTTGAGCTGCAGTAATATAAGATAATATAATGAGTATGGTGTATAGGTGGTATATATGTATTGTGTGTATATATGTATGATTGTGTGTGTGTTCATGGTGGATGCATGATATGGATAGGTGTGGTGTACATGTGTAAGTGTATGTATACAGTGCGTGTGTATGAGTGTGTGCGTGGATGTGTGTGTGTGATGGATGTGCTTGAGTGTGGGTGGGTGTGGCATATACGTGTGAGTGTAGATGAGTGTGGAGTATATGTGGGTGTACAAGCCCTGTGAAGAGGCCTGAGCTGATGTCAGGTGTCTTCCTTAATCATTTGCCACACTGGTTTTTGAAGCAGAATCTCTCACTAAACGTGGAACTTACTGATTCCTCAAGACTAGCTGACCACCAAGCCTTAGGAATCTGCTGGTCTCTGCTTCTCGGGCTCAGGAATTACAGGTACCTGTCACACACACACACACACACACACACACACACACACACACACGCACGCACGCACGCACGCACGCACACACACACACACACAGGTGCAATGGCTCTGTACTCAGGTCCCCATGGCTGTACAGTGGCCCCTGCTCTCCCAGCCCTAGGTATTTCTTGAAGCTACTAGATATGTAGTGACTTACCAGAACAACAATCAAAAACGCATACAGTTGATGCTCAGAGAATGTTGGTTGAATCATGGAGCTACATTAGGTCGGAAAGTTACTGAAGGGGTATGGAATCCAAGCAGTGGCAAGACCACAACTCGAAAGGCTGTGCCTTGGTTCTGGGAAGGGCTGAAGACCCTCTGTCTACCACAGTGATAGGACATTCCAGTCATCCACACAGAGGGCTCTCCCCTGGAAAGAGCTGGCTCACCAGGGTCTTCCGATGCCTTTCTTCTTGACTTTCTTGTAGACCAATCCCTTCTGCGATTTTGTAATGTTTCAAAGTTGTTGAAATCATAAGGGCACCTGATGATGATTCTTGTTCTTGCAAGTGTGTGTGTGTGTGTGTGTGTGTGTGTGTGTGCACGCACGTACGTATGTGTGTGTATGTATAAAACAAAAGTTACCTTTCACCTGACACTTGCTTTCTGATCCTTAAACAACCGCTACGGTGACGGTACCATTTCACAGTGTTCTCTGCTCATGCAATAGCACACACTTCCAGATTTATTTGTGCGTACATACACACACGCCACACAAGTTACTTGATGTAAGATGAATTACTCTGTAGATATTGTTCCACTTGCTTTGTTCAAGTAGCAATATAACTTGAACGTCTTCTCTTAGCCCTGCCAGTAGACTTGATTCCTTTTATTCTTTTTAACAGCTGCATAGTAGTTTATCATGTGCTGTAACGATACTTAGAGAGCTCCGTGTACAATCTAGCAGGTAGCGAATCTCTGTATCTCAAGATGACACATTCCAAGCATGTTAGGACTTCCCTAGATCCTGAACACTCATTTTGGAGTCACTACCCCATATCACATCAAACACATCTCACATCAAATATACATCTTTACTGTGAAAATTGAAAGGATTTTTTTTATGATTTTGCTTTTGAAATAATTTGGCTCTAGGTAACTTATTTAATTCATGATTGACTACGGTAATCACCATGTAGGCTTGGGAATTCTCTCAAAAGGAGACGATTGAACCAGCAAATAGTGTTTAAGTGTGCTGACGTTTTTATGACTACTAAATTTAGCAGCCAGTGGATGTGACGAAACGCTGAACCTTGTAGACAATTGAGTGAACAACAGAATTTCCCTTTTGATTTTTGTTTTCTTATTTTATATACTTAAAAATCAGCAGTTTTATTTTCTTCCTTCCCCCTTCCCTTCCTTCGTCCCTCCCTTCCTCCCTCCCTCTCTCCCCTCTTTCTTTTCCTTTCTTTCTTCCCTTCATCTCTGTCTCTCTGACAGGGTCTCATGTAGTGATATTTTCTTTGTTATCTAACAAATAAAGCTTGCCAGCCGGGCGGCGGTGGCGCACGCCTTTAATCCCAGCACTCGGGAGGCAGAGGCAGGCGGATCTCTGTGAGTTCGATACCAGCCTGGTCTACAAGAGCTAGTTCCAGGACAGGCTCCAAAGCCACAGAGAAACCCTGTCTCGAAAAAAAAAAAAAAACCCAAATAAAGCTTGCCTGAAGATCAGGGTTCAGGGGCCCTGGTTTGTTTGTGCTTCCAGAGAGGCTCTCCCTGCTTACCTCCCAAGGGTGGCCGTGCCTGTAGGTCTCTCCAGCTCCACCCTTCTGCTCAGTGGACTGTGAAATGGAGCTGGCGGAGAGGCTGGCTCAGAGCTGATGAACAGGCGAATGAAGGTCTCCGTCAGGAGGGAAATTTCTCCCATCTGCACCGCCACGTGTGGAAATGTCACTCTGATCAGAGCAGTAAGTGCTCAGGAGGGAAGGGGAACATAATGACAGAGACAATTTGGCATCCCATTTAATTTCCTCACCAAAAAAATTAACATTTTTGAAAAGATTAACTTTCTCTGTGGCAATTCCTCTCCTGTGTAAGCACTTGCCGGATGATGGGCTATTCCAAATGGCGGTGATCATGAGGACGAGGCTCCTACAGCATGGGGTGCTGTTATTGCTCTGAGCAAAATCACTGGGGAGAGGGGAAGATTTCAGGTCTCCCAAGCAGCTTGAGGATTCCTCATGGGTAAGAAGACAGTCTCTGTAGCTCAGTAACACAGACAGCGAGGACTCTGAACGGAGACACAGGTGGAGGGACTGGGGTTAGGAGAGAGCTAGGGGTCCTGTCTGGCCAAGAAATGCAGCACTAAGACTCGAGAGAGGTGCATAAACTTGGACTCTTTTTATCTTCCAGCCCACGTGTGGATGGAGTTCATGATTAAGCCACCTGCAGCATCTCCTAAATTCAGTCCTGTGGACCATTGTGTTCTTTATTAATTTTTTTTTCATGGTAGATCTCCACACCCATCCTCTTTCTTCACCCCGTGTCACTGTGAATGACTTCTGTTACCAGCCATAGTGAACATGTCCGCTCTTGCGGAGGATGTTAGTTCCTGAGTGGCTTTGGGGGCTGTGCCCCGAGGTCTGGGATGTTCCTCGGTTGTCACAGTGTTGATAGTGTGATGGTCAATCTTATTGTCACTGCAGTAGAGTGATGGCTGATCTTGCTGACGCCAGGCAAAGAGTGGTACTGCCTGGTACCAAGGTTCTCCAGGCAGTTTCCTTCTCCGTGTAGGGGAGAATATTGTGCCTTTTCTCGAGTTTCATCGCTATTCTTTTTTGTTCTGTTCTGTGCTATTCCATCCCATCCTATCCCACCCCACCCATCCCCTCCCATTCCGTCCTGTCTCACCTCGTTCCATCCCATCCCATTCCATTTCCACTCTATTCTCTTCATAAAAAAGATCCCTAACTTTTAGCAAGTCATATGGCCACCTGGCAGAAAGACTGTCTTCTTAGCCTCTCTTGCAGCTATAAGCATCTGGGAAAGTAAATTATCCATGTTATTGGTACATGAACATTACGTAAGACTGCAGAGAGATCTCCTTAAAATATCAAAAGGAGCATCTTTCCTCTTCTTTTTTTCTTTCTTCCTTGCTTCATCCAGAATGCAGCATATGTGATGGCCAGAGCCTCATCAGCCACCATCAACCCTGAGATGATGGGATGGAAGGTCTGTGGTGAGGATGAAGGAGTCTTGCTCTCATGAGGATATCCTGGAACAGCTGTCACAGCTTCTTCCTTTTTCTTTTCTTTTCTTTTTTTTTTTTTTTTTTTGAGACAGAGTCTCATTTTACTCTGGGATGACCTGGAACTGACTGAGCTCAAACTCAAAATCGTCTTGCCTCTGTGTCCTGAGATTATAGGTGTGAACCACTATGAATGGTCACCCTAGCTTATAAGGCTATGTCCATTCATTTTGGGTCTTTACATCACATGCAGTTGAACATTCTGCTGAGATTTGCCTATGGCTGAAAGCCTTGCCTCTAAAGCTTCTAGATGTGACATGCCATCTGAAGTCAAACTCATTCTCCATGGAAGTCGTTGTAGCCTATATTTGTGTCTGTCCCCTACACAGGAGTTCCCGGGAACTGAATAATGAGCCATAGAAGAGGTTTTCTGCTGGACACTTCCCAACATCATCTTCTCTTGAGCTGACTCACTTGTCTGTGGACTTCTTGACCTCCCATCCAAATAGATGTCCTGTGGCCTAGCCCCAGCTGTCATTTAGTCATTCTTCAACCCCATCCATGATGATAGTGTCATCTCCTGTGTCCTTTCACCTGTAAAATGCACATGGTTCCGGCCTAATTCCTGGACACTGTGCAAGGGATACCTTGATCCAGAGACAGCGAGAAGGTCAGACTGCTTATAGGAATGCTGGTGCTTTTCTCAGTTGGAATTTAGAGAATAGAGCATTTGTGGTGGAACAAGAGAATCTCTGTTTTTGTAGCTGTGCTCTGAAGTCAAAGATGACTCTTTATCCTAACTGTGATATTTGTGTGATGGTTAATCTGGTTGACTTGATGGGATCTAGTGTTGTGAGATATTTGTATACTGTGTGAGGATGTATTACTATGTAATAAAGAACTGAGTGGCCAATAGCTAGGCAGGAGGTATAGGCAGGACTTCTAGGGAAAGAGAGAACTCTGGGAAGAAGAAATGTGGAGACACCAGGAGAGAGACACAGAGCAAGCAGGATGTGCAAGAGGAGAGGTAACAGTCATCTATGTGGCAGGACATAGATGAACATAAATCAGTTAATTTAAGTTATAAAAGCTATAAGCTGAGTTTTTATTATTTTTATATATGGTGGTGGCGCACGCCTTTAATCCCAGCACTCGGGAGGCAGAGGCAGGCAGATCTCTGTGAGTTCGAGACCAGCCTGGTCTACAAGAGCTAGCTCCAGGACAGGCTCTAAAAGCTGCAGAGAAACCCTGTCTTGAAGAACCAAAAAAATAAAAATAATAAGCTGAGTTTTTGTAATTAATAAGTCTCTATGTCATTATTTGGGAGCTGGAGGGACAGAGGAAGACTTATTACATATAGCATACGGTGTCTATTGTGGGGGCAGTAGTTCCACATTGGACCTGAGAAAGCTTTAAAAAAAGCTCCAAGCACACAAATATGGAGCCAGACATGGCTTTCTAGTCCCATAATCTCACATGAGCCACAGCATACATGCTTTAACTAGCCAGTGCCATGTATGGGTTTAAGGTTTGGTTCATGTCATCAAAAAACACTACAAGCAGTTAGTAAAGCCAGGTCCAGGCCAAGGAAGCGCCTGAATAGGTTACAGTATGCTTTAAAAGGTTCTTAGGTGCTGAAGAAAGAAAAGAAAAAGGGTATAGACAGACATAGAAAAAATAGTTGAAAATAAAATCTTTAAAGGAAGAATAAAGTAATATAAAAACTGATTCCATATAAGGATGGTTTAATAATATCACATAGGGAGTTTAGATCATATATGGTGTTTTGCTAATCTTAAATTTTTGGATGCTAATAAACAGAGAACAACAGCTACTGAGAGACAATTGGATTATAAAAGGAATTGCTGGATTAAACTGCTGGTTTAGTTATACCTTAGGGATGTCTTGGCTTCAGAATAGAAGTTCAGAATGGAAAATGTGTTGCTTTGGGGGAGAGGCCATGCTTTTGTTTCTACAGGAAACAAAAATCTATGGATTGCTTCAAAATTAATAGAGACTAGATTTGATCCAGGGAGACCTCCTAAAAGTCTTGGCTACAGATTTAAAGAAATAAACCAAGAAACACTATGGGATAGGTGACATATATGCTAATCCCTCTACCTTGGGAACAACTCTGAGATACTGGATGAGGAATGATAAATCTTGTTGACTACAGAGTCCTCATGACTTATTATTACATGCTATTCTTTCATATGGCATGGACAGAGGTTCGGTTATACAGTGCAAATGGACTCAAAAGTAACAGATGCCTTTTACCTGCTCAAACATAAAACAAAAAAATAAATCATCTTTTGTTGACTTATGCATATCACACATCCTATACTTACATTAATGCAGATGTGTATGTTACCTTTAAAAGTTTGTGTGTTTTCAGAAAAAAAAAAAAAGGACCAGGCGCCAATGAAAACAAGTAGCTCAGGAGATCTAGCCTCTCAGAATGCCTCTGCTGCAGTTTCCTCAAAATCCTGCACCCAGAACAACTTCAAAGCTACTAGCTGAGATGGTCCAGCCTCACAGACTACTTTCCACTTTCCCATTACAAAGGGACTGGACAACAAAAATTACAGCTTGTTTCCTTAGAATTTGCCCACTATCCCAGTTTTCTCAGGGTCTACTAAAGATGCTGTCACCCTCAGACAAGAGGAAACAGTTTAGAAAACATGATGCCCACATTCCCAAAAGGTGGGGTGGGTGGTTTTTGGTCATTCAATGGATTACGGATGTTTGTCACTTTTAGGGGAGTTAATTGCAAGCTGTCATTGGTCATCGTCAGAGAAAAAGCTGAGCAAAGGAAATTAGATTCAGGGATCTCATTCTGAAAAGGAAAAGGGGGATGTAGTATGGAAATGATGGGCTAAAAGTGTGGATTATTGAATCTTTTAAACACAAAACAGCTATTAATTTAAAATATTTTATATCATTATGGATGTTTGTATATTGATATAAATTGGTTATTTTTGTTATTATGTATGTATGTGTGTTTCTACTGTTGTTTAAGGTGTTGTACCTATGCAGCTCATTTAAGAATGCAATGTATAAGTAAGAAATACAGGTTAGTAGTTAGTCATCTATCATAATCAAACTTGTAGTCATGCTAGATATGTTTGCAAGGTTAAACACAAATATAGTTTAGATAGATAGGTGCTCTTCAAACACTTCAGAGACCTACAGAATATGGCATTTAAGGTGTTTTAATAACATGAGGCTTTTGATGACAATGAGACACATCTGCTCCTGGCAGTACCCATCTACTTCAGAAAGGATGATGAGCATTGAAGAACCTCCATATGGAAGTTGCTTCCAATATGACAAAGCTAGCCATCTGGGCAAGAAACTGCCCTTGCCTTGAATGCTGACAGCATGCTCCCCAAAGTGGATGATCAGGACATAAAAGAGGGACTGCCAGATTTGCCAAGGCAAAGTAGAACATTCCTTCTAAATTCCTGCTTCACAGAAAAATCTTTTAGATATTCTAAGCCTGTAGGTCAAATGCCCCAATACTGTAGAGGAAACTTGGATGACTATTAATACAGCTGTCTCTAATGGGGTTAAAGACAAGATAGTATAGTTACAGTTTTCTTCTTTACCAAATTAAAAAAAAATTCACAAAAAAGGTATAAGTTGTATAAGGCTAAGACACGTAAAAACTTGTTTATCTAAGAAAATGTTTGAGGTCCAAAAAGATAGCTTGGGTCGGTAATACAAGTTAGAGTAGAAAGTAGAAAGTGCCCCCACCACCAACCTGGCATTGCTGACTTTCAGTTCTTTTTCCTGAAAGAGAACATAGATGGGTCCCTAGACCCAGATGGAGCCTCGTCTACCTGATTTACCACCCAGTCTAAGACGTGCATAACGCTAGCAATCTGCTCCCATCAGCATGTGTCTCCAGCACATGGCCTGGAGCACCTTAGCTCAGAATGCCAGCTCCTCGCTTTGCCGCAAGCATGTGCTGGAAGTGTCCATTTGCTTTTTAAAAAGATTTATTTTATTTTATGTGTATGAATGCTTGGCTTGCATATATTTATTCGCCCCACATACATGCTTAATTGCCCTCCGAGGCACGAAGAAGAATTGGATCCCCTTGAACTGTAGTTAGAGCCACTGTGTGGGTAATGAGAACCAAACCTAGGTCCTCTGCAAGAGCAACAAAAATCCTCTTAACTGCTGAGCCATCTCTTTGGCCCTGAAAGCGTCCATTTCTTAATCCAAATCTCTTCCCAAGCAGACCCACAAACCCTAGCTCTCTTGATTTCCATAAGACACCATGTTATTCTGTCTCCACGCCATTGCACATCATTTTCCATGGCTTGGATATCCTCCTCTTCCCTGGTGTGTGGCTGTCTCAAGGTGGCAGTGATGTGACTGATGGGAAGACATTAACAGTCACAGGAAAGGAAACAAAATTTCCTATAAAGTCAAGCAATAGGACCATCAGAAGGGTAAATGGATTTGTGCAGAGTCCAACTACAGCAAGAGAGACCCAACATTCCACTGCACCCTACACAACACAGCCCAAACCTTCCCCCCTCTAGTGTTGGACTTGTTACCGACCACTCCGTCACGCCGGTGGTCTGCGCCAGGTTCAAGAGCCATCTGCAGAGTGAGGAAGCACAGATACCTTGCCCTATGAGGTTTTAAAATTTCTCCAAACCTCACCTGTCACATTGGTGATGCTCATGCCTACATGATAAGCACTGAGTAACTGGAGTTGGGCGCGGCAATGATAGCGGCATGCCTGGTTGGCAGGAGCCACCTGGATGATGGATGCCTGCATGGAAGGACTTAGAGTTGTATATCTAAGATGTCTCCTTCACCCAGGACCCAAAGCACCCAAAGCAGTGGTCCAGGCCTCAGAAGGGGTTACACTGCTCTTCTTCAAATCTGAACCTTTTCATGTGACCTACAAAGAAGGGCTGCCTATGGGCCAAATAAAAATACAGCCAGATAGCGGTGGTGCACACCTTTAATCCCAGAACTCGAGAGGCAAAAACAGGAGGATCTCTGTGAGTTAGAGGCCAGCCTGGTCTACAAAGCGAGTTCAAGGACAGCCATGGCTACACAGAGAAATCATGTATCAAAAAAAACCCCAGAAATAATAGATAGATAGATAGATAGATAGATAGATAGATAGATAGATAGATAGATAGAATACAGCACAATGGGGCTGAGCTCAGGACTCAGTGGTAGAGGGCTTGCCTAGCATGCACAAAACCCTGGGTTTGATCCCCAGCACTGCATAACCAGGTGTGGTGGTTCAAGTCTGTAATCCTAGCACTCAGATGGTAGAAGCAGGAAGATTAGAAACCCAAGATCATCATCTTCTATATAGTGAGTTCCATGCCAGTGTGGGCTACATAAGACTCTGTCTCAAAAAAAAATTAATAACAGGGTCTAGAGAGATAGCTCAGCACTGAGAGCTCAATTACTCTTCTAGTAATTCCAGGTTCAATTCCCAGCACTTGCAAGGTGGCTAACAACCACACACAAGTCTAGTTTCAGGATATCCAGTACTTTCTCCTGGCCTCTGAGGGCATCAGTCATACACAGACATACATGTAGGCAAGACTCTCATAATAAAGTAAATAAAGAAATATAGCACGCTCACTTGAATCTAAATGTCTAGATGATCATCATGTATTTCCTTCGGAGCAAGCATGCTTCCGTGCAGTGTTAAGAATATACTTATAGTGAAAGCAAACGTATGGCTTATTTGAAAATCAAATTCATTTTGATTTTTTTTAAATTGTGTATTAAACATTGGTGATCTTTTACTGATATGTACTAATGGCATTACTTAGCCATCCAGAAGGAAAGCATACCATTTGCAGGAACTGGAGATCACCTTATTAAACAAAATAAGCCGGGCATGGAAAGACAAATATCATCATGTCACTCAAGCATACAGAGTCTAGATTTCAACAAGGCTATGAGGGTGCTTTGAACTCTGTCTGGCAATTCTGTTGCCAGAGACCTGACCATGCTGAGCTCTGCAGTCTCCTGTGTCTCTAACCCTCCTGGTCCTCAGGAGCAGGATTCTTGGGTATTTGAACCCTTTGTGCTCAAGGTCCTTTCTGGGGAGCCCAGCTGTGATGTCCATTCTGCTGGGGGGACTCTGCTGGTCCTGTAGCAAGGAGGTAGCATACCAGAGTGTTTATTTCAGCCTTGCTTCTTCTAGCTTTTCAAATCACGTGTCAGGCGTTGGATAAAGTCTGGCTCTGAATTCCAGAGTCCTCCTTCAGCACTTGGGATTCCACAGACAGCTGAATAGGACTAGGGGGATAGAAACATCTAGAAGGGCATGGTGGGCTTATAAGAGGACGAGAGGAAACTCAGAGAGTGAGCTTTCGTCCTTTCCTTCCTAGTGAGTTAACGAGGTCTCTCTCCTAGAGAGAAAATGAAGTTTGGCAGCCTGTGACCAATATGTCTGGTCAGTTTGCATAAAGCACTGTATTCTGGGTTCCTGATCAGAATCAAGAAACCCTGCACTTTAAAGATGAGAAGGAAAAGTATTGAAGCCAGAGAGGCCTCGTGCAGAGACTGGACAGAAAGAGGGGAAAGAAGGGGGCTGGAAGCAGTAGATCAATCATCAAGGTGAAAACTTAAAAGTCAATTGATTTCCCACCTTGATGTCCGCCTTTCAAGGGCCTTGTTGGGCTCCTCCCGGGAAATCAAACTCTTCTGCCACAGAAAGGCATTTCCTCTGAGCTCTGTCTCCAAGTGGCTCCCCACGTCTTGGCAGGTAGCAGTTGCTAGTGTCCTTGGAGATCAGCAGTTTGACCTTGGGACCACACCTCCCCTCTTTCCCTGCAATCCAGCCCATGTCAAGAGTGGTGGGCCTGGAGTAGCCACACCTAGATGCCACTCTGCTGCCCTGCTGTGTGACCTTGGGTGAGCCTATCCACCTGCCTCCTGACAACTGCCAGGTGACATGGGGTGACACCAGTATAGGGTCTCAAAGATCAGAGATGAGTGTTTAAGTCAGAGTTGGGCCAGATGTCAGGAGTAAGACATGCTATTGGCACACTCGGTGTGAGAGCAGGGCAAGCCACTGTTCTCCAGGAAGAAGAACAAACCAGCACAGAGGCAAGCAGCCAGGCAGAGTAGGGAGGAAGTGACGCAGGTGGATAGCTCCCAGTGCCTGCTGGGAGCTGGAGAAGTGAATGGTAGTGGTGATGGAGTTCTGGAATACTCAAGGCATAAGTGGGCAATTCTATCCTAATGGCCTAGGGTCGAAGCTGACTGCTTTATCTGAAACCCTAGGGATGGTGTAAGGATGGCAAGGGTGATGGATGGAAAGTCCTGTCTCAGAGGGCTCAACAGATAGACTGAGCTGTAGGAAAAATATCAATCAAAGAGAGGTGAGGGCGCTGGCTATGCAAGCATGAGGAATTCAGTTTGATCCCTAGAACTCACAACTTACATACAACAGCCGGGCGTGGCGGTACTTGCTTGTACTGTAAGAACTTGGGAGGTGCAGACAAGTGGGTCCTTGGGCTTGCTGTCAACTCAGCCTCTTCAAACTGTGATTTCCAGGCCCATAAGAGACCCTGCTTCAA
Organism: Arvicola amphibius; assembly: GCF_903992535.2. Classification (NCBI taxonomy): domain Eukaryota; kingdom Metazoa; phylum Chordata; class Mammalia; order Rodentia; family Cricetidae; genus Arvicola; species Arvicola amphibius. The sequence goes on along the minus strand of NC_052052.2, from coordinate 24,564,978 downwards.
ACATCATGGTGGACAGCATCTGAAAAATAATATCTGAGGTTGACTTCTGACTCCCACGCCCATGTGCTGATGTACAAGCACAATCCCCAAAGTTAACACACACACATACACACACACACACACACACACACACACACACACACACACCAAGGAAGGACAAAAGAAATTGACACTTCTGTCTCTTTTCACTGCCTCCCACTTCCCTATCCCCAACCTTCTTTCTTAGATCCCTGTATTAGGCTTGGAGGACCTCCTAGACCTGCCTTTGGTGAGCTATCTCAGGATGCAGGAGCTGCAGTCAGAGCATCCTGGGTCTGTGAGCTGCTAGTGTGATAACTCACACAAGATGCCCCCTCCAACTTATGCATTTATGTGCACCTCCCTTTCTCAGTTTTCCAACCTCCTGCTGCTGGTATCCACACCCATGCTCTAAGTGAATCCTTGAACGCATGCATGCCTTTAGGAAATAAGGGTTGCATTAGTCGTAGAAATACGTCCATGTTTCTTGTGTCTCTCTGCCCATATCTCTGTGCATATACCTCATTTCATTGCTTCCTTATCTTCCAAGGACATTTCGCTTGTCTCTGGCTTCCTCTTCTACACATCATGGTGATGTGGGAATCCCCTCTGTGTGCTGTGATTAGCATTAATGAATAAAGAAACTGCCTGGCCAGATAGGGCAGAACTTAGGTAGGCGGGGAAGACAGAAGAACTGAATGCTGGGAGGAAGAAGGCAGAATTGGAGGAAGACGCTGAAGATAGATGTGCTGAGACTTTGCTGGTAGGCCACAGCCTCGTGGTGATATACAGATGAATAGAAATGGGTTAAATTAATATATAAGAGTTAGCCAATAAGAAGTCAGAGCTAATGGGTCAAGCAGTGATTTAATTAATACAATTTCTGTGTGGTTATTTCAGGGCTAAGCTAGCCGGGCCCTCCTTGCAACATCATGGGGCGTGTGTGACACTAGAGAAGAGACACACAGCTTAGCCTGGCCCTAGCAGGTAAACCTGAGACTCTTGGTTAATCAGGGCCCCTTCACTTTACTCCAAGGTCAAAAGTTCTTCGCGTTTTGCAGAAGTTGAGAAAAGAAGTCCACAGACTTGAAGCTACTGGAAACAGGAAGATGAAATGTTATAGCTGAAATTGCCTTACTTCCCCAAGGGAATCCCAGCTGCCAAGGATGGGAGAGCTAGGCTTTGTGGGGCAGGCCTGGACTCCAAGCACATCACACAAAGCAGCCAGGACTCAGATAGACAACTCCACAAACCCCTTTCTCCCACTCCCAGTCTCTCTTTCTCTCTCTCTGTCTCTCTGTTTCTCTGTCTCTCTGTCTCTCTCTCTCTCTCTCTCTCTCTCTCTCTCTCTCTCTCTCTCTCTGTGTGTGTGTGTGTGTGTGTGTGTGTGTGTGCACGTGCGTGTGTGTACATTGCTGAGGAGGCCAGAAGAAGGTTTCAGACCCACTGGAGATGGAGAAGTAGGTGGTTGTGAGCTGCTGGATGTGGCTTCTGGGAACCAAACCCAGGTCCTCTGCAACAGCAGCAAGTGCTCCTAACAGCTGAGCCATCTCTCCAGCCCTCTGGGTTATGCCTTTAGGATCAAGTTTATTTCCACATAACTGATAATTTCTCCAGTGGACCAAAGCTAGTTTGGAAAACCTGAGGCTACAGGGAAGTCAATCTAAAGTTCATGAAATTATTTGGGGGGATGTTCAGAATGTAAGGAAGGAAATGAGCAACCAACCATCCATTCACAGTGAAGTCCTTATGTGGTTCATGGGGATCTCTTCTCCTGTCCCCCACCCTCCGGAACATAAGTTTCTCAGTGAGAGCAGGTATGAGAGGGTCAGGATGGAGTGGCGGACACTGTCTGCTGGGGTCAACCTCTCCAGGTGCCTCTGCCACCAGAGCAGGCCACAGGCCCATCCCTAAGGAGTGATCCCACGTTAGGAACTCTCTATTTGGCCTCAGGTTGCTAGGTGCCACATGTCTAGACTGTCTCTCTTCCCAGGCTCTGCAGTGAGAACCAGGAAATTGGTCTCCTTTGTTGCCTGTTCTTTATGAAAGAGCAGACGCAGCCGCCTCCACACCTCTGCCTCCCCTCAGCTCCCCAAATCCACCCTGGAAGCACAGGCAATTTAACAGGCAGATCTAATCTCACCAAGATTTCAGAGCCATCCAGTCTCTGCATGTCCTTTCCTGTCCTCCTCCTCCTCTTCTTCCTCCTCCTGCTCCTCCCCCAGAGGAGACGGAGCAGAGAGCTGGCAGGAGGAAGACTCAGAGGTCCCTCTCAGCACCAACTCAGCACGTCTGCGACAATGGAAACTGATGGCTAAAAGGCACAGGCCATCCAGGGAGTCACAAAAGCCTGGGTACAAGCCATGTGGACTTGGGCAAGGTACTTGACTTCTCAGTGCCTAGATCCCCCACCCGCATGATGGGAGGGGCACTAATATGAACCCACCTGTTAGCGAAGCTTATCTGTCTGGCTTTGTGGTGGTGCTCACATGTGGGAAACAGACGTAATGCCCAGGGTCATGGATGTTCAGCCACAAAAGGTGGGGAGAGAGGAGTGGGAGTTGACTGGCTACATGATTCTTCACCTCCTTCCCATCACTGTTGGGGATGCAGAGATTCTACATGTATACAAAAGAGATCCCTGGGCACCAGCACTGAGTCTGTTGGGAAAAAATTCGGGATAGTTAACACTGTCATTTTAACAGGATCTGGAAGCATCTGTGAGGAACCTTCTTGAGTGTTATTAATCAACGTGGGAAACCCACCCATAATGTGAGTGGTGCTAATCTTTTGGCTGGGGTCTCAGAATGAATAAAGAAAGAGTATCGTGAGCTGAGCGCTAACATGCGACACTCTCTGCTTCCTGACTGTGAGCGCCATGTGACTGGCTACCTCAAGTTCCTGCTGCCGTACCCTTCCCACAGTAATGAACTATATACCCTTGATGCATGAACCACAATAAACCCTCCCCGCTTAGGTTTCTTCTGTCAGAATTTTGATACAGCAACAAGAAATGTAATAAATACAGAAATTATTTCCCTGTGGAGGCCAGTGACGGTCAGACGCTTTGGGCTTATATTTTGGCCGGAGTTCACAGACACACATGTGACACATTAGACATTGAAAAGCACTCTGAGTACATGTACAGGACAGTGGATTCACGTGCAGGCCTTTTTTTGCTGTCCCACTGCACTGGACATGAACTGAGACGTGAGTGAGTTTGCTTTTATTCCCAACTGTAGTTTCAGTATTTGGCATCCCCAGACACTCAGCAAGCACATGGGAAAATCCTGCCGTGATGCAGGAGTGAGTGATCGCAGAGATGAATGTGTGAACGGACAGCCACACAGCTTAGAATCTGCACTGTCTGTTTGGGGGCCCTCGGTGATGAATGCTGGCCTTCCCTGGAGAAGACACACTGTTGAAAGGAAACCAGCCAGGCCTGTGGCATCTCAGTTGCTGTCAAGATTGAGCAAGACAGGATTGAGAGTTCTGTCTCCTATGATGGCTGGCCTTATGTCTACTGTGAATCCCACTGTCATACTCAAGAGAGCCCAGCCACCGAGGAGCTCAGGTCAGTCTGACACGACTTGCTGGGAATGGACCCATGCAGCTGACAGTGCACATCACTCCCCGTCTGGGAACTCATCAATCCTGGATAAGCTCTTCTGGATGAAGGCAATGGCTTACAGAAATTTCCCCCTCCAAGGCTTTGAAAAGATGAATGTCGTCTGTCTGTCCCAGACGTCCAGCCACTATCAGACTAGCGTTGTTGTGTAACGATCAACAAATCATGGTTGGGCAGTCACCTCTCATAGGATTTAAAAATATCTTAGCATGTTGTTTGTTGCCTGAGCACAGAGACAAGGACAAACATGGTGCTCAGAGCTTGTGCACAGAGCTTTCAGCCTCTTGTAGACTCCTTTTATCTGCACCAGGGTTTGCTCTGACCTTAACGGCCAAGGACTATGCTAAAATACGGGGTGGGGGGGACATTGGCGATTGCCCCATGGCCATAGGAGATCTGTAGGCAGTTCAGAAACACCCTACTATTCACAGCTCTCTTTATCTGGTTCCCTGCCAGCCCCTTCTCTGTGATCACTCAACTACAGAGGATCCTTTAAGAACGGAGGAGAGGGGAATGTGCCCAAGATTCCATACCAGGCGCAGGAGCTATGGCCCAGCCATTAGGAGCACTCACTGTTCTTCCTGAGGACCTGAGCTCAGTTCTCAGCACCTGTCTTCGGTGGCTCATAACTGTAAGTAGTCTCAGCTTCAGGGAATCTGACACTCTCTTCTGGACTCCTTAGACGTCCACATACATGTGGCATGCAGACAGCCAGACAAATAAATTTTTAAAAAAATTATGCCAAACAGACAAGAATTTAAAGATGAGCTAAGGAGGGGTGCACCAGCAGAGCAGGGATGTTGTATGCGTGGGACTCAAGCTCCCATGCACCTGGGACATGTAAGACCCATTCCCTCCCTCTCCCTTACCATTTTTGATACCACCTGTAGGTCCCATATGATACCCCATGGCAAAAACATTCTTGTCTCGTCTTTCCTCATGTAAATTTGTACGTGTGGTAGGCTGGTGGTTGCCTGCCCTGAATATCTGCTCCTGTCTTTTCTTTCCCTCTTCCCGATGAACTCCCTGTTCTGTTGGATGTCCACCATCTCCAGCTTGTCCATATGTGATGGACCTAGCCCAGCCTATACATTTGGAATCTGAGCTGTGGTCATTCTGGTACTCGCTGCCAGCGACAGGGTTTCATTTCTGGCCAGATGCCTATGAAGAAACGTACAGGGTTCTGACTGGGAGGTGTGAGGGGAGACAGTCATCTCTGGAAAGGCCAGAGGCAGGTGGATGGACTGGGAATGGGGAGGCTTTGACTTGGGGTGCAATCAATAGATGTCTGAGATCATGGTACTTTCCACAGCTCAGTGGCCCCTTCAGAGGTAACTGAGTCTGAGGCTCTACACGGCCGGTTGTGGCATAGGAGCTGTCTTGGGATGGCACATGACCCTGGGTAAGGCCCAACTTTAGAAAGAAAAGGAAGCTCTGAGGGAGGACACTGTGAACCAACCATCTGCAGGTAGCATTCCTAAGCAGGTGGGACCACTTGAAGGGTACTTGTTTTCCTCTTATGTGGGTGCTGATGGCTCACTTATGTGTCCAATATGAATATCACAAAGCGGTATAATTGCTCTTAAAAGTACCCAGAAAAGAGAAGGACTTTTTGTTGTTGTTTTTGAAGCAAGGCTTCTCTGTGTAGCCCTAGAACTTGCTCTGTAGACCAGGCTGGCCTCGAACTCACAGAGATCCGCCTGCCTCTGTCTCCCGAGTGCTGGGGTTAAAGGCATGTTATCTTTCTGTCATTGTCAACAGCCTTGTGATGCCTGGAAGCAGATGTGGCTCTAAGGAGAACCCAACTGAAGACAAAGCCAAGATATAGATATGTCTTACATATAAGAAAGATCTGCTCTATAGAAGAAGGAAAATACCAAAAGAACCCAGGTACGCCATGACCTCAGTAGCCCCTGAGTTAATCAGCCCCTAGGATTGCCCTGCCTTTGGTTGACTTGTAATATGAGATAATAAATCTTCTTATTGTCTGGGGATATTGAGTTGAATTTGCTCCAGCCAAAACCGAAAAAGCAAAATGCGTGATTCGATATAGACATCTCAGGAGAGCTGGCTGCCCCATCGCCCGTGCCGTCATCGATCTGCAAAGAAATCTGGTCCTCCAAATCTCTCTCTCTCTCTCTCTCTCTCTCTCTCTCTCTCTCTCTCTCTCTCTCTCTCCCTCTCCCTCTCCCTCTCCCTCTCCCTCTCCCTCTCCCTCCCCCCCCCTCTCTCTCTCACACACACACACACATGCAAGGTGTTCATATCAGGCAGGAAATAGAAGCAGTCATGTGACTAGTCCTATAGGCAGAACCTACTTATGTTTAAAGCCTAAATGATAAGGACCCTGTTTTATTCAGACCAAGGAAATGAAGCGACACCAGGTAGGATTGGGTGAGAACAAGCCAATTAAATCATGACATTTATTAGTGTCTGGCCCCTGAGCATAGGCCCTAATTGGTACACATTTGTCCAGGAGAGAGTTTCTGAAGCTATAATTCTGTTGTTAAAAGTAAAACTCATAATTCTGATGCTAAATGGTCCTTCTGTTCAGAGACCATTATGCAATTCAAGAGATGGCCTGTGCATAATACAGAAAACTCTCATAAGGAAGATGGTGCCAAGCCTGCTGGACTTAGCTTAGCCAGTGTCAGCCTGCAGTGTCCCCAGAGATCACCCTTCCCATCTACTCTCCCTCCCCATCTCATCTTTTGACAAATGGAAGCCAAGACCTCTTAGCTTTCTCAGGTAGAGGTCTCCTGGGAACAGACGCTATGGTGGTCATTTGCATCGGGGATATATAACATTCAGAGGTGGAGGCATTGAAGGAGGGAGTCGTCTCCAGCAAGCCCAGGTGACTGGGATAGGGAAAAGCAGAGGACTTTAGTTTGGATGCAATAGCTATCAGAGTCCTTAGATCCTACAGCTAAGTGATCCTCCAAAGGTCACTGCGCCTATGACTCTACTAGATGGCCATTTATGGGAATCAGGCTACAGTGGAATAGCACATGGCCCCAGGCAAGATCACAGCCTTGGAAGAGGAAGAGCAGTTACCTAGGACATTGTGAGCCACCCACAGTTAACACTGCTGAGCCCTTGGGGCTGCTAGAGTCATGTCTTCCTCTCCAAGAGGGCTCCGTGAGGCTCACGCCAGCACCCACGACACAGAGGGTATAGACATCGCAAAGCATTAAGCAGAAATGGTCCTTTATCCACCCTCTCTCCTGGCAGACTCCCAGAGCAGACATGCTAAGCCCTAGAGGATGACCCCACGCCCATGTACATGAAGGCAGCACTAATTGGACTCAGAGATTTCTTTAAACAACAACAACATTGTTTATATCTAATAGACTATGATGTCCTGACCCAGGATAAGATTAAAGCAGTATAGATCCCCCAACTCCTGTTTCTAGCCTAGCCACTACCCTATCCAGAGAAATCCCTCTACCTTTAAAAGATACTTGACATTATTTAAATTGTACAGATCTGCTTCAGACGAGGAGAAGTGGCGGTGTGGGTCTGAGAGGATGGATTCATTGAGAGCAGGAAATCAAGGCTGCAGCTGTGTAGCAAACAACAGTATTTTGTTTAATTAACTTCAAGTACTTAAAGAGTTAATCATAAAAGCTGAAACCATAAGAGAATCTGATCGAATTGCCTTCTAAATATTCATGTTCATTTCCACGGATTTGTGGTGCTCTGGGCCTTGGTCAGAGAAGCTGCAGAGATCCAGCAGAGATCTGTTCAAAGTGCAAAGTAACTACACACTCAACTCTAGGTGGATGATCTGTTTGGACCCTCCTCTTATGCTCAGAGAACAGGGAGAAAGGGCTGGAAAGAATGAAAGGGCCCAAGGATGGGGAGGAGTGCTGGAAAATGCTGGCCTCTGGTCATAAGGCTGTTGCACCCATGAATTCACAGAAGCTGTGGTGACCTGCATGTAAGATCATGCCAGTTAAAAAAAAATCCAGCATCCAGTGGGAAAAGGATTCCCCGTGCCCTGTCCCTGTTGGCAGCTTATGGCTGCTGGGAAGAGTGTCACTTGAGTCATTGGTAGGTGGCTCATGCCCCAGTGGATGACTCCCATCCAAGCCCATATGAGTGGCTCTAATTAGACTCGGCGAGTTATTTCAAAGAGGAAGGAAGGAAGTGAAAGTGAAAAGAGAAAGAGAGAGAGAAAATAACTATGAGATTGGGATGGAGATGTGTTGGGAGAGGGAGGACCTGGGAGAGGAAGTAGGAGGTGGATATGACCAAGATACATTGTGGTTTGCATGTACAAAAATTTCAAAGCTTTTTTCTTAAATAAATATGTCTGAAAGGATGCTTTATAAACTTGGGTCATTTGAGCCTTTTTAAACATACTTAAGTTTGCAGGCCTTTCTAAGCAAAACAATAAAGGAAAAGATTGATGAATTCGATTACTTAAGAACAAAACCTTCTTGTGGGTCAAAAAAAAAAACACCCTACGCAAAATTAAAAAGCAAATGGCACACTGGGGGAAATATACTAAGCATATATTATAGATTAAAGGTTGATGCATAGGAAGAGCTCTCCGAAGTCAAAAAGGGAAAGATAACCAAGCCCATAAAAATGGGCAATTGACATAAATAAGCAATTCACTAAAGAAAAATTACAAATAGACAATAAACTTATGAGGGCAGACTCGGCCTGGCTGGAAACAAAGCTTGGTAAATTAAATCAGCAATGAGTGTGGGGAATTGGGCTTCCTGGGCTCTGCTGGAAGGAGTGTGAGCTGGTGCAACCTTTTCAGAGGGCAATTGGCCATATCTATCAAAGGCCTTTAAAATGCACATTTATATATTTGACTCAGCCATTTCCCTTCCAAGAACTTATCTTAATGATCAAAGCCAATATATATGCAAACTGTTTATGCATAAGGACATTCAATAAAGCATTATTTATGTTAATGAAACCTGGAAAAAAATCTGCAGAGCCACCCATAGGCAATTGGTAAAACAAAGTATAGAATATCCATAATGTGAGATAGTAGGAGCTATTAAAATGAAGCTGCTGAAGAATATTTACTAACATATGAAAATGTGTTAACATATCACTAACTAAAGAGGGCTGTAATACAAGAAAGATAAACACCATGGTGTGCATGTATTTATCTATGTGTGTTTTTATTTATGTGTCTATGTATGTTTGTGGGTTAGTATATGTATGTGTGTATGCATTTACATATGTGTATATGATATATGTGTGTATATTATATATGTGTATGTATATGACTGTGTATGTACATGTGTGTATTTATTTATTTGAGTAGGGGTGTATTATGTGTGTATCTATATGGTTCATATGTGTGTTTACATGTGTGTATTTATGTATGTTTGTATGTATGTGTGTATATGTGTTTCTGTGAACATGTATTTTCTAAATGTTAACTTTGTCTACTTGGCATCAGATTACTGATTTTTTGCTTCCTTTATGTTTTTTTTTCTGTGTGCTTTCCAAATTTTCTGAATTAATCAAGAATTACTTTTATATTTAGAAAATAAAATGTCAAGAACAAAATAATTGGGTTTGGTAGAACAGGTCCTAACAATGGCCTTGTTAGTGTTAAGCAGCAGGACTGGACTCCCAGCACCAAGGTCAGTCAGATCCAGATCTGTCACATTTGAAAGAGGAGGACTGAAAGCTCACCTGAGACCCATGGAAGATGCCCATGGCAACATGGTGGCTAGCATGAAGCCATCTGCTCTTGTAGGCAGAATGAGTGCCAAGCCCCTCACAGCCCAGGACTTACAATGAGGTGAACAAAGGTATTAGTGAGCAGCATAATTAGTAATCCTGCCTTCTCCCTCTCCTCTCTCACACAAAGTTCACTGCAGGGGAAGAGCCAGCAGGATGCTCTTGTCACCAAGGCAACCCGATTCTGAGCAGAGGCTGTGGCCCCAAGAAGGCTAGCTTCTACCTCATTTTCTCCCTCCAGCCTGTCCTTCCTTCTGGCTTTCGTCCAATTCTCTCTCCAGAGAGTGTCTCTGCATCTCAAAGTGGAGATAGCTGTGTTCACTGTATGAAGATGTTTTATGTTAAACTTGACCCTCAGACTCAGCTGCATGCAACTCCCAAATGCCCCAGGCACAGACTGTTTTGACTTTGCTTTACTGCTGGAATAGATGGTAATGTTGCAGTGGAGCTTGGGTGGGGAAGTGGATACACGGATCGCATGGATGGATGGATACAGACATGGATGGAGGAGAGGAAAAGAAGATGGATAAATGGGTCAGTATGTGGACTGATAGATGAGTGGGTGTGTGAGTGGAAAGAATGAAGGAACAGTGGATGGAGGGATATATGGGTGGATGAATGGATGCACACAGGTACGGAGGCTTAAATTGATGGACTGCTAAAACGTCAAGTAGCTTCTGCTTAGTCCATTCCAAATCTATCTGAACTTCACTTAAACTCAAGCTAGGATTCTTGTTGAAATGGGTAGGACTCTCCGTTTTACAAACTGAACAACTGAGGCAAGTAGAAGTTGAGTCATGTGTGCAAACTCACTCACGCCAGGCCCAGTAACTGATGCTCGCTCCCGTCCATTCTTCTTCCTCATCTCCATGCTCCACAGCCTGATGTTAAAAGCTGGAGCTGAACCGCATGGCTGCGTCACACACAAGGGTGATGTCACTTTCTGGGTGCAGAGGGCTCTGCAGTAGGATCACACAATTTCACCGTGCACGCTTCCCAGTGGACCCCCCAAGCTAGAACAATCCAGGCTAAAGACTACCACAAGATACTTAGTCTGGCAGCTCCACAGGCCAGCTCTGCTTTTCTCTAGCCATTGGATGATCACACCATTGCATTGGAAGCTGACTGTTCTGGAAGCTTCCTGATGGCAGTGCCTCCAGGTCCTTCCTACTTGCTTCTGGATCAAGAGCAGTGACAGTTCCAGTGCTTTTGAAGGTGGGTACACCTTTGCAGTCGGGTCCTGGATGCCAACTCCCTTTTCTGAGAGCAAAATTAAACCTCTTGCTTCATTCATCCTTAGCTCTGCCCTCTTCCGGAACCCACAGACACCTGCCTGGTGGACGTGAGAGACACCTGGTCCTCTACTAAATGAGGGAGCTGTGCTGTGACTGTGCTGAAGAGTGTCAAGCCAATCCTAGAACCTGTACTTTACTTGTGGGCTTCTGATCAGGTCCCTGACGCTCCTCTAGGCTTCAACCCTAAGTTCCTACAGTTTGACGGGCTGGGACCTGGCCACACATACTGAGACACCCTATCACTTCTCTCTCAACTTTGCTTCCCTGTGCTCTTCGCTGCTGTCTGAGTCCCCTATGCCCATATGTATGTTCCCAAGCTGAAATAACCAAGAGACCTGGGACTGTCTCCTCCTTGTTTCTGGGAGCAACCTTATGCATGTTAGCCTAATCCTGGAACAGAGTTCAGTGGGCCGATAGACTGATGGCCCCTCTCTGTCTGCAGCATGATCTCTGCCCCAAATCAGGGCCTCGTAGCAGCATCTGCATGTTGCTTAAAGTAGACAGAGCTAAAAGCTGTGGGTTAGAGCTAGGCACGTTTTTCTGTACCCTGTTAAAGCAGCCTCCAGGAACCTATATATCTGGTTCTAGAAAGAATGGATTAATCAATGCATAGTAAAAAAAAAAATGCTAGGCTAGAGTTTGAACCCTGAGATCCCTGAACACAAATCAAGAATTCATCCATGAACATGAAGACTGTGTGCTGGAGTGGACTTTCCTAGGGTGAGCTCCATTGATTTTATTAATCATAGCCTTGACTAACCTTACTGTGTGTTGGGCACTGCTCTGAGCATCCACGTCACGATATACTTTTGCAAACTTTTCTCTTTAAGTCTTAGGAGGTGGGATCTGTTTCTCTCATTTTGCTCTTGAAGAAACTAAGGCACAGGGAAACAGGAATATGGCCAAGATAACACATCTAGTAATGGGTGAGCCAGGCAATCGCGAATCCTTATCTTTGCTTTCACACTCTATATTTTATTACTAAAGTACCAAAGACATGTGTGATATGACAAGGCCAAAAGCCTCGGCACAACGGGGAGTGGGAAAGGTGGAAAGGACCCTTAAATAGTAAAAACACAGAGAAAAAGAATGTTGCAAAAACTCATACTGCCCATGAGGACCATAGCATAGTAGCCAGTGCCTTGCCATCTGGGCTTGTAGGAGGTTCCATTCCCTCCTCATGAACCAGATGCCCACTGTGCAGGTGCATGCATCCTGGCTCATCAGACTGTCCATAATCCCATGCATTATGGTTTAACTGTGAAGTGGCCTCCACAGGCTCATGAGTTTGGAATATGTGATTCCCAAATGGGAGGCTGTGGACTCTTTAGAACTGTGGCTAACTAGCAGAAGTGGGTCACTGTGGGGCTCTTGAAGGCGATGTTCTCTTCTGGCTCTGAGCTCTCCACTCCCTGATCTGTCATGATGTTTATTATGTATACAGTATACTGTCTTCATGCTAAAAGAGGGCACCATATTCTCCTTATAGATAGTTGTGAGCCACTATGTGGGTGTTGGAACTTGAACTCAGGTTCTCTGGAAGGGCAGCTAGTGCTCCTAACCTCAGAGGCAACTCCCGTCTGCCATGATGTAAAAAGCACCAACCACAAGCCCTTGCCACTATGGACAGAGCCATTCTGCCACACCCTCCAGGATGTGAACCAAAATACCCCTTTCTCCCTGTTGTGATTTGAATGGGAAATTCCTCCAGAGGCTTCTGTATTTGAATACTTTGTCCCTGGTTAGGGGTGCTGCTTGGGGAGGTTATGGAACCTTCAGGAGGTGGAACGTTGCAGGAGGAAGTATATCACTGGGAGCAGCTGGGTTCATGCCATTGCCCTTCCCGTCTGTCTGCTTACGTGTGAGACTGAGGTGTGCTCTCTCAGCTTCCTTCACCTGCTGCCATACACCATTTGTCATTATGGCCCTCTGGCCCTCTGGAACCATAAGCCATAACAAACTCTTCCTTAAGCTGTGTTTGGTTGTGGTATTTTATTAAAGCAATACAAAAGTAACTCCCATTGATGTTGCTTCTGTAGGGGATTGATTAAATCAAGAAAAAAAGTGTGATATACCACATAGCATGTGTGCATTCTGCAGTCAATCCCAGAACCATGGTCACATAGACCTGGCGCTGCGTGAGACCGGATCAGGCTTTCCTTTCTGTGAACTTACCCATCATGCACCGGGGCCGTGGACTGTGTTTCCTTTCTCATCCTTCCTGCCCTATGCAAGCCCCTCCTTCATCCCCCTTCCTCCCTCCACACTCCACCTACCCCTCTTCACTTGTCAGGGATTAAGTTAGGAAAACAGAAATGAAATGAACGCGGTTCTGGCAACCCTTCCCTGGAGACGCCGACTTACGCAGGGCTCATGCCGTTGATGATCTTCTATCGATTTCCCCTCTAATTGCCGGAGCAGGATCTATATTCATTTTCTGTCTCAAACTTCTCTTTTGTTGGTTCAATCAGCTAAATGAAGGGCCCATTTCTCTCTGCTCCTGTCTTCGGAAACGCTGAAGAAGTTTCAAATGAAGAGCTTTCTTCTGAAGTCAGGAGGTCGGCAGGCAGGGACAGAGGGGATTAGAGTCTGATGACCCCTTCTGAAGCCTTGGCTGAGAACACAGTGGAAAAGAAAGTCCCAGGAGACAGGTTAAAATGAAAAGAAGTAGAGAGAAGTAGAGGTAATCTACCTTGAGTTCATATAGAAGGAGTCCTTCCATCCATCCACCCATCCATCCCCTTTGTCAAGCATCTAGCATGGAGCAGATCCTATGGTAAGACATAGATGATATACCTACAATGTGCTGAAGGGGCTCAGTGTTTGCCAAATGGAGGCATGTGTGAATTGAGTTCCCATATATTAATTAAAATCCCACAGCTGTATAATCTGTGTTATACAAGTGTCTGTGTCAACTTCAAAAGCAAAAGGAAGGCACGCTGGGGCTAGGAATCAGAAAGAATCCAAGCAAGGCTTATGATCTCTTTTCAGTCCCTCATAACTGAATATGTACATCTAAGAGACAAAGGGGATGGAGGGAAGTTTCCAATCTCATGAAAACCCGGTGCCTTTCTCTTCAGCGCTCATTAGATCCAGGAGACAGACTGAGGCATGCGGCCCATGAGTCGAAGGAAGGTAGCTGGTGTAAGAAAACTATAGCCAGCCAGCTTGCTGCGAGAAGCAGGGACGGCAAGGGCGCAGTGTGGTGGGGGAAATGTGGGAGGACTTCCTGGGCGCGGCTCTGAGGACTTACTGGAAACATGACTGTCCTCTTGCATCCTCTGGGTGCTTGGCCTTTTGACAAAGCCTGTAGGTGATAAAGCGGAGGATTGGGCTGGCCACCTGATATAACATCCGACTTGACTGAGAATCAGTGTGAGGAGAAATTAGAGGTATCAAGTGCAGCCACCATTGGATATGCCAGCACCCCCCTTCCAGGTTAAGAGCCTGTGTGCCAACCAAGCCTCTTCTGTCGTGATCTGCCTCCAGTTTTGGACTGCTTGGTAATCAAGTCTCCTGCTCTTAGCATTCACCCCTGATTGTGTAAGAGACATCGGAGTTCCCTCAGTATCTACTCTTACCTCTCTAGCACATTCCACAGTGGGTGACTTGCTTTCTTTCTCCCTGTGCTCAGGTGAGTACATGAGACATATTGGGATACAATCAAGACAGAGAGACTTATATTTCTGTGACAAATACTCCTATTTTGATATAAAAGGCTAGTGCAATAATTTGTTCTTTGTCCACTGAACTCTTCCGCAAGTTCATTGTCTCTCACGTCAATTCCCCCTTAATCAATGCTTTGGGGGAGCTGACTGGATTTCCTGTGAGACTCTCTTACTAGAATGTACAGTTTGCCACGTCAGGAGAGAGAACCGGATCGTCAGTCGAGAACTTTGGAGTGCATCCTCTCCAAAGTGACAAGAAGATCTGCTGACAGCCTGGGCCAAGAGTTGGGACACAGCTTTACCCCACTTCAGAGTTTCCAAAGACGAGCTTGGCATGGTGGTGCATAGCTTCAGTCCCAGCAATTGGGAGAGAGAGCCGCAGATTTCCGTGAGTTCTGGGCCAACCTTGTCTACACTGCAATTTTCAGGCCATTTTGGGCTATATAGTAAGACTCTGTACAAAAAAAAAAAAAAATCCTAAGAAGAGAAGAACTGGATACGATTCCTAAGTCTTAATTGTGTTTTCTCGGTTCATTAGCCCCTCAGTAGGAGTGCCTTCTTATCTGAGGTCCTAACCTTTCAATTCACATTAGAGCAGTTTTTCATTTCTTATTCTCATTCCTACCATACTATGTTTCCATATCCAGCAGAGGCCCTTCATCATCAATAACTGATAAACTGTGACTGTCTTCTTAGGGGAAATTCTCTGTTTCCTTTCCACCGAATGCCCTCTGTTAGGAAAACCCATGTCCTCGGACCATCTCTGCCATTTTGTTGATGCTTTTATTTTTGCTGTGTATCTGTGTGTGTGTGTGTGTGTGTGTGTGTGTGTTTGTGTGTTCATTTGTGGGTGGTCATATGCATATGTTATATATGCATGTGTACTAAGTACATACATGTGGAAGCCAGAGAGCAACCTCAAGTACTGTTGCTCAGGAGCCAACCTCCTCTCTCAATTGGATCTGGGGCTCACAAATTAGGTTAGGCTGTCAAGCCAGAGAGCCCTAGGAAATCACCTGCCTTGCCTGCATGGAACAAGGTTACAAGTATAAGCCACCATGTTCGGGGCTCGAACTTAGGTCCTCATGTTTGCATGGCATATTCTTTACTAACCAAGCATCTTCCCCTGCTCCACATTTCTGTCTTTATCAAGACAAATGGTCCAAAAGCATTGGTTAAGAGCACTGTTTATGCAGAGAGGCACATTGAGGCACAACTCTCAGCTGGGACATTTAGGACTTGAGTGACCTTTGGCAAATGACTGGCTGTCCAACAGGCACACCTGTAAATGGAATTATAATGCTGCTAAGTCAGGGTGGTTGTGCAAAGAAGCAGATGTTGTTAGTAAGGGCTCAATAAACAGTAGCTGCTATTAGTGTTATTATCAATTTCTAGAAGTCGATATCTAATCAAGGGCTTGATAGCGTGATTTGGATGTAGTGCCGAAGACGCTGGGGGCAGAGGGGGGGGGGGGCAGGAGCACGCGGGAATCTGAGTTTTCTGCAGGCTCCAAATGAGTTGCTGGGCAATTAAGCTGCCAAGGAAGATGGGAAGGTAAGGATATTTTGGGCATGCACCTCCAGAGGGATGGGATTTAGAGGCAGAGGTTACTAAATCCCCTAATAGAAAGAGGAGGTTGGGGGAGGGTACAGAGCAAACTCTTTGCTTTAGTCTACATCCTTAGATTTAGGCTGGCTCGCCAAGATGGCTTGAAGTAAATGTCACTGTGCAGGTAAAACACACAGACAATTACAAGCCTATAGCTTATACTTGTTAAATAATAATTGTTATTAGCAACATGATCGTTATGATTATTATTCTACTCCAACAAGCCAGCACCTTGCTGTAAGAAAGGATAGCATGGCAGTTATCTCTAAGGAATGGGAACTATACATCCCCAGCCTGTTGGGGACTCAACATAAGAGCAACACTTGAAACTAGGGAATGTGTTTGCTTCACACCTCCTGGAGTCTGTGGTTTAGAAAAGGTCTTCGGTAAGGTAGCAGAGAAGGGTGTTGCATGCTGGTGTGGTTTGAACCTGAAACGTAGGCTTGTTTTGAAGCCTACGTTGACCCCTGGTGTGTGGTGCTGCTTCCGTGGCTGTGGAACCCTGCCAGCAGACAGGGTCTTGTGGCAGAGGAGTCCCTGCCACGTTTCTGCCACCAAAAACCCCACCATGTCTTTTCACGGTGAGGGACTGAAGTCCTTTAGGAACAATACGCTTTATTTCCAATCAAATGTTTCTGTCCGATATTTTGGCCCTGGTGACACACAAGTGACTAATTCACGTACTTTGTTTGTCCTGTTCCCATTGTTAACACAAGTTCTAAGCCACATAGAAGCTGGATTAAATACCTTTCAGTACCCCCAAGTTCACACAGTAAAATAAGATTCTCATTTCTCTAGCTTTCAAAAGAATCTAACAAAAAGTTGACCGACTTGTGAGGACAGTGGCCATGAAGACCATGGAGTCCAGGCACAATGGTGTCACAGAGGATGACAGCGAAGTCTCCAGAGCACAGCCAACGAGGCCATGTCTGTTTAGCTGTTGCCCACAGCAGGAAAGGGTGTGGAGGTGGCAGCCACCTGGGAATCCGAGAGGCTGAAGAGAAGAGATGTGGGAAGTGAATTCACAGGCGCTCTGTGAGGAGGAGAAATAATGAAGGAAATGGAAGGTGAGGATGTTATACAAAACACACCAGCTCCCTTCCATATCATATCATGCCGGACGCCACCTGACACCCTTGCAGCCCTCACGCCACCAGCCCACCTAAGTCCACAGTGATCCGAGGATGAACGCAGGACCTGGCCTGCGATCTGACTGTTTTTTGTGTTTCCCTTAAGTGCTTTGCAAAACTAACCAGTTGCAGAAAGCCAAAGTGGAGAAGCCTCAGGAGGGGCAATGCCAATCCCTGCTCTCATTCCCTGGATAGATCATTCTGGGAGAGAGATAAGTGTCATTCCCATTAATAGCCAGGTTTGCCCCCGTGACAGAAGATACCAGGGTGTGACCCTAATGCCTCCTGCATCTTTGTGCAGGTTCTGCTCTGCATGACACGTCCATTTCTGCTCTATTTCTGAGGATGTGACTTAAGCAGACTTGTCTATGGACCCATGACAGAGGGTCTGGCTTCAAGTGACTTGTTTATAGGCCCATGATGAAGACCAAGCTCCTTGGGATGTACTGGAGATTGTAGGTAACAATCTCTTTCTTTCTGGAAACCCCTTTAGAAAGACTGTCTCATCCATTAAAGGTCAGTAAATTCCACTTTGTGGGCTATTTTCTTTTAGTTTGGGTTAAGTGTCCTTGCAGCACAGTTATGCCCAAGAAAGGTAACAGCTTTCAGAGTTCAGACAAGTCTCTAGAAGGGGAGTTTCTTGATCCAACCAAACAAACCCCAGAGGCAGAGTTCAAAGTTGATTTGGATGTGGAAAGACCAGGAACATGGAGAGTTCCTTCCTGTCCTGGAATACCCTGAGATTGTCAACCTGCTGGCATGGCTTCTATCAAGCCATTAACTCTTAGGGGAAGGTTTCTCCACCCGCCATAGACACTGAAGCCTTCATCCCTGATGGGTGGTGCTGATCCTGACCCTGGTGGTGATGATGTAACGGTGTTGGATAACTGTTATCGTTTATCTACTATGCTCCAGCCGCAGTTTGGTGTACCTCACATGCACTGATGGGCTGAGCACCTAGGAGGTGGGCACCATTATTGTCCTGGTTTAAAGACTAAAGCTCCAAGAGCAGAGTTTCCATGTGGCAGCACACCACACAGCTCCAAGGGCTCCTGCCATGTTCACTGTGGTCAGTATGAATGGAGTCCACTGGAGTTGTCTGGATCACAAATTGCAGCTGATCTGTAGAGACATTTTGAAACTTCCCAAGGTCGCAAAGGTAACCAGCAGATGGTTTAGTTCCAGAGTCCTCATTCCTGACCACTACACTCTTCGATACCTTCTGTGCCAGGATTTTGGCTAGGCAATAATTATACTGTAGGCATGACGGGCTGGATTAGCTTTCTGTTGTTTTAATAAAGGGCTGGGTTAAAGAATTTATAAATCAGAAAGGTTTGTTTTGGCTCATGGTTTTGGAGCTTCCAGTCCATGATTGGAAGGTGACATAATGTTTGAGCAAAGCCATTTACCTCACCGCTGGGGTGTTAAAAGGGTACAAAGCAGAGGGGTCCCACCACCCACTTCAAGAATATAGTGGCATTGACTGGAAAACTACTCACAAGGTTTCACTTCCTGAAGGTGCCACTAAGCTGGGAAAGAGCCTTTAATGGAGACACATAGAAGCCACACCGTAAGCACAGACAACGTGGTGCTTGTTCAGTTCTTTGTGTGAATACGCACATATGCACACATGTTCGTGTGTGTGTGTGTGTGTGTGTGTGTAGCATTCATGTCTTTGGCTATATTCCTCTTTTGTTCTGTTTTTTCTCCACTCCCCTCCCTTTTCCTCCATCTCCTTCTACCTTCTCCCATGATCCCTATGCTGTCAACTTACTCAGGAAATCCTGTCCTTTTCTACTTCGCATATAGATTAGATCCATGTATTGTATGTCTATCTTAGGGTCCTCTTTGTTGTCTAGGCTCTCTAGGGTTGTGAATTGTAGGCTGGTTTTTCTTTGCTTTATGTCTAAAAGCCACTTATGAGTGAGTACATATTATATTTGTCTTTCTGGGGTCTGGATTACGTCACTCAATATGGTGTTTTCTAGATACATCCATTTGCCTGCAAATTTCAAGATGCCATTGTTTTTTCTGTGGTGTAGTACTCCATTGTGTAAATGTACACATTTTCTTTATCCATTCTTCAGTCAAGGGGCATTTAGATTGTTTTCAGGTTCTGGTTATGACAAACAATGCTGCTATGAACATAACTGAGCACATGTCCTTGTGGTACGATTGAACATCCTTTAGGTATATACCCAAAAGTGGTATTTCTGGGTCTTGAGGTAGGTTGTTTCCTAATTTTCTGAGAAATTGTTATACTGATTTACAAAGAGGCTGTACCAGTTTACACTCCCACCAGTAATGCAGGAGTGTTCCCTTTACCCCACATCCTCTCCAGCATAAGTTGTCATCAGTGGTTTTGATCTTGGCCATTCTTACGGGTGTAAGATGGAATCTCAGAGTTGTTTTGATTTGCATTTCCGTGATGGCTAAGGATGTTGAGCATTTTCTTAAGTGTCTTTCAGCCATTTTAGATTCCTCTGTTGAGAGTTCTCTGTTTAGGTCTGTACCCCATTTTTTTTACTGGATTATTTGTTCCTTTAGTGACCAGTTGCTTGAGTTCTTTGTATATTTTGGAGATCAGCCCTCTGTCCGATGTGAGGTTGGTGAAGATCTTTTCCGGTTCTGTAAGCTGTCTTTGGCTATATTCACATCTTTGGGCAGATGCCAGAGACCAGTGTCCATTGTCTTCCTTAGTCACGACCCACCTTATTCTTTTAAGACAAAGTCTCTTGCTGAGTCTGGAGCTCACTAGCTCAGCCAGCCTGGCTACCCAGTGAACTCCAGTTTTCTCCTCTTTCTGCCACCCGACCTGGCCTTTCATGTGAGTGTTGGCGATCTGAACTCAGATCCTCAAGCTTCCACTTTGTTGCCTGAGCTGTCTCCCCAGCCCTTAAATTTACTTTTAACATTCACTACTACAAAGATACTACATGTTTTCTAGCAGCCATGGCAAACATCCCAAAAGCATTCAATACCTCATCAAAGTAGCCTCCTCCTATAGTTTCCCTTATAGGTTTCTCTCATGCATTTCCACCAGTCCCCAACTAACAAGAAATGGACTGGATTTATTTTATTTCAATTTGAGGCAGGGCTGACCTGAGAAGGAGAAGCAATCAGGCTTTCATTTTGTGAGAAGCTTCTGGCTCAGGACATACCTGCTACCTGCGTCTCTCCAGTCTAGAGATGAGTTGGGAACGCCACCCTGTCCACCCCATACACAACTTCAAGGAGTCTGTTTTAAAGAGCTTCATAAATGGGCTTCTCAGAGCCTTTGAATTTTACTGCGATCTATTAGACTCCTTCCAGAAGGACAAAGCAAGCATCCAGATATTGTAGCAGGAGCTTGATAGCTTCTGCCCTCTTATTATGGGCGCTGGAGATCAGCAGGTTCTTCTGAGCAGTTCCTGGCTAAGGCAAGAGCAGCAACCACAGCATCATTGCTAAACTAAGGTCATTCACTCCCAAGGACCGTTTTCATCTTAAAGACACCCACATGCATCTTCTCTTTTTGCTTTTACAAAATGAGCTCATACTCCTTTTGTCTACAGTCAGTTTTTTTCCCTGCTAGGCTCACCATTACATACCATACACCTGCCCCCACGGTGACTCAAGAGAATACCAAACACCTTCTCCCACAGGGTGTGACGGTCTCTCATGACACTACAGATTTTTCTGGTTGGCTTTCTGTTGGTGGATGCTTAGATGATTCCTTTCTTGTTTTATTGCTATCAACTGTGCTCCCACAAGGGCTTCCAGATGCACTTCCACCCCACACTAATACTTCTGTATTTGGGAATTGCTGTGCCGTGGGATACGCCTTCAGTCCCTTTGAATGATACGGCCAGGTGGCATCGGACACAGAAGAGATGGGTTTTGGGAGGGTGGAGGCATAATGGCTGGAAAGTGGTCCTGAGGAGTGGGGAAGCTGTTGCTGACCTGAGAGTTTTGTACCTTGGCAGAATGAGCAGCTTCATCTTAGGGAGACCACAGAGGTGGCAGGGTCCTCTGGGGAAATCTCATTCTCAGTTAAGGCAGGAGGTGGCAGGAGGGTTCTTGGAAGAGTCTGAGAACAGCCAGTGTGTATGGAAGTCTGTCTGCAACAGGACAGGGACGAGCAGGAGGGATGGAAGCTGAGAGATTAGACCGGGACTCGGTGGTGTGGGAAGGAGAGGGCAGGAGGCAGCAGCGGCTGGCAGGAAGGCAAGTCTTCAGGAGTTGAGGTAAGTAATGATTGATGAGAGAGGTGTGATGTTGGGGGTGGGGTAGGGATGTCGGGAACAGCTGGATTTCAGGTGGCGACACCTAACCAGCACTCAGATTTGATGACACTTGCAGCCTGATTTTATGAATCTCATTTTAGGTTTGAGTGCCTGAAGATGGCCTAGTAATTTGGTTTTGTGTGCTTTATTGGGAGGGGACTCTTAGGGAAAGCTTGTAGGTGACAGAGGGTAGCAGGTGACAGTAGGGGAGAGACCCAAGCAAGGTCTAGCCTTGTCTACCTCAACAAGTAAATCATAACATAGCATGGTTACTCAGCTAGGCCAAAGAGACATGCTTTCACACTAAGATCCCAGCCAGTCACTGAAGGCAACCTTTGAGACACTGCTGGGACAAGGGCAAATCCCTAGAAAATATCATGGTCACAATCTGGGAGCAACAATACTCAAAGTTGCAGCAGCAACTCAGAGGGCAGTGCATGGGCAGGCAAAGGGACCCGGCAAAAACTCAACAGTGTCTGTGGTGAGCTTCAGAGATGTCAAGAGAGAAACTGAGTCAGGACCCTGTCTCCATGGACACACAAGCCAGATGGGCAACAGAGACAAGATACCCTGCTTCCCAGGGACTTTGTTCCTAAGAGGCACAGAGAACATGCCAATAGGTGGACAAGACTCAGATCTGTCGAGTTACCAGCTTGCCAAGGCCTGGCTTGGGAGCACATTAGAAGCTTTGATTTGCAAAGGAGCAGCTACCCTGAAAACCAAGGCTAAAAACTATTGAAGGTGGAGAGTCCTGGAAACCAGCCACTACTTGGAGTCCTGTGGGAGGAGTCCAAGGGCCCTGCAGCATCTGGAAAGTGTGCAGAAGAACAGCCAGCAGGGCCAAGACTGCACCTGCTCTCCCCCGCCACCCTCCCCACACACAGTTCACTTCCCTGGAGCACATGGTGCCTCCGAATGCCCAGGCTGAGCTCAAGCATCCCCACTTTATGTATTCGCCTAAGGCACAGGGTACCTACTACAGCCACAGTCTCAAGGTTGAATTGTTGGGTAAAGGGTAAGCAGGTTCTGTCTAGTACTCTTCAAATGTCCATTCCCTCTTTTCCATGCCTACTGAAGCTGTACTTCGTTCATGGTGACAGTGTTCCCAGTTCTTAGGGATGGACCATGATTAGTTTTCTAATCCAAGTACAATGATGTAAGACCTGGTTTTCCCAGCAAGATGATCCTTTGGGTATCTGGTGCCAACCTTATCTGCCTGGAGAACTTAGTGCTTCTGGGAATCTTGTATTCGTTTGATAAAGGGGAAATTCAAGGCTAGAACTGTCTCCTGCCTTCTTCTTCCTTCCTCCTTCCTTGGGCTTGGGTGCTATGCCCAAGGAGCCACCCTTCAGTTATGAAAACAACCACATAGGTAAATCCAAGGAGATTTCAGAGACCTTATCTCTGACCCCACCCAACAGCCATTCCTGGAAGCTCCCTACCTCCAAATGCCTTTATGGTGTGAGATTAGCAAGCCAGTTAAGGTAATTTGAACTGATTTTCTCTTACTTATAGATGAACACCTTCCTAAACAACCCAAGAGCCTCCTAGAGTTCAGTCCAAGCTTCCCACAGCTCAAGGAGCACAGCATCAAGGATGCACAGCTAAAGTCTAGGGCAGAGCCACCTGCTCAATCCTAGTCCCACCTAGTTCCAGCTCCTTCTTATTCTTGACTGAGATTTCTTGTGATTGATCAGAAATAAGGAACAGGCAAAGTGGGCCAGTTAGATCTGGGAGCAAAGTCTCACTGTTGTGGAACAATGGTTTAAGGTGAGTTACATTCGTTTTTGCTGTGTAATATTTGTTTAATGAATTGTTGCATTCCTTTATGTTGCATTTGTTTAATTCTGTGAAGCTGTGTTACTTTGCCTGTTTAAAACATCTGATTGGTCCAATAAAGAACTGAATGGCCAATAGCAAGGCAGGACAGAGGGATAGGTGAGGTTGCCAGGCAGAGAGAATAAATGGGAGGAGAAATCTAGACTCAAGGAAGAAGGGAGAAGGGAGGAGTGAGAAAAAGAGAAGGAGAGGAGGATGCCAGGGGCCAGCCACACAACCACACAGCCACACAGCCGCACAGCCGCACAGCCAGCCATGGAGTAAGAAGAAAAGAAAGACATATTTAATAAAGGAAGAAAAAGGCTTAGCCAAGCTAAGGACAAACATTCATAAGTAAGAATAAGTCTCCATGTATTTAAAGAGTTAAAAAAAATTCAACTTCATCTCAGTACTGACTTTATGGAGGAGGCTGGGGACAGCTGCTCCCCAAGTCTCTCCAGTGTAGTCCTGATGCTCTTGACACTTGTTCCTCTCTTCCCTGGGTTCTTTACACCCACCAGGATCCCAATAACTCCCTTTTCTTACTAATCCGTCCTTTTCGGTGACTTACAACCAAAACAATCCGATTCAGCACACTCCTGATTTTCTGTTGGTTCCATTAAGACCACTACATCCCTTTTAATTTTTATTAAAGTAAGGTAACCTTTATTCTGTTTTAGTTTATCAAAGGCGGCTTTATTAGGTTAACTAGTATAAATTAAATGGTTTTGATACAGCATTTACTTTCAGGAAATACCCTGAACATTAAATGTTAAAAGCAAAACTTTAATAATTTCCTTGACAGCAAAATCTTTCCCAAACTGAAAGTTCGTCTGAACATTTTATCACTATAGGGACTTCATTGTTCTTTTGTTCTTCTCTGAGGTCTCTTGGAATAGTGTGTGTGTGTGTGTGTGTGTGTGTGTGTGTGTGTGAACACGTGGGCATGACACAATGCACATGTGGAGATCAGAGGACAACTTGCAGAAGTCATCTCTCTCCTTCCGCCTTGTGGGTTAAAGGACTGAACTCACTTTGTCAGGCTTGACCACAAGTACTCTTATCTGCTAAGCCATCTTGCCAGGCCTGGGTCTCCTTTTGGGGAAACCATTCTGTGACTCACTATCCTCCGGGAGGTCCCCTTGCTCTTCAGTGTCCCTGTGACACAAAATGGTACAACTGTAATGTGTTGAAGGCTAGTTTATGCTTCACTGTGTGTGTGTGTGTGTCTGCGCGCGCGCGCGCGCACGCGCGTCCCTTCAGAAAAAGAAGCAACTTTATTTACCCAGGTGTTTCCAACTGTAATCTCAGTACCTGCTCCACAATAAGCGTTTATTAAACTCTTGATGGACTGGTTAAATGAATGGATAAGTGGAGCTAAATTGGAGTTGGACTTGTGAAGGGTTAATTCTAGCCCCCTCCCATAGGTAAACACCATACAAGGATGCCAGTAGCAAGCCAGCTCCTCTGGGCTTGCACCCTCATCACGGTAAGAGCCGTCAGCTGTCAGATCCCTCTGTTTAAGGACCTATTTTACTGCTTGTTGCTTGGACCAGAAGGCTGAGATGGGCCCAGAGATTCCCTTGATTGAGACTTCTTATTTTCAGAGGTCCTCACATAGCAGACTCCTGGTCACCTCCTTGACCCCTGGCAGTCTCGAATAAGTCCTCAAGGAGTAGAGAGGGCAGCCTCACTGCCTGGGGAAGGGAGCATAAGAGAACCTGGCCAAACTGCCTCCTTTTTGATACGAGTGTCACTCTGGCTTCAGAGAGTCTCTTGGCTATGAATCCATGACAAAATTTAAACACTACAGTGGAGCAAGGATTTCCAGAAACAGTGGTCTACTAACTGTAACTCTGACCCACACTGCACAAGGCAAGTGGGGTTATGAGAAAACAGGCCAGGAGTGGACAGATGGACACAATGCTGAGGAGCATTTAAGCCTTCCAAACACAGGCCATAAGAGAAGCTGGGCCATGGGGCCAAAGCAGGGATGTAGGGGAATGTCAAAGGAGCTGCGGCTCACATGGCAGCAAAGATGCAGTCTGTCCCCGATGGCTGCGCTTGTGTTATTTGGCCACTGGTTTCAAAAGACACAGACTTAGAAGGATGGGCTCTCAGAAGCAAGGACCCAGGCAAAGGGTGGCTGGTAATTTATGGTGCCATTGTGGTGGCAGACTAACAATAATCACAATTCATCCACCAGGCAAGGCTTTAAGTACCCCAGATGTGTCAGCTCATTCAATCCCCATCATAAGCTGGCGAGATCAATGCCTCCAACATCCACACTACAAAAAACATGAACTCGGCCCTGGGTGTTGCATAACTTGTCCAAGCTCACCCAGCTGGCACTAACGGATTCCAGAGTCGTTGTGCCAAGCCTCCAGGCCATAGCTACTCCTCTGCCACCCTGGACTCTACGCTGCCTCCAGGCTCTGGCTTATGCCAGAGTCTCTGCCTGGGCTGCTCTCCCTAATGAATAACAACAGAGGAATTGGATGGAAGTTTTTGCTAAGCCCCCACTGCCTCAGATCTCAGCTAGAACAGAAGTGAACTTTCATCAATAGAACCTGGAAAAACGAAGAAGCCTTCACTCCCTGAGCCATGTGAAGCGTTTCACCATGGAAGAGTTAGCTAATGGAATCTGTAATAAAGAGTGGAGAGGGGGATTTTTAGAGAGATAAAAGGAGGCAGAATGGTTTTAATGCATCTCAGGTTATCCAAGAAATGGAGTTTGTCATGTGACCTGGGCAAGCAAAAGTGGTTCTTCAGTGAGCTCAATGACGAGTTGTTAGAATCCCTTCTTTTTGCTCTTGTATACAGGACTGGGTAATGTCTCCTAGCTTTCTTTGCAGCTGGATGTGAATGTGTAACTGAATTCTGGGTACTGGCTTGGGAGTGGCTGTTCGCCACTTCTAGGCCTGGCTCCCCTGGCACCCTGTACATGGTGCTTGCTTCTCCTTCCATTTGACCCACAGAATTTCTGTGGAGAACAAGGCTGGAAGAGCTAACAGAATCCTAAGAAAGATAGATCTGGGTCCCAGACTCGCCACCTAAAGGCCACTCACTCTCCCAACACCAAGGATGAGCTATGAAGTCTTAGTTTGAGAAGCCACTGAAACCTGGTAACTGATAACCTGCTCTAAGTGGACCCTTTCCTGGCAATGAGGCACAGATAAGCAAGACGGGGAACAGACTTTCAAAGGGAAGGCAGTGAAATTTCTAGTTAGACTGAAATGTCAATTCCCACGGTGTGACTTCTCCTACCTCACTGCCAACCCAACACTGTAGTCCCAGGACAAGGTCCTAGCGGAGCGGATGCCTTCCTCCAGCGGGCATCAGTGAGAACTGCTCCCTGTGTATGCTCTGGAGCTACAGCAACAGAAGAGTTGAGAAGTTCTGCTTCTGGGGGAGTTCCATGGAGGACAATAAAGCGCTCTCTCTCTCTCTCTCTCTCTCTCTCTCTCTCTCTCTCTCTCTCTCTCTCTCTCTCTCTCTCCCTCTCTCTCTCCCTCTCTCTCTCTCTCTCTCTCTCCCGCACCCTCTCTCCGTCTCTCTCCTCTCTCTCCTCTCTCCCCTCTCTCTCTCTCCCTCCCTCTCTCTCTCCCTCTCTTTCTCTCTCCCTCTCTCTCCTCTCTCCCCCCTCCTCTCTCTCCCCCCTCTCTCCTTTCTCTCTCTCTCCCTCTCTCCCTCTCTCTCCTCTCTCCCCCTCCCTCTCTCCCCCCTCTTTTTCTCCCCCCTCTCTCTTTCTCTCTCTCCCTCCCTCTCTCTTCTCTCTCTCCCCCTCCCTCTCTCTTTCTCTCTCTCTCCCTCCCTCCCTCTCTCTCCTCTCTCTCCCCCTCCCTCTCTCTCTCCCCCTCTCTCCCTCTCTCTCCTCTCTCTCTCCCCCTCCCTCTCTCTCCTTCCCTCTCTCTCCCCCTCTCTCTCCCTCCCTCTCCACCCTTCTCTCTCCTCTCTCTCTCCTCTCTCTCTCCTCTCCCCCCCCCTCTCTCTCTGTGTACACATGTGTGTGGGGGGTGGAAGAACTCAGAGTTCCCTCTGAAGAGATGATGCACAAGCCAACAGCCAGTGCAGTGAATCTTGTGGGAGGAAAATGCTTCTAGAAACAAAACCCTCAAATGCCGAGACCCTGAGGTAGGATATACCATGCACTCAAGGAATCAAGATGTCAATACGTCTAGAACAGGGTCAAGTGCTGCCTGGTGGCAGAGGATCTGAGATCTAGAAGATGGCGGGGAGGCTGGATCCTTCTGGGTTGTTGCAAGGTCTTCAGTTCATTATGAAGGCAAGCTTTAAGGCTAAGGTGGGGGTGGGTTTCATCGTGAGAATGGTGCAATCTCACTGATACATGAATACAATGATTCAAAATTCCACCTGGCAGTTAGGTTGGGCGTAGAAGCAGGGGTGCAGAGCGAGGGTGCAGGAGGGTGATAGTGGAGGAGGGAGTACCAGTTAGAAGGCTATGGCGATGGGCAATGCGGATTGGATTGTCCATGCAGAAGGATCTAAAATCACCTAAGAGATAAGCCCTTAGACGTATCTGTGAAGGTCTATCAAGATTAGGTTAACGTGAGGTGGGAAGACCCACCCATGGGCAGCACCATTCCTTAGGTTCTGGTCCCAAGCTGAGTAAAATGGAGGAAGTGAGCTCAGTGCCAGCCTTCACTCTGCTCCCCAGCTGCAGATGCTGCGTGGCCAGCTGCCTCGTGCTCCTGCTGCCGGCCTTCCTCACCAGGATGGGCTCATCTCCCCGCACTGGGAAGCATAATAAAACCTTTCCTTCCAGAGTGGCTTTTCAGTTAGTTTATCACAATTCAGGCAAGGGAAGATAAAGTCTTGGCTGGAGTGCAGTGTCTCAGCTGTGAGAAATAGCTTGATTCTGGCCCAGCTTTGAGAGTGGAGCTGGCAGCGTGGATATGGAAGGAAAGGAAGACGTGAAGACAACTCTGGAATTTGAGCCTGGGCAACTGGAAGGAAGAGGTTTCCGTTCCCTGAGCTAGGAAAGGCTTAGGGAGACACTGAAATAGGGGCAGATCTCAGGGTCTGATTTGGGATATTTCAGGCTAGAAGTGCAACTTTCGCTATTCAAATAGAGAAATACACTATAATCATATACATGATTGTATGTATATAATATGGGGGAGCTGTCCAGGTGGGGATACATACTTGACATCATTTGCCCAGACACTGTTTAAAGTCACAAAGTCAATAAGACAACTTAGTTCAGATAGAGAAGTTTGAGACTGGGAGAAACTGTGCTTCATTCTTGAAAGTCAACAGAGACAAGGAACTCACGGAGGAAGTGGAGAACTGCCCATGACAGCAAAAGGAGAATCTAAAATAAAGAGGAGAGTGGTGCTTGGCACGGAGACCTGATAACTGTCCGCTGCTGTGGGGAGGTTGAAATGGGTAAGAAATGACCTTGGATTGGAACACGTGGAGTCACTGGGAAGAGCTGCTTTGTGGAGCAGCAGGAATGAAAACTGTTTGAGCGGGTTCAAGGTTGTTGGAGGCAAGAATGTGGACAGAACATATCCAGGTAATGCTCAGAGAAGCTATACTAGAGAGAGAGAGCAGGTGTGGGGCAGGAGAGGTGTGGTCAGTGATGCTTGTTGTTTTTCATAGTGATGTTTGGATGCTTATGGGAGTGGTACCCTAGTGAATGAACTGTCACGGATGAAATAGAGGAGATAGATTCAGGATTAATGAGCATCTTTCTGAGGCCAGAGGGGAAGAGACTCGGGGTATAATTGAAGGGTTAGCCCTGATGGATGTGCATGCAGTTCTACACAGCAAGGGGGTCAGCTCAGCCCTAGGAGATGCTCGGGACAACGTTTCAGAGTGTCACCATTTTCTCATGGGATTAGGAGGGAAGCTTGTGACCGAGAGTAAGGAGGAGGAAGCAGAGTGAGCAGGAGCCATGGTAGTGCAGGTTAATTTCAGACTGTATTCAGGGCTTAGCTGAGGTTGGTGGACGTACTCCGGAAGGACAGACTCTGGAAGGAAGAGCAGTCAGAATGGCTGGCTGGTCCACAGAGGCTGCATGCAGCTGTATGTGGATAGGTGTACCCGTGGAGAGGGAGTTAGATGTAACCCCAGCCGGGTTAAAACAGGAGAACGGAGTCCACTCACCCAGGCTGCATTTTTCTTCAGTAGTCCCTAGATCTCTCGGGTACCACGGTGTCTTTGTGCCCTTGAAATTTCATAAGTTTTCATTGTAGATTTGTGGGTGTCAAGTTTTGATGAATTCTTCTCTACTCAGTGGCATTCTTTTCGGGGAGGTTGAGGCAGGGCAGAGTATTATTTAGTTCTTCAAGGTGGTCTGTAACTTGCTATATATCCCAGGAAGTGGCTTTAAACTAATGGCAGTCCTCCTGCCTCAGTCTTCTGGGTGCTAAGATGACAGGTATAGCAGATAATGTTCTAAGCATGTCAAATGGATTTACTTATTAAACTTCATTCTGCCGATGAAAATACAAGACCCAGAGAGATTGACACGTCTCTGCCTGTAATGGTTGGGACTAATTGATAGACTCTCCTGACCACATCTGTGGGGGATTCTCTTGATTACACATTAACTGAAGTGGGAAGACCTGCCACTGTGGGAGGCGCCATTCCCTAGGCAAGGGATGCTAGATTATAGAAGGGTGGGGAAAGCGAGCTGAGCACTAGATGTATGCATTTGCTGCTCTCTTCAAGTAATGTGCCCAGCTGCTACAAGCTCCTGGTGCCTTGACTTCAAGGCCATGAGAGGCTGGAGCCTTGAACTGTGAGCTAAATAAACCCTTACTCTTTCAAGCTGATGTTTTCAAGGGTATTTTATTATGTCAACGCCAAAGAAACTAAGGCAATGGTCGAGTTCACACCGTCAATAAATGTCAAAGTCAGAAGGGGCCTGAAGGAAAGGACAAAGTCTCACTGTGGAAGTCTTGTTTTCCACTATACATCTCAGAAGTTTGTCGCTGCTGTGTGTTGTGAGGATCAAACACCCATTATACCACCCTGGGCTCTGCTACTAATTTCATTCCCCATGCAAAATGGTAGATTTCCTCCATTTGGAGCTCAGATGGGGAAACATATTCCAACAGGTGGCCTCTCTTATGAAGGGCTCCAACTTAGCTTAAGCTCGGGAGAGTTGCTTGCACAGCAGAGATAGAAAACAAGGGGAGATGAAGCCTAGTGACTCACAGTCAGCCTGCTTTACTTGATGACAAATGGGGGTGGGAGAAAGTTTGCTTCAGCTCCCAAACTTCCTCATAACTAACAATATTATGATTAAGCATGACAGCCACACAAGCCCACAAGGCTTTGCACTTGGCATGACAAAGGTGGCACCATGGTGGACACGCTCTCTGAGTGACCAGGGATGTAGCTTGATGATGGGGCCAAAGGGGTGGGCCGAAAATGCTTCAGTGAAATCATTTAAAGATCAATGTATCGGTCTCCATACCAGGTCACTTTTCCATTTCCTTAATCCCTTGTTCCCATGGCCCATAAGCTCCCAGTCATTGTGCAACACTAGCAACCACTGTTTTTCCAGATGCCCAAAGTCATCTGTAGCTCCTTCATCAAGCTAGCCCACCTCTGCTGGAGTGTTCACTTCTGATACGGCAAGCACCTTTGGATAGTATCAAATGTCCTCTTGTCTAAGTGGTTGGGGATACTAATTCCTTTTAGCACTGAGCCACGAGACCCTACAGGAGAACACTAGGCCCATTAATGGGATGGTCTAACAGAGATAGCTTGAGCTATGGAAGTGCACAGATCCAGACCCAAGGATGCTGGGGAGTTGGGTGTGATGGAGAGAGATGGTGTTGTCCAGGATGGACTGTTTATCCCCTACCCACACCCCAGAGGAGAGATTGCAACATCTATTAGACAGTCTTGAACATCAAAAAGCTTGTGCACACACCTAACCCTAGGTGGGTCTCTTCCTCCTCAGCAGTTCTGACATTGATTTGATCCACACAATCAGGACAAGGAGCACTTACCCCAGAGGAGCCAGATCTTCAGCTGCACCCAGACCAAGGCCTGAACTTCCAGCCTGGGTGCCTGAATCATCACTAGAGCATCTTGGGAGGGGAGTGGGGCAGTCCCTGACAACAGGAATCTTTCCTTGCTCTAGCTCTGCTTCATGGGAACCACTGGAGCCTGTTACCTGGTACAGGGAGAACATGAAACAATTGCCTGTGACTCTTGGTGCTGTCATGGAATGAGCCCCATCAGGAGTGATCCTTGTAGTTCTTGGAGAATTCTAAAAACCACTGGTACCTGCACAGCACCAAGCATTAGCAAGTTCAAGAGCTCCAGGTGCCGAGTACAGGGCCTGGCACATGGCAGTGTCTTGAAACCTGCCTGGATGGTGGCCTAGAGATGGCTCTCCCATGACATCTTTTTAAAAACTCTTAAATAATCCCTTCTTTTAAAAGGTCTATGTGTATGTGTCTCTTTGTGTGGATGTATGGAGCACACACATAGAACCTAAGGAGGCCAGGAGAGGGTGTGGAATCCCCTGGAGTTGGAGTTACAGGCAGTTGTAATCTGCCTGACGTGGGTGTTGGGAACTGAACTTGCGTCTTCTTCAAGAGCAGGGTACACACCTAATGTCCAATCCAGCTCTCCAGGCTCTCCACCACCATATATAATTTTCCTTCCTTCCTTCCTACCTTTCTTCCTTCCTTCCATCCACTCCCTTCCCTTCCTCCCTCTCCTCTCCTCCCTCTCTCCTCCCCTCCTTCTCTCCCTTCCCTCCTTTTTTCTTTGGGTGGTGTTGAAGTTCAAACTCAGAGCCTCATACACACACGGCAAACTCACTACCAACTGCCCCTCTTGCTGCCACTTCAGAGATAACTTAGCACAGGAATGTATTAAACTGTAGAAAAGTCAGAAAAGCCGGAATGAAGCGGGGAGCCGAGGAGTCCTATAACCCCGCTCTCGCTGGTTTTTACACCTTTGAATGTTCACAGCTGCTGGAACGTCCCTGTGTCGACATATAAATGTATTTCACAGATGGCTAGGCCAGCACGGTCTACGCTGTTTTGTCACCTTCCCTCTACTTGATGAAACGTCACGCGCATCTCTCCGTGTCAGCCCACGGACACTCCATCATCCTTAATGACTACGTTGCAATGCTTCGGGTCGATACACTGAACTTCATTTAACCAGCCCTGTGCTGTTGGGTGTTTATGCAGCTTTCATGTTTCTCCCCGTCATAAACAAGACCATAATAAATATTTCCATGCCTACAGTCTTTCCTTGGGGAAGCTGGAGTATAGGAATTTCGGGGGTGAGCGTTCCATGGCTCTAGCAAGTGGCGGGTGACATAATGCCATTGTTTTTAGTGACAACCATAATGAAAACCAGTTTTATTAAGCATTGACTCTACATCATTTAGGCACTATGCTAAGGGTGTTAGATGCATGAGTTCTTTGGTTCTTATTGTTGGTATTATAAACATTCCTGATTTTCTTCTCTAATAGATGTTTAGGGGAATGTGGCATACATGGGCCTACAGATGTGGACACCTGAGGAAGACGTTGGATGTTTCTTTATCATTCTCTGTCTTATTGCCTTCACACTGGGTCTTCCACTGAACTTGAGGCTCACTGTTTTGACTAGGCTTAGGCTGGCTTGCCAGCAAGCCTCCGAGATCCACCTAGCTCTCACCCCAAATACTGGGGTGCAGAAGTCATACTCAATGTCTTTTAGATGGATACTGGGCATTCAAACGGGTCCTCGTGTTTCACAGAAAGTTCTCTTTACCCACTGAGCTGTCTCTCCAGCCCCGATTTCCCTACTCTTCAAAAGAAAAAATGAAAGCTCAAAAGATGGAAATGATTTGCCCCAAATCCCATGACGAATAAGTACAGACACAACTCAGACCCCACTCTGAAGACGTCTAAGCTGCTACTGTAGACTACACGCTAGATGTTCTCCCTAGATGGTGTGAGGGAACTCATTTTTCTACACTCTAGCTTCATACAGAATCCTTATTGGGCACTGGTTAAGCAATGAAAGTATCAGATCATATGTGGTTGGAAATGGCCTTGGGCTCTTTCTCTTCCTGGTTGTACAGCTCTTTGCAGCATAGACACAAAGCTCCATCCTCGAGCCTGTTTCCACACCCTGAATCCAGTGCTGGCCATTGTGGCTTGCCTTACTCACGAACTAGGTCAAATGGGATGTACCCCACTTCCCACTTTCCCCTGGCCTGGCATTTGTATGGCAATGAAGCTAGAACCCAAGGACGAAGGGCTCTGTGGCTGTTCCCACCAAGCCTGCCCGACAGAGAGGTGCCTGGAGATGCAGGACGGACCCCAAAGGAGACTGACAAGGTCACCTACTTGAGTGGCCAGCTCATAAATGCTTGCCTAGGTTAAGCCTACAAGCATTGGTGTGATGGCTATGTGGCAAAAGCTCATGCAAATGCCGCTACTGAGGAGGTTATGTGTGGCTCATGCAGACTGGGTGACAGGGGGAGGTGTGGAGAAATGAGCCACGGCCCTAGGAAGGCGTTGCAAGAAGAGGGAGCAGCCCATGCAATGCAGCATGAGCAATAAATAGCCAAGGCTCGTGAAGCAGAACAGGAAAGTAAGTCTGCATGCACAATGAGGCAGACCTCATTGCGGGCGTGGTAGGCTGCCGATGGGTGGTCTGCTGACTGCGAATGTGGTGAGCTGCCGATTGCGGGGCGTGGTGGGCTGCTGACTGCAGGTGTAGTGGGTTGCTTGGAAGTGGCTTTCCAGGGCTTAAGCCAAGCAGAAACCTTCCTCTTTGCTGGCAATGCAACTAGATGTCATTTACACACCAATGTAGGGAAAATAAATAAATAAATAAATAAATACACCTGGCAGATTCTCTGGCAGCCTTTCACAGAACTACCCTGGGGGCTGGAGCAGCTATAGCTGGCACTGTTTGCCCTTTCAAGCGGAGAATTGGAATTCCAGTTGCTGGCCACTGGAAAATGCTGCTGCTCCTTCTCCCTGACTGAGACCTGGCCTTGAGGCATCCTGTGCCCTGGGAGGTCCTGAAGGAGCAATTCCTGCCTCCTCCCACCAGTTGCTTCATGCAGAAGACGTTTTCCAGTAGCCCTGATGCAGGTGGTGCTCTTAGCAATATTCTGACGAGAGAACTGAGCCAAATCCTCACCCAGCAAGGCACTCACGCACTAATTCATTCTTGCATGCATTCATTCATCCATTTATTTATGCGTGCATCTGCTCACTCATGCATCCAGTCCAGGACCATCCCCAGGCCAGGCATGACACGTCGTTTAAGAGACTATAGAACAGCTTACAGACTAGCACGGAAATTAGATCCAAACAGGTGCTCAGGAGACACAGAATCCCACTGTCGCCAGTTCCTAGTATCTCATGAATAAAGGTGTCTCTAGAAACATCTATGCTGATCTCAGCTCTACCAAGGTGGCAGCAAGGGTGGTTGCAAATGGTGTCTCAGAGGTGAACCTGGTCTGGTGTGGCCTGTGATGGAGCTGTCTCCAGCATGCAAAAGAACCCAAGTAGCTGGGGTAGTGAGAGGAGAAAGAGATGAAGATACCGGGGATGCTGGAACCCAGTCACTCTTGGCTTCTAGTGTCAGTTTCAAGAAGAAGATCCTGGCTGAGTCACTGAGTTCCTGTGAGAAGCCAAGGGCAGAGCCCTGAAAGTGATGTTATCTGGGTTTGTGCCACCACGCTACCAGGAAAGAGCATTCACACCTAACAGCGTTTTTAAGACTGTTTTTATTATATTTAGTTGTGCGTATGTGATGGTGTGTGTAAGTGAGTGGTGGAGCCCATGGAGGCCAGCAGCACTGGATCTCCTTGAGCTGGATTACAAGAAACTCTGAGTGCCCAGCATGAGTTTTGTGACCAGATTCAGTGCTCAGTAAGAACAGAATGTGGTGTTAACTGCTAAGCCAGCTCTCTGACCCTCTTTTTAAGCAATGTGTATCAAGGCCCTATTTTATGGGCCATATGAAAAGGGATTGGGCATTAAAACAGGATCCTGCCTCCAGGAACTGTGGTCATTTGGTTGAGCTAGGTGTACAGATAAATGGTGTCATGTTGGGGTGATCGATGCTATGATGGGAGAAAGCCTGGATGCTTGGGGAGTCAGGGGAAGGGCCTGGGCAGGTGGGAAAGGCTTTGTCTTGGAGCAGCGTGAGTAGGCTATTTAGGTGATGAAGAGGGATGTTAGGAGGAAAGAGGGATTGAATTCACCAAGATGCAACAGAATAATAAAATGGCATAAAACACTCCAGCATCCCTGAGTGTACAATGAACAGAGTTCCATGGGAATAAAATCGGAAGAGGACACCCAAGGGGCAGACGGTGCAGGGATTTGTGGCCCGGCTGGAGGACCTGGTCTTCATTCTGTGAAAAGCTTTAGCCAGAGTGATATAGCTAAAGATGTCTTTTAGAAAATGTTAGATGGTAGCTGAAGGGAGGTGCTTTGTAGAGATGGGCACGAGGCCAGGGGCACTTACACCTTCTAGAAGATTCAGTAAGAATCTCAGCAAGAAATGATGGAGACAAGCGTAGCGGGTAATCCGTGGTAAAGTGACTGGGTGCCAAAGCTCTGGAATCAGCGTCCAGAGTTCAACACCTCCCTCGGATCCCTTACCGGATTGCATGACCCTGGGTAAGCTACTCAACCTGTCTGCACTTGGTTTTCTCCATCAATAAACCAATACTCACAAGAGCGCTGATGCACAATAGCTGTTCTCTGGGTAAAATGAGGGGACCGGTTGTTTTTGTTAAGTCCACCCGACCTGACGATTGCTTATGGGCTCTCAGCTAGGGGCTGAGTCTCGAGTCGACTTCCATGGGACTGGCTAGGACAATCCATTCCCAGGAGCAAAAGAAGTGAGACTATGTCCTGGCCAAGTAGAGATGGACCAAAAAGGAGAGAGGTAAGAGTCTGCTGCATGGGTCTTGAAGCTCAAATCCAACACTTGTGCCACGACCTAAGTTACTGCTGCTCCTCCTGCTTCTCCTGGATTTCCCAAAGCCGGACTGATGCCCAAGACCCCCAGAAGCTCCAAACTCTTGATCTTCCTGCCTTCGTGGAAAAGAACAGAGCAAAAGGGTTGAGTCCCACATGCCTGAGTTTTGCTTAAGTTTCCCTAGAGAGAAGTCAGTCCCTTCAATGTCCTTGCTGCAACACTGAGGTCACTGTGCCACAGTGTGGGGAGGGTGAAAGAGGCAGAATCTGATTGGCCCTTTGGAGAAAGATCTAAAGAAGAACAGAGAGGAGGAAGAAACGTCAGTCTCCTGCAAATATTATGATCCAGGGCTAGATATCCATCAGCCCATCGACTGCTCACAGCAACCACGAGGCAGTCGATACCATTTCCATTATTTTTCTAGGAGAGCACAAAGAGCCAGGGGAGACCTGGATCCAAATTGCTAATCTTTCTGCCATGGCCATTCCTGCCTCGGGTGAAGAAGGAAGGAGAGGGCTGCTTACTCAGCGTGGGCTTTGTTACCCACACGAGAAGGTGTTCTACCTTTAATTGGTGCTTTCATGTGAACAACCAGGCGAGTGAAGTATGGTTAAATAGGCTCTGCAGAGCAGTAGACAGGGGAAGACATTCGCTTTTCTCCCCAGGCTTAACGTCTATCTGTCTCTAGCTTGTAATAACAAGTGTAACTAACAGAGAGGGAACACTTCAGTGAAACCTGTTAGTGATGTGATCAGCACCTCATGTACATATGTCACCGAACAGCTGACACAATCCATGAATCCGTCGGTTAACATGGTGCTGGTCTGAGTCTTATTCTTCGGGTGGAGAACTTGGTTGTTTCCCATTTGCCGCCTGAGACCATGGAAGCTCAGACATTGAGATAACCTCTTTACTTTTGTCTATTGTGTGTGTGTATATGTGTGTGAACAGGATCATAGGAATTTACATGTGTATGTGTAGTTGTATACACACTCATGCGGAGGCCAGAGAACAACCCTGGATGTTGTTTCTTGGTTTTGAGCCTTTTCCTTTTGTGTTTGAGTCTTTCTCTGGTCTAGAACTTACCAGGTGGGCTAGGTTGAAGATCCAGTAAGCCCCAGGAATCTCTCTGGCTATACCTTTCCATCACAGACTGTTGCCATGCCTGGCTTTGCTTTTTTAAATGTTCTGGGAGCGGCTTGAACTCAGATCCTTGTCCTTGCAAAGCAAACACTTTGCTACTTGAGCTTCTCTTGGGCCCTGTTGTAAATTACTGCACCAAGTTCATGCAGTGGTTTAGTGGCAGAGTGTGGTCCATGTGCCCCCATCCTGCAGCTTCTACTGCTTTTAAAAGCTGAAGAAAACCCCTTTATAGTTACTGGACAGAGCAGGAAAATTGTACAGACTCCCCATGCTCCTAGAACTCACCTTGGAAGCTAGTGTGCAACTCCTGAGATGACCTTAGCTCAAGAGCTCTCAACCTTGGATCCACCCCTAGGCCAGAAGTCTTGTGTTCAACTCATACCCAAGATGCACAGACAGATGGATCACCACAGTCCAGGTCTTGTTAAGAGAGAAAACTATGACGTTCAAGCACTTCCCAGATCTTGCTGCTGAACAAGGGATTTATTGGTCTGAAGCTCAGATTCATCCTTGGAATGTAAAATATTGGATACCTTTCCATCACAGTGACATGATGTCAAACAGAAAGGAATTATGGGAGGAAACATTTGCTGAGGTTCATGACTCAGAGGGTCTCAGTATAACATGGATGGCATTGCAGAATTCGTGGCAATTCTTACATCTCAGTAGATCAAGTAGCAGAGAGCAGGCAAGAGCCAGAAGCGGATACAAACTTCAAAGTCTTGTCCCTAACAGTAGTCTACTTCTTCCAGCTAGCCCATACTTTCTAGAGCCTCTGCTGTATTCAGAATACTGCCACAAGCTATGGACCAGCCATCATAACATGAGCCAGTGGGAGACATCGCAGATTCACATCACAACCATGACCAACAGTATGACACCAATGGTTCTGATAACTGCTGCTTTATAAAGAAGTCCCACCCCCAAAACTTAGCAGGCTGAAACAACTGCCCCTGATTTTTGTGGCTCAGGCACATGGGAAAGGCAGGACTGTGAGAATGGGCATGAGGACACCCACACACAGTTGGAATGAGAAGACATCCGGGCCTGATGCTGTCTGAAGTTTCCACTGAGCTGAACATTCAGAATGGTAGAATCACAGGACCCAGTGTCTGTGTTTCCTGACATTTGGTGAGCTGTTGAGGTGCCTACACATGGCTCCTCAGAAAAGCAGTCTTGAGGGCATAATGTCTCATGTGGCATTTAATAGCTCCTAAAGAGAGTCCTTTCTAAGAAGGGAAAAAACGCAGCATTCTATCACCCAGACATTAGAATCAACCAGTCACTCCATCTCTTGATGATGAGTGAGTCACGAGATGGCCAAGTTCAAGGGGAATACAATTAAGTTCTGCTTCTAAGTGGGAGGAGGGAGTTCCAAGAGGCATATTGCTGTGTCATCAGTTTTAGAAAATGCAATCTGCCTCCCTTGCACCGCCATCGTGCACACAGAGATCACTTAAGGCAAAGCTTAGCATATAGAAAGTGCTTGGTAAAGGGTAATGGTTGTTATTGGATGTGATGACCTTAGGAAGTGCCTCTCAACACATCGGGTTAGTGGGGGAAGTGGAAGAAAGAATGAAAGGGGTGATGGTGGTAATATGTCGGCAGCACTGGTCCATGGCAATGGCCAAGAAGATAAGATTCCCCAAAAGCTGACCACCCATCTGTTGAACTAAATGGCCCTGAGAAAGACAGGGTTTCTAGAAGGGAAAGAACCATTTATAGGCTACAGGAGAGTCTTGAGCAAGGGGAGCTGTGTGGTCCAGGAGCCAGGAAAGAGGAGGTAGAAACAAAGGCCAAGCTGGCTGAGAATGGAGAGCTATCTGGCGTAGCCTCAGCTCCAGGGCATAAAAAGAGATGATGGATTCTGAGGCGGATGGGTCCTAGGGACACAAGAGTCCCCAGGCCTGGCAAGGAATCTCCACAGTTCAGGTATACAAAGCTCAGTCCAGGGAGGCTGCATAACTTTGGGTCTGTGTCTAGGCTAGTCCCCCAAGGCTGGTCCACAAACCTCTTCACCTCTGGAGACCGGGGATCCAAGGTGTGCTTCCCCGTTGGTATCCTAGAATGCAAGAGCCGGAGGATGGGAAGGGTTACTGTGAAAGGCTGGTCCCAAGACCCAGCATGGCTCTCACACAAACTCATAGCAGTTGTTGTAGCCCAGGCAAGATCAGAAGACAGGGATAAGGGCTGGGAAGCGCTGTCTTCCATCCAGGTGTGCCATAGCCAGTACAGCCAGCAACAACAGCCATGAATCTCCACAGCCCCCAGTCACAGATCTGGGAGGAGCCCACCGGCCCCTGCTCCTCTCTGCTGACATGGTTTCCTACTGGTGGAGTCTGGAGGGACTGTCATGGAATATTAGTTGAAGATGTGTTCCATTCGTTTATGCTGCGGAACATTTGTTTAATGATGCAAAGGTGTGTTGCATTCTTTCACGTTGCATTTGTTGAACTCCGTGAAGCTGTGTTAGTTTGCCAGTCTAAAACACCTGATTGGCCTGCTCAAGAGTGGAATGGCCAATAGCCAGGCAGGAAACAGGATAGGTGGGGCTGGCAGGCAGAGAACACTAAGAGGAGAAATATGGGAGGAGCAGAATGAGCGGGAGGATTCCAGGTCCCAGCCACCCAGCTACACAGAAAGTCACAGAGGAAGAAGTAAAGAAAGGTGGATAGAAATAGAGAAAGGTAAAAACCCAGAGGCCAAAGGTAGATGGGATAATTTAAGAAAAGCTGTCTAGAAAAAAGCCAAGCTAAGGCCTTTCTTTATAAGAAAGAAGCCTCCATGTGGTTTGTTTGGAAACTGGGTGGTGGGCACCCGCAAAGAGTCAAGAGCCAAAAGAGTACAAACAGCCAGCTATAAGAGACAGCCATTATCTTCTGTTGTGTGCTCATTGAGAAACCTACCAGACTCCAATGAACAATTTTCAACCCAGGGCCACACAGGTGATCCTGGTTAAACTCAGTCATAGCAAAATGGTAGGAAAGGAACTCTAGGTGGGGGCTGAGAGGGGTGGGAGAGAGACCGAGGAGGTGGGGGATTATAGTCATCAGCATATGAAATTGTCAAGGAGCAAATTCAAAGTTCAAAACAAAATAAAATGTAATTTCCACAGCACGGCTCTGGAAACAAGGCTCATGATCAACACCCTCATCTTAATTGATATTTACTATTTACTCTGGTTCTGATGAGCGGCTTTCGAGTCCCTAAACTCTAAGCTTTTTCCTGCCTCAGGACCTTCACCCACACTCCTTCTCCCTTTGTACACCTCTCCTCTTCATCCTGCAGCTCCCAGCATCTCCTCTTTGACCAAGACCTTCATGGCCCCCCCGTTTTAAACTGGCTTCTACTCCTGTCCCTACCCACTTTGTTACTAGCATAGAAAACCAGAGATGGAGGAATTTACAGCAAACAGAAATGTGTTGGCTCGTGGGCTTAGAGCCTTGGACAGTCCAGGACTAGGGAAGTGGGTATCTGGCAAGTGGTCTTGATGTGGCTTCCCATAGAGGAGAAGAGGAGGGATGAGAGACGGGACGGGCCAGACTTGGGCTGGGGCTGTAACTCTATGGTGAAGTGCTTACCCAGCATGCACTAGGCTCTCAGAATCAGTGCCTAGTACTCCCCACCCTCCCCCACACGGCCACCTCCTTAATGACAGTGCCAACCCACACCTGGAGGTGATCCCTCAAGGTCCCTATCTCCTCATCCCGTTATAATGACAGCTAAATTCCAATATGAATTAGGAAAGAGATTTTTTTAAAGATTCGTTTTAATCCTCTGTTAAATCTCTATTTTTTTCCCTTCAAATCACTTATCACAAAGCTGTATGCTTGTATATTGGACAGCTTCACCTCATGTTGCCCCCTTTCCCCTCTAGATGGTGAGCAAGATGAAGACAGAGGCTATGATTGCCATTCTCACTCTGTGTACCTATGGCATCTGGTCCCACGCCTGGCGCTCAGAAGCTATGCAGCGAATATCGGCTGTGAACAAGTCAATGACCTATGTGCGGTTGAACCAAAGGGTATGGACACCAACCTCTGTGGAGCCACGAAGCCAGAGCAGCTCAGAAGGGAATGCTGAGAATCGTGGTGGCCTTGACTCGTGGGGGTGGGCTGTGCTGGAGGGATGGAGAGTTTCATGGCTAAGAGAAGCAGGGCTCCTTTTACTGGTGTGGTCTTTTTGAGATGAGTTTCTAGGAAATACTTTGTGCTGAAAACCTTGTGTCTTCTAACACAGAAATGCGAGCACCATTACCCAGTATGTGCTCATCCTAGGAACAGTGACCAATCAAGGTCTTCCACTTGAATGGTC
Source organism: Arvicola amphibius (assembly GCF_903992535.2). Classification (NCBI taxonomy): domain Eukaryota; kingdom Metazoa; phylum Chordata; class Mammalia; order Rodentia; family Cricetidae; genus Arvicola; species Arvicola amphibius. The sequence goes on along the minus strand of NC_052052.2, from coordinate 24,523,428 downwards.
TTGGGGAGGGACCCGACACTGCCATTCATGAAGGTCAGGCTGCTCTCCCTGGTCAGGAAGTGTTCTGTATTTACAAAGTGTCTCTGCAAAAGCTTGTATCTCAAGACTAAAGTCTCTCTCTCTCTCTCTCTCTCTCTCTCTCTCTCTCTCTCTCTCTCTCTCTCTCTCTCTCTCTCCACTCTCTCTCTCCCACTTAAAATGTGATATCACAGCTCCTTCCACCCAGTGCTAGACCCCATTTTGATCTTGAATCTGAGCAAGGCTGTGACTTGCTTTGGTAAATGGAAAGTGACGGAAGTGACATCATACCGCTGACCTGTTGAGATATCGTGGTCATTCTTATTCCTTATAAACTTCCAAGTTGTCCCATGAACGAACCCAGGTTATACTGTTGGTGGCTGAAAGAGTCACAAAAGTGAATCTAATCATCCCAGCCAATCTTCCTTCTAGACCAGCAGTCTCCATTAAAGAGGAAACACAGGAGAGAAAGATGCTAGGGGCGCCCTAGCCCAACCATGATAAGAGCTGACTGGCCAACCCATGGACCTGGGAGTCATCACCAACAGTTGTTATGTGAAGGACTTAAATATCCTATGTGAACTAATGGATGCACTTTGTGTATGTGTGTAGTGATATTTCATTTGTATTTTAATTAGATATAGCTTGCCTGAAGATCAGAGAGAAAAGCAGCCCCACTGGTCAGCCTTCCAGACCAGGCAGCAGTTGCACACACCTTTATTCCCAGCAGCCACACTAGCTTGCCATAGAAACTGGGTGGTAGTGGCGCAGGGTTTTAATCCCAGCCCTGGAGAGGAATATAAGAGGAGAGGAGACAGCTCTCACACACAGTCTCATTCTGAGATTTCTAGGGGCAGGTTCACCATTTCGAACTGAGGTAGAGGTAAGAGCCAGTGGCTGGGTGTTTTGCTTTTCTGAGCTTCAGGTTGAATCCCAATACCTGTCTCTGGGTTTATATTACTCGTGCTACATAGGTATGTGGATGTGTGGTATATGGACATTCACAAGTGTATGGAGGCGAGAGGTAAGGTTTAGTGCCCCCCTTAATTGATCTCCATTTTAGCCTTTGAGACAAGGTCTCTCACTCAGCCTGGAACTCCCCGGTTCAGCAGGACTAGCTGACCAACACTCCTGTACCTGCTCCCTGCCCCCGTGCTATGATTACAGCTCTCACCACCGTGCCTGGCTTTTCATGTGAGTTCAAGGGATCTACACTCAGGACCCCTTGCTTGCACAGCAGGTCTCGTTGACTGAGACATCTCTCCAGCCCCGGGGAAACGATTCCTTCCACGAATGATTTAGATCTGACTTTTTTCCTGACTCTGGTATGTCCTCAAAGTTCTTCTATCCATGTAGAGTCCTGTGGAAATTCTACCAGTGACAATAAAGCTCCAAAGGGATGTGGTCAAAGGACACAGTTTTGCAAAGAGGCTGAGCAGTTTATCCTGACCCTGGGTGACCCTGGGCAAGTCGCTTGAGCATGGAGGACCTTGCTTCCTTTCATTGGATATCAAGAGAGCAACTTAAGCTACTTTCAAGCCCTTCAGCCCCTGTCACACAAACAGCCCTGTGAATCTCAGTCTCTGGTACTTTTATGTTAAAGCAAGAAAGGCTAATCCGGGGCTCACCCTGCCCTGCAGGATAACCCAGAATGATGTGGTGCTATTTCCTCATGGTACCTTGGCTATGGCTGGCACTTATAGGAATGTGAGCATCTTCAACAGGAATAAATGGTTTTCAAATAATTCCCTGGGTTCATCAACTGTGTGAACACCCAGATTTTCAGTGAATAGGAAGAACTGGAGTAGAACGGATGTCTGGAGTTACGGGTAGTCTTCATCATATTCCCCCAAAGAACCATGAACAACACCTTATCTGTCTTCTCTCAGGTTTGCCTGAAGGTGAGGACTGAGGGGAGACTGAGTCTCTCTCTTATTGTGGTATGAATATTAGGTGCCCCCAGTGGGCTCATGGTGTGTTTGAATACTTGGTCTCCATTTGATGGTGATGTCTAAGAAGGTTTTGGAAGCTTTAGGGTTCAGGGTTCGCTACATCACTGGGGGCAGGCTTTGGGGTTTATGGCTTGGGTCCACTTGCTGTTATTTGATTCTTTCCTGAGGGCAGAGGCAATGTGATCAGCCAACTCCCTGCTTGTGCCACCATGCCTTCCCTGCCATTGCCAAATCTTCCCCACCATGATGGACTCTATCCCTCTGGGACCCATTCTCCTTTGTTTCCAAGATCGGCACAAAGATCAACACACCATAATTAAAGGATGATGAGGAGCTGGAGAGATGGCTCAGAGGTTAAAAGTGCTTGCTGTCCTTACAGAGGATCTGGGTTTGGTTCCCAGCATCCATACTGGGCAGCTGACAATGGAGTCTATATCTCCAGCTCCAATGGATCTGATGCCTTTTCTGGCCTCTGCAGACAGACACAGGAATGCACATGGTGCATAGTCATATACTCAGGCACACACGGACACATAAACAAATCTCTAAAGATACAGGTTCATGGAGCTCTTTGCTGAGGTCTGAGCACATATAAGCATAGTTGATAAATGAAGAAAAAAGCCTTTCCTATGGACAATTGTGAATAAATGTTAGTAATTTTTTTGGCAGTACTAGGGATTAAAATCAAGGCCTTGCCCACGCCAGGCAAGTACTCTACCACTGAGCTACACTCTTGCCCCTCATTCTACTTTTTATTTTGGGTCAGGGTCTCTCTAATTTGCCCAGGGTAAAGTCTCATTCTGTAGCTTAGGAAAGCATTTGACTTACAATTTTCTGGACTCTGCCTCTTGAGTCACTAGGTAACAGCCCGTGCCACACAGCCCAGCAAATTCTAGCAATTTGCACAATTTGGCAGACATGTATGGTGGTGATGCAATCTCAGAGGTGCCTAATTAGAAGTCAAAATCTGTAGTCTGCCTGAGGATAGTGTCAACGGGCAAGAAGTCAGCCTTCTAGATAGGCAGCGGGACTGTAGAATCAAAGCAAACATTCTCGTGAGGAGACCCGTTCAAGTACAGCAAAGCATCATCAATTCAAAGTTCAAGAAAGTCGGGGAATGAGCAGGCACCAGAGTCCACACCTACGATGACACAGAGCAGGGAGCAAAGCAGAAGGAAACTTAGATAGGAAGTGTTCTAAACAGGGTGAGTATCCTAGCAGAAGTGTGAATACAGTTCAGCCACAGAGTGCTTGCCTGGCAAGCTGGATGCCCAACTTTCAGCTCTAGCACCCAAAGGTAAATACAATAAATAAGTGAAGTATTGGGGTTTTTTGCTAAAGGTCATAGAAAAAATTTAAAAAGTGGATTACTAATCAGAAAGGTAGTTTGTGATCAGGAAACTGGAACATTCATTTCTGGTCCCTCTGGGTGCAGGAATTGAGGCAGTGATGCCAGGAGAGATCTCCCCCCACCCCGTGTTTTCATTTAGCCCAGCTCTTCCCCACATGGACACTTTGACAACTTCCTTCTTGAGGGCCACTGGAAGCAATGGCATCACCAGAATCTCCCTCGTTCACGGTCTGCATCTAGCAGGAAGACACGGCATTTTTCGGTGGTCACAAAAGTTCTAGGCCTGAGTCTTTAGGACCCAGTAAAGTTGTGTGGTTTGGCCTGAGCCAATAACAGCTCCTAATTGGTTTTAGTTAATGGGGACCCACCCAAGAGTTGACAGGTGCCAAACCCGCCTGCACCGTAAGAGTTTGGGGTAGAGAACGTCAGCTCCTGAAAACAAATCCCAGGTTCTTTTTTATGTCCCCCTCTTTACCTAGATGTGTCAGTGGAAGCTGCCATCGATTCCAGCGCTCACTGCAGGCAGCTAGCAATGGAATATGGAACACAGGAAAGTCTGGGCTTGTCTGAGAACAAAGCACAAAGTGTAGACCATTGTCCTAGTTAGGGTTTCTATTGCCATGATAAAACACCAGGCGAGAAAACACCGTGTCCAAAAGCACCTTGGGGATTATTTCAGCTTCCAGTTCCACATCACAGTTCATCACTGAGGGAAGTCAGGGCATAAACTCAAGCAGGGTAGGACCTGAAGGTAGAAACGGATGCAGAAGCCATGGAGGGGTGTTTATTACTGACTTTCTCTTCATGGCTTGTTCAGACTGCTTTTCTACACACTCCAGGACCATGGGCCCATGCTGGTACCACCCACAATGGGCCTAACCTTCCTACAGCAACCACTAATTAAGAAAATGCACTACATCCATCTCCACAGGCCAGTACTATGGAGGCATTTTCTCAATTGAGAGTTCCTTCTCTCATATGACTCTAAAGCATGTCAAATTGACACAAAACTAGCCAACACAATAACAGATGCTAATAAAATCAGGCAAATCGTAGCTAGCTATGAAAGGAAACAGGCTTCTTGGAGAACGCCTTTGGCCTTGGAGGTCTCAGGGTCACAGCAGTTCTGGAGACCCAGAAGCACTTAGCAGTCCATTTTGGGTACCAAACAAGAGCACATTGGAAACTGGCAGACCAGTCAGACAGAACAGAAGTTTCCTGGGCTAGAGACTCAGAGCAAAGATAAACATGCCTGGGAAAGAAACTGGCTAGGTTTTGCGGAAAACCAAAACAACTGGAGGCATAGCGAGCAGACTCTGGCCATTGTGTACATTCATAGACCCCAGATGTGGCCCGCAGACACAAAGGGTGTCAGCTGTAACGCTCGAATCACCGTGGCTCCGAGCTCCCACCTGCTGGATTACAACATTTATAAAACAGAATCCCAGTTTTCCCGACAGTTCTGTCACAGTGTGTCCCCTAGGCCCAAAGGGGTTTACTCTTCCGCAAGTCCATAATAGCGGTCGCAAAACAACTCAGTCAGTTACTGGCTTTCATGCCCTACCCAGTGAGGCCCCAACCTGCCATCTGGGGTAGAGAAGAAGAGGCTCCGAGGCATGTCCCCCACTAGCCTCTTCCATCTTTAGCCTGAAGCTGGACTCAAACAAGCTGCCCTTCTCCTTCCGTAGCTTCCTCCTCCACCAGAGATACAAGTTGGAGAGAGTTCGCTTATTGGGTTAATATTTATGGGTGCTAATACAGCATGTGTTGGACGTTCCAGCATAATGGAAACAACGGAACAAAAACGGGGGAACAATGTGTATACACATCCAACAGTAAGAAATGTGGCTTAAACTATGTGAGTAGAAATTAATGTAATCCGTCACCTTGGCAGGCCAAAGAAGAAAAATCATAGGAGCATATAAATAAATCCATAAAAGGCTGTTTGAAAAAAAAAACATTATCCATTCATGATAAGAATTCTCAGCAAAATACAAAAAAAGAGGCAGATTTCCTCAAATTGACAAAATATCCCTACAAAGCCCCACAGCTGGCAACCTGTTTCATGATGAGAAGCTACATGCTTTCCTAGGAAAATCAGGAATAGTGGTGCATGCTCCCAAAGCCCAATGCAATGCAGAGAGGGGAATTCTTAGTCTGTGTTTAGGGGGTTATGTCCAGAAAGGTTTCCCTAAGGAAGGGCGACCCATTCCGAAGGCAGGGAGCACTATCCCATGAACTGTGATCCTAGGCTAATTAAAAAAGGAAACAGGAAGCTGATTAGCAGCGCTCATCTTTCCCTGCTTCCTGGCTGGGGACATAATGTGAGCAGCCATGTTCCTGCTGGCCTGCCTCCTTCACCATGGTGATGGTACCCTCAGCCTGTGAGATAAAATCACTCCTTCCCCTTTGTTATCCTTTCAGTCACTGTGATTAGACACCATGACCACGACAACTCACAGACTAATGAGTTGGGGGGGGGGAGCTTACAGGTTCAGAGGGTGAAGTGAATTTACCGTAGGGACCATGGCAGCTGGCTGGCAGGCATGGTGGGAAGGCGGTAGCTGTTTGGAAACCTTACAGTCTGCCCCCAGTGACATGCTTCATCAATAAGGCCACCCCTTCTAGTCTTTCCCAAACAGTCCCACCAACTGGGGACCAAGCAGTCAAGCGCAGGAGCCTGTGGGGGCCTTCCCGATTCAGACCGCCACGCCTTCCTTAATTTGCATTGTCAGCTGTTTAGCCACGACAATGAGAAAAGTAACTAATGTATGTGTTATAATGAAACACTTGCAATTAGAATTTTAAATATCACCCTTGATATGAGCTAACCTAAAAGGAAATGCAGAGATGTAAAGCTAGAGGGAGGGGGGAGGGGAATCTATATTAGGAAAGCCTTGAAACTCTAAAAGCTAAATGAAGTAAAATAGAAGCAAATGCGGAGGTTTTACAGTGATGGGGGGGGGGGGGGGACTTGAGATTAGGATGTCAGTTATTTTAAATGTAATCTATTGCTTCAATGCAATCCCAAACAGAATCTCAACAAGTTGTTGTTTGTATACTGACAAACTGATCCTGCGGTTTATACTGAAAGGCAGAAGAGAGAGAATAGCCCACACAGTGCTGATGGAGAAGAACCAAGGGGGAGGATGGGTACTACCTGACTCAGCACTTCGTGTGGCTGAATCAATGCAGGCAGTATTTTTATTTTTTAAAGAAGAGATGAGTAGCCTGCTGGAACAGAGTGGGAATTGACCCATTTGAAGTCAACTAACCTTTGACAGAGAAGCACAGACAATAAGCGGAGAAACAATAGTCTGCCCAGCAAATGGGCCTGCGACAGTTGCACACCCACACAAAAAGCAATGAATCTAATACAGACAGCTCACCTCTCATAACATTAATTCACAATGTACATGAGACCTACATCTATGACTCAAAACTGTAAAACTCCTGGAAGACAACTCAGGAGATCGAGACAAGTAAAATATGGGCATTATAATCTCTGGGGCAACCACCAAAAAGTACAGCAGGGAAATAGATAAAAAGCCAAGACAGTCATCCAAAAAGAGTGCTGAGAGTGTTCTTCTAACTCAACAGAAGACAGGAAAAGCAGAGTAAAGGAATAAAGCACCGCCAAGATGAGAAAGGACCAGCAGGACAGCCGTCTACAAAGGAGATGCACACCTGTCTCACGACTCCTCCCTGGTGACCAGAGGACAGCCGTCTAGGAAGGAGATGTGCACCATCTCCCAACTCCTCCCTGGTGTGGAGTTACAAGTCTTGGGCATGACAGAAGAGACTGTCAGAGACCTCTCGTGAGAAGGAAGTAGGAAATCAGAAAGAAAAGCATAATGACAGAGACCCTGACATTTTCTCATAAGAGGAACAGAGCCCACACGTTCATGCTGACATTTTCTGACCTCCAGTCTAGCAAAAGACCTGGACTCACTCAGCTCCTCTATGGCCCCACTCCTGCTCCACTGAACTGAGCAGCAGGTCTCTTGAATAAAATCAGAGAGCATAAAGTTCCAACAGGGGGAGCCTCCTCGCCAGAGGGGAGCTATTCTTTTGCATTAAGCCCACAGTCCCCCTCTCTACACTTAGATATCAGACTGGCAGGGAGGGGCAATCCAAGAGAATCCACAAAGATACATGGATCTGGAAGCCTATGTTCCCACAGACTGAAGGCTCTCCAGGTAGGCTAATACTCCTAGAGACAGACCCAGACATAGACCGTGGCGTGGCCCTGGAAATCCTGTTGTCTCCAAAGGCCTAGAACTTTCCTGTCCAGCTAATAGAAGCCAACTGTATCCCCTCAGAATCTCTTCCCTTCTATGGCACAAGCTATGTAGACCTGGGAAACCCCTTTGTTCCCCTCAAAAGGAACCTGCAGGAGCCAGAGCAAGATTTCACAGCGAGGTTCTGCCGATTAGATCGCTGATGGAAATACAGTCAGTCCAGTGGAGCAAGCCGAGGTTCTTGTGCTAGATTTAAATGAGGAATCTGCCATGCAAAGTGAAGATTGACACAAAATAAAAGGTCTTCAACACACTGGCAGAATATATATGTCCTGGATACCTCTAAAGATTTGCTAATCACGAGAAGCCATCACCAAGAAGCCCACAATGCAAACGAGAAAACATCAGTCAGCCAAGACCAGGTAAACAGTAGATGATGGCATCAGAGCTCAGCCCCAGACCCCACAGTGCCCTCTGGCCTTTGAGATCCCACAGTGCCCTCCGGCCTTTGAGACCCTACAGTGCCCTCCAGCCTTTGAGAGCACCCTCAGACATCAGAGCCCTGCTTCTACCTGGTACTCATGTTCTATCCCGGTTCTTAGCGTGAACAACAGTAGAAGCACAGGTACATAATTCACCAATGCTGACACCGAGTTGACTCAGACAAAGAAATTATATAACACATGTTTTGGAGCAGCAATATAAAGAATTTTTAATGATTAATCACACTGTTTCCTGAAATGATTAAAAATAGAGAATCTGCGTAAGTAGTCCAGGTTACGAAATCGTCAGTTTAGAAGTCTAGAACTTAGAAAACAGTAAATGTGGTTCTGACTGGATGATGTCAGGGGCGGCAGAGATGCTAAGAGAGTCAGAGAAGTTAGGAAAGAAGAGCAGAACTCGCGCCATCTGAATACAGGGGAGGGGGAAAACAGACTGGAAAAAATAACACGGGGGCTGGGGACCTGGCTCAGTGGGTGAAGCGCTTGGTGTGCAAGCCAGGGGACCTGAGTTTGGATCCCAACACCCACCTAAAGCTGGTGTGTAATAGAGGTGTTGATAATCCCAAATCCCAGCACACCTAAAGCCGGTGTGGAACACAGGTGTTGAGAATCCTGAATCCCAGACCCCACCTAAAGCCTGGTGTGTAACACAGGCATCGAGAATCCTGGATCCCAGACCCCACCTAAAGCCTGGTGTGTAACACAGGTATTGAGAATCCTGGCATTGCTTACAGCAAGATGGGCAGTGCTGGCCCTGGAAGCTCAAGGGCCAACTAGCCAGGAGTGCACAGTATAAAACAACCAAGAGACCCTGACTCAAGGGAAGAAGGCAAAGATCAACTCCTGAGGCTGTGCCATGGCATACACACACACACACACACACACACACACAGACACACAAATCATAAACAGAAGTCAGTGATTTGTAGGACAATAGCAAACCCAACTAATGTGTGTCCTCAGAGCCTCAGAAAGAGAGACAAGGGGGTGTTTTAAAAATATTTGAAGAAATGCAGGAAGAAATTGCCAAATCTGACCAGTGACAACGCCTATGGAAACCCCAGTCCAGTGAAGCCCAAGGTACCCATGCCGAGGCACATCAAATTGAAACTTTCGGAAATCTTGTCAAGTCTCGGAAGCAGCTAGAGAGAAGGGCGCATCATCAGGAAGGGACACCGGCTTGAATGGTGGCATGTCTGAAGTGATGGCATCCGTAATGAAATGGCATCGTATTTTCCATGGCTGAGAGACAAGCCCTGTCATTGCAGACTCTCTTTCCGGAACGCCTCTCCCTAAAGAATCAAGGGGAAAGAAAACCACGCTCAGAGGAAGGACAGCTAAAGTGAATTATCACCAGCAGATCAGTGCTTCCAAATGGGAAAACAGAGTTCTCTAGACAGAGGGAAGTCAGGGTAGGAGTCCTGGAGTATCAGGAAGTACAGAAGAGCAGGGAGAGAGTGGGATTGTGGGTAGAACTTTACAAATCCTATCTGATGACTGAGACAAAGCTTACACTGCTGTAGACATTTGTGACCTTGGATACTGATCAGCACCTTGGAAGGAGCTATAATCATAGAAACAAGCCTCTGGGCACAGGTGGGAGGAAGTTCCCAGATCTGGTTGGCCCCAGACTAGACCAGCAGAGGATTATGAAGATTGGGTGAACTGAGGTGGGAAGCCCCACCCTAATGGTAGGTGGGGCCATTCCTGGAGTACCCAAATGAACTGAAAGGGGAAAGGAGGCTGACTGCCCATCTCTCTGCTTAATGCCCGGCACACAACTCCCGCAGCTATGGCTTCCCTGCTATGATGGACGGTGAGCCACGTGGGCCAAAATTAGCCCTTCCTTTTCAGATCGCTTTTTTCATCAGCTCTTTTGTCATGGCTATAAGAAGGTAATTAAGGTACCGTCTGATACCTGGTCAGACATATGTAAATGAGGAGGCTCAGAGGACCTAAGTGGAAGGCGAAGGATTTGTGGGTTAGCTCAAGTGATCCGGATGCGGATAGCAGCAGGCTGGGTCGAATGTGTACAGTACAGTACTCAGATAAACACAAGAACACTGGAGAAATTCACTCTCACAAATCAAGAGGGGGTGCTAAAACATTCAAGGCCAACAATAAAGGCAATACCCTGCAAAAACGATGGTTTACCCAACAAATGATGCTGGAAAACCTGGACGTCCATATGCCAAAAAAGAATGTAGAGACAGACATTATGCCTGTCATGAAAATTAACTCAAAGGCTGTGGAGATGGCTCAGTGGGTAAAGGCATGTGCTGCCAAGCTGGGTGACCTGACTTGGATCCCTGGGATCCACATGATGGAAGGAGAGGATTAATTCCTGCAAGTTATCTTCTTATCTCCACACGTGGGCCATGGTACACACACACCACACACACACACACAATACAAAATAACCTAAAATGGATCATAGGCCCAAATGTAAACTGTCAAGCTGTGAAACCGTAGATATAAGAGAGAATCTAGACAACCCAGCACTTAGCGATGCCTTTTTAGACACAGCACCAAAGCACCATCCATGATAGAAATAAATGGCAAGATAGACTTCATTAAAATTAAAACCTGCTGCTCTGTGAACAATACTGTCAAGAGAATAAAGAGACAAGGCGTGAGCTGTGGGATAATATTTGCAAACGACATTATCTGATAAAAGGCTATTCTTCAAGACTCACAAAGGACGTGCAAAGCTGGGCAATAAATAAACAAACAATCCAAACAAAGGAAATAGGTCAAAGGCTAGAACAGACACCTTGCCGAAGAAGATACACAGACAGAAATAAGCACATGAAAAGATGTTCCACATCATCTGTCATCAGAGACATGCAAATTGAAAGAGCAATGGGAATGGGATGCTTGTATTCGAAATGACCAAACTCTGAACAAGGACAACACTAGATGCTGGGGAAGGCCCTGAGCACCAAAAACTCACCCGTTGCTGGTGTGAATGCAGCATGACGTGGTTTTTGGAAGATGGCTTGTGAGATGGGAGCCAGCAATCCCATTCCTGAGCATTTATTCCAAGGGGTTAAAAATGTATGTCCTCACAAACACCTGGGCGTGGAAGCATCAAAAATTGGGAGCAACAAACTGTAATTCAGGAGACGGTTGGCTTAATTATATGAATCCATCTCACAATGCAATGTATATTTTTAAAGATGTATTTTTATTTTATGTGTATGAGTGTTCACCTGCACGCATGCCTGTGCACAGTGTGCATACCTGATGCCCTCAGAATCCAGAAGAAGGTGCTGGATCCCTTGGGATTAGTTGGTCATGAGCCAATGAACCACTGTGTGGGTGCTGGGAATTGAACCCAGGTCCTCTGAAAGAGTAGCCAGTGCTCTTAACCACTGAGCCATCTCTCCGGCCTCATTAATAATGCTATATTAGTCAAGGCTGCAAAGGTAAGAACTGTCAATCCATGAAGAGACATGGAGGAAACCTAACTACAAATTACTCAGTGTTAAGAAGTCAGTCTCCTGTTCTATGGTTCCAATTTTATCACATCTGGGGTGCAAAAAAAATCTCTGGAGACAGCAAACAAATCCGAGGTGCTTGACGGAAGAACTTACATGGGAAATTCCAGCTCTTAGAAGGAGGCAGAGAATCAGGGCTCCAAGGCAGGCCTGAGCCATGCAGTGTGTTTGAGGCCAGCCTGGACTGCATAATAGAATTCCAGCGCAGAAATAAACGGGTGGTGATTTCTGAGGGTTTAAGAGATGGGAAGGATGAATGAGCAGAGCGCAGAGGGCTCTTAGGACCATGAAGATGCTGTGTCCGGCTGAAATGGGAGATTCATGTCGTATTTGGGTTCCCAACTCACAGAATATACAGCAAGAATGCAGTCAAAGGAAACTCTAGAATGTGGACTATAATTTTGTGTCATTGTGGATTCATCAGCTTTAACAAATGTGCAAGTCTGGTGGGAGAGGCTGATGCCACAAGCTGTAGAGGGAGGGAAGGGGGAGGGGACTATGAGGCTGATGCAACTGAAGCTGTGGAGGGAGAGGATGGGGCAGGGACCATGAAGTTGATGGAACTGAAGCTGTAGAGTGAGCGGACAGGGTGGGGACCCTGAGGTTGATGCTACGGAAGCCCTAGAGCGAGGGGATGGGGGTGGCTGGAACTACATGGGAAATCTGTACCTTCTGCTCCGTTTTCCTGTGAATCTAAAGCTGCTTTCAAAAACCATCTAGCTTTTAAAAGATAATAGCAGAATGTTTTGCATTTATTGTATTATGGATAAAGAGGTTTTTATACTCATGAATTTGACAACTTAGAGAAATGAATGCTCCCAAAATTGCAAACTACCAAAACTCAATCAAGACAAGATAGGCAATCTTGAGAGTATGGAGACCATCAAAGAAATTGAAGGCATATCCATAAAAATTCCTGAAAAAATATCCAAGACCAGATGGCTTCACCAGAGAAGCTGAGCAACGTTTAAAGAAGAATTATCATTGACTTGTTATAATCTCTTCCAAAAAGTAGGCGCGTGGCAGGCAGAACAGTGGCCTTGAGATCTGCAAATGGTACTTTACATGATAAAAATATTGTTAAGGATGTTGGCATGGGAGCTATCCTAGCTTGGCTTCTATTGCTATGGTAAATACCATGACCAAAAGCAAGAAGAAAGGGTTTATTTCATCTTAATAGCTGTAGTCTGTCACTGTGGGAAGTCAAGGCAGCAGCTTGACTCAGAAAACACAAATAACACTCTTGTTGGCTTGCTACCTTTCTTACAGAGCCCAAGCCCACCTGTCCAGGAGTGGTGATGGTACCACCCTCAGTTGCCTGAGCACACCTGTATCAACTAACAAAAAAGAAAATACCCCTACGGACAAGTCTGCAGGCTAATCTGATGAGGGTAATTCTTCAGCTGAGTTCATTTCCCAAATTTGTCAAGTTGACAACTGAGATTAGCCATCACAGGGACTTTATCTTGGATTATCCAGAAAGATCTAGGGTCATCACAAGATTTATTGTGACTGAGGTTTGTGAAAGCTTGTTCAATCTGTTGGTTTCCGTATTTAACCACATTTCTGAATGTTCAGCCAATGTTTCTTCCCATATTCTTTCAACACTACTTTTTGTCTGCTTCTGGGACTCTCACGTTGATGCTTGACCTTTTGTCACCTCCCCACAAGTGTCTGAAGCTCTCCCTGTCTCCTTTCCATCTATAGCTCAAGCAGGTGACTCCTCCTATTCTTTCCTTGTCACAGAGAGGGGGAACTGCAAGATCCTAGTGAAAGCAAGACTTGAAGATGCTCCGTGGATAGCTTTGAAAATGTAGGACGGAGCCAAGAAGTGCAGGTGGCTTCTAGAAACTGAAAAAAAAGTAGGTGAAAGAACAGATTCTCCCCAAGATCCAGAAGGAAGGCGTCTCAGATGACATCTTTATTTTAGCTCCGCAGCTCTAGAGCTGTAAAGTGATCCATTTTTGTTGTATTTTAAGCCACTGAGTTTGTGGTAATTCGTTACAGCAGCAACAGGAAACTCCCAGGGAAGAGGGTAACACACAGAGTCCACACATCCCAATTTTCTTTATGAGATCAATATTACCCTGACCCCCAAACCAGAAAAGATCAGTCCAAATTTTCACACACACACAAAAAAAAACCCACAGGACAATACCTTGCATAACTTCAAGCATGAAAACCCTCAAAAGAAATGAAAAAAAAAAAAACCAAAGCTTACAATGTATAAAATAATTATATCCTCATTAAAGGCCTGTTAGATTCCATACAAAACGTGGCTTCAAGTATAACAGGGAAGTTTACTATTCAAAATGCTATCAGTAGAATCCACCAAAATGAAGGGAAAAGAGAAAAATTGTAAGCTTGTGTAAATTTATTCAAAGCATTTGAAAAAAAAATTCAATAGTTATCCATGAGAAAATCTTTCAGAAAAGGGGAATAGGAAGAATTATTTCAACCTGATTAAATAAAAAGCACCTTCACAAAACAAGTTAATGTCACATTTAAAGGTGGAATGTTAATAACACAACAGACACCTATCCTAATGACCCTTACTGACCAGACCTGGAAATTCTAACTACAGCAATAAGGTGAGAAAAGAAATAATAAGCAGGCATTACATTCTGGAAAGAAAAAGCACAGGCAAATCTAGTTGTAGATGACATAGTGACAAAATTATCCAGACACCACCCCACCTTACCTGACCCCCACCCCCCACCCCCGTGCCACCCTTCGCTGCCTGTGGTGGTCTGAATAAAAATGGTGCCCCTAGGCTCATGTATTTGAATGTATCAGTGAGTGGCACTACCTGAAAGGGTTTAGGAGTGTGGCTTTGCTGGAGTAGGTGTGGTCTTGTTGGAGGAAGTACGTCACTGGGGCAGGATTTGAGGTCTCATATACGCTCAAATCAGGCCCAGTGTCTCTTTCTCTTCCTGCTGCCTGCTCATCTGGATGTAGAACTCTCAACTCCTCCAGCACCATGTCAGCATGAAAATGGACTGAACCTCTGGAACCGTAAGCAAATCCAAATTAAATGCTTTCTTTTATAAGAGTTGCCATGGTTATAGCCTTTCTTCAGAGCAATAGAACACCAGCTAAGATACATTAAAACAAAACAAAACAAAAGAAAAAAAAACTTTCTATAAAATTAATAAACAAATTCAATAATGTTCATAGAACAGCAGGACAGAAGATAAAATAGCAATTGTATTTCTATGTATTAATATACAAATATATGAATGTGCAGGAGCCACAATTCAAAGCACAATCCTTTCACAGTAAGTCCGAAGCAAACAAAACGTGAAGGCATGCGTGGCATTAGCAGGCGTACCTTAGAAAGGAAGACATGCTGCAAACTGCAGGTGATGTGAGTGAGCACAGACAGGCTAGGCAAAATCTGCTCCCCACGCCCTCTATGTCTAACGATGATTTCAGTAAACTGGAGAACTTGCTTACTGCAAAGGAAAAGATAAGAGACTGGAGAGAAGGCCCAATGGTTCACAGAGCATACTGATCTTACAGAGAATCTGAATTTGGTTCCAGCACTCACATTGGGTTCACAACCTGGAACTCCAGCTCCAAAGGCATCTGGTGTCCTCTGCCAGCCTCGGCAGGCACTGCACTCATGTATACATACCCACACACGACACATACACAATTAAAAATGAAATAAATATTTTATAAAGAAAATGACGAGCCATTGATGAAAACAAATACCAGATAAATGGAGAGATATGAACTAGAAAAAGTAATATAATGAAGATTCAAATTCTACCCAAACTGAGGTATAATTTTAGTGGAATACCTTTAAAAATCCCTACAAAGTTTGTGGAAACAAACATATGTCTATTTGAAATTTTGTGTAAAAAGAAACATACCTCGGATAGTTTAAATGACTGTGGCACAGAAGAGCAAAGCAGACAGTACCATCCGGCACTCAGGTGTGTTACACAACCACAGCTATAAAAAGGTGTGGTGACTTCAGAAGATCTGTAGATCAATAGAAAAGAATGGGGGGGGGGCGGGGTCTCACAAATGTGCCCATGTGATTTCTGGCAAAGGTCTCAATACAACCCGACGGAAGAGAACAGTCTTTAACAAATGGGATTGGAGTTTGGAGCCTATGTAGACAGGAAAATGAACTCCAACTCCAGTCTCGCCTCTCAAATAAAAATTTACCCAAGATGGAATATAAAATGAAAAACTTAGCAAAGAATATATATGAGAAACCCTTTGGGATCTAAGGCCAAGGAAAGAATTCCTAGACTTATCACCAAAAGCAAGACCCATAAAAGGGAAAGCCTGGTGCTTTGAATCTCTTTTATCTTTGAAGTAAAAATTTAAAAGTCTCACTCTCTGAGAGACCACGTGGAAAAGACGAAAACACCATGCAGAGAGAAAATATTTGCCAACTACCTTCTGCAAAGTGCCGCTATCCCAAATGTATAGAGAACTTTCTGAAAACCATCCACAGATGAACGATAGATGTGAGCAGATGGTTCCCATGGAAAGGTCCTGGGTAGGAAATGTCTCAGGGAAAGATGTGGGGCATTGCTAGCTGTCAGGCCAATAGAGTTAAAAACCATGTGGGATATTGCAGCCCACCTCTCAAAACAGGGAGAACAAGCAGGAAAAGAAGAGAAAACGAATGTGTGACCATCACAAACTCCAGTAGTAACTCTCTAGAGCATTTATCCCAGAGAAAGGAAAAAGTGTGTTCACGGAAAGGCTTACCCAGGACTCCTTCTAGCACATTTCTTTTAGTAGCAACAACTGGAATGAATCCAGATGTTCTTTGGCCAATGACCAATTAAATAACTTTCATGCATAGACACCATAGAATCTGGTACCACAGGTACCAGCAAAAGAGCGACTCTTGATACAGACAACAATTTGGGTGCCTTCTCTAAGGAAGAATAAGGAAAGGAAAAGAAGCCAATGACCAAAGATTATATACTACCGTGGTCCACGTGTGCTTATTTGTGCATGCATGTGTGTACATGCATACATGCATATATTCTTTGAAAACGATCTCACTACACAGGCCAAGTTGGCCTGGAGCTTACTATGTAAACCTGGTTGGCCTTAAATTCACAGAGCTCTAGCTGCCTCTCCCAGTGCTGGGATTAGAGCTGTGAGCTACCACACTCTGCTAATGCATGTTTTTTTTTCACATGTTTTGTGAGTTTATATTAATTGCATACAGTAATGACTTTCCGATGACATTTTCTTATAGGTACGTAAAGTATTTCAACCTCGTTTCATCCCGGCCCCTTCTTCTGTCCTCCTGCAACTCCTTAATGACCCATTTCCTCTTCCAACTAACCCTTCTTCCACGGGTCTTTTCTGTAACTAGGGTTCCATTTACAGAGCACCTTTGAAATGGCAAACTTCTGTAAATATAGAACAGAGCAATAGTGGCCTTGGGTTTGGGGAGGAAGTGGGGAGCCTGGGACAGAAGAGGACAGCAGGAGGGATGGGGTGGTGTTGAACTCTCAGGGCTGTGACTGGCTGCTGCTGTGCAGGTCCGTACAGGTGTATGTCACCTACTGCACACGCACACACACAGAGAGACACACAGACACACAGAGACTCCAGTACTAGCAGAATTCGGGACATCCGAGTAAGAAAGAACGAGACGTGGATTGTATCCACGTCGCTGTCCTGACTGTGGCATCACCAGTGATTTCTCAAAATATTAATTACCTTTAGGGAAAAACAGGCCAAAATCACAAGAGACTTCTTCGTTTTAATAATTTTTTAGCATTTACAAAACATTTTAATAAGGTATAATTCACATAGAAGAAGCTGTACATATTTAATACATACAAGCTGATAAGGTTTGAGATAAGAAAACATTCATGAAGCCATTGCCCCCATCAGGGCTGTAACAACACCCACGACTTTCCATAGTCCCTTCCTGTGACTGTATTAATGTTTTTATTTTTTCTGTGATAAGAACCTTTAATGAGAGAGCTACCCTTGTAGGAATTTTTAAGTATGCAATATATATATAGTTGGGATTGGGGAATGTAGCTTAGAAATAAAGTGTTTGCCTAGTATACGTGAAGCTCTGGGTTCAGTCCCCGTTACCACATAAGCCCAGGTATGGTGAGCCAGGCATGTTGTGGAATATTCCTTTGCAGTGTGTGAAGATGTGTCACTGTGATTGGTTTAATAAACAACTGAATGAGCAATAGCTAGGCAGGAAGAGGTTAGGCGGGACTTCTGGGGACAGAGAGGACTGGGGGAAGAAGAAAGGAAGAAGAAAGCCAGGCACAGAAGAAACAAGATGGATAGCACAGAGTAAGGTAACTGAGGTAAAGATGTCTTACATTTGTTTATGCTGCAGAAAATTACCTTTACTCTTGTTTATGTTGCATTTGTTCAGTTATGTAAAGACACAATGCATTTGTTTCACCTTGCCTGCCTAAGGCACCTGATTGGTCTAATAAAGATCTGAACAACAAATAGCTAAGCACGAGAAAGAATAGGCAGGGATGTCAGGGAGAGGGAATAAATAGGTGGAGAAATCTAGGATCAAGAAGAGAAAGAGGAGAAAAAGGAGAGAATGAGGGATATGCCTGGGGCAAGAAGTCAGGCAGACACCAGCCAGCCAAACGTAGAGCATCAGTGAAAGTAAGATATACGGAAGCAATAAAGGTAAAGAGCCCTAAGACAAAAGGTAGATACAGAGAAACAGGTTTGTTGCAGATTAAAGTAAAATAGGTCCCGCACTAGCTCAGAATTTGGGTCTGGGCAGCCGGGAAACAAATGAGTAGCCTCCTATAACACAGATCAATTAAGTTAAAAGAGCTAGCCAGAAAAGTGCCTAAGATGGGCCAAGCACTCAAAACTAATAATAACTCTGTGTCATGATTTGGGAGCTGGTTGGTGGCCTAAAAGAAAAAGCCTGGTGCACCAAGCCATGTAAAAGAATGTACATTAAAGGATATGGGCTCATTTATGTTATAAGAACTAGTTAGCAACAAGCCTAAGCAAAGGCCGGACATTTGAAATTAATAAGAAGTCCCCATGTGGTTATTTGGGAGCTGGCAGGTGGGACAGAGAAAGGCTAGTGACACAGGCCTACACTACCAGCATTGGGAAGGTGGAAGCAGGAGGACCAGGAGTTTATCCTTGGATATATAGTGAGATTGAGGCTAACCTGGGCTACGTGAGACTCAATTTCAAAAAAATAATACATGCAAGTCGATGGGTTATAGGACTCCAGGGTGTTTTGCCTTGCACATCTGAAGCTTTGTATCTTTAACCATAGTGCAACTGCATATGAATCAATAATTATTTCAATAAAATTTATATTAATGATCAATTAGCAGGTTGTGCCCCTAAGCCCAAATTTATTTTTTAATTATGTTAAATAGTATCCTAGTTAGCATTCCTTTAACGACATTGTAATTACATGTGAATTTATAATTATTTCAATAAAATTTATATTAAAGATCAATTAGGAGGTTGTGCCCCTAAGCCCCAGCTTATTTCTAAAATTTATGTTGAACAGTGTCTTAATTAGCATTCCTTGTCAGCTTGACTCAGCCTAAGGTCATCCGAGAAAGGAATCTCACTTGATGGATTTCCCAGATCAGATGAGACCATGGGCATGTGTGTAGGGTTTGTGTTGATTGTTAATTGATGTAGGAGGGCCCAGCACCCTGGAGGCTGCACCATCCTTGGGTAGGAGGTCCCAGGCTGCTACAAATGATGGCTGAGTCTATCTAGAAGACATGCCACTTAACGCAAAGACACAAATAGTGTAGACATTATTTATTTGTTGTTTTGAGAAAGGCCATGTAGCCAAAGCTGGACTTGAATTCCTATGTTAGCCCAGGCTAGCTTCAGCCTCCAGAGCTGGAATTACAAGAGCATGCAACCATGCCAGGCTTAGTTTTAAAAAATTCTTTTATGAGAAAAATAATATCCCATGCATAAAAACAGATTTAAGAAATGAAATGACAGACAAAATAGACTTTAAGGCAGAGAGTATTGCCAGTTTTTTCAATCAAAAGATTAAAATGTCACTGCTTTAGAAAACATAATGAACGCAAATTGCTATGATCTGAACATGTCCACCAAAGTTTATGCTTTAGAAACCTAATCTCAGGTGTTAAATGATAGACAAATAGACATAATAAGACTTTGAATTCTCTGACCTCATAAAGGAGTTAATGAGATTATTACTATTCTCATTTATTACTATTATTCTCAATTATTCAGCAGGTAGATTTGTTATCATGAGGGTGGATTTACTTTAGAGAGGCCATGTTTGTTTTTTTCTCCATCTTGCCTGCAGGTTCTCTTTCTCTCTACCATCTAACAACACACCAGAAAGGCCCTTGCCAAATACTGGGGCTTGCCATTGGACTCCCAGTCCCTAGAATTGTGAGCCAAGTAAGCTTTATTATATATAAATTCGCTAGTCTGGGAGTACTTTGTCATTGTCTTAGATAGGGTTTCATTGCTGTGAGGAGACACCATGACCATGGCAACTCTTATAAAGGAAACATTTAATTGGGCTGGCTTACAGTACAGAGGTTTAGTTCATCATCATCATGGCAGGAAGCATAGTGGTGTGCAGGCAGACATGATGCTGGAAGGGTGGTTGAGAATTATACACCTATATCAGCAGGCAGCAGGAAGAGAATGCCACACTGGGCCTGGTTTGAGCATCTGAGAACTCAAAGCCCACACCTCCTAATAGGGACACTCCCTATGGGCCTCTGGGGACAATTTTCTTTCAAACCACCACAGTCACAGCAGCAGAAAACGAACTAAGATGCAGATACATTTGCATCTAATAATAGAGTTTCAGAATACAGGAAGCTAAAATTCATAGAATTAAGGGAAGACAGAGGAAAAATGTGTAATTTGAGTCTTCAGAAATTCATAAGATAACCAATTTTTTAAAGCAAGATTTTAAGGTTCTAAATATCACTGCCAACTGCTTTGACCTTAAGTGACAGAAAATGCAGACTTCTCAGAGGCACATGGAATGTTCAACGAGACAAAAAAAAAAATATGTTGGACCAAAACCACATCTCTGTCATGTTTCTCTCCCAGTCGTTAAATGTTACCAAGATACATTCTCTAGACATAAGAAATAAGTTAAAAAAAAAAAAAGATATCCAGGGGATTGTGAGATGGCTCAGTGGGTAAAAGCACTTGCTCAGTAAGCGTGAGGACCTGAGTTCAAGACCCTACCATACAGCTAAAGAATGGACATGGTTGAGTGTGCTTGTAATTCTAGCATTGGGGACAGAGGCAGGTGCATCACCAGAACCACCCGACCTGGTGTCAGGATTCTGGATTAGTGAGAGACCCTCATCTGGAGATAGTAAAGGAGAGAGCAAGAGAGGATGATGCCCCATGCCTTACTCTGGCCTCCACACAGGAAGACCGAGACTATATGCATGCACAGCACACATAGATAGTACCATATTCACACATGTGTGTGCGTTCACTTGTGAGTAGAGTTACCCACAGAGGCCAGAAGAGGACGCCAGGTGCCCCTAGAATTGGAGTTATAGGCAGTTGACAGCCTCCAGCCCAGGGTGCTGGGAACTGAATTTGGGTCTTCTGAAAGAGCAATGCACGTTCTCCAATCCTTGGTGCTATCAATCTATCTATCTATCTATCTATCTATCTATCTATCTATCTATCTATCTATATCTATACATACCTATCTATACTTATCTATCTAGACATATATATATATATATATATACATCTATATCTATATCTATTTAATGCTACAAGAGAAGTCTTTAGTTCTAACTCAGGGAGTGAGTGGGAGGGGAGTTACGCAAACTTGGAGTGTGAAGGTCTCTGGTTTAGTCTCAAGAAAGTCTCAGAAAATCTCTCTTCTCTTTCTTCCCCTTCTCCTTCTTTCTTCTCCTTTTCCTCTTCATATCTGGCTATGGATGTGAGACAGTTACAAAAGCTTTCCCACAGAATAAGGTAATTAAATTTCCAACTTGATGGCCAGAGGACCAAAAAGTGACACTTTGGGGAATTGTGAAGTATTTGGTAAAACACATAGAGACTGGAGATAAATAAAGAAACCTCCAAAACTCAGTCTGAACTCTTGGGTTTGCGCTCAAATTACACATGCGTGAAGACAGTCATAATCAGGACGTTAAAGATTTCTGAGACCCAATCTAACAGATAAAACAATTCCCTGGTATGCCTCTAGGTGGCGGCACATCGAGGAGTCAAATATATTGCACCTACCTTGGAGCAACCACCCACACAAGGCTTGAACTCAAAGATTGAAGCTAACCAGGCTGATTGCTCCCTAAAATAAGGCCAGCCTCTGCGTAGGAATATGTAAGTGGCAATGTTTCATAACAAATTATTCAAAATGGCCAGAATACAATTGAAGCATTTCTTATAATATGAAAAAAAAATCAGGAAAATCTCAGCACTTTTGCTAAAGAAGACAGTCAACATACATTGAGATGACACTGATGTCGGAATTATCTGACTAAGACTAAAAAAATTCACTGCTCCGAAAATGTTCCAACAGGCGATGTACATATTCATGACACAAGTGGAAAAATTATCCACCGCGACGGTGGGTAATGCCTGGGAACTTCCTAACTTTGATTGCATTTAAGGAAGATTCAGCAAGTTCTGTGAATATCAAACGCGGGAGACCCAAACTTTCCACATTTCTGATGTCTCTTTTTGTATGTGGAGTTTGTAAGTGTTCATGTGTGCTCTGTGTATGTATGGATGCATGTATGTGTATGTGTGTTGAGGCCAGATGGCCAATGTGGGAGTCTTTCCCTAAGGCTCTCCGTCTTATTTTTTGAGACAGGATGTCTCCCAGAACCCAGGACATATTGTTTCAGCTAAGTTGACTGGACAGTGAACCCTGGGCATCAGCCTGCCTCCACCACCCAGTGCTTGAATGCAGGCGCGTGGCCACGCCCAGCTTTTACAGAGATGCTGGGATCTGAACTCCAGTTCTCACACTGGTGTGCTGGGAACTTTATGGACCGAGTCATCTCCAAGCAGCGCTGATAGATCTTAATCAAACTAAAGACAGCAGATTTGAAAGTATCCAGAGGAAAGGGCCACATTGTTATAAAGAAATTGTTCCAAAAAACGCAGATCAAGCACCAGGGACAGATCCTAGTACCACTGCTAGGGGCCCCACAAAAAGACCAAGCTATCCTATGGTGGGATGTCTCACTCAGCCTTGAAGCAGAGGGAGGGGCTTAGTCCTGCCTCAACTTGATCTGACATGCTTTGTTGATGGCCATGTGTGGCCTTACCCTTTCTAAGGAGTCCATGGTGGGGGGAGGGGTAGGAAGGAGGTGGGTGGAGGGAACTGGAGGAGACCAGGGAGGGGAACTGTGGAAAATAAAAATAAAGAAGCTGTTTGTATGACTGGAGATTTCTCATTCAAAATCAGAGGCCAGCAGCAAATGCCCTAACATGTTTTAATTACTGGAGGAAACTGTCAATCCAGGCCCCCATCCAGACAAACAACAAACAGCTAGAGTCTTTCAGGACCGAAATAAAGATAGTCTCAGACAAGGAACTGTGTAAGAAAGTGTTCCCGGAGCCGGGCGGTAGTGGCACACGCCTTTAATCCCAGCACTCGGGAGGCAGAGGCACTCAGGAGGCAGAGGCAGGCAGTTCTCTGAGTTCGAGGCCAACCTGGTCTACAAGAGCTAGATCCAGGACAGGCTCTAGAAACTACAGGGAAACCCTGTCTCGAAAAAACAACAAAAAAAAAAAAAACAAAAAAAAAAACAAAAAAAAAAAAAGAAAGTGTTCCCGGTTCTCAAAAGACTCACAGGTGCTAAAAGGTCTCAGAGAGAGGGGTGTACTCTAGAAGAGAATCGGAGACATCAGAAACTTAGGGACAGAAGCAAAACTGAAAATAGGATACACTGCCTTCCCCTCCAGGAAACAGACAAATCGCAGTAATCGATACCACAGGAGCTGAAGCGTGGGACTTGACTCCCACTGATGCGGTTACTTGATTTTCAACAGAGACGCCAAAGAAAGTTTCTTTATAAGCAATCACAGGAGCAAAAACGACAGTGTGGGGAGCTCTAAGCTCGTCGTGTCTGCCCCCCAAAAATTGACAAATAATCTCTGCCAGGCTTGATTTGTCACTACTGAGGAGAAGTGAGATGAGAATTTCATTAACAGTGCTCAACATCAGGAAGTGGCAAAATTAAAGGTGGTGAGCGCCAAACAGGAAGAAACGATACTGAGGGAAAAATGGGTGGAGTCAGAGGGCTCTGTGGGATGCCATCAAGCCAACCAGTATTAGGATGGAGAGCTCTGGGTGGGAAAAGGGCTGAAAAGGTATTTGAAAGCATAGCCAAGACCTGCCCAGATTTATTGAGAGACATGATCTGACAAATCCAAGAAGTCAACACATTGCATGTAGAATAAATTACAAAAAAAAATAAGGAAACACACTATCATCAGTTATCAAAAGCTAAAAACAAAGAGGATGTTTTGGAAGCAGCAACTAAAAGCTTTTTGTAAGGAAAAGATCCTCAAAATGTTAATTGTCCATCATAAATTGTGGCAGCTGTAGGGAATTTAGTAGTGTATTTAGAGCACTGGGCAGGAAATGGCATCGATGAAGAATTTGGTATCTGACAAGGCCTGAAGGAAAAGTCTGGCATGGGAGGCAGAGGAGGGTGAATCTCTGTGAGCTCCAGTCCAGCTAGGGCTACCCAGGGCTACAAAAGACAGAGCAATGAAGAGATGGCTCGGTGCTCTACTGGAGGACCCAGGTTTGATCGCTAACACCTGCACGGTGAGTTACAACTGCTGGCAGCTCTGATTCCAGGGAATCCGACACCCTCTCCTGGCCTCCCCAGGTACTGCATGCACATGGTACACAGACAGATGCAGGCAAACAAACACCCAAACATGTAATAAAACAAAACAAAATAAAATAAAAAAATTAGTAAAGGGGAGGACAATTAAGACATTTTCAGACATGAATGCCTTCCTTTGATTATAAATGAACATCTAAGCAGAAGATAAATGAGGTAACAGAATATTTAAACAATACTTTCAATGAACTAGCACTGGTAAACACACACACACACACACACACACACACACTCGTTTACATGTGTACCCCACATGTCAAACATTCCACAACAACAAAAAAACACATCAGTCTCAAGTGCACACAGAGGAATCTTCAGGACAGGCCAAGTGTGAGATCACAGAGCCAGACTCTGAAAGTTGGAAAACTTTCAAGCCATATGAAGCATGCTCTTTGAGTGCAATAGAATGAAGCTTCTACTTCTATCAGTAAATAGTAAGAAAATGACAGTCCACAAATCTGTAGAAAGACTCCACAGTCTTAAGAAATCGAAAGGGGACATTGGGAAGTACTTAAAAAATAATGTAAGAGCTGGGTGGTGGTGGCGCATGCCTTTAATCCCAGCACCAGGAGGCAGAGGCAGGTGGATCTCTGTGAGTTCAAGGCCAGCCTGGTCTACAGAGCCAGTGCAAGGACAGGCTCCAAAGTTACACAGAGAAACCCTGTCTTTAAAAAATAGAAAATAACAACAGAATAAAAACAATGTGAGCAGAAACACCTGAAGAAGACTGAAGTAGAGGAAGAGAGGATGTACAGAATGCAGCAAAGGCTGTGCACAGGAGAAATAGACAACTATAAATGTCTACATTTAAAAAAAAAAGGAAGTGGCTGGAGAGAAGGCCCAGTGATGAAAAACACTTGCTGCTCTTGCAAAGAATCCAAGACAGGCTCCCAGCACCCATGTTGGGTAACTTATAGACCCCTGTAACTCTAGCTCCAAGGGATCTGGTGTCCTCTTCTGGCTCCAACGGGCATCTCTGTATATATGCACATACAAAAATGCAGATACATAAAAATACAAATGAAGTAAGTCTTTAAAAGAAAGGTGTCTTGCCATGTTGAAGTTTTACACTCCAAGGGATTTTAAAAAAAGAACATGAAACTAAACCCAACCAGCAGAAGAAAGAAAACAACAGAAAATTGAGATGGGTGGGACAGAGAATAGAAACAATCCGAAGAATCCTTAAGAACGGACTGACTTTTGCTGTTATTGTGTCGTTGGGGGGGGGGTGATTAAAAAATAAGTAAGGGAGAGAAAGAGGAGCCAAACATTTGGTGTATCTAACCTTTTGACAGTGAAGCATAAAGCCATAATTTACAGGGTTCATGTTAAAGAACCATGCAATCAGGTGAGCAAAAGAAATCTCAAAAAGTGTTCAAAAGTTTTTAAATAAGCTTGTGAGGGTTGTGAATAAGGGACACATTCATAGATGTCCCAAGAAGGCTTCAGGACATGCCTGTGAGGGGAGAGAAAACCTAAGTGGGGCTATTGGTCCCAATAGTGCAGAGCAAACATGAATTGACAGAAAATTCAGATATGGATGTCCTCATTCCTTGTAGAACTGTTTATAGCAGTCAAAAAGTAGAAAGAACCCAAGTGTCTTACCAGCAGGAAACCATATTAGGAAAGTGTGGGTATGCATGCATGCATGTATGTATGTGCACACACACATATGTATGGGTATATATGTTTGCATGTACATATATGTATGTGTGTATGTGCATGTATGGAATATGTGTGGAGATTTTTATATGTATATAAACTCATATACATGGCACGTGTAGATTATGTATTTTATACATATAAATATATATTTCCATGCCAGGCGGTGGTGGCGCGCGCCTTTAATCCCAGCACTCGGGAGGCAGAGGCAGGCAGATCTCTGTGAGTTCGATACCAGCCTGGTCTACAAGAGCTAGTTCCAGGACAGGCTCCAAAGCCACAGAGAAACCCTGTCTCGAAAAACCAAAATAAATAAATAAATAAATAAATACATATATATATATATTTCCCATATATAGGAAATAACTCAATCATAAAAAGTTCTGTTTCATACTGCAATATGGGTAAATTTTGAATATATTACATTAAGTAAAATAAGCCAAGTTTCTATATGAAATATGAATTGTTAGGAGTATTTCCTAATGCGAGCTCTCTGCCAATGCCAAAAATCCCAATCAACCCAAATCACAAGAAACCGAATTAAAAGATATCCAGATTTTAATGGGATTCCTGAGCTCTAGGGTGCCCGCCCCCAGGGGAACCAGGAAGCTGCCAACGTGATCACGGGGAGGTAGGGGCAGGGGAGGGAAGACTTTCGGGGAGGAATTTAATAAATAGACTGAGGGAGGGGCAAAGGCTTGGTGGGAGCCTTGACCCTCCTCCAGGGGAGAGGTCGAGATTTTGGCGGGCACAAAGGCGGGGTCTACAAAGATGGAGAGCAGAGACCTGGATTTACATTAATGACAGGCATTTTCAGAGAGATGTGAGTTAGAATAAAGGTTGCCATTGTCTGAGTCGATAGGTGAATGGAGACAGATTATGGATTCATAGTTATAGAATTGAAGTTATAGAACTGAATAGTTATAGCTTGAAGTGGTTTTAAAAACACATTTTGAAAATAAAGAGTTGTGGTGGTTGTGTACTGTAGAATAAATGTATTGTGGAATTGTATGATGAAAATTGACTAGGTGGCAAACATTATTATATTGATAGGCTAATATATAACATGTAGTTATACACACACACACTATATATATATATATTATATATATATGTTATATATATATATATATATATATAAATTGCTGCAGCAAAAATAAAAAATTCTTTCAGTAACTTATCCTGGAATAACTTGAGGACAGTATGGAAAAAAGAAGTTCAAATCCTATCTCACATTGTATATAAAAATCAATTTAGGATGTATAGAAAGTCTTAAGTGTAACTTGAAACTATAAAGGTTTAGTTTAGGAGAAAAGGCCATAGAATCCACCTGTGACCTTGAGTTGTCTTTTGGGACCAGCACGGAAAGCATGAGTATAAAATAAGAAATTGATAAATTAGACTTCATCAAAATTTAAATGTTCTTCTCATGAAAGACACCATTAGGAAAATGAATAGGCAATCTACAGCACAGGAGCAAATATTCACAGAACATATATCTTACAGAGGACTTGTATCCAGAAAATGTAAAGAACCACAAGTCTGAAATAAAACAGGCAAACAACCTAATACATATACAGATAAAGGAATCGAGGCGCGTCCAAAGTGTCTCAGAGAGAGACAGCGGGATGGATAGGAGTGGTCAGAAAGCAAATGAGAAGGTTCCCAGTCTCAGTAGTTGTCAGGGGAACGCAATTAAAACCACAGTTAGCTGCATTATGACTCATTAGAATAGCAAAAACAATCAAAAGAACAAAACAAAATTTCCCAGAGTCTGGAGCAGCGTGAACTCTTATCTACTCTTAGTGAGGTTAGAAAGCAGTCTCTCTGCATTGGAAGAGCTCCAGCAATTGTGCTATAAAGTTAAGCCAAGAATCTCCTGTGAGATCCTAGCTCCAGGCACTTACCGGGGAGAAATGAAAACAAATCTCCATTGGAGAAGTTGTTTATGGCAAATTTAATCCTAATAACAGAACAAATTAAACAATCCAAATGTATATGACTAGAAGAATAAATTTTAAAATTGTGATATTTCATACAGAGGATATTCTGTAATAAAAAGACATGTTGCATCAACGTGGATAAACATCACAGATGTGACTAGAACAAAGGAAGTCAGGCACAAAGAGCTCCCACACTGCATAAACATGTATGCAAAAAGTTCTAAACAAGGAACAAAACATGTTAGAACAGTGGCTCACCTCTGGGGTGGGGTAGATTAACTGGAAGGGAATGTTCTCAAAAGAGATGTGGGTTACATGGATGTCTATCAACCTGTCAAAATTATAAAGCTTATATTTGTGTGTTTCCATGTATTTTGTTTTAAATTCAGAACTGTTTTGAATATATTTGTATTCAAAAATAACATCGGGTTGATCAATGGAATCAAATTGAAGACCCAAATATTAATCCACACACCTACGAACACCTGAGTTTTGACAAAGAGTTAAAATTATTCAATGGAAAAAAGAAAGTAACTTCAACAAATGGTGCTGGCATAACTGGATGTCAATATGTAGAAGAATACAAATAGATCCATTTTACTATTTTTAAACTTTTTTCTACGACTGTCTATACCCATTTTTCCCAATGTGTTTAACAATATGTGCACAATTAAACATAATGTAACATGGTTAGAGGTTTTTTTCCCCATTGGAACCTGCTTTACTCCATAACTGTAACCTTTTCTGTCTGCATGAACAAAACCTTAAACTCGCCACATGGCTAAGCTCATGGCTCACTGATGGCTTAAGCACTCAGGCAGCTGCTAGGAGACGTGTCTCTGTACTGTGGCCAGCATGAGAGACACAAGATTAGGAAACTGCATTTGTCTCTGTTTTGTGTGCTTAGAACCTTCCTTTAAGCTTTCTCAGGTCTTCTGTGGCTCTCCATGGCCAGATGTTGGGTGCCATTTGTAGACAGACTTTTCTGTCCAGCCTGCCATCTTGCAAATAACTACATGGAGACTTCTTATTAGTAAAGAAAGCTCAACAAATAACTTAGGCTTGTTTTAAGCTAGCTACTATAGCTTAGATTAACCCATGTCTATCTATGCACTGCCCTAAAGCTTGCTTACCTCACCTACACACTTCCCATCCTACTTGCTCTGCATCTCATGGGCATCTCCACCCTTCTTCTTCCCAGCGTTCTCTCCCTCCTGAAAATCCTGCCTAGCTATTCACTGTTCAGTATTTCGTTGAACCAATCTAGGTGACAAATCTTCACAGTGTATAAAAAGGTAATTCCACAACACAGAGCTGACAACGGGAGACAGAGTGAAGAGCCATTCTGCGTATATGGACCAAATGGCACAGCCGGGAGAGCAGGTAAATGGGTGCCCTCTTACAAAGCAAGAAGGAGGGCTATTGAAGGACTTTAGGCTGGGAAGCACCATGCCCGATTTGCCTTACTTTAAAAGATTACAATAACAGCTGAGTGGGGATAAACTGAGGAAGCCCAGCAGCAAATCAGAGAAACTAGAAAAGGGGCCAGTGCTAATAACTGATGTGTAGCAGAAGCGGGGAAAGGCTAGAAATAGGCTAGAAATAGTGAAGAGGTAGGGGGGTTGATTCTGTGTTGGTGTGGGGACTGGATTCAAGAAGTTGGGTTGGTAGCTAGGTTTAAGATTCCAGGAACAGAGATGAAAGCAGTACCGTTTTCAAAGATATGGCATGTATGGAGACACTTGTGTGTGGGAAGGACACTGGGCGTCTGAGAATCAAATATGAGAGATCTCTGGGATGCTTGGATAGATGTTCATGTGTAGAAGTCACAGGGTGCTGGGCCTCATAATTTCTTGAGCCTAACTTGAGTTGGCGTGAGTTGGTGTAACTTCCTGAGCCTAGCTAGAGTTTGGAGACCTGTCTCTGGCTACCTGACCT
Organism: Arvicola amphibius; assembly: GCF_903992535.2. Taxonomy (NCBI): domain Eukaryota; kingdom Metazoa; phylum Chordata; class Mammalia; order Rodentia; family Cricetidae; genus Arvicola; species Arvicola amphibius. The sequence goes on along the minus strand of NC_052052.2, from coordinate 24,493,430 downwards.
AGACTGGCCTCCACCCAGTCACCTCTAGCATGACAGAATATTATTGGCCCTTGTTCCTTGCTCCACCTTGGCCCATCCCAGGTTTCTCCACCCCCATCACAACCCCATATAAGTCCCTACTTGATATCATTAAATGAGTTCCTGCTTTGACAGACTCCCAACTGAGTGGGTGTGTTTCTCTCAGGTGGCCAAGTGGGGAGGGCTGAGTTGCAACACTCACCATTCCCCCTTTCAGTCCCAGGGAGAGTTTGGCAGTTCCAGCTTTGCCCCTGCTTTTTCTTTCAGAGAACCCGGCAGATTGGTGCCCCGTGTGAGGACCTTTCTGCCGGAGAACCCGGCAAGAGGGAAATTGGAGGTTTTGGCCTCTGTTGGCATTTGAAACTCTGCTTATAAAGAGAGAAGGGAGGGCAAAGGTCTCAGGTGAGTCCTTGGGATGACGCAGAATAATAGAAGGTGGGTGCAGAAGCCAAAATCTGCAAGAAAATGGAGACACAAGCAGAGCTTATAGAAAGAAAGAAAGAAAGAAAGAAAGAAAGAAAGAAAGAAAGAAAGAAAGAAAGAAAGAAAGAAAGAAAGAGAAAGAAAGCAAGAAAGCTGATATTCTGGAATTGTTCAAGGCAGAAGCAGTCAGCTATGCTAAATAAAATTTTAAAATTGAGTAGGAATAAAAAGACTAAAGTATCCGCAGGATTTAGTAACACGGCAGTGGCTGGCAACTTGACAGAAGCGGTCATGGTCAGAGTGGGATAGCTGAACCCGCAGCACTCTAAGTGGAGAAATAATGAGTTGCAGCATAGAGTCCGTGCTGCCTTCCCTTTTTAGACTTTGCTAGGAAAAGAACCAAGGAAAGTGGGGCATAAGAGGCTTAGAAAGGGGGAAACACGATGTGGGCTTTTAGGGCCTGGAAAGCCAGGTGTCTGGACAACTGTGGGCATGCTGGTTCCCCCTAACCTGGAGAGTCCTCCTAAAGACAGCTCAGTGCTCACGAATACCGGGTGGCATTTGGAAAGGGAGATCTCCGTGAAGAAAGGGGTTCAAATTCAGAGGCGAAACAACCCCCGCTGGGTGGTGGAGTAAATGTGCTTGGAAACAGGCATGGAGACAGCAAGTGGCTGAGTTTATCCAGGATTTAGTTACATGGAGGTGTCTGGCAATTTGACAAAATAAACAAACTTGACAACTAAAACCTCGTAGAAGAATATGGTAAATGAAGAGGTACATCAAGGCGTTGAGGTTCTTTGAAAGGAAGTAATTATAGTCATGGGCCCTGAAGTCTCTGGAGAGGGTGGAGGGAAGACAGATGGGAAAAAAAGCCCGTGTGGCCGGGGGTGGGACGCCGACGCTGGGTTTCAGAGTGATCCAGTGTGCACGTGAGAAGGAGTTCAGCAGACCTCCCTCGGGGAGCAGGTGCGGGGACAGTCATGTTAGAAGCTGTAGTGCCATTTGTGGGTATTTTAGAGTCTACTGGGGAGACTTGGACATCAGCAGCGGTGTGAAAGGTCACTGGAGGATGACTATACAAACCCCAAGCTGTATTCATGTGTTAAGGATGCCATGCGAAATGCTTGAAGCAATAAAAACCTATTTTTCTCCTCATTCTAGAGGTTAGAAACCAAGGTCAAGGTGTGTGACAATTGGGCCTCTTCTGGTGGCTCTTTCCTTGGCTTGGAGATGGCTGCCTTTGTCTTCCTGGGTCCACAGTGAGGTCCCTCCGCTTGTGTCTGCCTGTGTGTCCTGCTCTCCCGTATAAGAACAATAGGTTAGATGAAAGTCTACCCACTTGACCTCATGTGACCCCAATTTCCCTTTAACCTTGACTCCAAATGTCCCCACTCTGAGATCAAGAGTTGAGCCATTGCTGGGCACATCTTAGTCCATCACAGCAGTTCTTTGTAGAGTTATTTAAGTGGACTTTGGGGTGCTCATGATCTCAGGGGTGGAAGACAGGAGGTGGTTCATGTGTGATAGTCTCAGAGACAGTAGTCATCTCGTAACAGCTGTGAGAACACCGGTCCCATCCCTTGGAAGGGCAGTCTTGGCTTTTGTGTGTTGGTTTCATATATTGCAACTTGCTGTGCTTATTTTTTTTCTAGCAGGTTTCTGTTGTAAATCTGTGTTTTCCGTCTAAGGCCTTGCCGTTAGCAAACAGCAATGATTTCCTTCTTCCTGTCTTGTTTGAATGCCTGATTTCCTTCTCTTCCCTCCCACATGCTCCCAGGACTGCGCTCCCAGGACTGTGGCAAATAGGGATAGTAAGAGTGAACAGGGCTGGAGAGATGGCTCAGAGGTTAAGAGCATTGGCTGCTCTTCCAGAGGTCCCGAGTTCAATTCCCAGCAACCACATGGTGGCTCACAACCATCTGTACTGAGATCTGGCGCCCTCCTCTGGCGTATGGGCATACATTGAGGCAGAATGTTGTATACATAATAAATAAATAAATCTAAAAAAAAGAGTGAACACACGTGGCTTCTTTCATTAGATCTCTGTGTGCATACATGTATATGTGTGCATTATGTGTATGCATGCCTGTGTGTGCAGGCACATGTGTATCACGCATGCGTGTGATGGTCAGATGACCACCTCAGGCATCTGTCTTTACCTTCTTCCTTGTCTGGGACAGATTCTCCTGTTCTCCCCTGTCTGTGCCAGGCTAGGTGGGGGCTCGTCCATGGCCTCTCCAGCCTCTGCCCCCCATATGACTGTGAGATCACAGATGCACACCACCGCATCCAGCCTTGCGTGGGTTTTAGGACTCAGGCCCTCAAGCTTGCCTGTCAAGTGCTTTACCCATCGCGCCATCTCCCCAGCCCGCCTTGTTTTCCAGAGCAGTGAGCTTCAGTTTCTTGCCATTGACTATGATGTTCTCTGTGAGTTCTCTTCATGGGCCTTGTGCTCAGGCTCACGCCTCCTACACGGAATCTGTTGACTCTGAGCAAGTGTGGTGGTGCACACCTGTCATCTCAGTGCCTGGAAGACAGAACAGAAGGACTGCCATGAGTTCAAGGCCTGCCAGGGCCACATCGTGGATTCTAGGCCGGTTTGAGCCAGATAGGAAGACCCTGTCACAAAACCAAGACGACTGAATTTCATATCTGAGAGAGTAATGGGTGAGGTTTGTTTGTTCTTTCTGCCGACATAACATAATCCATCCTTTTGCCTGTGTTGGGCCATCCTGGTATCTCAGGCATAAATCCCACTTGTTCATGGTGAATGGCTCTTTTCATTGACTGTTGACTCTGACTTTCTGCCAGTTTGCAGGGGACTTTTGCATCTCTATTCATCAGAGACATTGACCTTTCACCTTTGTTTGTCCATGATGCCCTTTTTGGCTTTGGTATCAGGGACTGCTGATGCTATACTGAGTTGAGAAGCAGCCCCACTTCTTCAGCTATTTGGAAAAGTTTATGAAGCATGCTTTGGATGCTGACTAGACCCCACCAGCGAGGCAGGAGGTCCCGGGCTTTGCTTTGACAGGAGACCTTTTACTACCGGTTCCATCTCCTCACCCACTGGTTTACTCACACTTTCAATTTACTCATCATTCAGCCTAGATTCCTTGATGCAGTCTAGAAATTTGCCCATTTTCCCTGAATTATCTAGTTCTTGCTGTGCATTTGTTCATTATAGTCTTTTATGCTCTTTTTTATTTCGGTGGTTTCGGATGTCGTGTCTCTCCCTTCATTTATGATTTTATTTATTTGAGTCTTTTTTCCCTTAGTCTAGCTCAAGGTTTGTATATTTTGATTATCTTTTCCGGAAACTCAACTCAGTATGCTCTTTTATATTGTTTTGCCAGCCTCTATTGAATTTGTTTCTGCTCTGATGTGTTATTTCTTTTCTTCGGCCACCATCAGGTTTAGTTTGCCCCTTTTCTGATTCCTCAAAGCAGAGTGCTGCATTGTCTGAGGTCTTTTCTCTTCTCTGATGTAGGTGCCTATTTTCTCTTGGGTTTGCTTTTATTGCATCCCATAGTTTTGGTATGGTATATTTCCATTTTCAGTTATGGCAAAGTTTTGTTTTTAAAAAAGGGAAAAATCTGGAGCATTCTCCAAAAGAAAATGAGAGAATGATCCCACGTATCACAGATATGAAACTTAGAAATATTTAGGAATAAACAATCTTACCAAGGAGTTGAAAGACCCATGTACTGGAAAGTTAAGTAAATGGAAAGATGTTGCTTGTTCATGAATGAGAAGAATTAATATTGCTAAAATTTCCACACTACCTAGAGCAATCTATAGATTCATCCTGATCCCTATCACAATCCAATGCCATTTCACATACAAATAAGCAAAGCCATCCTAAAACACATGGGAACAACAAAATAAAACCTTAATTAGCCAAGACAATTGTAAACAAAGCTAATCAAGTTGGAAGAATTACACCCCACCTGATATCAACTATACCACAAAGCAATTGTAATCAAAACAGGTGGTACGGATATAGACCCAGTCTCTACAGCAAATGAGACAGAATAGAGAGCTTGGAAACGAGCCCAAGCCTATACATGCAATCAACTGACTTTCTACAAGGGTTCCAAGCAGTCACTTTGGGAACGGGACAACTTATTCAATAAATAGTGTTTGGAAAACTTGACATTTATCCTTCGCTATGTACAAAATTGAGCTCAAAATAGATTGAAGACTTAAACATAAGAAGTAAAATGGTAAAATGACAAGAAAGACTGAGAAAAAGGAAAGGATATTAACTGAGATCATGATTTCTTAGACTGGATCTCAAACAACAAAAGCAAAATTACATAAGCAAACTAGAAATATTGTCACACGAGAGGAAAGAAGCAATGGTAAAGAAGTCGTGATAGATTGAAAGACAAATCTCAAAGTCATCTGTCTGGAAAAGGGTTAATATCTAAACTGCAAACGATTCAAATAACTCTACAGAAAGAAAACTAATAATACAATTTTTAAATGGGCAAGGGATGAGATGAGTATTTCAAAAAAATAAACACTGTAATATACAAATGGCCAAAGGAAAAGCAAAAGATGTCAGCACCAATCATTGGAAGAAGGAAAGTTCAAAGCGATGCCATAGCTTCACACCTACAGATGGCTACAACCTGGAAAAAATGAGAAATAATTACTGGTGATAGTGTGGGAACTATCAACTATTCAACTGTTTATGGGAACTGTGGTAGTTTGAATGAGAATGGCCCCCATAGGCTCATGCGTTTGAATATCTGGTCCATAGTTGGTAGCGCTGTTAGGAAAGGATTGAGAGGTGTGCCCTTGTTGGAGGAGGTGTATCAGAAATTACCACCATTCGCAGAGTCATCGCGTTCCCACCCCCATCCCTGGCTCCAACTTGCAGCTCAGGATGAATGCTCTCAGTTGTTTCTGTCACTAAACCTTTACTCTCCCATCACGGACTGCAACCCTCTGAAACCATAAGCCCCAAATAAAATATTGTCTTGTATACATTACCTTGGTCCTGATGTTTTATCACAACAGTGGAAAAGGAACTAAGATGGGGCTATAAATTATAATAGTCATTATGGAAAACTCTGTGGAGGTGTCTCAAAAATGGAATCAACAGAAGGTCCAGCAACCCTACTTCTGGGCAGTGGTCCAAAAGGGTCGGCATGATCATATTGAAGAGACAGCTGCAGTCCTGGGTCCTAGAAGCATAGTTCACGATAATCGTGTTCTGAAATCAACCAAGCCATCACCAGCCAGTGGACAGGTAAAGAAAATGTGGTATAGAAACACACAGTGGAATACTATCCTGTCTTTAAGAAGGGAAAGATTGTCATTCATGATGACACGGATAGAATCAGAAAAGAAAATTACAAGACACAGAAAGACAAATAGATGTTAGCTTTTAAGTGCAGAATCTGAGATAATTGACTCCAAAGAAACAAGATAGAATGCTGGTTACAGAAGGTGAGGGGATGGAGTGATTGGAGAATTCATTGGCAAAGACACAAGCCCTCAATTAGACAGAACATGTGTCTTCTTGTGAGATACATCACACAGTATCATATGATAATATACTGTAGTACATTTCAATATGGTTAAGAGTCTAACTCCTGAATGTTCTGGACACAGTAAATAAAAAGCATTTGAGGTAATAGATGTGCTAACCAACTTGATTTAATCATTTTATGTTGTACTAATAAATCATAACATTGTTTTGTACTCTGTGAGAATATACAGCCAATATCCATAATTTAAAATGTGAAATTATATAAAATCATACACCTGAAAGCGGGGTTGCAGCATCGTCAGACAGCAGCTGTGCTTCAAAATCAGTCGTGTGGCTCTGATGGCTCAGGGATGGAAAACACTTGTTGTTCTCGCAGAGGACCCGGGTTCAGTTCCCAGCACTGCCTTGGTGGCCCACAGCCATCTGGAACGCCAATTCCAGGAGGCTTGACCTCTGTGGACATCAGAAACATATGTGGTGTGTATGCATACATGTAGGCAAACACTCACATGCATGAAAATAAATCTTTAAAAACATTTTATCTTTTTTTCTTATAAAGAAGAAAAAGCTAAACAGGACATGGTGAAGGGGCTAGGATATGAAGCCTCCCAATCGAAGCAGGCACCTGCACTGGTTGCCTGGGCTTCAACCTTCCCGTGCATGTGTGTGCATGCATAGGTGCATTGTGTGTGTGTGTGTGTGTGTGTGTGTGTGTGTGTGAGAGTGAGATCCATCTTCCCTCTGTTTCTAGATCACCATTCAGCCCATTTCCAAAGCCACACTTTGGGTTTTCTACTGCTTATGCAAGGCACTAGCACCTCTTTAAACTGGTGGTCGGAAGAACCACACTTACCCAGTGGTAAGAGGGGACCACTTACAAAATGACACCAGATACTGAAATCGAACTTTCCCATCCATTTGTCATTTTGCTCCTGGTAAATCCTGCCCCAGGAGCTCAGTCAGCTTGTTTTCCATTATCCCAAGGACACCCTGAAGTTAGAGTTGCATCCTGAGACTTGGCGCCTCCCATCAAAAGGATCCAATTAAAGTGCCAGGCGCGAAGGAGTCTCTTTATTTCATCCACGTAAGGTCAGGTGATTTCCCCCTTCGGAGCTGCGAGTCAATGTTCAACAATTTTAAAAAGCCAGCTGTGTGCAGTGGCTTAAGCTAATCCTGCAAGACACATTTAGCCAAAATAAGCGTGTGCAAGTGCAGAAATTGGAGTCTGGAGCTGGAACGTCTGAAGGACAGGATGTGCCTGCACACCGAGTACATTTTCCTCTGTAGAGAGAGCCAGGCGCTTTACGGAGATGATGCATCGCTAAAGACTGTCGAGAAACAGAAAAATGAACCAGAGCCAGAGCAGACGCGCCCGGCTCACACACAGACCAACACCTTTCAGAAACAGGTTGACTTAGTGTGCACTTCGTCTCCAGGAGGGAAAGAAAATCAGGGCTTCACTTATTTAAAAACCACCTATGGGAATGACTGGATATTGCCTGCTAAATAACAGGAAAATAATCATGTAACTAATTCTACTTTCATTCATGCTGCCAGAAATGTTTTTTAAAAAATCTTTTTTTTTTTTTTTCCACGTCCTGTGCTGGGAGCTAGGGATAAGACAAAAAAAAAAAAAAAAAGTCCTCCTGTGCCTACCAATCTCCTTGTCTAGAGAAAGATAGATAGGCAGTGACAGATAAGATCAATTTCTGTTAGGAAATGGTTGTGACTGGGTCCTGAGTCCCAATCTGTAGACTCGGGAACAGGAAGCACGGGCATCCAGATTGCCAAAGTTTTATTTCACAAGGCATTTTCCAGGAGGGGAAAAAAATGATTTCACACATAGATGTGCTATTTTCAAGGAAAGTGGAAGAAGTTGTGATTAACACAGAGGAATTCATTTAAAGGCTTTTCTGAATTCACAAGCCTTGGAGCAGCCTGCGTTTTCTCGGGCGATAGATCTCAAATGCATGGCTCCATCTGCAGGGCCAGCACAGATCCTTAGGTTCAAAGGGGCTTCGGAATAGAAAGAACTGGTGACCACAGGAAGAGGTCAGTCTCCCGGAGTCAGGTCCTCTGATCCTCCGAACCAAGAACAGCCCCACCATCCGTGGGCTGGAGTCGGCATCCCTTTCCTCCTTGCTCCTTGGGAATGTTACGCTCCTGATTACTTCTGCTTTTTAAAATCTTTGTGTCTGTCTGTCTGTCCCCTTTCTGCTTCTGCCTCTGTCTGGCTGACTCTGCGTTCTCTCCCCTCTCTCTCTCTCTCTCTCTCTCTCTCTCTCTCTCTCTCTCTCTCTCTCTCTCTCTTCTTTCTCCCCTCTCTCTCTTCTTTCTCCTCCCTCTCTCTTCTTTCTCCTCTCTCTCTCTCTCTCTCCTTTCTCTCCTCTCTCTCTTCTTTCTCCTCTCTCTCTCTCTTCTTTCCTCTCTCTCTCTTCTTTCTCCTCTCTCTCTCTCTCTCTCTCTCTCTCTCTCTCTCTCTCTCTCTCTCTCTCTCTCTCTCTTCCAAAGGAAACCATTTGGCATCCTGCTCTATCATCTCCATCATATTCTGCTGAGACAGGGTCTCTCAATGGACTTAAAAACAGGCTAACATCCAGCAAGCTCCAACGATCCTGTCGCTACCCAGCTCCCACAGCAGTCTAGAGTTACAAGCGCCCGGGGAAACATGAGTAGTTTTTTACCCAGACCCTGGGGGTTCAAACTCTGGTCCTCATGCTATCACTCTTACCCACTGAATGCTCTACTTTGCTCCTACCTTTTCCGTGTCTACCAGCTCTTCCCCTTCTCTCTAGTCATGCTCCGGTCCCTCCCATTTAAACAGAAAACACTGTCCTCTGGGTCCACAGTAGTGATTAGGCTTCTGTGTAACTTACTGTGGAATGTCAGGGAAAGAGCCCGGTGGGGGGAAGAAAATGCCCTGAGAATAAGGAGCAGTCCTCAGCCAGCACATGGGAGGAGGGGACTTGGGAGGCAAGGGCATCCACTGTATCTTCAGAAATCTCTCTTGAAGCTGTTTATCCACTCCTGAATCAGCTAGTCATACCCACTCTTGCCTGGATTAGTCCACTGTCTTTGGGATTACTCTAATGAAATCTAATTTTCTTTTTCTTTCTTTTTTCTTTCTTTCTTTCTCTTTCCTTCCTTCCTTCCTTCCTCCCTCCTTCCATCCCTTTCTTCTTCCCTCTCTACCTTCCTTCTTCATCCCTCTCTCTCCCCCTTTCCTTCTTCCCTTATTTCTTTCTGGGTTTTTGGGTTTCTCTCTCTCTCTCTCTCTCTCTCTCTCTCTCTCTCTCTCTCTCTCTCTCTCTCTCTCTCTCTCTCTCTCTCTCTCTCTCTCTCTCTCTCTCTCCAGGATCTCATAGTAGGATGACCCAAAGTTTTCATCCTCTTGACTTCCTACCTCTTGAGTACTAACAGCAGTCCCCCGTGCCTCCTGTCTGTCTGTCTATCTGTCTGTCTGTCTGCCTGCCTGGTCTTCACATCACAGTCAGAATGGTCTTTTCAAAGTATGATTCTCCCCAGCTCCTTACCAAGACTTCTTCCAGGCCCCGCGGTCCAGGCCCTACCTAGGTCTTCCACCTCGCTGAACACCCCCACAGCCTCTGTACCTTAGATCTAGCCTGCACTTTGAATTTGCTCTGCTCCTCCTGACCAAAGAGTGCTGTTACACAGATACCCAGTCGGAACTCAAAGGTGATGATGAGTCAGAGCAGCAGAGACACTGAAGGAGTTTGAGTCGGAAGAGTGACGACATACTTGCTGGCTTATGTCCCTGAAGGGCACCTGGCGATTGTATTAGGAATGAACTTGAGAAGATAGAATTAAGCAACTTCCAGGGCTTGGATACAGGTGAGAGGAGGGCAGGTTCGGGACACACTAGAAACTAAGACTATCAAGAACTGGTAATAGGTATCGTAAAGGAGAATAGAGACATGGCAAAATCAAACCGGACTTTCCACATTTTGGCTGGGCTGCCGAGAGGATGTAGGCTCATTCCTGACGTCCTCAGAAGGCACAGATGGGAGATCACTGGCCATCTCTGCTGTATGCCTCTGCCAGGTTCTTCATGGGCTCTAGGCTGTCAGGGCAAGGAGGGCAGAGAAAGCTCACAGTGGGGAGGAGACTGAGGAGCCTGAATAAAACACGGAAGAAGGACTCTCCTCGAAGATGAACTTGAGAAAGCTTGCTGGCCCATGACACCACAGCCATCTCTCTGTGTATCAGCCCCTCCTGTCTTCACACCCCTCCCCATCCAGTCCAGATACCATTTCTTACCATTTCCACTTCTGTCCCCCATTACTACCCTCGGCTCAAGGCTCCCCTAACCCAATTTCTGGCAAAACACCAACTTTGCATGAATCCAAGGACCACTCATCTCTGGTTGCGAAGCAGTGTTGGAAAGCCCCAGGGACTGGGGGCACCAAACCACTGGTGCCCCTCTGCATTTATGGTCTGTGACTTCAGTGGATCCCAGGGCTACTGGCTGCCCTTTCATAGCCCCCTTGTTAGCTCTGTCACACTCCACGGTGCTTCCTGCAGGTTCTCTTTAACTGGCTCCTAAACCCCACTTCTCTCCCGAGCTACAGGAGCCAGCAAAAAAAAAAAAAAAAAAAAAAAAAGGCCCAGCCTTCTCCATCAACCTGTGAGCTTCCCTAAGTCCTAAACGAAATGCTCGTATCTCTTCCTAGTCTGGTTGGGTGTCCTTCTGTTTACTGCTTCAGTCTGAATCTCAAACCTTCCCATCGGCTCTGACTATTCTTCTATCCACCCTCTTTCTCCTCATCAGCACCCAGCTACTCCTCTATCTGCGTCTTAGAACGACATTCAGACTTGCTCAGATCTTCCTAATTTTTTGAAGAGAACAGTTTTGGCAGACCTCAGTGTGAGACCTGAACCTCTAAAGCTGCTAGAGGAAAAATTAAGGATGTAGTTTATTTAACAAATAGGAATGAAGTTGGGGCTTTCTGAACAGAACTCCAGTACCATCGAAAATAAGGCCAGCAATCGGCAAATGGGACATCGCGAGAATCCAAACATTCTGTACAGCAAGGGCAACTTTGGTCCAGGGGAAAGGCAGCCCAAGAACAGGAGCAAACCATTGCCAGCTATGCATCTGGCAGAGGCTTCGTGTCTAGACTAGAGAAACAACTCGGAAAGCTAAATGCGAAAACAATTTAAAAACGGGCTGTGGACATGGACAGAGAGTTTTCAAAATAAGAAATACAAGTGCCCAGTAAATACACTAGAAGGGCTCAACATCTTTCTCTAGCGATTGGAGAAAGCCAGGTTAAAACTACCCAGAGTCCATCTCATTCAACCAGATCAGATATCCTGAAGAAAACGGGTAACAACAGATGTGAGCATGGGTGAGAGGAAGGGGGACCCTTATCTCCTGGGGGTGGATTGTACACTGGATAGCCATTTGGGGTCTTCTCCAAAAGGCTAACCTAGAACTATCACGTGGCCTAGTTATACCACACATAAGCACGGGCCCCAAGGACTCCACATTCTGCAGCCGGGACCCCGGTGTCTCCGCATTCACTGCGGCTTCATTCACGGGAGCTGGGAAACGGAGGCAACCTAAATGCTCATCAACTGAGGAGCAGATAATTAAAATGTGTACAAATACACAGTGGAATTGTATTCGTGTGTGAAGAAAAATGAAATTTGCAGGAAAACATATGGAACCAGAAAATATTGTGATGAGTGAGGAAACGCGAGCCCAGAAAGCTGAACGCCACGTGCTCTCTCTCTCGAACGTGGATCAAAGCTTTGAATTTTTAATGTGTGCATTTAAGTTGTCTACATAGACTGGGGAGCCTAAGAGAGGCCATTGTGAGGGGAGAGACCGTAAGGGGAGAAGGGAATCTGTAACATCATATGGTGTGAAAACACAGTGGGAATACAGATTGTGGCAAGGTCCAAACAAAGATGGGGTGGGGGTGGGGAGAGGAAGGGTTGGAGGGAAGATTAGCTAAAAGTAAGGATATGCGCTGATGCTATGTGAAAACTTACTACTTTATAAACTAATTTTAAAATATAATTAAAAGAAAAAGAATTTGAATAGAGACGCCTTGCTTGAGTACATAACACTGATCCCAGAAGACGGAGCTTATTAAATTGAAATCCCAACGCCAGCTATGAGATACACCCTTATGAGCTGTGGTTGATCAAGAAGGTCCCGGAAGACCTCAAAACAACACAAGTTACTGCCATGTTTTTGTTTGCCAACCAGTACTAGATGGTAAGACCCTAATGCTAAAGACATCACACATTTTGCATGCAGGGCGTGGAGAAGCCATGCTGCAGCTGAGCTGGAAGCATCCTCCCTGACGTCTAGCTTTCATAGTCCCGGAAGTTGCTTACAGGTTACTGGAGAAGACAGCTCATCGATGGTCTTAGCCAGCTGTGGTCCTTACAGGCTTCAATACCAGCCTGGTAGACAAAATGTGACTACTGGCGCAATGGCGGCCTGAGTGTCACAGGAGTGACAACTGCATTCTGATCTGAGGCCAACTCACAGGACGGAGTTCCTACCTGTTACCATGGACACGGTCAAAGAACAGTATCTGGGAAAGTTCCAGGTCCTAGTAGTAAAACTGCTACCTCTGTTTTGCCCAGCGGACGTGTTGCCAAACTGTCTCCATGTATAATCACGTTTACAGACACAGAGCAGAGCTGCCCGCAGTCTTACCCAGAGAAACTTGGTTTTGCAGAAAATGGAAGCTGATCCAGAGACTAATGGCTGGCCAAGGTGCTAAGAATGTGACTGTTCTGGACTCAACGGACCATCTGTATCAGCCCTTCCAAGGCTCGAAGAGCAACTCGGAAGAGCGGGTGGAAAGGATGGAAGAGGCACATCATACAGAGAAGCGCTGTGAAACACTGTCTGCTCAGCATGCCAGGGCCATTGCCCACAGGAACTCCCAGCAGGAGTTACCTGCACAGAATTCGCACAAGACTGGCCCTCTCAATGTTCAGTCATTGATGACAGAGGGTCTCGAGAGTCCTGGGCTGTCCTTGGAGATCCGCTGGCAACTGACAGCTTCTTGGGGAAGGAGGTTGCTGCCTGCATTGGTGTGACCACAGGTGAGCTACTCAGTTCTCCAGGAGATAGATCTATACCCATGCCCATAAAGGCAGCCCTGGTTAAGCTCAGTGGGTCATAGAACAAAAACAAAACAAAAATCTTGAGAGTAGACTAGGGACTCATTGAGAAATGAGGGTTTACTGGGAAGGACGAAAGAGGGTAGGGTGACAAGTGTAGGCTAGGTATTACTTACATGTATGACATATTTTCACTTTTTAAATTTTTTTGGTTTTTTTTTATTTATTTGTTTGTTTTTTGGTTTTTTTTTTTGTTTGTTTTGGTTTTTCAAGAGAGGATTTCTCTGTAGCTTTGGAGCCTGTCTTGGAACTAATCTTGTAGACCAGGCTGGCCTTGAACTTACAGAGATCTGCCTGCCTCTGCCTCCCGAGTGCTGGGATTAAAGGAGTGTACCACCACCACCAGGCTCACATCTTTAACTCCAAGGACAAAGCAGATAACAAGAAGTAGAAATTTAAACCTCAGAGCTGTTCCCAATGACATTCTTCCTCCAGGAAGGCCGTACCTTCTAAACCTACCCAAACAGTATCACCAAGTGGGTACCAAGTATTCAAATGCCTGAGGCTATGGCGGCCACTCATTCAAACCCCCACAGTTTCTAGTTAATTTTCATTCTCTCCAGTCTTTAGCTTTGAGCCTGCCTTCACCATGACCCCCTAACCTCGATCTCGATCCGAGTAGTCATCTTTCAGCCACTGTAACCCTCTCTTCCCATTGACTTCTGTGACATTACACTCACTGGATTGTCATATTTCTTCAGCTACTCTGCTTGACCTTGAATGAAAGAGTAAACGGGCTTCTCTTTCTTCTCTTTTCCTTCTATACGCTTAGATAGTTGTGTGGCAGATCATTTGTGGAAATGGTCCAGAGTCATTCTGTCTGTCAGCCTATCTGTCTACCTATCACCAATTTATTTTGAATCAGGGCAACTTGTATTGCCAAGTGGCCTCTAACCCCTTATTTGGCAGAGGGCAACACCGAACTACCGATCCTCCTGCCAACACTTCCTAAGGAGTCTGATTACAAGTGTGTGACACCATGCCTGGATTGCTCTATTGCTGATAATGGAACCCAGGACTTTGTCTATCTTAAGCAGGACTCTACCAACTACTCAGCCATATCCTAGCTTCCTCTTTTTATTTTATAGCACAACTTTTGCAACTTTTCATATCAAGAGGTTGAGTGTCTTTGTCTGCTTCTTAAATTTGGGCTAGTCTTGACTTACTTTGGATGGTGGAACGTATCAAAACGACTTAGTGTATGTCCCTCTACTCCCCAAATCTCTCCATCACGTGAACAGACCTAAGCTAGCCTCCCAGAAGCAATGAGTATTGTGATTGAGCCACACCGGCTCATGCAAACCAAGCAGCTGGTGACAGACCAGGCAGCCTCAGGAAACAACCAGCTGACCTTAGACACACAAGCAAGCCCGTCTGTGACCAACTGAGCCCAACCAAGGTCATGAAGCCGTGCTCACTGTGGGATCATGATGAACAGCAGCACAGACTGCTTTAAGAAGTTAAGCCTTGGGTGATCTGTTATACGACAAATGCTATTATGGGTTCACTCCTGTGCCCAGAACGATTGCCTTTACCTTGCTGAGCCTAGATTTTTGTCTCCAGCATAGGTCTGCCTTCTTTATAACATTCCCCTATTGGACAGTGGCAGAGGCAATGCTATAGAGGTATCTGTAGTACGATTAATAAAACTCAGAGACTGATAATGGGGTTCAACCTGAGCACCAGAAAAGCAAAACAACCAGACACCGGCTCTTGGCAACTAGTCTGGCTACTGGGATTAAAGATGTGTGTCACCACTGCCTAGTCTGTAAAGATGACCAGTGGGGCTATTTTACTCTCAGAACTTCAGGCAAGTTTATTTATTAAAATTCAAATGAAATATCACTACAGGTTTCTCTTGGTCACCCAGTGTCACGGGTTTTTCATTGTTCCACCTGCCCTACTGTTTCTGTTGCTATGATAAAAAAACACCCTGGCTAAAATCAGTTTAGGAGAGAACGGGTTTATTTTAGCTCACAGTTCCAGGTTATACGTCATCACTGTAGGGTGATGTGGCAAGTGCGTGAAATAGCTGGTCACATGACACCTACAGTCAAGATGGGGGGGGTAGGGAAGAGAGAGGGGAGAGAGCAGAGGGAGAGAGAGGAAGAGGCCAAGAGCAAGAGAAAAGAAAGGGAAGAGAGGAGAGAAAGAGGAGGAAGAGGAAAGAGAGAGAGAGAGAAGGGAGGGAGGAAGGGAGGGAGGAAGAGAGAGAGAGAGAGAGAGAGAGAGAGAGAGAGAGAGAGAGAGAGAGAGAGAGAGAGAGAGAGAGAGAGAGAGAATGCATACCTGCTTAGGCTCAGCTCAGTTTGTTTACTCCACAGTTTAGAAGCCCCGCCTAGGTAATGATGTCACCCACTGGACTGGGTCTTCCCACACCAGTTAATTAAGACAATTCTCACAAACGAGCCTATAGGTCAAGCTATTGTAGACACTGCCTCATTCATACTCTTTCTCCAGGTGGTTCAAAAGTGAGTCTAGAGCCGGGCGGTGGTGGCGCACGCCTTTAATCCCAGCACTCAGGAGGCAGAGGCAGGCGGATCTCTGTGAGTTCGAGACCAGCCTGGTCTACAAGAGCTAGTTCCAGGACAGGCTCTAGAAACTACAGAGAAACCCTGTCTAGAAAAACAAACAAAAAAAAAGTGAGTCTATCTCTCTATCTCACCGTCTTACAGAGAAAACAGCTGAGACGAAGAGAAGCTAATGGCTTGACTGTATAACCACACAGAACAGAGTGGTAGATCCACACTTCAAACCTAGGTCTTTCGAGTTCTAAATCTTACTCTGGAATTCGCTACCTTCCCCCAATACCTACAGCCCAGGGTAAACTATGTTCTAATCTCTTTACATTTATTAATGTACCTTTTCTTATATACTCCATCCTTTGTTTTCCCTTATCGCTTACTCACCCCTGAGACCTCCAGTGGGTCAGTAGCTCCTTAAGTAGCATCTCTGGCTTCCTTTCCTTTCCTAGGAATGGACCAGGGAACCCCTTCTCCTCTACTCCAACTAAGGCATCACTGCGCAAACCTGCCTGCTCCCACAGCCTTGACTGTGGGTATCTCTCCCTGGTGCATGAACTTCTTAGTCAGGGATTTGGGTCCAAGAGAGGAGCCATGGATCACTGTGTCTGTTTTGCTCAGCCAAGGACCATGATCCAAAATATTCCAAATGAGAAGCTGCCCAAATGTCATGCTGGCAGAGGCAGGGTCAGAGGGATAGAGTCTGAGTACCCCAAACATTTCAAATCACCAGCTGCTCTCGTAGAAACAGAACCTCAGTCCATTTGGCAATGTCTAAAGCAGGGAGTCTTAAAATGAACTTCTCACCGACAGAGCATTTGCAAAGCCGCTTACCCCACACCCGAGTATGCCGGCTTAAGAGAAACGGCAAGAGATCAGAAGGGCTCTGCTCTTTCTTCTTCGTTTCGCCAATAGACATTTTCTACTGAAAACAGACTCTAAAAATGTGCTAGCGATGGGAGATTTATGGAATGAAACCGGTCGCCTTGCCCATAACTCAGAGAACGAAGGACTGAAATAGAGCCCAAGGGTGGGTGCCTGCCTTTGATAGTGAAAACCAACCCTCTGCAGCATGGGAGAGACTTGCCCAGAGCTGCCCTCACCCAACCAGGAAACAAAGGCATCATGCAGCAGAGGGCCACCAAGTCCACTTCAGCTACCTTTGATTTGGTGAGAAGGAAGTCGTGTTTAGGAACAGAATCCTGGGTTCTAGAAACTGTCCCAAGCAATTAAAAAAAAGAAATCATTAATGTTCAGGGAGCAAACTCTGATGTGGCAATGGATCATGTCCAGAATACATCTCAAGAAGTTTCTCAGGGAAGTGTCAGGAGTCTTTAACCCTCCACCATTCAAGGAATTCCTCTAAGACCCCAGCTCTCAAATCAAGAGCAGAGTGAAGGGCAGTAGAGAGTGTGCACTAGGCTGGGTATTCATTTGGACTGCAGGTTCCCCTATGTGCGTAACTGTGGCAAAGACTAGGGGATCCATGTTTTTCTCTTCTTGGGTACATAACTGAACTACATTTCCCAGTATCCCTTGCACTCAGATGTGTCCAAGAGACCAAGTTCTAGCCATTGCAGTACAGGAAGAAGAGATGTGAATATGCAGACTTGGACGTTAGAAAGTCTCATCTATCAAAGCCTTCCAAAGTAAAAAGGCCTGGAGACGGATGGTGATGGCGGCTGCATAGCAGGGTGGCTGTGCTTAAGGCCACTGAATTGTATACTTGAAAAAGTTAAAATGATAGATTTTCTGAGATGGTATATTTCACCTTATTTTAAAATTTTTATATAAAATAAATTTACCTAAATCTTTAAAACTCCCAAATATGCTCCTTTTCCCTTCCAAAGGCTGAAATGGAGACAATTTTAGGACAATCTAGGAAGACCCTGGAACTGTTGAAAGTTGTTCTCACTATAAACGCACAGTTACAAGGATGGTAAGTGCATTTCTGTTGTATTTGAGCCAGCGTAATTGTCGGGTTTATGTATATTAATTATCTACTGCTGTGTGCTATATTGTCCCCAATCCTAGTGGCTAAAGATGACATATATTCTATCACGGTTTCTGTGAGTCAAGACTCTAGGCAGGGCGTTACTGAAGTAGTTGGTTCTCACTGCCAAGTCCTCACAGGCAGCAATTCAATGGCCGTCAGAGCTTGACTGACTAGGGAAGGCGATATCTGCTTGCAGGCTCGTCCCCGAGATGGTTGGCATGATTTAGTGGCTCGCAGGCTGTGCGGACCAGAAGCAGCCCTCAGCTGGTGGTTATGTGAGCCTCTCCACAGAGGAGCTTGCGACGTGGACGTATCCTTCATCGCAGTCGGGGGCAACAGCCGGAGGGCAAGAAGGAGGAAGATGGAAGTCAGAGTTTCTAACCTCTTCTCAGCAGGGAAATCTCTGCCTCCTGCCACAGTTAGCTCACTGGAAACAAGTCGCCCCGTCTAGCCCACACTCAAAGGCTAATAATAAGTAATAAAAGAGAATCATAGGCCATGAAAGAAAGCCAGAAGGCAGGTTTTTTGGAAACTGCATGGCCTACTTGTTACAGCATCTATCTTGCCTAACTGTTGCAATAAGCATAATGGCTTATTCTCAGTTTTGGTATGGGTATTTCTGGCACCTCTTGTATCTACTCGTTTCTGGAGGCAGAGGCGTTTAGGTTCTGGCTATGGGTAACTGCAGGGTAAAGAGCAGGTGATAAGATTCTAAGAAAATGTTCTTCTAACGTTATCTGCATCAGCACGGTGACTACAGCTGTCCAACATCCATATCAATCAGGGAACATTTTTCTTTTCTCTTACTAACCCTTCTGAATGAAAACCACAAAAGAACATTCCCACCTTGGTGGCTTTTGCTACCCTGTTTCCTGAAGATTCTGCCCAGCTTCTGGTACTTCCGAAGTTGGAAGAGGAAGAACACCAATCAGGCTTTCCCGAGGCCTGAGCTGGGGAGTAGCTGGCCAGACAGCTGTCAGATGCAAAGATCCTTGCTATGTGTGTAGCTACATTAATTGCTCATCTGGGCTAAGCCCCGTTCCTCTCCAGATGTTGCATCACGGCACTGCTGGAATTGCCGCTTCCAGCCCCCTCTCATCGCTCTAATTAAGCCAAAATAATAAGGCAACATGTTAGACACGACGATCAAGTTTTAATTAGACTTTGATAAACCCAATGTGAATTTGGCCTCGTCAGGTGCGCCATTTCTGATGAACAGTGAGGCTGGTGAATCAGAAGCTGGTCTGGGTATAAATAGAAGCTGGGCTTGATTTCGTTTGTGTGTACAGAAGCCAGAGTTTTAGGGGTGGGGGGTGTCACCACAATAACCCTTTACGTTGGGAGAGCACTTCGCAGTTTGCAGAGTTTTTATCCCCCCAGCCTACTGCTGAGTAACGGTGTGAGCCAAGGCTCGTTTGGCACAAAGCACGCAAGCCCAGATGGCAAGAGGAGAGAAAGGATAACATTTAATCAGTTCCTACGCTGTGCCAAGTCCTGTGCTGGGAGCACCAGCTACGGAATGGAAGTCAAACGCCTCACCTAAAGTCTCAGATCTTAAGCGTTGTGTGAGAACTCTTACCTAGGTCTCTTTGCTTCCTCTGTGGCATCCTCCTCGCCACCTCCTGAGAACAGTCTTCCAAAGTTGTCTTGAAAGATGACTGGCATGGTGTCACAGAGCTGGGACTGCAAGGACCCCCAGAAATAGATCCACCCTCCTCACAGGGAAGATTGAGAAGGCGTGACCTGGGTCACGCAACAATTTAGTGGCAGAATCAGCTGAAAAAATAAGTATGACACAGCCTCTCTCTAATTAATTAAATTCAACTTTACTTAGAATTTCTTGCTGAGTATTAAGTGTGGGCCTTGCATGGCTTAGGGGAGAGATCCACGAATTAAAGCAGGAAATGTTCCTGGATCCAGTGGATTTTGGTCTTGCATTGCAGGAAGGGGCCAATTAGTGAACAGAAAAGGAATTATGTAATTCTAATTTAAATCATATGGTAAAGGTAAATCATATACCGTGGACGTTTGAAAGAGAAATGTCCTCC
Source organism: Arvicola amphibius (assembly GCF_903992535.2). Lineage (NCBI taxonomy): Eukaryota > Metazoa > Chordata > Mammalia > Rodentia > Cricetidae > Arvicola > Arvicola amphibius. The sequence continues at coordinate 24,473,750 of NC_052052.2, read as the reverse complement.
ACGAGCCTGGGTATTCAGACACTTGGTTGCAGTTGGTGGACTCTTTGGGGAGGTTCCAGAAACTTTAGGAAGTGTAGAGTTGGTGAGAAAGTATGTCCCGGGAGTTGGCTTTGAGAGTTCACCACCTCACTCCACTCCTTTTTCCCTCCCTGCTTTGTGTTTGCAGTTGAAGCGTTGGTCCCTCCGAGTTCTGCCCTGGCTGCCCGCTGCCATGTCTCCCCCGCCAGCCTAGACTCTCCCTGTGGGACCATAATCAAAATAAATGCTTCCTTCCCTAAGTTACCTTTGCTTACCGGGTTTTACTACAACAGAAAAGCAGCTAATACGCCTCCTCCGGAGAAAGAAACTAGCACGGAAGACCACGAAATGGAGGGAGAAAGACACAACGAAAGATGTCTGCACGGGAGGAGGTTGCCGGCCTCGGGGTTGGGTGAGATTAGATGGGAAAGTGGACGATTCAAGTGAATCTTGCTGTGATGGACAAAGCTTCCAGGTGTGAAGGTCTCTAGCCTTCTACACATCCGTTCTCTGAGGGTTTGCTGTGTCGTTGCTGTTGCGGTTGGAAGTAAAGCGGACAGCGCCTAGGTTGCTCTGACTTTTCCCAGGCAGCATTGACTCCGGTTTCCGCCACCACCCAGACTGGCACCACCCCCTCCCGGACCTGCCGCAACTGAGCAAAAGCGCTCCCTGCCAAGAGACTCCACTATCACTGACGCCTTCCTCAGGGTGCACACTGTTGGGCATGAGAGGAAAAGGTGTCCCCAGCCCCTTTGGGAAGCTGCTTTTATCCAAAGACTTCCTCCTGCCCTCTCATGCTCACCCAGTGCGTGGCTACCAGGTCGTCCCACACCCACACCTAAATATCCTACCCTACCCTGACTTCTCTCTCCTCTTTGCAACGGCACAACCAAAGCCTGTTTGAAACCCGAGGGTAAACTAAATTAATCAGCGCACCGGGCATCTCTTTCCTGTCTGCTAATTGGAGTCTACGGACTCCAGATCATTCGTTTTCTCCCTCCTCCTAATTTTTTGAAGCAACGTTCTAGAGAAGAGTGGGCTTCCTTCCGGGACCTTCCTATTACGCTATGTGGGAGCAGCAACTCTTTGCAGCTGGATAGAATTTCACAATTGACAGGGCCCTTTCAAATCTCTTAGACAGTTTGAACCCCACAAAAGTGCTAGATCATTTTGACCTCTAGGTTAAAAAGCCTACACTCATAGGACTGATGAATTTGTCCAACATCACAGAGCCAAGGAGCAACCACTAAACATTTAGTGTCCTTTCTAGAGTCCCACATTGCTTAGCTCTGGTGTACAGATCATGTGGACAAAGAGGAAGAGACCCTGTAGTGTGAATCGGCGGGGCTGCGTCCCGCCACCCGCCGCTGGCTAGCTTTACACCCGAAATAATTACACGGAAACTGTATTCTTTTAAACACTGCCTGGCCCATAGTTTCAGCCTCTTATTGGTTAATTCTCACATCTTCCTTTAACCCATATTTAGTAATTTATATAGCACTACGAGGGGTGCCTTACCAGGAGAGATCTTAACCTGCGTCCATCTTGGAGAGGAGCAGCATGGAGACTCACCACGCGACTGCCTGAAGCGTCTCTCCCTAACTCTACTTCCTTGTTCCCACAATTCTGTTCTGTCTACTCCACCTACCTAATTTTCTGTTCTTAAAGGGCCAAGGCAGTTTTCTTTATTAATAATGAAAGTAACACATAAACACTCCTCCATCATTTCCCCTTTTTCTGTTTAAACAAAAAAGAAAGGCTTTAACTTTAACATAGTAAAATTACATGTAACAAAACAGTTATCAAGCAAGTATTACAGTTACAATATTTAAATCTATTTTATCTTTTATCATAACTAAGGAAAGCTATAACTATCTATTTATTCTTCAACTCCATCAAAGACTCCAGAAGGATATAATGCTACCTAAGTAAACAAGAAATAAGTAACTTATAAAACTCTAGAAATGACAGAGACAACTCGCTGCCTGGACAGTCACCCAAAGTTCCTCTGTACCGTTGGGGCATCCATCTTCGGGCTTCAGGCCCACAGTATCCAGCAGACATTTCCATGAAGCAGAAAAATTCCAAAGACAGTTCAGTCACTTTCTGCTGTGTCCTGCAGAACGTCTCGCAGACTCTTTCACGAGTCAGGAACCCCGAAAGACCATCTCACCTTTAGGCAAGTTCAGCAGTCCTCTCTCTGCGGGTTCTTTGTGTCCAGTTTATGCAACAGTCCAGCCAAGAGCAGTTTCTTGCCCAAATGGCTAACAAACTCCATAAGTAGCCTCTTCGATGCCCATCTTCCTCTCGAAGTAGATTGGTGCTGCCAGGAGCAGACGTGTCTCATTGTCATGAAAAACCCTAAGTTATTAAAGCATTAAATGCCATATTCTGCAGTCTTTGAAAGATATGAAGAATGTCTATCTAACTGAAATATATCTCTACATATCTAGAAAATCTAATAACATGACTACAAGCTTAACTATTATCAATGATTATCCATTAACAACCTATATTTCCTAATTATACATTACAGTTTTTAAAATGAACTACAATCACAATAGCTTAATCAAGATCAGAAATATATATACATATAACAAAATTGACCTTAAAATCTATACCAATGCAAATTCATATCTATATCAATCTGTAGTGTGAAGCGGCGGGGCTGCGTCCCGCCACCCGCCGCTGGCTAGCTTTACACCCGAAATAATTACACGGAAACTGTATTCTTTTAAACACTGCCTGGCCCATTATCTGTAGCCTCTTATTAGTTAATTCTCACATCTTCCTTTAACCCATATTTAGTAATTTGGGTAGCACCACGAGTTGTGGCTTACCAGGAGAGATCTTAACCTGCGTCCATCTCGGAGAGGAGCAGCATGGAGCCTCACCACGCGACTGCCTGAAGCGTCTCTCCCTCTCTACTTCCTTGTTCCCACAATTCTGTTCTGTCTACTCCACCTACCTAATTTTCTCTTAAAGGGCCAAGGCAGTTTTCTTTATTAATAATGAAAGTAACACATAAACACTCCTCCATCATTTCCCCTTTTTCTGTTTAAACAAAAAAGAAAGGCTTTAACTTTAACATAGTAAAATTACATGTAACAAAACAGTTATCAAGCAAGTATTACAGTTACAATATTTAAATCTATTTTATCTTTTATCATAACTAAGGAAAGCTATAACTATCTATTTATTCTTCAACTCCATCAAAGACTCCAGAAGGATACAATGCTACCTAAGTAAACAAGAAATAAGTAACTTATAAAACTCTAGAAATGACAGAGACAACTCGCTGCCTGGACAGTCACCCAAAGTTCCTCTGTACCGTTGGGGCATCCATCTTCAGCCTACAGGCCCATAGTGTCCAGCAGACTTTTTCATGAAGCAGGAAATTCCAAAGACAGTTCAGTCACTTTCTGCTGTGTCCTGCAGAACGTCTCGCAGACTCTTTCACGAATCAGGAACCCTGAGAGACCATCTCACCTTTAGGCAAGTTTAGCAGTCCTCTTTCTGTGGGTTCCTTGTGTCCAGTTTATGCAACAGTCCAGGCAAGAGCAGTTTCTTGCCCAAATGGCTAACAAACTCCATAGGTAGCCTCTTCGATGCCCATCTTCCTCTTGAAGTAGATTGGTGCTGCCAGGAGCAGACGTGTCTCATTGTCATGAAAAACCCTAAGTTATTAAAACATTAAATGCCATATTCTGCAGTCTTTGAAAGATATGAAGAATGCCTATCTGAAATATATCTATGCAAATCTAGAAAATGACTAACATGACTACAAGCTTGACTATTAATCGATGATTATCCATTAACAACCTATATTTCCTAATTACACATTACATTCTTTAAAATGAACTACAATCACAATAGCTTAATCAAAATCAGAAATACATATACATATAACAAATTGACCTTAAAATCCATACCAATGCAAATTCATATCTATATCATCTTCCCCTTTAAATGTAAAAGAACATTTATAAGCAATATTTGGGAAAATGGGCGCAGTTTTTCTCTCCAAACTGCTTCCTGCTGAATGGGGGCACTGTTATTTAGGTCTTTTATGGTGTAACCCGTGTGCTAGGTTCCTCTCAGTTGGCAGTTGAGTGAAGTAATTTTTTGAAGATGTTCACAGCAACCTTTCAGGAGGGCGTGGTCTATCATACCATATTGGGATAGAAGCAATCCACAGAGTCTCGTCCTCTGCGTTGGGCGCCAATCTGTAGTGTGAATCGGCGGGGCTGCGTCCCGCCACCCGCCGCTGGCTAGCTTTACACCCGAAATAATTACACGGAAACTGTATTCTTTTAAACACTGCCTGGCCCATAGTTTCAGCCTCTTATTGGTTAATTCTCACATCTTCCTTTAACCCATATTTAGTAATTTATATAGCACTACGAGGGGTGCCTTACCAGGAGAGATCTTAACCTGCGTCCATCTTGGAGAGGAGCAGCATGGAGACTCACCACGCGACTGCCTGAAGCGTCTCTCCCTAACTCTACTTCCTTGTTCCCACAATTCTGTTCTGTCTACTCCACCTACCTAATTTTCTGTTCTTAAAGGGCCAAGGCAGTTTTCTTTATTAATAATGAAAGTAACACATAAACACTCCTCCATCAAGACCCAACCTCAGGAAGGGCAGATGTTAATACCTGGAGAAGTCCCGCAAAAGACCACTATCCACGCATGCAATTAGCAAGAGCAGTTATTAAACGATATGCACCTGGGCTCATTCACTGGTACAAAATGGCGACAAAATCCAAGAGGAACATATAGACTTCTTTAAAGCATAGCTAAGGGGAGTTTTAGGAGCAATTAGGCCATCTCAAACTTAATTGATTAAGCAAGCATCAGTTACATTAGTGTATTTCTAATTGGCTTATCTTTTTTGGACACATCTGCACAAGCTCAGACGTGACTCAGAGGGGGCTGCTGGGTTTGTCCTTGAGCTACTGAGGCTGACTTAGGCCCCTCTGTGTTTGTTCTTTCCCTGGGCCCTGAGTGTAAGAGCCTTGTAGATAAATGACCCTTTGCTGGAAAAGACGCCTGTGTGTCCTTCTCTGGGAACGGAAACCTAAATTCAGTTGTAAAAGTGGGAGAGTTTAACCCCTTCAAGGCGAGTGTGCAAAGCAGGAGTAAAGGGAGGTAGGAATTCTCAGACAGCAACAGGTGCAGACATGGCCTGGGAATCCTGTCAAAATGCAGGTTCTGAGTCTGTCTATCTGGGGCAGAACCTGGAGTTCCGAGTTCAGGTAAGATCCGCCAGGTGGTACTGATAGGGCTAGCCTCAAGACACACTGTGGCTAACAGAGATACCCTGCAAGACACGCTCTGAGTCATCAGACGGGAGCTCACATCCCAGCTCAGCTCCACAGCAGCACGTGGCTCCGTGCAAGCCACAACTCAGCGTGTTAGTTTTACTCTTGCTGGTGTTTTTATAAAACTGGGCAACAGAGAAATATCATGATGGGTTTTCTGACTGTCCCTTACAAGACTGTCACCATAGGACTACTCCATGTGTAGCCTGCACAAAGGCACCTGCCCTTGGGGATGGCTGTCAGATGTTCAGCGCCCTCTTCATACAGCGCCCCCTGCAGGAGGCTGCATGCACCTACAGTAAGGGGTGCCATTTTCCTCACCCACGGACAGTGCCTCAACTTTCATGGACTTTTGTCTCACCGCAGCATACCTATGGAGGTCAGAGGACAACTTGCAGGAGTTGAATCTCTCCTACTATGCAGGTTCCAGGATTAAACCTGGGTCATCAATATAATGGTCTGCTCTGTCTCTTCAAGAGACAAGCCACACCCACTCCCTTGCCCCCAGTCAGCTGATCTTCAGCTTCCAGCCTGAGTCCTTCTCTCTCTCTCTCTCTCTCTCTCTCTCTCTCTCTCTCTCTCTCTCTCTACTTCTGTCTCTTCCTTCTCCCCACTTCTCCCCTTCCCCCCTCTGTCTCTGTCTGTCTCTGCCTCTCTCTGCTCTCCCCCCTCTCCCTTTCCCTTCCATAACCACTAAATAAATAGCCCACCTCTCTCTGCATGGCGTGCCTATCCGTTTCTCTATCTCTCGCCCTCCACGTGATTCCCTACCCAGAACCAGCCACCTTTGGACACCTGCAGTGGTCTCCTTGTGTGCCCATCTGTTGGTCTCTCCTCGTGGGACTGGCAGCCCGATCAAGGTCTCTCACCTACCACGAAGTTCCCTGCCTGGGACGCTGAGCAACCCCTGCCTGGAACTGGCTGCTCTCAGACCGGCTGCCTGCGGCCACTTGGGGACCTGTGGCATGGTCTCAGGGCCCACTGCCCGCTGCAGCCACTTGGGGATCCGAAGCGTTTTACTTTTACCATTACAGTCAGGCTTGGTGGCAGACACCTTTAGCCATTAAGCCACCTTGCCAGGCTGCTTCCCACCACCCTGACATGTCACTGACCTCCCTCTCTAGAGTGGGACTGGTTGTGAGTGGACCTCTTCATCTCTGCTTTGCCCTCTTCCTCGTGGCTCTGATTTTGAGTGATAACCCATTTGTTATTCTCTCCGTATCTCTGTCAGGTTCCACCCCAGGGACAGCCTTGTGGCAGGACCCATGGTTGCTCACTGCCTTTATTCAAGCAACAGGGCCCTATAGACTAGGCACCCGCCCAGGCATTGCAGAGGTAAGCAAAAAGAACACAAGATCTGTCCTGCAGAGATACTGCTCACGAAGGGAAAAGACAATACATAAATATGTTTATGATGGTGTCAGGCGATACTGTATATGATGAGGCAGAGTGGCCAAAAGATGACTTTTGGGCAGAGGAAGAATTATACACGTGAGGAGGACATAGCCAGTGATAGAGAAGCACAAAGGGGACATAAAAACAGCTCTACAACGGGTCTGGGCAACAGCATGTTTGGCACCTTCAAGGGGGCCCACTGTCACCAGAACAGCACCTGACAAAGACCATAACAAGGAAGAGTGCTACCCACTGCTCTAAGAGCGAGAAAAGGGTCTGTGGCGATGGCTCAGTCAGTAACAGTCTGCCTAGCAAGCATGAGGACCCGAGTTCAAGCCCCAGGCACGTACTCAAGTGTCAGGTGTGTAGCTCATTAACATGGAGCCATGCTTGCTGGAATGATTCCTTGGCCAGGAGGCTGAGGTGGCCCCATTGGAATGCTAGGTCTGCACCCAGGCCAGAGATTCTAGTCTCTTGACCAGGAATAGTTTCCTTCTAAGAGACCTTCACTGCTGCTTTCACATCTGCCTCCCTAAAGGGGAAACCCCAGGATCATCTAGATTCTGATCATTCAGATTAGAGAGCAGAGTTCCCCAAATGCCGCTGGCTCCTGGGAAGAATGAAACTGCCAAGAGTCCCAGGGACATTTCTAGATTTTAGTCAAAAAAGAAGTTGGTTCCTTTTCTTTGGGGTCTTTTAACCCTACACTGCCTTTCCAATTCTTCCCTCCACTCACAGAAGAGGCAACAATCACACTGCAGCCCACCTTAGGCTGGTGAATCAACACTTACTGAACAGGAATCTCCTCTTGATTACAGTCTCTTACTCCAAGAACAAAGAAGATACTATGAAACTTGTGCTTAAGGGCAAGGCGTTCAAGTCTCTTTTATCTTCCCCATCTTGAGAGATTTTTAAGATGATTTTTATGAGATGTTTAATCCTCCCTCATCCAGTAAAACCTTTGTTTACACAAAGGCTTTTCTATTGTATTCCAGGAATTTGAAGGCCCGGAGCAAAGACCCCTTTCCCCCTTCATCCTTTGTTTCCAAATTCTTTTCCCACTAGCCAATCAGATATGACTGAGATCAGACCCCAGCCAATGGGGAAAAGGCAGTCACCACCTGGGTGACTCTTTTGTTCACTCTTCCTAGCTCTGTCTCTTGATCCATGGTGAAGTTTTCCTTGTCCAGACTCTTTCAAAGCGGGGTGGGATGCAATGCAATCCCAGCACAGATTAAGTGGAGACAGGAGGACCCTTGGGGCTTGATGGCCAGCTAACCTAGACTACTAGGGAGGCACCAGGCGGGTGGGACCCTGTCTCAAATTGGAGGTGGATATCTCTCTTGAGGAAGGACATCGCATGTTGTACTCTGGCCTTCACACACATGAATGCTCAACCCCTCCTTAACACACACACAGAGAGAGAGAGAGAGAGACAGAGACAGAGACAGAGACAGAGACAGAGAGAGAGGTGCTCATGCAAACACACAGGTACCTGCACACAGGAACTCTGAGGCATATAAGATTAAAATCATGAGAAGATAAGACTGGAGCTCAGTGTGACAGTTGCCAAAGCCATTCTGCCTGTGCCCCAACCTTTTCCCTACAGTAAGTTATTTTAGGGGGTCAGAGTATGAAATAATTCATTCAACAAATGAAGTGTTTTGGGGTCCCATGGCATGGACCAGACATTGTTCTTGACTCCTTTCAAGATCTTGGTGCTGTAAAACAACTAGCAAGGGAGACAGATGCCTCGGCCTGTGGCTTCTGCTTCCATCAGCTGAGGACATGCCTTTGAGCTCTTTCTCCTGGCTGAGACCCTAGTGAGGATGAAGGAGGTGATAGAATCTCTGAGACATTCTTTCTGTAGATGACATCTTTTTAAGGAGGGGAAGTTAGTTCAGAAGGGTGAAGGGATCCATCGCTGCCTAAAGACTGACAGTGCTTTGTGTTGGTCAGTCGTACGGGTGAGATGTAGCCTGGCCCCTGAAAGCTTGGTCCCTAGGATGGCAGCACTAGGAAAAGGTGTTTAGTTCAGGGAGCCATTGCTACCAAAGGGTCAATGTTGCACTATCTGGTGTGTGTTCCTGCTCTCCTGGGAGCCCCATGTCCCTTTCTGTTTCTCTGCCAGATTGTGATGCAATGGATGGTGAGAGAGAGAGAGAGAGAGAGAGAGAGAGAGAGAGAGAGAGAGAGAGAGAGAGAGAGAGAGAGAGAGAGAGAGTCACAAGGGACTGAGTGAATGAGGTGGCCGGATGACTGGGCTCTCAGCCTCCAGAACTCTGAACTATATAAGCCTCTTTTCTAATGAGTTTCCTAGCATCAAGTAAGCGGTTATAGCCACAAAAAAAAATTGTACTCATATAATGATTCTTAGGAAAACTAGGTCCAAGGGGACCCTGCTTCAATGTGAAGCAGGGAGAAAAGATTGTCCAGCAGGGAAAAGCTTGTGCAGATGAGTGTCTCTTTAAGTGAGCTTGAATTGACCTTGCCCTGGAATGTTCAAAAATTCTGAAGAGAAAGGAGAAAAGTATGGGAGGCTTGGGCCTACTTGTATTCCACATGTGTTTGTATAATCATCCTACCCAATCATACCTGCCCTTCAGGACCCATCGAAACAGTTATCTCCACCTTGGGACCATCCTGTGTTCTTCTTTCCAACAGCTCTCTCATCCTATACTTAGCCCAAAGCTTCTGATGCCTGATGCAGCATCCAGCTCCTGTAGACTCTCAACAAGCACATGCTAGGTGAGTGATGGAAGAAGAGGAGGGGGTTAGAGAGGGAAGATACAGGGCCCATCAGGGGATAGTTTCATCTCCAACAAGCTTATTGGTTCCTGGGTGCTGGCGTGTGGGGTTGGGGGAGCCTCGGGAAAGGTCTGAGCCTGACTCATTAGTCTCTCCCTACCCCGACCACCCCGGTGGCCCTAGACTATGGTGTTGTACATAATAAAAGCCCAATAAATGTGTTCTGAAGGAAGGAAGAAAAGCTTGGGCCAGAAATATGAATCCAAGGGTTCAGTTTTCCCATGAAACTTTAATGCCAGAAAGGCTTTCTGCATATGAAATTCATCCTCCCTGCTCACCCTTCCATAATTCAGGCAGCCTGTGGTTCTTTGGGGACTTCTCTGGGCATTAAGCTCCCTCTCAATAGTTCGAGAATTGAGCAGTTGTGCTTTAGCGATTACCATCGACTTCCCATTATGAAGGGGGGCATGGGAAGAGGCACGAGGAAGGGCGCGGAGATCAGAGACAAAGCTGTAGGGGACCCAGGGGACAGAAGGACCCAGGGTCTCAGAGACACAGGAAGTCAGAGTACAGGTCAAGGTCATGAACCCAGAGATACTGGGGGTTTCTAAGCTGACACCTCCTGTGTTCATTCCTCCTCCCTCCGTTTCTTCTTCCCTCCCTCCATCGTGAGAGTTCGCACCCCTCAGCACCAGTCTGACAGGCACATCTCAACAGGGAGAATCGGGGAAGGTAAGAGATTTTCTTTGTTTTGGATTAAACACCTGGGAGAGGGTGAAGAAAGCCATGGCGCTCATTTTTGAAGACTGGAGTCTCCTGGGCACTGTCCGAGGAGGGAGAGGCACTCAGAGAGGGGCTGGGGCTCTCCCACTCCTGTGCTAATGGCTGGAGATGGATGGGTCCAGGGTGGAGGAGACGCTGGATACAAAGAGCTAGCCGGCTAGGACCCTCCTGGAGGAATGTCAGTAAGCAACTCCAGGGAGGGACCCGGAACTCAGAAGGAAGAGGATGCACAAGAAAGGAGGGGTAGGCCCCCTCCAAGAGCCTTATGTAGAAGAGTACACTCTCCTTAGAGATGGGAGGAAAGGACGTCATGCCGTTGGGGAAAGGGTTTCTACGGATGCAGCTGAGTTAAAGAGTTTTGAGATGAGCGCCTTCAAAACTATCAAGTGGTCGCTAAGCATCTGAGTTAAGAGACAGAAAAGGAGAAGGCATGGAAAGGAGAGGAGACATGGGAACCCAGAGGCAGAGATGAAGTGAGACAGTCACAAACCCCAGAGTGGCTAGAGCCGACAGCAGCCTGAAGAAGCAAGGACAGGCTGTTCCCTGCCATCCCCAGCAGCAGTGGGGCCCTGCCCAGCACTTTCCTCGGTGTTCTTGCTGCTGTATAGGACACTTGGTACTTGGCAAGCAGGTATTCATCAGGATCCGTCCAGGCAGCACCGAGGCAAATTGCTTAACTGCTTTCAACTCAAGGTTTTAACTTAGTGAATCATGCAAGCCTTTTCATTGCAGGAGAAGAGAACATCCAGTCTAGGGGTCTCTGCCAAGGAGTCGGGAGGACTGCATTATCTCCAAACTTGAGGAACTGTGAGCCCAGAGAGGCTGTTGTCTTGCTGGGAAAGAGAGCTGCCTGTGAGGGGCCATATTCCTCATGCGTGCACCCACAGGACCCACGGATGAGATGAGGAGACCCACGGAGACCCAGAGCAGAGACTGGAAGTCAAGCATGGAAAGGAGAGTGTGATACGAGCCAGAGGAGCTTCTGAAATTAAAAGTAAAAGAGGGGCAATCCTGAGTAGAGTTGGAGGTGGAAGTGGGAGACAGATATGATTATATTTTAATATATATATGTATATATATATATTCTTTGAAAATTTCACATATGTATATATGTAAAATTCTCAATGAATAAATTTTTAAAACATAAAGTAAGACTAAAAGAGAAAAATCGCAAGCTTTGACAGATATCAAAACTTAATAAAGGTCTATGCTAAAAGAAGTCAATTGCATGAAAGAGAACAGAAACCTGGCTGGGCAGTGGTACCTGCCAGCTATCTCAGAGTGGGGAAAGAAGCATCGGGAAGATGGTCACAAGTTGGAGGCTCACCTGGGCTACAAGGGCAAACCCAGTCTTAAAAGGAAAAAAAAAAAAAAGAATGGAAAACAGAAAAGTAAGAATGTAGGAGCTTAGCACAGGATGGGCACAGCGTGTGAAACCCTCAGGCAGCAGAGGCTCCTCAGTCAGGTGTATTTAGGCCAGCAGCTCATCTTCGGGAAAAGCTAAGCGGCTTTCTGTCTCCACCTCTCGCTGCCCAACACAACTTGGAGTTCCTGGAGAAGAGGAGCCCCTGCCTGTAGAAAGTCTGCTGGGCATTTACTGGGTTAATGATTGACATGGGAGGGCCCAGCCCACGTGAGTGGCATCACCCCTGGGCAGGTGGTCCCTGGGTGTAGAAGAAAGCAGGCTGAGCAAGCCAGGAGAAGCAAGCCAGTAAGCAGGGCTCCTCTGTGGCTTCTTCTTCCGTTCCTGCCCCCAGGTTGTTCCTGCCTTGAATTCCTGGCTCTGCCTCTCTTCGCTGTGGACTTCAGCTGTAAGCTGAAACACATCCCTTCCTCCCCAGGTAGTTTTGAGCAATTGAAAGTAAAAGGGGCAGTCCTGAGTAGAGTTGGAGGTGGAAGCGGGAGACAGATATGATCATATTTTAATATATATGTACGTATACATATATTCTTTGAGAATTTCACATATGAATATGTGTGAAATTCTCAATGAATAAATTTTTAAAACATAAAGTAAAATTAAAAGAGAAAAATAGCAAGCTTTCTCTCTCTTTTTCTGTATTTGTTACTGTTACTGTATTTGTTACTGCCTGAGGGTTTCACAGGATATATTTGTTACAGCAGGAGGAACAATATAGCTAAGACACACATCAGAGGAAATTCCAGATGGTGCAAGGATTTCATCAGAAGAGGTAAAACCCTAAAGACACTGGAAATAAAACATGGGACAATTTTTTTTTTAATGACTGTGGTGTGAAGACAGCTTGCCTAAGCAAGACAAAGACTCCAAGTTGGAAAAGTAAGGACTTGATTCATTTGAGTAGAAAAGGGAAATTTTCTGAATGTTAACTAGCGCTGTAAATAAATGTTAAAGACAACAAACAACCTGGGCAAAAACATCTGCAGCCCATGGGGCTGAGACCAGTTTTGCTTAATATGTCAAAATCATGTTGCTGATCAATAAGAATATAACAAATGAACCAACAGGAGGGAGAGACATGGGCTGAATAACATCACACTCAGAGACAACTCCAAGAAAGACTTGCAGGTGGCTATTGCCATCTTTTTAATATTTAAGTCACTTTTATGATGGAAGGAAAGGAATGAGCCATCTTCATCTAGGTCTGAGAGAGAATTTGGAGATTTGCTACAGCCCAAAGATGGCACAGGGTGAGGATATCAGCCTTTCTAGGTGCTGTTAGTGGACACAAATTGGTGCAGGTTCTGAGGTGGGGAACTTGGCAGCATCTCTTAGAATGGAAAGAGGAGGCCAGAGGGTCAATGGGTACAACTCATGCCTCCAACAGAGTAGTATTCCCTGGCCAATCCTTAAAGATCCCAAGTCTACCTGTCCTCAGCCACTTCCTGGGAGCCATGCAGGCAGCTCTGGAGAATCCCTTCCAGGATATGTCAGCCCAGAGCATGGCATCTCCTCCTCTACCTCCTGGGTCCCTATACTCCCATGGTGATGAGGTGGATGAATATGGTTGGCTCTGCCCAGTGATTTAGTGAAGACACCAGCAAAGTTCCAGGATCCACTGAGTACCCTGGGTTCTCCCAAAAAGGACATCAAAAAGCAGCCTGTGGAAAAGGGAAGGGGTGTGGGTTACAATGTTTATACTGTACAAATAGAATTGGTCGTTAGAGGAACGGAATGGGCGAGGGCTATAAAGTTTGCTTTACACAGATGAGAATCTGTCACTGTGGAATCCGCACAGACAGGCTGCTGACATGACAAATGACCCTTACGTTGTGAGTTTTCTGAACCCTGTTACCTCAGTCCAAAGGAGGGAGTCATCATGGAGCCAAGTCCCACAAGATGGTGGTCCAGGAATATGGTGTGGTGGCAGTGGATATGGTAACAGGCATGTCCTTCAAGAAAGTGACAGTGGAAGCCATCACCTCTGCCCTCCTGGTGATCCCAGGAATGGATCCCCAGGGCAGTGTTGGAGTGACTTCCCATTTCCAGTCATCCGCCACAGTCTCTTCATGTATTTCTACCCTACCTTCCATAAATGATCACACCCCTCCTCCCCAATGAAATATTAAGTCAGCATGTACACTTTAACATAGCAATCTATCTTCTGGGAACCTAGCTTTCAGATATGCTCATGCATGTGTCAAAGACATGTAAGATTTTTGATTGGTAGTAATAGTAAAAGACAAGAAATAATTTAAATGTCAGTCAATGGGGAACTAGTTAGATAAATTATAGACTGCCACGCAATGGAAAATTAGGCAGCCATGAAAAAAGATGACAGCTGATATAGACGCATCGAAGACATATTAATTTTTAAAAAGCAAGGTACTGAGCATTTCATCGTGGATGCAAAACAGGATTACATATGTATAGACTATTTTCAGAAGCAGAGCTGTCTAAACAGAAGTTGTACAGCAATGAGGATCCCTTTCCATCACACGCAGACCGTCTTTAGCCAAACTCTCAGGAAGGGAAGACCCATTCTCTGGAATGTAAGGCTCTTTCTGAATCCCAAACCTGCAGTTCCAAGCACGGAACTAGGCTTTTGCCTAATGTCATTATGTGAAAACAAGCTTGATCAACAAGGTGCCCAGCAAATACAGAAGGGGTGGTGCTCTCTTTTGACTGGGCAACTTCAACTGCAGGAAGTTGGACAGTCAGGAAGAGAGAGACCCAACCCCAGAAGGGGCTTCCCGCTGGCAGTTGCTCCTGAGACCTGGCATCTGCATAGAGAATTTATGCTGCTGCCTCCTGGAGCCGCGATCTGCACCTGGAGGGAGATCCAGACACAGTTGTTGGCCTCTGGCTCTGCTTTCAGGGATTCTGTGCATGCTCTCTGGAGTCCTAAGCTAGCCCAAGTCCTCAGTACTGCTCCCCGGCATCCTGAGATCTGTCAGGAGAACTGTGTGTCTAGTCAGGGTGACTCCAGTCCTGGGCACTGTTGCCTTCTGGGGATCTGTGCTAGGCCTATGAGCACTGGGTACCACAAGCCAGGGCTGGAGGACTGAGAACATCCCTTGAGTAGGGATCATGTGGCCTGCCTTCTGCTGCCGCTGGCATCACTTGCCATGAACCACCGCTGTGATCAGGTTACGTACTTCCTAACCTTCTGACCTATTCAGTGTCTTCCCTGAGATTTCTACCCAACAAATAGCCAAGTTTATTAAGTTCCTTCTGTGGGTTACACATGAGGTAGTCTTGACTTCTACTGTGTGCTTGGCATGATGGTAACCTGGACACCCTACTGTGTGACAGGCACTGTGGTTATCTTGACACCTACTGAGTGCTGGATCCGTGACAACTTGGTAGAAGTTGGGGTAATAACTAAAGCAGGGCTTGCTTCCTTGTCACGGGTCTGATTGGGACAAGTGAACAGTGGTCTGGGAGTTTCCTGGTCTTCTTGGAGTTCAGCGCAGAGAATCCAGTAGATGAAGCTCCCAGAAAGCCGAGAGCTAGAAAGATGGGTAGATTTCATTTCAGGAGAGGCCAGGAGATCTGTGGTTGATTGTGAATGCTCATGGCTTGGAGACCAAGACAAGCCCAGTTAGTCCTGGGAGGCTCAGGGAGCTTTGTGTATATCCTATGAGTCAGAGGCTAGACCAGGGAGCCCAGGCTATGGTATCCAAAACCTGACTGTAGCGCCTGTACTGCCCATTCCTTCCCTCTCAACAACAGTTTAGACCACTGCAAGTTGCAATAGTAGATTCCTTCTGCCAGACACTCTTAGGAGATAGTGCCAACAGCTGCTGTACCCCTGGCCATCAGCCTGGGAGTGTGGTCTTTGGCTACGACATGGTACAGTTAGCAACCCATCTCTGCTAGGGGTCATTTTCTTCCCCTCTCCCCTCCAACACATGCTTATTCGTGTATTCCAAAGGCTGGCCTAGACTCTTTGGATAAAGTGGCTCCAGATGGTCTCGTGTCTTGTTGAGATACGTCACAAACTCCAACACAACCATGAGCTGGTGCAGCCACTACTACATCCTACAGCCTGCAACGCCCCTGAGGTGGCACGTGGTAAGTGTGACAGCCCCCAGCTGCCAATCTGAGTCACCAGCGAGTCTCCTTGAACTTCCCCAGGCTTTAGTTTTTACGGCATTTAAAGAGGAGAAAGTATGTCTACTGCATAGGGTGGCTATGGGGATGAAATGAATTAATACAGTGAAAAGCACTTGAATCAGCGCCTGGCACACACTTAGAACTCAGTAAATATCAGCTACCATCGCCGCTAACAATGACATAGTGAACGCCCAGCACCATGCTTCACAACCGTTATTTCTCACGCAGGGCTTTTGTGCCTGTCATAGCCCTTGTTGGCTGATAAAGAAACTGAGTCAAACATAGGAGAAGGAGCTTGGTATTGGGGAAGCAGCAGAGCTGAGATGTGAACCCGGAAGGGCAATCCCAGAAGATGACTCTAACCCCTGAGCCATGCTACCCAGCAGCAATAGACTTTTTGGATGAATTTGCTAGAAGCATCATTGGACGCCATAAGGGATCCCCTCTTTGCTAATGCCAGGGACCATTCCGTGTGCACAGATGGTAACCCGTGTCATGTCCCCACAGAGACAGCTGGTGGCTCACACATAAAGTGATTTGAGCGATGGCAGGGAACTCCGGATGGAGTCAACAGTGATCATTGCTAACAGTTACCTACCAGTTGATGGAGGACTCCCATTGGCTAATAAAGAAACTGCCTGGCCCATTTGATTGGCCAGCCCTTAGGTGGGCGGAGTAGACAGAACAGGAAGTAGGAAGTGAGGTAGATGGCTCAGTCAGATGCCACACCTCTCCTAAGTTAGGCAGACTGCCGTGCCTCTCCTGAGAGAGATATGAGATGCGATGAAGCCAGCAGCCCGGTCAGACATGCTGAATCTTTCCCGGTAAGACACCACTCGTGGTGTTAAACAGATTATTAGATATGGGTTAGTCAAGATGTGAGTAAGAGGCTGAAAATAATGGGCCAGGCAGTGTTTAAAGGAATACAATTTGTGTGTTATTTTGGGTAAAGCTAGCCGGTGGCTGGGAGCCGGGCGGTGGGAAGCCGCCCGCAGCTCCACACTACAACCAGTGAGGTAGGGACCACTGAACTAAGTGCTTCACCTCAACTTCAAACACTATGGGCTTGTTATGTACATATGAAATAGAAATACAGACAAGTTATTTGCCCAACAACGCATGCTTGTCTAGACAGTGGCAGACCTGGAATCTGAATCCCCGTTTGGCTCCAGAGAGCACGTGGGAAATACTGCCATAACTTCATGAGAACCTGGGATGCCAGAGCAGAGTACCTGCGGAGGAGGCCACATTGACCTTTCAGCCAATCCTATGCCTCAGCCAAGCAGAAAGTTGCCTCAGCCACTGAGATATGAATAAAAAGCGGGAGGGTGTGTGTGGAACTCAACGGGCCTTTAGGGTTACAGGACTCCCGTTTGTCATGATGGGAGAAGAGGAGGAGACTCTAGAGGACTGCAAGGGAGGGACACATGGCTGGGGGTTTAGGAGAACTCGGAGCTGGCTCTGGGTGTGGAATTGCAGCAGCTCTTTCTGGAAATCACCTTACTGGTACATACATAAGGCAGTCAGTTCCTCTGAGCACTACAGCTCTCCCTTGTTTTATTCTCCTTTGTTCTAGTAAGAGAATTAAGGGTCACTGTAGAACAGAGACCTGTTACAGGTTGACCTGTCTGAAGATGGAAATGATACCACTCCCCCAACAACTTGTCTTGGGAGGGTCCTGGTCGGGCACAGCAAACACCACCGACATTGGCATATGTGAAGAGGTGATGTCTATTCCACTGATGGTCATCAAGGGGTCTCTCCTGGCTAACTTTACCTGTCAATTTAACACAGCCTAGAATTATCTGGGAAGTCTCCACTGAGAAGTTGCCTAGATCAGATCGGCCTGTAGGTGTGTCTGCAGGAATTGCCTTGATTGTTAACTGATGTAAGAGAATCCAGTCCACTGTAGGCAGCGTCATTCTCTAGGCAGGGAGTCTTGAAGTATAAAAAGCTAGCAGAGCATGAACCCAATGCTGGACAGCACGCGGCATCGTCCATGGTTCCAGCCTTTCTTCTGACACTGGACAGTGAGTTTCTTGGTCAGGGATAACGATGTGAATTAGCCAGCAGGCCTGCCTTGAGCTTCCTGCCTTGACTTCCCATTAATGGTGGATTGGAACCAGGAATTACAATCCAAAAGAAAACAAAAACCTGTTTCCTTCTTTATGTTGCTTTTGGTCAGGGTGTTTTTATCATAGCAACATAAATGAAACTAGAATGGGGCCCAGACGGTAGAGTAAATTCTGTGCAGCCTCCCAGACCCAAAACCAAGCCAGAGAGAGAAATTGAAAGGTCCCGAACTTAATCTGCAAAAGAAAACCAGCGTATAGGTGTCTTATAAGCAAGGAATCTTCCATTGCCAAACACGTCCTCTCCAATAGATAGTTTGTGCTATTTGTTTACAGACCATTGATTCAACCAATGATATTTTGCTTGGTTTTGTTTTAGCCTTTGCTCTTGAGACCGTCCTGCTATGTAGCCCAGGCCGGCCTCATCTTTGTCACCCTCCTACCTTAGCCTTCAAAGTGTCGGGGCCACAGGTGTGCACCACACACCCTGCTTTATGCTCAATGAGTACCAGCCTTGTCAGGCACTGGGATGGGAACCATCGGCACAGTAATGAAGGACACCATTCTCCCTCTGACTTCAAAGGTGTGCATTTACGGCTGGATACTGAGGAGGACTCTCGGGGGTGGAGAGGCAGCTCAGTCAGTCGTGGATCACTTGCCTAGCTTGTGAGAAGCCCAGAGTTCAGTCTTTAGTTCTGTAACAGCAACAGGCTATTGTTTTAAAGATGTGTCTGTGTGTGTGCACGGGTGTATGTATGTGTGCGTGCGTGTGTGTGAGTGTGAGTGTGTGTGTGTGTGTGTGTGTGTGTGTGTGTGTGTAGGCACTCTCAGAGGCCAGAAGAGGGCATCCGATTTCCCTGGAACTACAATTACAGGTGGTTGTGAGTCATCTAACATGAGTGCTGGGCACTGAACACTATTCCAGTCTCCAAAAAAAGGCTTGTCTCCTGAGCCGTGACGTTTTGGTAGGTCGTAGACCACTTGAAGAAAGCTCTGAGCGTGCACTTATACAGTACAATGTTTCACATCCATGTCTGATGTCGACATTGCATGTATCCAACTTTCCAGTCCCCAAACCCAGGCAGCTGAACAGAGGTTGGCTGGCCGCTGGCCCCGCTGAGGAGGTAACAGTGTCATGCCGTGACACGGAGATGGAGCCAGCAGAGACGCACCTACAGCAGGCAGGGCAAGAGTCAAGGAAGCCAACCGTTAGAGAACCCAAGTTCTAAGGGGCATGGGCAGACCGGCTCCATCAGTTCAGGGTCCCGGAGGAGTTCCGACTGGAAAGATGAACTGAGAAAAATGTGTGTGGATCTAGAAACTACAGGGAAACCCTGTCTCAAAAAAAAACAAAAAAAAAATGTGTGTGAAATGAAAAATGGCTGGCCGGGGAGAACCAGAGGTGGGTGGGCTTGCCTAGGTTTGAGAAGTTTGAGGACCCAGGAAGAAGACAGAAAGTCCTTAGGGGATTAGATGGAAGAGTGGGTGAGCAGGAAAACACAGTAGAGGAATGTGCTCAGAGAGAATTGGGCAGTGACCATCTACCTCAAGGCTCAGAGAGAGTTGGGCTGTGACATCATCTACCTCAAGGCCCTTTGACTTTTCTCTGCAAAGAACAGCTGAACACACTGCTAACCCACTGATGTTTCCAGGACAGACTTTCCGCTCCTGGGCTCTAGGGGGTGGGGATGGGGCTGGCCACTGTCCAGGAGTGCCCTGGAATTTGAGCACATCCAGGAACCCTCAGAAATGCCTTTAGAAGCCAAGCCTGGGTGTCAAGTGGATGGTCTGAGGCAGGTAGAGTAGGATCAGAGGCTCCAAAACTCCTCCCTGAATGAAATCCAGGAAGGAAATGAGCTGGCTCCTCTTTGAAGAGGAGGTCTCGGAGACGTTAGAATCCAGAGGAAGTTGAGATTAGAAGGCCTGCCTCTGCAGCTGGCCACCAAGTCATCTTCCAGAAAGAAAGATTCAGAGAGCCGCTCCCTGGGACACAGTCTTCCCCAAGCTGGAACAGATGCTGATAGGAGGAGGTCCAAAAGAACAGATGGCAGTTTTCCCAGCTCTTATTCCAGAGATGCAAAACCACAGAGCCTCCCTCTGGGGTCTCTCCCTGTTGTGACTTTTGGGGAGAGTCACCCAAAAAGGACCTAACACCACCCTGAAACCTCTAAGACCGGCTTGCTGAACCAACAGTTTATTGGGGATACTTACTAGCACATAGAAGACTCTAGGGCAGCTACATTATCATCAAACACATCGCAGTGTGGACTAGAGCCTGTGAAGACTGCACTCTTAGGATCATCTGTGCAACCCGAGGGCAAGTCTCCTCTCACCCAGCAATTGTTTACTACTTGAGAAGGGACCTCCTTGGGAATTTTAAGTGCCTCCCCACCCCTTTCACGGGAGAGTGTTTCCATCTGGGAGAAGCAGCTATGCAACACCCTCCCTCTGGGCAGCCACTGTGGGGACTCAGCGTCTAAAGCTCTGCAATCCTCAATGTTCTTTATTAACGAGGTGAGGAGGAAATGACACACGGAGGGCTGCAGTCATCGTCCAGGATCTCGGCTCTGTGGGTCTAGAGCTGAAGCAAGGCTCTGAGAGCCAGGCCATCGTGTTGTTCCGCCCCCTTGTCATTTGCCCTGAATTGACACCTCCAGTCACACCACAGGGATATCTTGTTTCGTGGCCTTTCATATGCCATTTCCGTAACCACAACAACCACGCTCCTTGGCAGGGAACTGGACTCAGCTCTTGTTGGCTCTCTTGCTGGCTAGCTCATTTGTTCTCTCGAAGGGCAGCATGAGATCCAGGCAGCTGGAACACATTTCCACCCTTGTTCTGGCTTCTTCCAATGGCTGATTCTGAGCGCTAGTGTTCCTGCTTCGGTAATGTCTCTTTCCAGCCTCCGCTGGAATACCGGCTCACCTACCACTCTGCCAGCTGACATCTTGGAGACAGGCTGGCTTTTCCTCGTCCCGTGTGTGCTGTCTCCCCTGGCTAGGATCGCTCCCTAAATATCTACTGATGACGTCACAGTCTTTAAGCCAGCTCCTCATCCACATTTAGTCCAGTTTTCCCCAACCCCAGAAAATCATTTCTCTCCAAGACGGGTTCTGCCAGCTGAGATTTTTCTATCCTTAAATGGTCTAGCCCAGGATGTCAAAAAACCTGTCCCCAAGTTAACTGTGGTCTGCTGTGCTGCAGCTCAGCCTAGGAAAGACCTGGGAGTTGGGCAGATTGGCCACTGTGATTGACAAGAGATGCTGGACCTGCTGTTCCATCTGGCACAGCCCTGAATGAGCCCAGGCACTTGGCCCTTGAACAAATGCCACTGTGAGTCGTGACTTAACTGTTGTTTGTCTTCTCTCCCTGAGTAGACTATGCTGTCTTGAGCTTAGCTTCATAGTCCATGTGAAAAAAACAAATAATTCAATCAATAATTAGAGGAGGAGGGAAAGAGACACAGGCTCATTTTTTGGCCATCTGCTCTGAAAGGGCACTTAACTGGGAATTGAGAACTCTATTAAATCATATGCTGATGCCCTAACACCTAAGTAGAAGTATTTAAAGATGAAGCCACCGGGGGCTAATTAGGGTTGGTGAGGTCATAAGGCTGGGGCCCTAGTGATGGGATTAGTGTCCTTCTAGGGAAATACCTGTCTTTCTCCCGCCAGCCCCCTCTCTCCACACTAAAGATGTCATGGGAGCACACAGCACTATGGTGACTTCAACAGGCCAAGGCATCAAGACTCCAATTAAAGCTTACCTTCTCAGCATCTTCACTGTGGACCCCCTGCCAGCCTCTAGAACGGTGGAAAATGCATGTAAGCTGCTTAAGACACCAAGTCCCTGAATATTTGTCAGATAGCCTGAGTGGGGCACATTCTGTCTTAATCCCCAACACCTGTTTGAGGGATGGCGAAGACACCCTTGGTTTATGCCCCCATGCCATCCATCCTTCGGTATCATAGTGTCCCAGTGTCACCTCTGTTTCAGGCGCTAACGGACTTCATGAGTCTTGTCCACAGTTCAGGCTCTCATCTTTCACACAGCTATAGCATAAGCTTGATCACGTGAACACAACTATCAAATCCTCACTACAGCCGAGCCCTGGCCATCTGAGCTCAAATCTCAGCTCTGGGAGTTACCCTTTGGGTATCCTTAGCAAGAAGTTTAAGCTGTCTGCAGCTTAGAACTAGTACCTGTTTCATGGGCTCTTTAAGGGTATGAACTTAACCCACG
Source organism: Arvicola amphibius (assembly GCF_903992535.2). Lineage (NCBI taxonomy): Eukaryota > Metazoa > Chordata > Mammalia > Rodentia > Cricetidae > Arvicola > Arvicola amphibius. The sequence goes on along the minus strand of NC_052052.2, from coordinate 24,451,629 downwards.
TGAAGTTATACCGAGAGACACCTGCTCTGTTGTAAAGACTTAATAAACACCGTTTCCCACGTGTTAAGAGCAGGTGGGAGCCATAAACGCAACATCTCATTGTGACGTCTATGCAACAGTGGCTTCTTGGAAAAGTTGGGGCAACAAAGAAAGCTGCCTCGTTTCCCCTGTGTTGAACCTGACCGCAATGTGATTATGCAGCTAGGGCTATCTTTCAGGGTTCAGAACCAACAACCTAAGGACAAATCCTTCAACACGTTGGAGTAGCAAGTCAGAAGCGTGGGTCAGCCCAGCCCAGAACTTCTGCTTACGTAAGATGAGGTCAGTCGTTCTGTGTTCTGTGCCCATGGTACCAGTGAGGAAACCGAGGCTGGAGAAGGATGAGAGAGCAGTCAGGTAGCTTGCTCAGGATCACGCAGCTAGATAGCAGATGGAGGATTCGAACAAACAACCCAAACCTCTCTCATCAGAACCAACAGAACTGGTGGCTTGGAGAGAGGAGTGAATGGCTGGGAGAAGAGGTGATGGAGGGGCGTGCTTCGCCTCAGTCCCCTCCGAGCTTCCTAGGGAAGAGATGTGCGAGCAGGTGCCCGCCTGCCTCCAGTGCCTCAGCTGTCAATAAAACCCCCAGCCTGGCTGTGGCAAGCTGCAGATTCATGCAAATTCGGGGCCTATATTTAGCAGTAATTTAGCTGTCATCAGTCAGAGAGAGAAGCAAAAGCCCTCCCCGATGCAATGGTTATTCATATCCACTACCTACTCTTCTGATGCCTCAGAAATCCAAGGCAATCTGACTCAAAGCGATGGTGGCACAAAGCGGGGTGACTGGTTTGAAATATTTGGCCCCTCCCTCCAGGGGCAGAGATGATGGGGCGATGGTCTGAGGACAAAAGGAAGGAGGGTACTTTTTTCATGGAGCGCGATGATACAGAAGCAGAAATGGGCATGAGTCAGTGGCACCCATGAGTCAGAGGCTGTCAGAGCTGGAAAGGTCTCTGACACCAAGCAGCCTCATCGCCGGGGAAACTGAGGCCAGGGAAGGGAGTAGCAGAACAACAGGTGCCCTAATTAACATTAGTGGAATCTTGTTCTCTGTGTCAGATAGTATGGTTCCTCCCAGTAACAAGAGCAAAACAGAATGAATGTCCCCCATGTACAGGTTGGTGACCGGAGTGCCAGACACTGCGAGGCTACGAGCCCAGGTCTGCCTGATGCCCGGCCATTGCTCATAGCCATTAGTAACAGTTTCACAGTTGACATTTGCCAGAACCGGACTAGATTTTTGGCTTGACCAATACTCCTGTATTGCATGGGCACAAAGATGGTGATTGGTGAGAAAGGGGCGGGGTGGAGGGGGGCATTTATGACTGCGGTGGCTGGAGGTCTAGAGGAAGCAAAGACATCTGTTGTCTCCTTTCAGACAAGCAGACATTAGGTTCCTTAGGAGGTGGGGTCTGGGGTGGTCTGAGAGACTGGGGGAGGGCTACTTCAGGAAAGATGCATGATGGGAGAAGGAGCTTTGCCATTATAAGAGTACCCGGGTGGCAGGTGGCCTGGCTGCAGAGATGGAAGGTGGGGAAATTCACCCTCTTGCCTGAAGGCAACCAGGCATCACAAGGAACTCCAGAGGGAGTGCTATTAGCAAGTACACTTGACCTAATTATGCCTGGGTCAGGAAGAGACTCAGCCCACAGAACCTAACTATAGACCTTGAGAACAGCAAGGCTCCTTACCCTGAACCATCACCAGGCTTCCTCCCAAACAGACTTCCAAGCACTAAGAACCAACATGAAAAGGTGACCTGGGTAACACTGAGTGAATAACCTGACTTCACACCTCAGCTTGTGCATGTATCCAATGGGAATACCCTCCTGCATGGGTGAATCAGTATGTGGGAAGTGTGGAGTACTGAGCCCGGCCAGTGCTCCTGTGAGTTATTCTCCTCCTCCTCATCCTCATCCTCCTCTTCCTCCTCCTCCTCTTCCTCCTCTTCCTCCTCCTCCTCTTCCTCCTCCTCCTCATCATCATCATCGTTGTCATCGTTGTTGTTGGTTCTGAGAAACTTTGACCTGCCAAAGCAGAAGGTATACAGAATGGGGTGTTTTTCCTCATTAAACTCCAGGTAATTAAATTACCTTCTTGCTATGCCACAGACTTTAAGCCAGCCAGTCAGGTAATACAAAACCACACATTTCCACACAGTTGCCCATCTCCTCATAGCTGCTCAGACAGCTGAAGGCCATCTGGCTTCAGACACAGGATGTTTGGACCCAGCGTGACTCTGGCTGCTCCTCTTCCACGTGCACCCCAGGGCTGAATCTACATGGTCACCCGAGTCAGAGACCCAAAGACCCCCCCCCCTGTCCTGGGAGTTTCAGACAGCAAGTGCAGCTAGAGAGGCAGCATTCTCTAACCCATGCAGCCAAGAAAACTTGCAGTAAAAGAACAGCGTTAATGGAGGGGATGGAAGGAGAGAGACTCATGTCTGCAGGCCTCAAGATGAGAGGCTGAGGGCCGAGGAACTTGGTCTTCCCACAGGGCAGGGAACCCTTACTGCTCTTCGGACAGGAGAGGGAGAGGGAATGGAGGGGGGAGGGGGAGGTAAATGGGAGGCTGGGAGGAGGCAGAAATTTTTAATAAAATTAAAAAAAAAAAGATGAGAGGCTGATGCTCCTGCTCAGGATCCCAACCATGTACTTCAGCTGCTGTTGTCTCCTAAAATAATAATAATAATAATAACAACAACAACAACAACAACATGATAGCTTGCCAGACATGGTAGCCCAGGTGCACTGTCCCAGAGTGCAGGATGCTGAGGTGAGAACATTGCAAGTTCAAGGCCAGCCTGTGCTGCAGAGTGAGATCCTGTCTCAAACAGCGAAACAAACATTCCACAACAGTGACTCCCGGAAGGCTGAGAGACAAAGTTCTGTCTGTCCTTCCGCTTCTCCCAGGGCTGCTTTGACTGTTCTCTTCTGAAGCCCCTAACTGGAGGACAGAACACAAGGTTATCAGCCCTTGGTGTCTCTGCAGTGGATACCCTGCACCACCAGCAGTGGCAGGCACAAAGCAACAACAGCCGCAATAAACATTTGAGACTGTCACATGCCAGGGAACGCTTACATCTGTTGAACACAGAGACAGCAGCTCTAGAGGAGGGTCCCTATAGTAGGTTTTAATAAGCTCTCCAGGGGGTTCTGGCTGCACCCTCAGGCTGGAGGAGCACCAGTCGGGGCAACAGTCCTCACACTTTGCTATTAGAAGCATCTGGGGGAAATTTTGGTGCTCCCAGTGGTCAGCCAGACCAATTAAATTATAGTCTCTAGAGGTGAGATGCCGACTTCAGTGTTTTCAAGTCTCCCCACCCCATGGGACTCTGGATATTCGTGGAGGGTTGGAAACCATTGATCTAAATATTTAAGAGATAAATCTGCACCCCCGCATTCCAGTCCAACTGCACTCAACGAAAGCCACGAAGCAGTTTTGCCTCCGCTTGAGAGGAGGAATCTCAAGTTTATGCCACGCCTTACCAGATTGGAAGACGTCACGGCATCTGTTTCCCGAGGAGTGGACACAGGAATGAGACTGTCAGGAAGGTAGCTGCTCAAAGTCAGAAGCAAAGCTACCTTCAGGCAAACTACACAAGTCCTAACCAGCCTCAGGTGGGCCCTGTTTAAGAGAAGCAAGCAGAGGCGTGGCTCCTCTGAGAGAGGTTTCCTGACTCAGCATTAGTGGCGAAAATCTCCCAGCTCTTTTACTTATTTATTCAAACTATCTTTTCTCATTTTACATACCAATCCCAGTTCCCACTCCCTCCCCTCCTACTCCCTCCACCTCCCCCACCCCATTCCCCATCCACTCCTGAGAGAGGGTATGGCTTTGGATGGGAAGTCAACAAAGTCTACTGGCAGCTCCTTTAAGAGGCCATGCTACCAAACACTTAAATGGTGTTTATGAGCAGCCAGCGGCATGCTTCTTGGTGGGAGCATGGACCTTAAAACTCCACAGAATTGTGGTAATAAGGCTCCTGTCAGTACCTCCATCATGAAGCTAGACTCTCAGGAAGCTAAGAAATGGGGTGGAGTCAGCCACCAAAGCTTCAGTTTTAATCCTAGACCTATCGCTTAGCAGAATAAAGACTTGTGTGGTCAGAAAAAGATAGAGATACACAGTAAATACAGATTGACATGAAAAAACTCAGAATCATTTACAGTGTGTTTAAAAATATACATAGGCTTGGGAGATAAAAGAAAAAAGATAGAGAAGTCCTTTTTTAAAAAAGAATAGTTGGGTGTTGTAGTGGGGAGCTGCGGGCAGGCCTGCCTTTCATCCCACCCTGCTCCCCCGGCCACCAGCTAGCATAAGCTCCCAAATAACAACACACAAACTGTATTCTTTTAAAGACTGCCAGGCCCATTATTTTCAGCCTCTTACTCACATCTTGACTAACCCATATCTAATAATCTTTGTAACACCATGAATGGTGTCTTACCGGGAAAGATTCAGCATGTCTGACCTGATGGCTGGCTTCATCGCATCTGGCTCCTCTCTCAGGAGAGGCACAGTGGTCTGTCTCACTTAGGAGAGGTGTGGCATCTGACTGAGCCATCTACCTCACTTCCTTCTTCCTGTTCTGTCTACTCCGCCCACCTAAAGGCTGGCCAATCAAATGGGCCAGGCAGTTTCTTTATTAGCCAATGGGAGTCCTCCATCAGGGTGTAGTGGTGCACACTTTTAATCCCAGCACTTGGGAGGCAGAGACAGGCAGACCTCTATGAGTTTGAATCCAATTTGATCTACAAAGTGAGTTCAAGGACAACCAAAGAAGAAACCCTGTTCAAAAAACCAAAAATTAAAAACAAAAGTAAAAGAAATAGAATTTAAAAAAAAAACATGTAAAGATGAAAATACACAGAGAATCTGGATACTGTATGTCATTGAGTTGTCTTTGAATTGTTTGGCTGCTGAGGAAGGAGCAACAGCTGCTAAAATACATTTGATTATAAATGCTGTTCGATTAATTCAATGTATACATTTTTAAAATACCTTGATTTCATAATTTAAGTCAAAAGATATGTTATTTTGGAGAAGAGGTTTTGCTTTTGTTTCAACAGGAAATTAGAGGCTATGGGTTCATTCTTGGTTAAGAAAAATTAGGTTTGATGGAGAAAGATCCCATGAAAAATCTCCAATGGGAATGGATAACCCAGACAATCCAACATTTCAGAGCACCTTTGTTATAGTTTCCTCTGAGTTTTGCATCCAGAGAAGCTTCAAAAATGCTGGCTGAGATGATCCAGCCTCACAGAATACTCCAGTCAGGACTTAACCATAATCCTAATTTTTCTTTGGATCCCCATAAGATTATCAGCTCCCCCAATCATCAGGAAGTAGCCTAGAAAACCATGCTCACATCGCCCACCCCCCAGGTTGTCTTTGTTTACATGCTGGTTAGAAGTTTTTGCAGATAGTGGTCAGGAAAAAAGCTAGACAAAGTGTTGGGAGCAGTGAGACCCCAGATCCTGAATTTCTTGTAATCCCCTGATCTGAGTGCCTACAGCTGCTCTGAGCGCGAGACCTTCAGGAGTTCCTGATGGCAGGAGAGTGGTTTCTGGTAGGTTTGGCTGGGGCATGGCTATCTCTATATAATCTGCCCCTGAACACAATAAAGGGGCCATTCTTGGGGAATTCAAGGATGACCTGTGTCGCTGTCTCTCTGCCTGTATGTGTTTGTGTTTTTTAACCTCCAGCCCCTTGCCCGAAGCTCGGTAACTGGGTGCCAGCGCACAGAGTGCAGACACGGGGGCGCGGTGTGCGGCAACAAAGGATATTAGATTCAGGGTTTTTGTTTTGAAAAGAAAAAAAGGGAAATGTTGTGGGATAATGCTCCTGTACACTATAAAGATTTGTCATTCATATTGGTTTAATAAAATGTTGATGGGACAGTAGCCAGGTAGGAAGTATAGGCAGGGCAACAAGACTAGGAGAATTTGGGAAAGAGGAAAGGCAGAGACACAGTCATCAGCCAGATGCAGAGGAAGCAAGATGAGAATGCCTTACTGAGAAAAGGTACAAAGTCATGTGGCTAAACATAAAAAGTATGGGTTAAGTTGTAAAAGCTGGTTAATAACATACCTGAGTTAATAGGCCAAACAGTTTGTAATTAATATAAGCCTCTGTGTGTATCTTTGGGACTGAACAGCTGCAGGACCAGGCGGGACATGTCGGTTCTGAGGACTTGAATGCAGGTTTTCATATTTCTGATAAAAGCTCTCTTACCTATTAATCCATCTCTCCAGCTCACACCATTCAGTATTTTAATCTTCCTCAATCATATCTCAAAGCCAATGCATTTTAATTCCTAATGAAAAATAATCATTAGGAAGCAACAGAGAAAAAAAACTTCATCATTAAGATATTTATCAAAAAGGCACCCACAGCAGCAAAAAGAGTTGAGAGACCCAAATAAGAACATTAATAACAGTGATCCTGGGAGCATTTTCCTTCCCTGTTCTCAATGTCCCAGAGAAAGCCATTACACTGAGAACTTTATGGGAATAATCATGACATTTTGATAACAGTCACTCCTTCATTCATCTATGGGATCCACATCCACGGATCCAATCAAGCACAATCAAGAACATTCTAGAAATTTTTCATCTGTTAAATGTATGTAACATGAGGAAGAAACAGTCCTGTGTTATTTAAGCCACTGTGGTTTGGGGGTTTGCAGTCATGGTGTAGCGGCTTCCCCAAGCTGACTTTCTCATTTCCCATTAACACGCCACAGCTCTCTGTGTAGCATTCCCATTGGTTTGGATATTCTGAGAGTCTGAAGGTGACTTGGAGGACAAAAGGGTTACACATGGGCTATGTGCAAACACTACACTGTTTTGTGTAAGAAGTTCTGTGGGCATCACTCAGGGATCCTCATATCAACCCCTCCTGGAATCTGTACCACGACTCCGTATGTTGTAGAAACAACGACAGTGACAGAGTTCTACAGTCTTATCTTGTAAAAATCAAGTATATCTAATTCCTACATGTATGACATGAAGAAGACATAAGCATGTGCTTTTGAAGCCTTTGAGGCATGGGGAGTGTGACCACAAAATAACTGCTTTTCCTGACCCATGCTTTACATAGGATTATCTCATTGGCCTTATGAGATGAAGCCCTATGAGTGTCTTCTACCCATCACTGATGTATAAACTGAAGCTAAGGGGGGGCTCAGATACTAACTTGCCCAGCTCACTGAACTCCGAGGTCCTAAATGAGGCCAGCTAACTGAAGGCTGTGCTCATTCTAGAAACAATCAAGAAATGGTATGGCCACTCCCATGGCCTGTTAGAAGGAAGTCACTGAGATCAATAACTTTAAGGGTAACGTGGAAACAGGGAGAACATGTCTGATGACATAGCAGGAGAAAGGCACAAATGACCAGACCATGAGAATGTCATATTTACAGTCAGGTTTCTGTGGCTCTGCTGGGACTCGAGTGGAGTTCTCCCTGTCTAAACTTCATGTTGAAACTTAGTAGCCAATGTCACAATGTCCACAGCTGGTGGCAAAGAGGTGACTAGGTCATGAGGAAGGATTGATGACCTTCACATGGAATGAGATTGGCTTCTGGGAGACTGAATTGCTGAAGACGGGGTTTCTTGGGCTGGAAGATAGCTCAGTTGGTGAAATGCTTGCATGAGAACCATTCAACCCCCAGAACCCACATTTAGAAAATGCCACTGTGGGCCAGAAAGATGATTTAGTGGGGAAAGGCACTTGCCACAAGCCTGGCCAACTGAGTTAGGTTTCTTTTAGTGTGCTGGCCTCAGAGCTCTACATACATACATTCATGCTTATACACACACAAATAAATAAATGTTTTTTAAGGGTCACTGTGTAGTACTTGTAATTCTCCTGGCAGGGAAGTGGAGACATGTGGGTCCCCAGAGACCTAGCCCACATGGCCAGTTTCAGGGTTGTAAGAGGCTGTCTAAAAGAGAGAGGGGACAGTACCTGAGGAGCAACTCCTGAGATCTTTCCCTGGCCTGTGTCTTCCTGTTTTTCCACACACCAGAATGCACACTGCTTCTCCACCACGCCATGATGTTACTATAGGTCACTCATCAGAGGCCCATGGAGCCATGGTGGGGCTATGCTCTTAGACTTCCCAGCCTCCAAGTATGTAAGACAAAATAAATATATCCTTTTCATAAATGGATCTGACTCAGGCATTTATTATAGCAGCAGAGAACAGACTGGCCGTGCCTTGGATGGACAGGAAGGAAGCATGCACAGGAAGGAAGTGTGCACAGGAAGGAAGCATGCACAGGAAGGAAGTGTGCACAGGAAGGAAGCATGCACAGGAAGGAAGTGTGCACAGGAAGGAAACATGCACAGGAAGGAAGCATGTGAGTGGAGAGGCAGCTGTTGTTCTGTAGCACTGGGATCACATGACGCTCGCCAAGTTTCTCCAGTATCATTTCGTGACTTTTCCACTAATTAGAAAAATCGATCTCCCCTTCCAGATGCCCACATCTTCACAATGTCAAACATGTGGGTGGAATGTGAAAATGTGTCATTTGTCAGCAGAGAGAATCCCTTGCCCAACATCCAACATCTGGAAAATCTAAATGAACCAAATGGCTACATTTTTCATCCTTCACTGGGGCTTGAGGAGTGGAAGGGCAGTTTTCTCTGAGCAACTTGGGATCTTTGCAGAGAAAGGAAGTTAGGTAGCAATGCTGAAGAAAGCAACACTCCACAAGGAAGAAATATCAGTGGAATAGATAGCCCCCCAGCTGAGCAGGTGTGAGTCACCTCTCCCTCATGTCCTGATGAGAAACATGGTCACCAGAGGGAACGTTTAGCTGATGACGGATGACGGGGTCTGAGAGACAGGTATGTGTATCCAGGCTGGCCCCATCTCTCCATTTGGGATGATGCACTGAACGGTGCTCTGGCTTCTGTACAGAAAACCCTGCCCATGTCATTTTTATCAAACACAGAGCATGCCCAGCCTTGGAACCAGACAGATGGAGTCTGTCCACAGAGACTTCTGATATGCAATACCTGATAAGATCCCAGTGGATGGTGGCCTCAGATTTGGTCTAGCCAGAAGACAGTGCTGTCTCAAAAGAACAATCAGGGAAAAAGACATGACTCACAGATTAAGAGTACATACTGCCCTTGAAGATGAACTGATTTCAGCTTCCAGAATCCACATCATGCTGATGACAACCACAAGGAAGCTGTCTTCTGGCTTCCTTAAACACCTGTATACACACACACACACACACACACACACACTCACACACACGCACACTCTCACACTCACACACACTCACATACTCTCTCACACACATACACATGCACACTCTCACACTCACACACACGCACACTCTCACACACGCACACACTCACATGCACACTCACACTCACGCTCTCTCACACACTCACACACACTCACATGCACACTCACACACACGCACACTCTCTCACACACTCACATACTCTCTCACACACATACACATGCACACTCTCACACTCACACACTCACATACAGTCATACTCTCTCTCACACATTCACACACATACACACTCTCTCTTACACACACTTACACTCTCATTCACACAATACACGTACACACAGTACACACATACTCACACACACATAATTAGAAAAGTGAAAACAAGTATTTTTAAAAGAGCAAAATTCTCAATCAAGAGTGTCATCAGGGGGCAGACAGAGGGGAAGAATGAAAATACAGTGACTCAGGCGAGACTGCATCCCAATCACCTTCATATGGGGTCAAATGCTCTATGCTTCTGGGGGTGGCTGGCAGTGCCAGGATGGCTTGGTGATCAAGTACAGTCCTTCACATCTCAAACTACCTTACAGTCTCAAGGCCACCTAGGTATATGGGCCTGTTCCTGGGATACCTTATTTGTTGGGCGCTTTTTTTCCCCTTGCGGTCATCTCTACAACCTCCTCTTTCCTGGAAGAACAGGAAGATTTTGTCTTAGGACGCTGTGTTGATTTACTTTTGCTGTAACTAAAAGAAAATACTTGCCAAAAGATAAATTAAGGAAGAAGGGTTTCTTTTGGCTCTCAGTTTTAGGGGACATGGTCCATCATGAACACTGGGATCTTATAGGGGAGAACACAGCAGCAGGGAGCTTTACATGAGCAGGAAGCCTTGCGGTAGCAAAAGAAAGCAGTTGGAATTCTTCGTACCATGTCTTAACGAATCAGGATGAAGAGACTAGACAGGAAGTAGAACTGGTTGTGACATGGAGGATGTGGTTTGCTAGCTTCTGGGTTTGGCCGTCAGGTTGCTCACATTGACAGTAATGTATCCACATTCTCTGCCTTCCGGGGAAAACAGCTTCCTCAGGTGTGAGATGGTAGTGGCTATTTCAAGAAAAGAAAACGCCATCTGCAAAAACAAGAACTTATTTTTGACTCTATTTATTCTTTTTTTTAAAAAAAATATTTATTTATTTATTTATTTGTTTATTTATTTATTATGTATATAACATTCTGTCTGTGTGTATGTCTGCAGGCCAGAAGAGGGCACCAGACCTCATTACAGATGGTTGTGAGCCACCATGTGGTTGCCGGGAATTGAACTCATGACCTTTGGAAGAGCAGGCAATGCTCTTACCCACTGAGCCATCTCTCGAGCCCTGACTCTATTTATTCTTAAAAGAAATCCTCTTGCCCACAGAAAAGTGTTCTTTACAACACCCAGCCCCTCGCACCCCTGTCATTTCTCCCCAGCAAGCTGCACAGTTGCCCTGAAGCCTGTTCACCAAGCTCCAGGAACAGAAAAACCATTACTCCCTCTTGGATGTCCAGTTCTCATGAGCCTCAGATCTATTCCTCTTCCAACTTTTCTGTGACTTCCAAATGTCCTCTTCAGCTACTGGGTTTCTCCGGCCCACGTGCACGGAAGTCTTGTTTGCCCTCTCCTTGTGTTTGCAAAGCACTAGCAGGTCTGGTAGGTCCTGCCTCCAGAAATGACCTCAGCTACCACCTGCCTCCACCTCGGCTCCCGCTTCAGGAGCACAGGCCTGGCCACCTTCACCATTCCTCGCAGCTTCCAGAGTGTTCTTGTGGCTTCCTCTTTTCTCGTTTTCAGTAGGTTCCCCATGCATCAGCAGGAGTGACCATTTTAAAAGCAGAACTGAGAGACAGCTCATGTTTTATGCTTACAGATCACAGTCAAGGTGTTCTTGCCCCCTCATAAAGTCTGAGATATGCTAACTCTGCCTACTTCTCCAATCCCAGCCTGAAATGCTGTCCTTGCTCACGGGTCCCTTTCCTGATGGCCTTGAGTCTGATCATTGGCCGTAATGAGCCTTTCTACTGTCTCAGCCTTCATGTTTGAAGTTCCCTGTGTGTCCCATCATCCATCCCACTCTTGGTACAGTTGGGTTATTGTCATTTCTCAGGTTTCAGTTCAAATACAACCTTCTCTAGAAGCACTGGATCTAAAACCCAGCCCTAAGGTCCTATAAAATCACCCCATCGCTTTCCTCCAGAACTTTGCTCTAGTCTACAATGAAGCTTTTGATGTGTGTTTACTTATTTGATCTTGTCAGAGCAATCTAGTCTCCAGAGAGACAGAAATTGTGTCTGTTCGATCAGCTGTTGCTTCCGCGGTGCCTCAGAGAGTAGCTGGTACAGAGTCCATGTTCAGGAAGTGATGGCTCACTGGATGAGAAGCCTCACCTGGCAATATATGGACAGGAGCCCAGAAGAAGGAGGAGGAACTCCTTTTCCCAGCACAGACTACAGTACCAGCCCATAGGAGAAAACAAGAAACTATTTATTATTGCTCTTGTTTTGTGGCAGTGGTGGTGGTGGCAGTGGCAGTGGTGGCGGTGGTGGTGGTGGCAGTGGTGGTGGTGGTGGTGGGGTGTGTGTGTGTGTGTGTGTGTATTTCCTGCATGTATGTCTGTGAATCACTTGTGTGCCTGGTGCCCAAGGAGGCCAGAAGCAGGTTTTAGATGCTCTGGAACTGGAGTTGCAGATGGTTGTTAGCTACTGTGTGGATACTGGGAACTGAACTCAGATCCTTTGGAAGAGCATCCAGTGCTTTTAATCGCTAAGCCATCTCTCTAGCCCTGCTACTATTGCTATTACTGTAGCATGAAGTTACACGAGATCATCCCCCTTAACATGCCGTCATGCACTAGCTCTATAGCATAGAATTATCTGTGAGCGCAAAGCTATAGAGTAGAATTCTAGAACTTCATCTCGCGTAACTGAACTTTATCTCTGTTGACTGACACGTCTATCCTCCACCTTCCCCCAGCCCCTGGCATCTACCATGCTGCCTATTGCTTCTGTGCTAAAGGCATCTGATCAGTGTCCTTCCATGACTGACTTATTTCACTTAGCGCAATGTTCTCAAAACTGAGCAGTGTTGTGTCATATGGCAAGGTTTAAGAAAGGACTCTTTCAGGAAGGTGCCGGGAAACCCACAGTGACTTTGCCCCCCAGCCGAGTTCAGAAGACACTCAGCTGAAAGGGGACGATACTCAAGGGACCAGGGCAGCAATGAGTCCTACTGTTCCTTTACTATGAGGACATCCCTTGGCTCTGGGTTTCTGTGTCTTTGCTTTGTACAGTTACAGTTGAAATCTAATGAGAAAACACACATGAGGGGAAACTTGGCACAGAAGGAACCCAGGAGTTGGGGGCAAGGTCAGGCTTAGGGTGCTTGCTGCCTTGCTGGGAATATTGATCAATATTAAAGGAAGACATCTGAAGACTCTAGAAAAAAATGGACACCCATGAAGCAGAAGCTGTTCCATCACGGCCTTGTCCCCAAGGTCTAGGGCAGTGCTGGGTATGCACCAGGCTCTGGACACTCTGGAGGAATCAATCAGAGAAAGAGTCCAGCTCTTAGTAGTCAGTTATGGTGGGAGCAGAATCGGGCAGTTTGTTAGAGGTACTGTGCCGAGAACCCTTTGTCTTAGTTACAACTGAACAAACAAACCGAAAACACAGGGGGAATAAAAACCGCGACTTGGCTCTGAGGGGCCTGTAATGAAGTGTCTTGACACCGATTGGGATTTAACTGGGGGATTCAGCACTTGGAACCGTGTTCTGGGCGGCTTCTTATTTTACCCTTTTCTCATCTGTACTTGGAGCCAATATATTTCCCAGCAGCGATTCTTCCACATTGCTTTCCTTCCATGCTTCGCTTACTCCAGACAGACTCTGGGATTAACAAGGGCAATCCATTCTGTTCAGATGAGGGAGCTCTTCATTTGGTCTGATGAACGTGAGAACACAAGTAAATCACTCATTCTAGGGCTGTCATTCTCTACTGACTGTGGTACAGATGTGGCAGCTGGGACCCCAAGCTTCTCCCCCTGCTGGTTCTGATGTCTATGACGAATGGAAGCGGGACCTCCACAAAACTGCCTCACCCCAGGGGCTGCCCAATTTGACTCTGAAGGTTTCCAAAGCAAAGGAACCCACCGTGATCATTTGGGGGTCCTGACATCGCTCAAGGCACAAGCCAGTGGTGATTACAGGCTGGCCATTGATTCTGTGCTCTTTGTGAGGCTGGTGCCCAGATGCAATGAAGGAAACAGAGAGCAGGGTCTCCGAGGCTATCTGCTCCTAGCCTCTGTCACAGCAGACTTGGATTTGGATGTCATCTGAGCTAGTCACTCTTCAAGAAAAAAAAAAAAACAAAAACCTTCTCTAGTTCTTTTGTCCTTGAGAATTTAGCAGAGCCACTTTCTAGAAGGACCCCACAATGAACTGATGTTCTCATGATTTCCACGGTCGAGCCATCCATCTGACAGCCATGAAGGCCCCAATGCTGCTTTTAACGCACCTCTCTGCCCACCCCTCCTTCTGCCCCTACATTGAGATCTCCCTATGACAGTTTATAGACAGGACCGATTCCACATAAGCCTCAGTGACTATGAGGGTTGAACCACACTGCTGAACAATGGCAAAATCGAGTGTGCAGTCAGCTTAGAGTGGCAATTCCTTGATCCCAAGTCACATGCTCTAAATGTGTGCTCATGTGACCAGCCTCTGTATTCCAGGTGACTTCTCATTCTTGAAGTCAGGTGAAAGGACTATGCCAAGGCTGTGACGTGTCCATTCTGAGAGATGAAGGGACAAACCAGAGATGGAAGTCACACAGAGGTAAAAAGCCACCAACCAGAGATGGAAGTCACACACAGAGGGAAAAAGCCACAAACCAGAGATGAAGTCCCACACAGAGGGAAAAAGCCACACATTTCAGGCTTCTACTCAGTCAAGCCCACTCATCTTCCATTGGGAAAAGGAAGAAATGCGGCAAAGTCTCCAAGCAAATAGAATAAAGTGCCTGAATCTTTATTGGGGGGACAATGACACATGGAACAATCTAGAACAGCAAGACTTTCTGATGCCAAAGCTGTCCATTTTTCCTTGGCACCTGTCTTTTGGGTTGGAAGTGTCCTCTCTCTAGGCCTGGCCTTTAGGAGATAAAAGAGAGAGAGAGAAGAAGGCAGATGAGGAGAGGAAGGCTTCTGGGGATGATCATGGGGCTGCCTTCCTGAAGAATTCATGGCTACTTTGCATCTGGAAGACTTTGCACAAGGAGAGCCAGGATTGGAGTTCACAGCTTCTGGGACTGATCTCTGTTGGCGGAATAATTTTTCTGTACACTGTAAAGTTGTGTCATTCTTATTGGTTTAATCAAAACTGGATAGCCAATAGCTAGGCAGAATTTCCAGGCACAGGGAATGCTGGGAAGAAGAAGGGCAGAGTTGTGAGGAGATGCCATGAGATACAGAGAGAGCAGCATGGGAATTGCAAAGTAACAGCGAGTGAGTCACGTTAAAGAACACAGATTAAAATATATGAATTAATTTAAATTAAAAGAACTAGTTAGAAATAAACCTAAGCTATCAGTCAAACTTTCATAACAAATACAAAATCTCCATGTGGTTATTTGGGATCTGGAAAGTGGGACAGAAAAATTCGACTACAGATTTCATGAATTTTCAAGCAATCATAAATTTTCTTTATCTTCCTGAAACCAGGCACTCAAAATACAATGCCCACAGCCACCTTCATAGGAAATGCAACAAACACAAACTCCATTCTTTCCCTGAGTCTGTATTTGTGAGCCTTGTAACACCAACAGACATAAGAAAACACTGTTTGAGATGGTTGCCTGTACCTCAAGTCAAGATCCAAGCAGAATCTCCAGTTCAGAAATGCAACGCCTCCTTTGGAAAAGGAGTCTGGATCCCCCTCCTTCCCCCAGATCCTGCCTGTCTGTGGCCCAAGTGAGTACCACTCTGAATCTGTAAGGACCTAGGAAGAGAAGAAAATCAGAGTGGGACTGATAACTTTCTGAAAACGGCATTCTGAGTAGTGGCAGGCAGCGTAGAGAAGAATCTGCAGATGTCACTCAGACCCTAGAGAAATTGGAAAATAATGTCAGGCTAGCTTGCTTTTTCTCAGGGCAGTAATGGATAGAGGTGTTGTCAGTGGACTGATGGATGTGCCCAGTAACTGGGATGTGGGCCTTGCCTCCCGTACGACACCCAGGATCTAAATCTGCATGTACATTTAGCATGCTTTGTGCACTTATAGTAGCATTTGGCCTCCATGTGTGTCTTTTGTTTTCAACTCCCTATACGCTGGTGGTCTGCTGTTTTCTAGAAACTCTTTCCTCCTTACACAATAAATGACTTCCCTCAAGAGCAGTGAGTGAGTGTTGTTCCCCTTTGTTTTCCAAACTCCCTACCTAATGGTTTTGGAGCCACGACAAATGGTAACCCCTAAAGTGCAGTGATTGGTCTTGGGTAGATGTTTGGTACCATCCACTTCTGGAACATTCTCTAGAGTCTTGTCTACTTAAGCATTCATTGTTCACATTTTGAATGGGGGTAAGATTGAAGAAATATGGTGATGTTGGCTTAACTGACCTGGACTCAAATTTTGGCCCCTTCAGTCATGTCTGTTCTCCAGGCCTCAGTTCCCTCATTTGCGCAATGAGTTTCTTCACTCTGCCTTCCTGTCACTGCTGTGGGATGAAATAATGAGGTTATGTGTATACAAAAAGACTGCACACTGTAAAATATTCAATAAATGTCAGCTCCCTTTCCAACTCCCAACCACTTACAGTTCCACAAAACGCAAAAGCTCGATACATGCAATAATTACGTAGCAAGAGCACTAGCTCACAGACACGAAGGGGAAAGGAGGTGAATACCCTTTCAAAGGAGTAATGTAAAGCCGGCCAGCAGCTCCCGCTGCAATTAGGAAAATACATGCCATCGCCCACAAGTGCCATGCCCTGGAACCTGGCTTTCCAAGGACAGGCTAGCTTTGCTGGGGGCTGGGAAGGTTTCTTATTTGTTTGTTTGTTGGCACTTCTGTTTCCGACTATTGCACTTTGCTTTCTGAGACTCATTAGTGAGATAGACCATCTCACAGCCGCACCCTGGAAAGCTCGGAGATTGTAGCCACTATTCCTGCTTGCGAAGACTCAGTCAGTTGTCAGGGCAATCTACAGACCAGGCAAGGCCCAGCGAATACGCACAGCTGAGACCCATAGGGACTGATGTGGGCAAACTGGTTTTTCCTGTAGCAGTTCCCAGCGTCACAACAATTCTCAGGTTACTTCGCATACAGTTTGCCTGACAAGCCCGATCCTACCAATGCCCTTTGAACTTAGAGGTAACCGAGATTTCACAGTCCAAGCTTCAGCTTCTGCCTTGGAATCAGAGACAGAACTCCTAAGGTTGCATGTACTTTCCATACTATTTGAGAGTATTAAATATGTTCAGGGGGAAATCAATCACTCTAAAAGAAGGCAAGACAGTATCAGGGAGACAGGCACGACAGTGCAGACCGCCAGTCTCGGCACAGAGAGGCAGAGGCAGGCGGCTCACTGAGTCTGAGGTTAGCCTGGCCCGCGCAAGTTTATTACTAAGCTAGGGCTGCATAGAGTGACTGAGGCAAAACAAACAACCCAGCGTAACAGAGAAGGCAGAGTAAACGGCAGCTCCAACGGGAAGCACAAAGGGAAATGACAGAAGAGCTCCAACCTTAGCAGCGTTCCCGGTAAGTATAAAATGAACAGATACTCTGCTTAAAATGAGAAGGTTGCCAGAATGCAAGCAGTTCCCTTCTAGAATTTTCTTTTTGCATTGTGCTTATCTCTTTGTGTGTGACTGTGTGTGATGGTATGTGTGATTGTGTTTGTGTGTGATTTCGCATGTGTGTATGGTGCATGTGTGAGTGCGTGCGTGCGTGCGTGCGTGCGTGTGTGTGTGTAGGGCACAGAAAACCTCGCAGAAGTCAGTTTTCTCCTTCCACCATGTGGAAGGATCGTCTGGCTTGGCAACAAGGGCCATTACTTGAGCCAATTTGCTGACCCAAAACAGTTCTTGTCTATCCTGTGTATAAACAGAAAGTAAGCAGAATCAAACAGAAGATTAAAACATGCAGAAGGAAAAAAAGATATGCCAGTTAGCTGCTAAACTAAAGAAGGCTGATATGGCTCTATTGGGCTTGTCTGATTAAGTAGACTTTAAAGCAGAAAGCACTACTAGCCATAAAAAGGGTCACCACATATTGATAAAAGCTTCATTTGCTAAGAAGATTTAAATTTGATGCATATACCACATTGCTTTAAAATAAATAAAACAGAATAGATAGAACTCTAAGAAAAATGTGGTAAACCTAACTTTACAATGTGGGTTTTAAAACATACTTATGTGTTAATATAATGTGGTAATAAATATGTTAAGTAAAAGAAAGTCAATAGGAATGTAAATGATATGAAAGTGTGTGTGTGTGTGTGTGTGTGTGTGTGTGTGTGTATTTCAAGAGTTAGTCCAGGCTTTCATACATTGAATATAAACTTTAAAAGCTTGATCTAAGTGAATGCCATGGCAACAACTAATAGTAACATTTCCCCTCCTGTTAAAAAGGAATGTCAAATGAAGTCTAAACAAATTACAAAAAAAATTGTACTCCATTGACTATATTTAATGACCATAATATAATTAAGTTAAAACAGCAGCAAATCAACAACTAACCCTTGCTTGAGAATCAAAAATCAGACCTCAAATTAGCTCATGTGACTACAAAAGAGAAAGTAAATTTGAAGGTGTCTAAAGCTAAGCCATACTGAAAACATTACAAGTCAGTACTGTGGGGTAGCCCTGAATAATGCTGACTGGAAAATGCATAGACTCAAATGGTTATATTAATAAAGAAAACTACAAGTTAATGAAATAAGTTGAATCCAACTTATGAATAATGAGCAATGCAGTAAGGCTTCAGTTTCTTCCGTTGTTGTGGCAAACACTATGACCAAGGTGACTCATAAAAGAAAGCATTTAATTGGGCTTCTGTTTGAGAGGGTTAGCATCCATGAGGGTGGAGCAAGGAATGGCCACAGGAACAGCACAGCACTGTTTCCACAACATCTTGATCTACCAATAGGAGCACACTGGGAAGGGCCCAAATCTTTTGAAACCCAGAGTCCACTCCCCTCTTCTCTGCAATATACCTCCTCCAGCAAGGCCACACCTCCTAATCCTTCCCAAACAGTTCCACCGACTAGGGACCAAGTATTCAAACATATGAGACTCTGAAGGTCATCCTCATCCAAACTACCACAAACCCAATGACAGTCAGCAGAAGAAAATAAGAATATGAACAAGTCATTCAAAGTATGAGTAAATACAATAAAAAGAATCAAGAAAGTCATGGATAAACACTTCAGCAAGACTGAACTAATTGTCAAATATATGGTAAGATATATTAAGAGAAATTTAAATATATTTGACATATAAATGGGACACATGACAGACACAGCAGAATAAGAAGCTAACAAGAAAATTTGATCACCAAATTATACTAAACTAAAAACATATGAAATAAACTATTTTAAAATTGTCAAAACAAAACAAAGCATAAACAGTTCTAGCTTGAAGAAACAGCACCAATATCTTAAGACTGCCCCCATATCAGAAACAAAAGCAAATGAATTACACAAAGCATTAATAGACAGGACATCCCAAGATTACAGAGATTATTTCCCCGGTGCATTTTATGGGATTCATACACTTTAACACCTGAATCTAGTCAGAGCAATAAAATAAGAGAAAATCACGGTTTCTCGTTCACAAATACTGATATAAAAATTTAAACAAAATGATACCAAATGACTGATGAAACAGAATATCAATAAATATAATTTATATCACTGGAGATTAAGTAAGAAACAGCATGTGATTATCTCAGATGAGGAAATAAATTAAATATAATTTAGTATTCATTGATTACTTTACTTGTAACAAACTATAATAAGTCAAGAATATAAGGAAACCTCTTTAAACTGATCTAGTGGCTTCAATAGCTTCACAGCAGAGAACATGCTAATTAGTTTAAATCTGTTTAAATTAAATTTAAAATAAGCACACTTTAAGTGTGTTTTTTAAACTAGTAAAAATCTATGTCCAACTAAGCTGTTGGACAACACATGAAAAATTAGAAACCATAACTGCTATCTAAGAGTAAACAAAACCATCATTATTCTTGGGAGATCTGAAGCAGCTGCTTCTAGTTCTGCTGTCTTGGCTTCTGGTCCTCTGTGACGTGAGCAGCCTCCTCCCACTTCCAAAGCCTTGCACTGAGTTTTCCAACCTCTAGTACCAGTAATGATAGACTGAAACTTTCTGAAACTGTGAGCTAAAATTAAACCTTTTATTCTCTAAGTTGCTTCAGTCAGGCATCCTATCATGGCAATACTGAAGAGACACCTGTGCTAAGGGACTTGAGGAAGTGAATAAGGATACCAAAGCTTTGGCATGATTGATAGATAGATAGATATACATACATACATATGATATAATACATACATGAATATATACATACTTACATGATAAATGCACAGATACATAGATAAGTAAATAATAGATATAGATAGATACATATATGCATACATACATAGATACATAGATAGATACATACATGCATAGATAGATACATACATACATACATGCATGCATAGTTATGAGAATGATAGATAGATGGATAGATACATAGGCAAATAGATGGATATCAACAATTTCATATTAAAGAACCACAGTCAAATACAAGGAAAATTTAAAAGTAAAACTATGCAGGACTTGAGAGAAAATTATTAAGCTCAACTTAAAGAAGATATAATTAAGTGAAGAAATAGACTTTTCACAACCAGAAGAAGAATAAAAACAGTAATACATCGAATGATGCAATTGGTATCACAATTCAAAGGGCTTTCTGATGGCTTTTTGACAAATAAGCTCTAAAGTTTATATGAAAAAGCAAAGGACACCTTTTAGAGGAATTAACATAAAGGATTTGTTGTATCAGATTTTAAGATGTATTACGCAATTCAAGCAATTATGACAGTGTTGTTTTGTTGAAGGCACAAATCTATGAAAAATATCCACTGGGACAGATTAAAGCAGCCAGAAACAGACCCATACATATTTGGAAACAATGTATAAATAAATAGGAAAAGAATAAGACTTTTCTTAAGCATTCCTTGGAGAGCTAGTAGAGCTAGAGAAGAAAAGTAAATTGCAATATTGTCTCAAATCATAAGGAAAAAAATCAATTGGAAACATATAAAATATTTCATGTTAAAATTATATAAATTTTACAAAAAAATAGTCAAAAAGAATAGCTCTAAAGTCTTAGAGTAGGAAAGAATTTCTTTTTTAATGTTTATTTATTTATTATGTATACAACATTCTGCCTGTGTGTTTGCCTGCAGGCCAGAAGAGGGCACCAGACCCCATTACAGATGGTTGTGAGCCACCATGTGGTTGCTGGGAATTGAACTCAGGACCTTTAGAAGAGCAGGCAGTGCTCTTAACCTCTGAGCCATCTCTCCAGCCCAGGAAAGAATTTCTGAAATAAGACTTCAAGAATATATCACAAAGAAAAATATAAATTTTATTTCATTAAAATTAAGACTTTTATTCATTTTGAGAGCCCAGAAAGAAAGGAAAAATAGCCATAAATAAGGATTGTCTCAGAGGACTCATATTTGGCAAATACACAGGTCTACCCCAAATCAATAGAAGAAAAAAATGGGAAAAATCTAATAAAAAAAAAAAAAAGCAGACAGCAGGTGTGGAAAGTCAGCTACCAGAGATATGTGGGATTAAAATGGCCCATGTTAGGAAAAGACTTTCCTGTTTCAAAAAAGATTTTCTAAGCTAATTAAAGTTGCAATAAGCCGGGCGGTGGTGGCGCACGCCTTTAATCCCAGCACTCGGGAGGCAGAGGCAGGTGGATCTCTGAGTTCGAGGCCAGCCTGGTCTACAAGAGCTAGTTCCAGGACAGGCTCTAGAAACTACAGGGAGGGGGCTGGAGAGATAGCTCAGAGGTTAAGAGCACTGGCTGCTCTTCCAGAGGTCCTGAGTTCAATTCCCAGCAACCACATGGTGGCTCACAACCATCTATGATGTGATCTGGTGCCCTCTTCTGGTGTGCAGGCATACATGCAGGCAGAATGCTGTATACATAATAAATAAATAAATCTTTAAAAAAAAAAAAAAAGAAAAGAAACTACAGGGAAACCCTGTCTCGAAAAAAACAAAATAAATAAATAAATAAATAAATAAATAAAGTTACAATGACGTACATCATTAGGTTATTTATTTAAGATCTCTGTCTTTTTTAAAAAATATGGGTCCTTCATAGCTCTAAACGACCCTCTTAGAACTACCTTTTGTTCTTTAGCCACATCCCACAGATGTTTGTGACACACAGACCAGCTGAAATAAAAGGAGAACCCAGAAACAAACACATCCATCCACAGCCAGCAATCTCCCAAGACAAGAGCCCAAAATATACTTTGAAGAAAACACAGCCCTTAACAAGTGGTGCTGGGAGCACTGGATATACACATGTTGCACTCAGAAATTAGTTCTCTACCTCTTGTCTGTATGGAAAATAAACTCAAACTGGATCAAAGGCCTTAAACTTAAGACCCTAAGCCTAGAAGCTGCTATAAGAAACAGAGAAACACTCCAATATCTGAACAGAGACAAGGACTTTCTGAGTAGGATCTCGATGATCTTGAAATGATAACCAGAACTGATGAGTGGAACCGCATTAAACTCAAACCCTTCTGCTTGACAGAGAAAAGGCCACCAGAGTGAGGAGACAGCCAGGAGAAAACCTTCCCCAGATATTCATCTGCCAGGAGATTGATTGATGTCCACAATATTTAAATAGCTCAAAGCATTAAACAAACAGTAGTAATCCATTAACAAATGGGGAAAATAAACTGGAGACTTCAAAAGAAGAAGTACAAAACGCCAGTAAACGCATGAAAAAAATGTTCAGCATCTTTAGCCATCAGGGAAATATAGATAAAAAAAACTACACTGAGATTCCTTCTCACCAGGGAAAATGCTAGAGAAGACAAGAGAGAAGGAACCCTTCTCTATCTGGTGGGGATGTAAATCAACACAAGAAAGCTAAACACAGACCCATCCCATAATCCAACCATACCACTCCTGGGGACGACACACAAAGGAATCTAAGTTGTCATATCTCAGAGACACCCGACCACCCAGGTTTAGGGCAGCACTGTTTGCCCCAGTCAAGTTCCAGAACCTGCTTAGGTGCCATCAACAGGGGAAAGGCTACAGAAAATGAAAAATAAACAAAAATGGAGCTCATCATGTTGAGCGAAACAAGCCAGATTCAGGAAACAAACATTGCATATTTTCTCTTCTGTGAGGAATCTGAAAGAAAGAAAGAAGGAAGGAAGAAAGAAAGAAAGAAAGAAAGAAAGAAAGAAAGAAAGAAAGAAAGAAAGAAAAACAAAAGACAGCAGAGCAGACTATTAGGGATGCAAAAAGAAAACCATTTGGGAGGCAAAAGGGAATAACTGGGCGTGCGAGGGCTAGCATGACGCACATACACAAAAATGCCATAGTCTAACTAACTATCCTGTGCAACTTTAACGTGAGAACCAACAGTGAGACCCACAATGCCGTAAGGTTGTCGGCATTGACGTTAATTAAAGTTTATAGCAATGTATTATGAGTTTTCAAGATATGTAAGGAGGAAGTGTGCCACAGTGATGGCCAGACTACGGGAGTATAGAAAGGAAAGCTCCCTTCTGTATTACCTGCTGGGGTTTATTTATGTTTTAACCTCCGTTGCTGTGGCTGCCTTGGCAAAATGTCACAAAAACCGGACATTTGAACAGGTAGGCTCTGTCTCTTAGCAGTGGGACGGTCTTAAATCAAGGTCCAGTTCCACCTATGTATCCCAGGCTGGCTTTGAACCCACCATCATCCTGCCCTGGGTTCCCAGGTGCTGACATTATGAAGTTGCATCCAGATCCTTGTTTGGTTACTGTCTGACAGCTGGGAGGGAGAACCTGAGCCTTAGAAGAATTTACCAAATCCTTGCCTTCATCTCCGTGTTGTGTTTTCCTTGCTGTTGTGTAGCCGTTACCTCTGGTTGAAATAGTCCCTCTCACGGGAGGAGGTATGCTCAGGAGACGCCACAGAAATGAGACTCAGAGGCTCAAGGGCCCTACCCAAGTTTATAAAAGCAGTAGACAGTTGCTGGGGAGAGGATGTTCTTCCACGCTGTAGCTGCCTGCGAGTTATGCAGGGGACTCCGGTGCTAAGGCTTTCCTGAGTTGTCACCCAAGGTGGAGTTTGGCTTTTCATTGACAAAGCTGCCTGGTCTCCTGTGTGTTGCAGGTTACCCCAATAAATTCATTGGTCCACCTCGCTGGATTTAGATGGAATCTCTTCTTTGTCTGTCATTGCTGTCTCTATTTGGGGTGGACAGAAATGGTCTCCCAAGGAGAAGTAATGCAACCCATAATTCATGTCTACATCCAATTTCTCTTCCTTGAAAAGACATCGGTGGTATCAAATCAGGGGACCTCTGTACTCTGTATAATCTCATCCTCGCTTACTAATTGCATCTGCAGTAACCCAATTTCTCCACGTTCCCATGCTGAGCTACAAGATTTTAGGGCAGATTTTGTAACAGGTGGCAGATGAGTGACAGAAGTTCATACAAGTCAGCGTATGATCAACCTTCCATCTTCTGGGCCCCAAACTCCATATTCTACGTATAAACAAAATGCATTGCACTCAATCCCAGGATCACCCAAAGCCTTGAGCCATTCCGGCATCAACCCTTAGTCTAAAATGTCACCTAAATATCACCTGCGTCAGACGTGGCAGTGACTAGTGTGCCGTTTTCCTGGGGATCATTTCCTTTCCATCCGTGAACCTGTTACCCGTTCCTAAAACACAGCATTGACAAAGCCACGGCCTAGACACCTATCCCACAGCACATGAGAGCAGCTGGAAGGGGTCGCAGCTCCCGAGCAAGTCCAAATGGAAAATGCCATCCAATTGTATGGCTCCCGTACAGTTCTCCTAGGTTTTCTAGTTGTCCCTCTAGGACCGCTGAAATGGGAAAGTCCTGCCCTATTGAGCAAGAGCTTTGTGACAATGACAGAGCCCCTGACCTCCATGCTGGTGGCTCTACTCGCAACATTCCTCCTCCTCTATCCCAGCCGGTCTCTTCTCCTTTCCACTCAAGCCAGAAATGCTTCTGCAGGTATGAAAATTTTCCAAATCTTATTGGCCTCCTGCAAAATTTATGGTGGGATCATGCCGTCACAAGAGGGTCTCACGCACCTTTCCTGAATAATTGTTTCTCATTCGTACACTATGTATATTGTGCATATACATATTATACACATGTACTATATATATATATATATATATATATATATATATATATATATATATATATATATATATATATATCAGTATATCCTGTACTGGGAAAACTGTTGGTTGAGTCTCCACGTTCCACACTATTGTGGAATGCTATGCTACACGCAGAACTGGCATTACCATCTTAATCAGAGTAGTTGTGCTCTCCAAAAGTGAACTCTAACACCGGGGCTGATAATCATCCACTCACGGAAGAAAGTGGGTGGAGAGAAAGTCATTAGGTACCAACCTGAGATTCTAGCCACCCTTTCTTGTGCATCCTCTCAACTATCTGTAACTCTGCACCTGGTCCCAAGAAGCACCAGAGGATACAGAAATCTGAGAGAGTTGTCAGTGGTGTAACTGCCTGGGGCTGGACTTGGGGCGGAGGTGCACCAAGTCTGCTGTTAACTGACTATTCTTCACCCATGCTCCAGTAAATGCGCCTAATAAGCACACTGTCTCACCAAGCCAGACTTGGGAGGAATGGTAACTTTCACCAGCCGTTGGTGTCCTAGCTGGGATAAGCAGGCGTCTGTTCATGTTTCCACCGGAAGTCACACGGTAAGTACCAACTCCCATAGTAAGTGGTTGCCCAGCCGCAGCCATGGCCAAGCGCACCGCACACGGCAGTCTGCAGAAGCTGGCTCTCCACAGCGTCGAGGGCTGTTTTCCCTTTACTTCAGAGTCCCGTTTCAACTCATCTCTCCTTTCCCAGCGAGGACTCAGAAGACAAGGCCTTTAGCACTTGGTGTAAACATCTTCTCTGCTAAATACTCACAGGCACCTTCTTCCCAGATCACGGAAAACGGCAGCATGCCCAGCTTTGCTCCTGTCTGAACCCTCACCAGACACGCCTTCCACATTCATGTTTCTAGGAACATGCTATTCAGTGGACACCCTCTGTGACAATAGTCGCTTGCTTCACGACACCTCTCTTTCCTTCCAACGTCACTAGAATCCCCTTTAATGTCAATATCTCTACGCACAGTTTGAGGTCATCCAGATTCCAATTTAATTCACAGCATGGTTGGGAGTGTTAAGCACTATGAATGGCTTAAAACTGCCTTAGTAGGTTAGAGGAACAAAAAGAAGATAAGAGTATGATTGGTCAGGTGATGTGGGTGGGGGTAAACGGATTATAAGGAGAGCGGAAGGAGGAGATAGAGGAGAAAGATGGAGGAGATGAAGAAAAAGATGGAGGGAGAGATGGGGTAGAAGGAGGTGGAGGAGGAGACAGAGATGGAGAAGGAAGGGAGAAATGGAGAAGGAAATGGTGGTAGAGACAGAGAAGGAGGAAGAGATGGAGGAGCAGGACATGGAAGGGGTGGGGGAGGAAGAGGTAGAGGAGGACAAAAGAGGAGGAAGTGGCATGGGCTAAGTAGAAAACAAATTACCAGGTTGCAAATAGAAACATCACGACACTGATAATTACATTAGGTGTAAATATTGTCAGCGTTCCAATTAAGAGTGGTTGTTGGGCTATAATTATAAAGCAAAGATCAACTGTACATTGTATATAAGAAACATAATTTAAATATAATGACACAGGTGGGCTAAGGGACAGGGAAGGACACCACACAAATACTAACTACAGAACACTTGGACTAATTATACTGACATTAAACTAAGTACCAGGAATAAAGAGGATTATTGCGTCACAATAGAAGTTTGGTTCATCCAAGATACATTGCCATCTTAAATGTGTGGACTCACAGTCACAGAATTATGAAATATAGAAAAGCTTGAGGGAGTCAGAGAGGAAGTAAACAAACTCAGAATCAAAGTCCAAGGGTCTTGTGGGCATTTCTGAGCACTCGCTACAATGTCAGTAAGATGGAAAAGCTGGTCTGGCTACAAAAGACCTGACCTATCAAAATACTGGGAATCAATGGCATCTGTAAGATACTGCTCCAAAACCAGTAGACACGTGCTGTTCACCAAGACAGACCTGGTCTCCGTTAATCTGAAAGCATTGAAATCCTAAACAGTGACTCTTCTGAATACAGGGAAATTGAATTAAAAATCAGTACCAAAAACGTAGCTAGAAAAATCCCTAGATATTTAGATGCTGAGCCAAACATTTTTCCCTAAGTCATGTCAAAGAAAAAAAAATCACAAGGGACTGAGAAAACATTCAGAATTAAATAAAAACAAAACAAAAAGTGTATTGAAACCTGTAGAACGCTGCTGATGAGGGGCTTGGAGACAGGCAAAGCTTCTAACTCCACATCTAATACAGAAGTGTCTAAGATTGGGTATCTGAACTTCTGCCTTAAGAAGATACAAAAAGGAAGCTATTTAAGACCAAAGTAAGTAAAGAAACAATAAAAAGAACCCAGAAATTAATAAACTAGAAAATGGACCAAAATGAGAAAATTAATAAAACAGAAATCTCATTTTAAACAGAATAAACCCAATTTAATTAAGAAATCTGTAATGAGTGTACTTGATCAAGATTTAGAGAAACACAACCAATGTTAAGAAAGGCCGAGACCAACGCTTCTATTAACCAATGGCACAGAAAAAGCAGCCTCCTGCAATGAGTTTAGCACCTTAGAAAACACGGACAAGTACCTCGACAAACAATATCCTCTATAGCCCATTTGAAAGAAACAAGGAATATGAGAAACCCTTTATCTATCAATTAAATCTAATTCTTTATGTATATATGTGTATTTGTATACATGCTCATGGGTGTGGGTTCACGTGTGTGTGTGTGTGTGTGTGTGTGTGTGTGTGTATGCATGTACATGTGGACAAAGAGGTCAAAAAGACATCCATCTGGCTTTTTGAAACAACACTCTTATTCAGAACGATTGGAATCAACCTGGCTGGCAAGCCTGCTTCATGGATCCACGGTCCCCACCCCACGCTAATCCCCCAGTACCAAGATTGCCAGTACACACTGCCACTCCTGGATGTTTTGCTTGGGGTCTTGGAACTGAACACAAGTCTTGATGCTGTGTGGCATGAATGAGTCATATTCCCAAGCAGAATTGAATTCTTAACTTAAAGCTTCCTCATGAGGCCGATACATGGTCCAGGGAGCATTGCCGGTAAATCC
Organism: Arvicola amphibius; assembly: GCF_903992535.2. Lineage (NCBI taxonomy): Eukaryota > Metazoa > Chordata > Mammalia > Rodentia > Cricetidae > Arvicola > Arvicola amphibius. Next base: position 24,423,749 of record NC_052052.2, on the reverse strand, counting down.
TGTGAAATACCTGAGGAAAAATAAGCAAAATCCAAGTTTCATACAAAATCTTTCCGGCAACACAATTGGGAGAAAAATAAGTGACAAATGATCTGGTTTTTTTTGTTTTTTTTTTTTTACAGAATTACCAGGACACCCAGGGTAGACAAAGACACTACAAAGAAAGCAATCTACAATCTACTATCCTATGTGAACATAAGCACAGGATCCCTAACTACGTGCTAGCACGTTGACTTCAGCAAGATATAAAAAGATAACACATCCTAACTAATTGGGAAGGCAATATTATTTAACCTTCAAAAATCAATCAATGTAACCTAGCATAGTAAGAGAATAAAGGAAGAAAAGAGCCTATGATCATTTCAATAGAGACAGAAAAGGCATCTGAAACCTATTCATGGCATAATCCCTCAGCCGAGTGGGAATAAAAGGGAACTTTCTCAACCTGATAATGGACATCTAAAAAAGAAACACCAAAGCCAGCATTATACTTAATGGGGAAAGACTAAATGCTTTGCCCTCTGAATTCAGAGCAAAACAAAGGAGCCCGTTCAGAGTACTGCTATTCAACAGTGTACTCCATGTTCCAGGCAGCATAAAGCAAGAAGACAAAGATACCAAAGGCAGAAGTTGACACCATCTCCATGTAGAAAACCCTAACCAATGTACAAAGAGGGCCATTGGTACCGATAAGTGGACTGAGGGAGGTCAGTATACAACATGGACAACACTAATACAGACCACATGTATTTAATTGGAGGAAGAAAAGCATCCTACTTACAATAGCACTGAAAGACATGAAATACACTGGAGTAAATTCAATGAAATAAGTTCCAGACTAGTTGCAACAAAAACTGAGAAAGTAGAAGGAAAGAGCAAAGGGATATATCATCTTTAGGAATATGGATGCAATGTTGTCAAGGTGGCTATCATATTTCTCCAGAATGGTTTGTAGGTTCTAGGCAATCCAAAGCTAAGACTTTCAGCTTCTCTATAGAAGCTGAAAAGCGTTTTCTAAAATTTAAGTGAAACACCAAAAGCATAATACATAAGCCAGAACTGGTGGCACACAGTTGCCATTTTGGCACTCATTCAGCAGGTGATGGCAGGAGGATCAAGGGTTCAAGGTCATGCTTGGCTACATAGTGAGTTACAGACCAACCTGATCTATGTGAGACATTGTGGCAAACAAACAAAAAGCTAACACCGAATATGTTATAGAAGAGCAAAGACTATTTTGAAAAGAAAAGGCAGGATTTCTACTCTCTGACTTAAGGGTTTGAGCCACAGCTAAAGCTGAAAGCCGTGAGATAGTGTTACATTAGCACAAAGGGTGGCCATATGGACTGATGCAACCTCTCTGGGAGTAGACTCACTTAAATTGAGATTTTATTTGGCCAGACTATTTTCCATAATGGTACTGAACAGGCATGTAGCATTTTATCACACTTCATAAATACTATAGCTTCTTAACAAACTACAGTTTTGATTCAATCCTATATTAGACAAATCTGAGTGTGATATTTTTCCAGCGGCATACACACATGTATCTGTCACATTTTGATAGTCTCAACCCCAACTTTTCTATTACTATGAGAAGATACCATGACTGAGACAATTTATAGAGTTTATTGAGGGCTTACAATTCCAGAAGGATATGGTCTATGACCATCCTAGTGGGGAGCATAGTAACAGGTAGGCAAGCAAGGCACTGGAACAGCTCCTGAGAACTTACATCCTTATCTGCAAGCAGGGAGCAGAGAGCGCTAACTGGGAAGGCATTAGATTTGAAACCTCAAAGTCCACCCTTAGTAACATACTTCCTCCAATGAGGCCACACCTCCTGATCCTTCCCAAACAGTTCCACCAACCAGGAAACAAATTTTCAAATGTGTGAGTCTAAGCGGGGGGCATTCTCATTCAAACTGTCACGCAGCCACATTTCAAATTTCAAGATGGTGGTCTGTGACCAGTGATGTTTGATATCAATGTTATAGGTGCCCCAGAGGTGCTCTGAACCATATCAAGATGAGATGACCAACTTAACCACAGAAGAGTGTTCTGACTACATCCCCCTCTCCTCGGTCTGCCCTATTCTCTGGACCAGGACCAAAGTTAAGCAAAATAATAAGCATCCAATGGCATTGAGTACTGAAGGGAAAGGCTTTAGACGGCTCTCATTTCTAATGAAAAGCTAGAAATAACTAACCTGAAGGTGGAAGGTGGGTCAGAAGACAAGGTGGGCTGGAGTTGGGCTTTGGGTACCTAAAGTAGCCAAGCTGTGGAAACGAAAGAAAGTCTAGGAGAAAAGTGCCACTCCAGAGGAGGAGAAGAAAATGAAACAGCCTATTGATACAAAGAAAGGGTTACTTAATTCATTTGGGGGCAGTTATACACACACACCTGCACACACACACACACACACACCTGCGCGCACACACACACCTACACACACACACACACCTGCACACACACACACACACACACACACTGTATTTTAATTATAGTCATCATTTGCTGCCTTCTCTTGTCCCTTTCACCCACTGCATCCCTTTTGTTCCCCAGCTGCACCTCCTTCAACCTTCATGTCTTTTGTCTGCATTACACAGAGTTTAGTCAGGGTTTTCTCGCATGACCGTGTGGGGATTATCTACTGGAACATGAGCAGCTTGGCAGCGGCTACACCACTCGGGGAATTGCTTGTCTCCCCTTCCCCAAGAAACTTAACTGCCAGCCTCATGGGCATCTCTCCCATCCACAAGAAGTGGACGGGCTCCATCATGCACAGGGAGTGTTATGGGCATACTATGTCTGAAGGCAGCCTTCCCAAACCCTCCTTCCCATATTTTAGCTATTACATTTCTATCCCTTCTTTCATGATGTTCCCTGTTCCTTGCTTGAAGGGGTTGCATAGATGAACCATTTAGAGTTTGGGAGGTCTGGGAGGATGACTAAACACACTACAAAAGTCCTTAACCCAGGTCTAATAAAGAGCAAAACAGAAATCCTCTTCAAATCTAGAAATGCTGGAAGGTGAGACAGCTGTATAAGAAAAGCTTAGGTCTAACCCACGTCAGCTCCAGCAGCGTAAAGAAAGAAACTGTCTGTACAACAAAAGTACAAGGCAGAGAAACAAGAGCCGCAGTGCATCTAGCTGAGACCATTGAGGAAAGTAGATACATGAAGCCCCGGACTCCTGGCGACCAAGATACAGCCTTCTATTGAAGATGATGACATCTGGGACTCCCATGGCTAGAGATAAGTCATTCACTGGCTTCAAGGTCTCAGCAACAGACTAACTCTTGCTAACGACTAGTGATGGCTGGTGACTCTAAGTTAAAGTCAGTGCTCATTTACCCTTTAGAATCATCCTAGATTTGCTCAGCTTCTGCTTTGTAGATGGAACAAAAACCCAGGGTGATAGCGCACCTACCATGCAGCACGGTTACTGAATATTTTAAGCCTCTAGTTGAGACCCACTGATCAGAGAAAAAGGGATTCATTTCCAAATACCACTGCTCATCGACAATGCACCTGGTCACCCAAGAGCTCTGATGGAGATGTACAATGAGATTAATGTCGCTTTCATGCCTGCAGGCACAATATCCATTGTGTGCCCCATGGATCAAGGCGTAATATTGACTTTCAAGTCTTATTACATGAGAAATACATTTTATATGGCTGCCACCACTGTGGGTGGTGATTTCTCTGATGGATCCCAGCAACAGGCACTGAAAATCTTTTGGAAAGGATTTGCCATCCTCGATGCCGTTATCAACGTGGCATCGGGGTGGAAGTCAAAACACCAACACTAACAGGCATTTGAAAGAAAGCCAGTCCCAGTTCCCACGGATAAGTGGGATGGGCCCAAGAATCTAATGGAGGGACTAACTGTGGGTGAGTTAGAAATAGCAGGAAACCCTGAAAAGAAGCCTGAAGATGTGGCTGAATTGCCACAATCTCCTAATAAAACTTGAACAAATAAGCGTCTCCTTTTATTCTTTAAAGAATTTTATTGAGCTCACTCTGCAGATGGGAATGTAAACTAGCACAACCACTGTGGGAACGGATATGGAAGTTACTCAGAAATTTAAAGCTGGAAATGTCCATATGAACCAGCTGCATCACTCTTGGGCATGCTCTTAAGGAACTCTATATTCAACCACAGAGACAGTTATGCCCGCGTTTATTGCTGCCCAATCCAATAGCAAGGAAATAGAAACAGTCCAGATGTCTGTCAACAGAAGAATGGAAAAGGCGATTGTGCCACACATACTCAAGACCTTTCGCAACATCTGTTTCTGTGATGAGACCTGGCTGTGCCTATTTCTTTCCTTTGGTTGCATGTCTGAAGTAAGGACTTGGCTTGACCACAGGATTTACAGCCGAGGCTGACCTGGTGGTTATCTATGGCGTATTCAACCAAAGGTCTGGCAGACTCAGCAAGCTCAACGGAATTTTGTTCAGCTGTTAAGAAAAATGAAATCATAAGATTTGCAGGAGAATGAGTAGACATAGAATATAGAATAGACTAGAATAGAAGTAGTATGTAATATAAATATTATGTTAAGTGAGGGTCCTAGTCTCTGAAAGACAAAAAAAAAAAATCACCTGCTCTCTTTCCCACACACATTCTTACTTTTGATGCTTGTATATATGCAAATTAGGAACGTGAGCGTGGGTGTGGACTGTGAAACTCCGTGGGAGCTGCTACGTCCTGCGGCTGAGCAAGAAGAATGGATTCTAGAGAGGGAAGCAGCACCCGGAGAAGACGCTGTGAGCGTCACGGTGATGATGACAGACTGTTTAGCATCACACACTTGGCTGATAAACCAGGGGCAGAGTCTGAGGGGATGGGTCCTAGCTCTCAGAGAAGTTCGCCTGTAAATCAGACGCTAGACAGCAGCCTCACACACGACAGACAGGTCTCACCTGAAGAGAAGGGTCAATCCACATGGCTAACTGCTCTGCTGTTTGGAAACCGCAGCCACCACCATGACCTTAACCCATCAATTCAAGGTCCAGACCCCCCCAGCTGAGTGAGAAAAGAATGTGACTCGCTGATGGCTCAGGGAATCCTTAGCATTTTCTTGGCAATTATGTGTTTTCAAACAAGGGATGTCCAATTGTCTCTAATACATAATGCTATTGCCCAGTTAACAGACCATGGGGAGGCACGAAGATAGCCGTTTTGTACTAGAGAACGGAAACAACAAAACAGAAACAACAACAACAAATAAAGAGAAACAACCACATCACTCAAGAACTAGGGATGTGCTTCAGCAAGAGAGCCCTCACCTACCATGCCTGGGGCCCTGCATGAAACCCCCACCACTGAAATAAAAAACTCCCGTCACTCACTTTATTTCAGTAATCTGAAAAAAATTCCCATCATCCTCTAGATATATCCGCGTTAGTCCTCCATTGAGGTCACAACCACCAGTTTAGTGGCTTACACATTACAAATCTACTAGTTATCAGCCCAATACTCGCCGCCTGCCAAGCTAACGTGAAGGTGTTAGCAAGACCGTGTTACTTCTAAAAACTCCAAGGGCTCACCTGCTCCCTCACCTTTTCTAACTACCAAAGGATAACCACAACCCTTGGAGTATGGCTTGTGCGTTCTTCTGCCTTTGAATCCAACAACAGTGCACAATTGGTCTTCACACTGCTTCATGCTGTTTTTCTTGTGTGTGTGTGTGTGTGTGTGTGTGTGTGTGTGTGTGATGCACATATGCACGTGCATGTGCTTTTACTTTTGTGTGTGGATGTGTGAAGGCCAGAGGTTGGTGTTGACTGTTTGCCACGATCACTCTCTACTTCATCTCTTCAGACAAGGTCTCTCACTGAACCTGGTGCTCACCATTTGCGTACACTGGCTGGCAGTCAGCTCTGTGGATCCTCCTCTCTCCTCAGCAGTGGTGTTACAGCCGTGTGTGAGCACACAGTTCTTTTACACGCATTCTGGGAATGGGAACTCAGGTCCTCGTGTTTGTGCGCCAAGCACTTTATCAATTGAGCCATCTCCCCGGCCCCTCTGTAATTTCTATTCTGCTTTCTTCTTCGTTTATTAAGTATTAGTTCAACCCAGACCATCCAGGATAGCCTCCCTGTTTGAAGATTAGGATATTAATACCCATAGATAGATCTCTGTACTGAATTCTCCTCTGTTGGGTTGTCTCATATACCCCATGTGTAGCGGGACCAATTCTGTTGGGGGGAAACCATAACCTGTCCACCAGCTAACACTGGTCCAACTCAGTGTCCATGTGGGAAAACGAACCCTGGCCATTACCTTACCCCAGCCACAAAAAGTACTTTGAAATAGATCGTATACTGAAATATAGAAGATGAAAGCATAAAACTTCTAAAAATCTTTATCACCCAACAGAAAGGTGAAGATGTCTCAGCACGCAGAGGGCAAAATCTAAAAAAGAAAAACATGGCAAATCAGTCTCCATCCATATGAATTTTTTTTGATCTTTAAAACATGCTATTTTTTTAAATGGAGAAGGCAAACCTCAGACTAGGAGAAAATATTCACATTCTTATGTCTGATGAGTGGTTTGTATCTAGAATATATAATGCCTCTCAGTAATAGGAAGGCAAAAACATTCATTAAAGAAATAGGCAAATTTGAGCCACGGGGATGGCTCAGTGGATAGGAGTGCTCGCTGAGTAAACATTTATGACCTGAGTTCAAATCCCCAGAATCTATTTCAAAGGCCAGGCATGACCATGTACATCTGAAGTCCCAGTGCTGTGTGGTAAGGTGGGGAGACAGGAGGAGCACTGGGACTTGCTGGTCATCAGGCTAGCTTCAGGCTCAGTGAGAAAGCTGGTTTCAGGGGAATAGGATGGGGGGCAATAATACAGGATACCTGACACCTCCTCTGGCTTCACGCATGCGTGTGGATAGGCAACTTCATACACCTGTGTACGTGCAACACACACACGGTGTAAGAGAGAGAAAGAGGGAGGAAGGGAGAGAGAGGAGAGAAAGGGAGGGAGAGAGGGATGGACAGATGATTCTACCAAGATGATACATGAATAAAAAGCAAATACATAAAAGACTTTTTTTTAACACCAACAGTCTCCAGGAAAATGAATATGAAAATAATGGAGTTATCCACACCCAGCCAAATGGCTACAGTTAACAAGACTGACAATACCAAGTGCTGACAAAAAAGATGGAACAACTGAAACATTCACTGATTCCCAGTATGGAGGAGCATAGAACGTTACAGCTACTTGGAAGACAGTTTGGAGATTTCTCATAATGTTAAGCCTTTTTAAAAAAAAAAAAAAAAAAAAAACAAACCTGAAAAGCCAGCAATTCCACTAGCAGGTGTTTACCGAAGAGATACGAACACATTTTTCCACACAAAGGCTGGTATTTAAATGTTCACAGCAGCTTCACGTGTATTCGCCATGAACTCAAAACAAGCCAGGCACCTGCTTTCAATAAGATAGCAGTGTATTTGCATAATGGAATATGATGTAGGAGAGAACATAAATGGATATTAAGCACATTAATACAGGTGACTCTCATAAACATAATATTGATTGAAATGACTATATGTACCAAGCTCATAGACATCTCTGTCACTTGAGTGTTTGTGCATGCAGGGAAACTATCAAGAGCGAGATAATGGGTAGTGCGGTATGCGGTACCATGGGGCTTTCTGGAAGGGTTGGGTAGGAATGAGTTTAGAGTCGGGTGTGCAGGGGGAGTCAGAAATACTGCCTGTTCCCTATTTTCCACATAATGGTGACTAAGTTTCTGTCTTTTTTTTTTTTTTTTTTTTTTTTGAAACACCATCCTAACTCCTTTCTTTTTCAATACATTATTTGTATTTAAAGATTTGAAATCGGGTATTGGAGACCCCTCCATTTGACCTCTGAGACCCTGAGTCTCCAGAACCTTTGCACAGAGGAAGAAACAGACTTAGCCGCTGCCTGCAAACGGAAGCCCAATGCGTTGGGACCTTAGGCAGATTAGCAGCAGGCTGAGATACCAGCCGGCTCTCTCCGCCCTCCCTGAACACTGTTGACACCATCTGCCTCCTCCCCAGAGAACAGTTCTTGGTGTTAGGACACCAGGCTGCAGAGCAGACCCGACATGAGTTACACACGGCCACTCTGGAGGAGTTTCTCTCTTCTAGAAGCAGAACTAGACAGAGTGGCGGCTTCCGGCACAGGTTCATTGTGTCCTGGGCAGCAGGGACCCCCAGGGTCAAACGCACAGCTGGAGAAGGGATAAGCCTTTGGGCTCCCTTCCTTAACCACAGGAGGATAGGAAAGCACTCAGATGAGCAAGGAGGGGTCATCGGGTGCCTGGGACGATGCCTTCAGTGCCACCCATGCTCCTGGCAGTGTGCCTTTTCCACGACTGCGCTAAAACGCACCTTCTTCCCTTCCCCAGCGAGCAGACTGTCAGCCATTAGCACATCCACACAGAAGAGACCAGCTCTCTTCAGAAACTGCTCCTTATCCACTCATTAGCCCCAGCATTTATGAAGTGCTCACTAATTGCTGGTGCTGTCTTGCCGTGGATGACACAGAGGTATAAAACAGACTAGGGATTTTTGCGTAAGAAGCTTTGAAAGGGAGGGAAAAATATATTAACATGTAATTACCACCCATTAACTTGGGTGTTGGTTGGGTTCTATGTGCAGGGGAGAGCTGCTGGACTCATCTGGAGACAGCCTCTGAGATGGACCCAGGAAGAGACAAAAGCTTAATGTTCTCAAAAGCTGGAGAAGGATTTCCAGGTTCTCTGCTGAAGCAAAGAGATTTTGTGGCTTGAACTTGCATCTGTGTGGGGAGCCAGGGGTTAGCAATAAGGGGGTACACGGAGCCAGGCTTGATGCACACCTATAATCCCAAGACTTGAGAGGCAGAGGCAAAAGGATGGGGGCAAGTTCAAGGTCAGCTTGCTCTGTCCAGCCTATCCAGGGCCATAGAGTAAGACCCTGCCTCAAAATAACAGCAATAAAAGAAGCTTAGTTCCTGGACCATCATGCTTAATCTGACTCCCTGAAGACATGAAACCATTCAAAAGGAATCCTTAAATTCTTATGTGCACTAAGTATTGAATTATAAATATTGCATTATGTATCCTATTTTTAAATGTAAATAAATATTGCTATGTTTTCTCAAAACTGAGTTACATTTTAAAAGCTGTGCTATTTAGCGGCATGATGTATTTTCTCAACCTACAGTCACTAAGCATATGCTGCCATCATGGACTGAGGTTATAGGAGGTGTCTAGACACATTGATATGTTAAATGAAGGGCTGGGTGATGGGTGTCCCATTGAGGCAATGAGGGAAACAAGGCAGGTTTACGTCGTGTTTCTGATCCGGAAAGATGGGTCATAGAAGGAAAGACTCATTAGAGAAAGAGTGACCAGTTGGGAGATTCTGTGAGCGAGGGGAGGACAAATGACACACTGAGGTGACAGGCAGTGGTGCCAATGTGTGGAGAGAAGCCTATCCAGGAAGCAGGGAAAACAGGGAGTTGGGAGGCTGAGGCAACTGCTCAGTCAGTAAAGTCCAAGTGTAAGGACCTGAAACTGAGTCTGGGACCATGTTAAACAAACAAACAAACAAACAAACAAAACAGTCAGGTCTAATGGCATGCTTCTGTAATCCCAGTAATGGGGAGGCAGAGCCACACAGACCCCAGGGGCTAGTTAAGCCTAATCTCTAAGCTGTTCTCCACATATACACACACATATATGTATGTTCATTCACACACACACACAGAGAGAGAGAGAGAGAGAGAGAGAGAGAGAGGAGAGAGAGAGAGAGAGAGAGAGAGAGAGAGAAGAGGTGGAGGTAGAGGAGACAGCAGGTCCAGGATGCATTGGGGTCTCTTGGTCTCACAGTGACTGAGACCATTCACCAAGTCCACCTGCATCACCTCCTATTGCCCTCACTGGTAGCCACCTGAATGTGGGTTCTGTGATCAGCCTCATTCCAGATATTAAACCTACAGTGTTCTACTAGGAAACTGCCAGACTTCATGAAAAGGTGATTTGGGAGCCTCAAACACATGCTTGAGGGAAGAGGCCGCAAAGTCAGAGGGTCTAGGCACTGGTGATCCCTGCAGAGGCTAGAGGCCAGTGCATGAAGTCTCAACATCCAGGGCACTCTGAGTTTTGTTTTTGAGTTTCTGTGAATTTATTTAATGCATGATATTATCATCCCTGTTTAACACATGGGAAAGGAAGTCCCACAGGGCTAAAACAACATATCCAAGAGAGTGTGCAGGGTTAGTTGGGAAACCAGAACTTAAACCCGGCAGTCTGCCACCAAAGGTCCCTCTCTCTCAGCCATGTGTCAATACCCCAGCATCGCCTGGTCTACAAGAGCTAGTTCCAGGACAGGCTCCAAAGCTACAGAGAAACCCTGTCTCGAAAAACCAAAAAAAAAAAAAAAAAAAAATACTCCAGCATCACCTGTCCAACTACAGAGCCTGCCCAAACTGAGCCACGCTGGCATAGAAAGAAAAAAGATAAGAGTCAGTACAGGCCAGAGCAAGGAAAGGCCAGGGGAAGAGGATTACGTCAGCAAGGGGTCCGGGCATGGGCTGTGGCGGCTCCTGCCTACTCAGGTAAGAGACCGAGGGACTACAAAAGTCCACAGGGGCTGCAGCAAAGGAGCTGCACTGGGAGGGGCTCTGAGGCTGGCGAGAAGCTCACCGGGATTCAAGAAAGCAGGGGCACTTTACAAGAAAATTCAAGTTTTCTGGGCCTTGTGAAATTGATTTTATTTTTGTGTCTTAAGTTTGTGCCAGGATGTTATTTCTCAGTTGAATTCCTTTGACTCCTTCTATCCTGAAATTACACTCCCATCTTCTTCCTGTAGCTGTGCACTCGTTCCCACTTGCAGACAGGGCAGAGAGCAGACAAGCCTTGTTTCCTGTAGGCTAAACATGCTGTCTGCTCTTGGCCATGACCCAGAAAAGCACGCGCCTCTGACTCCAGCAGCTCAGGCTAAGACAGGACTTTTCCCTAACCAGTCAAGGCTCGCGTGCCTCTTTTTATTTCATTTTTCCTCGCTTCCACTTGCTTCATTAACTCTTCACTCCAAAATCCAAACTTGGTTGTTTTTTTTTTTTTTTTTCCTTTTGAACTGCAGAAACTCAACTCTACTGAAAACTCAAAAGTTTGAGGACCAAGCTCCTTTGTCCCCTGCCCTGTTCTCGGCATCAGGTGCCCTCTGAATGTCACTGCTCTTGGTCAAGCTTCTTCCTACTTAAGACTGCTTCCTTTAGGGGTCCCACCCTATAGGGCAGACTCCAGAGCAAGAAGAAGGGCAGAGGATGAGATGCACATTTCCTGATGCCCAAGTCTGCACCCCTGAAAATACTGGACATCTCCAATTTAATGCATTTCCCAGACACCAAACTCCAGGCTACACACTGTATAAGCCAGAGTGGCCTGGGTTGTAGTGTACATTTGGTTTGGGGAGACAAAGCCTTACTATGTAGCCCAGGCTGACCTCAAACTCGAGATCCTCCTACCTCTGTCTCCACAGTGAGTTCTGGGATTAAAAGTGTGTGTCACCATAATCTCAAAGAGCTTTGTGTCTGATTGGGGAGAATGGGATTAAGGAACAGAGAGGGGTGAGGGGAAGAGAGTGGGGAAGAAGAAAGAGTGGGAGAAAGAGGGAGAGAGACAGGCAGAGATGGAGGGGGGGAAGGAGAGAGGAAGAGACAGGAAGAGAGGGAGGGAGGGAGAAAGAGAGGGAGAAAGAGGTAGACAGAGAACTGATCTAGGCATGTCATACTGAAAGGAAAACCATTCCAGGGTTCCCTTGCTGTTCTGAAACGGAGTTCACGGAGATGGTCCCTGACCACATCTGCGGCCTCAGGGGTCAGTCATCTGATCCTTGTCTCTTAATCGTGGTATTTAGCCTTCAGACCTCGACTCAAAAGCCACAGCATCAGACAGGTAGTTGAATGGTTTTCTGCATGGCCTTGGTGGCTAAATTGGGTTCAGATTCTTACTCTGAATCTGATTGGTCCCAGCTGGGCTCGTACATCAGCCAATCACTACTCAGATGCTTGATTTAGCCAGGTTCCCCGCCCCGTGCTGCCCCCTAGAGGTCAGGAAGGAAATCGAACTCTTTTGGAGTTGATGCCGGAAAGGGTGATTTATTTGATTAGAGCAAATCACAGGCCTAGGAAGATGGATGGCTATAAAATCTGCCTGCAGTCCCAGCACTGGAAAGGTGGAGACAGGGGGATTCCAGAGACTTCCCAGTCAGTCTAGCCAAAGCAGTGAGGACTAGGTTCTGTAAGAGACCCTGTTTCAAAATTAGTAACTGAAGCAACCATCCAATGTCAACCTGTGGGATACAAACGCATATACACACGCACCCCAAAAGACACAGAAAAGCACATTAAATAGGTGGAGAAACAAATAGATGGCATTAAATTAAGCCAGTCAAGCAATGCTGGCCCAAGAAGGAATGGGCACACAGTAACAATGACCGCTTGCTTCTCGCTGATGCGGTGTTTTCTAGACTTTGATTACAAATTCCCCCTCTGTCATCTTCGTTTTGCCTGTGTACCAAGTGCGCTCTTATTTAATTAGCATGTTTCGAGGCTTCCTTTCTGTACTTAGAGCTTCATTTTTAAATACATTTATTCCTAACACAGCTACAAATAAAAGCCAATATTATTTGCCCTAAGTGGGAGGGAATCTTAATTTTTTTTTAAACAATAAAAACAAACCCATGTTATTAAATTCATTTCAGAGACAGTGGCCTGCTAAAAACAACTCCCAGACTGTGGCCTTGTTCTCTTTGTTAAAAAGAGAGATTATCAAGTGTTTGAGAGGTGTAAAGACATACTAACACCACACCGAGCCTCTCTCCCTGATGTAATCACAAGGCTTCGAGAAGAATTGAGAAGGAAATTACTTTCTCACTGTGTGATTTGGTGTGATGTGGTGGCACATCCACACAGCTCAGGAAGTCACATGCACGCCACTCAAGAGGTGCCGGGTGCTGCTCCCGGCTCAACACTCTCCAGGACACTGCATTCGGGCTGGGTCGGAAAAACACGGGGAGACTGAGGACCCGCCGATTATTGAAGAGGACAAGGCACACAGTTTGTTTCATCATTAGGGTGTCCCCTCTTCGTCTCCTTCGCCTTCAAAGGGAATGGAAGTAGATGACAACAGCTGTGTCTCTCCCACATCCCCTCCTCCCCTCTCTACAGGACAATCCTTCCCCTTCGGAGATGCTTTGCTTCTTAGCTGGCACCCAGTCTTCCCAAAGGGACCCTTCCTTCTGCCCAACTAAAAACCTGAGCTCTACCACAACACTGCAATTTAATTCATCCTCTTCACCACAACTATTTCCCTGGTACTCAATCTTTCCACCTCCCAAATGCGCTCTCTCTCTCTCTCTCTCTCTCTCTCTCTCTCTCTCTCTCTCTCTCTCCCCTTCTGCCCATTGTCCTCTATGACAGTCACAGAGATTCACACTGCCATGGTGTCCCTTCCAGACTACTACAAACCCCTCTTCACACTGGCTCATTGTGTGCCCCCTTGTCTCCCAGTCCACTGCCACCTTTCATGCTGACTGATCCTGTCAGAATGTGTGTTGATTGGAATGCTCTCTCCCTTGTATGAAGATGTCAGTGGTTCTTTAAGATTAGGCTAAAAACCCTAGCAAGCCCTGTCTCTATCTGACCTACCTTAGTCCCCCATGGGACCCCACATCGCCTGCCTGGTCCATCCCTGGCCAAGAGACAGCCATCTCCTGTCTTTCTCCCATTCTTATGCTGCTGCCCCTGTAACCTGTTCCTTCCCCATCCTTATACCTTCTCTGGCCCCCAATACAAAGCATATCCATTCTTGGGAAGATTGTTAGAGATAAATATAGATAGGTGCGTTCACGCATGCGTGTGATCTCCTGCACACACACACTCTCTCTCCCATGTTGCTTAATGTCATTCTTCCCAACTCAACCCAAAGCTCCTTGGGAGGAAGGCGGGGTCTGCCTTGTTCATTGGCGCATTCCCAACCATTAGCCCAGAATTGGCTCTCATTGCTGTTTGCCTAAAATCACAAAGAAATGCTTCCCACAAAGCAAATCATATCCTCAACATTTAAATTGTCTAAGGGGAACCTGTGCTAACTTAGAAGAGGAGAAACTGTAGTTTGAACATGAAATGTAGGGGCCTAGAGAGATGGCTCAACAGCTAAGAGCACTGACTGCTCTTCCAGAGGACTCGGGTTCAATTCCCAGTACACACATGGCGGCTCCCAACAGTTTGTAACTCTAGTTCCAGGGGATCTGACATCTTCATACCAAAGCACATAAATAAATAAATAAATAAATAAATAAATAAATAAATAAATAAATAGACAAACAAACACACACATATATACATAAGTAAATAAATTATAAAAACAAACATGAACTATATTTGGTGAGAAGTTTGGTGGCAGAACAGTGCTTAGTTGGTAGAAATGACAATCTTTTAGAGTTGGGAAATCTAAGAAAACCATGAGAGTTCATTAAGAACTAGGGGGAGCACTTAGTGCTGCTGAGCACTTGCCTTCTCGTGCCCACAGGAGGGAGGGGAGCAGTGGGCATGTTTGAACACCAAAAGAGGGGATGCGAAAAGGCTCACCAAATAACACCTCCCCTCTTGGCTTGCTCCTCCTGAGAATTAAGCCAAACGTGGGGGGGGGAACCCACCTGCAAAGGGGGTGGGGACAAAGCGGACCTACACTTGACTTGATCCAAACCAGAGAGGGACCAGGTGGGAAGACATGGAAATGTGTCCCTGGGGCTGGGCAGATTGCTCGGGGGGGGGGGGGGGAGTGTGAAGCATCTGCTGCAAAAGCAGGAGACCCTGAGACTGGGTTCCCAGAACCCAAGGAAAAGGCTGGGTGAAGTGGTGTGCCCGTGCCATCTCAATGCTTTGAGAAGGGCAGAAGTGGCAGAATCCGTGCCGGTTCACGGGACTCATTTGACCTACATAGCAAAGTTCCAGACCCTCAAGAGACCCTGTCTCGGACAAAAAGTGGAGGGAACCTGAAAAGCAACACCATCGCTTATAGCTCATCACCCACAAGTGAGCAACCATGTAACACACACACACACACACACACACACACACACCATCACACAGAAAGGGCACTCAGGGACACCTCATGAGAGAAGTGGTGTGTTTCAGAACCCCATGAGCAAGTTTTCTCAATGTGTGCTTCTCCTTTGAGCATGTGGTAGCCATTGCTGACCAGTTAGGGATTTCCCAGTCCATGCTTCCTCCTTTGTCCTGCACAGCCCAGCTTCTTGAGGGAGAATCCCACTGCTAGGAGAATAAAGAAATGCTAGATTCCACCAGGTTTTAAAGGTCAAATATTGCTGGGCGGTGGTGGCTCACACCTTTAATCCCAGCACTCAGGAGGCAGAAGCAAGCCGATCTCTGTGAGTCAGAGGCCAGCTTGGTCTATAGAGCAAGTTCCAGGATAGTCAGGGCTGATTCAGAGAGAAACCCTATCTTGAAACACCCCCTGCCAAAAGTCAAGTATCTTCTTCCCATGACATCAATTAGGCCAAGAGAGCCAAGACTCTGTTGTGTGGACAGGAAAGCTCTCATGAAATTAGTATGAACACACTCCATGTACATAGTCAGAGCACAAACCCCAGAACTTTCAAGTGAGCTGCCTCTTGGGTAGTGGATCTCTTAGACATCAACTGTGGATTAACCATCGACACCAGGCTACAGCTAAGTAAGCCAGTAGCATGCTCACAAACTTGTAGGAGTCGATTGCTAAGATTTCTGCAATTTTCTCAAATCACTACTAGGCAGTTTATTATTGTTTTAAGCTCAATTCTCTAAAGCTGCAAATAACTAAATTGTATTTAAAACGCAGGTAGTTGGGGCTCACAATACCTGTAACTCTAGCTCCAGGAGATCTAACACCCTCTTCTGGTCTCTATAACAACTATACACATTTAACACACACATGCACACACAAAATTAAATATTAACAATAACAAATGCTTTTAAACATGCAGATAGTATCCAGATCTCATCATATCATAATTATCTTATTGCTGTCTGTGCTCTTGAGATTATTTTCTTTGACTGCACATGCGTGGTGGAAATACTACCTTGTGGCACCCCCCCCCCGCCTTCTCTTCCCCACAGTGTTCAGTGACATCACGCTGGTGGTCTGAAATCAGTCATGGTGGGACTGTTTATACCACGGAAATCAGGAAAAGCTACAAATCAGGGCTTCGGTTATTGTTTTGTTGATTGCCTGAACTTAAAAAGTGAATGGGTAAAATGTTAATGGTGCAGATTAAATGGAAAAGCCCGCCGTGTCTGTAAACGTTCCATAGAGTGGCACACAAGGAGAGAACCTTCCTCCATTGTCGGGAGTGTTATCTGGCTTGGCAAAGCAGCTGCTCACAGCATTGATGAATGGAGGGAGTCCTGGCAAGCCTTCATGGCCTCACGTGTGTCCTGCTCCTTAATGCAGAGAAAATACGAGCCACCAGTCAGGCCAGTTCTCTACCTATTCCCTAGCTGCTTTCATAGGTTGGCTGTGGCTACAAGTGTTCCACAAAAATCAATGAAGGTTTTTCTGAGAGGCCCTGTTAGCTCCAGGGCCTCCACAGTCAACTGTAGTGTGTAATTTTAGATTTGTTAGCTGTCTGAAATAAATCCGTTCAATTAGTGGCATTTTAACAGACTTACAGGTCTATGTACCGCCTGTGTTATATGTTTGAAGTGTGATTGTCAAAGACTGGTTAGTCCCTCAGTTGGGACCTCCCATACCAAAGCAGGGAGCTGTCCCTAAGAGATGGTTGAAGGAACTAATGTCAGTGCAGGGAAGCTGTACTCCATGAAGCCCTAAGAGGATCCAGAAAAGAGCAATGACAAAGCCTACCCAGCCCTGGTCAGATGAGAGACACACTGGGTTTGGAAGTAATAAGTATTAAAGGGCTGTGTCTGCTTTTGTTGGAGAGAGCAAAGGCTTTAGTGGGTGTCTTTCTCCATGTTGATACCATACAGTGGGTATCTCTGTGTTGATCACACAGTGTCTGTCTCCATGTTGGTATCACACAGTGGGTGTCTCCATGTTGGTATCACACAGTGGGTGTCTCCATGTTGATATTACACAGTGGGTCTCTCCATGTTGATATCATACACGGGGTCTCTCCATGTTGATATCATGAATTAGGTATCTCTGTGTTGATATCACACAGTAGGTCTCTCCACGCTGATACCATGCAGTGGGTGTCTTCTTGTTGACATCATGGTTTCTTGACTTTACTTTCTGGTCTCCATAGTTGCTATTGGGAGGCACTCACTGTGAGGTAGAGGCTATTGGGCCTTACCTCTGGTCTTTCCCCAGTTAATGCCCTTAGCACCTCCCTAGTATGACAACCAAAATGTCTGAAGACATTGCCCCAGAGGGACAAATGGCTCCTGTTAAAAAAAAATAAAAATCATATGTCCAGATGACACTTCAATTCTACTCAACCAAAAAGGTCACTTGTGTGGGAGGGACCGTTCTGAACACTTAGATAGAAGTTGGTACCAGCAACTAGTGTATTGCTGTGACAGGCCTGACCATGCTTTTGTTGGAAGGAACTTGGACTTTGGGAGTTTGGGTTAAGAAAGCAGTGGAATGCTTTAAGTGCTGCTTAATGGGCCAGATCAGTAGAAGCGTGGGAGACAGTGGTGCTAAGAGTGATTTGAACTGTGGGGACTGGTTCAAGAGGTTTCAGAGAGGAATTTTAATATGTTGCATAGAAATCGTTCTTGTGATATTTTGGTAAAGAATGTGACTGTTTTTTTTTTTTTTTTGTCCTTGTATGAAAAGTTTACCAGAGGCTAAAGTAGATAAATTTGGATTAATTCCCTTGGCAGAGGAACTCTTAAGACAGTCTATTATTGACTCTGTTATGTGGTTACAAATGTTAACTCTAATGAAGACAATGGAAAGGAGCAACCTAAGCAAATAAAAATAATTGAGGAGAAAAGGAGGACCAGAAAGTGGAATGGAGCTAAGTTCTGTATTCAAGGAGATAAACTGATTAGCAAATGGAATAATGGGAGAGTTGACCTCAGGCCAAGATCCCACTCAGCTAAGTTTCCAATTGTGAAAAGGAATTAAAGAAAAGCTTAGAGCCATTGTGGTAGTATATATGCCTTTGATCCCAGCACTGGGAAGGCAGAGGCTGGTGGATCTCTGAGTTTGAGGCCAGTGTGGTCTACAGAGCAAGTTCCAGGACAGTCAAGCTTAGGCAGTGAAGGGAACCATCAAAAACATAAAACTGGTGAAGATCTAATTGAAAGATCTCTGGGTTTGAGGCCTGCCTAGTCTACAGAGAAAGTTTTAGGGCATTCAAGCTTAGGCAGTGAAGGAAACCATTGAAAACAGAAAGCTGGCGAAGATGTAACTGAATGAAGGGACCG
This sequence comes from Arvicola amphibius, assembly GCF_903992535.2. NCBI lineage: Eukaryota > Metazoa > Chordata > Mammalia > Rodentia > Cricetidae > Arvicola > Arvicola amphibius. The sequence goes on along the minus strand of NC_052052.2, from coordinate 24,405,281 downwards.
TGCTGCAGCCCAAATAAGCAGCAGAACTTGGCAGCTTTGGCCACGTGCATCTGGCTTCAAGGACAGAAGAGGGGCATTATGAAATCTCCCCGCTGAGGCCAGGCATGTGTCAGGGCCGTTCTTGAATACAGGCCTGGAGAGGCCATTGTGTGAAGCTGTGAAGGTAAAGCCTGGGTTGCCTTGGAGATGCCAGAGCCATGGGACACCTGCCAAGAAGCAGCTGCTAACAGGGAGTGGAAGCAACCCAAGAGGAAGAAGTATGTTTCAGTCACCAAAGATGAAAGGAGCTGGAGATCTGAAGAGTGTTTTGACATCAGACATGAAGATACCAAGTTTAGAGTTTGCCCAGCTGGGCTTTGGTCTTGCTTTGGCCCACTATTTCCTCAATAAGCTCCCTTCCCCACATTTTGGACTACTAATGTATTCCTGTGTCATTATATGTTGGAAGTATGGGAGCTTTGTTTTGATTTTTATTTTACAGGGGATTTATAGCTACGGATTGCAGAAATCTCAGAAGAGATTTTGAACTTTAGATTTTTAAATAAGTTTGGGACTATTATAGACTATGGGGACATCTTAAGTTGACTGGATGAAGTTTTGCATTGGCGACAAGCCTTTGGGGGCCAAGGAGTGGAATGCAGTGGTTTGAAAGAAAATGGCCCCCAAAGGGAGTGGCACTATTAGGAGGTGTGGCTTTGTTGGAGTAGGTGTGATCTTGTTAGAAGAAATGTATCACTGTGGAGGTGGGTTTTGAGGTCTCATAAATGCTCAAGTGATACCCAGTATTTCAGTTCACTTCTTGTTGCCTTTGGATCAAGATGTAAGGACTCCCAGCTCCAGTACCACATCTGCCTGGATGCTGCCTTGCTTCCTGCCAAGAGGATAATAGCCTAACTCTCTGAGTTGTAAGTGCACCACCACGGTTAAATGTGTCCTTTATAAGAGTTGTCATGGTCATGGTATCTCTTCACAGTGAAAGAAACCGTAACTAAGACACTTTCTCTCTTTAAGAAAAGCCTTGCATCCAGACATTGTCTTCTGTGCTTCTGCTCCATGCAGCACTGAGGACAACTTATCCAAATGGTGTTAAGTCAGTACTTACTCACAGAGACGCTGGACCTTTACTATTCATTATGGAGGGCCTAATAGGGCTGTTCTCACAGCCTGCCCGTGGAAACAAAGGGCACCAGCGAGAGGTCACGAGGCACCCATAGGAAGAGCTGAATCTTTTTGTGGTGGGGGAAGGACGGCACCCCCATGCTGTGAGCCCAGATAAACCCTTCCTTCTTGAGTTGCTTTTGTTCAGAAATATCATCACTGAGATGAGAAAAGGAATTGATACATGACAGTGTCTGGAAATAGCTCCTGGAGAAAGCCAACTAATAAATGCAGAGGGGATGACTATAGAATTAAAGGCATCACCATTGATCAGCCTTGTGTTAGGAGCTGGTTCAGGTGAGGGTCTTCTTGCTGAGGATGATCACTGAAACTTGTAACTTGATGAGTAACTGGATAATCATGCGAGTTCAGAGTGTTTCCCCACGAAACAGTCATTCACCATAACTATATCACTATGCCGGCGAAGGATGGAAAACACCACCTTAACTCAGTGATCCAAGTTAATCGCACCAATGATGGGACAAAGCCACCAGGTACCTCCTGAGGCGATGCACTAGGAGGGACAAGTCACAGCTTGTGGTTTCCTGTCACATCAAATGTGCCCAAATGGAGAGGTCACTCTGCAAAATAACTACTCTGTATTTCAAAGGATTTCATGGTTAAAGTAGTCCACTGGCATAACTTAAATTTTTAATAAGTCTATGGAGGAAATAATAGTATTGATGTTACTATCCCGACTCGGGATGTCAGATCATTTTATTAGGCTCTGTTAATTGTACAAATAATAGGGGTTTTTTGTCTATATGTGATTGACACCTACAATGTTTCAAGAACTCAAAATATTAAGCATTCGAGGAACAAATAACCTAATCAGTAAATGGGCAAATGATCTGAACAGTTTTTCACGTGAAGAAACACAAATGGCCAATACATATAGGGAAAAAACGTTCGATATCTTTAGCCATCAGAGAAATGCCAATCAACACCATACTGGGATTCTCTCTCACCCCAGTCAGAAGGGCTATAATCAAAGAAACAAAACAGCAACAAATGTTGGCAAAGATGGAGGTGGGAAAAGCACTTACACACTAATGCTGGGGAGGCAGACGAAGGCAGCTGCTACGGAAGTCAGTGTGGAGAATCTTTACAACACTACAAACACAGTGGCCACATGATCCAGCTATGGTGGTTTGAATGAGATGGCCCCCAGAAATAGCAGGCATTTGAATACTTGGCCCTCACTTGGTGGCTGAAAAGAACTAGGAGGGATGATGGTCTTGCTAGAGGACGTATATCCCTGAGGCCAGGTGTTGAAGTTTCAAGAAATTCACACCATTTCAAGTTATCTCTCTCTGCTTCCTGTTTGGGGATCAAAATGTGAGCTCTCAGCTTCCTGCTCCTGCTGCCATGCTCCCCACTGTGTTGCTAATAGACTCCCAATCCCCTGGAAACATAAGCCCCAAACAGACCTTCCTTCTATTAAGTTGCCTTGGTCATGGTGTCTTAAAAATCATAGCAAAAGAAAAGTAACTAATATGCCAGCCTCCCCATTCTTACGTATGTACTTGAAGGGATCAAAGTCAGCAGACAGCATAGAAGTCTGCATGCCCATGCTTACTGCAACAGTCTTCACAACAGCCATTATGGAATCAGCTCATCAGTGGGCGAATGGATGAAGAAAATGTGCTACCTATACAGAATGTTATTTATTCATTGAGGAGAATGAAAGCATGTCATTTCCAGTAAAAGGGATGGCACTAGGGATCGTCGTGTTAAATGAAAGAAGCCAGACTCAATAAGACAGGTATGGCGCTCCTCGTATTAGAAACCCACAGTTTCCTGATTTTTTTATAATTGGTCTGTCACTCTGCAAAAATAAAACAGCCCTTGCTCATAAGAGATACATACTAATGGATGAAGTAAAGGGACAGCCTAGCAGGAACTTGCTCTCAAATGGCTCAGAGGATGGTTAGTATTAAAGGAAGAATGGCAATGGGAACCCAGCAAGATGAAACAGAAACTGAGTAAAAGCTGTACAGGACTCTTTCTTGCAGAGAGTAAGTGTAGCGCTGCCCCATCCCTGATGCCTTCCTCTGCTCTTCTCGTCTGCAGTCTTTGCCATCACGGTGCACAGTATGTATCTAACTTCCCTGGCAGGTAGCCGCTGTTACTATGTATTGCCCTTACAACTCCTCCTCCCAGAAATCGCTCCTCCCCTGGGTATCTACAGGCTGCTCTGTCCCTCTTGGCTTTCTGATATCCACAGCAATGCTCATGTCCTCCTTGACAAACTCCGCAAGAGCAGCAACTTTGTTTACTGCTGGCTCCTCTGCCTCTTCCACAGCACCTGGCAAATACTTCGCACTCATTAAACACCTCCATTACCAAGGAGAGACTTGGGGAAAGCCGTGGGTGGTAGAGCCAGGCATTGAATAAAGGCAAAATGAGTCTAGCATCACAAACAACTGCATTGGCTCTGCTCTTCCAAGAAGCTCCCCAACTCACCTCTGCTCACAATAACATAGCTGATATAGACATTTCTTGGCATGGCTCCCAATATCCTTCAATTCCTGGTATGGGTGTCTTTGGAAGAGTTTCCTTCCCTCTTTGAGTGTGGACTGGTGATGTGGAAGAATTGTCTATATTCTGTCAATCATGTTTTAAATAAACGCGGATTGGCCAGGCAGGAAGTATAGGTGGATCAATCAGACAGGAAGTAGAGGCGGGGCGATGAGAACAGGAGAATTATAGGAAGGAGAAAGCCAATTCCTCCCAGTCCTGCCCAGACCACGGAAGCAAAGAATCGAGGGAGGCCTCTAGCCAATGGTGCACAAGGAAACAAACACGTGAATAGTCACTTTGGGGACAAGTCGTCCCCAGCCAAGCTCTCCCACCAGACTGCAGCCCCAGCAGACCCCTGGATTACAATCCATGAGTGACAGAAGGGAGACAAGAAATGCTGTCATTTTAGGACAGTGGGTCTTGAAGTGCATCTACAAAACACCCCACACTGTGAAGTACAAATATCAGGTGAGGGTAAAAGGTTTTAAAAAAAAAAAAAAAAGGTATTCTAAGCAAATGGACCCAAGAAGCAATCAGGCGGTGCTATTTTAATATCTGACAAAATAGACTTCAAAGCGAAACTAATCAGAAGAGATAGGGAAGAACACTACATGCTCATCAAAGGAAAAATCCACCAAAAGGACATTGCAATTCTAAACATCTATGCACCAAATGCAAGGGCACCCAAGTTCATAAAAGAAACACTCCTACAGCTAGAATCACATATCGGAGCAATTTACTGGAGAATGGTGGCTAGCTAATACTCCATCCCCCTGCATCGGCACTCTCCATAATAACCAAGCACTCCAGGTAGATAACTGTCTGTTTTTGCCATCCTTCCTGTCACCCACACCACAAACGCCCTGGGCACAATCTGATTTGCTCACTGCTTTCTCATAGCACAGTACCTGTGTGAGCCTCAGAATTCACGGAACACTTCCACACTGTTGGTGGCAGCTGCTGTGGGAACAACTATGGCTATGGCCCTGAGCACCAGAAAGTGAACTAACGGTGATTGAGTTATATCACTCCTGGGTTCACACCCCAAAGCACCAAGGACAACAGACTACAGGCAGGCTTTATACTCAGGTTTATCGTAGTGTTGTTAACAATAGACAAGGGGATGGAAACACAAGCCAGTGGATAAAGAAAAGGGGGAATATATGCACAGTTACTACTTACCCACTAAGGAGAAAGAAACCACATTTGTAGGAACAGGGGAATCCTGAAAACCATGTTAAGTGACCTAAGCGAGCATCACACATGAAATTTTTTTAAAGGCATGAAAATAGAAAAGAGGTCATTACAGAAGAAAGAAGAAAGAAGCTACCTTACATACATGAAAGAAAAGGTCTCTTTTATACAATTAAATATATACTAGTTAAAAAGAAAGTAATAAAAACATAGCAATGTGTATTATGAGAACATTCATATGAAATTCAAAACTTGCTTTAACTATGACGCCAACTGTCAGACTCATGATTACCTCTGAGGGGTGAGTGAGTGACAGGGATACAGAAGGAGGGTTCTGGGGTCTGACATGGTTTCTGTGCTGGTAGTGATGGTATGAGTTCTTGTTTGTAATAATTATAAATGGTTTATAAAGGTTATAGTGGTTTATAATGGCTTCACTAGTCTGAAGCTTGTATTCTGCAGGTTTTTTCTATTTTCTTATCATATTTGATTATTAGGTAAAGAAAAAAGCACTAGTGAGAAGCCCCTCATTAGAAGTAAATTTTGGATCCAAGGATGGAGCACAGTCCTTTGATCACAGAACTAGGAAGACCATGAGTTCACAGTCAGCATGAGCTGCACAGCACGATGCTGTCTTAAAATAGCTATCTACAGAAGAGTTGAGTATATGCCTTAACCTAGGCATTTAGAGAGTTACTTAGACCTAATAAAATTCTTAATGTTGTGGCTCTCTGGGAGAAGAAAGTGAATTGTGGGCACTTTGTCATGACCTGGCTCCCTATGAGGTCTCAGCTGGATGGCCATCTGGTCCCCTGGACACTATAGTTAAGCGTCTTCAGCTTGTAATTCTTCTTTGTAAATTACGTGTGTGTGTGTGTGTGTGTGTGCTGAGATGTGGGGGGTCACATACATGGCATGTATATGAAGATCAGAGGACAACTTTCAGGAGTCCGTTCTCTCCGTCCACCTTTCTGTGGCCTCGGGGATTGAACTCGGGTCTTCGGGCTTGCATCCCTGGGTAGCAAGTACTTTTTTTACCTATTAAGTCATCTTGCCAGCCCCTCATGCAGCTCTTGAAAACAGTGTTTCTAACACTAAACTACGTGAGAGGACAGAATGACCTGTCCATCTACCCATTCTAATTGGTGTCCTTCTAAACCTTTCAGTGAAAACTATTTCTCCTCTTTCTTCTTCACCACACAAAGAGTCAGCCATAAAATTTCGGCTTGGAGTAATCACACCCTGAATCAATGGCTTCCTTTTGTGAGTTAAAAAAAAATCCTCCTAACATGTTCATTTTAATTTAAAAAATCCTATTTTAAATGGTAGGGAGCCTTTTAATTCTCCACTCTGGGTTATAAAAAAAAATAATAGATAGGCAGAAATGTGTTATTAAAGCTATTTTTCTTGGCGTTCTGGTAATTTAGTAAACTGCTGAAGCTCGGCCTTAAGACTTTATGATGCAGGAAGAAGAGGGCTGGTGTGTTGATGAATAACTGCTGATGGCCCCTCCCCCAAGCCCCGGCTCCTGGACGGAGCCTAGAGGACAGCAGCTGCCACTGAAGAGTGAAGACGCAGGAGAACGTTGTGGAAATAGGGTTTAGCCAAGGCATTTTACTCCAGAACCCGTGTGTGTGTGTGTGTGTGTGTGTGTGTGTGTGTGTGTGTGTGTAGTGAGAGCGGCAGGCTGCATTCCCGCCCCCACAACATGTGTGCGTGCGTGCGTGCCTGTCTCTCTGTCTGTCTCTCTGTCTCTCCTCCTCTAAGACTTAAGAGATAGGTGAGGGTAGCTCTCGGAAAACAGCTCTTAGGGCTAGTAACTTCTGAATATTTCACCAACCCCAGGAAGATTCCACACCAAGGTCAGTGAGGGCCCCTCCTGCTGCTTAGGCTATCACGACAAAAGGCTGTATGTTGGGCGACTTAAACATTAGTCATTTATTTCTCTCAGTTCTGAATGTCCAAAGGACCAAGACAAGATCAAGTTTTGTCATCAAGGTTTGATTCCAAAACCTCTGGCCATGCCTTGCAGGTGGACACTGTGGCACGGTCTTGCTTTCTTCTCGTGTGTCCTGTTCTTTAGAAAGTGAGCATGCCCTAACATGACACTAACACCATGGTGACAGTCCTACTCCATCTCCAGATAGTCCGCCTCATCACAGTGAGATCTGGACTCCCACCTGCTCAGTTTGGGAGGATGTAAGCATTCATCCTTAAGCAGAGAAATGTGTTGGGTACTAGATCTGATCCTTGGCAGCAAACCCTCTCCTGATGGTCCTGAAACTCTACAGACTATTTCTGCTGTACCTGCTTCCTCCTACCTAGGCTGTGCCTATATGGGGCATTGGATGGAGACCCGAAGCTAGAAGATGAAGGACAATTTTCCATGCATTGCCAGTTCCTGCTCTGGTCAGCATTTCCCCCCGCAATAGCAGTTGCTATATCCAGTTTGTAAAATCCCAAACACTTGTACAAACAGCTTCACTTTGCCTTCTTCCAACACCAACACCAGAAAAGTAGCTTCTCCTCCTCAGAGGTGGAGATCACCTCCTCTAAGTTCAGAGACACTAACCCCAAATAGCCCTGCTCCCAGATGCCCACATGAATTTCAGCTCTTTACAGCTCCTAAGCCTTTTGTATTTTCCTAACCCCACCCCCTTCTGTTGAGTGGCAGCTGCTTCCTACAGTTGCTACTTTGGGGGTTACTCTTGAAGTCTTTTTCATACCCTTTCGGTTCTTCAGTGCGAGGCTAACTAATATTTGTATTACATACTCTGTCTGTTGAGAGAGCTGAAGTCAATCGTCTCTTGCCTTGGCTCTGACGCACAGCCAGAACTTGGCCTCATTTGACTGAACGCTGCCATCCTGAGATATAGGTGGACCTCTGGGTCCCCAGGACTTCTTCCTTTTAAAGTAAAGCAAATGGCAAGTGTGTTTCATTTATGAGTCTGACCCCACTAAGTCAGTTTTCTGCCTCTCACCTGGGTAATGTCTGAGTAGTAGGTTGTGGCAAGGAAAACATGCCTGGTTGAAAAAAAGGCTTTCTTCTTTCAGACAGGTAGGTCTGTTAAGGCAAAATGTGACCGTCTGTGTAGCTAGCATCTAGGCCTGTGTCTGGAGCAAGGAAGGTGTGTCGTAAGTGACTTGCATGCAACTTCCCCCAAAATGTCTACTAAGAAAGCAAATGAACAGGAAGGTAGACGGACAGATGGGTGGGTAGATGTTATGAGTATGTATATATGTATGCATGTATGTGTGTACCTGACCTCAAGAACATTTACTAGTGATAAAAATAAATGTCATTGCTTCATTTATTTTTTTAGTATGCCAAAAATTGGAAATGGCTGTATGTGAAAGAGTGGGGAACCCTGATGGCTCCTTGGCCTTGAGAGGGAGGGAGGGGAGGTATGGGTGGAGGGAAGGGGAGGGAAGAGGGAGAAGGAGGGGAGGGAAGGGGGAGGAGAAGGGGAGGGAGGGGGGAGGAGGAGGGAAGGAGATGGAAATTTTTAAATATAAAAAAAAATAAACCATGAGAAAAAAAATGAAAAAAAAATGAAAAAAAAAAAGAAATTCAAAGTAGCATCTTATTTTATTTAGACTTTCTTTTTTTCTCAGATAAGCAAAGCCCAGGTATTCCAAGACTTGCCTGGCCATTCTGAGGCCAGAAAGAGCTAAGAGATGGGTTCCTTCCCTCTTGTGCTCTGCCCACCTCACAGAGTACCCCCACCTCCAGAAAGAGTGCCCACATTCCTGCTTGCTTCCTGTCTGGCCAAAACCAGGTCACGCTAGAGAGTGAAGTGTCTGTCTGCAAGTGGGTCCTATACCTAAGGGCCAGTTGGAAACGCATAACCAGTACAAGCAGCAAATAACTGAGAAGTGAGGAGGCCCTACCATCAGATAAGCCTTGGAAGAAGCCCTGAAGTCCTGGTGGAGGTGCTCAAAGGCTGGGAGTCATCCTACCAACTTCAAGCAGCCCCCTTCCTATTTCCTGATTGAGGATCCACCGCCAATCTCCTCCAAGCCTTCCGTCTTAAACCTCCGTGTCTGATCACAGCGGCCTAATGCTGGAGAGTTGCTTAGAAGCCTTAGTTCTCCAAAATATTCATAACAAATATTCTAGGCTATGGTGTTACTGTTGAGAACTTGGGTTGTGGTGGTTTGAAATTTGCAGGCAAAGAGACAGAACTAGAAAAAAAAAACATACTAAGCGAAGTAACCCAGACCCAGAAAGACAAATATAATATGTACTCACTAACAAGTGGTTTCTACACATAAAGCAAAGAATAACCAGCCTACAGTTCAGAACCCCAGAGAACCTAGACTACCAAGAAGACCCTAAGATCCAGAGGACCCGGGTTCAATTCCCAGCACCCACATGGCAACTTACAACTGTTTGAAGATCCAGTTGCAGGGGATCTGACACCTTCACACCAATGCACATAAAATAAAGTTAAATAAACCATAAAGAAGACCATAAGAGAGACATAAATGGATGTGCCTAGGAAGGAGAAAAAGACAAGATCTCCTGAGTAAATTGGGAGTGTGTGAAAGAGGGGAAGGGAAAAAGGGGGAAGGGAAGGAAGAAAGGGAAGTGAGGAGAAATGTATAGCTCAATTAAAAACAATAAAGTATAAAATAAAAAAAGAAAATGGCCTCTGTAGTGGCATTCCATTTGTATTTTAATAAAGTTTGCCTAAGGATCAGAAAAGTAAAACAGCCACACTGGCCATCTTTACAGACCAGGAAGCAACGACACATGCCTTTAATCCCAGTAGCCACACTAGTTGCCATAGAAACCAGGCGGTAGTGGTGCGTGCCCTTAATCACAGAACTAGTGAGGAACGTAAGAGGAGAGGAGACAGCTCTTAGACACAGTCTCATTCTGAGATTCCTGGAGGCAGGATGGCCATTTTTGTACTGAGATAGAGGTAAGAGCCAGTGGGTTGACTGTTTTACTTTTCTGGTCTTCGGGTTGAACCCAAATTTCTCTTTCTGAGTTTTTATTAATGGTGCTTCAGGTCCCCCAAAGGAAATGACACTATAGGAGGTGTGACCTTGTTGGAGTAGGTGCTTTCTTATTGGAGGAAGCCTGTCACTTGTGGGGTGGGCTTCAAGGTTTCTTTTTCACAAGCTCTTCTTGGTGTGACTGTCAGTCTCTGTGTTGCTCAAGGTCCTTCTGGGACTTTTAGAATCTTGGCTTTATCCCTGCTACTCTCAAATTTCCTAAGGTTATACATTGGTTTAAGTCTCCTCTGCTCACCTCTCGGAGCAGTGGTTTGGACCATTCTGTTTGGGAGAGCACCCCGGTACCCACCTCTGTTTTCACTGGAACTGCTGCCCAGATACCCAGGGGCCCTGGTCTTAGCTTCATGTTGTCTTATATTCTGTCTCTTGTAGGTCACCCCAGTCCCTTGTTTAGTCTCCTTTTTATGAGAGCAATCTGTTATTAACCTTCTTCTAACTCCTTCACAGGAAAAAGTCCTGAATGACAAGGAAAAGGGGAAAAAAAAGAGTACAAAAAATACTTTTCTTGTTTTTAGGCATTTAAAGTATGCTTATAGAAAAATTACCTTTACTAAAAATAAGTAAATATAGATATTACTGATTTCTCTTACTGCCTTTAGAAAATTTTGATCTGTCTTTCTACCTTTTAATTTTTTTCCCCATAGGCAGTGTTTTTCTCTGTAGCCCTGACTGTCCTCAAACTCTCTCTGTAGAGCAGACTGGCCTCAAACTCACAGAGATCCACCTGCCTCTGCCTCCCAAGTTCTAGATTTAAAGGTGTGTGCCACCACCACTGTCAAGTTGGTTGTTTTTTGTTTTGTTTGTTTGTTTTTGCTTTATCTTGATGTTTCTTATTGGGGACTATCTATTGCAAATAATCATTAGGTCCTGATGTTGAATAGGAGCTATTTAGAGAAGGATGTTCATTGTGAGGGCTGATTCCCAAAGGCCCCCTGCTTCACCATAGCCTAGCTGTTTCCTCAGGGGATGCAAGTGTATTTTTTTTAAATCTCAGTTTTTCATAAGCTCCACACCTTTGCTGTGTGACCCCTAAGTTTCCCTGGAGACATGGCCTCTGTTCCTCCAGACAGCTGTGTATGGAGTTTGGGAGGCAGGGACAGAAGTTGCTTTACAGTGTAGACCTCTCGCCTTCATCAGCTTCTGGTCTCATGTTTCGTGATGCTAGGCACATGGGACCTCAAGCTTTGTAGACTTTGGAACCTCACAAGGAAGTGTAGCTTGCTTCTTGTCATAGATCCTTCAGCATTTCGGCGTGATCTGTCCTTCTGAGGTGCTCACCACTCCTCCATCACAGCTCTGCCTTAGGTACAGGGTAGATGTGCTGTGGGCTTGACACCATCTACAGTCACTTTGGAAGAAAGCCTTCCTGAGGAATTATCTACATCAAGTTGGCCTGTGAGGGATTGTCTTGGTTGTTGAGGTGGGAAGACGCAGCCCCCTGTGGGCAGTACCATTCCCTACACAGAGGGGCTCTGGCTATATAACAGTTGAGAAATCTAGAAGCAAGCAGGCAGCAAGGATGCATTCGTTTCTCTGTAATCCTGACTGCAGGTGGGAGGCTCTAAGTTCCTACAATGGACTATAACATGGGACTGAATACCATACAAATTCTTCCTTCCCTGGGTTGCTTTCAGTCGGGGTATTTTAGCATAGCATGGGAAATGGATGTTATCTGGGAGAAAGTTTTAGGAGTAGGGCAGATATGTCTTCATTGCCACCTCTTATACCATAGTCTCCACTGAGTAGACATTAAGTCTGACTCGGGTCTACATCATCTTTTAATCCTCATAACTCTTGCCATTACCATGAATAGGACTCAGGTCCAGAGGGGGGGAGTTCTCACCAATGTTAAAGTGGAAAAGTTTCTAAGAAACTGCATCTGACCAATGGTAATCCCCATGTCCCCATGTTCTCTGTCTCTCTCTCTCTCTCTCTCTCTCTCTCTCTCTCTCTCTCTCTCTCTCTCTCTCTCTCTCTCTCTCTCTCTCTCTCTCTCTCTCTCTCTCTCTCTCTCCCTCCCTCCCTCTCAACAGGCTGAGATCAAGGGAGGGGGTGGTAAACTACAGTCAAGCTAGAAATAAGACGCCCTTAGTTTACATTGGCAGCTTGCCTTGGAAATAACTCTTTGGGCATGTCTTGAAAAAAAGTCTTCTAGATTAAAGGCGTTGGAGAGGAGACTAACATTTCACGAGCCTGCTTTGCAGACTGCATCAAAAGGCCAAAGCTGGCTGAGTAGCACCATTTTCCCCTCAGCTTCCTGACTGCAGAGGCAGTGGAACCAGCCTCATTCCCCAGCTGCCAGGCCTTCCCCGGCATGAGGAACTTCAGCTGTGAGCAGGAGTAAAGCCTTTCTTCCTTAAGTTGCTTTGCTCTGATACTTTGTTTCAGAAACCAGGAAGGTAATTAATACAGGAGCAGCCTGTTAACCAAACATAGCAAGAAGCAGCAATATGAGAAGCAGAGGCCCAAAGAGTAACAGGAGCCCCAAATGTAGCCCACGGAGGAAGATAAGGTATTATTAGTCTTAAGGGAAAGTGGGGAAGAAATTACTTTTCCAGAATAAAGGTCAGTGAGTCTAGTGACATCATACTATGAGGTCAAGAGAAATACTTTTTGTGGTTTATGCCCATTCCAAGACATCAGTGCCTTTTAGACCCTCTGCCTGTCATTGCTTGTAGGACTGGAATACAGTGTCCAGTGTTCTTCAGACCCGGCTCTCGCTGTAGAGTCAGCCCCCAGGTACCCAGCACTGTTGATAAAAGAGCGCTATAGAGGAAATAGTGGTGGTCCATCATGTGCATGGACCAAAGCGTTCATCCTGACATTAACAAGTCCTATTTAATTTCATCCTGATAACAAGCATTAAAAGCATAACCATGGATTTCACACCACAGACCAACTCTGGCTGATAACAGCTGCTTGTTATGGAAAATGGATTCTCCAGCTCCAACCAGCCCCAAGGGCATAAAACCTGGCCGTTGATTCGTGATGCCTACATGGATGTAGACCTAGAGAACCAACTCCACTGTCTCCTCTTTCCATCGTGCATTCTCCATGAATGTGACCAGGAGGCTCTCGGGGTTGCCTTGCAGGTCACTGGTCAGAGATGGACCAGACGGAAGTCAAGGACAGCGTCGTTAGGCCTCCCACTTGAACAGAGTTTGTCACGTCTCAGACTGATTTTTGTTCCATTTATTTGAGTATGCGTGTGTGTTCATATGTGTGTGTACATGTGTGTATACATGCATGGAGGTCAGAGGACAGCTTCTAGGCGTCAGCTCTCTCTGTTTCCTCACTGGGTCCCAGGGATCGAACTCAGGTCACTGGGCTTGGAAACAAGGGTCTTGACTAGCCGAGCCATCTTACCGACCCTTAAAATTCATTTTGAAATTGTATCTTATGCCAATACCGTGTCCAGGAGAGACTTTCTGTAAAACTTCTACCTGGGGCAGACCACAGGGAAGAATATTCCTTGTATAATGCCCATTGTAGGGATGTGGAATCTGGGACGTTGGAGAGTAAGTAAATCACAGGAGAGAAGAGATAAGTGCTCAAGATTTTGACCCCTGGGGATCCACATGTAGATAGTAACATTCCCAAGACCCCACTCTGTGTCTGAAGAAACACCGAGACTCATGGGAAGAAAATGAGCAGCTTTCACAAACCACAGCAAAATAAATGAACAGGCACACGCATGTTCAAGCAGCTCATAGTTTTATCATAAAATATAAACGTTCTAAATTAAGAGTCTTACTTTCTATCTTACCAACAACAACAAAAACAAAAACCAGTCATGTTAGCTAAACACAGGGGCCTGTGTGGTCTTACGAATAGGAGGGTGTGTCTGCAGTGTGAGCTACGTGAGGGAGGCTATGCAGGTAAGTGTTGGTCAGTAGATGAGTCTGGTCTTGCTGTTTTCTGGCGGCCACCTGGTTGGAACCTTGACTTTCCAAACTTCACACCAAGCTGTTGCAGAATCCAGAAATCCAGAACCTTTAGCCCTGATCCAAGGGCACAGAGAGGTGGGGAGAGAGAAAGCAGTCTAAAAGCGGATTCCATTCCCACTGGAGGAAAAATAGGGGCTGTTCATCAGGGGGGCTCTGGACGCCGAGTTGAACCTGGAGAGAGGAAATAGAAGTAGTGATGAAGTCCCTGGTGTTCCTTGAGAGACTGGGGAAAAAAATCATCTGTTGCTTTTGTGGCTGTCAAAGGTTGGAAAGCTGGGATGAGCTTGGAGGGTAAAGGCTTTAGCATCATACAAGGTTTAAGCTCTGGGCAACTCAAACTCCAAATGACAGCGTTAGAGGACCATGAAGGGCTGCGTCCCTTACTATGTTGGTGCAGGGAGCTGCTGAGGGCACGTATGGATGATGTCTAGAGTCCATGCTGGGGGGCTGGAGAGATGGCTCAGAGGTTAAGAGCATTGCCTGCTCTTCCAAAGGTCCTGAGTTCAATTCCCAGCAACCACATGGTGGCTCACAACCATCTGTAATGAGGTATGGTGCCCTCTTCTGGCCTGCAGTCATTCACACAGACAGAATATTGTATATATAATAAATAAATAAATATTTTAAAAAAAATCCTTCCTAGAGTCCATGCTGTCTCCACAAAGGGGCTACCAAGAATGAAGCCCCCCAATTCCGAGTACCTCACCTCTAGGCCTGTGAGCACCTATCTGTCCTAGAGGAGCAAACACATTAAGGAAGTTCACAACTTTGCAGAGCACGTCCCATCCTGGTATCTGATCTCAGAGGTCAGCCAGCACCAGCGTAACTGCCCCCACATAGCTGCTTCCCGCCTCAGCCTCTTTGTCCGTACACTCCTCAGAGCAGCAACCCTGAGACACCACTGTGTGAGTGCCGGGCACGCTGCTGCTCAACTCTCAGGGATGCAAGGGAGAGGCGGGCCTCGGCTTCAAAGAGCAAAAACCCACACGCCTCCCTGATTTCTTCACCAGCACACTTGTATGCATACTTGAACAGTTCAAAGGTCAACTCCTCCACGGACCGTCCCCTGGCCTCTTCAGACGAGACTGATGCAAGCTTCTGGGATCTGACTGCGATGCCCTCCCCCATCTCCTATCATCCATCGAATGGAAGTAGAGCTTAATTCAAACTGCAGCAGAGCAAACAGCTGGATTTAGTCTAATCCAGGCATTCTCAAGCACTTTTCAGCTGGGCAGATGCGCATTCCGAAGGAGAGTCACCTTCGCTCTCCCATCAGATGGAGAGACAACAAAGCCATGTTAGAGGAGGGAGGAGGGAATGAAACAAACCAGGGCAAGGGTCTAATGGCCTCCGCTGCTTACATCTGTGGCTCCCTGGCTGTATCAGTCCACGGACCAGCCAAGATTTGGATACGATTTCATATCTTTCTCTCTAAAATGAGTTCCAGGACAGCAGCAACGGTTACCTGGCTGCTCAGCACCCAACCCAGGGACTGCCAGCACATCCCTAATAGGCAAATTGCCTATGGAAAACACATCTCTTTTTCTCTTTTAAAAACCACACTGAGAGATGGCTCAGCAGTTAAGAGCATTTGTTGCTCTTCCAGAGGATCCAGGTTCGATTCTTGACACCTACATGACGGCTTGCAGCCATTTATAACTTCAGTCCCAGGGGATACTGCACCTTATTACCTTCTTGGGCACTGCACACCTATGGTGCACAGACATATATGAAGACAAAACACATATATCCATAAAATGAGAAATGAGTTATAAATGATTGACAGTGATGGCAGCACAGTGTGTGCCTGTTATCCCAGCACTTGGGAGGCAGATCCAAGACGATCACAAATTTGAGGCCAGTTCAGACTCACTAGACCCTGTCTCACAAAAACAGAGGCTGAGAGGTGTGCCTCCATGCCAGAGTCTTTGTCTAGCATGTAGAAGGTCCTGGGTTTAATTCCCAGCACTGGAAGGCAAGAAGTGGGAGGGTCCTCTGTGTCCCCTGGCAGCCTCTTTCACTCTCTCCTCCAGGAAGGTAATCGATAACCTCTTGTTGAGCCCTCCAGACTACACCCCATCTCCTGTTCTCTCCCCTAGGCCCACGTTTTCACTCTGATGTGCACAGCCTTTATTAGATCCCCAGGCCGAGCAGCCAAAAGACTTGAATAATCCCATCCCAACCTCCTTTTCCAATCCTATTTTCCACCTTTTCTAGGGACAAATCTACTGCTTCGAACCATCCATGCCTCTGTCCTCGGGCCTCTAGTTTGCCTTGCACCTTCAAGGGCTTGAAGTCACTTGCCTAGCATGAGTTAGAATCTGGGTTCATTCAATTCCTGGCCCTTCAAATTCAAGAGCTCAAGGGGGCATTTAAATGATTGCCTTGCCCCTTCCCACAGCAGGACCTGATTCTCCCTGCCTAGATTGCCTCCTCTGCCATCAGAAGACCTGCCTCTGGCCTGGACCATTTTATCTTCTCTTTACCAGAGCGTGTACCAACCAGTCCTGCCAGTCCTCAGTCTTTTTCTTTATGTGTATGTATGTGTGTCTGCATCAGTTTACATATGTCATATGTGGGGGGGAGGGGTGCCTGCAGGGTTAGAAGAGAACATTGGATCCCCTGGAACTAGAGTTCCAGGTGATTTTGAGCTGTCAGACTGTCAGTGCTGGGAACCAAACCTGGGTCCTCTGTAAGATTACTAAGCTGGGCCATGTCTCTACCCCCCGCCCCCCGTTTTTTGAATGGAAGAAGTATGCCTTATTATCTGTGAATTCCCTGCAAGCTAAGCTCGCATTAACACCATGAATTAACACAGTAGTTTCTAGAGTGCATGATGGTGGTGGAGGTTCTACATGCCACGCTGTGCTCTACAAAATAAAAGGGAGGGAAGAAAGAGAGGAGGAAGTAGAGGAGAAAGGAAAGACATAAGAAGAAGTCATGGATATCATATTCAAATACCACCATCGACCACCTCTTGAACATTCCCTGAGCACCCCAGGGGATTAAATGGTCTGAGAGTTCCGACTGTTCAGAAATCTGCGTGTCTTTGTTTCTCACAGTTTTCCCCAAACAGATCAGGCTATCAAACCTCTCTGAAACATTGATCCCTTTTCGCAAGGTATTAGGGGAGATGCAAGATTAAAAGGGCAAGATTCTGGGGTCATGCAGGGTCAAGTGGCCAAAGGGTGTCTGCTGGGCAAAGTGGGGAGGGCAGGAATCAATGTCAACCTAGAGAGTTTGATCCTAACCTAGAACCTGAGTTTTTCCAAGTGGGACACACATGCCCCATGGTCTGCCTAGGATTCTGAGGTCCACAGCAGTGGTATGGCGCCTCCTGCCTTGGGTCACCAATAAATACTAGCTGAGGTTTTGACTTGTGGGAATGAGTAGCTACCTGTTAATTATGTTAAAGCAAACACAACTTTGTAGCTCCAAACCATGCACAGTCCAAAAGGAATTATCACCCTAATCGCCCCGTTTGTGTTGGTAGTTTGCAGCTGAGCCCCTTGCACAAACCCAGGAAATGCCAGGCTTTTATACTGATTGGTGGGCATCAGTGGCTAAGCTGTGGGGGACCCTTCACGAGGACCTGTCATAAGTCCAGGCTAATCCTGCAAGATTAGCCTGGCAAGGACTCCAGATGCATCAGGAAATGGATAGGAGTCATATAGAGATTAGTTAACCACATTCTTTGCAAATTATCCAATGATAATGACAGCATCCTGAGCCACCTGTAATTACACAGCTGCAGTTCTACAACCAGCCTGTAGGTGGCAGTCTGCAAAATACCTTCCAAAGGCTCCTCCTAGATCCCGGCCCAGGCTCACCTCCACAGGTGTTTCTCCAAGTCCTCAGAGACATTAGGCACAGGAACAAAGACATGTCCCCTCCCCACTACCACCACCACCACCATAGGGCACGTATACCAAGAAAGGCTCTATGAAGCCCACCCCGCTCACCTGCCTTCTCTGACAGCCATCTGGATTCAGGTCAGCTCTCCCCCCCACCCACCATGACTGAGGACTCACCCATATCCCTGGGTGAAGAGGTATGGAGGCCCATCTCCTGCCATTGGGGTAGGATCTCGGGGGTTGGCGGGCAGCTTCTGGGGCGTCCTCTGAGGATATGGATAGTTGGACTGGACGAAAGGGATATAGCTCATCAGGGGTGTGTAGGAAGAGCGGAAAATTTGCTGTCCCATCTGCTGTGGGTTGTATGGTGTCACCTGCAGGGCAGAGAGAAGAGAGAGACAAAATCAACATTTCCCAGCCCTGACCCTAACCCCAGCTGCTACCTTTTTCATCTGTGTGTCCCTTCCTTGCCTTATGTATCTGAGTCTCAAACTTCTAATCTGTAAAATGGACAAACACTATCTGCCCTGCTGAGATTCGTGCTATTGGCTTCTACCTTCAGACCTCAACAGACTGTGAGCCCTAAACAACCTCACCCAGTGGAAATCCCTGTCAGGGAAGAACAGGTCTGTGCTGTGAAGACCGCTGTGTAGCTGTCAGCTATGGTTGTCAAGGGCTTGAAATCCAGCTGGGGTGAATGAGGCGCTAAAGTCTGGATGCTATTGAGTTGCGATTCCTGTAAATGGCCGCACGTGGCTAGCGGCTGCAGCATTGGGTAATATTTAAGAAAGCGCAAAAAGGAGGCAGGGCAACACAAAACTGAGGGGAAGATGCCGGATACCTGGGCAAATGCCCACTGAGGACTGGGGCTCCTCCTTTCCGTCTTATTCATTGCTATTTCTGCAGCTCTGAGACAGCAGAGTGGATACAGTAAGAGAGGCCATGGAGGAAGCGGGAAGAAGGGGGAGCACTAAGCATCTCATGACATGATGGGGAGCACTCATCAGGAACAACACCTCCCATTACTGGCAGGCCTTTCCTTACATGGGTCCTCCTGAGTGCTGAGGGAGTTTCTGACAGAGCTGGCAACGTTTCTGGATTTCCATCATAGAAGCCACGGTACTCAAAGGCCCCCTTTCTCTCTCCCTGCATGTTCATGTCTAAGATAAACCCACTTGGTGGGTGGTGGTGGCTCATTCCTTTAATCCTAGCACTCAGGAGGGAGGCAGAGGCCGGTGGGTCAGCTTGGTCTCTACAGGGCAAGTTTCAGGAGAGCAAGATCTGCTACACAGAGAAATCCTGTCCCCCAAAACAGAACCCAAAAGGTCAAAATGAATAAATAAAGGAAAATAAGGCACTTAGTCAAGTGCGTATGAAACCCTTGGGCTGTGGGAGACCCTTCACCTCACAGCTGTCACTACAGCTCCAAACCCTGTGAGACAAGACGCTCTGATCTTATCCTGATTGTCAGTTTCATGGAGTTTAGAATCACCTAGGCTGGGCTGCGAGGGTGTTTCCAGAGAAGTTTAACTGAGGATAGAACCACCCTAAATGCGGACAGTTTGAGTCCTAGGGGTTGGGGTTTTCGACTGGATAAAAAGGGGGTTCAGATCACTCGAACACCAGCCTTCATCTCTCCTCGCTTCCTAACTGTGGGTGCACTGTGACCAACGGCCTCATGTCCTAAGTCATGTCTTCTCGCCATGATGAGCTGTACTCTCCAACTGGGCAGAGAAATAAGAATGACCCTTCCTTCAGTCGCCTTGGCCAGCTCATCATCATGACAAAGAGCAAAATGACACAGGTCCCATTACTTCCATTTGAGAGATAAGGAAGCAGAGGCTCCCAGAAGTAAAATAACTTGTCTCCAGTCCTAAATTACAGCCAGAACCCCCAGGGAGAGCCCAGAGTCCGGTTCTGTTCCAGCCTTCCAATGCTGTGCACTCTCTGAAGGCTGAGACCCTCCCCCAATCTTTGCCATGCCACTCAAAGAAAGGATGCAGGGCCCAGCGATACTGAGTGTGGGTACTGAAACCCTGAAAGGACAACTGTCCCACCAGTTCGTCGGCATGAGAGATACAAAGGAAACTAATAAACAGCAGTGGCCTTTGTCTTTAAAATTCCTACCATGCTTTATACAGATCCTTCAAATATATACCCAGGAGGGGGTGTTACTGTTTGCAGGTGGAGGTGATGTGACTGGGATCCTGAGACAGGCTCTCTCATCCCAGTTAGGATGGGGAAGACTCTTATTCCTAATGAAAGAGTCCTGCCCAAGCTAGTTTTCACCTAAGGGCCCATCTCAACCCTTCAGAACAAACCAGCATTATGCCAGCTCAGAGAAGAGGTTTTTCAGAGAAAGGACGGGAATTCCTGGGAAAGACCAAGTGAAACGTGGATTGTCCATGGACCTGTGGGTGAGGTGCAAGTCCACTTGGGAGCGAGGAACACTTGTCTTCAGCCTACTCTATGTCCCCAATCTAAATGATTTTGCTCATATCCCATCTTTGCCCCAACACTAGTACCTCTGAGCCTGTTTCCATGTCTGTTGATGAGTATATGTGAGCTATATGTGAGCATGTATGCCAGCTCAAGCAGCTAGAGAGTATGTAACTGCATGTATTTCTCGTGTGTGTGTGTGTGTGTGTGTGTGTGTACAGGTACATACACCACTGTGCGCTCATGGAGGTCAGAGGACAACCTTGGGTGTCAGTCCTCACCTTTCACCTTGTTTTGAAGCAGGGTCTCTTGCTGTTCACTGCTATACGTCAGACTAGCTGATCCATGAGTTTTCGGGGATTCTCTTGTCTCCACCCTTCAGATCTTGCCATAGGCACACTGGGATAACAGATTCATGCTACTGCGTCTACCTTTACATGGGTCCTAGGGGTTCAAACTCTATTCCTCATGCCTGGAAAGTAAGCACTTTATACACTAAGTCATCTACCCAGCCCACCACCTATTTCTCTCTGCTTCTCTCTGTGTAGGTCTGTTACTATCTCTGCTGCCTACTGCAGGACTTTTGTGTATCTATGTGCAAGAGGTGTCCAGCATGGTGACCAAGAACCCAAGGCTGCTCTTTAGTTAACACTTAAGAGGCAATGGTATCTGAAGCACCAGTGTGCCACATTCAGCAAATAAAACTACAGGACACCAGTTGAATCCAAACCGGAAATAACCTGTGAATGTATTTTTAACATAAATATGTCTCATGTAATATTTAAGATTTACTTATACTAAAAATGTATTCATTATTTATTTGAATTTCAAACCAAACTGACTGTCTTTTTTGGGAATGAGCCAGCTCACATAGCATGAGGATGACTCTTGCCACACACATGCTGGGCAGAGCTGCGGGGTTTGGTCCCACTGAAAATGTGTGGCCATCTCTGTGCCCAGAGCCGAGGCTTCTGGAAGGGCTGTGAGTTTCCCTTTATCTTTATATGCTTCTGTCACCTGATGAGAGAGAAGCAATAGCTCCTGCATCTTCGGCTCGGACCCCAAAAGAGCAAGGAGAACAGACCCTGATGCTGATCCACAGCCCAGTTCAGCCAACCCAGAGGCTTGTGGGCAAGAGCTAAAGACTCCTGGAAAGTCTCTGAGTCTTTGAAGCTAATTGCTATCACAGCAAACCCAAACTTAGGTGTTACTGTTTTGGTTTAATCTCTTTATCCCTCAGTTTCCCCATCAATAGCATGTCTCATAAGGTGGTTGAGAAGGTTAAAGTAGTGTAGGAGATGCCTTCGGGAAAGGCCCGGCATTTTCATGCAATAAGAACTCTTTTAAGTTATGTCTGGTTTCACCGTGTGCTAAGTCAGTGATGGGCTAGAAAGTAATGGTGATGACAGCTAGGCTAGGATGAAGGAGCAGATAGCTATCTGACGGAAAGACCTTGTGGAGTCAAGGCACAGAAGGGGAAGTATCTACTCACCTGGCGGGAGTAGCACCCCAGTGGGGGGTGCACAGGTTGCTGGTAGGGCATCCTTGCTGACCGCTGTGGGTACAGGCCCTAAGGAGAAAGAGAAAGGTTCCCAGTGCTAGGTGAGGGTCCCTAGCCTGAGCACAGAGTCCCCAGCCTGAGCTCAATATCCCACTCACAGGCCTAGATCTACATCCTAGGTTGACCTCCTCCCATCCCTCAGCTAACTGTCTCCTTGACGTTGCCTAGAGCTGACTGGATCCAGCTGAGGTCAGCACAGCTCAGGCCACTTGACAAAGGCCCTTTCAATAGTCATCGAAGCCTAATTGAATGTTTAGGAGTGTTTTGGAAGTGCCAAAGACTTTTGGCCTTTCAGAGGCTGATCTGTGTCTCTGAGAAAGCTACTCTACTTCCCTTTCTCTTATCTTCAGAAGTGTGTGGGGCCAGGCCAGTGAAGCCTGTAGGAATGGCCTCTCATTGTCGATATCTGCATACATAGGTGTGGAGACCAGAGGTGAACCTCCTGTGTCATGTCTCAGTTGTTTGTTTGGTTTTGTTTTTTTAAGACAGAGTCTCTCGCTGACCTGAGGCTTATCAAGTAGACTATGTCGACCGACTTCTGGGAAGTCCCAAAGATCCCCATCTCGGCCTCCCCCAGTACTAGGATCGCAACTCTGTCTCACCGTGCCCAGCTTTCTTTATTTGAATCCGGGTGAATGAAACCCAGGTCCTCAAGCTCGCAAGGCAAGCACTTTAAGGACCGAGCTGTCTCCTCAGCCACCATGGGCCTTTTCTACTTTACCCTAAGCCAATTCTACCTTTCACCTAAAATGTGAGGTGTCCTATACCTCTGGGCCCCATTATTGAAAAATCCATGTTCAAGTATACGTGTGCATGTGTAGAGGCTGGGGTCTAGCCAGCTGTGATTCTGTGTACAGATGTGCAACAATGCCCCCATGCATGCTCATTTGGGTTTCTGCTAGGGGCCTGTGTGTATCTTTTGCTCATGGTGATGGTAAGCAGGAGGATAAATAAAGGAATGCCAACAAAGAGCTGAGAAAGCACCTGGGCACATAGTAAGGACTCTGTAAATGTTAGGTCTGTCCATCATCCCCCCACTGGCCCCTCCCTCTAGGAGCTCTAGCAGCTTAGCCCAAGGGTGGGGCCTGGGATATCCACGTGTCCAAACAGATACAAAACTCACACACCTAGCAGAAATGGTACAGAGGGTGGGCCACCCATGACCGCTCCAACTGAGCCAACCCATGGCCCCTCAAACTGACCACCCAGTTGTTACCTACATCACAAGGGTGCCAAACCCTAGCCCTACATGTTCCCACATGGGGACCAAAAGAGCTATGAAAGAAGATTAACTTAAAATTGTAAGCTTATTTAAAACATCATTGTAAGATTGTTTTGCAACTATTCTATAACTTGACAGGTTGATTCTAGGGCATGGACAGCACAGATAACAATGACTTGTCAAAATGCCATGTAAAGTAAGCATGCTTGCTCTTGCAACCCATGGGCCATGGGTTGTACATGCCTAGATTTAACGTGTTGCTTGAGGCAACTCATCGTCATCCCATGTGGCCGAGAAACACTAAACATCTGGACAGACTGCACCTAGCATGATACTCAAAGTCAGTGCACCTCTCCGTCTGGGACCTCTTTCCAGAGCATCCTTCATCCCAAAGTGTTACTTCTGCTCTGGGCTTGGTTTGTGTCAATCACCAAAATGGCAATGGTGGACACCAGGCTTCTGATGTTATCCTTAGCTCCTCATGAAGGTCTCCAGGATCTCTGATGTGGAGCTACCTCAAAAGCCTCCCAGCTCCTCTTGTTCCAGCTTCCAGGTCTCTGAGACTCAAACACTTGCTATCAGAGAGCCCTGCCCTTCCTTTGTCACTAAGCATTGACACTTGAGACCTTCCTGTCTTGGCCCCTCCAACTTCCACCAGTCCCGGCCTGAAGCCAGTCCCCACCCTATCCCTCATGACCTATTGCTTGAAGTTCTGCAACCAGTTCAGCCTTACTCACCACCCATCATGACCTGGCCGGGTCCCTCCCACCCCACCCTGGAATGAAAGTAATCCAAGAAGTCTTCCCAAAGGGATGACCTTGCTCATTCCAGGCCCTTGGTGAGCTGCAGGCCTCTGGTCAGGCTGTTCAGGGCCCCTCGACTGCTGTTTCCTTTGAACTCCACTAACAAGCTCAACTGCCCCTTCTTCCAGGACTGCCAACACCAGCCAGCCATCACCACCACCACCTGTTCTGCGCTAAGCCACACTGGGGCCACTGGAGGGCATACAGCTGGCCAGCCCTGCCCCCTCCTTGTAAAAGACGTTGCCTCATTCATTAGTATGAGAAAGACTGCCTGACTCTAGGGATGTCTGCAGTTATTAGAATTGCAGCTCTGTAAAATCGTGAGCAAGTAAGGGCGAATAAGTGTTGACTCCTCTTTGCTTGAGGCCATGGCCTTTCCCCATATGGCTTCCCGTCTTCATCTGAAGATGCTCATGCTCCTCTGTGTTAGGGACCTTGTCTTCCTATCTCTGAGTCTCTCCACCATGGAGCTCTGAGTAAATTGGATTTGGGGCCTCATCTTTATTCCTTAGGCCCTGTGTGGAACAGACCGTGATAGACTAGTTCCCTGTTCTCTCTGCCCCCTCAAGGTCTACTGAACTCCCTGACCCCCTTTTCTTGGAGGTGAATATTAATGCAATGAACATCTGTGTCACCCTGGAGACTTTAAGAGTCCTTCCCTGTGCTTAATCCCTACAACCAAATCAGTTTCTGCGGCTGCTGTAATTATGATAAGCCTGGCTCGCCTACAAACTGGGGCAGTTAAGGCACTTGCCCAAGGCCACACAGTGAAGATGCTTCAGAGCCCTCTCACCCATCTTCTGGTTTCCAAATCTGCCTTCTCTCTACTCTATCAGGCCTCCTGATCAGATGGCTCAAAAACTAGGAGATTCTGAGACACAAGAAGGCGGAGATGCTGTCTTTAGCCACCATCTAGGAGGGTCAGCTCCTTCATGGCCATCTTTGGTTGGACCCACTCACTGCCTGAATTGTCTCACAAAATCTAGTAGGTCCTCCTAGCCAGGCCAGGGCATTACTTATTTGCAGAAGTGGATGGATGGATGGATGGATGGATGGATGGATGGATGGATGGATGGATGGGTGAATGGATGAATAGGTGGGTGGATGGATGGATGGATGGATAGATGGATGGATGGATAAGCAGATGGATGGATGAATAGGTGGATGGGTGGGTGGGTAGATGGATGAATGGATGGACAGATGGATGGATGGATAAGTAGATGGATGGATGAATAGGTGGGTGGATGGATGGATGGATGGATGGATGGATGGATAAGTAGATGGATGGATGAATAGGTGGATGGGTGGGTGGGTAGATGGATGAATGGATGGACGGATGGATGTATGGATGGATGGATGGATGGATGAATAGGTGGATGGGTGGGTGGGTGGGTGGATAGATGGATGGGTAAGGATAAATAAGTAGAGGAATAGTATGTGAATGAATGGATGGGAATATGGATGAGTAGCCAAGTGGACGGAAAGATGGATACATAAAGCAGAAAGGCTAGAAGAAGCAGCAGTTAGAGAATGTTTCAGAATGTGCCCGGGGATACAGCTGTCTGAGATGCTAAACTGAGCTGAACTCTCAGTGTGTGTTACAGAAAAATATACCACATGATCGATAAGAAAGTACTCTATTCATCTGCCATCCAGAGCTGCTGACTCAGTTTCCCGCCTTCTGTAGGAAAGTCGCAGTCAGCCCTGCAATATGAACTCCACTGTCTCTGAAGATACAGGACAGATTTGATGCTCAGAAAAATATATCGACACCTTACTCGCTCGGAAAGCCAAGTCAGTGGAGCACGGCAGCGCAACCTGACACCGCGCTCAGTACATGCAATTGGCGAGAGTGACTTCCCGCCGTGGGAAAGCATGCATGCAGTCTGGTGTGGAGGTCCAGTGTATCCCCCTGACCTTTGATTTGCTCCTGAACTTACACTGGACTCCAAGTCTCTTCACCTTTGAGTGCCCTCACCTGGTGCAGTGCTCAGCCTAAAGTAACCACAGAGCAGAAGTCTTTAAGATTCCTCAAGAAAACGGAATAAATAAATAGGAATGAGTAGGCCAATGAGTAGGTGAATAAGTGAATGGGGATTAGGCAAGCCCCAAATTGCAAGGGGCTGAGAACGCCAGGGAAGGAAGCCATGAATTAATGACCCAGATGCCTCTCTCGAGCCTGTGTGAGGATGTCGTTACTAATGTGAGGATGATGCCCTGAAATTGCCCCTGGATGGTCTCCACCTCATCCTGAAGCGCAAGGTGTTTTGTACCTGTAGAGGGAGGGAGAGGTGGGGACTCATTCTTCCTGAAAAAGTTGAAAACAAAACAAAGACAGGTCCTTTGCTAAGCTCTTTGAGTTGGAGAGGAAGAGGCATCAGCTCAGGGAGCCCCTAGAGTAGAGAGGCTCCCCACCTACCTAGGACGTCTAAGCCATCAAATACTTCTTGCTCTGTGTGAACAAAGAAAAAGCACTGGCTCCAGGGAGAAGGGATGTGATGGAAGACAAGTTAAGAGTGACCCCAATTTCTCCTCCAGTTCCCCTTTCCAGACAGGGCCAGGTCAGCAAATGGCCAAAGCCCCTGTACTTCCTGGAGGAACTGTGTGACACCATGGAGAAGAGCCAGGGATGGGAGCCGAAGCTGAGAAAATCTTTGATGCTGAGCGCCTCTCCTGAAAACACGGAGCACTACCTAAGGGGACTGTTAAGTTATTGGATCGGACAAAGGCTTAAACTAGAGTGGACATTTATTTGATTCTTTCTTCCTTCTACCAAGTGGGCCACAGCTCTTAAGGGATATTAAGTTAAATGGACAAAATGAAGAAACTACATTTTCCCTGCATAAATAAGCTTCGTGAGTAAAATTTCAAACCTGGCTACAAGTTCTTCACTCTCCCTTGGTGTGGCACTTCTAACTCCCATTCAGACAGGGTCCCTAGATCATGTGTACATGTATGGTATGCATGTGCGTGAGCATATAAGTGTGTATGTGTGTGTGCATGCGCGCCTGTGTGTGTGCATGAGTGCGCATGCCAAGTGGTGAGTCAGGGCAGTTACAATGGACATACAGCAGAGGGTCACAGATTGACAGTGTCTACTCTCGTTCTCAAGTGACTTCTGGTTAGGGATGGCATCAGAGGGGAGTCCCAAGGCCCTTGGCACAGCAGGCTCCTTGGAGGAGCCAGAGCCACCTGCTTACCTGATACTGTGGGAAAGCGGAGTGGCTGGAGAACACTGGTGGGGGTGGACAGTTCAGATTGAGCCAGAGAGGCTGGTTCAGGGTGGTCGAGGTCAAGGCGGCGGTGAAGCGTGGGGCGAACACATTGCCGGCGTACTTAATGTTCTTGTCAGGCACTGGTGCCAGTGTCGGTGGGTTAACTGCAAGTCACAGCAGGGGAGGAGGCAGCTCAGTGCCTGTAGCAGGGGGAGGCTGCACGGTGGCCACCCAGGGATGCAAACTCTCGGTGTCACATCCTTTAAGTGCCAGGAGGGTCCGTCCAAGTCCAGGAGCTTTCTAGCTCCGGGAAACCATCATTAGTGCACCGCTTGCTCATTTGGAAGGAATGGCTTCCCTATCACTCACTGGTAAATGAGGCTGGTGAGCAGGGGATGCAATAAATCACGTGGCTAAGCTGGGTTTCACCTGCTTGCAAAACCGAATTCCAGCTTTATGCAAACAAGTGCAAAGCTGTTGCAAAGGGTCTCCCTCTAATGATTAAATCTACCCCAACCAGAGCTGGATACTTGAGCGACGCTAGAAACTCTGTACAGGTTGTTGTCTCTATATGGGAATAGTTTCCTAGATGTTTTAAAGATTAATCTTTATTTTTCTTTGTGTGTGTGTGTGTGTGTGTGTGTGTGTGTGTGTGTGTGTGTGTGGTGTGTGTAAAAAGGGCAGGTGTCAGAATTTCTGAAGCTTGTAAGTCACCCAAAGTGGGTTCTGGGGACTGAACTCTGGTCCCTTGGAAGAGCAGTCAGCTCCCTTTACCACTGAGCCATCTCTCTAGCTCTCAATGTTCTCCTGAGTATTCAGAAGCATGAGATAGTTCAATGTGGGCTAACTTAACACTGGGTTCTAAAGCATGAGTTTATGTTTAATTGTTAGTGATTTCTTCTCTTCTACAGAGACATCCATGGCCAACAGAACCAGAAACACATCCCTCTGCAGCATCCTTTTGTGTTAATCTGTTTGTGTCTGGAAAGGGGTTTTGACTTCATGACCGAAGCAGCCATAGGGAGGTAAAGGGGAGGAAGACAGGCTAGGCCCTCGATAATCTTAACATGGAAAGAATACAAAGCACAGGTTTCGCTGTGGCCTGGGCACACTGAGAAGCTGTAAAATATCTCAGGTTGGGACTGTGGACCACATCAGTTATTGTTTGTGCCCGTGGGATCTCTGAAAACCGATTACACTCCTCTAGCAATTGGATTCCCTTAGGGGACGCTGGGAGAAAATCATTTCCTCCATTTTACAGAGTTAATAAAATCCTGACACCCAAGAGTAAACAGTGCCTAACCCGTGGACAGAATGAGGTAGCCTGCCTGGACTTACGATGGTTTCTGGGTACCCTGCCTGGACTTATGATGGTTTCTGGGTACCCACCCAGGACTTATGCTGGTTTCTAGGTACCCTGCCTGGACTTATGATAGTTTCTGGGTACCCACCCAGGACTTATGATGGTGTCTGGGTACCCTGCCTGGACTTATGATGGTTTCTGGATACCCACCCAGGGAAGGTCCACTTACACTTCAGATCCAGTCCATCCATATCCACTTTGCCTCGAAGCCTCAGCTGCCCACCGGGGTTCTTGGTGGCCCCAAAGAACTCATAAAGCAGGTTCTTCTCAGCTGGCCACACAGGCTTCTTGGTTGGCAGGGTCATGGAGATGGTGCCCATTGAGTCACTGTGACCCTCCTCACCACAACTGTCCTTCCGGCTCTGGGGCCACTGGCTGAGAAAGAGGCCCTCTCGACCTTTGGTCAGCTCTTTGGTGCCAGGGGTTCGTTCTACAGAAAAAGGGAAACTGAGTCAAAGCCTCTGGGAAGCAAATATGTCTTGTAGATTAATTTCTTGCAGCCCGTATCTCATACTGAGGTCCACGTCATAAATAGGGACTGTGTATGTCTCAGTCAGGTTCAACCTCAGGTTCATGCTGAAGTCTGCTCTGGCTGCTGCCCATTCTGACCTCCCTGTCTTATACAGGCACTCTTCAGTCACCTGTCTCATCCATCTGACCATTGATCCATTCACCCACATACTCATCCATCTATCTATCCATCTGTCCATCCATCCATCCATCCATCCATCCATCCATCCATCCATCTTCCCAGTCACTCATCTGTTCATTGGTTTATTTAGCCAGTCACTTACCCATTTATTCATTTATCTGTTCCTCTGCCTTTCTGTCCATCCATCATCTATCCATCTACACATGTTTTTTTCTTTCCTTTTCTTTTTCTTTTTTTTTTTTTTTTTTTTTAGACAGGGCCTCATTGTGTAGCCCTGGTTGACCTCAAACTCACTATGTAGACCGGGGACTTAAGGTCCCAGCGATCTACTTGTCTCTGCCTCTTGAGTGCTGAGACTAAAAATGTGTACCACTATGCCTGCCATTCATTTCATTCTTCCCTCCTCCCTCCCTTCTTTTCTTCCTTCTCCTACCATGTCCCCCCTTCCTTCTTTCCATCTGTAGGGCCAGGCTAAGGACATGAGGTAGCTTGGACGTGGTTTAGCAATGAGGGAACACGTGGCCTAGGTAAAGAGACACACATCCCTACAGGACACACAGTGGAGCCATGCTGCTTAGTCCCTCATCATGAACTTCACCTCTGCTGTGATTCTCACAGGCGATTCAGCTCTCCCATCAGCACCAGGGCCTTGCCCTGAGTACTGGGGACAAAGTGATGAGTCAGAGCCAGGCTGCCCTGCAGGAGCTCACACAAGGAAGAGGGAGATGTGCCCAAAAATAGCTCTAGGACAAGGCAGATGGGCACCATGAAGTGTCAAAGAGACAAAATGGGAGAAGACGCTGATTGGGATCTTGTCTGTCTAAGAAGATAACTAGGAAGGAAAGAAGGTTTAGTAAGATTCTCATTCAGGGTCAACAGGAATGCGTTACAGGCCTGGGAAACGACAGACAACTACCAGGAAACATGAAAGGGACGAAGTGAGTCATCATAAATGACTTTCTATAGGAGGGACTCGATGGGTGACAGACTCAGGTCTCACTGCAAATACACCGAGCACCCACCCCTTGCAGAAGGACACTGTGACACCTCCACGGAGCTCTCATCCACATTTCCCTCAATGTTATCATGAATGGAGTGTGTGTGTGTGTGTGTGTGTGTGTGTGTGTGTAACAGTGGATGCAAAACGTTCTAAGTAAGAATTGCATTCTTACTGAAAACACACAGAATTTCTTGTCATCATTCCCTAAGCAAGAAGCTGTAATCACCGTTTACACAGCACTTACATTGGCTTAGGCAGCATCAGTAATCTACAGATGGTTTACAATGTGTAGGAGGGGGTACAGAGGTTGTATGACATTATGTATGCTCTTGAGCATCTATGGGCTGAATATTTGAGGGGTTTCTGGGACCAAGAACTAGAGAGACAGCTTTATAAATGTGTATACACATAAATTATATTATATACTATATAATATATACATATACTCACATATATTATCATTATTATTAAGGCATTTCTCTGTTAGAAGCAGAAGGTGGGTTTTGCCCTCTGCCCTGCACTCTGTCCTCAGACTGGCTGTCTCCGAGTGCCTCTACAGAGTGTGGCTAAGAAGCCCATGTACAGGGCGATGGCTCTGTGCTGCTCTGGACAGCCTGTAGGCACCTGGGAACTCTGGTACCAACTAGATCTGAGGCCCTGTGCTTCAGTCATTACCTATGGCAGTGGACATGATCCCACCACATCAACGACCCCCTGAAACCCAGCCCATCAGCCCCTGAGAGCCTCTGCATAGACCTGGACCTTACCTTCCCAGCAAAGGGAAGCCCTGCTCTAGCTAAGACCAATTTAGAAGTCTAGGACAATTTTAGCAGAACATGTCCCCAGAGTCTCCTCCAGGAGTTCCTCTGGTTGCTGAGTTTAGCCCCCAGCTAGAATGCTGAAATAATATACCCACTAATAATAGTCATCCCCCCCCCCAGAGACTAGTAGATTTGCAGCTTCTCACACATCTACAGTCAGCCCCTTGAACATCTGTAAAACCCCACTGACATCTGGGTTCTCTCTCTCCTCTCTCTCTCTCTCTCTCTCTCTCTCTCTCTCTCTCTCTCTCTCTCTCTCTCTCTCTCTGTCTGTCTCTCTCTCTCTCTCTCTCTCTCTCACACACACACACACACACACACACACCTATCTTACCCTCTGCCTCCTAACTATACAGACACATACAGGACAAACACACTCACCAATATACACACAGGCACCCTCAGATGGGCCACCCCTGTGCTTTCCCTAAGGAATGCTCTCACCCTTCACCCCGCACGAAGCTCCCTCTGGCATACTTTCCCTATGGGTTTGTGCACAAAGGCACTTTTGAGTGTTGAGAGGAGAGACAGACAAGATACCCATCACCTGGAGCCCCTCTCAGCAAGGAACATAAAGGGTCCCCTCTAGGAGGAGAGGTATTTCCCTCCCTCTCGGGGTGGTGGTGGGGGCTCAAGCTTTTCATATCCACCGTCATCATCCCAAAGTCACATCATCCCATTGTGACTCCTTCAGGCCTGCTGGGCTCTGAGTCCAGTTTGTCATCTCAGCTCTGATTTCCTGGGGTTCCACAAGTGCTCCAGAATGTAGAATCCTCTGGAAGGTCACCTTGTTTTTGGTTCTCAGAGAAGTGGATCTGGGCCCTCCCCATGCAGGCACTGTCAGCCATCACACTTCAGCCTGGGGGTGACCTTTCTTTTGGCTGTCATGAGTAGAATCTAGTCATTCTCCTAGTAACTGGGGACTGTGGGCAAATGGCTCTGTCATTCAGTCTGAACATACACAATGCAGAAACTCAGGGAGGAGTAGGGAGCACTGTGAGGGGGAGGAGTAGGGAGCACTGTGAGGGGGAGGAGTAGGGAGCACTGTGAGGGGGTTGAGTTTCCTGGGGGGACTGTGGAGTCCCTGTTCAGGGGTTGAAAATTACATTTAGCTAAACCTCTAGAGAACAAATCAGGACCAACAGTTTGAACTGTGCCTGGATAACTTAAGCCCTAGAGAGAGTGGACCAGTCCTGATGAGCAGGGTGGGTGCCTCCATCAGAAGTTAAGTACCCTCAGCTGCCAATCAATTTTCTCTCCTAGCCTGGACCCCAGACTGAGATCTTTCCTTATAAGGTAAATACTTCCTCCAGCACCTCCTGGGTACCTAGGAAAGTCAGAAATTACACCCTTCCCAGGGCCCAGAAAGAGGCTATGTTAGTGAGACTCTTGCCACGGCAGCCTGAGAACTTGAGTTTGGGTTCCCAGCGTCTACATAAAAAGCTGCATGTGGTGATGTGTGGCTGGAATCTTAGTCCTAGGGAGGCAGAGCCAAGATCCCTGGAGCCCACTGGACAGCTCCTCTAGCTGAATCGGTAGGCTACCTGTGAGGTGAGTGAGAAGCTGAAGCCCTACTAAGGAAATAAAATGGAGAGGCACAGGGGAGGTCACCTGACACCTCTGGCCTCCAGACATATGTGTATGCATGCATGGGGGGGGAGAAGAAGAGAGGGGGGAGGGAGGGAAGGAGGGAGGGAGGGAGAGAGAGAGAGAGAGAGAGAGAGAGAGAGAGAGAGAGAGAGAGAGAGAGAGAGAGATGCTGTGTTGTTTTGCATTGCACCAAGATGTAACGTGGCCTTCATCTCAGATCAAGGCCCTCCTCCCTGGAAACCCCCTCGCATCCCTGCTCCCAGGCCCACTCACCAATCCAGTGGTGGCCCTCAAGAGTGGCGTCAGTCTCAGTCTTGGAGCAGATCTTGGCAAACACTGGGAGCTGCCTTTTCGGAGAAGAGAACTCAGGGGGCTTGTCAGGGAGTGCAGGAGGAGGTGGGGGTGGCAGCAGCAGGAACGGGCCCAGCCCCATGGGCTCCCGGGGTCCAGAGCCATTGAACATGCTATTCTGCAGGAAATCTTTAATGACCTTGGTCTCTTCCAGCACCATCTTGTTGTCGGGAGCCTTGGACATTTTGGTAGACTTCAGTGGGAACTGGGCCAGGAGCTTGCTGATCTCTGAATTAGAGGCACCCAGGCTATGGCTTTTGTCCTTAGTTCCCTTGACACTCTTGACCTTGGCGGCACGCAGGATGCCTGTGACTGTAGACATGGCTGAATCACAGTCCTGCCTGCTACTGATGATGGGCACGGACAGCTTCTGCTCCTGAAGCTTGTCACCAGCCATCAGAGAGGATCCTGGGTAGTCAGTGCTGTCTGCCCCCAGAGGAGGCACAAGGAAGCAGGGAGTCAGCTCTGGGGTCCCCTGGGGAGTGACGAGAGGTGTCGCCAGCTCCCCAGGGCCCTCCTGGACCAAGATGAGATGTTCTTTGGTGAGGCTCAAGAACTCCTGCTCCACCAGCAGGGAGATCTCATCCTTGCCACTGCTCAGCTCCAGAGCTCTGCAAAAAGTTCAAAGACACAGTGGAGTTAGGGCTCTCATCAAGGGTGGCTCGCCAGCAGGATGCAGGCCTCGGGGGAAGAAGGCGGGGTCAAAACATGTTGAAAATTAGTTTCCTAAGGAGAAAAACCTGTTGCTTTCTCGAGAGGAAAACATGAACCAGGTGGACACAAAGCCAACTTCACCCACTAGGCTATAGTGCCGAAGAGGCTGTCCTTTCCTCCTCAGGCCCCGAGGCAACAAACAGCAGAGAGATAGTTCCCTGGGGAAATTTGCCCAGCTGCATAGGGTCTGGCTGTGACTCAGCAGTTCAAAGAGAAAGATCTAGAGCCTGAAGAAGTCTGCAGGAGTACAATACAGCTAGTCCCCTCTTGCAGGATGGTGGAGCGTACGATAAGGCTCACACCAACCTCTGTCACTTTAATCTGTGCAGCCCGGAGCAAGTTGTTTGGCATCTCAGATACTCGGGCATCCTTGTGTGACTTCCAGGAGTCATGGGGAGGTATTTGAACAGTGTGGACACCCTGTCACAAGGGTCACACACCTGTCAGCTATGTCCACATAGCTCAGGCTCACAGTCTGACCAGACCCTGAACTCTGGATTCCACAATGTGACCGACCATCTGGACATCTGTGTCTGCGCTTGCTGGCATGGCCTCTGACAGGGCCATGGCATCTGAATTGGAATATTATTGTGAATGACAGCAGCATTTGGCTGGACCCTGAACCAGTTCATAAGACTCTTCCTGTCCTCCTGTGTCCCCGTCCCTCATCTCCATTACTGATCTAGACTCGAATAGCCTGATGATGCTTGATCAGCCAATGAATTCCTAGTTGCTGATTACTGGTTCTCCTCAGGTGAGGGAGACACTGGTAAACCCAGCCTCTCAACTACCCACCAGCAACCTTGGTGAGGAGGCACCTTCCTCCACTGCATTCCCAGGGGAGCCAGAGACTCCCAGCTTAGAAGCACCTGCTATGCATACAAGAAGGGTTCCTGGGAGGGGTAGATGGAGTTGCCTATGCCTGGAACATTCTGGAAACTTGCTCAGCAGCCACTCAAGGTACACAAAGAGGAAAGATGGTTAAGAGACAGAGGTAAAAAAATGAAAGGGAGGCATGAGTGGAACTCAGCTCCTGCGCAGCACTGTGGGCAAACCAAAGCATGTCTGTCTTGACAATCTACTAAGAAGCCATGAAAAATACCTGAGACAGTGTTCATAGGATGTCCTGCTTTCCTGGTAGTGCTGTTTGCTTATGAAAACACACACACACACACACACACACACACACACACACATGTGCGTGCACCTCAATGCACAGAGAGCAGCACAGAAACAGGCCGGCTCACAGTTGCCTCCGAAGCAGGGGAGCAGAGCCTGTCCCTGATAGTCCACAGCCCGCTTCCTACTCTCAGTTTCTCTTTCCTTCCTACTCTTCTCTCCCGTTCCCTAACCCTCTCGAATATTCCCATCCCTTCGCCTCCTTCTCATGTCTAGACTTAGGGCTATAAATAGACCCTACTCTCACCGCTGTGCCCCAGGAACAATCAGAGTAAAGAGGATGCCCCCCAAGTTTCAGTTCCTCCTCCTCCTTTCAAGGAATCAGGCGAGTCTCAAGTCCTAGGGACCGGTCCCTTGAAGGACCGGTTTTTGCTTTGCAAAACCGGCTGTATGCCAATAGCTCTTCTGAATTCGCCTCACCCCAAGGATGCTTATTTCTTAACACCGTGAACACGGCATTGTGGTCACGCTTAAAACAACAAACAAAAGCAGCCCTTGTCTCTCAGAGCTACATGTTAAATATACACAGATCAACGATGTCTGGGGTTTCCTTTAAAACTAAGCCAGCTGAGGGAAGGAGAAAGAGGTGGGGGGGGGAGGGAGAGGGTACAACACACAAGAGCCTTCACAGGCCGCACGTGTCAATCACGGGGAAAGCTGGAAGCAGACATGACTAGGCCATGGCGCTAGTCAGTCTAACTGGTGTCTATATTTGGTTTCTGGGTTACACACACACGCACACGCACACGCACACGCACACACACACACACACACACACGAGTCACCACTGAATTTTCAAAAGTGCCAAGTGGCAGGAAAGCGGCCTCTTTCCCCTCTCCCCAGTGTCTCTCTGTGTGTTTGTGCATGTGCATGCCTTTGAGTATGTATGAACTGTGCAAGTGGAAGTCAGAGGTCAACTTCAGTTATCCTCCCCAGGAACACTGCTCACAGGGCCCCCCACTGGCCTAGAGTTCATCACTCAGTTGACCAGTAAGCCCCAGTGATCCTCCAGTCTCTACCTCCCCAGGGCGGGAATCACAAGTACAGAGGCCACACCTGCTGCTTCCATGTGGGTTCTAGGAACTGAATTTCAGCCCTCACACTTCAAAGCAAGTACTTGCATGACTAAGCCAACCCCTAAGTCCTCCACAGAAACACCTTCTAAAAGACCTTGAGGTCCTAGTACCAAAAACACTCCGGGCACAGACCCTACTTGACGCCCCCACCTCGTCATTCCCAGCCTGGAAAGCAGGTGAGGGACAGGGACCAGTGGATGCTGAGTGGGAATTCTGTGCTGCCCCTTAGCTCCCATGTAAGCCTGTTTTCCCCTGGCATCAGTCAAGTAAGGCCACGCCCTCTTCGGGTTAGACTGTGAAGATAGCATGAAGCAGGTTAAGTTAGGCAAGGAGGTAGCACAAGCCTGGCACACAGCAAGCCAGCTGATTTTTATCAGTTGTTAGATCTGTACAAAGGCACCGCAGCCCACCTCTGCAAAGCCTGCCATCACCACCAGACAGTGGGCACCTGGATCAATTCTAGCCTGGCACGTCCAGCTTGTTCCCCTCTGGATACTCAGCCAAGGTCGGTGGGGTTTGTTAAAAAGTTTAGAAGTAGCCGGGTGGTGGTGGCACACACCTTTAATCCCAGCATTTGGGAGGCAGAAGCAGGCAGATCTCTGTGAGTTCAAGGCCAGCCTGGTCTACAGAGCGAGTTTCAGGATAGGCTCCAAAGCTACACAGAGATACCCTGTCTTGAAAAACTAAAAACGAAACGAAAAAAAAAGAAACAAAAAGAAAGTTAGAAGTAAATACTGTACCTAAAATAGAGATGCCTACTCTGGCTATGAGCGCTCCAGGTATCTCCCACAAAGGTTACTCAAGGGAGGTATCGTTTATCATAAATCTACCACAAGCCAGCAGGGAGGCCAGGTATATGCAATCATGCACACACTTGGTCCCTTCCACATCCCTGGACACTTGAGAGTATCATTCCCACTTCACAGACAGGAACGGTTTCCCTTCCAAAGACGGGGGACCTTGTCACCACGCTAGGGAGGAGATTGATGTGGAGGAACGCAGCTGCTCCACTTCCTGTACTCACTCCTCTAGCCTTAGCCAGCTTTCCTTCAGGAGAGTTGCTCCATAAAAGCCCCACCACATGCGTTTGGTCCCCAGTCTGAATTCAATCAGGGATGTTGCCACTTTCATCCCCTAATGCCAGCCCTTGGAGGATCAGCACAGTGAGTCTTGAGCCTGTCATCTGTGGCGTTAGCCATCACTGACAGCCACATGTCGGCTGTGTGTCTGATGAGCATGTCCTCTGAGTCTTCCACCAGTTCACAGGTAGAAATGTCTAACTGGGGAAGACTCCAGGGCAAGGCCCTGGGGACACTGCTAAAGACCCTACATCCAGTATGACAGTAATCCGGTATCAACATGTGGGGAAATAAGGCAATCTGATATCATCCAATCTCCACACCTCCGTGAGAACCTTTATCAAACACCCAAGATTTGTCACGTTTCCTGCAATCCTTAATCCTGTGTCTTCCCTGCCTCCTTAGCCCTCTCTATCCCCAAGAAAATAAGATCGGCTCATTCTTGTTTGTTTTAGAAAAACTCCATGGCCACAGAGGAGGGGCATTCTTAGAACTCAGATCAAGCAATTCCCTTACTTAAAACCACCTTGTGGATTCTCATTACTCACAGGATAAATTCCAAACCCCTTGATGATCCCCGGGACATGACGCAAATTGGCCCCATCTCCCGCTCCTTCCACCACACTGATCTTTTATCTCTTCCTTGAAATGCCAAGCTCATTCCTGTGACAAAAGGCCCTTGCATTTCCAGTGGCACGATGCTCCGGGCACCCCCTGGATCACTCCTTACCTCTGCACCATTCAGGTGTCAATTCAGATGCCATCGTCTCCAGGTGCCCTTTTCTATCTGATTTTTAAGAAAATGTCCCTTCGTCTCTCATGAGACATGCTCTGTGGGGGTTTCTATCAGCCTGTTTCTTTCATAGCATTTGCCTTTATCATAGTGTTTATTATTATTATTATTATTATTATTATTATTATTAAAAAGATGTTACTTCCCTATCATATGCACTCCACCAAGGCAGGGGCTCTATCTTGGTCATCATAGAGGCCTTGGAGCCTAGAACAGCACCTGGCACACAGCTCCAGCTAGGCAAGGCTTTGTTGACTGCCTGAATGAAGGAACTCTTTTGTCTGTCTCCTGATGTGTGGCTGTGTGCTTCTCTTTCCCTCTCCTGGCCAAGAACTGTGCCTGCTCCTTCTGTTTGTTGCAACCTGTCTGGCTTTGCGCTCAGTTCTGATCTGGCATCCCCTTAGGTTTTTTTTTTATTATTATCAGAAGACCCCCGCCCCAGCCCCCGCCCTGCTGTTCCTGCTTGGCTTGATCCCCGGTAGGTGGAGGTCTTCGGTCAGCTGACCACTGGTCTGCATTAAACCCTCAGGGAGCCAGCACTGCCTCTCAGCAGTGAGCTGGTGGTGCCCGAGAATTGTCTGTATTCTGTCAATCATATTTTAAATAAATGCTGATTGGCCAGGCAGGCAATATAGGCGGGTCAACCAGACAGGAAGTAGAGGCGGGGCGATGAGAACAGGAGAATGCTGGGAAGTCCTGCCCAGATCACCAAAGAAGCAGGATGTGACCTGTCCTGCTGAAAAAGGTACTGAGCCATGTGGCTAACATAGATAAGAATAATGGGCTATACACGTTATAAGAGTAAATGAGAAGCCTGAGCTAATGGGCCAATCAGTTTATAACTTATGGAGACCTCTGTGTGATTTTCTTTGGGACTTGCCAGTTGTGAGAACTGGGCAGGACAGAAACCCCAACAAGCAGGACCTCATGTTACAAGCTGGGGTTTCATGGGCACATAATCTAAGCACCACTTAACTTTGCTAAGATCAAGGTTAAGCACATATTTCCTGGAACCCACCAGGAAAGTGTGTGTGTGTGTGTGTGTGTGTGTGTGTGTGTGTGTGTGTGTGTGAGAGAGAGAGAGAGAGAGAGAGAGAGAGAGACCATGTCCTTCCAGTTATGCTTGTGTATGTCCCCTTGTGCATACCACCAATGCCACAGTTCTACATTAGACGGTTCCCTTGGTCACTTTCCACTTTTTTTTTGCCCTAAGGCAGGATCTCTCACTGAACCTGAACGTATCAATTTGGCTATGCTGACTGTCCAATGAGCTTGGGGAATTTGCTTGCCTCTGCCCCCAACCCCCACCCCCAGCCCTGGGACTACAGGTGTCATTGTCATACCCAGCATTTATTTGAGTGCCAAGAATCTGAAACTCAGGTCCCTGTGCTTGCACGCAGTGCTTTACCCAGAAACCATCTCACGAGCCTCTAGGATTCCCCCCCCCCAAATTTTGTTAGCACTGCCCCCTCCCCTGGTGTTTGCGTTCTCCTTTGGGTTGATAAATGCCATAATATCTACCAGGCTCTATCTAGTAAGTCATTCCAAGAAGGCAGCCTAACTCCTGGGCTCCTGACAAAGGAATCAAGTCGGAAGCCATGCCAAGGTTCTGGGACTCCAGGTCTGTGCTGGCCCCTCTACTTCACCAACCTCTGAAAATGACAATTATGTGCTTGCGGTTCCGATGCTGTGTCATGTCTGCATTTTCAGTGTACAGAATTGTGTAGAAATAAAGGCTACTGACTGACTGGCACCCCTTCCCAGCACAATGACTAAGCAAGCGTGTGGTTAGCTCCCCCAGCGACAGCTCTGTGTGCACGATAACACCGAGCAAGGATGAAAACTGCTACTCCACTGAGCCAAACAGCAGAAAAACTCAAGCAGCAAGTTGTTAGTGCCAAAGGCAGACACCAAGACAAATATTTTCCTGCAGCTATAGCATCTTAGACCAATGGCAAACACATCACGCAAGCCAAGTGTCCTGGCCACGGGGCTGAAGCAAGTGGAGGCTTGAACCGTGGTCCGTCTGCAGACTGACCTCTGACCTCATGGTTCTACCTGGTGGGGAACAGCATGATAGAGTACTTAAGAGGTCAGTTCCTGGTGGGAAGCGGAAACTAGACTCGACTCCCTACCCTTTTGCAGAGGGAGGCCAGATCTTTTAGTAAGAGGCCTCGTATCTAAGCCACGGGTCTGCTTTATGGAAATGGACAGTAAGTGTTACATTGATTACATGGTACAGCTCTGAGCACTTCCCACCACGGCCTGGGTGGGGTAGCATGATCATCTCATGAAACACCTCTACTTCATCATGCTTTCATCAAATCCTTTGATAGCTGCTTCTCTTTGGGAAGCATTAAGAAGCAAAGACTTAAGATATGCTTGTGGCTGAGTGGTGGTGCACACCTTTAATCCCAGCACTTGGGAGGCAGGGGCAGGCAGATCTTTGAGTCTGAGGCCAGCCTGGTCTACAGAGCGAGTTCCAGGACAGCCAGGACTACACAGAGAAACCCTGTCTTAAAAAAAAAGAAAAAAAAAAAAAAAACCTAGCAATTGCCTGAGTCACATGTCCTATGCTGTGCTCTAATACAGCCTGGTGATTCCATCTAATGCTAGTCCACGAGCACCTTCCCCAGTCTTCAAACCTATCTTGAGTTGCACAGATGTGTTCAGGCTCAGTCCAGGTTTAGACCCAGCCACATATCTTGTGTGCCACCTCAGCCTGGTAAGTCTGCCAGAGGCTAACCTTTTTACACCATACCCAACCTCCATGGCTAGCCTGGGATACACATGTGTGTCCCAACCTGCTGTGTCCTGGGAACCTCTTCTGCCCGAACTATCCCCAACCATCAGGCCTAGTCTCAAACTCACAGACACAGCCAATGAAAGAAAGAAATCCACAAGCCCAGGTCTCATCACAGATACAAACACTATGAAAGGCCAAGGCAGTATTCTGTAGCCCATGATGTCCACCAGTCCCAAAGAAATGTTCTCTAATGAGAATTGCCTGGATGAACTCCAAGACACAGAACTTAGAAGAACAACCATCAGCTTCATCTAAGAATTCAAGTTTAAAGAGGAAGATAACAAATCAGCTCCGCGAACTCTGTGAGAACGGCAGTAAAAATGCCTGAATGAGGCCCAAGCAAACACAAACATATGGCAGAGTGAAGTGTCTAAGACAACGCAAGACTTGAAAACCGAATGCAGTAGAGAAATATTGAAGAAAACTCAAGCTGAAATGAAGATGGAATTTAAAGAACTCGACAACCCAATTAGAAACTCGGGGCTTGGCCTACGGAAGGCCATGGTGAACATTTGTGGAAGAAATCAAACAATGAATGAGCAGGTGCTGTCCCTCAGTCAAAGGAAAACCCAAAGCCCCCATTCTAAGGCTGAGGAATTTCAGTAATGTGGCAAATGAATGAAGATGTAATCCTCGGCTATGAGTAAGTAAGTGGCTTGCCACAATTCTCTAAGTCCAAATTTAAGATTAATTAAATGACAACTTAACAGGATTCTGGAGTTTAATTGACTCTAGAGAGAATGACTGACTCCATGCAAAAACCCGTTTCTCCCCACTTCTTTAAATGTCTTCATTGTTAAACCAAGAACCCAAGCCAAAACTCCAGGTTCTGCCTCTTTGTCTCTGGCTTGCTCAAGCTGCACAGGGGACACCACCCGCTCACTCCTTACATGTGGAATGGATCAAGTAGAGAATAGACTATCAAGACCTGAAGTTAAAGTAGAGGAATTAGACCACACAAGCAAAGAGGAGAGAAGGAGGGGAAGAACGAAGAAATAAAAGGAGCACGCAGGAACTTTAGGACACCATCCAAATATTCAGAATAGACCTAGATGAAGAAGAATGACGGGCCAGTTACCTGGACCATATCTTCAGCAAGTCCACAGAAGAAAATTTCCCCAAATTGAGGAAATTTGATACACAGCCATTCAGATACAAGAAGCACACAGAGTAGCAAAAAGTCAAGACCAGAAAGGAAACTCCCTATGGCATATCACAGTTAAAACAGCAAATATTTGCAACAAAGTGTGG
This sequence comes from Arvicola amphibius, assembly GCF_903992535.2. Lineage (NCBI taxonomy): Eukaryota > Metazoa > Chordata > Mammalia > Rodentia > Cricetidae > Arvicola > Arvicola amphibius. Next base: position 24,363,665 of record NC_052052.2, on the reverse strand, counting down.
GTACTCAAAGATGCAAGAGAAAAAGCCATGTCACATGTAAAGGAAAACCCATCAGAATAACATGATTCCGTAGTGCGAACTTTAAAATCCAGAGGAGCCTGGAGCAATGTACTGTAAGTTCTGAAGACCACAGATGCCAACCTGCACTCTTGCATCCAAGGGCTTCAGACAAAGAGAGGCCTACCGGGGGAGACAGACGCCCTTGAACCCAGTCTGAATTTTCCCCAAGGGAGACCCATGTCAGCTCGGGTTGAAGATGGTGGTGTTTCTGGCCTTTCTACTTGCATGGGTTCAGAGGCCAGCACTATTCCCATGACACATATATCACCCCTCCCAGGGTGACCTGGGACCACGCGGGAGGGAAGTGGGCCAGGTAGCTCATCAAAACTGCCCCACCCTCCATCTTCCTCTGCTCAGGTACAGTCAGCCAACTACTGGGTCTCCTCTCCCTATACAGTATGCAGCCATGCCCACATATCAATTTTGCACACACCTATGCACCCATTCACATAGACATATACCTCAGACACATGTACAGGCACACAATCATGTACACACGCCATAGTGAAACACACACACTACACACACCACAGATGTATACACACGCATCACAACCATATACACAAACTGTAGCCATGCACCCATGCACACACCACACCACATATACCCCCAAACCACACACACACACACACACACACACATGCATAAGCACGTGCACACACACAACACCCTAACTATCTCGCTTGCAAACCAAGGTTGAGCCCAACTCTCTGGCCACCGGGAGACCCAGACCACCTCTCTCAGTTTAGGGGTGGTGTGCAGTAGTTGTCTAGGCGGCCAGAGGTCCCAAGGGTACCAGGAATCCCGCTGAGCTCCCAGCTATTACTTTTCTGGTAGGGAGTTGAGGGCAAAAGGAGGGCCTTGTAAAAGCACTGGCCGCCCTGCCCCCCAGCCCTCCTCCCCTCTCCAGCCCTCAGCAGGATTAAGGGAGGTGATAAATGCGAAAGCGCTCGGTAAATTGTAAGGCGCGCTATGCAAATGTTAGCGGTTCTGACTGAGAGGCAGCAGGGTGGGCCGGAGAGTCAGACCCGGCCGGCCGGTTGGTCGGTGGCAGGCGCTGGAGTCCCACAGGTCAGCTTCACACATAGTCTGAGCCCCGCGTCACCAGTGCCAACCAAGGTGTAAAATCATTGAGACCTCGTTTCTTCAGCTGCTAAGTGGGGACAGGATGGTGACACCTTCCCAGTCAAAGGTCAGCAACACTATAAAATCGCTCTGCTTCCAGAATGCCAAGCCTGTTTATCACATTTCTCAGCACAGGTCTCCGCACACAGCGGGATCCGTTTCCTTAACCGTCCCAGCAATGCTACTGACAGGCTCAGTAAAAATCACCTGCCACGCTTTCCTTTGAAACCCATCAGCCTGGGTTGATGGGTCTCACCTTTGACCCCTAGAGTACTCCAGAAGTGTAGAGGGGTAGGTTCCAGGGCACTGGGGCGTGGTCCCAAGTACAAGCACCCTGAATATGTGACTTTTCCTCTAGATTTTTTTTTTTGGGGGGGTTTTCGAGACAGGGTTTCTCTGCAGCTTTTTTAGAGCCTGTCCTGGAACTAGCTCTTGTAGACTAGGCTGGCCTCGAACTCACAGAGATCCGCCTGCCTCTGCCTCCCGAGTGCTGGGATTAAAGGCGTGCGCCACCACCGCCCGGCCTCTAGAATCTTTTTAAAAATTTTTTTAAAATTGCCTGTCATGCATTAGTGTTTTGCCTTCATGAGGTCCCCTGGGACAGACCTTTGTGAGCTGCCATGTGGGTGCTGGGAATTGAGAAGAGTCAGTGTTCTTAACTGCTGAGCTCTCTCTCTAGCTCCTTCTCCAGATTCTTCACAGCAGTCCTGGGACTAACAGTCATTGACAAGCAGAAGTGAGACACACCCCTTCAAACCACGCCCCTTCCTTGAGTCCTCCCACCCCCACCCCTTTAAGGGATCAAGTGTTGAATGCAGCCAAGGCCTGAGAGAGCTGGGTTTGGGGAATGCGGGATTCAGTGAGCTGGGGAATGAGACAGGAAATACTGGGAATAAACACAGCAGTAAAGGAGCTTTGGCTGGGAGCTGCCGAGTGATTCTTATTGTTCAAATTATCTTTAAAACTTTTCATTTGAATCTGTTTAATAAGGGAAGGCTTACCCCAAGGAAGAGGTATTTTTTTTAATGTGACTTGGGAGCTGAATTGGAAAGAACGCTGCAACAAAGATATTAAAAAGGGGATTAAACCAAACCACTGGTGGCCCATCTCTGCAGGCCTCCACAACCTGCGACACAGCTCCCGAAACCCATAAAATCAAATTACAAAGGGGGACACGGGAAGCGGGACGTTAATCATGATTCGTCTCCCTTTGCTGCTCATGGTTCCTGGTGTTAAGCAGGCACGGACGGCTGTTGAGAAGGGAGCCTGTTGTCCAGTGAGCTCAGGCATTGAAGCCCCTTGGGCTTCCTATCTTACCTCAGTGCCCTTCCAGCTGGTCACGTTGCCTAACCTCTCTGAGCCCCAACATCATCCCCATCACAAAATGAGAGTAATAGTGACCGTCTACAACCATGGAAGGGTTGTTAGGGATGGAAATAAGAGTACAATGACTTCCGGAGCCTCGCACATACAAGCTGCTCAAGAACATGCTAGCTCCCTTTTATGCAGCCTAAAGCAGAAGGGCAAAATCTGTTATGTCTCGGCAGACATGATATTCTCACCCTACATGGCTTGATGCTCTCTCTGAGGGCTGTGCCCCTTTGCTTGGATCCTAGCCACTGCTAGGCCTTACTCTCCTCAAGGTGGCATTTTAATGGCCCATCCATCATTGACTTCCTCCCTCATTCATACATACTGCATAATCACGGAGTGCCAGGAACTTGGCTGGACACCGGAGAGACAAAGATGAGTAAGACACAAGGCCTGTCCTTAAGGAACCCCGTGGTGCAGTGCTAGAGGGAACCATTGCCACAGGCAGCACACAATACCCGTCAGGTGACCATCAGAACATGAAGACTCCCGTGCTAGGATGGAGCTGACAGACATGCTTCTGGCCAACAGGCAATGAGAGCACTGGTTCTAATTTAGTTCTTCAATCCCATCACTGTTATAAAGCCTACATTGCCCTGCCCTTGCTGCCAGGGAGGCACTTGTCTCCTGGGCTCATCCCTTCTGCTTTCTCTCATGAAATAGGATAAGTTACAAAATTCCCTCGCTCCCCAAAAATCTCTCTCCCTTACTTGAGTAGTTTCCTTCGGCTTGACTGATGAGACCCAGACCCTCCTCTCCTCACTGCATTCTCCCGCTGTCATTTCATCTTTGCTGACATCAGCGCCGATGGCGATGAGGCGGATGTGGGTCACGATGGCACCAATGACAGTGGTTGGGGTGGTGGTGGAGAGATGCTGCTGCTGAGAGTCAGAACTGTGATAACTTAGGTGAGGATGATGGCGATGGTGGGGTGACGGGTGCCGATGATGACGGTGAGATGACGCTGGTGATGGTGATGATGACGGTTGTAACGGCCACGGGGGGGGGGGGGGGGACAACGATGACGATGATGGTGGTGATGTGATGATGCCAATAGTGATGATGTTGACCATAACGGTGGTCATAACGGATGATGGTGGTGTGATTGGTGATGATGATGTTGATGAGATGCCCAGGCGATAGTAATGATGATGATTGTAACAGCCATGGGGGTGATAGCGGTGATGATGATGATGATGATGGTGTGATGATGATGATGATGGTGGTGATGATGGTGATGATGATGATGATGATGGTGATGATGATGGTGTTGATGATGATGATGGTGATGATGATGATGATGATGATGATGGTGGTGGTGGTGGTGATGATGGTGATGATGATGATGATGATGATGGTGATGGTGGTGGTGATGATGGTGATGATGATGATGATGATGATGGTGATGATGGCGTGATACTGGTAAGGTTTGTCTGGTGAGGGTAACGATAGCAATAACGGTGATCATGATGGATGATGATAGTGACAGCCATGACAGTCGTGATGATGGCAGTGGTAGTGACGACAATGATTACAGTGGTGTCACAGGGACGGGGAGAGCAATGATAAAAATGACAACGAGGAACATGGAGCTTTTTATCTTATCCTAAGTGCCATCAGGCATCACATTCCTTACTCCATCGACAGGACCCTTCAGGGTAGTCACTATGACCTTTCTCCATTTTTTTCAGATGAGGGCAGCAAGTGACATATCCTAAGGGGTTTGGCTTCAACTAGAGAAACTAGAGAATCAGTGGTTCTAATACTCCTGTCTAGTTTCTGTTATATGGAATCATATAAAACTCTTTTTTTAAATAAATTACTTATTTTTATTTTATGTGCATTGGTGTTTTGCCTGCATATATTTCTGGGTGAGGGTATCAGATCTTGGAATTACAGATGGTTGTGAGCTGCCAGGTAGGTTCTAGGAATCGAACCTAGCTCCTCTGGAAGAGCAGTCAGTTGCTCTTAACTACTGAACTATCTGCCCAGCCCCAAGAATTATATAAAACTCTTAAGAAAGAAGTGGAGTATGCGCATAGCAAATCTCTGGGCAGAACTTTAGGGACAGTACACTGTCAGGTCCCCAGTTCAATCCCTAGCATCAGAGAGAGAGGATGAAGAGACAGAGAAGAAAGTATCCTAACTTCTGTTTCTAAGAGCAGGTAGGAATTCAGCAGAAAAACAAAAGGGCATTTCTGATAGTTGAGTAGCCGGAGCAGACGCAAGGCCGTGCATGCCAGAGCAGATGCAAGGCCGTGCGTGCAGGAGTAGACCCAAGGCTGTGCATGCCTACCGGTGCCCATCTTAGCTTACAGAACACTAAAAGAAAACAGCAACGTGTATGTCTAGAAATACTACTCAGAATTACTACACAGACTCCAAGCCAAGCCAAAAGAAGAGGCCAACATGAGATGTTTGAACAGAGCTATTGACAAGCTTTAGGAAGATGAAGCTGGTGAAGGGAGGAGAACCTCCTGAAGGGAGAGGGAGCAAAGGCACCGGAACAGGAAAGTGAGCTATGGCAGACATGACAAAAACGAGAAGCAATGACTCGAAGGCTCTTGAGCGTCTGTGTCCCCAGTTCATGAAGCTACTCAATGACAACAGTAGGAAGAACCGTACTGTTGGAAGAATCGTCCAAACAAGGCGGCGTCTTTGCCTCTCAAGGTTCTCTGGCTTGCCCTGTGTGGAAGACTGGAGTAAGCAAGTTTCTACTGGAACAGATGAACTTCAGTGCAAAAAAGCTGCCGGGCTCATTTCTGAGTTTGTTTTGTTTGGATTCTGAAGGCCGCGTACTAGTATCCTGGGACAAGCAAGGATGGGACAGGGCCAGTGGGACAGATGCCGAGACCCAGAATGGGGAGCTCAGGAGGGAGGCACACCTGTTTGTGGGTCTCTGACATCATCCTTCAGCTACTGAGAGATGTGGGACTATGTGTTTCCAGCAGCAGGATGCCCATCTGCCTTCCACAGGCTCTCAAGGAGGTGCTAACTCCTGGAGGGGAAGAAAGCATCGCTTATCACTTTAGACCACAAAGATACCCAGAACGGCCTGGAATGGGAGACATGTGTCAGGCTGGGTCTCCCTCTATGTGTGGGTCTGGTTGCTTTTACTCTCGTCACCAGGCTCCACGCTTTCAAGATAATAGTAAAAGACAACGTGTGTCTGAAGCGATTTCTCCAGCAAAAGTAAACCCACTCAATTCCTTAATAACAATAGTAGAAAGAATTGCCCTGTTGGGAGAGTCATTCAAACAAGGCAGTACCTTAGCCTCCCAAATCTCTCTGGCTTACCCCATGTGCTATAATAGATGAATACTTTTCACTGGTAGGGATCTCGGTTTATTGACACAAATTTAAGGTCAGTTTTATTATTTGTATATTTATGCACTTGATTAAAGCATTGTGTTTGAGAAACTCATTTAAAATGTAATGTATAATTAAGAAATACAGGTTAATAGTCATCTATAATAGTCAAGCTTGTAGTCATGTTAGTTAGGTTTTCTAGATGTACAGAGATATATTTCAGATGGACAGTTATTCTTCATGCTTTTCAAAGACTAACAGAATATGGCATTTAAAATGTTTTAAGAACTTAGGACTTTTCATGACAGCAAGACACATCTGCTCCTGGCAGCACCAGTCTACTTCAAGAGGATGATGGGTATCAAAGAGGTTCTGTATGGAGTTGGTTAGCCATGTGGGCAAGAAACTGCTCTTGCTTTTACTGCTTGATGGTGTGCTTTATAACTAGATTTGCAGGGCCCACAGAAAAATGACTGCTGAAGTTGTCTAAAGAAGGTGAGACAGTCCTTCAGGGTTCCTGCTTCGAGAGTCTGCCAGACATTCTGCAGGACACAGAAGAAAGTGAGTGACAAACTCTCAACATAGGTGGAACTGTCTTTGAAATTACCTGCTTCAATTTTGCCAGAAACTATGGGCCTGTAGGCTAAAGATGGATGCTACAATGTTATAGAAGAACTTTGGGTGACTGTCCAGGTAGTGAGACATCTGTGTCAATTCTAGAGTTTTGGAAGTTGCTTACAAATGCACTTCCTGTTTACTTAAGTAATATTATATCCTTCTGTAGTCTTTGATGGAGTTGAAGAAAGATAGTTAATATTATAAAAGATGGATTAGATATAAAACTTTAGACTAACAAAGATAAGATGATAGAGCATTTTCCTTAATTTGCAAAATGTAAATGGACTAAATATTGTAACTATAATTTTTATTTGATAACTGTTTTGTTACATGTAATTTTACTACGTTAAAGTTAAAACCTTCCTTTTTATTTAGATAGAAAAGGGGAGGTGATGTGGGATTCCCCTCAGTATGCTGTAAATATGTTTTATTGCCATTCGTTAATAAAGAAGCTGCTTTTGGCCAATGGCTTAACAGAGTAAAGCCAGGCAGAAAATGTGAACAGTAATGTAGAGAAAGAGTAGGTGGAGTCAAGGAGATGCCAAGTAGCCACTGAAGGATACAGATGCCGGAACTTTATCAGTAGGCCACAACCTCATGGTGAAATATAAAATAATGGGAATGGGTTAATTTAAGATGAAAGAGCTAGCTAGAAATAGGCGTACGCTATTGGCCAAATAGTATTGCAATTAATATAGTTTCTGTGTGATTCTTTCAGGTCTGGGCAGCCAGGAACAAAGGAGCAGTCACTGCCTACATCCCTGTAGATGGTGTGAATAAATGAGAGTCAGTGCGAACCACCAGGGTGCTAGGCTCATTCCTGATTCTGCTTTTTGTTTTGCTTGGACTTTGAATGCCTAATTCAGATTTCTTCCTGCCAGCTTATCTTTCTGCCAGACTTTGCATGATGCTCAGCAAAGCCTTTGAACTCTGCAAACCAGGTTCAACCTGATTTGACAAGCTCAGGTGCCCTGATTTGACAAGCTCAGGTGGAAGCAGTCAGGGAAGCTGCTCTCAGCCAGCCAGCCTGGATCACCTTTCCACTCCATTCCTCTCTCACTGTGTATTCCATCCTTAGGAAGCTCCCATCCTTCCCTAAACTTGCTGGACTCTTTCCTTGAGCTCTATCTTCTCCATCCTCAAGGTCAGGGACACGTGTAGTTTGGAAAGCCTTGACAACGAAGGTACTGTTAGTTATGGTACTGTCTTCTACCATGAAACTGTACTCACATCTTCTGCTAAGTCACAGTGCAGGGGTGCCCAATCTATCCCGAAAGCTGTCCCCAAGTCTCAGTCATGTGCTCCTTCATTAGCATGCTTATTGTCATATGTCACCCATTGTCCTTGCAAGGCACTGAAGCTCCATCAAAGACATCAGGGCCTGTGTCCTCTTTAAATCACAAAATAATGTTTCACCAAAGCCAGTAAGCGCACATTAAATGTTTCCTGGGTATTGCTGCTGTCTGATGAGTCTGTGTCCCACCCTATTCACTGGACTGGCGACTTTTCAAGGGAAGGGGATTTGCCCTTCTTAGCCCTGTATCCCTGTGTCCCAGCACTTGGGCCTGGTCCGCAGAAGGCAATGGCAAGCATTCACCGAAGGCATCAAAATAGAAATGAATGAACAAGGACTGTTGTGTAGTCGGAGCAACGGAGACAGCAGAAAACCCAAAGCCCCCATTCTGAGGCTGAGGAACTTTATTAGTGATGCTGTGTGGTGAATGAATGAATATGTAATCCTCGAAATATGAGTCAGTAAGTGGCTTGCCACAATTCTCTGAGCCCAAATTTAAGACTAATTAAAAGATAACTGAGCAGGATTCTGGAGTTTAATTGACTCTAGACAGAACTATTGATTTCTTGCCAAAACCCATTTCTCCCCACTTCTTCCCCCACCTCTTTAAAAGGAACCACTGTTCAACCTATAACCCAAGGTAAAAGCCCTGCATTCCTTCTTCATCTTGGTGTCCCCAAGCCATCTCAGGGTCCCTGGTTCCCTCACGCCGCACACGGAATCCCTTACTCCTTCCATTCGTGGTACAGTCCCTGTGGTCCAGATACTGCCCCAAGTGGGCCTCAGCTGGTCTATTATAGCGTCTCCCCAGAGACCTCTGACTCCTCATACACACTGTAAGCCACGCTTGTGCAGAAACTGAAGGGATCTCTGAAAAGCTCCCAGAGTGTGCCGGCACACCCGCACTAGATCTCAGCTCTACGCGGTGACACTTCGAGGTCACTTAAGACCTCACCAGCCCGATTCGGGTGTCAACTGACACTGTGCCCCCATCCCTCAGGACCCCCATCCACACTCTGTCTCCAAAAGTTCACATCGTCCTCTCAGAGTCCTTCTGCTTGCTGTGTCTCCTGTCTCCACCTAGATGTCTCTTCCAGGGCTGTTACATGCCCAGCTGCTTACTGGCATCTGAGACTCAGCTCACAGGTGCCTACACTTTGGCCTAACGGGTCTCCTGTTGTTTCTTTGTTGGATGCTGTTTCCATCGTTGTACTTTTGCTGGCTGGTATTATCTCACCTCTTTTATGTGCTTATCACTGGTCTCCTCCGATGAGAACGCCTTCACATTTTGAAGTTATCATAGTTTTTTTTTTGTTTGTTTGTTTAAATCTTACTTGTTTTCTGTTATTTGGTCTGGCTCAAAAGACTTGTCCCCCATCATTTAGCACTGTGCCAGGCACACAGTAGCTACTTAGTATTTTTTGATGGAGTAAATGAACTCCTATGCGCCTGCAGAGCAAACACGGCCTGAAAAGGAATGTGATTGTGGTGTTGGTCACCACTAACAGGACTATATAATTCAGGGGTGGATACAGTCAAGCATGCACGGACCCCACCCACATATCCACACTTGGTTCTGAGGACCCCATTTCCATGAACACCAGGAATATGAACAGGAAGCCAATATATGAGTCAGATAAAGAGTAAAAGGAAACCAGGGATATTCGGTTTGCAAAGCCAAAAAGTCCGGGGAGGGGTCTGCTGTTGTCCTTTGCCATCTAAAGCACTGGAGAGAGAAGAGAGAGTAATCCTGTAGTCCCAAGAAAAGAATACGGATCTCTTAGTTTGATGGGAACCGATTTCAGCCCCAGGGAAAACAAGCCCTTTTGAGAGAGGTGGCAGTTTCAGGCATGGCAGTTCTCCATCTGAGAGAGGGTGTGAATGACTGCTTGGCAAGGACATCGTGGAAGTGACTCAGGCAGACCAGGATGGCCTCCAAGACCTTGCCTTCAGGTTTCTGAAACATTTACGGACAGGGTCAAGAAACTTTTTCTGGGATCTGGAGAGATGACTCAGTTGAAGAGCATCAGGTATTCTGCCAGAGGACCCAGCTTCAATTCCCAGCACCCACATAGCAGCTCACAACTGTCTAACTCCAGACTGAGGAGGACCAATGCCCTCTTCTGGTGTCTGTGGGTACCAGGCACACATGTGGCACACCTACATACCCATACACATAAATATTTTAAAAGTTTTTAAGATTCAAAAACTAGCTTATTTATCCTGAAAAGCGACACCATCAAACTAAATTCTACAGATTGGTCACGGAAAAGACTGACACCGGGTGTCTCATGGCCCAAACACATAAGATACCCTGGTGTGCTTTCTAGTTTTAAAGTCTACCCGTGATCCCTCAGAACATGGGGTTCCCAGGCAATGTGACTGTGCCGAGATGCCTCGTGTTCTAGGGGAAGATGGGCCACCCTGGTCACAGCTGGGCCAAGATGGTCCAGTACTTCCTCTCTGAAATTCTACCCTTTCTTAAGAGTAGAACCTCATGCCTCAGGCAAAGAAATGAACTTCTTCAAACCTCAGCCTACTCCTCTATAACAAAGTATTTTAACATCTGGGAGGCTGTGAGTTTGAGCTCAGCTTGGGAGGTATAATGGGTTCCAGGCCAGTCTGGACTGCATAGTGAGAACCTGTCTCAAGAAAACAAACAGCTGCTGGTGGTGCAGGCCTTTAATTCCAGCACTCAGGAGTCAGAGGTAGGTGGATCTCTGTGAGTTCAAAGCCAGCCTGGTCTACAGAGCAAGTTCCAGGCCAACCAGAACTACACAGAGAGACCCTGTCTTGAAAAACCAAAAAGAAAATAAAGAAAGAAAAGGGAAAAAAAAATCAAACAAATAAATGAGAATGAATTTCATTTAAAGGGAAGAGAGGAGCAATTGAGAAACCAGAATGGCAGTTTATATAGTTATAGAAATTTAGATCTATAGACACTCACTACCCAAATTTATTTTGAGGGTTTGCAAATGTGTATAATGGATAAAAATGGGGAGTTTGAAAAGGTACCTACCCCCTGCAAAATATGCAAGGTTTACAGAAAATTATAGCTGTTCTCATTAGAAGGAATTTATCAATCCTAACTACTAGCAGGATCATTGAATGACTCTGATTTGTCATCTCCAGCAACCCCTACCATTACCCCCATTTGGCAGACGAGGAAACCAAAGCTCAGGTCCACTGACAGTCACAGATTCTGCAGCCGGCACAGGGCTGAACCTGGTTGTCTTTTGTTTCAAGAAGTGCTCATTGTGCTCTACTAGGTAGATAGCTTACACAGTTATGATGTGGTTTATTCATCTAGGCCAATGGTTTCCCAGTCTCTTCTCAGTCTCTGAACTCTTTCAGATACAACCATACTCAGAACTCCAGTTAGTAAAACCAACAAAAGCCTCAACAGCTCTGACTGAAGCATGTGTGGGGCCCAACACATAGCCCACTTGACTCCAGGGTGGCCATCTGAAGGACCCTCGGGCCTTGGAGCACAACATGAAAACTCTAGATGAAAGCCAATAGCAGTAACCCTCCCATCCCCAACCTTGATGAATTCCATAGTAAGGCAGGTTTGTTTGTATAATGCATCTTTCATTTCTTGGTTTCCCATCACATTCGACCCTCGTTATCGACTCTGAGTTGGACAAGGCAGGGCACGTCGTCCTCAATTTGCAGATGAGGAAGACAAGGCCAAATGGAGTGAATCAGCCGGCCAAGGGTAGGCCAATTCAATTTCCGGCCAACGGGGGACTGGAAGTGGTGGAGTCTGTCTCCATGAATTCGGGGTGAACTGGCAGAGGAAGGGCTATCTACTGGAAACTGTTGCTGACCTTTGATCTAGAAAGTGGACAATCAGCTCCTTGGCCACCGAGAGAGCTGACTACAGCCCCAAGGTTTTCCGTGCCAAGGTGCTGTCCTAAAGCGGATGGCAATGAACAGGGCAGAGGAGCTCAGCGCTGCTGAGCAGACTAGCCACAGGATGCTGGCTATAGAAAGGCCACTTCCATCCGAGCCGGTCCTGCTGAGCACAGGGCAGAGGAGGCAGAAGCAGCCAGCATGCCTTCCACCTTCATCTGCATCAAGCAAAGGAGCTTGTGAAGGGATTGCAGCAAGTGCGGACCTGAGCCTCTGCTGCCCTTGGCTTTCCTTCTCAGCCATTGTTTTGAGAGCCCTGAAACCTGAGGCGGCAGATAAATAAATGCCTGAACGGCTCCCCCATCTCTGAGCTGAGTCGGAGCATGTGTTGGGGGGCAGACACCGCTTAATTATCACTTAGTCTTTAATTAGCACTTAATTATTAACACTTAATCCATCTGTAAAATGGGGACACTAATACCTGTTTCGCAGGGATACCGGGAGGATTAATTAACACTTGCAGCCCACTTTGAAGATGCTGAGCCTTGAAAGAGTACTCAACAGTGACATTAATCACGGCAGCGGAAGCACTCCTTTTCCTAATGAGATCCCTTCTTCCTCTCTGATCCTTCCTCTCCCTTCCAATATCCAGTCCCAACAATATCTCCTCAAGTTTTCCCTAATGCAGAAACACTGGGTTTCCCACACATGGGATTTCCCATCCGGGAAGCTGGCTATTTACAGCCAGCTCCCAGCACTTTAATTTTCTATTATGTCCTCTGAATATGTCAATGCCTTCCTAGTAAATATTTTGATGTGCGCTCTTGCAGTAGCTCTGTGGATGCTGAATGGGACAGCTGCTCTCTGTATTAGGGGATTCCAGATGTGGTTTCCAGCCACCAGACTCATCTGTGCCAAAGCCTGAACTTTTCTTGGGAGAGGGGAAAGAGCCTCTAGTTGCCTCGGGATACAGTAATCTAAACCCTAGGCTTGGCGTGAATGCTCTTGCAATGACCCCAGAGTTTCATCTTAGTTACCCAGGCCTTTAGAATCAGAAATGTCTCCCTAACAGCTGGAAAGAAGCCTCCAGGAATGGTGTATACCCGCTCCCCTGGAACTTCAGGACCTTGGTCAGCTCCCTCCTCCAACCTTCCCTTACTGAGGAGAATGGGGGTAGAGAGCCAGAGCGGTCAACCCAAAGTCAGACTTCATTTCTCTTCCCTCCATTCCTTGATAATCAACCAAACAGGGGACTACTCACTCTTCTTGGAAGCTGACGGTCGCAGTCATCGGCGCGGAGAGTTTCTCCAGTGAGGTCCTGGGCTGCAGGGACTCAGGCAAGCCCTGAACTCTCTTCCAGATGTCATGGCAAATCTTGTCGAGGCTATCCTGGGGTGTGTCCTGGTGGATCCAGACGTATCTGGGGAATGGCCCCAGGGCGGATGGACGCTTGGCCACCAGGGCCGAGGATGGAGGGAGCCCATTTCCACTGGCCATCCTCTTTCTTTCTTTCCGGAAGCCCCTTTGTCCACCCAGGGCTGGGAGACAAAGGGACTGTCCACCACCAGCCCTCATTCACCAGAAAGAGAGCTGAAGACTGGGCCTGGGAAGCAGTCAGTTCTGGCCGGCTGTTGCTCCAGCCAAGGGGTGGGTTTCAGAGGCCTTTTGTTTGGGTGGGGATGAGAAGTAGGGAGCAACTTTCTTTTGGGGAGGGGGGGCTTATGTTGACTTACTTTTATTTGCTCTTTCCTGGCTTTTGCCCCCCTCCCCCTCTCCCGAAGAAGAAAATATTTAAAAGTCAACAAAAACCAGTAACTTAGTAACCGTGGAATGCCCCGGAACTCAGGAACCAAGAGCCTGGGCGGGCAGAATGACATCTGGGAACGACTGGAGGGGAGGACTGGCTCTCCCACAGAACCCTGCACTCCCCCTTGTGAGACTCCTGTGACACCTTCAGGGCCTGGGACTCAGCCCATTTTCGCCTGTCAAGCCGCCAGGAGGGCTGAGTAAGGGTTGGACTCTGTTCTAGACTGGGTGGGGACAGGCCATGAGACTGTCACCTCCCACCTTCCCAGAGATCAGGTGCACACCGAGGGCTAACGGCCCCTGCCCGCCCACAGCAGGTCCTGGCTTTAGCTCTCCCGGCCGCCCCCTTCTGTCCTTCCCTCTACTGCTGCGGCTGCTGCTGCTCTGCCTCCCTAGAAAGAACTCTCTAATGCGGTGTTGTGCTGGCAGTCTGCCTAGCCCCAGTCCCCAGTGGACACCTGTCGCGCCTCTGTGCAGAGCTGCGACCCAGCACCGCAGAGGGTCCCAACCCTTCAAAGGGCGCCGATTGAACAGGGCGGGGCCCGGCTGGGGTCAGCAGATTTGCGTGCCCAGTAGCTCCCACACACCCCTGCCGTCGAGAGCTGCTGGGATTCTTTCTGTGGGTTCAAGCGCAACGGCTCGGCGGCTGAGTGCGCGGTGGCACGGGGCCGAGCGTTCGTACCCAAGGACCTCAGGTGGAGTGGGGGCGGGGTGCAGCTGGGAAGACCGCAGGAGCCTCCCTTTTGAAGTCTAAGTGAAACACTGTCTCCACCCCACCACAGAATACAAACTTAAGAGACTGGGAGAGTGGGTGACCTGTCCCTTTGTCCTCTGGCTTTAATCCTAACTGCCATTCCAAGGGACCACCAAGGACTGAGCTCAAATCTTACCCTATTCAAGTTCGAGAGTTTAGTACTACTTTTTATTCGGTGTACACGACGGGAGGAAACTGAGTCTCCAAGTCCTGAAAGGGTGTATCCAGAGTTCAAGAAGGCAGTCTGGAATTCAAAAGCTCCAAACTCTAGTCTCGATCTGGTGCCCTGGGCTCCCAAGCAGACCCCAGCGGTAGAGGTGAAAAACAAACAAACAAACAAACAAACAAACAACTCAGCTCGCTCACTCTTTTACTAGGAATCGACAGTCCCCGCCCCCACCGGAAGCTTCTCCTTACCTTGCCTTCCGAGCATTCCCTGGTTCCCCCCCCCCCCCCCAAGCAGTGGTTACTCCTCCAACAGACCACCCGGGAAAGAACCAGCAGGAGGTGGAAGAAAGAATAGAGGCACAGGGAAGCAGCCTGGAGAAGGCAGCCGCAGTGACCCGAATCTTCCTTTTCCTCCAGTTACTCACGGACCCTCTTTCTGTACCAGGTAAGCTTCTGGGGGCTGAAGAAGATGATGGAGAAAAAGCTGGTGCCTCCTCTCATGGTGCCTTCTTCTGACGGAGGGAGTTGTGTTACGAACTCAAAAAGCCTGAAGTGGTGACTACACATAGACCAAAGAGCTGCTGCAAAGTAACTGAGGGCGAAGACTGAATTTCGGAGCTGGGTGTGGTGGTACACACCTGTAAACCCGGTACTTGGGAGGCTGAGGCAGGAGTATCTCAAGTTCTGAGCTAGCCTGAGCTACATAGTGTGCCCATCACAATTCTGGCACACAGTAGGTACTTGATAAATACATGTTAGATAAACTAATGGCATTCCGTATATAAGTGTAGCTTTGCTCTTTACAGAGGGGCTGAGTTCCTGGAAATGTTGACTCTGAGTGTTGCAAGCCGAGTTTTATCCCTTTCTGATTTTCATTATGAAATTGAAGATGTGCTCCTTTGGGGAAAATTCCGAGGACCTAGACGGAATAAAATTATAGTTAAGAATGTAGAAAACCTTTTAAGAGTGTATTTAAAGGAAAAGTGATCACTTCTGATGAAATATTAATAGTTCTGAAAATGTCACTCGGTGTTTGTGCCGCTTGGCATTTGGTTGGCTAACACCCATGCTTAGAGCAGAGTGCCAAGACCTTACACTGCCCAGGCCACAGGATTTGGGAAAGCCAGTCTGGCTGCCCCCCTCCTCTGCTTCCTCTTCCCCTGAACAGGGATCCAGGCACCTAGGACTGAGTCAGAAAGGACAGGAGGGGAGGGGGGGAGTCAAAAAAGGTGGGAATAAGGAACAAAGATAGAGATGGGGCTCTTAGAGCACACAGGCTTCTGCGAGATGCTGAAAAATCTTTAAGCAATGTCTTTAAAATCGCACTACATCTGATCTGAACGCCACCAGCCACCGTGGGATTATTGAAATTTTAATTGTATTTTAACATAAGTTTAAAAATTCAGTTCTTGGGCTGGAAAAAAGAGGGCTTGGTGGATAAAGTACTTCCCTGTAAGCACGAGGCCGTGGATTCAGGTCCCCAGTGACAATATAAAGAAGCCAGGCAGCAGCACACAACTGTTGCCCCTGCACTGGGGAGGTGGAGGAGGATTCCTGGGCATCCTGGAGAGGTTATTGTGAGAGTCATCCGAGGGGAGGGAATCGTTGGAAAAATGCCTCCGTAAGATTGACCTGTATGCAATTCTATGGGGCATTTTCTTAACTAGCGATTGATGTGGAAGGGCCCAGCCCACTGTAGGTGGTACAGCCCTAGGCTGGAAGTCCTATGGTGTATAAAAATCCAAGCTGAGCAAGCCAGGAGGAATAAGCCAGTAAACAGCACTCCCCTTGGCCTCCTACCTCCAGGTTCATACCTTGAATTCCTGTCCTGACTTCCTTTAGATAGACAAGGATATGAACTATAAATGGAAATAAACCCTTTCCTCCCCAAGTTGCTTTTGGTTATTGTGTTTTATCACAGCAATAGAAACCCTCTCAGAGATACTGGGGTGGTGGGTATATACACACACGTAGGGACATATAAGCATGAACGCACATATGTGCATGCACACACATTCCTATCTAAATAAAAGAGAAAAAAATGGTTCTTCCCCTGCGCTAGGCACATCTCAAGTGCCCAAGAGCCACCTGGGTCTGGGACTGTCATGTTGGATAGTACAGAGAACATGCTACAAGACACTAGAGTGAGCCTACTTGGGTCCAAATTAAGATTTCATTAGGTTTTGAGTTGTCTATCACCTGTCACAGGAAACTGAGGGGAGCACTTTGCGCTTTAGTATATGGTTTGTGAAGGCTGTCTGTCACATTATATGCTTAAAATTAGGAATTCACTTTTTAGTAGTTCTAGAGGCTAGAAGTTTAAGATATAGGACTTGAACTTCATCAGCAGAGTTGTCTTCTTCAGAAGTGTGATGATCAGTTTTAATTGCCAATTTGACAGAGTCTAGAACCTGGGAAGGGAGTGTCAGCAAGCGTTAGGGTGGCTTGTGGGCAAGACTATGAGTGATAAGACAATGTGGTAGTTTAAATGTGATTGGCCCCATAATCTCATAGGAAGTGGCACTACTAGGAGGTGTGGCTTTGCTGGTCTTGTCACAGGAAGTGCGTCACCGTGGGGGCGGGCTTTGAGGTTTCCTATGCTCAGTATATCCCCAGTGTTTCAGTTGACTTCTTGTTGCCTACAAGATGTAGGACTCCCAGTTACTTCTCCAGCACCACATCTGCCTGAGCACCCACCATGTCCCCCACCATGCTGTGAATGGACTGAACCTCTAAAACTGTAAGCCACCACCTCAGCTAAGTGTTTTCCTTTATGGGAATTGCCGTGGTAACGGGGTCTCAATCATAGCAGTAGAATCCCTAAGACAGATCATCAACATAGATTATGTTGAAGTGGGATGATCCATCCACCGTGGGTGGCAACATTTCTTTTAAAGGGGATCCTGAATTGAATAAGAGTGAAGTATGAGTTGAGCTTAAATATATATGCACGAAGTTACTGTTATCCACTCTTGACTATGGGTGTAATGTGACTAGCTGCTTCAGGTTTATGCTCCCTTGGCATCCCCTCAGTGATGGACTATTACCTAGAACTTTGAGCAAAATACATCAGATATTTCTGAAGGTAGTTTATCACAATGACTATAAAGAAATTAAGACAGGATCTCTTTTCCCTAGCTGTAGACTATCTTCTCCTTGTCTTCACAGGGACTGTCTCTGTGCATGACCCTATCTCAATCTCCTTTACTTAAAACAACATGAGGGGTTGGGGAGATGGCTCTATTGGTATAGTGCTTGTCACACAAGCATGAGGATTTGGCTTTGATCCTCAGCACCCAAGCAAAAGGGGAGAAACAGTGGTACTTGCATGCAATCCCAGTGTTGGGGAGGCAGAGAGAAGCAACTCTCTAGGGATGAGTAGAATGGTGCTAGATGCTCTATTATGAAGTAATTGTTTAACACATAGTAGTTGCTAGGATACCTGGCACAGAAGAGGCCTATTGAAGCACTGTACATTGGTCTGATTCTTGATTACATTGAATTGTATGCTATCAGAGTCTCTGAGCTGCAGCTTCTGGGCTAAGTGGTATGATGGAGAATTTTAACTGTGGAAGTCATCATGTGATCCTCTCCAGGCTCTGATTACTTTTGCATTTGTGTGTGTGTGTGTGTGTCTGTGTGTGTGTTTGTGTGTGACTGTGTAGACACACCAGTCATGGGCCCCTATAGTGTAAGGCACAGGATTAAAGGAGTTCTGTACCCCAGACAGATCACTACTCATGAAGGAGCAAAGTGGAGTGGCATTTCATTTGTATTTTAATAAAGAAAGATTGCCTGAGGACCAGAAAAGTAAAACAGCCACACTGGCCAACCTTATAGACTAGGCAACAACAACACACACCTTTAATCCCAGCAGTTACACTAGTTTGCCACAGAAACCAGGCAGTAGTGGTGCATATCTTTAATCCCAGAACTAGAAAGGATTATAAAACGGAAGAGACAGTTCTCAGTCTCAGTCTCATTCTGAGGTTTACTGGAGGCAGGATCACCATTTTCGGACCGAGGTCAAGGTAAGAGCCAGTGGCTGGCTGCTTTGCTTTTCTGGTCTTCAGGTTGAACCACAATATCTGTCTCTGAGTTTTTATTAATCATGCTTCATTTGGCGCTTAACTTTTGGGGTACAAATTTACAAAAAATTCCTTTGCCCAAGGCTTTTAAGCTACCAGCTAAAGCCAGAACTGGGATTGGAATTCCAGCTCTAGGAATTTGAAGCCAAACCTAGTCACCTGGGTTCAGCGCTCTCAGGTCTCTCCCACTCTGGCCTAGCTTCCATGTAAAGATGAAAAATCCACAGAGAACCTGTATATTGTATGTTATGGTGTTGTCTTTGAATTATTTGACTGCTGAAGAAGGAGCAACAGCTGCTAAAAGACATTTTATTATAAATGCTGCTGGGCTAATCCAACCTACATATTTTGAAAATGCCTTGACTTCAAAATTTAAGTCAAAAGGTATGTTACTTTGGAGAAGAGGTTTTGCTTCAGTTTCCACAGAAAGTGAAAGGCTGTGAATTCATTCTTGGTTAAGAAAAATAAGGTTTGATCAAGGAAGACCCCCTGAAAAATTTCCAATGGGAAAGGATGGCCCAGCTGACCCAATATTTCAGAGCACCTCTGCTGCAGTTTCCTCTGAATTCTACATCCAGAACAGCTTCAAGACTGCTGACTGAGAAAATCTAGCCTCAAAATTACTCCAGTCAGGACTTCACCATAATCCTAAATTTTCTTTGGGTCCCCATAAAAATATCAGCACCCCCCCCAAATCAGCAGGAAGTACCCTAGAAAATTACACCCACATTTCCCAAAAATGGATTTTGGATGTTTGTCTTTGTTTAGAGTATTCGTTACAAGTTGCTATGGATAATGGTCCGGAAAAATGTTAAACAACGGAGATTAGTTCAAGGTTCTTGATTTGAAAAGAAAAAAAAGGGATATAGATATGATAGGATAAAAGGGCAGATTATTGAATCTACTCTGAAGAGAAAAATGGGAAGAAATAGATATGATAAGATTAAAAAAGTAGATTATTGAATCTATTTTTAAAAATCAACTGCTAGTTTAAAAGTTTTACATTGAATTGGACTAAGGGCATGCGCTATCACTGCCTAGTTTCTATGGCAAAATAGTGCAGCTACTAGGATTAAAAGTGTGTGTCACCAGTGCCTGGTCTGTGAGGCTGGCCAGTGTGGCTGTTTTATTTTTCTGATCCTCGGGCAAGCTTTATTTATTAAAATACAAATAAAATGCCACTACATTCCCCTTTTTTTGTCTAAAATAAAAAGAAGGCTACAACTAATATAACAAAAACTATATACAATAAGCACAATAACTATATACAATATATACAGGCAACAAATACATCAACAACTTCTAGTCCATTTGCATTTGACAAATTCAGAGAAAATACTCCATATCTACCCTATCTTGGCGAGTCCAAAGTCTTGCACCTAATTTACTTTCTATTATAACTTGCTTTCTGCATCAAGGAAAACTATAACTATAACTATCTAGTCTTCAACTCCCTCATAGATCCAAGAAGGAAATAATATTAACTGAGTAAGTAGGAAGTGCAAGCAAGCGACTTCCAAAACATGTGAGTAATAACAGAAACAGCTAGCTGCCTGGACAGTCACCCAAAGTTCCTCTGCAATGTTGGGGCATCAATCTTGGGCCTAAAGGCTTAGCATATCTGACAGCATATTCATAGACTTTTCTGTAAAGCAGGATATTCTGAGGGGCTGTCTCTCTTTGTCTTGACAATGTTTGGCAGTCACTCTCCTTTATGTCCGTGTCCAATTAGGACAGCATACTGTTAGCAGTGGAGGCAGGGGCATTTTCTTGCCCAGTGCTTTACTTTTGCCACAAAGAAAGTAAACTCAATATGGAGTTTCTTTGATGCCCATTATCTTCTCTGAAGGTAGATTGGTGCTGCCAGATGCACACATGTCTCATTGTCATAAAAAAGAGCCTATGTTATTAAAACATCTTAAATGCCATATTCTGTCTGTCTCTGTATGTATGTATGTTTTTGAAGATGACCTAGCTATCTAAAATATATCTTTGTTTGACCTTGAAAACATACCTTATGTGACTACAAGTTTAATTATTTTAGGTGATTAACTACTAACCGGCATTTATTATCCTAAATGGCTGATAATAATAATTTTCAAGGACTACAAATTTGCATTACATTGTTAAATGAGTTATATATATATAACACCTTAAACAAGAGCAAAAATGTATGTACAGTATATTCTAACAAAATTAATCTCAATATGCAAAATTTGTATATAACAAAGCAAGCCACCAGTGCTTGGCACAGACTGAGCTAAACCCAGTGTCCAGGGAGTTACGTCCCCTAGCACCCACGACTAGCCATGCTGAAGACAGAATACTGAACAAGACAGGCTTGCCTTCCACTTCTTTTCTTCTTAGTTCTTGAAGCCTGGCATTAATGGTCATAGACACTATTTCATTTATGAATTATTTTTAACTTGGGAAAGTTCTTAACTTCCCTGTTACTCTGAATATGACCCTGGGCAGCTTGTTTCACCCTGTGTGCTTCAGTTGACTTCTCTACAAAATAGACCTAATAAAACCCTGACCTCAGAGAGCTGTTTGGTGCCAACTGAGACAATAGATGGGAAGAGCTCAGTGGTTTGGTGAATACATTGTCTCCACTGCAGGTTAGCTGTCAAAGCAGGGATTCTTGCTCCCCCACCTCCACCCCCAACCCCCACTCCCCGCTTTTCCTACTTATTTTCTTTTACTTTTTTTCCCCCTTGCTTAGAGAAACAAAAACATGGTCGTTTCTGACTTGGTTAATTTGGATATTACTTTCCTGCCTTTTAGTTAACTCTGATAAAGTTTATTCCTTTCCTGTTGATTTTCTCAATGAATCAACACTTTGTTTTAATGTGTAGTCCAAGGACAAGCCTGAACTTCTGACCCTCCTAGCCCCGCTTCCCAAGGACATGTTGGGATTCCAGGCACAGGCTGCCACGCCTTGTTCATAAGGCATTATGAATGTTAGATAGGCACTCTACCAAATGAGCTCTCTCTCCCATCCCATGTTCTCCATCTCAGGGGAAGGCAGCATTCCTATGTGCCCTCCAGTCAAAGTCGACTTCCCTTTCTGACACAAATATGTCTAGGTTGCAAAACTCAAAAAAGTGGGCGTGTTCTAGGCTCTTTTTTTTTTTTTTAAGATTTCTTTATTTATTATGTATATAGTATTCTCAGTGCTCTGCCTGCAGGCCAGAAAAGGGCACCAGATCTCATTACAGATGGCTGTGAGCCACCATGTGGTTGCTGGGAATTGAACTCAGGACCTTTGGAAGAGCAGGTGGTGCTCTTAACCACTGAGCCATCTCTCCAGCCCGTTCTGGGCTCTTTTAAAATCTTAATGGAGTCTAGGGTACAACTCAAAGTACTTACCCTAGCATGCATAAAGAAAAAGAATTCCAAAAGCCAGCTGTCAGGAGGCTGAGGCAGGAGGAACTCTTTGAATATGAAACCAACCTATTGGACATACTGAGTTCCATGGCAGCCAGAGATGCCTATCTTAAACAAACCCTATCTTAAACAAACAAACCAAAAAAACTGAAAATCAATAAACAAACAGAAACCAATTGCCTCCCACCCTTTTCCTCATCTGGCGTTTGTCACTTTTTTTACAATACGTACACCTTTTCAGGCATAAAAGAAAATTGCAAAGCTTTTTTTTTTTTTGCCATTTGCTTTTAAAAATTTTTTGTCCATGAATAATTTATTTAATATCTGGGCAACTGAAGTTTCTACCCCATCTTGGTGCCTACTCAGGAAACCTTGAGCAACGAGAAAAACTCTCACCTATAAATCCTTATCAAATGTAATGAAATTTTTATGCCTGCCAAATTCGGCAGTTAATGAAGTTGACATATTTGATTAAATATTTCCTGATTTTCATGTTGCCATTTTCTTTTTATTGTGGGGCTAACAAAGATTTCCAGGCCTAGGTCAGACGGTGGTGGCGCACGCCTTTAATCCCAGCATTCAGAAGAATCTCTGTGAGTTCGAGGCCAGCCTGGCTTACAGAGCAAGTTCTAGGACAGCCAGAGCTGTTACATAGATAAACACTATCTCAACAGAAAAGGAAAGAAAAAGAAAAGAGAAAAAATCCAGGCCTCAAATTCTTTTGCAAGTCCCTAAAAATCTATAGACAACTGTACTCCATCCCCGTTTCCTTCATATCTAAAGGTCAAATTGCCCAGAGGTGGGACTGGGACATCTGAGGACAAAGTATCCGGAGAAAGCGGAAGTTGCTGCCATGTTGTCTCAGCAATGGAAGCAGGCTAGACAGTCATTTCCAGGGCTCTGGAAAGGAACATATAGTGTTCCGGAAGCAAGACTGTGACTTGTGTCTACTGTCTCCTGGCAACACCGCCAGCAATCCCTCACTCCTGGTGTGGTGGGGGATTATTCTTCAAGAGCCTTTTTGCCCACAGGTGAGGGGGTAGGCAGAAGCTTGGAAGGTGCAACTGGTGCCCTTGAGTTAAAATGCCTGCTCTGCTATTTGCTGACTTGGTGTGTGCCTTTGGGATTGCTTTCATATGCAAAGGGCAACCACAAGTAGTTAAGGGGATTCCGAATAGGGAAATGCAGGCTAGGGAGAAATATATCTCAGTGGCAGGGCTCTTGCCTAGCATGAGTGAGGCCCTAGGCTCAGTCCCCAGTACAAAAAAAAAAAAAAAAAAAAAGAATAAACAGGGCAAGGTGCATGTAAGATTCCCGGTATGAAGTCTGGTCCTCAGTACAGGAAAATCAATATTATTATCAGCAATTATTATGAGCAATCTTGTAAAAATGTCAGTCTATGAGATCTGCACTTAAAGTTGGGGTAAAGAAAGGCCATGGTTGGTGAGCAACAACAACAAAAAAGAAATAAAAAGGCAAGGACATGACAGCTCCTAGGTTTGGCGAAGGAGAAAGTTTATTATAGATTTGTGGGAGTGCAGGAGAGCATAGCCAGAGGCAGGGATATCTGGGAGAGTCCAGAACGGAAGTGATCCCCAAGCCATGTGAGGAATGGGGGAGGGGGAGGGGAATCAGGTGCAACAGCCAAAAGCCCAAAGAGAGAAGAGAGCAAGCAAGAAGACCAGGTAACCAAAATGCTTGGCTTGTATAGGGAAGGGCATCCCAGCCTGGAGTTCAGGGTAGGGGGCAGGATATTCTGGCCCTGTAACAGGAAGAGATAGGAAGAACCTGGCTGTCAGGGCCCACTTTGATATGTTAAATAGGCACCTTGGCAGTTTGCCCCAGGTTTGAAACCTAATGGTCTGCAGAAGTGGCCAGCGAGTGGGGCCCAATAAGACAGCAACAAAGCCAGAATCAGGCTGGCTCTCATCTCCCATTTTGGTCTCTCTGCTAGACCCAGTTATGCTAGCCATGTGGAGATTTCTGGAGATACTCTAGATCCCTGCTGAGTTGGCTAGTTTAGGTCAACTTGATTCCAGCTCGGGTAATTCAGCAAGAGGAAACCTCAGTGGAGAAAAGTCCCACACCAATTGGCCTGCGGGGCATTTTCTTAATTGATGATTAATGAGAGGGAGCCTGTCTCATGGTGGGTGGTGTCCACAATTGTGGGCTGCTGGTTCAGGCTGTTGTCGGAGAGGCTGAGCAAGCCTCGGGGAGCAAGCCAGGAAGCAACACTCCTCGAGGACCTCAGCATCAGCTCCTATCCTTCCCGAGTTCTCTGAGTGTTCAAGTGTGACCGGAAGGCCAAGATGAAATAAATCTTTTCTTTCCAAGTTGTTTTTGGTTATGGTGTTTTGTCGCAGTGCGAGACACCCTAACTAAGCCACCAACCGGAAGCTTCTTGCTTTACCCTCCCTCTCTTGACTTCGACACTGGGACATTGGTCACCCATACTGGCTAGAGGAAGATTTCAGATTTACAAGTGCAAAATTTTTACTGAGTAAAGCCCCAAACTGACTCCATTGGAAGAAAGCAGGAAGAGCTGCCACTTCCAGGCCCCTGAATTGATCTGACTGCGTGAAGTTAATAAGGTAATAAAACTAGGTATCTCTACTCGTGAGCTTAAGAGGAAGCCGGTCACGAGGCGGTTTTTGTTTCCCGCCAGCAGAAAGCACACATCTTTATCTGCGGAGACAAAGTGTTTCCTGGAAATAACCCCAAGCATGAATTTATCATGAGTCCTTGTCTAAAGGACACCGAGTGACACAGTGGGCAATATATTCAATTCTGCTTTCATAAAAGACAGAAATGCTGTTAAGTTGGTCAGTTTCTCATAACAGGGTTCCCTGAAGACAGAGAGGGTAGTATTAAATCATACCTCAAGGGAGGAGTTTCTTTAAGGAAGTCAGTCAGTGAAGTCCAGGAGATAGCAGTGAGTCCATTTCTCAAATACCACTGAGAACCTTCTCAAGATTTTAGTCATCTGTCCGTTCATTCATCTAGCCCTTCACCCAGCCATCCCCTGTCTATCCAGCCAAAAGTCCATCTACTCACCCAAGTTCACGGAATGGCCACTGTCTGAGTCAACTGTCTGTTGCTATGCTAAAAATACCCTAGTAAAAGCAGCTTAGAGGAGAAAGGGCTTATCCACATTCAGGAAAAAAAAAAAAAAAGAGCTCGAACAGGAAGTGGGTCAGAATGTAAAGTCCCAAGTGAAACACTTCCTCTGACAAGGATCCACTTCCTAATGTTTCTACCGCGTTCTCAGACAGCCGGAGACCAAGTGTTCCAGCATGGAAACCTATGTGAGATATTTCTCAAGACAGCCCGAGACTGTGTGTTCCAGCATGTGAACCTACGTGAGACATTTCACGTTCAAGTGACAAAATCCACTACTGGCGGAAGACTGCTTGAGAGCTCTCGCAGCTGAGTTAAGTTTTGAAGGACAAATACGGGAAGGCCAGATGCAGAAGGGGGTAGTGAGCATTCCAGGTAGACACAGGAGCACCCAGCAAGACGCTGAAGGAAGGCTTCCGAGTGTGAGGACCTCAGTAGGGCTCCAGCTAGGAGGTCAAGTTCAAGGAAACCAGAAACAGGAGCAGAGCTGTCTGGGCAAAGACAGACAATGAAGACCCTTGCGGGGCGGGCCTGGCAGGAGTTTGAATCTCACCCTGCAGGCTCACAGAAAGTCCAGGGAGGGCAGCAAAATTATGACGTTAGTATTTTAAAGGCAGAGAAAGGTGGGCGAGGGCATAAGCAGCGGCAGGGTGCCTTTGACGGAGTGGGTGGAAGGAAACGGAAGGATAATTGGGTCTTGGCCAGGATCTTCAGGGCTTTGAGGCGGCTGATTTTAGGAGACTAATGATCATGTGGACATGGGGGACCAGGGTGACTATCCAGGCAGATTCTGGAGTCTCTGTGGGTATAGACAATGCCAGCTGAAGAGGAGGACCGAACGGAGATTAGAATGAGTTCCGGTCTGGGAAGGCTGGAAGGGAAAACCTCCTGGGTCATTCGAGAGGAAAGAATTCCAGGCACAATACAGGCACTGGGAACCCAAGAGGCAAGATAAAGGTTTCGCCTTCAGGAGTGTCCAGTCAGCCTGGATGATAGCAAATGAGAAAACTGGCCATCCTAGAGCCCAGAGTACCACAGACAGACGCCTGTCGTGCCCCTGTGCCCTTTCTTGGTGCCACAGCCTGGTGCAGCAGCATCTTACTGTATTTTACCTCTCTGCACCCTGGGCTTTCTTTCTAGAAAATGCTACTTCTACCTACCTCCCTCTCTCCTGACCGAGCATGGAGCTGCCCTTGCTTCCCTTCACTTTCCTGGCTCATTAACTGTGCCTTGTCATTTAACTATTAGGACACCATCAGCCAGGTAAGGGCAGGAACCTTGCGTGAGGTCTCGTTCATTACAAGTGTTTCTTTGGATCCTCACACAGAGCCCAACACATAAGGAACACTTGTAGCATAAATGAATGAATGAGCGAGGGTTTCATGACTGTGACTGCCTAGGAAAACACAGAGGGACCAAAGCTATGCCAGGGCATGACAGGCTGCTGAAACAGCCCCCAGTCACCTAATGGCTGAGTACTGTACAAAAATATTTTACTCAGAATGATCCAGAATGGGTGTTTCTGGTGGGACTTTCCTTCCCGTGGTGACTTCGAGACCCAGGCTTCCTCCTCTTTGTGGTTTAGCCATGCCCAAATGTTCTACCTCTAGTCTACTCTTGCTTATATTCCTTTGGCTAATACCTTGTCTCACACAGTACCCAACTGCAAAGGTTACTGGGAGATGTAGTCCTGACTGGCATTCACTTTTCACCGACAGCTCAGACCTTTTGATGGTTGGGTGGGGCCATTTTGAGGGGTGGAAAGAGCCTCTCTAGGTATCATAGGAAGGTTAGCAGTAACCCTGGCCTCTGTCTCCCAGATGCCGGTAGTACCCGTCAGTGTGACAACAAAAATTGCCTGCACACATGAGCAGATGTCCCCTGGAGGGAAAAATTACCCTCCATTAAATGTCTCTGTTTTGAAAAGGGAAGGAGGTATTTGTGATGTCCACTTAGTAACCGGTGCCTAAGGGTTATCTCACCCAGCAGTGAGGCAGAGTGGGCAGGACTTACATAAGACGGCCTGGGGGAGGTGGCACCTGAGCTGGGTGGTAGTTAGAAGTGACGTCGCACGCAGGGAAGTGGAATGAGGAAGGCAAATGGCTGATAAGTGAGACTGAAGAAGCTCCAGTAAGCCGGGGCAGTCTCTTTCCTGTGGATTAAGACTTGGCAGCAAAAGGGGAAAAACCTGAAGTGTCTTGTCCCTGATGTGAGCCCCGTTTCTTCCCTCCTTTCACAACTAGAGGATCTGCTGGAAGAATATGAGAATCTGGTGGCCCCAACGCTCAGGAACACCGGAGGGAATAGCTTGGACTCTGGTCCTCCTCCTTTCTCCCTCTGTGTGGTGAAGCTCGCTGTGGCTCCTCCTGGGCTGGTCACCCATGATTCTGTCACTCATGCCTCTACCACCACAGTGCCAGCCTCAGCCGGACCCCAGCCTTCCCTCTGAGGCCAGCCCAGGCTCCAAAGACTCCCCGCAGGCTCACTCCTATGGCTCAGCACCCAGATCCCAGCCTCGCCTCCCATCCCTGGAGCAGCCATTTGTGCTCTCTGCTCCCCCACCCTGCCTTCTCTCCCCCTTTCGCTCTCTCTCCCCCAGCTTCAGAAGGCTCTTTGATTTTCTTCTTGGGTTAGAATGAAAGTTTCAGGGCACCCGGACTACAGTTCTCAGTCGAATCAGCCTGAGTCCTCCAAAGCATCAGGCTTTGTTTTCTTTCTAAAACAAACTAGGATCTTATCTGGATATTCGGCTTATCTCTGGCAAGTCACTACACTGCAGTGGCTTTTTTTCCCCCCTTTCTCTTCCTGCAATGTGATATTATGAAGAGACCTTGACCCAAGGCTGCCTATTGCTTATCTGGGGAAAGGAAGGGGTGAGCAAAGAGTTGGCTCTGACAGTCACCCTCTCCCATGCTTGAGGGATGAGGGCCTAGAATATCTTTAATTCCTACTTCTCAGCTTCTCTAAAGGTATCGCCATTGTCCTGGTCTCTCCAGTCCCGCCTTTGCCCATATTACTCAGATCTGGGGCTCAGACCATTGCACTCCAGAGTGTCAATCTTTTCCTGTTGTCCCTCCCCTTCCTTTTCATTCTTCACCGAGAGGTCAGAGTACAATGAAGTGTTGTGCCACTTGGTCCCATGGACTAGAAATGAAAATATACCTCTTAAGCCAGTATTGCATCCAGCTTCCACAGTAAGCCCTGCTACAGCCCTCCGTGATGTTCACAGCCTAGCACACATCCTCTCTCTCTTACTCCTCTACCCACCTCCCACCGGGGATCAAACTCAGGGCTTCATGCGTGCCAGCCACTCTACCACTGAACGACACCTTCAGCCCTAACAGACACCTCCTTACCTGTGTATTCTGATCGTCATCCCACTGCTGCTCCTCCTCCACCTGCAAAGCCCTTCCCACTTGTTAGGGACTGGGTGGTGCTCCCACTCCCAAAAGACAAAATCCAATGCCCCTCCCCCATTTTAATACGTGACTTTATTTGGAGATAGAGTTGCCACACAATCTGCCGCTATTTCGGCCCCAGCAAAAAGGTACAGCTTTTTCCTACTGCACAGGATAAAGTCCAAATCCTCACCAGCCCCGAGGAGATCTGCATGATCTGCCTCCCAGCCTGGGCTCTCCATCTCTGCCTCTCTAGGCCATCTTCCCTGCTCACCTCAATCCAGCCTTACACGCTGTCACTTGGAGCCTTCCACAAGGAAGGTCTTGCCTGATCCTTCTGTACAGAAACCCCTTTGCGACTTGCTTAACTTAAGATACATCTGCATGGTCACATCAGAGAGGGCTCCCCAGACGGTCCCCATGAAATGCAC
The DNA here is from genome assembly GCF_903992535.2 of Arvicola amphibius. Lineage (NCBI taxonomy): Eukaryota > Metazoa > Chordata > Mammalia > Rodentia > Cricetidae > Arvicola > Arvicola amphibius. Next base: position 24,334,884 of record NC_052052.2, on the reverse strand, counting down.
CCCACATTCTTACACCTTTCTTTCATCAACACCCCTCATAGGGACCTTAGACATGTTTGCTTACTTAATGGTTTCATCAGGTTAAGAAACATCCACTGTCCTTTTCTAAGAGGGTGCCTGGACACACGTTAGTGCTCAGTAAGTATTTACTGTGTCTCTGGATCTTCATCCTCTTCAGGTCCTTATCCTGGCATCAAGGCCTAGCCCAAATCCTCCTAGCCTCTTTAAATTAGCTTTCTTGATACACCAAGTCCAAAGCCACCTTAGTGTAGTGATGTGGCTCTGTGCAGCACGCTTCTTCTTCATCTGTGGAGATTATAGCTGTCTGACTGCATCAGTTACCTGTGGGTTTCCACCTCTGCTTCCTCCCAAATCAGGACCACACACTGAGCATCTCCACAGGGCTCACAGCACAGCCTAGTACAGGGCCCCTGAACACAGGAGGCGCTGTGTAAATTTGTGTAGACCCAAATAGATCAGAGTAAGCTCCAGAGGCGGAGGATATAAGTGGGTCGTTTACAGGGATTAAACTGTGCCCCTGCCTTCCACAGCCCCCAGGAAGGGTGGAGAGCATTTTCCCAGAGGAATCCAGGGTAAACTGCCAGTTCCAGTCAGCCAGTTTCTTGGGTAGGAGAAAGTCCTACATTTTGAGCCCCACAATTATGGAACAGCCCAGCTGTGGGCTGCAGAGGCCTGGCCATCACTTCGTGCTGTGCCTCTCCTTGGAAGAGAACCCTGCCCACAAGAGCTAAGGGAAGGGCCAAGAGTCCACCCTAGGCAAGGTCCAGGAAGCTGGAGACCTTCCTAAGGCCACGGGCACCAAACTATCCCTCCCTTCGCAGGGCTGGTGGGAGCCTCGGCTGGCTTAGCTCTTTGGGGGGCTGGGTCTGGACAATGGGAAGCGAATAGCCCCCTCCTCGCTGCCCCAGGCACATAAAGCAAGTCTTTCACAGAGGCTTTCTGGCTGCTTCAGTTGGTTCTTGGCACTCAGCAAGGCCGTGTCTGTAGGGGCCCGGGGAAGCAAATGTGATGGGGGTGGGGACTAGGATTCAGAGACTTCTCCGTGCCCACCCCGGGGGCCACCAGGCTGGCTCCCCAGCTGTGAGATGAGCTCATGCAGGGAAACCGGAACCACCACGGGTGGGGTGGGGGAGGGAGACAGATTCATACCAAGCGCTCTGAGAAAGCATGGCTCTGCAGAGCAAGTTTTTGGTGGGAATAAGAAACTAGTGTCCAATCCTCCTGCCTGTCCCTCTCCTCTCCAATCCTGGCCATAATCCCTAAGCCCTCCCGCAAACCTTTCCCGGAAAATTCCCAGGCTTTCTCTCTCACTGATGGCCAACTTGGGTTTCACCAACACCCCCCCACCCCGACACACACACACACACACACACACACACACACACACACACACTCCAAACACAATTCGTCAACCCTGAAGTCCCTCTCTTGGTCCTTCCCAGGAAATGTCCCGGCCTCGCCGCCTGCCATCAGTGGTCCTTGTCTCCTGAGCCAAATCACTCGGTTTCGAGACTCCCTAAATGCAAGAGCTGCCTCTCTGGGTGCTTTTGGCAGAGGGGGTGAGGTGTACACAGGCAGGTGTTTCTACGCTGCGCGCGCCAGGCGAGGCCTCCCCCCCCCCCAGCCTTGCCGCTCACGGTCCCCTCCGGCCTCTCCTACCTCCCTAAGCGTCTTTTCACCTAGGCAAGAGTTTGGCGTTGACAACGAAGGAGCCCTGCAGCCTAGGGTTGACCAGAATGAGACTGTTGCCTAGGCGTGGTGGGGGATGGGGTGGGGAAATCTACACTGAGCCCTTGAGGTCTGAAGGCTACCAGCCTGGGGGAAGAAAAGGGTTTACTTCCTTGGGAAAAACTCATCTGGTTTGGGACCCTGGTTGGGAGGATGTGGGGGACAAACAGGGCCCAGACATAAATTTGAGGATAAATTGTACAAGTAAGTCTTAACACAGTCCTTGCCCCAACCTCACACCCCTGCCTCAACCCAGTACACATACATACCTGCGATTTTGTCTTAGGCTAGGGGTAGGACTGTTCTGGACCGAGTGAAAGGGACCCTTTATCCCGTTTCACCCACTCTTTAATTCTTAACCCAGCCTCCCTCCTTGTCCACGTACCCATCTCCTGGGAAGAGCTACTGTGAATTGAGCTCTAGCGTGCCCTCCCCAGCTCCGAGACTGCAAGTTCAAAGACAGCACCCAAAATTATCTCTTAAGAGCCACGACTCGGGGAACTGCGATCTTCCTCGGTTACCTTTCCCCAGCCAGCATTCACATTTTCAAGCGTGGAGGAGGCGTGTATGTGCCTGTGTGTGCAAGTGTGTGTCTCTATGCGTGTGTATGTGTGTGTACGGGAGGGGCTGTATTAATGGTGATATTATAAATGAAAGCTGGAGGACTGAACTTAAAAGAAACCGGTCAATTGTAAAACAAATAGGAATAAACAACCCTTTAGATGTAATTTGTGGTTTATCTGGAGGTGCGGGTGGCGCTGAAACTCCCCCCCCCCCCGTTTTTTTTCTTTAGCTGCGCCTCCACCCCCAGCTTTTGGAGCGGCGGAGAAGCGGCTCCGGAGTGATTAATCCGGGGATAATTCACCCCCCCCCGCCCCCCGGCGCGAACCCCGCGAAGCGGGATTGGAGCGAGTCATTTCCGAGAGCGCAGCGCGCCTCTCCCCGGCCGGGCGGACACTTGGTTCATTCCAGCCGCAGAAGCTCAGGGCTCCCGCGTACCGGGATTTTTTTTTCCTCCCGGAGCAGAAAGAAAAAAAAAAAAAGCTTCAGAGCTCTCCTGACCTCCTTTCTCCTCGGCGGCGAGCGGAGCCTCTCCCTCGGGCTGCCGGCCGCGCCATGCCGCGCTCGCGGGCACCGGAGCAGGGATGTTGCGGCTGCCCGGCAGGGAGGGCTCGCGGCGAAACCGGGATTTGGGCGCTTGTGCCGGGCACCGGGAGTCGCTGGGGCCGCCCGCCGCCACCTCCGCCGCCGCCGCCGCCGCCACCGCCGCCGCCACTACTGCTGCTGCTGGGTTGGGGGCTTCTCAGTGCCTCGGCTGCCGCGGGTGAGTCCGGCCGGGCCGCGCGCCCCACCCGAGCCCACCCAACCTCGACGCGGTCCCAGTCCCTTCCCCCACCCCAGCTTGGCTTCCTCCTCCTGATTACCCACCCTGCTTCTCATCTTCGCCTCTGTCTGTCTAGAACCTCCACTCCATCTTCGACCACGTCCTCACCTCTACCCTCATGGACGTCCCCAAGCCCAGCCGCAACTTGGCCGGATCCGGCCAGTGTGTGGGGCCTGGGAGACAGACATCCCCCTCCCCGGGTTGCGGGGCACCTGGATTGTGGCTTCAGTTTCTCCAGTCTCCCAGCCCCACAAGGTGCCAGGCTTTTCCGGTATAAACTTTCCCGGAGCCTTACTCCCCCATTCGCTCCCCCATTCTGCTTGGCACGCCCGTCCCGGGGGTTAGAGAGGCTTGGCGCGCCCCCTCCGCGTCTGCAGGGTCGGTCTTCCCCTGCCCCCGCCCATTTTCTCAGACCAAAGCCGTTGCCCCCGCCCAAGCAGCCCAGAGACTGCGGTCTCCACCCCCCTCTTCACATGCCCTCCGCCCCCTCGGTGCTCGGGCTGGGGGCGGGATGCAGGTAGGCGCGCGCCCAGGTCGGGGGTCCCGTGCAATCTTTCTTGAAGGGCTCTTGTTGGGTGGTTGGAAGGGGCTGAACCACTGGAGGTGGAGGCAGGGATCATGCTGAGTTGGGAGGGAGGAAGGGGAATGTCGCCGCCAGGGTCCGTGCCGACACATCCCCCTCGCTTGGTTCCCACTCCGCGCCAAAGTGCCCTTTCCCGCGCCCTGCTGCAGCCGAAAGCCTGGGCTGCGGCAACCGTGGCGCGGGTGGCAGGACCCGGTCTCGTTAAGCCAGTCGGGACAGACTTAAAGGGTGCGGAGAGTCCTGGGACTTTAGGATGGATGTCTGGCTGCAGCTTACAGTTAATGGGGGAAGGGGGTGCGGAGAGGCACGTGGACCTTTTAGTGAACCCAGACACACTAAAGGTTACTGGTTTCAACTGGTCCTCTCCTACTTTCCCCATGGCACCTTCTGAAGCTTAGCAACAACCTAGAAAGTTCACTGTGCCTGTGAGGGGACCAGTCCAAGCAGGGATGCCTGGAGCTGCATTTTCACTTCTCTGGATACCGATGCTAACACCCACTGGGGAAGAAAACCCCAAGTACCTGATGCCTGGGCCTGGAGCCGGGACACCCCGGCATAGAGTAGCTCTTTTGTTGTTGCTTGTTTGCTTGGTATTTTAAAACTACAGGTTGAGCCTCTCAGGCCTTGGCTTGGGCCATCCCAAAACCCTGCCGCTTCTTGGAAAGAGCACCCCACCCATGGTTGTCCAGCGAGTAAATGGTAAAAACTCTCAGGCTCTCTCTGGCCTCCAGCATCTTGTGAACTTCAGACCTTGCCATCCGTCCCATAGTCATTCAGTGTTGGGGTTCCCTGTGAGGGAGGGCTCCCCAAGACAGCCCTGCCTGTCTATCCCTTCTAGACCGGACTTTCTCAGTTCACCTAAGGAGTCATAGCCACTGACACCCAGAGAGGGGCGCCCGTGGTGCACCTGTCTCTCAGCTTTGGCCTCTCACACACCCACACCCACCCGGAGGCTGCTCACACCAATGCTTCTTTCTAGTCACCAAGACTTCTCACATGGGCTGTGGGCTCCGTTGTTACTTGCTGTAGGGCCCAGTAAATGGTTGTCCAGGCCAAGGCCTTCTGCCTTGGCCAGCTGGAACTCGTTTGGGATTGCCAAATTTGTGTTTCTTGCTGGGTTTGTCCGTACCCCCTTGAGTATGCCAGGTCCCCGGAGAGAGAAAAAGGCCGACTCACCCTGGCCTTCACAGGGCTCAGCATTGCTGGAAGGCTGCCTTTTTGAGACCCATTTGTCATTGTCTCTTGGGTAGGTATATAAGTTGAGAGTGTGTGTGTCTCAAGGAGGGGCAGCTGCTCTCTGGCAGGCCCAGCTCTGGCTCGTTTCTCTCAGTAGCTTTCCTGTGCGTTTCCACACACTGTCTGGCCTTGTAGGCAAGCAGACATTTGAAAATAGAGTTAGTGACAGGTCTGCAGGATATGGTGTATGAGGCATGGGGGGAAGGAAAGGCATTCCTTTTGTGATCTCTTCACACTGTTAACTGTAGAAGATGCTTTGGGGATTGAGCACCTCTTTTGCTAGGGGGCGGCCGGATATAGTGAACACAAGGATTTGGGGGGCACGAGTATGTGTGTGTTTTCCTCGTCCATGCCTGTCTCCTTCCATTTCATCCTTCCTGCCTGCCACCGATCACACTTCGACCCCCACTTCCCTTGAACCCCACCCTCCCTCCTGTCATTAGTTACCTGCCCCTTCTACTTCCCTCTTTGAAACCTGCTTCCTCTTGGCCTATAAGCAAGTATATATTTCACATCAGACCATAAAACACTTGGCCTTCCTAACCTCATTTAACTACCTTCCCAATATCCAAGGGGATATTCAGTCACCCCCTGCTCCCAGTCAGTCCAGCAGCCTGGCATTGGAACGTTCTAGAAGAGATCATTGTGCGCCTCCTCATTGCCAATCCCACTGCACTTCCCCTGCCTACTCTCTGTGGCCTTGGCCACTCTGAGCCACTTCTTTTGAAGTCTCTTTTCTGGGCGTTTGGGATTTTGTATTTCGTTGCCTCCCACTCTCTAACACTGAGCTTTCTCCCTGAAACACTGTGTTTTGGAGCTCTCACTTTTCTCACCCTGTCCCCACTCCCCAGATGAGCTCATCCCTGCTCAGTCCTCTCACAGTATTCAGAAGCTTCCAGACAGCTATGTCCTGTGAAATGGCTCCAGATATGTCTGTTGGCTTCCTGGATAATAGATACACTCAGTCCATTCAGTCTGTATATCCACCTGCCCTTGGGGCGCCTTACCTTGGTGCTTCCCTCCTAAGATAATTGCTCTCATATCTTCCTCCCAGAATTGCCAAGTTGCCCATCCCAGAGCCTTAGGTGGGTCCCCATCTTCTGCATCATTGGCCGTTGAGGCCTGCAATTTTACACCCTTAATTCTTCTCAAGCACGCTACTTTTCTCTGGATTGAGAAACTGTGCGTTTTTAAAAGGCTGGGATGTCCCTTCGTTCCCCAGGAGTGATTACACATAGAACAGATATTAAACCGTACCTGTAAAGAGTTCTGATTTTCTTCTATGTCCTCACCTTTATGGTTTAAAAGGAATGAATTCCAGTTGATGTTTTCTGTCTTGCTTGTTTCTTAAAGACTGGCGTTCAGCCTGCCTCTTGCACCACATGGAGCCAGTGTTCTCCTGTGGTACCAAGGAAATGGAAATGTGTTTGTCTGCCTCAACTACCAACCCATGAGCTCCCCGGGAGCAGAGACAGGGTTTTATTTCTCTTGGTAGCCCCAGCACCCAGCTGCGTGAGGTCTGCTGAGCATAGAGCTGGTGTCTGACGGACAGCTAGCTGTTCCCCCAGCAGACAGTTCTCATATTCTTTTCCTTGGAGAGCTTCCCAGGGGTTGATGAAGCAAAACTGAGTTTTAGGGACTAAGAGAGCCAGCTGGTTTGTAGAGGTAACGCAGTGACAGACACCGAGTTCTGTTCCCAGTTGTTTTTGCTCTACAACTAAATGTCACAGGTTGATGAGCTAGTGTCCTAGATTCTAGAAGCAACGCAACAAGTCCTCAACGCCCCTAGCTCCCAACAGGGCAATGTCGAAAAAAGGGTAACTAACTGTTCGGTCACCAAGATGTGTTTGGGTTTGGAATCTCATTTATAATTAATTTGTGGGCTCATGGGGAAAAAAAAAAGGATGACTACAGTACAGCAGGTGATGCTGGCCCTGTCTAGGGTTGGTGGCTTATGTGGCTTTGTTGAATCAAAGGGACTGGGAAGCTAGTGTACGGGGTCTGATACACTGATGGGCTTTGCTGGTCCTGGAGACTCCAGCAGGTGGCTTTGGCAGCAGCGCCTCCTATACCTGGCTTACCCATGTCATTGTCCCTGTCAGGGCAGCGGGAGTCAGCAGAACATAAGACCAGGCTGATCTTCAGAGCTAAGGCACAGGCCCCCCACCTCCAAGGGGACAAGTTATTTGGGCAGCCTACTCGGACTGCACCTGCCTCGGGAAGGTGTTGCTTAAAGGGGAAGGTGGGTCCCAGCAGCAACGTGGAGGACAAAGGAGCCCGCCAGGGAGGCTGTGTGCCTTTAGCTGGGGGTCTCAGAAAGTTGTGTGGACAGCCAGGAGAGTGACACCTGTAGCCGAGGTGCACCGAGAACTCCCTGGTGAGTGTGTGCTCAGGCTCTGGCGTGTGTTAACTCAGTGCGCACAGCAGCGGCCCAGGCGTAGTTTGGGCTCAGGTCTGCCTGACTTGAGATCCCTTACACATTCCTCCAGACGCCGTTATTCTCAGGGAACCCAAGAGGTATCAGCCATTTGGAATCCTTCTGCCCTGGATCCCAAACTTGTAGTCATTAAAAAGCAAGGTTCCTCCATCATCCATACAGCTGTCTCAGAGATGATGGTAACGTCACTTTGCTCTTAAACTTCGGGCTCCTGTCTAGGTAGAACTCCAACATGGGTGCTTATGTTGCCCAATGTCATGTGACAGGAGGACCTTTGTCTTCCCCTCCAAGACCGGGTGAGCTTCTTCTCTGGATTGTGAAGTTTCCAGGGTAACAAAGCCTTCATTTGCACCTTCTTCTCCTACATAGCATGGAACCCAAGATGCTGTGGGTTTCCCTATCCAAACTACAATAGAGCATTCTTCAGAGAGAGTCCTGGGTGACCACCACCAGGAGCCATATCAGAGAAATGGGTCTGGCATGAGCCAGGAGCACAATGGCCACTCCTGTCAAGTCCAGTACACAGAACTCTTTTGTGTCTGCTTTTGAGCCATCGACATTTAATGCCTGGGTGGGGCAGGGGGCATTGACTCTGTACTCTCCTTACTGGGGAGAGTTTTCCCGCCGCAAACCCCATTTCACTTTTCACCTACCGCTTGTTGCTGTATCGTTGGAAAGTTTGAAACCGAACTGATCTCTAAAGGGATCCTCTCCTAGACATAATCTTCATCACAAGGTTTTTTTTTGTGTGTGTGATGTTAAAAATAGCATAGGTCAATTATTAAGAGTGCCAAATATCTCTTAGAAGTTTATTTCAGACTCTCTGTGTGGTCTAGGGCTCACATTGCTGCACAAAGAGCCGTTTTCTCTGCCGGTGTCTCCTTCAGACTCACTTAAGTGCAATTATGATCCAGAAACTTCAAAAAACGGGAATCGTGTCCGCCTTCTAGGTTTCCAGATAGAAAAACCGAGTAAGTCCCACTATTAAGTAGCGACATCTATTTATTGATCGGAAGTAAGCAAGTGTGACGGTTGTAACTCTGGAAGGAGAAAGTGGAGACTGAAGTTTAGGCCGTTGGTGGGGTGTCTTATCAGAGGGCGTGCAGGCATTTTGTGTGGCATGATCGATGGCTCTTTCTGAGGTGAGTGGGTACGGTGGAGTTGATGCAGGCAGGCGTCTGGGGGCTTGTCTCTCTAGCGCTGCCTGTCTCCCTGCCCTAACCCCGCCCCAGCTTGAGTCCCATTGACAATCACACAGTGCCATTTGAGGTGACAGTGGAGGTCAGAGGTGGACAGAAACTCAGAGATTGGCAGGATTGGGGATGAGTGGGTGTGTCTGATACGTTATGGAGAGGAGGGCGTGAAAATGTAATGGTTTATTTTCCCCATTAAACTGTCCCCAGCATAAAACCTTCACGATAACACCCTGGCTTCTTGTCCTGTTTGTTCCTGTCGTATGTACAATCCTAGAAGTTTGGTCCACAGCAGAGTGACCAAGAGAAAGGCATTGCTGACCCAGGAGTCAGCAAGCTAGTCTTCCAGCTTCCGTCTGGCCTCTCATAACCTGTGTGGCCTTGAGATAATGAAAATAATTTCCTCTCTTTAACTGGGTCTCGATTTCCTTACCTGTAAAATGGGAGCAATAGTAAGGCCCATCCTGTCTATTTCAGGATGGACTTAGAAGTGCTTGCATCAACAAAACAGAAGAAAGCCAGAATTGTTACACTAGAACCCCAAAGTTCACCGTTGTGAGCTCTGTCCCCTGATCAGCCTGATGCATGTGAGCTTCTAGAAATGAGGCCCACCATCTGTCTGCCTGTGCCTTGGGTTGCTCAGGGCAGTGGGTGAGGATGGAACTCAGCATCCCATCCCTCACCCATCTTCCCTGCTATAAAGCCAGCACAACTGCTCCTCATAACTGGGAAAGGAGAAAGAACTCCTCCCCTCCAGAACTCACCAGACCTCCTGTGTGCAGCTTCCACACTCCTGACCCCTGGCAGCAGTACACTGTGAACCTTGAAGAGGCAAAACCTCCCCAAACCCATCCATTCAGGGAACAAGATCTACGTTGAGGTCTACCTATCCCTCACCATTCCTCTTGAAATACGCATGGTCCTTATCCAATATGGCAGGGTGTTTCTAAATGACATTGCCCCTATACATTTCCTCGTTTCCATTTTCCTACTTGTTCTACTCAACCCCATGTTTTGCAGATCCCACTGGATGTCTTTAATCCCAGCACTCAGGGAGGCAGAGGCAGGTGGATCTCTGTGAGTTCGAGGCCAGCCTAGTCTACAGAGCAAGTTGCAGGACAGTCAGAGCAAGAGCTCCCGCTGGACTCCTTATGTGTGTCTAGCCTGGGACTTGGGTTTCTGAGACAGTGTTGCATCAGGAATTATTTATATTTTTTCTGCACTCAATCTTCCACCCTTGCCTTCCTTGTTCTCTGACCACGCACAAAGTGCTGAAGAACCTCCTTGTTCCTTCCATATCCCCTACACGCTTTCCTGGGACCTTGCTTGATGATAACTCTGTTATTCTGAATGGGAGCCTGAGGTCCCCAGTAGCAGGCTGATTTTCTGTTGTTTTTCCATGGTGTTTTGTGGAAGCTGATATGCCAGCTCTACTTTGAGTACCTTGAGTTTCTGCTTTCCCATATCCTCTTCAATACTTTCTATTACCAACACTTTCCTGATTCTGCCGTGGGTATGAGGCCAAAGCGACATGTCACTGTTTGAATGACTGCTGCATTGTTCGATTACTAGTCACCTTGAGAGTCTACTATGTGCTTGTCAGCTCTTGGTCTTTCCTTTTTGTGATTTTGCTAATGCATATTACATATATTCATTATATATTAAAATTATAGTATTTTTTGCAAAGTTGAAAACGGAACTCTAATATTCTAGGCAAGCACTCTGCACTGAACTGCATTTCCAGTCCTCTCCCCATTCACATTTACTCTGAAACAGGATCTGTCTAAGTTGCCCAAGACAGATCTTGAACTTGTGATTCTCCTGTCTCAGCCTCCCAAGTAGTTGGGAGTATAGACCTATACCACGAGACCTAGCCAAATTGCTAAATTGGAAATTTCTCTCCTCCCTCCCTCCCTCCCTCCCTCCCTCCCTCCCTCCCTCCCTCCCTCTCTCTCTCTCTCTCTCTCGTTTATTTTTACTTCATGTGGATGGGTGTTTTGCGTGTATGTATGTCTGTGCACATGTGTGCGTGGTACCTGTGGAGCCTAGAAGAGGATGTTGGATGCTCTGGAACTGGAGTTACCGAGAGTTGTTAGCTGCCATGCGGGTGCTGAGAACCAAACCTGTGTCCTCTGGAAGAGCATCCAATGCTCTTAGCCTCTGAACCATCTCTCCAGCTCCCTAAATTAAATTTTGAGGGGCTGATTTGCATATCTGTATATGCAAATCTGTATATTTCGAAGCTATTCTGTCTTGTTTGCCACCTCTTTCTCTAGAGAGAGGCGTTTCACTCTGACTCAGTCTGACACATTACCTTTTTTTTTTTGGAGGCAGTGTTTCATATGTCCCAGCCTAACCTTGAACTTGCTACATAAGATGACTTTGAACTTCTAATCTCTCTGCCTTGACCTCCCAAATGCTAGGATTATAGGCATATACTATCATGCCTGGTTTATAAGCTGGGAATTGAGCACAGGGCCTCTTGCATGCCAAATGAGCGTTATACCAACTGGGTTACAACCTCATTGTCAGCAGTGTTATGAGGAAGGTAGGAGTCGAGAAATCTGAGTGTGCAGGTGAGCTTGGGGACAGGCAGGTTCCCAGTCCCACCTGGCCCGTTGTTTTACAGAGTCCCAGATCCCTCTTATCCGTTCTGCGCTCACCGTTTGTCCAAGAGTTCCCCTCTCTGGCTCAAGGCTTTGTTTCTTGAAGACCCCAGTTAAAGAAAAAATTAATTAATCCATGGGTGCTTCACTTAGAGAATATGAGAAAATAGAGGCCTTTTGCAGGCATTTACTGCGGGCCTGCACTGTCCCAGGCTCTTAGTTGGACTTCAGTGGCCTTACACATGTTCACAGCATCATTTTTCACATCAAAGGTGGTAGCCACATGCGGCAGGTAAGGAATAAATCCATGCCACTGAGAGAAGCACAAATGCCAAGTGTTTTTAATGATGTTGAACTGTGCCCTGTGTGTTAGTTAATTTTCTCCTTGATGTGGTTAAGTATCCAACAAAATTAAATTAGGGCTTAAGGAAGAGAGGAGGGTCGTAGGGTGGTCTGAGGAACACAGGTGCTGCTGGGGGAGCCTAGAGGATCATAGAGAGATGCAAGCTGGGAGAAGCTCGGAGGACCCTGTTTTTCCCATGTCTCTGCCCTGTGCCCCAGCCTCCTGAGCCTGAAGGAGCTGTCAGAAGCCGATAAAAGCCACTCCTGGATCCTAGGTCACTGTGCTACCTCTACGTGAGTGTCACAAACTCTTCATCCCCAGAGAAAAATGACAATAGAGCTGGAGGCTGCTGGGACTGGTTGAGAGGCATTTCACGGTTTCCACGTCTGGGGAGACTGCATAGTCAACCTCATCTGAGCGAGCCATGGGTTCCTTTCAGTTTGGTTTCTGACCTGCTCTTTTCTTCCATTACCCCCTTTCCTTTCTGGTACCCCCTCTTTCCTAGTCCTTTTCCACCTTGGACATCAAGACCCTCAGTCTCTGTGGAGGTCGTCTTCCTCTCTACCCAGCCCTCACCATTCCTCAGAGCCGAGCCTCTTCCTGAACTTGAACCCAGGACCTCTTCTATGGCCTCCCCTCAAGTCCCTCTTCAGCCCAAACAGCTCTGCCAGCTAGCAGGGTTTTAAGACCTTTGCTTGCGCCATCTGCTTATGACCCAAGGGCTAGAGCATGCTAGAACATTAACTGAGAACCAAGTGGCCCTGAGCTGGGGACACAGATGCAAACGCCATTTCAAACCAAGTTCACTCACTCCCTGAAGGACAGTTGAAAGGTACCCAAGGCCCAGGGAGTGCTAAGCAAGCGAGGAAGGGGGTTGGCTGCCCTGGGCTGCCTTCGTCTTGCAGATTCTTCAAGCATGAGCAGGTGACTAATTGGTGCCAAGGATACAGGCTTGGATGTTGGAGTAGCAGGCTGTTTTGGAGGTTGTTACATTTGCACCCCTCCTTCTGCGTCGTTACTGTTTCCCCAGAACTGTTCCTCCCAGAACTCTCATGCTGAGGGCTGCACCTTTCTCCCGTATACCTTACAGCTCTCCAAAGAAATGCGTCTTCTTGTAGTTGGGTACACCGAGGCTTAAGAAGATTCGCTTCCTTGTTCAAGTACAGGCAGGAGGGGAGAGTTCGGACTTGAGATTTCTTTAGTGCAAAAGCCCATAGGCTAAGCCAGTCCACAGCTTCCAGTTAAGACGTCAAGTCCCAACCCGTCTCTCTCAACTTCTGAATGAGTATCTAGGAGCAAGCCAGATCCCTGCAATTTTCATGTATTTGTCCTGACCTACCCTTCCGTCTGTGCCTGTCCAGGAGCCACTCAGGTATCCAGCTCCCCAGGGGCAAAAGGGAAGTTTACTGAAGATCAGCTTCCACCCTCTCACAGAGCGGTCACGAAGGAACCTAGGAAGGTCGTCATTGTCTCGGCACTTGCCTTTCCAGCCACACTAATTCTTTCTGCTTCCTGCCCCTCTGCCTCACCTTTCTCATTAGTCCCAGCCCTGTTCCTGAGGCCACTGCACCCTGGAGGTGACAGCTTGTGTTAGTGAGGTGTGCAGCCCCCACAGGAGACTGGGCAAGCTTAGCTTTCCTGAGCTGCTCACACAAGCCCTGGGGTGTGGGAACCCCTCGGTCACCAGGTTCTTCCCCCAGACTGGATCTGTTAGGTGACAGTTCAGGACACTCTGGAAGCCTGATTCAGTTTTCCTTGTGTACAAATTCCCACTCCTCTAGATTTAGTGCTTGTTGAAAAGCAGACAGAAACACCTATCTGTTTTTCTCAGGTCTGCTAGTGGGAAGCAGCATGGGAGGAAACTCCAGAGTGGACCAGCCAAATCCAGTCTTCAAGTCTCCCCTGGATGGGGAAGGACCTACTCCTCAGGAGGAAGTCCCCGGAGTTTGGGGCCCTAGCCCTTGGTATTTAGAACTCTCCCTGAGAAAAGTCAGAGGCTTATCAGGGAAACTGAGGTAAATGGTCAGTTATGCAAATAGAAGTGCTAAGACCGGAAGTTTACAGACCATAGGAGGCTCAGGGATAGACCTGTCTATCTATCTATCCACCCATCTGTCTGTCTGTCCATTCATCCATCATCTATCCCTCTATCTAGATAACCATCTGCCCATTTACTCATCTACCTTTCTACCTACTCATCTGTCCGTCCGTCCATCCATCCATCCATCCATCCATCTATCTATCTATCTATCTATCTATCTATCTATCTATCTATCTGTCTATCCATCTATCTTCCCATCCACTCACCCATCCTCTACTCACCTGTTTATCCATCCATCTATTCACCCATCCACCCTTCCACTTACCCATCCTTTCATTCATCCACCCACCCTCCCACCCACTCACTTACCTACCCATTCATTTATTCAGTCATTCAGGAAGTGAGGGAGAGACTAGTGAGTCTGGAGAATAGGCACAGTATACTGGCTGGCAACATGTCCCAAGGCACTAGGAAGTTTCTTAGAAATTCAGCTCCCTAGCTTCCACTGATGCCTATGGAATCAGAATCTCCATTTTAGCAAGATCTATAGGTAATTTACACCCCCTCAAGAATCTCAGAGCACAGTTGTTAAATTCTCTGCGCACAAACTTCGGACTAAAAGTCATCAGGGAGTGAAGCTTGGCTCGGGTTCTCCTGAGTCTCGGTTGCACTGGTAAAATGGATGGAAATTGTGTCTTCACTACCATGTTTGTGAATATCCGTGCTTGCAACATGCCTGGCAGGTGCTCTTGTCCACCGACGAGCTTTGGACCTTTAGTTTACAGCATCGTCCCCAGTACCTGGGACATTGTAGCCAGGGAGATGCTCAGCAAGTACTTCATGAGTGACTGCTCATCAGGTGGTTGTCAATCAAACTGGACATCCTGGAGGCTGCTTCCCAGAGCAAGTGCGGGTTTTCCTTTTTGTTTTCTGTATGGTGGCTGTTCCCTGGCAAAGGGTTGTCCAGACGCAGGACAAGAGAGCAGAGGATGCTTTAGATATGGTATGAGGATATGCTCTTGTTAGACTATGTGCCAGGAAGACTTGATTATTACAGAAGTGTTGAGCTGAAAGCCGCTGTTACAGTGAAGTCCTAAGGTAGATGTTAGCCTCAGTAAGAATGAATTGATGGCTTTGAAAAGAGAAAGAGCAGATTTTCATCCCAGAACGTTAATTTGAACCAATTCTCTGCCTCCCTTCCCTGTTAGCTCCAGCCCTCTGCAGCCCCTCCCATTTGTCTCTGTTTCTGGTGTGTCTTGCTCCTGGCTCTTGTCCATTCTGGACACAATGCTCCATCTTGATAGTGTTCACATCTCTGGGGTGTTTCCCTGCCACCTCTACCTTTGCTGAACTTCTTCATCTCTTGCATCATGGAAAAGTAGAGACTCATGGACATGTGTGTGTGCACCTTGCCACTGAATGTAGGCAGCAGGGGACTGAAGATCCTGTGCTCTGTGCTGCCCAGGACCCTCCCTCCCTTCCCTCCCATGCCCACCCTTGTGTGCCAGCCCCTCTGTTTCCTTTAGCCCAGCAGCATGCTTGATTTGAATCTTGAAAACACACTGACACCCTTCTCTGACTCTGCATCTGCTTCTGGCTCTCACCCTGTCTCTCTCCCTCCTATCCCAGCCTGCCTTCCTGCGAGAGCGTCTGCCAAGTCCTTTCTCAGGGCTTGTCATCTGGCTTTCACCCTCCTCAGCCCAGGGGAAGTGCTCTAGCCTAGGGCACCATGTGACTTCCTATTTACCAACTCCAGGCAGCTCTCTTGACTTCTGGACCATCACTAGTCTGGCAGCAGCAAAGCCTCTTGACCTTCCTCCTGTCTTTCCGCCTGCCTCCCTGCTTTGGTCTGGAGAGCCTCCTCGCTCCTTCCCACTTAAATCTTTCTCAATGTTACCTACCCTTAGGCTGGCTCTGCTTTTATTCTCCATTTTGTTGGCTCTTGGGGCTTTCACTGCCTCGTGCAAATGCTGACTGTCGCTGTGTTAAGTCTCTGGAGGGGATTGGGGACTGCTCACCGCTCTTCAGACCCACATAGCCACGAATGGTCTGCATTCAAAAGCCACAAGAGAAATTCTTCCTGTATGTGCTCCCTTCTGTGCCTGCCCTCTGAGCCCCATAGCTTTACCACCCCACATTCATCTTTGCTCCACCTTAATGAATGACCTTGGCAGCCATGCATCTTCCTGAGCCAGAAACCTAGAAGCGACCCTTAAATTTCCTCTCTCATCTACCCCTTTGCTAATGAAGCCTCTGGGGTTTTACCTTCCCAATAATCCTCCAGCCTGCACCCGTCTCTGTTTCTGCCATGGTCTGGAACTCACATTCCTTTTGTCCTGGACTGTGGGAACCCACTATCCTGCCCATGTCCCCACAGTCCTCTTGTCCCTCATGGCTCTCTTGACCTCCTTCAGTGAGTGGACTATGAATCAATAGGGCAACACCAGGGCTGGCTTTCCTCTCTGAGCTGGAGGAGTCGGGGCGAGATCAGAATCTGGGAGAAGTTGATGTCTCTGAGGAAGCAGCGAAGAGCAGAAAGCCGATGAAATAAAAATGGGTAAGAGCGGTCATGGAAGATGTCTGAGGGGGCGAGCCACCGGCATCCTCTCCCACCTGCAGTTCCAAATGTCAAGCAACAGGCAAACCGAGGCAATAAAGTGATTCATTTCCTGGTGGTGGGGTGCATGGAACACTCTCCAAACACAGGCCAGCGAGCCTCATGTTGGAGAACACAGTTCCCCCTGAGGCAGACAGGCTCTTGCCCGCCTTCCATCGGGAACTAAATCTATAACACCTGTTACGCTGGGTTGAGGATTGAGTCTCCAGCTCAAACCCAGCTTGCACTTCCTAGGTGGTCTTCAGAATGAACACAGTGACCTTGCCCCATTTCCCACATGCAGAAGAGCCCAGGGTGTTTGCTAGAGGAGAAAGAGGGAAAATCGCCTTCCTAGCCCTCTACCATGAGGGAAAGCAACTCCCTCTCCTCTTCTGTCACCTAGGCAGGGGTGAGAGGCCTAGCCACCTCTCCTGCCTCTGATACGACCCAGCTGTGCCATGGCTACTAATGTTGAGTGCTCTCCCCTCCCCCCTTGCATTGGAGGTCCAGTGATCTCCAGGAGTTCTTCTCCTCCCCCTCCTCATCACTGGGCTCACGTGCCGCTTTTTACAGGGGCTGGTGATCCAAACTTAGGTACTCACACTTGCGTGGCAAACACTTGACTTGCTTAATTGGCTCCCCTGTCCCAGGCTGCATTTCTTAGGAGATTCATGGATTCTCTTCCCAGCCCCATGGCTGTGTTTTCAGGTCTCCTAGCTCATGTCAGCTCTATCCCTCAATCCCAGCCACCTTGCAGCACTGGTGTGGGACAAGGTTCAGCAGAGTACTCAAAGGCCCCTAGTTCACTAAGGCTATGCGGGGCGAAACAGCATCCGGGTGAGGAGTGAGGCCTTTCTTGCCCTCCTTGTGTGTTAAGTCTGACACCAGCTCTTCCCTTTCTTAACTTCAGTGCTTCTGATCCTTGAACCCAAGAAAAGCACGTTTCTTGGGCTCTCATTCTTACTCCTTTGGCTTAAGATTGAGGCTACCCCATTCATTCTCCCAAATGTACCTCATTTCAAGCCCCTCTTTCAAAGCCACAGGCAGTCTTACCAAAGAGGTGAGAGTTTGTCATACAGTCAAGCAGAGGGGGCTGGGGACATGTCAAACCTCTGGACTCTCCAGTGGGCCATAACTCAGACCCGTAGACAAAGAGCTGTGACCTCACCGATTGGGAACTGGTCCAGCCTGAAGCAGATACTTGGCACTTATTTGGCCTGTGCATCCTGATCATGGGTAGATGCACTTTCTGTTTGGAGTCTTGAACTATTGAAAATAGCTCCCAAACTCTCATTATTGCCTTTAAAGACCCGCAGAGGTCTGGGAACCCCAGGCAGGGAACACAGATATTGTCTCATTCCCCACTGTACCCTCCTCCTCCAACATTGCCTCTATGCCTCTATTTCCCTCTTCACTTTGGAACCAAGAAGAGTAGAAAACACAATAGGAGTCAAACGGAGAGGTTATTATACTGGCTCTCTAGCTAGTCAAGTACACTGGAGAACGTAGCCTTTGCTATGTGGCCACATTAGCTTCTTAATACACTGTTCTTGAATCAGAAGGACTTAGGTACCCATTGTTCTACAGAGGTGATGACCTCAGGCTCCCTCACAGGGGCAGGCTGACCGACAAGGGTCAAGAGTGGAGGCAGGCTGGATATTAACTCAGGGAGACAAATTCTCTCCCCTAAATCCTCCAGTTTCAGACTGGGAAGAAACAGATGCCAGAGACAGGCCAGAAGGAGGCGTATGCCATCGGTACCTTGCCTGCCTGCCGGGGGGGCCATTGGAGTAGGAATCCCCCTCCCCTCTCCAGACAGGATTTAAATCAGCTCTCTCACCTATCTTTGCAGGTGGAGCTGGTTTCTAATGGGTCAGTACCACTGGCAACTGAGCCGGGCTGGGGCAGGTAAATCCTGTTTCACCTGCTAGGGAAGAAGGCAGAGTCCCCACCCACCTTGGGCTCTGCTGTAGATGCCACTGGCATGGAGGCTCCTGGAAAGGGAGGCCTCATCCAGACTGAGAGGAGGCGTTGATCCCCCGGCTCACTAATCTATATGACGTGTTTGAGTAAGAGAAGAAATTGACCATCTTTCTTTGTCTCTTCATTGTCCCTGGGAAGAGTAGGTGGGGAGGAAGGTGCTTCAACAGGTGAATGGGGGGGGGGTTGCTGGATGGAGCCAGGCTTCATTTGCCTTGGTTAACAGCTTTATGTCCGACTAGGGCTGGGACCGTCCTGTTTGCTCTGTAGGTAAAATGGGAGGGGGAAACAGGTGCAGGGCAAGGGGAGCTTGCTGGGGAGGACAAAGGAAGTTTATAGCAGGAGACCTAGCACCCCAAGACCTTGTTCTGCTTTCCTGCATCCGCCCTCCCTCCCTTTGTGCCATTTTCTTCTTAAATATCTAGCCACCTATGTACTCATTTAATCAAGTTGTATGTAGGCTCACTGTGGCAGGCACTGTTCTAGGCTATCGCTGAGGGTGGTCATGGCATCTACCACCCCACCTTGTCCTTTAGGCTTTCATTCATTCCAATACATCACCTGTGGGGTGATCAGATAATTAAACATATAATTTAAATGCAGTGTGATTAGCATGGTCTGGGAGAGTGGAAATGGAGACTGCTTGCTCGTTTCCCGGCTGCCCAGATCCAAATAATCACACAGGAACTAAATTAATTACAACACCGTTTGGCCAATAGCATAGGCGTATTACTAGCTAGCTCTTACATTTTAAATTAACCCATTTCTATTAATCTGTATCACCACGAGGCTGTGGCCTACCAGTAAGGTTCCACCATCCTTCTTCTTAGGCAGCTATGTGGTGTCTTTCTGACTCCACCTACTCTCTCTCTCTCTCTCTATGCCTCTGTTCAGATTTCCTGCCTGGCTTTACTTTGCTAAGCCATTGGCCAAAACAGCTTTATTCATCATCCAAGAAAAGCAGCACATAGACAGAAGGCCATCAGGAGGGGATTATGGGAGCAGAGTGGAAGGAAGGGGAGGATCCAGACTGGGGATCAGAAGGGACTCCCTGAGGGTGACCATGTTTACTGGTACCTTGGGTTGTCTGGACAAGGCTGGGCCAAGAGAATGAGGGCTTTTCCCACTGGTCACCGTTGTTGCTAAGGACATGAGAAGCAGCTCCTCTAGGATAAACTTACACCTGGAGCCATGGGGTCCCCACTCAGCTCTGACTCTGATGGTGTTGAGTGTACCACTGTGTCCAGGTATTAAGCTGGATGATTAATATGCAGGATCAGCTTCCGTGGTTTCCAGACCTCAGTGAGGGAGATGGTGGAAACGGTCCATTTCATGGACATAGAAACTGAGTTTTGGAGGAATGGAATAGTTCCCACCAAAGTCCCACTGTGAGAAAGGAAGACATGGAACTGGAGCCTCTACCCGTGTGGAGCCTCTTGATGGTCTTTCCACAGCTTTTCCCACCACAGAATTGAGCCAGGGAGCCCTAGGTAGAGCCCAGCACAGGCAAAGGTCATAATGCCTCCTTGGTGTACCGGGTTTTCGATGTGGGCCTCTTTTCAACTCACAGAAGGTTCAAAGCAAGGCAGATGGCATTATTGTTTCCCTTTTGCAGATGGGCAAACTGAGGTTCAGTGATGTTTAAAGTGGGTCAATGTTGGGGAGACAGACCAAACAGCTTGACTCCAAGTCCTGCTGAACGGACTTGGCAACAGGCCTGGTGAATGTTGATTCCACTAGGCAAGTGAGGTGCTTGAAGATGAACTTTGAGCAGCCATCTCCCCAGGAGCCAGTGTCTGTCTGAAAGGAGGCAGAAGGAGCCGAGAAACTGCTTCTGGGCCTCAGCTCCATGGACAGGCTGCCTTGCTCAATCGTCCAGTCCTTTGTCCCTTGCATGTGTGTATCATTTTCTCATGGCCACCAGATGAGAGAAATGAGCTCTTTGGAGGCCGAGAGAGAGACCACAGGGACATGATGACCCATCTCTTTCCTGAAGGCCATAGCAGTGTGTGCATACGGTGGTAGGAGGGGCTCAGAGAAGTTACTGGGGGACTTTGTGACTCACCTGCTTGCCCAGCATCCTCTCTGCACCGGCTACAGAGATGATGGCGTGCAGTCTCTGCCTTGTTGAACTCACGCTCCTGTCAAGGAGACATGGACGTGGTCACTACAACAGTCTGGGGCCCTGGGAGCCAGGCAGCACCTTCCTCTCTTTTCTCATCGAAACACAAGCACATCTTCTTTGCTCCATCTATGCCCCAGCCCCCTCCTGCCACCTCTTGGAACCTGAGCTGCTGCTTTTTTTTTTTTTTTTTTTTTTGGCATGCTTCTTCTGCTTCTTTTTTTTTTTTTTTTTTGGCAGATCACTATAGGAAGACATCTTTGATCTTGCCATTTCTCCCACTGCCCAGCAGCTGGAGAACTTCAAACCATGAAGGGGAGTTCCCCTTCCTCTCCCCAGACCTCACCTCTACCTCGATATTGCTCTGGCTTGTGCTGCTAAAGCCATCTTTGCCCTTGTTTAAACTCAGCAGGCCTATCGTCTGATAACGGGGCTCCCTGTCCCTTGGGCGCCTCAATCTCAGCCCATCCCTTTCATCCTCCAGTGGATGTCATTTCCTGTATCTGCAGTCGCACACTCTTTATGCCCTCTCTCTGAGAACTTCCAGAGTCTTCTGAACACCCAACGGATTATCCGTCCATTCCTTTTCCCACTTCCTGCTGCTCCCCTTCACTCAGTCTCACGCCACTGGGGAGTTTGTTTCAGTCTCCGTGGCGTACTCAATGCCAGGAAAGATGTCTTACACACAGTAGGGGCCCTATGAATATTTATGTGATATTGAGTAAAGAGAGGGAGAGACAGTAAATATTCATGGCAGCCCACTCAAGGGTGGGGGGGGGGGAAGCACCAGTGTGGGTGTGGAAAAATTGCCTACTGTTGTTGGGGTGTCAGAAGAGAGGTTAAAGGAGCAGCGGGTTCGAAGGGAGTGGGAAAATCTGGGAAAGAACCTCCGGTAGACTGTCTTCACAGAAATAGACAGCTGCCCCATGGTGGGAATGTACCTGGGTGAACTGGGGCTGGGAGCAGGAAGTGAGGTTGGAGGTGGACAGGTAGATGAGCATAGGTGCTCATGGGAAAGTGAGTCTGGATCCAGCTCGGTCTTGGGAGCCTTGTGAGTCACTCTTGGTAGTGGCAGATAAATCATCATGAAGGGTCTCAGGGGACAGTGTGAGACATCAGAAGCATAGGAGCTTTGGAGTTTGGAGGGACAGAGCTGCTAGCCAGGCCCTGACGTAGAGGAGACTGCCATTTCCTCAGGCCTCTGCTCCCCTCCACTCATCCCTAGTCTACGAAGTCTTTGCTGTGAAACTCGAAAGACAGTGTGCACAAAGCACTTTACTAGGCCTGGCTTGGTCCTGAGTCATGGTTGCCAAGGTGACAGGGCCTTCTGAATTCTGTGGGATCAGCGACTCTTGAGAGGAAACTTGTTCCTTAAGCTCAGGATGTGACGGAGGGTGGTCTTGGTCTCTACTTGGGAGGGGCCCTGTGTTTGCTCAGGGAGCCAGCAGTGCCGACCCTCAGGCCTTTGGAAGGCCACGCTTCCTCCTGCCCATCTCAGGGCCTTTGCATATGCTGACCTCTCTCTCTGGAGGATTCTTGCTCTTCTTACTCCATTAGCCACGACAGGTTTCATATCCTTCTGGATGCCCCAGTCTAGGTTGTCCTTATAGGTTTGTGTCCCTGGTCCTCAGAGGGCTTATCTCAGTTGATCGTATGCCGGAATCATTTATCTATTACTGTCATCTTCCTTTATGGAAGTGCAAGTGAGCTTCAACAGGCTTTGTGTGTCATCCAGTCTCCGAGCCACAGAGAGTCCCCAGGAAATGCTAGGTCCTCAGCTAATATCAATAATGACTCCGCTGGAGTGAGAGCGTAGCCGGTAAGGTGCTTGCCTTGCAAGGACAAGGACCTGAGTTTGAGCCCCTAGAACACACATAAAAAAAAAAAAAAAACAATCAGGGTATGGTGGTATGTGTTTGTAATTCCAGCACTGGGGAGGGAAAGCCAGGTACAGGCAGGTTGCTGGCCAGCCAGCCTAACCTATGGCAAGCTCCAGTTCTCGTCTCAAAAACCAAGGTGGTTGATGGCAGAGGAATGGCAGCCGAGTTTGTTCTCAGCCTTCCACCCATGGGTACGCATTCATACACCTAAGAGGGACATGACATACATAGTTGCCTTACTCTGTTCCTTTCAAACGAGAATGGCAAAGGGAACCACATGAGCCGAGACTCACTCAGCTTTAGAAGGGTCCCAGTTCCTTAGAAACAACAGCAACGGTGGCTACCCTGTGCTTCACACTCCAGTCAAAGCACCAGGCACCCTGTGCCAGTACTGCATTCAGGGGGGAACATCGTTGTTGAATGAGGAAAGCAGGATCCTGAGAAGCGCATGTGCTGTGATTCGGTGTAAAAAGCTAAACGGGGGGCTGAAGATGGCTCAGTGCTAAAGAGCACTTACTGCTCTTGCAGAACATTTGGGTTCAGTTCCCAAAGTCCACCTCAGGCAGCTCACAAGTACCTGTAAATACACACACAAACACACACACACACACACACACACACACACACACACACACACACATGCCCCAACACCCCAATTAGAATAAAAATGCTTCTTAGAAAAAGATAACCCATTATTGCATATGTGAGCATTTATATGGGATATGCAAGCTTACGCTTGTGTATGATTTTTGAGCAAGAATAAAACTGAAAGATGCAAAAATCGATTTTAAAACAGGCACTTAGGACTGTGCGTTGGCTTAGTGGATGGTGAGGATAGAGGAGATGGGAGTAAAGGAGGTAAAACCAAGTGGAAAGGGGGAGGAAAATCAAAGGCAACAATGTAATCCAAGTATTCATGAAAAGGTTGTACATATGCATCCAGGCAAGATTGCCAAGGAGTGAGGATGGAGAAAGAAAGGACGAGCTTGTTCCAGGAGAAAGGGACTCTGCTGGCAAGGGGGTAGAGTGGCAGGCACTTTTCTAAACCCCCCCGGAGCAGTGTAAATTGTTGCAAACTTTCTAGAAAGCAACCTAGCAATGCGTTATCAACAGCCTATAAAATATTCATGTATTTGGACTCAGTATTCCATTTCAAAGAGTTACCCTGAAGAATAGCTGGTGGTGCAGGCAGCCATTTATGTATATGATGCGTCTTGTTCTTCATAATAGACGAGTAGAGCAGAAACTCAGCCGCTCACTCTAAGAGGAAGGTTAAACGGGCAGCTGCCTCAGAAAGAGAAATGAGGTGTCTTGATTGTCCTGTATATGCAGGCGTTCAGATTGCCTCTGTTCTGCAGGTGGGGGGAACTGAGGCTTGGATATAATGTCACTGTTAGGCTGAGATACAGGTGGGCCAGCTGCTTAACCCAAGTCCTGGTGGAGACTTTGCAACACCATGGTGCAAGGTGCACACCCTTGATCCCTGGAGCCTAGGATTGCCCAGCGATGGTGTGTAGGGGAATCTCCTGGAAGGTCAACAGTGATGTTCACTCCCAGTTTCTCAAAATTAAATTATAGAAGGGAAGCCCTTTGGTGACAGAGTTCTTCATAAGTACTTTAGCTGCTGATTCACATAGTCATGTTTTAGTAGCTAGTGAATCAGCCGGGAAAACGGGATAGCCTAATTTCTTCTCTCTGGGGTACCCTGGGAATTGTTCTCTTAATGGCAGCTTGTTGAAGTGGAAAGAACTAAAGGTTTGGAATTCGATTCAGGATTGGAATTCTGGAACACTCTCAACTGCTGTGTGACTGTAAATGAGTTACTTAACCTCTCTGAGTTGCCCTGCCTGAGTCAGAGAATTACAGAGGCAAAATGGAAAGACCCTGATATCCTCCCCGCCTTGCCGCATGTGGGTGTTTAGTATGTGGTCGGTTGCTTGTCTTCTCAGTTAGAAGGCACGTGTTTTGGTTGATGGTTTGCTGAATGCCAGTGTGTTGTCATTGTATGAGGCTGGATGGTAATAGGTCAGACAAACCAGGGTGAAACTGGCCCAGGGTTGCAGAGATCACAGCCAGGACATCCCAGGCTAGGGCTCAAAGCTGGGGTGAGAGCAAAGGAGGGAGAGGGGAGCATGGTTAGTTACATGGTTAGCATCCTGGAGGTTGCAGGCTAGGGTTAAGCCTGTTGTCTTCTCTTGTCGGGATGCTCAAGTCTCACCTAATTGGAGAACAGTGGGGGAAGCTTGGACAGGGAAGGAAGAAGAGGAGGTGGAGTTTGGATGATGAATTGCTGCTAAGGGAGCTCCTGTGTTAGAAAGAATTTAGCTGGGCTTGGGAAACAGCAGGGTTTCATTCACTTCTTTTCTTGGAAAGTTGCTGGACCTTGGGGGCACCAGTGGCATAGTCAGGTGCAGGCTTGGGGCTGGAGTGGGGAGATGTGATTGCTGGGGGAATGGCTGCGTGGGTAGGAAGGGTGGAGGGAAAGATAGGCAGATGGAGGACTAGAGAGGATGAGCTTGATAGGACAGATGCATAGCTGGATGGACTCGGATGCAGAGGGACCGATGAATGCGTGGGGGAATAGGGCGAAGGAAGTGGCTGACCGATGAGGCGGTAAAATGGAGGGATGGATGGGAGAGCAAGGCAGGATGGGACGGGTGAGGAGATGCGAGAGTGAGCTCGGGGATGAACTGATAGACGGAAGGACTGGCTGAGATTATAGACACGATGCGGGGTATCTAAGTGGAAAACAAATTGTGGAGCGGACAATGAGCACATTCGTGTGGTTGGTTGACTTGAAGGCGATTGGATAGATGAAAGGAGCAAAGAAAGGAATCCTGGATGGGCAGACGCAAAGATGATTATATAATGGATAGATCAAGGTTTTCAGAATTTATTCCTTAAGCAAACCCATTTAAGGGCTAGCTAGCTCAAAGCAGCAAGACAGGATGAACCGGAGAGTCACATATACCAGCTCCTTGGAGGGAATGTCTGTCGTTCAGTGCCTTTTACCAAGTCTCATATTTTTAATGGAATCTCTTGGCACATAATGCAGGAGCACTGACACAGACCCTGCTTATACAGCTCCATGGAAACAGCCAGTGTCTATTCTAACTCACACGCACAGTCTTTACTGAGTCTGACACACACATGCTGGGTGTGTCTACACTCAGCATGTTACCAATAGTGGCTACCACCTGTTTGGATTCTGCCTGGAGCCACATGAGACTCCGTGGCTAACAGCCCTGTGCCAGCTTCTCTTGCTATGACAAGACACCTTAGATAAGCAAGTGGCAAGGAAGAAAGGTTTTTCTGAACTTGTGGTTTCAAGGGTTCAGTGTATGGCTTCCCTGCTGGCATTGGTCTTTGATGAGCCAGAGCATCACAGTGGGGCGAGAGCGCTGGAGCAGAAGTTCCCAGTTTTTTTCATGTGTATGTGCATATGGTGTGCATGCATGTGTGTAGGTATGTGGCTGGGTTGGTACACATGTGTGTGCAGATGTGTGAGATGTGCCTATGTCTGTGGAGGTCCAAGGTTGGTGTCCTGTGTCTTCCTAGATCACAGTGGTTCACCTTACATATTGAACCAGAGTCGATTGAACCCAGAGCTTGCTGTTGGCTCTTCTCCCTCTACAGCTTGCCCCGTGGAGTCTCTGTCTCCTCAGAGCTGTGATCAAAGGCAGGACAACACACCCATCTAGCCTTTAAGCGAGCCCTTGGGACCCAAACTCCGGTCCTTTTGCTTGTGTGGCAAGAGCTTTGCAGGTCGAGCTCTCTCCCCGGCTCCTCCCCACATCTCTTTGAGATAAATCTCATGGAGCCCGTGATGACCTCAGACTCATTATATACCTGAGGATGACCTTGAACTTCTGATCCTGCATGGTGTTTGCAGTGTTAAGGATTGGAACCCAGTACTTCATGCCTGCTAGGCAAGTGCTCAACCATCTGAGTGAGATATGTCTCCTGTGATGAACCGGAGATACTCATATTGTGGTGGCCAGGGAGGAGGGAGGGGGTGGGTACCATAATATCCCCTCCAAAGGAACATCTCTGTGACTCACCTCCAAAACTTTCCAATAGCCGCGAGCCTATGACTTTTTATCAAGGGGTTCACCCATTGTTAAGGTCGGGGCCCTCAAGAAGCAGTCACCCCTCTAAAGCCCCATCCTCAATGCTGCTCCGAGAGGGTCCAGCCTTGAACACTAGCTTTTGAGGCTTTTTAAGATGCAAACCATAGCCCATCTATACACACTCACCTGGGCATGATGGCTCAGCTCAGGGATAGTGGACTTTTTCTTTGGGAAACAAATAATTTGAGCTGAAAGCAACGGATACAGTGAAGCTGAGTTTTCCAGAAGCTTTGTGTCAGCGACTCCATCTGTGCGGTCGAAGCCGGAGTGCAGGTCTCCATGTTCTCAGGCAGGGCCCAGTCTCGAGTTGTAGTTAGCCCTCACTGACCCAAGTTCCTTCCCCTCCCAGCCATGGGTCTATCACATACTCACTCTTTCTCCTTCCCGTAAGTTTAATTAGCTATAACTACTTCTCAATTACTATAAAAGTGATCCATGCTCAAGGCAAAAATCAAGATAGCATAGAAGAACAGATGGTTAAAAAAATTACCCCCCAGCTCCTAGCCCTGATTATTAAAAGTGTTCTCTGAAATATTCCAGAAATTTTAAAAAGGAAATAGAGTCAATAGAGTCATAAACCAGACTTCAGTTTCATAGAAGAGAGTCACTGGGGAGTATTGAGACCACTCTGTAAGGTGCGGGGGGGGGGTTGTTTGTTATGTTTGTTTTGTTTGTTTTGACTCGGTAATGTCTCAATGCATCTTCCTGGGTAGGCATTTCTACATTGAGCTCCTCTCTTTCGGTGGCTGCATAATATTCATAAATTGTATCAATTAGTCAATCAGTTCTATATTATTTAGGCCTTTTATAGTTTCTGGCTCCCCCAAACAACAAAAGAAGTGTGTGTGTGTGTGTGTGTGTGTGTGTGTGTGTGTGTGTGTGTGTGTGTGATTTTTACAGGAGTAAACCCTGCCTGCAGGATGGATAAGTTACCCCAGAGGGTGAGCACATTTTTGCTGATAATCAGGCTAGACTGCATGGGTTTAAATGCTGTCCAGGGTGACTTGAGAGTTCTTGGTGACTTTCCCCTTTGCTTCA